>NC_040089.1:25430537-26680537 GCF_003369695.1 Bos indicus x Bos taurus | reverse complement strand
CATGGATGGAGGAGCCTGGCCGGCTACAGTCCAAGGAGTCTCAAAAGTCGGACACAACTTAGCAACTAAACAACAACAAACAAATGTGAAGGGAGCACATCATTTTACACACAAGTTGTAGAATATGGATCAAAAAAGTAATATGTATACACACCCTGCACATGATACTGTAGAAACACATTATATCTGGACATTAGGTAATAACCAACAGGTTTTACATTTACTTTTTTCCTATCTCATTTTTCAACCAATACTTTTATAAAATGTAAAAAACTGTGGTGCATAAAGCTTGAATATGATAAGCCAAGGGCTTCTTCTTTATCTTCAAATGGGAGCTAAGATGCAGTTGTGATCTTTCCTGAAGAACAAGACTGGGGCTCCAGCCTCTTCGGGGCTCTAAAGTTTCACAGCTCAAAATAGCAAACTTCAAAAAGTGGCTGCAGTGTTAGGAGTTCCATAAAAACCGTTGCCAAAGTTGCAGACCTTACATACTCTAAAATGTGAATTACCTTCTTAGGCAAAGCTTTTAAAATCCAGCTACTAAGTCAAACTACAACAAATTATTTTGTGACTGTTTCACTGTAAAACATGAAGTCACGTTCAGAGCTTCAGACGGTGCTCCTCCTCGGCGACTGGTACACACTCACCAAATAAACTCAACACTGCAGCTCAAGGTGGGTCAGAGCCTAAGGTGGAGACGCAGCAAGATATGGGCCAGGGTGACAGGGTGAAGAGGATCGCTTCAAGTATGGTTAACAGCTGTAAGTTTACATTTGTATTTAACCAGGTCAAGACTTACTATATATAGGTGTAAACAGAGGTCAGGGTTAACCGCTTGGATGCTGGAGGGAACACTAGTCAACTTCCCTCACAACACAAAACAGGATACTGGCTTCACCCCAGCAGCCTCAAGGTGCTGATCGCCAAGTGATGGCTTTCACCTTGGTTACAATGGAGAAGAAATTCAACACTGAGAAAGCAGTCAGTCTTTTATCTACAGTATCCAATTTCCTGGGCTTTCCCAGGAGGCTCAGTGGTAAAGACTCTGCCTGCCAATGCAGGAGATGAGGGCTTGATCCCTGGGTCAGGAAGATCCCCTGGAAAAGGACATGGCAACCCACTTCAGTACTCTTGCCTGGGAAATCCCATGGACAAAAGAGCCTGGTGGGCTATAGAGTCCATGGGGTCGCAAGAGTCAGGTGAATTAGTGACTAAATGGCAACAACAATCCCATTTCCCTGAGATTCAATTAAAAACTGTAATGTGGTAGCAATTTTTGCCCCCTCCCCTTAAAAATATTATCAATTTGCATTTGCTTTATGGAGAATCTGATATCTTGGGTGTTAAGACACTGACACACAATGTTCTATTTTACAAAATAAGGGAATGGTTTTCTACTTTAAGATGAAAGAGTAGACAATGGGAGGAAAAATTCCAAGAGCTCATTCCAATGACTACATTTACAAAAGTTATAATAAAATAGTTAACACTCCTTGGGGACTTAACTGCATGCTGTGTACTGTGCTAAAAAGTTTCAGTTCAGTTCAGTCACTCAGTCGTGTCCAACTCTTTGGGACCCCATGAATCACAGCACGCCAGGCCTCTCTGTCCAGCACCAACTCCCGGAGTTCACTCAGACTCACGTCCATCGAGTCAGTGATGCCATCCAGCCATCTCATCCTCTGTCGTCCCCTTCTCCTCCTGCCCCCTATCCCTCCCAGCATCAGAGTCTTTTACAATGAGTCAACTCTTTGCATGAGGTGGCCAAAGTACTGGAGTTTCAGCTCTAGCATCATTCCTTCCAAAGAACACCCAGGGCTGATCTCCTTCAGAATGGACTGGTTGGATCTTCTTGCAGTCCAAGGGACTCTCAAGAGTCTTCTCCAACACCACAGTTCAAAAGCATCAATTCTTCGGCACTCAGCCTTCTTCACAGTCCAACTCTCACATCCATACATGACCACAGGAAAAACCATAGCCTTGACTAGACAGACCTTTGTTGGCAAAGTAATGTCTCTGCTTTTGAATATGCTATCTAGGTTGGTCATAACTTTTCTTCCAAGAAGTAAGCGTCTTTTAATTTCATGGCTGCAGTCACCATCTGCAGTGATTCTGGAGCCCAAAAAAACAAAGTCTGACACTGTTTCCACTGTTTCCCCATCTATTTCCCATGAAGTGATGGGACCGGATGCCATGATCTTCGTTTTCTGAATGTTGGGTTTTAAGCCAACTTTTTCACTCTCCTCTTTCACCTTCATCAAGAGGCTTTTTAGTTCCTCTTCACTTTCTGCCGTAAGGGTGGTGTCATCTGCATATCTGAGGTTATTGATATTTCTCCTGGCATTCTTGATTCCAGCTACAGCCATAATTTTCTTTAATCCTCACAATAATCTTATGCAATTGGTACAAATATTATCCTCAGGAAACTAATGTTTAGGGACGTGTCCAATTTTAGGCTAAGTCAAAATTTTACTAAGCAAAACACTGGAGAAGCAAGATTCAAATGCAACTCCTGTGTCCTGAAGCCCATGGTCTTCAGAGCTCCTCGTCCCTGTATGTCACCTTCCCCCCTCCGCAGCCCCCACCACCACCTCCTCCCACCCCAGCACCCTCTCCCCACCAGGGAGCCTGGTGGGGCCATGAGACCCAAGAGCAGGTTTGAAGCGTCTAAACAATGAGGAGGTAAACTCTGGATGAAACAAGGAAGCTGACGCCTCTTCCCATTAACTTAGTCTTGGAACTATATTTATGTTTAATATGAATTATTATTCTAGCAGCTAACGCGGCACAGCATGGAAAGGATGACCACTCAAGTCTGCAACAAAGGAAACACGAGGTTTGTCACATTTGGCTCATTTTTGCTCTATAAATGACTAGTTTCTTACTGGGTTTTTTGGTTATTTTTTCCTTCACCAATGACACCCTAGCTTAGAGACCTTATTTATGAGAAGTTATCAGTCATTCAGTCATATCTGACTCTTTGCGACCTCATGGACTGCAGCCCACCAGGCTCCTCTGTCCATGTGATTCCCCAGGCAAGAATACTAGAGTGGGTTGCTGTTTCCTTCTCTAGGGGACCTCCCCAATCCAGGGATCAAACAGGGCTCTCCTCAATTGCAGGCAGATTCTTTACCGTCTGAGCCACCAGGGAAGCACACTATTTGTAAGAAAGTACTGATTTTCAAATTGCTTGCAAAAACTAAATCTGTGAGCTTTATGCTCAGCTCTACTAAGAACAGACCTTTTCCAAAATCAGACCCTGGGATGTTTCCTTCCCTAGGCTAGGTCTCCTACCATCATTTCCAAGGCAGACAGATGCCAGGCGGAGTCAGAGACTGAGTCTAAGACGCTGAGTACACCAACCACTGTGGCCTCTGACCCCAGCACGGAGGATGAGGGCGCCCTGTTAGCACCGTCAGAGTCTGAGGTAACGCGGTTAAAGTGAAAAGGATCTCAGTCATTTGGAGGAATAGCTGATAAAATGCTACCGAAGTTTTCACCAAATCACCACACTTTTTCCCTAAAGAACTCTTGCTTATCTCCTTTAATCCCTGGCACGCCTCCATGCATCTCATGGGTTCTCCTTCGTGAAAATGTCCTTGCAGCATGAGGAGAGCCAGAAACAGAGTGAGCTTAGCAAGGGGTCGATTTAAAGCAGCAGCAGCAGCAGCAGCACATTACAGCGGTAACTGTCCCAGAGCCCCTGCTGCCCACGGCCACTCCCAGGTCATCCGGAGGCTTACAGCCTGGAGCTGCAGAGGGGCACAGTAATGGCAAAATGCCAGGATGAAGGTAAATTCTCCATAAGTTCCCACCGTCCATTTCTAGCCACTTCTACAGTGCAACTCAAGTTTGGCCACTTCACACTGACATTTTGAGGGGTTTTTTTTGTTTGTTTGTTCTTTTTTTAAGATTTTTTGATGTGGACCACTTTTTAAGTGTTACAGTATTACTTCTATTTTATGTTTTGGGTTTTTTTTTTTTTTTTTTTTTGCCAAAGGCACGTGGGATGTTAGCACCCCCACCGGGGATTGAACCTGCGCCCTCTGCACTGGAAGGTGACATCTCAACCACTGGCCTGCCAGGGAAATCTCTTGAGGTGTTTTTTGCATTAACAGTGAAAACAGATACATCATGTGCTCAGTAATGTCTGACTTTGCGATACTGTGGACTGTAGCCTGCCAGGTTCCTCTGTCCATGGGGATTCTCCAGGCAAGAATACTGGAATGAGTTGCTATGCCCTCCTCCAGGGGATCTTCCTAATGCAGGGATCGAACCCAGGTCTCCCACACTGCAGGCAGATTCTTTACCATCTGAACCACCAGGGAAGTGCACATCTGAATAATCTCACAATTTTATATAATTTTTTTCTTAAAGAGAATGTTCACATTGTACAAGTCCATCTAGGAGCCTGACCTAAAAAATGAACTTTAACTTCAAGTATTCCTATTTTCGATAAGAACTTTAAGTCTACATACCATCCCTTCATTAAAAAGTACATCCAGAAATACCATTTCCTTAACATCTGGGGAAAGGATGATCTGAAAAGTCACTGCCTATTCACTAGTAGGGAAGATCCCCTGGAGAAGAGCATGACAACTCACTCCAGTATTCTTGCCTGGAGAATCCCATGGACAGAGGAGATTGGCAGGCCACAGTCCACGGGGTTGCAAAGTCTGACATGACTGAAGCGACTTAACACACACACACACACACACACACACAAACACACACACAGAGTCAGTCACAGGGAGATCCACCCTGCGATGCTTGTAACACTCTACAGTAAGCATGAGGCAGGGGCTTCATAGCCTATCTCAGGGAGAGAGGATGGGATTCTTTTTTTCTTTTCCCTGGGGGTGGGATTCTTATGCTAACGCTGCCCACCTGTCCAGCCAGACCATGGCCAGGGAGGCAAGCGTAAGTGAACAGCATTACAGGAACTCTTAACCAGGTTTTTCCACCACCACCACTTGCACCGCCTTCAATATTCTCCAGCACTTGATACCCATGGCCAAAGCAAACAAACAGAACAAAACAGCTCTCAAGATTAATACCTCTTCCTTACAACTTAAAACAACTGATTTTGCTTCCACCCGGTTAGCATTCAAGTCTAAGAATTCTCTTGCAATCAGTGGTACAAAATTGTCTAGAGTTAAACACAGTAGGCAACAGAGAAGAGACCAAAAACACTATAAAAGCAGATCACGAACACCATGCTCTTCACAAATGGGCATCGACATGACGTGTTTCCTTCAAGTGACTGCCAGGGTGCTGATTTTAATTCGATCACTGAAAGAAGAATTAAGGATAGGGGGTCTCATAGAGTCGGACACGACTGAAGCGACTTCGCAGCAGTACCCAGTCTTACAAGATCATCATTCTCATCACTCAACCCAAACCAGAGCGCAAGCTAGTAGAACCATAGGCGCCTCTGTGCTGACTTTCAGCTTTTTCAAGTGCTGCTGACAGCTTAGCGTTTTGCCAACTTCCTTTAAGTTTGCCGCCAGGACCTGGACCTAGTGCCATGGCCCAGGCCCTAGAAGGTCCTCTGTTTTTTTGTTTTTTGTTTTTAACAGTAAGTGAAGAAAAAAATGAAACCTCCCTCATTGTGATGCACCATCACCTACTAAGGTTTCGCAAGGCAAAAGCACAAGTTTGCTACTGACTTCCTTCGCTGATAAAGAGCTGCAGCCAGTAACAAGGGCAGAATAAGGGTCAGCTCCCCGTGGTTACCTAGAGATTATCTGCAGACTGACAGCTGTAACTGCAGAGGACAGAGACTGATATTGAGATGTCAAGATTAAGGTAAATTCTCCAAGTCAGGACCAGCAATGCTGTTTTCCTAATTGTCCCCCTGAGCCTTCTCCCAGCTCTCCTTCCCTGGCCAACTACCTCTCTGCAGTGCCAGAGACTGCCTTTCTGAACAAATGATAAAACGAAGAAGAAAGAGCAGCAGAGAAGAAAAGGTGAAAGGAAAAAAAGACTAGGGGTGGAAGAGTGGCAGTGCATGCGTAATAGTGAAAACGAAGGACCAATTTCATAAAGAAACAAGCATTAGACACAGAGGGGCAAAGAAAAGTTAAAGGGGAAGGGAGGAGAGAATAACTATGAAAAGTATCCCCAAACCACTTGAAACTAAAATCTTAAAAATGGCTATAATTCATCTTTCTGAGAAAAAAATGTTATTTTTACATTATTTTAAAATAAAGTAGAAAGATAGCTTTCTCTGAAGTCCAAATAAAGGAAATTTCACTTTGATAATCTATCTTTTTAGGAACTGATACTAATACTACACACAAACACATATACACACACACACACACACACACACACACCCCTGCAACAATACCACGTACTGTTTATACCTTTAAAAAAGTTACTAATTTCCCAACTTTACGAGGAGGGTGCTGACACCTGTACTGGAGGCTGACTCATTATTAGACTAACAATTTTAAGTTTATTTATATGTGCATTAGTTTTTTACACTCTTGTTTTCCAAGATAACCGGAAGCAGCTGCTGTGGAAAGAATATAGTGCTGCAGTGTTCAATATGGCGGCTACCATCCACATGGACTACTGGTTTGCTTTATGCAGATACAAATGCAGATGGGCTCTGCCTGTAAATACATCCTAGATCTCAAATAGTCTGTAAAATACCCTGTTAGTAATTATTTATTCTGATTATGCATTGGAATAATATCCTGGATATATCTGGTTAATTAAATACATAATACTAATATATCATTTCTTTTTTTAATGTAGTGACTAGAAAATTTAAAATAACACATGTGGCTAGCATTCACTGCTCCTACTGTATTTCAGTTGGACAGCACTGGTCTAGAACATAGTAAGTACACAAAGAAATGATGGCCAGGAGATTGCACCTCAATGACAAAACTCCTATCCACCTCAGTGAAGGCCTTGGCCTTCTCCCTGCCTCCCGCCACACCACCAACCTTGTCCTTAAATAGGGCGTGGCACCTAAGAAGCACTCAATAAATATTTCTTTGATGGAGCTGAATGAAGGCAACCACGGTACATCGTAAAAAAGCAGTATCTAAAAGTGACTTCTTAAAAGTTAAGAAAATTCACTGGCTGCTTGGGACAGTTAGCAGATGGATCATATGCAGGCTGATCCATAAAGTCAATTTAAAAATGAACTTCTCGTTATCTATGATGGTTTTGAGAGTCGCAGAAAACAATACCCCTGTAGAAAATAAAAGCCGCTCAGAGGCAAGGCTACCTACCATTTAGCATTCGGCTCATTTCATGCTTTCAGAGTGTGGGGTAAAAGGACAGATGGGGTAGAATGTTTTCTTTGCTCTAAGTCTACACTTGGCATTTTCCATTTTAACCCCCTGAATCGCTGGCCTCTGGAATAAACCAGCTGTGCTCAGGGGAAATGCAGGCGGTGCTCACTGAGCAGTAAAATATACGGATAGGAGTGGTCAGAAGAGACACCTTCAGTCTTCATGAAAGACAGGGGGTTACCAGGAACAATTGGGGAGGGGATGGCTGCCCAAACCCCAGGTGTCTGAAGACCAGTGCCTGGGGGAGCGGGTGGGCTCCCTCTGAATTCCTCTGTGGGCTCAGCAGGGCCGCTACTCCAGCAGGCCTGACCCTGCGTGCCTCTCAGTGTGGACACACTGACCATAGCCCCCGGGCGCCACTCAGGTCAAATACACGTTTTCTTCGGAGCTGATCTGTTTCCCCATCTCCACCAGACGTCATCAGGGGTGTCAAAGTGTAAGTCTGTCCAGAGTGGTATTCACAGAGACACATCCACTCTCAATGAAAAAGGTCCTTTTCTCTACCCCTGACCACAATTTTCATAAATGAGGTAAAAGATGCAGGTCCACTTTTTCTATGAAATGTATTTAGTAGTTGCCAATTACTCTGCTTGTGTCTGCAATTCTGTTATTTACCGGGTGAAGTGAGAGGATTTCTCTATTTGACATTTACCAGGAAAAGGGTTTCCCAGAAAGGCTATTTTTTTTTTAAGCTATTCATAACACATCACGGAAAGACAGAATGGGAAAAGCTGCAACACTGATTCTTTTGGATCCTTTTTAATCTCCCATGGGAAAATTAGGACACAGGAGTTATTATCCATCACCTCAATCTAAGTGGTCCTTTAAAGATGCATTCTGCTTCTGTCCTCCTTTACCATGACTGTATTTCAGGACAAATTAATGAGAGAAGCACAAATGCATCCAAAACATACTTGTTCTAAGGGCACAGTGGGGCTTCCTAGGTGGCACAGTGGTAAAGAACCCGCCTGCCAATGCAGAAGATGCAAGAAATACAGGTTCAATCAGTGGGTCAGGAAGATTCCCCTGGAGGAGGAAATGGCAACCCACTCTAGTACTCTTGCCTGGAGAATCTCATGGACAGAGGAGCCTGATGGGGTCACAGACTCAGACATGACTGAGCGTACACACACAAACACATAGGGATCCTAAAACTCTCACAAGGACTTGCCCACCTCAGAGTATAGTCAATCAATCTACACCTTTGTAGATTTGAGCAGGATGAGTCATTCAGAAACTCGGAAGTTCACCTGTGACCTGTAGGACAACCCACAAGCTCTTCAAGAGAAAAATGATATCCGGAGCTTTCCCTCTGGGTAGTTCTCACTGGCGTCCACCTGGCCCCATTCTCCGCTCTCTCCCTCCTCCCAAGGATGGTGCTGGGTCCCTCTGCACCTTCCCAGTGCACCCGTGGACACGGAGCCTGGTCTGAGGGTCATGCTGGAGAGAGGGGAGCCCCCTGGCCCTGGTCCCACCGTCCAGCAACACTGAGGGACATGCAGAGCCCTGGGCTCACTCTCTCTCTCTCTCTCTCTCTCTCTCTCTCTCTGCCCTCATGTCTCCTAGGCTTCCAACTCTCACCTTGCCTGCGTTTTCCCACCCTCCACTCAACTCAGTTGATGCTTCACAGCTCAGCAGACACAGCACCTGCCCAGAACACCCTCCCAGGCCCCTAGCTCGCCTCCTAAGACTGGGTGCCAAGCTGCCCCCCAGCACACAAGCTCACCACCGCAGCGTGCCTTCCAGAGGCAGCCCGCACCCCCCTCCACCCAACAAGCCCTTCTCCTCTCCCCCAGGGAGCAGCATGGGGAGCCTGGGCGTCTGTGAACTGCTCCAAGGAACCGAGGGAAGGGATCCAACAGTTCTGACCACACGCAACCCTAGAATGAACGCTTGGGGTCATCCCCCAATTCCACAGCAAGCAATTCTAATGCCTGCCTGATGACAAAGGGTCACTTTTGAGTCCCTACCGTGCGTCTGACACCAGGTTAGATTCTAATGGATGCTACCACTCCTCTCCCTGTGCCTCTAACCAAGAGGGTGGGTCACCCCTCATTCTGGAGAG
Organism: Bos indicus x Bos taurus; assembly: GCF_003369695.1. NCBI lineage: Eukaryota > Metazoa > Chordata > Mammalia > Artiodactyla > Bovidae > Bos > Bos indicus x Bos taurus. The sequence continues at coordinate 26,671,159 of NC_040089.1, read as the reverse complement.
AAGGCAAGGGGCCCTGAGGTGGAGTCCCCTGGGGTCGTGGGGTCAGGAATCTGTTGGTAGTTCTCCTACCAAGAAACTGTAGACTCCAAGGTCTACACTCCCGCCTCCACACGGCTGGTTCTCAGAGCGGGGCTCCAGGAGCTCGGGGTGTTTTTTTAGGTGACACTGAGATGTCACCAAGCCTCTCACACTCGTTCTCTCCGAATGCACATGGACTTGGCCAGAGGCTCATGACTTGCTTGCAGACTGCACGAGGAAACAGCTGTTAGAACGCAACATCTCAGAAAAGGTAAAACAATGCCACTGAGGTTTTGTTCTCTTGGAACACAGCTGCTTCTCAGTTACAGATGTGATGAACATTAACACATAATGGTTTACTATTTTTACTCGTTTTACAAAGAAGTAACAAATATTTCAAACTGTCCTCGCTTTGAATTTCCAAAACAACAAATATTAACACATAAAACTCACGTAAAGAATCTTGAGAGTCAACTATATACGGCTGAGTCCCTTCGCTGCTCACCTCAAACTATCACAACATTGTTAATTGGCTATATCCCAGTATAAAATGTTCTTGGTGTTAAAAACAATAAAAATAGAAAGAATCCTAGAGTCACCAACAATTTTAAGGAGCGTAAAAGGGACTGAGATGCAGAGAAAGACAAATCCTATATGATTTCACTTACATGTGAAATCTAAAAAAGCCAAACCAATGAACAAACACAACAAAACAGGAACAGAGTCACAGACACAGAGAACGCACAGGTGTCTGCTGGAATGAAGGGGGTGGAGGGGAAGAGAAATAGGTGAGGGTGACTGAGAGGGACAAACTCCCAGTTACAAAACAAATGAGCCACAGCTGTGAAACGTACAGTGTGGCGGATACAGCCCACGATTACCTAACATCTTTGCGTGGTGACATATTGTAACCGGACTTACTGTGGTGATCAGTTTGAAATGCACAGATATTTCAAAGCACCGTGTCGTGTAACAGAAACTAACACTACAGTGCTATAGGTCAATTACACTTGAAATACAAACAAAAATTCATAGAAAAAGAGATGAGATTTGTGGTTACCAGAGGCAGGGGCTAGAGGAGAAGGAATTGGAGGAAGGTGGTGAAAGGTACAAGCTTCCAGTTATAAGATAAATAAGTACCAGGGGTACAGTGTACAACATAATAAACATAATGAACACTGCTGTATATCATACGTAAAAGGTGATACGAGGGGAGAGCCTAAGAGGCCTCATCACAAGAAAAAAAATTTTTTTCTGTTTCTTTAATTTTGGACTTAGATGATGGGTGCTCACAAAATTTATTCTGACAATCACTTCATAACATATGTAAATCAAATCATTATACCATACTCCTTGTACACTTTATACAGGGCTGTAAGTCAACTATATCTCAACAAAACTGGAAGAAAAAAATTAAAATATAAATAAACTATTTAACGATTGATAGGAAGGAAGGAAGGAGGGAGCGTGGTCTGAGATGAAGAGGGAAACTACTGTCCTAATCAGCTGTTGAAAAGAAAGAGAAGCTAGGTTTTCTCTTTCCCTCTAAGTTGTATCATCAAATCATCAAGCTAGTCTGGAGCTAACATTAAAGACTGCATCCACACAATGAACATATGGCCCGATGAACTATGGTGTCTGTTCTAATATTCTCCTTTGCTGACTCTTCATTATAAAGTGACTTATCTTCAAAGATACTTAAACATGTGATAGAATTTTTAAAATATCTGTTCACTACCCATGAAACATCCAAAAAGCATAACTTCTATTAAAATGTAAAAAAAAAAACAAAACACTCAAGATAAAAAAGTCAATAATCCTATCTGAATGTGCTAATTCAGCAAATTACATCAATATTTCAACTTAATTTGGTAATTTCCCTGCTACACAGCACAGTTTTGAACAGCCATTGTGTCATATACGAAGTGTAAAATAATTTTAGTAGTTCTAAAGCAAAACAGAATCAGACAGATGATTTGCTTGAAACGTGTGAGTCAGTCCCGGGCAGAGAGAGGTGTTGAGGTTACTGAACGATCCACTCCATTAAACTCACCACACCCAGAAACACGGGCTAAAAGGGGGGTGATATTTGCACAAGTCAAATTTAATGTTTCATAACTAAGGCCATATTTCATAACATGTAACCTGTTCCTTAAAAACAAAAGTGACTTTTTACTGTATTTAGTACACGTGAAATGACACGAATTACAAAGTAAGGTTCTCACTGCAGCAGATCAGAAAGTAGAACCTAGAAGAAAATTGACATGTACAGGTTTCCCTGATATATCGCTCAGATGGTAAAGAAGCCGCCTGCAATGCAGCTGACCTGGGTTCAATCCCTGGGCTGGGAAGATTCCCTGGAGGAGGGCATGGCCACTCACTCCAGTGTTCTTGCCTGGAGAATCCCATGGACAGACGAGCCTGGAGGGCTAGTCCATGGAGTCACAAAGAGTCGGACACAACTGAGCAACTAAGCACAACAAGCATGCCCCATAAGCTAGAGATCACACTCTCACGGTATGAGTATATTACCCTACTTGACCTCAAGGCCCTTTGAGATGGGCACTTTTTCCTCTCTTACTGATGATGAATCTGAGGTTCAGAGAGGGTAAGAAATTATCTCAGGTCACCAAGCAAATAAGGAGAGCTGTAATTCAAACACTCTTCTGATTTCAAAGTCCACGGTCATCTTGAGACTTTACGCCAGTATGATTTTCAGAACTGAGTGCTTCAAAAGCTGAAGAGGTTCTGTAAAGTTGAGGAGAAAGAAAGAAGCAAATACCATGCAAAAATGTTCAAAAAGGCAACTAAACTTAGATAATAAAAATACCTCAAATCTACTTGTTTAATATACCTCATAAACAGTTCCAGGTTAGTCTACGATGCTGTGCTCGAGAGGATGGAGCTGGAGATAAAGAGAAATGCATTTGGTGGCCATGGTTATCTACCAGGGCACAGACCCCAGGCACTAGGAGACTCAGAGCCCACATACTCATCTATGTCCTCTGAACCTCTGTTAAAACATCTGAGCTCTTAAAATGAGGGAAAGCTGGAGGAGATCAGCAGTTTCCACCCAGGGATGGGATTACTGTGCTTGTCCTCCAGGGAGGAGAGAAGATGCTGGGACCAGGAGGTATCTAAGGGCCACTGCTCTCAGAAGATCCCATGTTCTGTAAGAAACTTTGGGGGAACAAGAAAGGACTACTCCCTGGAAACTAAGTCAAGCTCCTTTCTGCCCTAGGAGCCACCCAGGTGGGCCAAGGCCCCAGCAGCTGGTGGACAGCCCTCCTGCCCTCCCTCCATGCTGTCCACGGTCTCCGGAGCCTGTTGCCATCACTGCAGGTGAGGCTCCAGGATGGGAAGTGGCTCTCTCTGGGGGAGCACAGGCCAGGTAGCTGAGACCCTTGTGGCCCCCCAACCTCAGGACCCGTCCTGAGAATCCCCAAGTGCATCGGGCCTGTAAGCACAGCTTCCCCAAACCCCCAGTGTGTCCTAAGGTCCCCCAGAGACTTCCTGATCTTCACTTCCCTAGTCCCACCAAGGCAGAAGCGTCTGAGTCTCTGATCTAAATGCCTCTCCACCCACAATGCCCCCTAAAAGGCTCTGTTTCCAGACCCCACCCTTTTACGTGCATGTAGCTTCATTCTCTCCCATTCCCATTCCCCAATCCCTGGTCACACTGTCCTCACAAGGCCTGGGCTCCAGACTCACAGCTCATTTCCAGGTTCCCCCACCAGCCCAGGCACTGTCTAGTCCATTATCACTGGTGAAGTCCAAATTCTTTACAGCATAATATAGACCTCTATGCCCAGGCCCTGCCGGCAGCAAACTCAACAACCCATGCCCCCTCTGATGTACTTGCAATGCGTCCTCAGTTCACACCCCTGGCTAAGTCCTAACCAGGTTCCAAGCACCCTCACCAACAGGCACTGCCTCTCTCTGGACACCTGTCGCATAACCATGCATGGTCTTTCCCTCTGATTTATACTTTCACATATCAGTCATGGTTTCCCAAATTGATTACAAGTTCATTAGGAACGAGCATTGTGCCTTACAGCTCTAAAACCACATTGTGCCATCTACGCTCAGGGCTGCAATCACAGTGGAAGATCAATACATATTTCTGAACAGTACTCCAAATACTCTGTACGTACAGACATTAATTTATTTTTCCTAGACCCAGGGCACAAACACCAACACTGATAATGGAAAGATGTCTTTGGGAATACTAGAGCTTAAAACCTAAATCTGTCTGCTTATAAATTCTGTAAGATGAAATCCCAGCTGATAAAAAGGAAGACCTCTGCATTCAGTGCTAGGTATCCCAATCTGTTAAGAGACTGAACACTTTCTGTGGATTGTCGTTTCCTATGATTTTCTTCAGGGTGCAAGTTAAGTTCACACTAACATTCAACAACTGGTTCAGAAGACCACATGTTGTAAGGAAAATAACAATAAAATAAAATTTAATGTTTATTAAAAATATGATTTTTAATTTTTAAGTAAATCATCACCAACTCAATGAACATGAGTCTGGGTAAACTCTGGGAGTTGGTGATGGACAGGGAGGCCTGGCCTGCTGCAGTCCATGGGGTTACAAAGAGTCTGACATGACTGAGCAACTGAACTGAAAATATGATTGATAAAAATTATTTTAAAATAATGATTTCCTAAGAGGTGGGAGGCACTACCACAAATACATGAAACATTGCTGGAAACCAAGGCTCAGTGTATTTTTAAATCGGAGAGAGGGGTAGAGAGAACAGCATAGAAAAATAAAGAGAAGGGAAAAACACTTGGGTCCAATATCCACCTCCCCGCTGGCAATGACAACAGAGCTCCTTGCAAGCAGGACCTGGGTTTGGCTTTTCTATGCACTCTTAGCTCCAGCACAAGTCCTCGGGCAGGGGGATTCAATATTTTTTATTTTTTTGAAAAAGTGGATAAATGCACAAGCCACTAAGTGAGAGAGTAAGTTAAGGAACTAATAGAAGGATGGTGACTGCAGCCATGAAATCAGAAAACGATTACTTCTTGGTAGGAAAGCGATAACAAACCTGGACAATATGTTGAAAAGCAGACACATTACTCTGCTGACAAAGGTCCGTATAGTCAAGGCTATGGTCTTCCCAGTGGTCACATACAGTTGTGATAGCTGGACCAGTAAAGAAGGCAGAACGCCAAAGAATTAATGCCTTCAAACTGGTGTTGGAGAAGACTCCTGAAAGTCCCTTGGACCATAAGATCAAACCGGTCAATCTTAAGGGAAATCAACCCTGAATATTCACTGGAAGGACTGATGCTGAAGCTGATGTTCCAATATTTTGGTCACCTGACGCAGACAGACAACTCATTGGAGAAGTCCCTTATGTTGGGAAAGATTGAGGGCAGAAAGTGAAGAGTGTGTCAGAGAATGAGACGTCTGGATGGCATCACTGATGCAATGAACATGAACTTGGGCAAACTCCAGGAGATGGTGAAGGATAGGGAAGCCTGACGTGCGACAGTCCATGGGGTCACGAAGAGTCGGATACGTCTGGGCTACGTATGTTCAGTCGGATACGACTGAACAACAAGTAGTAGAGGGGAAAAAAAAGATTCCGGAGCAGATTTCAAGAAAACAAAGGACCTGGAGTGAAGCAGCGTTCCCCCAAGTTAATGAGAAACCTCGCGAGAGCAGTGCATCACCGCGAGGCTGCAGGCCCCGCCCCCCCTTACCTGAGGCACAGGCACTTTCTGCGGGGTGCTCTGGGGCGAGGGGTGGAGCTGCGCCCAAGGCTGGTGGTGCGGGTGCGGGGGTGAAGACTGGTGGTGCAGGCCCGGGTGGGGCTGCAGCGGAGGGCAGCTGGGCAGCTGCTGGAAGGCCGGCTGCGGCCCGGGGTGCTGCTGGCCGGGGAGCAGGCGGTCCTGGACGGCCTGCGGGTCGGCGAGAGTCACACCGGGGCAGCCGTTGGGCCTCAGGTGAGGGGCCGGGGACATCCCCAGGAATGGGCGCGCCGGCGGCAGGCTCCGCGGGCCCAAGCTCCTCGGTCCGAGCCCCAGGGCGCCGCCGGGCGGCTGGTGAGCCGGCTGCGGGTGCGGCATGCTCGGGTAGCCGCCCACGTCCATGGGGGCGCTGCCAGGCCGCACCTGCGGGGGAGGCGTACCCGCCGCGCTGCTGCTCATCGCTTTCAGGGGTGACATGGGAGGCGGGGAGGCGTACGATCCCTGAGGCTGCGAAGGGTGCATAGTTTGCGCGTTCATTTGGTTCAGTGAGCCGCTGGGGTGGACGGGCTGCTGGTGCAGGAGTCCTGGGGCGCTGCCGGGCGGGAATCCCACCGCGCTGGGGTACCTCGGGACGGACTGGTTCAGGGGAGCGCTATTGGTAAGGCCTAGGTTCTGGTTCATCCCTGTACTGTTAACTAATCCCTGATTTAGGTTGCTGTAAGGATAGCGGGAGTACTGCCCTGAGTTGTTTATAGTGGGTGAGGGGACTGTCTGGCTCCGAGAACTAAAGGTGAGGGTCTGCGGCCTCACGGCCCCTTGTGGAGCGGGGTTGGGGGAGAACCGGGGGCTGTGGGCCACCGAGTCCCCGTGGAGAGCGGTGGGAGGGTGGTGGTGGAAGGGCTGCACCGCGTGGCGCAGGCTTGGGGCCACCCCGGGGCTCTGTGGGGGGCCGTGCGACAGGTGGCCCGGCCCGGGGCCAGCGATGAAAGGGTTTCCCTGACTCAGGCCCTCTTGGCCCGGGGGAAACTGGCCCATCCTCGGCTGTGGCTGGCCATGCTGCGGCATGGAGAAGTCCCCCCGGGCCAGGTAACCGCCTAGCTGCTGCAGGTGTGGGGGGTGGCCCTGCCCGGGGGGCCCCGATGGGGCCGGCTGGGGCTGCGGAGGAGGCGGCGGCGGCGGCGGCTGGTAGGGGGCTCGGATCTGCTCGGGCACCTGCACGGCCCGGGGGCCCCACATGGAGCCGCCGTCCACAAAGGACTGGCCCCCGTGCCTCTCGTTCTGCAGGCCCGGGTAGACGCCCATCTGGCCGCCGCCGCCGCCGCCCCCGCCGCCTCCATGAGGGACCTGGGGGACAGGAGGGGTGTGGTACTGCGAGTGAGGAGACGCCAGTCCGTTCCCGGGGGCATTGCTCAGCATTCTGTTGGGCTGGTCCATCAGGTGCATCTTCTGCGGCTCGTACTGGTTATAGTGATCGAAGTGGGTCAGCTTGCTTTGATTCTGGTTGGTGGAGGGATGGTGGAGGGAAGGCTGCAGGGAGGCGAAGCCTTGGTCTATAGGCATCTGCTGACCCATAGGGTTCACGGGGTTTTCAGGGTAACCACATTCGCCCAGGCCTTCGAGGCCCTCATTGAAAATATTCCCGTCCTCGCCAAAAAGACTCATCATTCCTGGATCCGCCATCTTCTCCCAGCACACGGCTGGCTCCTCCAGACCAGAGCGCGGGAGCTCGTCTGTGCTTCACTTCACTGAGGGCTTGTCCTCAGAGCCTATAATCCTGACTAATCTTCTTCATGTCACTCCATATTTCTTTAATTCTCTTGGACCCTGCAGTGTCAGGCAAAGTCTGGATCGAGGTCCTGGAAGGGATCGGGAGGTAGTGGGGAGGAAGGAAGAAAACAAAGAATTAGGGACAAATGATTAAAACAAAAACAAAAACCTGCCAGCATTTTACACGTTTGAATTTGGTCTCCACCAACAATACTAATCTAGCCCCCTCACTGAGCCATATTTTATAAATCTAGTTCACTTTAAGAGAAACTCATTAGCTTCTACCAAAAGCATTGTTATGATCGGTTACTTAGAAAGCAAGCAAAACACTAACCTTAACCTTAAATTAATCCATTCACTACACTTCCTCGCGTTCCATTCTTGGATGGAACAGAACAAAAGAACACAACATGAAGCAGCAGCAGCTGCCACAGCAGGCCAGCAGATGCATGACTATCGCCAAGCAGCCCATCTGCTGCACTAAAGCCCTGGAAATGCTCCGGTTACCAACAGCCCGCCCTTAACCTTATTCCCCTGAGCGGTGTAATCAGATGAGCAGCCGCTGCACCGAGGGCTGTGAAAAGCTCAACTTAGTTAAATTGACTAGAGGATTATACAAATACCAAAATCAGTCATTTCGTACAAATTGGATATTTACGGCCCACATACAACCAACAAGGAAATGGCAACAGGGGTGTCGAAGGAGACAGCGGCGGCAAAAATACTGGAAGGCCCACTTGCAAGTGGTGTGACCACTCATCACTTCCTTAAATCTGATGGCAGGAACAGACGAGGCCAGAGAGACCCCGGAAGGAAGACTTTCATTCTCCAGCATCCTCCACTCACCCCCACCAGAGGAAGACCTATCAGAGGTTCATCGTTCACCCACCAGCCCTGGGCTCTAGGAATGGACCACTGTGTGACTGCTTGGACAAACTCTAGTTGGATGGACAGTTTCTAGACAATGACCGTTCTCCTTGGTAGAGACAGAAAACCTTTACCCAAACCGTTCAAAACTGAAACTTTTAACAGAATAAAGTTCAAAATGTCCCTGCAGCCCTCTCCCTCGCCCTGATCTCTTCTGGGACCAGGCAGGCCAGAGCAGGTGAGGGAACAGGGAGCAGGCCCACCCATCTGCATCCCAGGTTTACAGCACGTGATGGATACCAAGTAACACTCTGCTTTATACAAACACTTCCTAAGGATTCTGTATCAGATGAAAATAACCAATTTAAACAATGTTTCCACAATCAAAACAGGAAAGTTTTTTTTTTCAATGCTAATTAAATCAACAGGCCTAATAAAGAACTAATTCACATAGGAAAAATGTCCAAAATCTTAAACATCTTTGGAATTTAACTCATTTTTTCCCCTCTTTCATAAGCACACGAAGCATTGTGTGATACTGCCCAACTTGAAAAAACAGTATCTTCTTGAAGAATTTCAAAAAGGATGTTATAAACAGGCCCGGCCATAAATCCTACTGACACCCGTCCACATAAGCATGGGAAAGGGGCCGGCTGGAGGGCTGGCCAGCACCTCCAGCACCATTGAGAACTCACCCCAAGACAGATCGAAATTCAGATTCCACCCGTCCTATTCTAACACACCCCCAACAAGGGGGGGATCTTTGCCTACAGAAAATGTAAACAGCATTCCTGCTTGCTGTCAGAGCTATAGACAGAACACCTGAGAGGGTCTCCGGGTCGGCTGTGCTCAGGTGACAGCTGTCAGCTGAAGCCAAAGGTCTCTTCACTTGGCCGCTAACTGCCGTGAATTTTCTGATCTACTTTCTCCAAAAACAGGGGTCAGACGGGTGGAAATAAGGTGAGCGTGAAAGCCATTTTATTTACAGACACGCTGCTTCACTACACAGCTGCTTTAAAATTCAAACTCAGGAGCAGTCGAAATCTCCAGTGCCAAATGAAACAAATATTTATAAATTGAATTTACTCCTAAAAAGCCTACGCAGTCAGTCTTCATTTATTCAAGGCTCATTCTGGCTTTCAAGGAAATAAATACAGGGATGGACTTGATAATAGCTTAAACCAGCCGTGCAGACTAACCACTTACCAAAATAACCTTTCAAATTAGCTTAAGGAAGGTAGCATCTAAGTTGCATGTCCTGGATGGCCTTATTTTATAGGATAATGGCTTCATCCTCCCAGGCCCTCCACGTGTCACAGGAGGGCTATATGGGGTTCTCAGCCAGCCTCTAGGGAAAAACAGTCCCGAGGAGTGGATGACCTGGGACACCACACTCCAAGCACTGCTGGCCTGGAGAGGCAGCCGGGAGCTGGCATTCACTTTAGAAGGCTAAGGAGAAAGGGAAAGAGAACTTGCCTCCAGGCCAGGGAAGCGACAAAACAGAACACACACTGCGAGTAATCCTAGCCAACACTTGGGTCTCCAGTTCCCTGCGCCTCCCACCCAGGGGCCACCTCCCAGCAGTAGGGAAAACGGCAGTTACGGGACACAGTGAATGTGCCACCTACCAGAGCTGCGGCCCCAGGAAGGTGAAGTCCAGGCAGGGGAGCCCAAACACTAGGCTCCAGTCTGCCGCTGGTAACCACTCGCGCTTGCTGGGGCAGCCACCACCCAGCCTGCCCCTTTCCTGACCTCGAGACTCACTCTGCTGGCGACTATGCGAGGAATCCATCTGGTAGCTGGACTTCATATTTCTGATCTGAGCTAATCTAATTAATTTATTTTGGTCTTTTTTTTTTTTTTTAATTTGATCAAGACCATTTGAATGCCCACTTTTCCCAAGTCACAGCTGCAACACTTAATTTTGTTCCTATCAAAGATATTCATATAAGCTTCCTTTCCGGAGGGCTGGCCCTTGTCTCCATTCACAGTCAAGTTTTCTGTGTCTACACCGGCACTGTCCAACGAAGCCACATAGGTGATTTTGAATTTTATAGTACTCACATTTAAAAAGTAGCCCCCAAAAGAGTGAAATTAATTTTAATAATTTTTATTTATCCCAACATATGCAAAATATGATCACTTCAACATGTAACTGATATGAATGAGAGGGTTTATATTTTCAGTACTGAGTCCTTGAAACCCAATATGTACTTCACACATACAGTATATCTTAATTCCTACTAGAGCCACATTTCAAGTCAGAAAGGTACACGTGGGAGCAATAGCTACCATATAAGATGGCACAGGTATAGATTATTAAAAATAAGAAACAGAAATACAAGTTATCAGTGTTATCAAATAATTCTCATCATTATCACTTCGGAAGTAAATTTTCAAGTTGTATTTACATTTGATTTGGCTTTAAGTAAATATCAAGTTAAATCTCAAATCGCGTTTATGTATTCGAAACAGATTTATTGAGTCCCTACTGCGATCCAGGCAACTCATCACAATTGCCAGAGATGTATCAGTGAATAAAAACAAAGTTCCAGGACTTCCTTGGTGGTCCAGTGGCTAAGACTCCGTTCCGTGCTCCCAGTGCTGAGGGCTAGGGTTCGATGCCTGGTCAGGAGAACTGGATACCACATGCCGCAACTAACAGTTTGCCCACTGCAACTAAAAGACCTTGCACACTGCAACTAAGACCTGAAGCTGTCAAATAATAATAATTTTTTTTTAAAGTTCCCTTTTGTCCTCTTGGAGGTTACATTCATCTGTAGTTTAAAAGTTTATTTAAAACTTTTTAAATAAAAATTAAGATTCATGGGTTATGGTATAAAATTTAGGATACCATTTTACAAAATATTTCTTGGTAATTCATGATGACAAGTGCTTTAACTGACTGATAGTATTTACATTTTAGTACAGACACCTATAATGACACAATCACGTCCTTCTGCTCAGCACTCTACTTGCAAGTATTTCTGAGTTCAGAAGGCATCTGGAGGTGTGTTTGGGGTAAAGAGAGGCACAAGGAGACAGCCCTGCTGAGGGCGTCACGGACACCGGACCAGAGGCTCGCTGTGCAGCCAGCAATGAAAAGTTAGAGCTGGCCAGTGCTTTGCAGACCTCCTAATCCAAGCCCCTCTTCATTTTACAGATGAAGAACACTTCTATGGACTGAGAAGAGTAAACCTCTGATACAAAATATTTTAATGACAAACAGTTCCCAAAGACCAAAGAGAAATGCACAGATGAAATGTCAACTCGCCAGTGAGGGCAAAAGATTAAAGGTCTTAGACAGGGTCCTATTTATTCAGACATTGGTCACTAAAATAACTGCTGAAACCACTAAACAGAAGAGAGTTTCCTCTCAAGAAAATTTTCACTTATACTCTCTGTTATGTTTAGGAAGCAAGCCCATACTAGCACTGTATTGAGGCTATTGGTTAATATTTTGGGGAGTAAGTAGGATGCAAACTAGCAACTCCAAAAAGCAAGTAAACAGCACCCAGAAAAGAGGGGTGGGCAAAAGCAGGGAGTAAGACACACCAGAATCAAAGAAACAAGCTGTCTGAAAATACACATTAATATTTTGAAGGGAATCTCTGACTTTCCAAAGCTTACATAAACAACAATTTACTGCCATGCTCTGGTTCAAGGAGGATGGCGTCTGTGTCGTCAGGTGTTAATTTGGTGTCTCAGTGACCTGGAAAGCCAGACAGGAGAGAGGTGAACACAGAACACCTTTCATTTCCCCGGACAAAATACTCACTGCAGCTCAACCACTCTGTATCCGGCTGTGGCAGTCAAATGCCATCCGGGTGCCACCCACTTTTTCATAAAAATCCAACCCATGGGGCAAGTGTGAAGTCAGAGGCAGCTGCCCTGTAGAGGCCAGCGACCACCTTAGTGTAATGTGGCTTGATGCACTTCCTTCTCTCTGCATTTCTCTCCCCCACCTCTCAGGAGCCTGAGGTTTGCGACATAACTTGATTGCTGTTCTCAGGACTCAGGGAAGCATGTGCCAGCATTTCCAAGGGAGTGTGGAGCGGCCTTTTTTCCCCACCCTCAGCACAGCCAGGGAGATACCTCAGACCACCAAGGCCACAGATCACACCAGAGGAGGGAAGGACCCCCGGCCAACAGCAGGGATGCACAGAAGAGAAAAGGCTCCCAATGGCTGGGCTGCTCCTCACAGAGAATCCTTCCAGCTCCATCACCAGGTCTGTGGATGGTGATCCCTGCACCCCACTATGGGCCCCCAACAACCACCAGGGAAAGCAGGGGCCTGCCCAGGCCGCCACTTGATGTGGGAGGAGGCATTGAGCCCACACACAGAGACCCAGAGGGAGCGGCAGGAAGACCTCTAAGTGACCAGCATCAGCTCCCCGCCAGTCAGCTCCAGGTTTGCCTCCTGGCTGGACCAAAGGATACCGTTCCTGGAGCCCCCACCCCCGTGGCGAGACCACATTTTCTCCCTTATTCGTGTGTCCAGGCCATGACTGTGCTGAGCCACGCGGCAGCTACTGGCCACGTGTTGCTATTTAAATGAATAAAAACTAAAGAAAATTCTAAATTCAGCTACTCGGTTGCACAAGCTGCCTTTCAAGTGCTCAACAGGCCGGCGTGGCTGGTGGCTGCAGTGCACACGTGGAACGTTTATATCAGGGCAAAAAATTCTATGGGCGGCAATGCTACAGAGTTTTCTTCCTAGAGGTAATGTTCTTAGACGAAGACCATATTGAATAGTAGCAAATCTCTTTGATGAAAAAAGATTTTCTACTGCTCAGAGATTAGTGTTCTTTCAAAGGTCCATACCTATCCCTTGTGATGAAATTCATAGTATTCTTTCCATATATCATATTCTATGCTAATTAACTCTTTTAACTATACAATTTACCCTTTCTGTAATATATACCAACATATATTTCTATTTCTTAATAACTCGGCTACACAAAATTCATACACTTAGGAATAATTAATTTCAAAGCCCTTTTCACTTATAGCTGTGCTTACATAAAGTATTGGCAAGCTTAATTTTAACAACCAAAAATCTAAGCCACTCCCTTTCTTTGTGTATTATGTATTGTGTATTATTTCATGAACTATTGTAAGAAAAAGATGCAGAAAGAATGAAAAAGGATGTGAAGTCTATGTTAGTCCAAGAACCACATGAAAAATAAAACCAAAAACAGGAAATAAGAGCTTTGTTTATATCCATTTATATCACTAGGTAGCCTCCAACACTGCTGATAATAGCTGAAGAGACACATTTTTCGTTGTGTGGCTCAGCTCCCTCCACCCACCTCTTCCACCCCGCCAGATGATGGAAATCCACCCTCGATCCTTCCCAGCATTCATTCATTTAAAAAATACCTAATGAGGACCTACTCTGAATAAACATTTAATAGACACTGGGTAACAGAGTTGAATGAGCAGACGTGGCCCCTGTTCCAGGTAGCCTGCTGTTCTAATAAAAGCCCCGTGGACACCCTGCCCATCCATCCCCATCCAGCCTGGGGATGCTCCTCTCAAACACCGGACAGTCTACTGCCTCCTCCGGTTCACTGTCTCTGATGTAATCAGGCATGGTGGTTTGGTGAAGGATAAAACCTTAAAGGCTGAGGGTTCTCTGGAGTCAGGTCTCAATACGCTCACATGCCTGACTGAAGGATCTTTGAGGCCACGCCATGAGTCCTCTCTCGCCCCGGTTAAAATCCTTAAAGCAGTTCCCCAGCTCCCGGGATGGAACCCAAAGGCTCCAGCAGATTGCATGGCACTCTGTGATCAGACCCCATTGGCCTCCCCGTCCTCTGCTCCCCAGTTCCCTTCCCTTCGCCCCTGAAACCTTCACCAGCACCCAGGCCGGGTCCCTCAAAGCACTGCCAGTGCTGTGTTTTACTTTACTGGCCACCTCCTCACACCTGCCTCACCTCCACACCTGCCTCCTCACCCCCCGGCTGTGACCGCCTACCTGGGAAGTGTCCTGCCCTTCAGCCCTCCCTAGAACTCCCACCACACTGGGGCAGGAGCTACAAAAGCACCAAACACACCTTGCTCTGGTTTCTCTACCTGCCTCTCTCCCTGCAGACTGCAGCCTTGCCATTGAAGCAGGGTGCTGAGACATGTGGAATCCTGAGCCCACTCTGACCTCCTGCCCCAGGGTCTGCATGTTATTAAGTGATTCCTGCACTTGTGGAAGTTTGGTAAGTCCGGCTCACAGACCCTGAGTGCCTCTTGAGCTACAGCTGTGATTCTCCTCAATTAACATAAGAAGGAACCACAAACAGGTTGTTGTTGTTTAGTCACTAAGTCATGTCTGACTCTTTGGCTACCCCGTGGACTGTAGCCAGGCTCCTCCGTCCATGGGATTCTCCAGGCAAGAATATTGGACTGGGTTGCCACTTCCTTCTCCAGAGGATCTTCCAGACTGTGCTGATGGAATCTGCATCTCCTGCATTGGCAGGTGGATTCTTTACCACTGAGCCACCTGGGAAGCCCTCAACAACAGGTAACAGGTCTCAAAGAATTACCACGCAAGTAAAACAAAGACATGCCGTCTTACATTTAAGGGAAGCATGTCCTGGCATTCATGACACACCAAGAAGCAAGACTGACCTCACCCAAAGGACTAGGAACAACCCTTAGTGACAAGTCTTAATCTGTAAGGGTTTACAAACAGTGGACACCCAAAAGTGGTTTAATTTTCAAGATACATCCATCCACCTGGTTGACAATCATTTTTGCAAGACAAAGAAAAAGTGCAGTTAACATTAATATCTAATGCTATGTTACATAACACACTATTTCACAGGTTTCTTGCAGAAATACTTCAGTTATTTCTACATAACTTTGAGGAGTCTGGACATTCTGAGCTGCCTTTCAGATAAAGGTAGGTTTTTTTCTATGTAAGAGTCCTGGGGCTAATAAATTTTCTTTCAAGGCAAGTAATTAAATAGCACTCATCTCACAGTTTATACTAAGTGCCCGGTCTCAGCACTTTTTTTTTTCTTTTCTAAATTGGTCAAAAGATGCACAGTATCCTATACGTAAGCTGCCCACTAAAGCACAAGAATCAATGTCCTTTAGAGAGCAACCTTTACTACCTGTGATTCAACATTGAAACATCACCCCCTGAAATTAATCCCTTCCAAGACTAAGGCCACTGAGAAGACAGCTGAGCTGCTTGTCTCGCTGCAGACACTAGAACACATTCAGCGTGATCTTCCCACATACAGCTCAGAGTGCCCCGAGACAGAGCAGTTCACATTCCAGTAACACTTCAGATAAGCAGCATTATATGCAGACAAGGGGTGAGGACAGTGCTCAAACACAGAGCTGCACACTCCATGTCCACACAGGCAGACATCCATGTGAAAGAAGTATGTCGATCCATCCCTTATCTTTTTAATCCTACCTTAATTGTATTGTAGATAAAGGGGAAAACAAGAGAAGAGAAACCAGGTCCAGAAATAAGAAAATGGAAATTCTGTGTGTGATTTATTTGGGATGGGGAAAAGGTCAACTTCAGAAACGTACTTCAACCCATTTGGCAAGGATGTGCGTGGGGCAGACTAAGGGAAGAGTAACACAAATTTTATGAAATGTGGTGACCGCTTACTGTGTCTTGCTGAATATTGTAAAAGAACCTGGGATAGTTTAGACAAACAAAATTTGACTGGTGTATAAAGGTAATGATGCCATGTGCTTATTAAATTATTAACCCACTTTTAAAAAAAAATGGCATTTGAAAATGTATCTCCCCACTCACTCTAGACCTATTTCAAGCTACTGACTTGGCACGCACAGGTGTGCACACACAGACACACACATCTGGGTGGGGCCAAGCCTACAAGGAGTGAGAATAGCAGAGAAGGAAGGAAGGAAGGGACTCCCGGGGACCACCTGATCCAGGGTTGCCCCAGTAAAGAGACCCTGAGTCACAGGAGGATGCCAAAGGCAACATGCTGAGCGGCTGGCTGAGAGGACAGTGCACGCCAACTGCTCTTGGAAGAATATTCGTGTATTCTTCCTGCAGTTGCCGCTGATTAACTAACTGACCTGGCAATTCCCTGCATGCTTTTGCATTTTAAAAAGTTCTGGAAAGCTGTAAGGGGGATCCTGTTTCAGAGAGTTTAAAACTGTACCCCAGTTCAGCCTGGTTGAAAGGTAGGGAGACAGAGTGTGGTTAAACAACCTCCTCTGACACACACCTCCAACGTTCTTTTCCTTCAAGGAAAAGAAGGAAAAAAAAAAAAAAAAAAACTTCAGCAATACCGCAGCTGAAAATAATTTTTCTATTTTCCTGCGAGAACAGAGCACATGTGATGAGCAGGGAGTCTTATCCATCAACCTGAGCTCAGAGCCAGGCCGGGCTTCCTGGTAGCTCAGAGGGTAAAGAATGCAGGAGACACAAGTTTGATCCCTGGGTTGGGAAGATCTCCTGGAGAAGGAAGTGGCAACGCACTCCAGTATTCTTGCCTGAGAAATCCCACAGACATGGAATCTCAAAGAGTCGGACATAACTGAGCAACTAAACAACACAGCCAGGCCAACTGTCACAGGACACTAAGGGCAGAGGTCTCAGGGTAGCCCGGAGGGCGCCCTGAGGTGCCAAATTGAAACGGAGCAGCGCCATATAGTCCTTGCCCCTCAACCATGTCCTCTGCGTGCCTTTCGCCTGTGAAAAACTTTAGTCAAAGAGTAAGTTTAATCAGAAAAATGAAAAATGTGGGAACAAAAAAAAACTGTCTAAGGACTAAATAATAATAATATAGGCATCAAGCATAGTCAAGGACCTTTAGTTCTTTCTCAAGGGCTATAGATAATATTCTGAGCCATATCCTGTGAGTTGTCTTGTAGAAATTAAAGTACCAGAAGTTAACAACATGATGACCAGACTGTACCCAGGACATGAGCTGCCACAATTCCAAGAACTGACCCCCCCCAAAAAAAAATGGAAACAAGTGCATCCCAGAACTGAAAATTAACTGAACCTAAAACAACCAAGATGATGCTAGTCACACAACTCACGGCCAATCGAAGATGGTTAGAGATGACTGTACTATTTCTGCATGGACCACCCCCCCCCCATTATGTCTATAAAAGCTCTCATGCCCTGCTTGTCAGGGCAGGAGTAGGCCTTCGGACAATGTCCACCACCCTCCCCCCAGTTGACAGCATCTGAAATAAAGCAATCTTTCCTTTCCACCAACCTAGCCTGTTTATTGGCTTTTGAACCAGAGGCTCCCCCCATTCCCCGCCGTGCCCCGCCACACACACACACCTCCTTTTGGTAACAATATTACAAACAAAAGAGAAATACAAAGGAATTACATAAATTCAAATTTCCATCAGGGAAATGAACAATATTAAAGGGAAACAGAACTGTTAAGGTTGAGAAGGGCTTTGGAAGAGCATTACAGAGAGTATTTGGGGAAACCACACATTGTTTCAAAAAGGTAAATCTACAGACAGAAAAATGGGACCAAACAAACTTTACTTACTCCGTGACTACAGTATTAAATTACTCTTTTAACAGATTATATGTGATGAAGGAAATGGAATTAAGGCTGGAATATACAGCAAACAGTTTGCATTCATTATTTCATAATTATTCTGACTTACATAACAAAGTTGGAAACTTTTTTCCATAAGTACACTTATGAACACAAACAGATTCTATCAACACAATGCTACCATAAAACTATTTGCCAATCAAAACCATTATCAAAAACTATTACAATAAAGTAACTATTGTTTATGGAGAAGGAAATGGCAACCCACTCCATTATTCTTGCCTGGAGAATCACATGGATGGAGGAGACGCGGGCAATACCCCATGGGGTCACAAAGAGGCAGACATAACTGAGCAACTAACACACACAACTACTGTTTAAACTATCCACTGTGTACAGCTAAATAAAGCTAATACCTCTTCTAGCCAATTAAATGTCTTCACTCATATTTGCATATAATAAAAGATGAAAGCTTTATCCATAAACTCTGCATGTGTGTATCTCCCGCACTCAGAGCAAAGGCTCAGCCCTAACTTGACCCCTCTCCTCATTACCCTGAAACCTTCTGAGCCTTTTCCCCAGTGAGCTGTGTGCCACGGGGAAAACTCACTTTCTGAAATACTTTTCATATTATTCTTAGTAAATTAATTCACACCTTATATCTGTTTACAAAAAGATTACAATATGCTCGTAGCACATTCCTTTTATGGTCTGACTGTACCACCAAACTCTTCAGTGTCATTGACAGCCACCTGTAAAGATCTGCCTCACATATTTCCCCCCCCCAGAAAATCAAAATCAATCAAAAGTACTAGCTTTAAGTACTTCTTACCTGAGCTTCCCTGGTGGCTCAATGGTCAAGATTATCTGCCTGCAATGCAGGAGACCCAGGTGCAATCCCTGGGTTGAGAAGATCCCCTGGGGAAAGGAATGGCTACCCACATCCAGCATTCTTGCCTGGAGAATCCCATGGACAGAGGAGCCTTGCAGGCCACAGTCCATGGGGTCGCAAAGAGTCAGACACGATTGAGTGACTACCTGAGTACTCTTTCACTTTCACACTTTCACTACCTCAGTGTGCAAGATCCCTCACAAGAGGACTTCATTCTAACTTGCAGGTAAACCTTACATTTCAGTTTGAAAGGGGATCCTATTATATAGTTATAAATTTCAACACTGTGTCCACTTCGATCACAGATCGATAATAAGTTCACCCCAAACCAGCAAGCAGACTGTAATGGGCAAAGTGGGAAAATGAGCTACGACCAGGTGTGACGTTTGTTTCACATAATGAGGACAACTGAGATAATTTAAGGCTACCGATGACGCCTTATAACTGAATTTTGTAGATGGTTTAATCCAAGAATACAAAAACGACCAGACACCTACCCTGCTTTAAAAAGAGTCTACTGAAGCATCCACCTATCTGTACGGCTTTCATGAGCTTAACTCCTCGACATCAGTTGCTAATAAAATGATGATCCCGATGAGGAATCTGCGTGATTACGTTTCATGATGGTGTTCAGATCCATGGAGCCCACCATGCACTGCTCAGGCTTCTGTCCCATGTCTAGGAGGCCTCCAAATACACCAAATTCTCTACTCATGCCTAGTTCTCAGAGATGGTTTGAAAATCTTCACAATTTTTCCTATAAAATAATTCTGAAGAATAAGAAAGGTTTTAAACTATGCTACCACCGAGAATTTAGTGTCTTTAAAGATCAGCGGCTATGACAAAAAAGACGGCAGATTTTCTGAAACAGCCTTCTAGATTCTGAATGTAAATCCGAGTGTCCCATTAAATTGAAAACTGCCTACACTGTACTTTGCAGACTGCACCGCACACCTAGAAAGAGCAGAAAATGTTCTGACAGACCACATACCTCTTGCTTCTACTTCAGAACTACCCTCACAAGCCCTCGGTGCTCTGGTCTGGTCACTTGTCAAGTGCTCTGCACGTTCAGTTACCAAGGATGCTTTGTCCTGGAACAGTGAGGACAAAGGGATTTTCTGACCACAGTAAAGGAGAAAATCTTCGCCGACAATAAACTGCTTAGATCATCAATATCCAGTTAATTTTTATGGGTTGCCTATCAATTTGGTAGTTAAGTTTTTAACCTACCGGAATCATTTATCTCTTTTTTTATATTTTACCTTTTTTTGTGAAATGAATTTAAATGCTGCTACTTTACCATTAGAAGAATTCTTTCTGCTTTTCCCTATTTTTCTCTGAATAAACAGTGTCCTGCTGAGCGCCTTCACTTTCACTTTTCACTTTCATGCATTGGAGAAGGAAATGGCAACCCACTCCAGTGTTTTTGCCTGGAGAATCCCAGGGACGGGGGAGCCTGGTGGGCTGCCGTCTATGGGGTCACACAGAGTCGGAGACGACTGAAGCGACTTAGCAGCAGCAGCAGCTGAAAGGTTAACTCATGAATACAGACTGTATTTCAGTGTTTCTTTCATCATAAAACATCTAACTGTTGCCCTGTTGACTATAAATATGCCCAGCAATGCCCACAGAGGTGAGTGCCTCAAAAAGGACTCTGCATTTTACATCTGTCATTTTACACCCCCAATGCCACACCAGGTGCCCCCAAAGTGTTTAAGGAATTAGCTCTTATGTGTAACATCCCAGTATATTCCTAACACCCCCTCCTCCCCACAAACTTTATAGGGAGAAGTCACCACGCAGCACTGCTTCCCAAGGTTCTGTTCACACAAGGGAGGCGAGAGGCTTGGGCTGGGGCAGGAAATCAGAGCACCTTCCGTCTCTCCACGGATGCTGTGCCATTTAAAAGGAGAACCACAAGCTGCTGACAACTGTCTAGCTTTACAACTCCCCGTTTGTGTAAGGACCTGCTGCAGCCTTCAGACTGACCCTCCCAGAGCAATGTGACCTGGTGTGTTTCCCATCAACAGAGCCCAGAGGACCCACAGTTTCTTCCCCCTGCTTTAGGTGCTACCTGTGTGCTGTGCGCCCAAGAAAGGAGTGCATTAACCGCTGCTGTAGTGCTTATCGTAGGTGAAACACCTTTTCTCCAAAAGTCCAAAGCTCTCCACACGCTGCCTTCTCACCCATTTTAAGTTCCATTGATATATGCTAACAACCCACTATCAAGTACCATTAAAACCTATAATGTTACCTGGCACCCCAAAGCAAAATGTTTGAAAGAAATTATGATTATTTATTATTTCACCTGGCCTCTTTGGTCCGCACCTTCTGTATAAGCATTTTAGATGTAAATCTAGTATTTAAAAAGTAACCACGGGGACTTCCCTGGTGGTCCAGTGGCTAAGACTCTGTGCTCCCAGTGCAGGGGCCTGGGTTTGATCCCTGGTCAGGGAATTAGAGCCCACATGCCTCAACTAAGAGTTTGCATGCCTCAAGGAGGACCCAGCACAGCCAAATAAATATTTTTTCTTTAAGTAACCCTGTGAACATGCTAAAAATAACTGGTACTGGATAAATCACTTTTCATAAAATTATTTTGCTGCATTATAATATTCTTGTGTGCTCATACAAATACTTTGGATTCTTGAGCCTGTTTTCAGTGAATTTCTTCCAACCCCTCCAAGACTATCAGCAATTGTGCTGCTGCTGGAGAGGTGTTTTGGTGGAGATGAGCAGGAAGATCAAATACCACTCAGCTGCCCCTCCTAATGGTCCCTGTATTTCCAGTATAGGAGCCAGAAGCCCCATGTACCTGTTTAAATTTAAACTAAAATTACATAAAATTTAAAATCCAGCTCCTCTGTCACCCCAGTCACATTCAACTGCTCAGCAACCACGTGGGGAGCTACATGGAACTGGGCACAGCAAACACGGAGCTCGGGGGACTTGTCATCATGCCAGAAAAGTGACAGGAACTGAGACTGAGACCTAAAGGGCAAATGGGAGGGTGACAAGTGGAGGATCTGGCAAGAGGGAGGCAGAGAGGCCCAGAGGGTCCATGCCCGAGGCTCAGGGAAGAGAACACACACGGAGGTGTCTGCAAGTACCTCGATGTGGCTCAAGTGGAGGCCAGATTGTGAAGGGTCTTGTAATCATTCTGAGTTTGTGGAGAAGTCAGTCTAATGTTTTAAGCAATACTGTTTAGAAAGATGCACATTTTTTTAATTGAAATATAATGTATAATACTGTTAGTTTCTGTTATGCAGCAGTGATTCAGTTATATAAATGTGTGTGTGTGTGTGTGTGTGTGTGTGTGTGTGCGCGCGCGCGCGCATGCGCGCACTACTCAGTCATGTCCTACTCTTTGAGACCCCATGGACTATAGTCCACCAGGCTCCTCTGTCCATGGGATTCTCCAGGCAAGAATACTCACATGGGTAGCCATTTCCTTCTCCAGGGGATCTTCCTAATCCAGGGACTGAACCCAAGTCTCCTGCATTGCAGGCAGATTCTTTACCATCTGAGCCACCAGGGACGCTCCATACAGGAGGTACAATTGTTGCTTATTTTACATACAGCAGTGTATGTCTATTAACCCCCAAATCCTAATTTGTCCCTCCTCCACTTCCTTTCCCCTTTGGTAACTATAAGTCTGTTTCCTTCCTGTGCCTGTGAGTCTGTTTCTACTTTATATATACATTTGTGCGTATTACTTTTTAGATTCCACATATAAGTGATAGAATATTTGTCTTTCTCTGACATACTTCACTTAGTATGATAAACTCGAGGTCCATCCATGTTACTGCAAATGGCATTATTCCAGTTCTTTTTTACAGTTGAACAATATTCCGCTCTGTGTGTGTGTGTGCATGCACACATCACATCTTCTTTACCCATTCAAAAAAATGTACATTTTAGAGAAAGGAAAAAAAAAAAAACCTTACTAAAATACGGATCACATATTGGGAAGCTGGGACTAGGGCCAAGAGGACCAGTTCGAAGGCTCTTACAGGAACTGAGGTAAGAGTTGCTGCTACAGAAAAGAGGGAGATGGAGCTACCTGAGATAGGACTACCCATCAGCCAGCTGACCTGGCTTCTGCCTGGATGCTGGAGGATGAACAAGAGTCTGGGAGGACAGCTCTGACCTGGGTACCTGAGCAGACGGTAATACCGTGCACTGACGTGTAGGGGACAGAAGAGAAAGAGAGTTTTGTATAGGGTGGGGGCAGGTGGAGAAAGTCCACCAGGAGCTGCGCAGTTAGCAACTCAATAAATATGAGCGCAAAGAGCACCCTAGGGAGAAAGCAGAGCCAAGGATACGACAACTCAAGTCACTGACAGACAGAAGAAAGGCAAAGTCTAGGAGCAGATGAGATTCCCCGGAAAGAATGACCAGAAACATTCTAAAGGAACCAGAGAAAAGACCCATGGCAAAATCCTGCAGAACACCAACACCGATAGAGCCGAGAGAAGAGCCAGCTAGTGAGATGGAAGCAGACACCCTGAAAAAGCTGCAAGGAGGAAGTGACGACAAAGTTCAAATGCTGCAGAGAAAGAAGTGGCCACCAGACTCTATCAGTAGGAGGTTAGTCACTGTTAAGAGTGTTTCTACGAAATAGTGGAGGCAGAAGCTCAAGCACTCGGTCACAGCGATGACGGGAGGAGGGAACCAGTGCAGAGGCTCCCAGCTGTGGACTGAGAAGCTGGAGACCAAGTCAGGCAGTTGTGGAAGTGGACGGATCAAGGATGAGAATCTGTCTCCCTGGTGTGAGAAAAATGGTGCTGTGTTCCATCACAGGTCAGGTAACCCTTAGCCTCTCTGTGCCTCAGTATGGAAGAGGGATAATAAGGGCATTTATGTGATGGTGGGGGGTGCGGGGCGGGGTGTCTTAGAATTAAGTACATGAATGTTTGCAAAGCACGTAGAACAGTGCCTGCTGCTCAGTAAAACACAAATGCTAACAGGAGGCGGCATGGAGAGTAAAGGGGCTGAGGAGAAGCACACGGAAGGGGAGATGCTAGGGCGAGGTCCAGAGCGCCGGAGACAAGACCTGCCTCCTCTGCCAGGACAGTAAGGGGAGGGTGTGAGACTGAGAAGTAAACGAGAGAACGTGGTCTCATCCCCGTGGCCTCAACTGGCTTGAGTTCGGAGGGAGGCAGTGGTTGTGAAAAAAGAAATTGAAGAAGACACAATAAATGGGAAGCCAATCTGTGCTCATGGATCGGATGTATAGCTGAGATCCTTTGCTGTTCACCTGAAACTATCACAACATTGCTGACTGGCTAAACCCCAATATAAATAAAAAGTTAAAAAATAAAACAGATAACCAAAAGGGCCTACTGTACAGCTCAGGGAACTCTGCTCAAGGTCAGATGGCAGCCTGGATAGGAGGAGAGTTTTGGAGAATGGATACATGTATATGTATGGTTGAGTCCCTTCACTGTTCACCTGAAACATCACAACATAGTTAATCAGCTCTTCAGTTCAGTCCTCAGTCGTGTCTGACTCTTCGCGACCTCACGGACTGCAGCACGCCAGGCTTCCCTGTCCATCACTAACTCCCAGAGCTTGCTCAAACTCATGTCCATCGAGTCAGTGATGGCATCCAACCATCTCATCCTCTGTCACCCCTTCTCCTGTCTTCAGTATTTCCCAGCATCAGGGTCTTTTCCAATGAGTCTGTTCTTCACATCAGGTGGCCAAATTATTGGAGCATCAGCTTCAGCATCAATCCTTCCAATGAATATTCAGAACTGATTTCTTTTAGGATTGACTGGTTTGATCTCCTTGCAGTCCAAGGGACTCTCAAGTGTCTTCTCCAACACCACAGTTCAAAAGCATCAATTCTTCAATTCAGCTATAATTGAATAGCTGATTCTATTATCAGCTACACCCCAATACAAAATAGAAAGCTCAAAAGAAAAAAAATACTGTTAAACTGTTCAGTTTGCCCAAAGCAATCTACAAATTACACAGTCCTTCTCAAAATTCCAATGGCATTTTTCAAAGAAACAAACAACCCTAAAATCTGTATGGAACCACAGGAAACCCCAAGAATTGACAGAACCAAGGGGCAGGGTCAGAGGGCACTGTGAACCTGAGGTCTGAAGCCAGCTGTGAAATGACATCCTGTTCTCGAGCTTCCTTTTCTCATCTGTAAAGCACAGATGAGACCACCAACTCTAATTCATCAAGACTGGAGTGTATACGTAAAGCGCCTGGCACTGCATCTGGCACACAATACATTACACACATGAGAAATTTCAGATACACAGACTATGTTGACCAGGCTGAGTGACCTTGACCCAGTTACTCAGCCTCTCTGTTCCGGTTTCTCACCTGTGGGGGCGGGGTGGAAAGGGGGCCCTCCATTCGAAGACACTAACCTACTAGCTTTGCAATGAGACTCATGTCTGTACTTAGAGTTAGCTATGCTTAAAGTACAGCCGTCCTCTTCTGAAACTCACACTTTTAATGGGAGAAAAACAATCAAAATTTCAAGAAGCACAGATAATTGATAAAAAGTGATTACAAAGATAAATCAAACACACATATACTATGTAAGTAATTCAGTGAAGCTTCAGTTCTCAATGTGAAATTGCCTGGACTCACTAGTAATCCTAAAGCAACTGCTCCCCAAAGGTAAACCAGCACCAGTTTACACGGGACTGTAAATTTCTCAGAACATGCTCACTCGTCATGCCATGCAGGGGCATCACAGGCAATCCCTCGGCCTCAGCCCCCCTGGAGAAAGGGAGCGGGGGCTGCAGGGCACCAGCCGGCACCACCTCCAGGAGAACAACCTCAGACAACCCCTGGATCTTTCCTAAATGTGAGGAGCCCCCGCAGCCACTGGAAGTGAATTTTCTAGAAGAAGGAAACCTTGCACTTCCTCTTCTCCACAGGACCGGAGGCGCACTCTCCGGGCTGAGCACCACCACCAGACAAAACTGCCCACACAACTGCAGCCTTCCCACTGAATTACCAACCCAAGGGCCCAGAACACAGCTTCGAGGCACCAGAGAGCTCTGATCTAAGAACCGGGCGCTGGAATATTGTATTTCCCATTCATCTGCTGAACAAACCAATACGAAGTGAACTAAACTTCTTTAAAAACCTCCTTTTCCAGTAACAAGGCACATTACCGTCAAATGTCTTCTTCAGGGATGCCATGAGGGTGACTTAGCCAATAACACATTTCGTTGTACAAAAACTGTACTAAAATGCTTATTCTCCACTCGGATTCATCTCAGAGGTCTAACCTGGGATGCTTCTTTCCTCTGATGCCCTGACCACGCAGGTGGGAAGCCTCCCTCGTCAAGAAGCCATAGGAGATGAGATGTCAACTTCAAACCATCCTTGACCTCAGCTTCCACTCTTGTAACACAGAAGAGATCACAGAACATTTCTTTAGAGCATCTCCTTCCCTAATGACCCACGATGACCAGACGTTTCCCCAAGTCTAGAGTCCAGAGCAGGTCACCTCTGCTTGATGGGTCCCTGCATGGATCAACCCCTCCCAAGGAGCTGGGAGACCCCGGGCATGGCCCCCAGAGCCCCGCACAAGACTTGTCTCCAAGCTCATACTCAGTTTTCTGTGTCTAATCATCCTGGGTGGACCCCATTTCAGCACAAGCTAAGTCATGTACAGATGTGAGAGTTGGACCATAAAGAAAGCTAAGCACCGAACCATTGATGCTTTCGAACTGTGGTGTTGGAGAAGACTCTTTAAGAGTCCCTTGGACTGCAAGGAAATCAAACCAGTCAATCCTAAAGGAAATCAACCCTGAATGCTCATTGGAAAGACTGCTGCTAAAGCTGAGGCACCAATACTTTAGCCACCTGATGCGAAGAGCTGCCTCACTGGAAAAGACCCTGATGGTGGGAAAGATTGAGGGCAGGAGAAGGTGGTGCCAAAAGAAGATGAGATGGCTAGATGGCATCAATGACTCAATGCACATGAGTTTGAGCAACTCCTAGAGACAGTACAGGACAGGGAAGCCTGATGCACTGCAGTTTATGGGGTCGCAGAGTCAGACACGACTTAGCAACTGAACAACAACGGGTTCACACAAACATTTACCATCTTTAACTTCTACTGACTATTCTCAAACTTAAAGGTCGTTTGTAAAATTACCACCTCTCATCAAAGATGAACAATGCCCAATAGTGACATCTCTCTACACGTTAGAAAAGCCAAGAGAAAGAGTCACAGAGAAATGAAGGAAGAAACGTTGGGGCCAAGGTGGGGAGGCAGAAAAGCAGCATCAAGAAATCTGGGGAAAACCAGCTTCCTCCGGCCCCCGACACTCTCTCTGCCCCAGGTAACTTAAAGCAGCTCTCTGGACCTCAGCTTCCTCCTCCAGGAGAGCATGACCGTGACCATGCCCTCAATGCCGTCAAAGGGCTGCTTAGACATGATCTCGTTTACCTGCCGCAAGTGGCTCTTCGCAGACTGCCTGGCATGCGCTGGATGGACACTGACACCGGCTGTCCCCCAAACACAGGCACCCACCTTAACCTGCAACTTCCAGGGGGCAGACACAGGGCTGGCGGGAAGGGACAGGAGGGCTACAGACGAGCCCCACAACAGGCCACTCTCCCAGAAAGGCGAGGGGATGGAAATCTTGCTTTCACGTCTCCAGAACCTAGGAAACCCCAAATGGGAGCACTGAAAGACTGGAGCCCTAGTCCAATTGCTTGACCCTACACAGCAGCGGTGAGAAGGCACCTGCTTTGTTCAAGGTCACCCAGCTAGTCAAGGTCAGAATGAAGACTCGGCCTAGTGCTCAGACCCCTAGACTGGGTCTGGTGCTGTTGTAATGTATACCCCACAGGGCAGAAGAGCGAGCCCCCCATTCTCAGACTAGACAAGCAGTATTTGTAACACCATCGGGCCAATGTTAACAGGCAGGGGAAGCAATCCGGTTTTAAAACAGGACATCCAGACACAACCTGTGGCGTGAGCGCTACTTATAACTTGCAGCAACTCCAAATAAGGCGGCTTCTCAACGTCCTGGCCATCCTGTTATCACTGACCGCAGCGTTCTCTCTCCAAGGTCACTAAGCTGAAGGAAGGAACGTTCATTTGCATAATGTCTGGTGTATTGAGTCAACTGTGTTAGGAGGATTTTTTTCTTTTAACCAGCAGCGTATACTTGCTTCTCCAGAATGCTTCTGGGAAGCCCTTTATACACACACAGACACCTGCTCTCTGCACCACCGCTCCTGAACCCCTGCACCCCTCCAGAGGGTGCCCGGAACCACCCAAGCTTCCCTGGTGGCCCAGATAATAAAGAAAACATCCAATTCAGGGCAGATACAGAAAGAGGTCGTACAACCAAGTTGCAAGCTTTTTTTCAAAGAGCACCATTTTGACTTGGAGTGGAAAGGAAACTGTCAAACTATAGCTATTCAGGCATTTGGCAGGCGTTCTTCTCAAAAGTGAACAAAATAAGTCTGTCACTTCAAGGAAAACAATTGACAGTTTTGTTGCCAATGATAAAATCTGAGCTTCCAAAGCAAAAGCCATAATTTTGGAAAATCTCTATCTACCATGATGAACTTGACAGCCTCCCAGAACTTAAAAGACTTTCCTGATTAAAAGGGTACTGATATTAACAAATGTGATTTTTAAAAAATACTGTCTAATAAAATGTGTTGACATATGAAAGATTTGTGTAATTCCCTGAACCAATATTTTCCAAATTACCAACACATGATGTTACAAAACCACGCACAGATAAAAGGCCCATTCAAAGCACAAAACACACCAACGAATTTTAATGAAACCAGAAACAAAAATTTCACTCATATGATTTCCGAGTCCACACTGCAACTAACCTTTAAGAAACTACTCCTTTTGGTTTTAGTGTAGTATCAAATTATCTGAAAAGGCTATTCAAATATTCCTCCCTTTTCAATTACAAATCTGCATACCAGATTTTCTTCATGTTCTTCAACCAAAACAGCATATTACAACAGATGGAATGTACAGCAGCTATCAGACTCTGTCTTGTCTTGAACCAGACATTAAAAGAGATTTACAAAAATATAAAGTAATTGGGGTAGGGGCAACATACAGGCAGAGGACTAAGAGGTGTAAACCATTAGGTATAAGATAAGCTACAAGGATATACTGTACACTGAGCCATAAAGAAAAAAGGAAATAATGTCATTTGCAGAAACACGGATGAACCTAGAAATGACCATTCTAAGCACAGTGAGCCAGACAGAGAAAGATAAATATCATACGATATCTGTTATATGTGGAATCAAAAAAAAAACACCACCAGAAAACAGGAACAAACTTATGGCTACCAAAGGGGAAAGTGGGTGGGGGAAGGATAAATTAGGAAGTTGCAATTAACATATCACACTACTGTATATAAAATAGATAATCAACAAGGGCTTACTGTATAGCACAGGAAACTATATTCAACATTTTCTAATAACCTATAAAGAAAGAAAACCTGAAGAAATATATATGTGTGTTGGTGTTGTCTAGTCACCAAGTCACGCCCGACTCTCTTGTGATCCCATGAACTGTAGCCCACCAGGCTTTTCTGTCCACGGGATTTCCCAGGCAAGAATACCGGAGTGGGTTGCCATTTCCTTCTCTCTATATGTATAAACAATTTCTGTGCTATACACCTGAAGCTAACATACTAGTAAGATATGTAAAGCAAAACTATATACTTCAATTAAAAATAAAGGATTTTTTATAGAGAATATAACATACAACATAGGGAATATAGCCAACATTTTATAATAACTATAAATGGAGAATAATCTAAAAATTGTGAATCACTCTATTGTACACCTGTGACTTATACTGTACAGCAACTATACTTCAATTTAAAATAATTTTAAGTAAATATAAAGTAAAGCCCTTCATTCTCACTAAACTTCTGTTTGGGAAAATAATTATTTTTCATAAAAATTATGTTGTTTATATTAACATGCCATGGATTTAATGTTATTTTAAATTAACTAAATAAAATGTTTAAGCAGTTTTCATTTCAAATACAGTAACTACCAATAGATATAACCCACGTAAACAGCAGCTCTTTGGGGTTCTCAATAAGAGTGTAAAGTGGCCGCGAAACCACAAAACTTGAGAACCACAGCTCTAACTTGATGATGGAGACCCTCATCACTAGTCACTGCTCAAAATGCCACATACCAGTAACCATATACACACCTGAAACTTTTATACCATGAAACATTTTAAACATGGCAAAACAAAAAACAC
Source organism: Bos indicus x Bos taurus (assembly GCF_003369695.1). Classification (NCBI taxonomy): domain Eukaryota; kingdom Metazoa; phylum Chordata; class Mammalia; order Artiodactyla; family Bovidae; genus Bos; species Bos indicus x Bos taurus. Next base: position 26,641,125 of record NC_040089.1, on the reverse strand, counting down.
CTTTCAAATACAATACCTGGCCATGGAAAGCAAGACTTCTCCGTGGAGGAACTAGAAACTCAGTAGTTTCCGATGCTATAATTGCCAAAAGGACCAGACGTCCTCAGCAAGAGAGAATCAGACTGTCTGACCCAAGCCACTTGCTTGGCTGGGCTGCCTGGCTGTCAAGGGAGGTTGGGTGAGAGATGCACAGAAGAGAAGTGGGAGAAGAGACAGTCCCCACAGCCAGCAAAGCAAATGCCAGGACGGTGTCCAGGGTGTAAAAGGAGAGTTTACTATTAACATCCTCAGGCCTCCATCCACCTGCTCTTCTCTTTTTACAGGAATGTGACACTTCCTGCTCCCACCTTCTTGTCTGAAAATCGGGAGGACCCGAAGCTCTGATTCATGTGTCTTAGCATCCGTAGGCCTATGAGATGAGTGATGTAAATATTATCCCCATTTCACAAACAGCAGAACTGAGTTTAAAAGGACTTCTGTAACTGGGTGGGAGCACCCACATCCCAACCTCAAGTCTCTTGGGGTCTTGTCTGAAAGCCTTCCACACACTGCTTAATGGTTCTCAAGTGTGGTTCTACTCCAGAAGCCCCAACACCACTGGGAACTTACAGAAACTTGACCTCCCAGACCAACCAAACCTATTCAGTTCTAAGTTCTCAGCAGAGCCCAGGAGTCCGGGTTTCACCAAGCCCTCCAGGTGGTTCCAACGTCTGGACTAAAGGCCAAGAAACCACGATGCCACAGGCAGACACCCACTGGCCAGGACAGTGATCTCAGGTGCTAGAACTGCTACCGTCAAGTATCAATGCCACAGGCTGGGGGCCGGCACTCCAGGCGGACGGCTCACAGCTCTGAGGGCCAGAAGCCCAAGACTGGGGAACTGGCAAGGCAGGCTGCATCCTCAGGCTTCTTCCCTGGGCCTGTAAGCGGGTGTCATTACGTTGTGTGCTCACGTGACCTCTTTGTGCAAAAGAAGGGAGAGGGAGAAATAGTTCTTCTTATGAACCACTGATTCTACTGGATTAAGGCCCCAGCCTTGTGACTTCATTTAACTCTAACTACCGTCATGAAGGCCCATCTCCAGTCACACTGGGATTGGGGGTGGCCCTCAGCACACTGATGTGGAGGGACACAATGCAGTCTGGGGCTGACTTCAGAAGGAAGAATGCTCAGGCCCCAAGTGAGGCTGGTACTGCTGATCCAGGCCCTTGGCCTCAGAGCCTGCAACATGCCAGGACGAGGAGAAAGGGGTCACTTGCAGCTGCAGCACCTGCCGAGGGAACCCCAGCCCTGCGGGGACCCAGAGTGGCTGAGCAGGACACGGCTCCCCCGGGAGGCGACGAGGGAAGGAAAGGCACCCCCACACTGGTTCCTGATGCTGACGGTGGGCATCCACTCAGATGCCAGGCCCTGTGGGAAGGCCAAGATGCCCTCGCTTGTTTCATCCTTGTCACCCCGTTACAGGAAGGAAATGGGTGGCTTAGAGATCAAGCAACCTGCCAAGGCCACTGTAGAGGCACCAGCAGTGTCAACAATCGTGAGGCTGCTCTCAGAGCCACGGCCTTAACCTCTGTCTCCCCTAGAAGGGAGAAAAGGGTTCCAGCTCACTGATGATCTTCAATCAGAGAGGGCCTCTAGGCACCAGAGGCCACACAGCACAGGGTGCCAGGGACAGGCGCTAAGGCAACACAAAAGACCGAGCCACACAAGGAAAATACCTGACTTCACTGACAATGGAAGAAGTGCACCAAACTGGCAAAGGACAAGAAGTCCCACGATGGCAAGGGCAGAAACAATGGACAACCCCACACCACGGAAAGGACTGAGCTTGGAGGCCAGGCACCCTGCAGAAAACTGGCAGCCTGGGACCCCCCTCCAAGAATATGCCCTAAAGGGACATGGAGGTGGACGAGAAGGGCGCATCCTCACAGCCGCATGATTTCAACAGGGAACACGGGAAATGACCTAGATGCCCATTAAAGGAGGATGGGCAGATGAAGTGGCATGGCACAGGACGCCGCTGTCTGAGCTCTTTGAAAAGATGAAATAGAGCTGTATGTGTTGATATGAAAAGATCAGCCACCGTACTGTGAGAAAAGGGAGTTACAATGTGTCTGCACTCTGATAATCTTCCTCCCGCTAAAAACCAGAGGAATAATTTGAGGACCAGAGTTTACTGGGGTGGGGGCTTTCACCTTCTACCTTATACATGTTTTATGGTGTGAATATTTTGGAATGAGCACACTTACAATTAGGCAGATGGTAGAAAAACAGTTTATTAAAATTCTTTTTCCTATGTCAAATTGATCTAGCTTCCCTCCAAGTTCTTCAAACTAGTGATGATGTTGGCTAAACCTCACAAAGCCCTGTAGTCCTCACAGGTCAGCAGGGGCACCTGTGCTCTGCACTCAGCGCCCCCTGCTTCCCTTCACTGCACTTACATGCTGTGCAGGGTGACGAAGGTCTGTGGGCAGGGAGTCCCCTGAGCGCAGACCTGAGTATACAGTGGGTGTTAGTCGCTCAGTCCTGTCCGACTGTACGCAACCCTATGGACTGAAGCTTGCCAGGCTCCTCTGTCCATGGAATTCTTCAGGCAAGAATACTAGAGTGGGTTGCCATTCCTTTCTCCAGGGGATCTTCCCGACCCAGGGATCAAACCTGGGTCTCTCGCATCACAGGCAGGTTCTTTACCATCTGAGCCACCAGGGAAGCCCAGCGCCCCTCTGTTATCCCAGGGCTCCCTGAGTGCCTAGCACAAAAAGTTGATCAAATGAACAAGGCAATCTAGAGCTAGCATATCAAATCAATACTAGTGATATAAGAACGTGTCAATCCAAGGCAGAAACACATTTCACTTTCAAGGGAATTTTGGAGAAAAAGGTTTATGAATCTCTGAAATGGCCACACACACTCCAAACATTCTAAAGGTACAAAACCGATCCATCTGTCTAAATTTCTTAACAACAAATGATAGATGTCCAAATTTTCTACATTCCTGCTCTGGAAGCTTAGAAAATATTTTCAGTCTACTCATCTGAAATCATAAATCAGGCTTAACTGAATCAAAAAAGAAGTCTATCAACTCCAAAGCTTCCTACCGTGACTAATTCTTTCCCAAATACAAAGTGTTACGCATTTCTCGAGGGATGGTCCAGAATGTGAGACATTGTCCGTGAACCTATAATCAGACTTCCAACTCATACAGTTAGTCAATTCTCACTTTGCAAGTCCTCCCACCCACCCAGCCCTGCACAGCTAAGGTCTAATTGCAGAAGCAGTCACATGACAGTGAGACCAGAGACAAGTGCCAGGGAGGACACTGCAGCCACTTACTGAACCATCACTAAGGCCTCATCCACATCAAGACCCCAGCCGCTCTCTCTCCAGATGAACCAAACATACAGTGAAATAACAAATGCAAAATTCTTTTGAGTTTTTAGAGGAGAGGTTCTCCACAAAGGCATCAGTCACCAAGTCCAGGAACTAACCAAAGTGTTTATATTATAACCAACAGCAAGTAACTAAATGAAAACACTACAAGGACACACTTGCCTTCATTTTCAAGCAGGCAAATCACTATAATTCTAATTTGACCATAAACTAAGGCTGTGTATGGAATTCTAATAACCTTCTTTTCAAGGCAGAGTGATCAAATGATCAAATCAAACATCAGCAGTAAATGGGACAAGAGATATCATGTTCCCTGACACAATGCCCTGAAGACGGACACACCATTGCTCAAAGGTTACTGTGACCAAAAAAAAGCCTTAACCTAAGTCTAAACAGGGTGGGTGTGTGTTCCCAAAGTGTGTCAGTTGCTCAGTCGTGTCCAACTCTTTGCAACCCCATAGACTGTAGCCTGCCAGGCTCCTCAGTCCATGAAATTCTCCAGGCAAGAATACTGGAGTGGGTAGACATTCCCTTCTCCAGGGAATCTTCCTGACCCAGGGATTGAACCTGGGCCTCCTGCATTGCAGGTGGATTCTTTACCATCTGAGCCACCAGGGAAGTTCCAATGTCAGGAGTATAATTTGTTAATCAGGTTGCTATTAATAAGTTGACTTATCACAAAGAGAAGAAATTCCTGATTTCTGAAAGTCACCACATCGTAACTTCCATGAAGTTTCACCTGCTGCACATGCCAAAAACATGACCCACAGAGCGGCACACTGATGACCTCGTTCCCTCCAGTGATGAACTCCCGTGAACTTTTATGCAGAGCCGTGTCCAGAGTGCCTGCCCCAGGCGTAGCACTGTCCCTAGCGCTGGGAGACAGCAACTTCCTTCGTGGAGCTCAGCTGCAGTCCAGCAAGGAGTCAGAGTCAACTAGTAAAATACAAGTAAAATAAGTGAAAGGAAAAACAAGAGAATAACTACAGCACCAGAAGGGAGACAGGCAATTTGGAGGAAAGGGCACGATCTTAAAGTGGGGATGGGGAAGCCCCCAGAAGAGGACTCTGAAGGTCTGTAAGTAGAATGAGGGGTGGGGGGTCAGTGGGCAGAGGGTGCAGGGACTGAAAGCTAGGTCCTCTGCAGTTTCAAAACAGTCCAGAGGAGGCAGGCGGATGCGGAGTCCAGGCAGGGAGCTGCTGCAGGAATTCCCGCAGGAAGAACAGCCACGTGGGCTGGTGGCAAAAGAAGAGCCAGGCGGTGTCGGACTCTGCACATAGTTCTGACAGCAGAGCCGAAAGGCTCTGAGGACACATCTGATGCAGTGAGAGAAGGGGGAGCAGGGGAGGAGTCAAAGAGCATCCCCAGGCCTCCATCTCAGACAGCTACTGCCTCCGAGAGCAGCCCAGCTCTGGCCGCACACAGGACGCACAGTCTCGGGAAGCAGGCTGTGAGGGTGGTGTTCCCTCCCTTTATCACCGCAGGGAAGAAGCCTGAACTGGCAAGGGTTTTGTCTGTATAAGGTAGTGCTGGAAACAAAACAGGAGCCTGGATTTCCTTCCCAAGTGTAGGGTTTTTTCCACTATGTCATGTGGCTTTTTTTGGTCTTCCGTTTGTTTCTTTAAGGTAGAGTGTTACCATATATGGAAGATGGAGAAGCCTTGTTCCGAGGCGTCTCCGAAGCTGGCCTGGACCCACAAGCCGCCTCACCTGAGCTCACCTGCAGCTGGCTCTCAGGCAGCTCCCTGTACTGGGCACAGATGGGCCCTCTGTATGCTCGCCTCGCGCAGGGGAGGACCGGCGATTCTGAAAGGGAGCCACATGACTAGGAGGACAACGACGGCCCATCCAGCCCTGGGAACCGGAACACGCTCCAGGGCTGAGACTCGGGCATCGGCTCCCAGCTCTGCGCTCCCTGAGGAGGCCGGTCTTTCTCACCATCACCTATGAAACCCTCACATCCTTCCCCAGACACGTTTCTCACCCCAGGAGACATGCACTCAGCTAATCCGTAAACTCGAAAAGCAAACGTTTCAGACAGCATGTTTCTCTTTCTCATTTGCTGCTGCCAGAAGGGTGTCCTTCCTTTTCCCTCCCTTCTGTGTCACCTGCACCCTCCACGCTCCACCACCGCCCTGCTGGGCTGGTCAGTCCCTCAGTCCATCTGCTCACCCGGACAGAGAGGCCAGTTCTGCCTAGCGCTAAGCCACTCTAGTCACTGGTATGTCCATCTCCATGTGGGTAATTAGAGCACAATGGTGGCTAGGAAGGCAGGTTAGGGTACTGAGGCCAAGAGGAGGGGGCCTAAGCAGGGCGACAGACAGCCAGGGTAGGTCTCAGGAGCAAAGACTGTGGCTGGAGGCAAAGGAGGGGCAGAACCAGCAGGGAAGCCAAGGCAGGTGGGCGGGGCTCCGGTAGAGGGCGTGGCCTGCACAGCAGCTGGAGCAGAAAGCAGGCAGAGGGTTCAAGGCCAAGGCAGAAAAACCAGGGTCCTGGAGGGGCTGAAGGATGAGAAAGTCTTAAGAATCACGCCAGAAGCCCTGGCCTGTGTGAAGACAATGAGAAGCCAATAGAGGGTATTCAGCAAAGAAGTGTCAAGATGGGGCTTTGCAGGGAAAGGTCACTTTGAGCGCAGTGCGAGGCTTACTCCTGATTCCTTCTCTGGGAACCTCTGCTGTGGTTGCCCCCGAGAGCGCGACTGCTGCAGAAAAGGTCTCATCAGCTGTGCCCAGCTCCCTCAAAGCCTCTGGACTCCAAACGGTCTTGACACCCTTGTAAACAAAACAGCATTCTGATCCCACTGTTCTCATTTCAGACAGAATTGCGGCAGCTCCTGAAATCAAACGAAACCTACTGCTCCTAATGGTGTCACAACTGCCAGTCACCCACTCTGTTCCAGTACAAGGGGAAAAAAAAGGTGTTTGTACACTCTTCCTGAAGTACAGGATGGTCTTTGAATTAAAATGAGAAAAACTTTCTTAAAATGTCCACACGAGCTTCTACAGTAATTTAGAAAGAATTATTTCCTTTCGGTGATGCATACTGAAATACTTTAAAATAAAATACTGTGCTGTCTGGGATCTGTTTCTAAATAATACAGAGCACAGGGCAAGCTGGTGAGTGTGAATGAAATAAGACCAGCCTCGAGTTAATAATGAAGCTGGCGGAGGGTCTGTTATGGCTCACATGAGCCTTCTGTCTACTTTCATGTGTTAGAAAGGCTCTACTGCTTAGGCATCCCAAAGTGTTCAGACTTCATACAAATCCATCTTCATTTGTTCTGTTACTTTTCCCTATAAAAGATGATGACACCAAACATTACCCTCAGAGGTTAAGCTACAGTGATACACCAACACATGCTTCAAAAAGGAAAACTGACTTTAGAGCAAGTTGCTCAATGGTGTTTTTGTATCTTCAACACCGAAAAGAAACTATTTCAGTCAAACAGTTCTACTCAGCACTGACAGGTGTGCAAAGCTAGAGGTGATTGTATTAACACGTATTACTGCGTCTCCAAACCACCTCCTTACATTCAGAATACATCTTCTGCTTCATTTGTTAACTCCCAACTCTACATAGGAAACATGTTCAGTAAACGTGACGCTATGACTTTCAGAGTCATTACTTTCAAGGTTGCAAAGGACACTGGAGGTTCAAGTCAGCCAGCCATTTGAGGTTTTTGTCTCTAGATAAATGTGCATGTGTAACCTGCCAGGATTTAGATGGTAATCTAGTGGCTCAGAAGGTAAAGACTCCAGCTGCAATGCAAGAGGCCAGGGTTCAATCCCTGGGTGGGGAAGATCCCCTGGAGAAGGAAATGGCTACCTACTCCTTATTCTTGCCTGGAGAATCCCATGGACGGAGGAGCCTGGCAGGCTACTGGGAGGGGTTGTAAACAGTCAGACATAACTGAGTGACTTTCACTTTTCATTGCTGCCTATACCACACACAGTAGAAAATGGGAAGACCCTTCCTAGTATCACTCTGAAGAAGCATCACTTTAGAAAATAAAACATTAGTATCTCCATGTTGTGTTAGAGCTTCTATCATAGACAATCACAGAATGCAACAAAATTCTGTGCGCAACACTTTTCGAAAAGCAAACTTCCCCATTTTGCACTTCCCCACGATGCGTGTGCAGTGTTACTCCTCACTCAATGTTTAAAGTCAAAGTCATCAAACAACGAGAGATTTCATTACCACCCTGCACTGACAGAGACCAATATTAATTATTGTTTGAATTAACCTCTGAGCCGTGGTTTTCATCAGCACTCAGAAAAGACAGGGACGATTTCTAATTACACGCCACCCTCATTATAAGTCACCAGGCCGCAAAGCTGTATCTGATGAGGCTGCCACACTTTTGCCTTGAGACTGCTTTGGACTCCATTATAACCTTCTCCCTGAAATGGAATTTGAAATGGGATTTGGCGAGCCTCAGAGATGCTCTCCCCAGGGATGACCACGTTCGTCCCTAGACTGGGATGTGGGACTGCATGGGAGTCTATGAGTAAAAGTCCTGTGCTGTGCTAAGTCGCTTCAGTCATGTTTGACTCTTTGAGACCCCATGGACTGTAGCCCGCCAGGCTGCTCTGTCCATGGGATCCTCCAGGCAAGAATACTGGAGTGGGTTGCCATGCCCTCCTCCAACTCACGTTTACACTTTGCCATAAAGATGGGCAGCAGCGTCTTCTCATAGCACCACGTGGACAAGACTTTGTGGGTCCAATAAGTGGAACAGAACTGAAGGGACCATTGCTGTATCACACTGATCGTTTCTCCAAATGTTAACTGGCTCTGGTTGATCTTGTGTGAAAATAACCTGACGTGACAAGGGAAAAAAATCCAACAAGAGAGAAGATATGTGGTGTGTGCACTCACATCTGGTGCATGCACATACATACATCAGAAGAGTATGACCTAATTTATTTTTTGGCTACACCGAGTGGCATATAGGATCTTAGTTCCCAGATCAGGGATCGAACCTGTGGCCCCTGCAATGGAAGTGTGGAGTCTTAACTGCCAGACCACCAAGGAAGTCCCAAGAGGAATAAAAATTGAAAAATGAGTTTCAGTTCTCTCTCCCACCGCCAACCCTGATCTCATTCCCCAAAGACAATTCAGTTTCTTGTGTACCCTTTCCTGCCTATGTGAGCACACAGATGTGAGTGCACACACCACATATCTTTCTAGCCTTTTCTCAGGTGGGAATCTGGGAGGCAGACATCCAAGCTGCCGGTCAGCATGCCAGCTGCAGCCACTCCACAAGGCAGATTCAGTGCTGCCTCTGGCAATCATGCCGCTCTCTGAGGGACACATTTCATTCCAGTCTCAGAAAAATGCATTGTCTTTAAATCCTAAAGGTGTCAGGCTCGTCATCCATGACATAGATATGCACACCTAGAACACGTGGAGATTAACGACTCAGGTACGGCCTTGTACGATTGCTAAGACAAGGTCAAGAGCAGTAGAGGGCAGATAAAAACAGACCTGCGAGCTCAACCCAAGAAGACATCGAGTTTCCTAATCTTGATTAGAACTGGATTTTAAATTTGATGAAGTCAACGCTCCGTTAGCATGGCAGTTTACCAGCAGTAGCACAGGTGGCCCATTAGAGACACACAGAATGTTATCTCCCACAAGGCAGGCGGAGAGAGCTGAACGGCGTGCACACCACTCGGCCGTCCACATGGTGGTCACAGAATCTGTCCCCCATCAGGCATGCATTCGGGGTTTTGTCACTGAAAAGAACACTGCTGCTGGGACTGCCATCGTCAGGGAGATAGTGACAAGGTTTTTAAAACTGAAAAGCCTACACGAGAATCACAATGAATTAAGAACATGTATTTTGGGACTTCCCTGGTGGTCCAGTGGCTAAGACTCTGAGCTCCCAGTGCAGGGGGCCCAGGTTCGATCCCTGGTCAGGGAGCTAGATCCCACATGCTACAACTAAGACCCAGAGCAGCCAAATAAATAAATAAAATTAAAAAAAAAAAAAAAAACATGTATTTTGATATCTCAAATGTATTCAAATTTTGAAACACTGTAAGAGAACCTTTCAGGGACTTCCCTGGAGAAACAGCAGGTAAGACTCTGCACTTCCAACACAAGGGGTTCGGGTTCGATCCCTGGTCGGGGAACTAAGATCCCACATGCTGCACGGCCAAAAACAACAACCTGAGAACCTTTCATCTACACAAAATATAAAGAAGAAACTGGTATCTGGAGAATTCTTTCCCCAAAACTAAGAGTGAATTTTTTAAAGCCTTTAAGAACAACAAGCATGAACAGTATTACTAAGGGAATTAAGACTGCAAATTTAAAAGAATTTCTCAAACTACTCCTACCAACCTGGATGTGTGAATCTCCAGTCTTAAATACTCCAATGCTAATAACAAATTTAAAATATTTGAGTTGATGCAAAGTATTACTAAAAGACACTTTTAAACTCCTCTATAAGAAAATTCTTATCTTTAGATGTCAATCTCTATATTGCTGCTATTAGAACTAAAGTTTCCTTTCACCCTTAAACACAGTTTCAATTTCTATTTAGAAACCTAATAGTGTACAGGATGTGAGAGACATCATGCTTGGTCCTGGGGATAAAAAGTAAACAAGAAATTCCTGATGAACCCTAACAGGACACAAGACGATTTGGCACTCTAATAACTCAGTTACAAAATAACAGCGTTTACCTGAGTTGTTGTTTGTTTCTGTTTTGTTTTGTTTTTTTTTTCAATTAAATCAAAACCTGTAAACCTACTCCTATAGGTTGTCTGCTATGGGATACAAAAATAAGATGAAGATGAAACTTACTGATTTCAACTTATTGATGATGAATGCTTTTTATACTATACTTATCTTCGCCACCTTCTTCTAACTTCACGCTGAATTCTATCAATTCTAGACACAGGACTGACCCCTCTAAAGGAATCCACCATTTCACAAAGTTAATCAAAATATCGCAAGCTATACAAAAACACCTTGGTTGCATCTTAGGGAATGTACAATTCAACTACCTATTTTAGAAATCAAACCTAACCCTTAATAGGCACAATCAGGAAAGAATTAATAAAAAAATACTAAAATAGACGTAGACCGTCTTCAAAGAACTTATAAAACAGGACTCTAGATATATCAGGGCAATGTCATCTTAAAAATTGTGCAAAAGCAGCATGCTGCAGGCAGAGCCCAGCACCAAGGAGAGAGAGGTGGTCCTCCAGGGGAAGGATCAGGCAGCGAGGACCCCATGGGGGCCTTGCGAGCGACTAGAAGGCAAGATGATGCTATGTCTCACCTGTGTGTTTACTGACTGAGTCATCTACAAGTGGACGTGAGCACCAACAACTAGATAGAAGATGATATAAGGGAAGGACACTGGATTCTTTTGCTAAGAATCAGAAATGGCTTTACAAAAGTAGCACTTGAAACAGAACCTGAAGACAAACAGGATTTTGACAGGCGAAGGGGGAGGGGCGGTGGAATGGATGCAGGGCAAAAGAGCACAGAGGCACGGAGGCCAGAAGCTGCTGGGTGTTCATGGACCAGGCGAGCCTGGTCACAAGACCTGTTTAAGAACAGCAAATACCACACCCACAAAGCCAGGCTGGCATTAAGAACGAAAGACCTGAGTCTCCTGAGGGCAGTCTCCTGAGTCTCCTGGGTAGCCAAATTCACCCACACCACTCTCTTCCTACTTCCCAAATTCACAGCTTTGTTTTACTCCCTCCCCTCTCTAGGACCCCTCTACTTCAATCCTGCGTGAAAACTATTGCCTCCAGGAACTCTCCAGATCTTAATGGTAAACAATGTTTAAAAGAACTTCCCTCTTCTTCACGTATGAAAATTAACTTTCAGCATGTTCACTTTTTCTCACGACAAAATATCTTCACTGACAGATTTAAGATATCTTAAATCAGCAAAGCATAATGAAATTACTATACTTTTGTCCTCGTAATGTAAAGATACATGTGTGACTCTCTAATTCATCTTTTTGTGTGTTACAACTCTAATTCTTACTTTTTAAATGACTCTTCAAAAGTTAGAGCAAGACCCGCCATGAACAAGGCCTGTAACGTGCGATTACATAACACGTGGCCCAGGATAACCCATGCGGTCCTTCCATCACCCAGGCTGCTCAGACCCAGTTTCGGCGTATGGTTTACATTGTTCCTACTTAACCAGAAGTGGAATTCCAGTCAAGCATAAAAATACTCCCTGGCCTCATAAAATTCACTATTTTATCAAATGTTTAAAAATACTATGTACTCTAAATAAGTGCCATACTAAATTATTCCCGTCTACTTCATGAATGTCACACCAACTTAAGCAATTCAAAATGACTCAACTACCTAATCCACATTCAAATTTGAACCATTTTAAATAATTCTGCACAGAGGTAATTAGAAAACAAATAAAAGATTAATCAGAAAACTTGCTACATCACCCAACAACAATCAGATGGAATGAGTATAATCACCACATAAAATCTGTGGGTCTGTATTAAATACTCTGCGCTGTTTGGAACTGCAGAGCTGGAGTCTGCTGACAAAATGGGATTCATCCTTTCAGGATGCTCACAGTGAGGAGGCACCTGACTGTTTTGGAGTCAAGAATGTCTCCTTAAGACTTCTCTCCTGGTCCAGTGGCTAAGACTGCGCTCCCAATGCAGGGGGCCTGGGTTTGATCCATGGTCAGGGAAAAAAAGGGGTGAGGGGGAGAGCTCACGCGCCACAAGGAAGATGGAAAGTCCGTGTGCCAAACAAAACTAAGACCCGGTATCGCCAAAACAATAAAAATAAATATTAAAAAAAAGTCTCATCTACCCACTGTGTGTGTGGCTCTGGGTAAGTCCTAAATTTCTTCATCTATAAAATGTCATATGGATCCCAATGCCAGTGTTAAGGCGCCTGATAAGCAATAAAACACAGTACAAATGTGACTCACTCTATTACATTAACGCTGATCAATGCACACGAGTTGACGTAAAGAACCATGTGGTTTTCCTCCCTGTTTCCTACGTGTGTCATCTTTGTCCTTGTACTTTAGCTCGACACCTCAGTGAGGGGGTGGCGTGCATTTCTCTGAAGCCCGTGGATCAAACCATTAGGAAGAATCCTGCCATTTTCACTCCATGAGGTTTATTTATGGATACCTCACCATAAATTAAGTCGGTAACACTCAGGAAGTAGTTAGAATAATGGAGTATGGCTTACATTAACAGCACTTAATATTTTTTGCAAACTTGGTAAAACAGCAAGTTATCCTGAACATGTAAATTTTGTGTGTAAGCCCAAGTCTAAACTTTCAATGAGCCCAATTTCTCAATGAAGCCCAGCAATTCAGTAACCATCAATCTAGAGCTATGAAAGAAACAAATAAGCATGTTTACACCTATACACCTCTTCGTCCCCAGTGAATTTATGCTCTGGTTGAATGGGCAAGGCCTAAACAGGTAACCTCACTTCCTACTCTGTGGGGCAAACAGACGCCCCCTCCCATCTGCCCCCATCCACTGCTCCTGCCCACCTGTCACCACAGGATGGCTGGGCAGGGCCCAGGTCGGGCTGGTCCCCCACTCCTGGCCTGCGTCCCTTCCCCACTCTCGGGAATCTTGCCCTTTGCTCTCCCATACTGTCCTATACAATCTCACAAATGGATCTTTCCCAACTGTTAAGTCTCTGCCATCTGATTCTAGAAAAAGGAGGAGAGAGAAACGTCGCCTGGTTTGGAAGGAAAGGGAGAACACACTGGTGAGCCTGCCCCACGGTGACTGCTACAGCCAGTGTGTGACTGTGCGGACCCTTCACAACCCAGGCGGCTGCAGGAACAAGTGTGCCTGGACATCAAGCCGGTACTCCACCAGCCCAGGCATGCACCCTAGAGAAAAGGCCTCTCGTTAACATCACAGGCACCCCAGATGCCCGGGTGGCTCCAAGGCTGTCAGTCCCCAAGTAAGTTGGCCAGGCCCAGAAGCTGGACCAGATGGACCAGAAGCCCGGGAGTCACCCAAGACACCTTCCTCTGACATCTCCCACCCAACTACCAAGGTAACCTGTGAAATCCACCTCAGCCCACCCACCTCTGTCCACATCCACACCCACCACTCGAGGCGGGATCACCACTTCCTCTCATGACTAGGCAGTGGTTTCCCCAGCCCCTCGAACCCTGCCAACCTGTGTGCAGCAGAGTGACTGTGGGCTCAGGCCAAGCAGGAGGACCCCAGCTCATGCTCAGCTTCCTCAGGTGAGCCAGTCGTGCATCTCACTCAAGCACCCACTACCCGCCCCGCAGCACCATGCACTCCTCTTTTTTTTTTAAACAATTGTTACAGTTGCAGTGTTACATGTGTGTGCCGCTATCTGCTTAATATCCATCCATTCCACTGGCTGTGGGCACCTGGTATACTTCTGCCCACCTCTGTATGCCCAGCATTTGGCACGGAGCCCTGACAACAAACAGTGTAACTACTCTTCTGGATCAGTCAATGAAACAACTAAAAGAAACAACTAATTCTATGGCCAATACTTTAGGGAGGGTGAGATAAAATACATGATCAAGCATATGAGCACTGTGCAAACTCAAACAAGGGAAAAACTTCACAATGAGTGGTGTAATAAGTTTTAAAAAGCGGAGGGGACCTACACTATTGGTGGGAATGTAAGCTGCTGCAGCCACTGTGGAAAACAGTATGGGGAGGTTCCTCAGAAAACTAGACACAGAATCACCACACGATCCAGCAATCCCACTCCGAAGCATATATACAGACAAAACCATAATTCAAAAGATATCTGCACCCCCATGTTCTTAAGAGTACTAGTCACAACAGCCAAGACAAGGAAGCAATCTAAATGTCCAACAGATGAATGAATAAAGATGTGATACATATACACAATGGAATACTACTCAGCCACAGGAAAAAGGAAGAATGCTATTTGCAGCAACATGGACACAACTAGAGATTATTATACTAAGTGAAATAAATCAGAAAGAGAAAGACAAATACCATAGGATATCATTTATATACGGAATCTAAAATATTACACAAATGAACCTATTTATGAAACAGAAATACAACTGGGGACACCGAGAACAGACTGACAGTTGCTAACAGGGAGGAGCAGGGGAGAGGACTGGATTGGGATTTGGGGATTAGGAAATGCAAACCGGTATATACAGAATGGAAAAAAAACAAGGTCCTGATGTATAGCACAGCAAACTATATTCAATATCCTGTAATAAACCACTATGGAAAAGAATATAAAAAAGAATGTATATATTTATGTATAACTGGGACTTCCCTGATGGCTCAGATGGTAAAGAATCTGCCTGCAATGTGGGAGACCTGGGTTCGACCCCTGAATTGGGAAGGGCCCCTGGAAGAGGGCATGGCAGGCCACTCCAGTATTCTTACCTGGAGAATCCCCAGGGACACGGGAGCCTAGCAGGCTACAGTCCATGGGGTCACAGAGTTGGACACGACTGAGCACAGCACATATGTATAACTGAGTCACTTCGCTGTACAGTAATCATTAACACAACATTGTAATTCAACTAGACTTCAATTTTAAAAAAAGCAGAGGGGAGAACCAGGAGGAAAGCGGGCCTAAGACTACACCAATCAGAGAGCAGCAGGAGATCAGTAGTGGTGATGAGCTCATGCGAGCGGAGGAGAGTCAGGTAAGGGGAGGGTGGGTGGCGAGAGTCTTCAAAGGTAAGTGGAAATTTCACACTGTCGACCCAGGAGCTGAGACAGACTGAGATCAAGATGAATCTGGCAGAATGAAGTCAGATGCAGGAAGAGGCAGGGGTCATGGGCTGTTTCAGAGAGGAGACAGAGCAGGAGCTGGAGAACTGAGACTCAATGCGGGGGAGGAGGAGGGTCTGGGAGACTGCAACCAAGGTGGCACCAGGTGGCAGGAACACGGGCAGGACGGCCCTTCCAGGAGGGGCCAGCAAGGCAGGCTTCAGCTCGAGGAAGACAGGAACACAGAGTGAGCTTGATGATGCAGCTAAACAAACACCACAAGGGCCAAGGCCCTGCTTCAGTCACTGGGGCGTCCTGAGTCTGTCTCTGACCTGGGGTGATGCCAACGGGGTAGAGGCTGTCATTTCAATGGTCAGAGTTTTAACCAAATAGGATTTCAAAAACTTATCCTGAAACGGTATTCAAGATTCAAGTACTATAATGGGGAAACTGAAAGCAAAAATTTTTGTTTTTATTTCCTTGTCTTCTTTTGTTTCTTACCCATAACCCCACCTTGATCAATGGGAGAGGAAGGGAAGTGTCCTGGAGTTTCATCACCATCACCAGTCCACTGGCCAAAGACATTTCACAGCAGAATTAGGGGACAGCACATCCTCTGCGGAAACTGCAGTATACCCCTGTCTCACCTGAGCACCCCTGTCCATCACCGGCCAGGTGAGCAGGTAACTGGACTCACCATGAAGCTCCAGGTCCTAAGAGAACGAGCTGATCTCCGGCAACTGCAAAGCTGTGATGGGGAGGGGCTGGGGTGAGAGACTTTGTTTTTAAGTTTACACTGAAACCACAATCTCCTCCTCCCCATGTGCTTGTCACTGGGAGGTCTTAATATAAAAAGCTTTATTTAGTTAGTGGACTCAATAGATTCCAGTTGGTCTAGGAAGTTGGAAGGGACAGCTAAGTTGAAGAGGAAACCACAATTAGAGCTAAAAGAGGCAAGGTGTGATGTGAATACAGCAACCTATGGTGGACACCACAGGGGAGACCCAGTTTAAAGTGTAATATTTGGAAAAAGAAAATCCCGTATCTTTGAGATTATATACCCAACACATACAGAAAATTAGCATTAAAACGGGAAGAGTAACTAACATTTTACAAAGTGCTCACTATGGACTGAGCACTGGGCTTTTCACACACACACAATCCTCACAACAATCCCTGAGGCAGTACCTGCCCACATTTTGTAGATGAGGAAGAGGACATTAAAGCCATCGAACAACTCTCTGAATCACAAAAGTGGTAAGTGGAGGAGCTGGGTTTTTCTTTTTCTTTTGGCCTGGTCTCCAAAACCCAACACTGCAAGGGAGAAAACATAGGCCTCCTCCCACCAACCCTGCACAGAGCCCGACCAGGGGCGGAAGGATTTGCTCAAGAGGCAGAAACAGCCTCTGCCTGCAGCAGGTAGCCATCCTCTGCAGAGAAATCAAACAACCCTCGGTGGTGATGCTGCCTGCCCCAAGAAAGAGTGGGGGAGACGCTTGTAAAAATCCCCAGGAAGGTTAAAAATATCTTCTAAATTCACATACAGCTGTTACCTAACCAGATACCTTTCAAACAATAAGAGGTGTTTTGTGTGTGTCTTTTTTTTCCCTCACCAAATCCACCTCTCCTAATAAAGTTCTTTTTAAAAATTGCAATTACTTGATAAAAAGCTATTCCCAATGAGTCATATTAAGATATACTCCCATTATACAGTATAGACATCTATGCCAGGAAGAACCCTGGTACAATCAGACAGTCAGTGCTTTGTGGAGAAGCCACAGTGTCACCTTTGAGTAAGAAACACCCTCTCCATTACAACGAGTAAGCCCCATCCACTCCCAAATACAGGGCCAAGTTTATGTAGAAAAAGGGGAGGAGGAACAAGGACCTGCTTCGCCTGAAGGGACTCACACTTCTCTGGAGAAATGAAGATGCTGAGGATGGAACGTCAGACTTTCTGCAGGTGACACCCACGACTGAAGGCCTACTCTATGTCCGTGATCTTGTCTGTCACGACAACCCTTCACTGGCACTTCCTCACACTCAGGGCTGTCTCACAAGACGGAGACTAACCCTGTACCACTGCTGCTGCGCATAAAGACATGTGCACCACGACTCTACATCTGACTCTTGGTCTGCAGACCCAGCCAAGATGCAGTCACCTGCCTGTTTCACCACGCGGGACGCCCTGAACCACCTTGGGGTGATGACTGCATGCAGCCTTACTTTCCATCAGATTATTTTCTGGCCCAAAAAGACATCATCCACCAACCTCACTCAGCTCACAAGTCACATGAACACACTGTTCCAAACTGAGGCCAGCCCCCTGCTTCTGGAAGGTCCTCGCCACCCTCCCCGCCCCCAGGCCTCAGGTTCTGCTTGGTGCGCCCCGGCACTGGCTCCCTCGGGAACCGAGCCTGCAGAGTTCAAGGCACTTTCCCAGGGCCACGTGAGAACCAGGTTCTGACTCCAGAACCCACGCCCCCACCTGTAAGGTGACACTGCCTCCAATGGTCACCATCAGCAGAGCTGGCGGCGGCTGCACCTCCCCTGTGTGTAGACCCCTTCCATTGGGTTAAGCAGGACCTCGTCACTAACCCCGGAGCCGACCACGTGCTAAGTCTCCATAACTATTTCACCACCCGATGTGGTGTAATCTCATCTTGTGACGTCATGCACAGCGGTCTCCTCATTCTGTGGTCCTTATTCCTTTGGGTTTCCGCTGGTTTTCATCCAGGTTGGGTTGAGACACACACAATCTGTGGTTTCCATCAGGTCAATGCACTGTGTCAGCCAAGCATCAAAGGACAAGGCCCGTGTACCTCCTACAGCACAGCGGTGCTGTCATTGCTGTGACGTGGTAAGCTTCTAGAAACGTCCTAGACACAGTCTGTGAAGGTGAAAGCTGCCAATACAGTTGGAAAGAGCCTAAGGCCAGCAATCACCAAATATCAATTCAGTCTTTAGTTTTACTCCTAATGACATAGCTACAGCATGTGGGATCTAGTTCCCTGACCAGGGATCAAAACCTGGCCCCCAGCACTGGGAGCACAAGAGTCATAGCCACTGGACCACCAGGGAAGTCCCCCGAATGATATTTTGTAACTTGGATGTTTGGAATCTGAAATAATTCTAGGGCTTCCCTGATGGCTCAGTGGTAAAGAATCTGCCTGCCATCGCAGGAGACACAGGTTCAACCCTGGTCTGCGAAGATCCCACATGCCTTGGAACAACTAAGCCCATGCACCCCAACTGCTGAGTCTGTGCTCTAGAGCCCAGGAGCCGCAAATACTGAGCCCACGTGCTGCAACGAGAATCCACACACCTGAGGGCCTGTGCTCCACAACAAGAGAAACCACTGCAAGGAGAAGCCCATGCATTGCAACTGGAGAGGAGCCCCCGCTCACCACAACTAGAGAAAAGCCTGCAGCAATGAAGACCCAGCACAGGAAATAAATAAATAAAATTATAAAATAATTTCACAAAAACAAGCTCTGTGAAACAATAACAACAATAAACAATGGGGGAGGGGTGGAGAACCCAGTTCAACTAACACGATGCACTAAGAGCAGAAAGTGAAGGATGACCCTAGAAGATGACGCTGCCTTACAGTCCTGCCCTAGTTCCTACGCCCCCACCCCTACCCCATCCAACAGCAGAGAGAGGGCTCTCAGGAAGGAAGCAGGGAAGTGGGACATACTTCATAGCCATGAGGGAGATGCAAGGCCGGCTGCAGCTGAACAGGTTATCCTAGTTTTTTTTTTTTTTTTTTAAGGTAACATGTAATAAAACAGATCTCTCACATGCCCCTGACTCTCCTCTGGGTGACCAGCAACAAACCAGTTAAAATATCAACATTTGGCAATTACGAAATCATCTCAGTCCTTCTTGGTCATCATTCTTTGGTGACATTAAAGTAATTGTTCGTATCACCCAAGAGAGAAGAATCTATGGTGTAAGACAGAGCCCTGTCCTGTTGCCCTCTTCGTTATAACCCAAGTCCACACTGCCTTGTTAAAACCACTCCTTATTCAACCACAAGACACGGGGGAAATCCAGAAAACCCCGACCGAGTATCAGAAGAAAATGCTCTACAGGTAAGTCACCACAATCGTACCCTTAGTGTTTCCTTCATAACTAGCTGCTCTCAAGTTGTCTGCTGCTCGCTGCAGCGCCCAGAAGGGCGTTATCTCTCACCTTCATCTGAAACCTCTACAGTCATACTAATAGACGCCGAGGCTCTTAAATCTTTACACCTCTCACTTTCACATTCTCTTTCCTAAGAAGCAAAGCAAGCCATGACAGTGTAAATAACTGCTGGTCTTAATCAGTGGCCGGTATTGAAGCAGGGGCTATTCTAACCCATCTCATCAATAGGAAACTGACGCTGGGGGTTAAGCAACTTGCCCAAGGTTCCAAAGGTAGTTAAACCCAGGCTGACTCCAGAGCTTTGACCTTTCCATCATATTGCTTATCTGACCTCCAATTAGGCATTTAAAGAATCTGTACATTGTGATAAATTCATTGGAGATCTTCGTTTCTTATGACTGGTGGACAGCAAATCTCTGACTTTGTCATACTGGGTCCCCTTTAGGATCTATATTCATTCTCTTCATTCTAGCTTCACACCACCTGATGCAAAATCCTCTCAAATTATCCTAGATACAAAAAAAGAAGAAAGAGGCCCTTCCCTTGCTTTGTATCACTGAATAATTATATTTTTAAACTCATAAGCAAAATCCATTCATTCTACATTTGCAGCACGTGGGCACTAACCCAGCACTAAACACGGAATCTATACCCAAATACTTGATTGTTTGTCAAGGCAGGCTTTTAGTGGTTAAGCAGCACGTTTCTTGTTTTACTGGGAGTTTTAATAGATTTTGGCATCACCCTTGTGGAATAGCCTTGGTGACTCTGTTTTATGGTACCCAATGTGTTGACAGCAGTCTGGCAGATTAACGCTATAAAAAGTGGCCCACTGTCTGCTTACATTAGGTCCGGTAGCCAAGCAGGTTCATGTTGAAATGCCTGATTCATGAGCCCATCTAGGCTGTGCCGTACGTGCCGTTCACAAGGAGCACAGCAAGGTGTGCAGAGGATGGCTCCAGGTGTGATTAAAGTGACTGGCGGCTATGAAATCTTTCTGCTAAAGATTAGAGGCTTAAGTTTCCACTCCTGATGCATTCAGGTGACTTTCCTTTTTGTTCAGTAAACAAAATTGAAAAGTACGAGTGACTGCAAAGTGGACGTGTCCTCATTTTTCACTCATTACTATATTTCACTGATTCTAACTCCTACTTCTATTTCACATTCCCATAGGTCAAAAATAGGACCTGTCTTACAACCGGTACCATCTTAGCGTGATGAAACACAATAATACAATGTGGTTGTGTGTATTTCGGATTCTATTGTTTAAGTCTTACCATCAACCCATTTATTCATAATTAAGTTAGGAGACAGTGTTAAAAATCTGGTTTTGCTTTTCTTATTCCTCTCTTTCCCATAGAAGATATAATAAAGAATGTTTGAGATAAATGAAAGGTAACATAACTTCAAGGAAATGAAAGCTTTGAAGCTATTTTATTATAAGCGCAAAGCTGTTACCCTCCTTCGAAGATAATAGAGCCTGAAGGCTTCTCCTGATTGCATGCAACCTCAATGTGCTTCTTTAGTGAGAAAGACACAGTTCCAAGGTAGAAGGGTTCCAGATGCTTAAGACTTCCCACCTGCACACATCGACTCACTCCAAGACACAGCAAGCCTTTTAACTCAAGCTCAAGCACTTTCAGAAGGTTGGTTTCTCCTCCACCTCCTCAATATCAAAATCATGCTCACATACTTAAACAATTAGGTGAGATGTTCAGAAGCTAGCACTGTAATCCAAATGCTAAAGGCACAGTAAATACTAACCAAACTCAGATCTCATCTACAGGAGTTTTTTTTTCAAAGATGATTCTTGTTTTCCTGGATTTCAGAAAACTTAAAAAAAAAAAAAAAGAGGCAAGGGTCTCTTAAATTCAACTTACTACAGAACAAAATTTCTTTGAGATAGAAAAAAATAATTCAAATACTACTCAGAGCTTCCCTGGTGGCTCAGACAGTAAAGCGTCTGCCTGCAATGCGGGAGACCTGGGTTAGATTCCTGGGTCGGAAGATCCCCTGAAGAAGGAAATAGCAATCCACTCCAGCACTCTTGCCTGGAAAATCCCATGGACGGAGGAGCCTGACAGGCTACAGTCCATGGGGTCGAAAAGAGTCGGACACGACTGAGCGACTTCAAGGGGAAGAGGCAAATTTGGGGGTAATCATTTCAGAAAAACAAGTAGTTGAAATTACTTCATAAAGATTTTCCTGTCTATACCAGAAAACACTGAGAATTGTCGGGCTTCCTGGTTCCCCCTCAGGAGTAAGAGATGCTCCCCGGGATGGTGACGGCTGTTTTTCTTGATTATGCAAAGTGCCTTTCAGTACAAAATTAAGAAAATATTTAAGAATGTAAAGATGAATTAAAATATATTTAAAATAAATTTTAAATGCAAATTAAAATAAACACAACCCTCAATCGACATTCATGGAGAACAAACAATGCAGTAACCACCGTGTGAGGTAGTTCAGACATCACTGCATGAATAAAAACAGGCCAACCCACTCCAGTGTTCTTGCCTGGAGAATCCCAGGGACAAGGGAGCCTGGTGGGCTGCAGTCTATGGGGTCGCACAGAGTCAGACACGACTGAAGCGACTTAGCAGCAGCAGCAGGAGCAGGAGCTGAGCACTGCCGCCACCCCTCCCAGCCTCAGCTGCAGGAACTGAGGCTCAGGTAAGTTTAAACTTGCCTGTGGTCACTGAGCTACGAATCCACCTATTCAAGTTCATACAGCCAGTAAACGGCCAGGCAAGGATTCAAACCTGACCTGTGTAACTCTGCAATCGGAGCTTTTAACTAAGTGAAATTGTCAATCCCTGAAACTACTCATTTTTTAAAACTGATGTATTTTCCCTAGTTTTTTTTTTTTTTTCCTTAGGCTTGTGGTAATAATTTGCATCAAGCTGGAGCCAGACTTAATATATTATTTTGTGCTCTACTCTTTGAGGCTCTATGGTTTTCAAAAACACGATCTGTAACGCATGCATCACACTTGAGCTTATGAACACAGTGCCAATCTAACCATTCCCGACTTCTCACTGTCAGAACAAAATGCTGTGACCTCTTACTTATCACAGCTGATTGGGCTGCAGATCTTTCCTTCGGATGGACGACGGATATGACTGGCATGGCTGTTCCTAAAGGTCTGGAAACATGGAATCTCCAGCTACTTTCCAAAATGTTTGTACTCACCAAACCCCAGACAGCGGTGAGCCTGCAAGTCTCACCAGATTCTGTCAACATCAAGACTGTTTTTTAAATCCTTGCTAATTTGATAAGGAGGGAAAGTTATCTCACTTTAATTTGCATTTTTATTACTCCATAACTGGGAAAATTTTCGTGTTTTTGGCAGTTAAATTTTCTATGAATTATCTGCTACATACTTTACTGCTTTCCTATGGGCTAGAGCAGTTTCTCTACTGTATTTGCTGATGTGTCTTTTTAATAGATCCACACGCACCCATCAGAGCAGGTGAAGTACACACGGTGAGGCAGATCTTCCAAATGTCAGAACACACACTCAGAAGAAAGCATGACCCAGTGAACAGATCAACATCTGTGTGTAACAACTAGGTAGACTTTTACAAATTCCCTAACTACCAACGTGCCATTTTGATTCTGAAAGAGCAATATGAACAATCCTACAGAACTCTTTCACCTTATGCTGTGCCCAAGTAGTAAGGACATTTAAAGAAATAAAGTCAAACTACATGTGAAAACAGTTCCAAAATCATTTTCATAAGACACTGACTTTAATTAAAAAATCCGGGGAGGGGGGTTACTATTTTGATTTTTTTTTTGGCTTGCTGGTTGCACAACTTCACGAGCGATGTAGCTTTATTTTTGGAAGCTTTCTAAAGTGATCTTTTTATCTTTTCATACATCTCACCCTCCTCAAATGTTTCCTATTTTTGGATCTAATCTAAGTTCAAAACATCAAACCTTGGTTCTCCTGAAAAGAGGCTTCCAAGGTATTCTCAGGTGGGCGCTGGTCCCTGGCAGGACCAGTCCTCTCCTCACTTCCCACTGGTTTCACCCCCCTCCACCTCTTCAATCCCCCTGCCCTGGTGGAGCTCCATGCTGACTTTTCCCCTCCAGTCCCTCTTCAACCACCAACCCTAACACATTGCCAAACTAACCATGCCATTTCCATCACTTAGTGCAAATGCATGTCACCAATTTCACCACAATTTCAATTTCACCAATTTCACCACAGCCCACCCTCAACCCTGTCTGTCCACCCCCTGCCCTCTCCTCCCAGCAACCTCTGACCCTCTCTGAGCGTGGGAGGAGGGCGGGTGTGCAGCAGGGTGCCCCTCTCCCTCGGGGTGCAATCCCTGCCCAGCCCTGCAGCGTGCTCTGGGGGCCTGGCCTCGCCGTGTCTCCGTGATTCTGCTCCTGTCATTTCTCAGTCCTCCCAGCCTATCACGAGGCAGCACGGGTCACATCTGCTGATGTCCTCCTCCACTACCAGCCCTCCACTGAGAGCACCACACCTCCTCAGCGCCTGACTACACACGGTGCTGACCTGCTCCATGTCCCAGGTGCGCGACTCGGCATCTCGGAGCCACGGTCGGCATTTTTAGATCTCCTGCAGAACTCGGCACAGTTACAATTTTCCATGAGCACCACTTCGCAAACATTAGTGTCATCCCCAAAAGTCAGCAAGAATATTAAATTTGCGTGCTTGTAATTCTTACCGATCTTTTGAAAGGTGTTAATAAAAGAACAGCTTTTACCAGACACATCCACGTTTCCAAAACCCAAGAAGACCTCACAGTCAACCTCACACAGAAATCACCGTTTACCCTATAGAGGTGGGAACTGGAAACACCGCTGAATATTCCCTGCCCTTACAGGCCATGCCTTTGCATTCACTAAAGTCCTTCCTACAGCCGACTTGGGGAAGGCCTGTATGGAAAGTTCACTGTCATGAACTTGGTGGTCCATTTCTGAAAGCCCCCAGTCCCTCAGGCCATGCTCAAGCACAGCTGACTCCCCATAAAAGGATTTCAGTTGCCAGTTTAATAGTTTTTCCTCAACACAAGATTATATCTTATGGACATTCCTTGGCTAACCTAAAGATCATGAGACAGACCAAAGGGCATCTTAAGTACCTAATCAGAACACAGCAACCAGGGAAGAGGCCCTCCGATTGGACACCAGGGACATGGGAATGGGGTCTGAGGAGGAATTCTCACCTCCTCTTCCCACTCACGTTCTGAACCTGCTGGAGGACAGCCAGGTACGGCTGGAACCGCTTGTCACTGGGGAGGGGGCAGCGGGGACAGGAACAGGGAAACCTCACCCGCCCACACACAATAGTCTCGACTTTAAACCCATCAGGCCCACTGAACTCGAAGGTGATGAGCAGGACCCTTCTGCGGGAGCCTGGGAGCTTCCAGACCCGCAACCAGGGCGCCCGCTACCCCGGGAATGAATGAAGGAAACGCTGGGAGCAGAGAGGGCAGGCGGCAGTCTCCTCCAGTGCAAAGGACAAGGACGGCCAGGGCTCAGCAGGCCTGGCGCTGTGTGCTAACAGGCAGGCGAGTGTCGTGAGGATGCAATGCGGTCAAAGAAACCAGGACGCCAGGACCCAAGGGTGTGGAGCCCCCCGAACTCGGAGGAGACTGCAGAGGTTGAGAGGTGGCCGGGATGTGGGGTGGCACAGAGCGCAACGTGGGGCTGAGAGGCCAGGGCTTCGTGCAGGAAGGAGGCGGTGTTGGGAAGACTTCGGGTTCAGACAGGTTGGGAAGATGAAGAACAGAAGCTTGGGGGAAGACACTGGGAATAAAAATAAAGTTTTAGGACCTAATCACCTGGAAACAGGATCTGGAGCTGTGGGTCTGAGCTGAGCCCTAGAGGAGCCGAGATGGGCGCTTTCAGGACAGTGGCTGTGTTCAGGGAGCAGCAGGAGGAGCAAGGAGCCGGGGGAGGCCCAGGACCCTGATGGAGCCTCCCACCCAGGTCCAGGGAGATGGTGGGGCAAGAAGATGGGGCAGGCAGTGAGGAAGAAATCAGAAAGGAAGGGAGGAGAAGGGCTGAGAAAAAAGCTGGGAGCCGCTTCCCATCACCTCCCGTAGGAGTACCGGGGTCCCACAGAGATGGACGCTGCCAAGTCCAGCCGCCAGACGACCTGCCACCCGACTCTCACCGTTCACGTCTGAGCTGCTCTTGGAAATAACACCATCTTGGAACGGGCTGCCCCCAAATAGTGATAATCCATTCACTTTTTTTGTTAATACTTTTTTAATTTTTTTTTTTGGCCATGCCACATGCAGGATCTTAGTTCCCCAGCCAGGGACTGAACCCAACCCCCTCTGCATTGGAAAGGCAGAGTCATAACCACTGGACCGCTGGTGAAGTCCCCTAAATCCACCCACTAATCATACCATGTAAGCTGGAACTACACATAAAACAAGTTTTTAATTATTCTGTGGCAGAAATGAAAATACAATTTAATGAGTAAACACAACACATGTTGTTCTCCATCCCTTTTACTGCCTTTAAGGTAGACTATGCTCCCAAGCTCAACCATGTGTCCATCTTTGCCCTTTATATAGTTGGAATCCCACACAGCAGCTACATTTCACTCACTCACATATAAGAGAATAACATTACCTGCAAAGCTCCAAAAAATACTGTAAAAATATATGCTACCATTTTTCTGAACTGTTCTGTATTTCCATGGTACGTTCACTGTATAACTAACATACTGGTCTAAACGTGAGGCCTTTTAGAGTATTTCAAAAGCACCGAGATAAAAATTCAGATTCTAGATGGCCCATAGAGATTTTAATCCAGGAATAAAACCAATGTAGGGTTGAAGAATCTGCATTTTGCTGTTGTTATTGTTGTTGCTGTAACATGCCACAAGGCTTGTGGGATCTTAGTTCCCTGACCAGGGATCGAACCTGAGACCTGGCAGTGAAAGTGAAGAGGGCTAATCACTGGACTCCCAGAACCTGCATCTTTAACAAGCAGCACAGGTGACTGTGGGGCTTTCCAGGTGGCTCAGTGGTAAAGGGTCCGCCTGCCAATGCAGGAAATGTGGGTTTGATCCCTGGGTGGCGAAGATCCCCTGGAGAAGTAAATGGCAGCCCACTCTAGTATTCTTGCCTGGAAAATCCCATGGACAGAGAAGCCTGGCAGGCTACAGTCCAAGGAGTCGCAAAGAGTCGGACACGACTGAGCAACTAATTACGCACATACCACCAGGTAACTGTGTTCATTCTAAGGCCCAATAGATATCTACTGTGCCCGTCACTTTTTACCAGATGAACTTTTGAAATAATTATATAAGAGCCTCAAGATCATGTGAACAGACCCATTCTACAGGTCACTTGGAGAAAACAGATGAAAAAGCGACCTCAGTCCCGCTCATCACCTCCTCTTCCTTAAAGACCAATGGATATATTATTTCTGCAAAACCACCTTGTACCTGTGAATCCTGGAGGGTAGAAGGGAGGGGAGGACATTGCTGAGAAGGTGCAAGATGGAGCAGCATGCCACTGCTCCCTCCTCCCTAAAATCCACCACGTACTTTGTTAGCTTTTCTGCCTGGGAATGAGGGACCTGAGTCTTCTATGCACCTGTCTCACAACGATAAGGAAAGGAAAAGCGTGGGTTCCTTTCACACAACAGAATATTGGAAGAGTTAAGAGACACACAAGAAAATCTCATAAGGATATGAGTGAATGCTATAATGCTTTGAATAAACAGACCCATTTTCTCACCCCTAGCCTGGAGCTGCTGGGTGACACAAATCAGATTACGTTCCAAATTCAACAGCTGGCTCAAGCCGTCTTGTTTAGAGAAGGCACAGGTAGTCGAGTCATTTTCAGGTTTGCCCAGTGAGGATATTCTTCTTCTTAATGTTATTATTACGGTGGTAGTGATCCGTAAAGGATAACACCAGTGATATGGGCATTTCTTCAAGTTCTGAAAAGCCTGAGCTACATACAGTCAGAGACTGACCGTCAGTCCCCAATGTCACCATGCCATCAGCAAAAGCCAGGCTTCTGTGAGGATCTTCAGGCAGTACATCTCCTTCTGTTCACACGGAGACAAACACCGGATTTCTCAGCTAGTCTATGATGACAATGCGTGCCTGCTAGCAATCCAGGCACAGCTGTGTCACCACCCACAGGGTGAACCATGTGGGAAATTACCTGACTGCGTCACAGGGGTGCATCCCTACTAAGCATCTGACGGACATCAGACAGTTCTCCTTTCCTGCCAGACCTCGGCAGCTAAACAGAATGGCTCTCACCGGCCCACAGTAGCCACGAAGTTCCTTATGAGCGTGAAATCTGCTTCCAATACCAACTTGGATTTTGTTCAATTGTCTTCTAATGAGAGGGGGAAATGGAAACCTTAAAATGCTAATTCTGGTGATAAACCTAGCTCTATAAAACAAAACACAATTAAAAAAAAAAAAACCCAAAACTGAATTTTTAAGTGCACCAAAAATAGTAAAACTTCCCAAGTTTTAACTGGAGGTTTGTGGTAAAGAACCTGCCTGCCAACGCAGGAGACATGAGATAAGGGTTCAATCCCTGGGTCAGAAAGATCCCCTAGACGAGGGCATGGTAATCCACTTCACTGTCCTTGCTTGAAGAATCCCATGGACAGAGGAGCCTGGTGGGCTACAGTCTACAGGGTGGCAAAGAATCAGAAATGACTGAAGCAACTTAGCACGCGTGCACACATGCATGTCTCTTTGTGACCAGATGGACCACGCGGACCACCAGGCTCCTCTGTCCATGAAGTTTCCCAGGCAAGAATACTGGAGTGAGTTGCCATTTCTTCTTCCAGGAGATCGTCCCAACACAGGGATGGAACCTGTGTTTCTAAAATCTCCCGGATTGGCAAGTGGGTTCTCTAACACTGCGCCACCTGGGAAGTCCATGTGAATGAATACATCTTGGATAAACACTGGAAAAAAACAGCCAGTTCTGTAGCAAGCTGAATACTCTGTGGTTGGTCACGTTTTGGACCGATAAACAAAAACAGGGTGGAATACTAGTGAGTCTCACAATAAGTGAGTGTCTTTTAGGTGGAAAGTGTTCGCAATTGATAAGATATGACTTGTGAGGAGGAAAAGACAACCCCCTGACTATAAGCCATTCATGCGCAGCTCTGGGCCTCTTCGTGTGGCTCGGGGAGCTGGGCCTCGAAAGCACAGGTGTGCTCATCTTGATAGACGTTGGTCCTGCCCTTCTCAGGCTGAGGTCATTCCATTGTGACCACCCATCCCAAGCACTTTCTGCAGAGAGGTTCACACTACAGGCTCTTAAATGAACCTGTCCTGATTTGAGTCCCAACTGCACCATGAATTAAACAAATACATGTTTAATTCTCTAAGTCTCCATTTTGTAACCTACAAAATGACAATTACTGTTCCCACCTCACCATTTTGATTAATCCTACTTCCATCATTGGGGACAACAGTTCAGGTAAGTACACAGGTTGTTAGCAAAATGCAAACTCACATGAAGCCCACGCTCCATAGATGGTAGCTATGGAGGTCAAGCTCTTAAAAGGCCATGTGACTCAAGAGGCTTCTACAAGTTTTCAACCCTGTAGTAGGGACCAAAGAATACGGGAAACTTCCACACACCCATGTCTGCCAACTCTTTCCACTCTGCCCCATTTCATTTTCCCTTAAGAGTCACTTTTAAGTGAAAATAAAATGGAATAAAGTAAAACGAAAGCCGTCGATGCACCACCTCACCCACCGTCGTGCCAGTCCTGACAGCAGTGGGATACCAAGGAAGCCGCCTCCAGGGGCCTCATGTTTCCAGAGGCAAGGAACCTTCTCATTTTCTGTTAACAGTGGCTACTCTTCTCCCAGACCCCACCGCAAAGCTACTCTCAGTTTAGATCCTTTCTTGTCTCCTTCTTAAGCAAGAGACGGAATCTGAGGCAGGGGAGGGCTAACTCCAACGTTCAGAGACTCAAGGATCTAGAGTTACAGATTCTGAGAACACCCTGTGCCTCTCTGGTCTACACTGGAAGGTTCGTCCACGCCAGAGCCAATGGAATATGCCCACCACTGGTGACATCCCCACTGTCTTTGGAGAACTGCAGGTTTGGGGAAAAGAAGAAATGACTGGTTCTCTGGCGAGACAGCCAAGGCTCAGCCAGCAAAAGGAATCCCCAGGGCTAGGAAGAGACTGCTCCCTCAAAGGCAGCATCGTTAGCACCTGGGATATCCAAGTCCCCTCTGTGTAGGGGAACAATGACTAGTGCTGTACCTGGACACAGGCACACACCTGTGAAATCTGATGTCGACTCCTGAGGCAAACCAGGCAGCTGGACTCCACAGTGGGCTTCTCATGACTCAGGATTATGGGGACTTTTTTAAGTGAAAAATAAAACCAAGGCACATGGTTTGATAAATTCAATGACCAAGAGTCAGCTAATGCTACCAGTAACTCCTCAATAAATATGCCATAAGCTATACTGAGTGCCTGAAGCTGAAGCATCTCATGCCACCTTCCGCCCTAACCCTGGCTGGTGGAGAGTATTATTATTCCCAGTTTCATGATTCACTTAGCTGATCTGTCTGATGCCACAACTCAAGTTCTCAGCCACCACAGAATAAAACTTGCTGGAGAACAACTCCTCTCGGTGTCTTCATGGGACAGGAAGGGTATGATGCTGAAAGGCATAGAACCCAGTCATCTTGGGAGTCAAGACATCCCAAGATATTAATATACAGCGCCGCCAACCCCCACACCCCACCCCAAGTACAGCAGGCACAAAAAGAGCAAATGTGACCGGAAAAGCCTGAGCAGACAGGAGACACAGGATTACAGGGCGTTGCTGGCATTTCTAATGCACTTTTACCTATTAAGGCAGCAGTGGTACGAACCTGGTGATGGATCACGAATACAGATTCTGGAGACTGGTGAACTTCAAAATCCTCCTCCAGGGACTTCCCTGGAGGTCCAGTGGCCAAGTCTCCATGCTCCCAAAATAGGGATCCTGGGTTCGACCCCTGGTCAGGGAACTTGATCCCACATGCTGCAACTGAGAGTTTGCAAGCTGTAACTAAAGATCCCGCGTGTGGCAATGAGGTTCAAAGATCCATGTACTGCAACGAAGACCCAGCATGGCCAAATAAAAATAAATACTATATAAAAACAAAATCCTCCTCCAGCATGCACTAGAGTTATGTGTGGTCCTGGACACTTTTAACCCCTCAGTCCAAGTCTCTGAATCTGTAAAACGGGAGTAAACATTCTATTTCCTAGAGCAGTGGTCCCCAGCCTTTTTGGCACCAGGGACTGGTTCCATAGAGGATAGTTTTTCCACGGACCTTGGGCGGAGAGTGGGGGTGATGGCTCAGCAGTAATGCAGGTGATGGAGAGCAACATGTTAAGCTTTGCTGGCTGGCCCACTACTCACTTCCTGCTATGTGGCCCGGATCCTAACAAGCCAAGGACCAGAGGGGTTGGGGACCCCTGTCCTAGAGTTGTTCTAATGAGTAACCAAAACACTTAGCAAATGCCTATCTGACATGCACGTTCAGTCGCATCCAGCTCTGTGACCCCATGGACTACAGCCCACCAGGCTTCTCCATCTGTGGGATTTCCCAGGCAAGAGTACTGGAGTGGGTTGCCACTTGCTCCTCCAGCAGATCTTCTTGATCCAGGAGTCGAATTCATGTCTCCTGCATTGGCAGGAGGATTCTTTACCACTGTGCCACCGGGGAAGCCCTACGTGATTGGAAATGCTCAAAAATCAACTGCTAGTTAGTTGTTATGGTGATTAATGATATCTTTAATGCTGCTGGGTTATTTCTGCACTATTTCAGTTGATCACACAGCTAACAGAGAAAATAGACAGTTTCCTAATTTAATCAAAATTTTTACATTCTCCAGATGAGTCTGCATGATTTTTCTGACAAGATCAATACACCTGCAATTGGCCAAAGCAAAATCCCAAGCACAAACAAGGTCAAGAATACAAGAACATAAAACACAGTGAGAGAGATGTTTAAAAAAGAAAAGTTCACCTTGAAGATCCAGGCTTAACAGTTACAATCCATTATTAGTCCTATCCATAAATAAAGTAATTTCTAGACCCACAGGCTTTAAAATACATCACAACTAAGGCATACGCTGATTGCACACCTGTGTTCCCATTGATTTTATTCTTCACCTAGTGCCAGGACAGGCCTGGCTTGGAAAACAAGGGAGGCTTGTAATTCTGTAAGAAGCTTCTTGCTACTTGCTGGCTTAGAATCATGGTAGAGAGGATCATTCTTTTTACGTGTGTTAAAATAATATGTACTTTTGCTAATTATGTTTTAAATATCAAGAGGACCAACTCTGAAGTGTTTATGGCTTCTTTCAGAAGGACAAAAAGAGAACAAAGTGGACTCTTTAATCATTTAAAGCAGTCTCTAACTTGCCAAAGAACGAGGGGAAAATTAATTACTGAGGAACCATGTACCGTTTTATCAGATGAACCACAAATACGGTGTAGAGATCTCTGACGTGTGAGTGGAGGATCCCAGGGAGAGTCCCTGACATGTCAGAACTGCACACATGTTATCTCCCTGCCTTTCCCTGCACAAAGGCTTGGTGTGGCTGCCCAGGCCCCGTGCAGTGGCTGCAGCTCTCTGCCCGCCCCATGCTGAGGACAGACAGGCTAAAGCTGGGGTGGGGGTTGGGAGTGGGGAATAACATCCCCTTTATTCTTCCACTGGAGGCCACATGGCACAACCCTACATTCAATGTCATGGATGCACCTCTAGAAAGGCCAACAGTTTCTTAAACCAATATACCATTGATGGGAACAAGCCAGACAATGTATTTTTAAAGGTTTTTTGAAATGTTTGAAACTAACCAGGGGAAGAACTAGGGTTAGAAATAAAAACTATTGTAGGGTCGCCAGCCAAGTCCACCTGAAGTCAGCATGCCCAGCATTTCTATATTATTTCACCACGTGGGAACATTACTGCCCCTGAAGTTTAAACGTATCCTAACAATCCCTAAAGACTGCTAGAGGAGAGAGCAAAACCTGCAGATGGAGCAGCCCCTACAGCTAAGGCAAGCCCCTGAAAATCGTGCAAAGGACAATCATGCCCACCCCAGAGGAGGCGGGGCGGGCCCTGGTGAAGCTGGGATGGAGTCACAATGGTACCAAAAGGCTTGTGAGGACCGGCGTCAGGCAAAGCATCTTTGAAATGAACCCCAACCAAAGACAACGAGGCCCAGGAAGGACCTCTTTCCACATCAAGACCAAAGCTGGACCTGTAACAGAAATAAACGGGCGACACTGGACTTGCAGGAGACTCGGGTTTGATCCCTGGGTCAGGAAGATCCCCTGGAGAAGGGAATGGCAATCCACTCCAGTATCCTTGCCTGGAAAATCCCATGGACAGAGGAGCCTGGTGGGCTACAGTCCATGGGGTCACAAAAGAGTCAGACACAACTTAAGAGACTAAACAACAATATCACTATTCTATAAACTGGTGTGCACACACACATATAAAATACAAACAATCCCCTCAAAAAAAAAAAAAAAAAAACTGTTTCAAGATAAATGTTCAGGCTTTTCATACTTTTTCCCAGAAACTTCAAAACATGTCTGGATTTATTAATTAGTACCTCTTTCCTGGTGGCTCAGATGGTAAAGAATCTGCCTGTAATGCAGGAGGCCCAGTTTCAATCCCTGGGTTGGGAAGATCCCCTGGAGAAGGAAATGGCCTTCTCACTTGCTACCAATCATGCTAGTTTGAGCAAACTCCGGGAAACGCTAAAGAACAGGGAAGCCCGGCAAGCTGCAGTCCACAGGATCGCGAAGACTTAGACACAATTGAGAGACTGAACAACAACTTTTTATAATAATTGAGCAAAGTGACTTTTAAGATACATTAAACTAGTTTATGCATACTCCTTCCTTCCCCACCCAGAGCAGGTTAAGGGTTCAGACCAAGGATGGTATTTCCCTCCACAATTATCTGAGCAATGTATTCATTTCTACCACACCCATGTGTGGCTGCAACCAGCTCCTAAAATTCAACCAGAGCTAACTATGAGACCCACCAGCTACTGCTGGGAGACCAAGGACCTCATCCCAAGACATAACTAGCAACACAAAGCAGCCACCGGAATGTGGAGACAGAAGAACAAAATGCGGCAAAATCTGCTTACTGGAGGGTTCTCCTCTCTGAATAAGCAAAGTCCTTTTCAACAAGGAACAAGCAGAGTGCCATACAGGAGGCAAGTAACAAAGTTCCCCTTCTCTGTCAGGTCTCCTGGTGGGCTCACCGTGTACCTCCATCTTTGGGGGGAAGCTAGCAGACTGCTTTGGGAAGTTTTAGAATGCCACTAGCAATGGAAAGAAGGCTGAGACGGCGGTTTCATGGTCCATTATTGGCCACCTCAGTCACACGCTATGAGAACCCATGAACTTCCTCCTCAGACCTGGCCCCACCAGGTGCCCCCCACCTCAGTGAGCAGCATCACCAGCCAGCCAGTCACGCCTGGAACACACCAGAAAACCTACATTCCCTGACCCATTCCTCTGCCTGAGAACAAATCTACCTTCACGTCCAATCCAGCGAGCCTCCTAAATAGTTCTCCCGCCTCTCCGCTTCCCCCTCCCTACGGTCACCAGTCCAGTCCAAACCACTGCTCCTTCACCACCAGGGGAACATCCTGAGTCTCCCTCCAGCGCCGCACCCGCCAATTCGGTGTGCAGAACACAAGCCTGCTCATGTCAAGCACTGCTCTGCGCTCATCAGTGGCTCTGTTGCTTTTTTTTCTTCCTAATCCCAAATTCCATATCCCATAAGCCCCGCCCAAGCTGGCCTCTGCCTACCTCTTAGGCGTCATCTGGCCGCTCTCCGTAGACCTCAGACATGCTGCCACCCTCCAGGTGAGCCCCCTTCGTCTACCACCACTTGGACGGCAGTGCTGAGGCCACTCCTAAGAGCTAACAAGTGATCTTCCTTCCTACTGGTATCCAGCACATAGCACCTATGACACCGCGGCAGTTCTATTTCTTTTTCACATGGGTCTCCTATGTCTTCTTGTGTATTATATTCCTAACTCAGGTACAGCCCAGTGCCTTGTAGGTAACAGGTACCCAATAAATACTTGAATCGATGAACAAGAAAACAGATGAAACAGCAAACCGATCACAGTCCCAGCCACCAGCCACTCGAGCCAAGCCTGGCGCAGTACAGCCTACAGCAGTAGTGAGAGGCCAGAAGGCCCATGGAAGACAGCAAGCATCTCTGATTCCACGTGGTCACAAGCAAACGGGCCAAGGGACCAGTCAGCCTCCTCCTACCCAGTAATCCTTCTTCATTACTGTTCTATGCTATTTTCATTTTTAACAAGATAGTTTTTACTTTTCGAAGTAAAAACAAGACAAAATCCTCCAAAAATACTTCACTAAGAAAAACACAATCATGTTTGCAGTCACCTAACATGAGTTAAAAGGTATAGGAATCTAATTATGATAAGGAATACATGCTTCTTAAGGGAAAACAGTAATCAAATCTTGGGATAATTTTTCTGTACCTTTCTCTAGATACGTAATCATACCTCCCCCCACCCAACACCCCAAAAACCTCCAAACCACTACACAATAGAGACAAACACAACATTGACGATATAGGAACACCTTTAAAGGCTACTGTAGCGTGGGTTACAGGGTTAAGCCAAAAGGTGCTTCTGAGTCAGATCTAAGTAGGAAGAGAGCTAGACCCTTCTAGAACCAGCTCTGTTATCCAGCAAGGACCAACTCAGCATCCCCCTGCAGCAGCACCCAGCTAGGCGCCAGCAAGACAACCGTGACCGAGACTGCCCGGCAGTAAGCGGGTGGCCAGCCAGAGGCGGCTCCTTTAATTAATCTCTCTGGGCTTCAGTTTCTTAATCTGTAAAATGAGAAAGTTCGACTAGCTCTCCAAGGTCCTCATGCTCTAAATATCCAAAGATTCACTAATGATCACAAGATGAATTTCTACTTGACAGTATCATTGGGCTTTCCTGTTTATTATTTTTATCACACAGGTGTGGTTTCATTTAAGAGTTTTAATATACTGATAGAATTTAAATATAAAAGAATGGCAGTAGTGTTTTTAATTACTTTCCCCACTCTTAACTACCACCAAGATCAGCTATGGGCTTCTGCCATAATTGCAACCCAATCTGAGTAATATCCAGATTAAATCACTACATCGTCATTTTTTTTTTTTTTTTTGGTAGAAAAATTAAGTGATCATTTATTCCCAATTTCTTTTATATTTTAACATCATCCATCATCTTTGAAAATCAGATTAAAAAAAAAAACAAAAAACAAAAAACTAAGAATAATAAAGTTTTCCAGAGAAAAAGGAAAATTTTATCTTCCAGACTGCTAAAACCATAATGGTTTGAGAAACCTGGTAAGATACAACGCAAAATTCTCAGTTTCTAAAAAGGCATAAAAAGAATACCCTTTTAAAGATATACAAATGTTTCCTTGTGAATGAAAAAGACGATTAAAGAATCACATAGGGCCAGTACGTTCCTAACATCATCCCCAAATGTCCCTTCCTACCTCCAGTGAATTTAGCTATGTGATCTATCCAAGTGATAGTCTGTTTACATCAGAAACCATCTGAATACTGGAATCATTTTATTTCAAAGCTGAAATCTTAAGGGTCATTTTTTGAAGTCAGTCATTTTTGAAATGCTCAGCCCTGACTAAGCATTTTTATTCTTGTGATGCCTTATTTAGATGTTTATAAGATGGCCATGTATGGATAATAAAAGATGAATAACTATTACCTCCAAAGTGGACCTTAAAAGTTAAATGTGAGTATCTGTGTACCTTTAAAAGGCTCTCTCCTACTAAATGGTGAACCCTCTGAGAAAGCATTGCCTTTTATTTGTCTTTTTACACACTGAAAACTCACTAGTGATTGCTGAATCCAAAGTAACCAAACGAATGGTGGCCGTATGACAAGCCAACTTTCTTAAGCACAGGGAATAAAATGCTTTCCATCAAGGTTTGAAATGCCTACTCTAACCTTGGCACTGAGATTGCTCTCACGGGTTACATGGCATGTATACCTAAGTACTCTGACTATATTTTCTCATAGATGAAAATACGTTTTTTTCTTTTGACCTAATGGCTTAAAAAATATACTATAGGTAATAAATTATTGACTGCATCTGTATGAAGAAAAACTGGTAACATTTCTTTGATACAGTTTTATACACATACTCCCCATGGTATTCATTTTAACTCAATACTCTGCTGGAAAAGTTTTGGAAATAGTCCTGTAAGCCAAAGTGATTAACAACTAGACCAAGTATAGGAGAATCTATGAAAGTACTGTTTTAAAACCAAGTTACAAGATCTGCTATTTTAAAC
Organism: Bos indicus x Bos taurus; assembly: GCF_003369695.1. Taxonomy (NCBI): domain Eukaryota; kingdom Metazoa; phylum Chordata; class Mammalia; order Artiodactyla; family Bovidae; genus Bos; species Bos indicus x Bos taurus. Next base: position 26,604,452 of record NC_040089.1, on the reverse strand, counting down.
TCAACTTATATATTCTCAACTTGGAGAAAAAGTGTTATTTTTTTCCTCGAAAGAGGAAAATAATGTTTGAGTTTTTAACTATCACCATCACCTATAAATGACTTCTCTATCCTTACTTTCATCTTAAGACATAGAAAAGGAAGCAATTATTTTAACTGACTCAAAAATAATTTCACTGATTAAACCAATATAATTAGAGTTTAAAATTCATATACTAGTCCCTTTATTATTATTCTTTTCTTACCAAGAAACTCATTTGAATCCTGAAAAACCTAGAATTCACCAAGCTTCAATTTACTGACTTGTGCAGAGGGAGAAAAAAAAAATAGAAAATATCAGCAGACTATAAATAATGAAGTCTAAAGTACTAGAAAACAATTCTTGGGTGTTATAGTGATGAAATTCACCTGTTACAAGCCTCACAAAAATTCATTACCTCCCTTGATCTGGTTACCAAGGGGTAAGGGAGGATGTCATAATTTCACCATTTGGTGAAACAAGAAAACTTAAGTTTCTAAAATTTGCTACAAGTCCCTTTCTACTTCCATTTGTAACTTTTTTCCACACTCCAGATTTTTCAGGAAAAAGAAACTTTTCCTGAGCAAATCTGGAAGACATAAAATGTCTCCCACTTACTAGCACCTAGAAAGGCAAACCCAGTCCTGCTCCGTGCCCCAAGCATCTAGCTTTCAGCCTCTTTATTATCATTGTCAATGAATGGGCCCCAGTCGAATGAAAGCTGCCATTTTAGGGTAAAGACTGGAGGGCTTCTGTTGTGCAACAGCAAGACAAAAACACTCCGCGACAGATGTCGCACTCCGGGGGCTGGGAGGAGGGTTCAACTTCGGAGAATCACTGCTCGAGTTATCTCTGAAATAAGAATTACATACGATCACACGTTGCTACTACCTAAATGGAATTTTAACAGGAATAAATCGGGTTCCCATGCTGCTAAGATCACAGTCACTACGATTTTTAGTTTTTATTTATTTTTTGCCATCGTCAGAATAGATCTGTGAGGAAATAAAGAGAAGTTTGTTTGGTTTTGCCTTTTTTTTTTTTTTAAACTATTTGATTACTACGTTTAGGGAGTACTCCCCCCTCCCCTTACCGGGAGAGAATTGGGGGGATGGTGTGTGTGTGGGGGCGGGGGGGGGGGGGGGGAGCACACACTCCACCTCTTTGAAAGGTGCTGCCCACTGCAAAGACAGCGTGAATTACAATTTTCTGAAAATAAAAATCAGGGCCTTCACATAATCCTTTAGAAATAAATGAAAATATTTAATATAGCTGAGAAATCAAGCCCAGAGGATGGACACATTTCAAGATGAGTTCTTTAAATCGACGGCGAGGTAATATACAATGGGAAACTAGAAAGTATACTTAGCAAGTGGCGAGCTGGATAGTGTATCTAATTCTAGCAATTCAAAAGGAAACTCTCTCCATGTGGGTTGCCACTTTTCTTTTGTCCATTGTCTGTTCAGAAGAGGGGGGGAAAAAAAACTAGTTTAAAATCGAGGCGTGAATAGTCTCTAAAAGTGACCTCCGGGAAAACCGGCCGCCGGGTAGCAGAGGCACTCCCCGCCCGGCCGCTCCCCGGGGGCGCTCACAAAGCGGGCGGCCGGCCGGGAGTTCGGGGTGCGCTCCCACGGCGCGGGGCTCCTCGAGGCGCAGCCATCCGGAGAAAGGCGGCTCGGTAATGATGGCTGCTCGGGGCCGGCGGCTCCTTCCCCGGAGCCTCCCGACCCCCCCACCTCCACCCCCGCGCCCGGGATCGCCGCCCTCCCCCCTCCCCCGGGCGGCGCTCGCCCCGCGCCGACGCGGCCGCCCCGCACGGCAGACCACCGGGTGCCCGCGCCCCTGCACCCCCGGCGAGCCCCGTCCCCGGTGCCGACCAAACAAACAACGCGTCCCCCGCCGCCCTCCTTCCTCTCCCCGCTGACCGCTTGGCCTCCAGCCACCTCGACCATTCACGCTCCGAGCCGCGGATCTCTGCGGGGACAGAGGCACCCGAGCCACCTCGGGGGCCACCTAGTGACCCCCCCCCCGCGGGCGCTGACCCCCGGGAGGCTCAGGGGTGGGGGAGCCGAGTTGCCTCCGGGGGCTTAAAGTCGCTATTATGCAGCCGCCGCCGCCGCCGTTGGCCCGGCCAGCTCGGCAAGGTGGGGTCCCCTCCTCGCCGCGCCGCCCCGCGCCCGCCCCAGCCCCGCTCCCTTTCTTCTCCTCCTCGCGAACTTGGGGAGCCCCGGGAGCCCCCCGGCTCCGGGCTCGCAACTCCGCGCCCGCGGCCGGCACGGGCCGGACTCGGGACGCCCCCCGAGCCGCGTGTTCGCGCCGCCCCCGCCCCACGCGGCGCCCCGCGCACTTTCCCCGCCGCCGACCCACCTCGCCCGGTGGCCGTCCCCGCGCGGGCCGGCGCCGCCGCCGCCGGGAGGGACGCACTTTGTTCGCGCCGGTGCGGCCGCCGCTCCCGGCGAGCGCGGCGTGGTCGGTCCCGGGCGGGGGGCGGGGGTCGCCGCCGTCCCCGAGCCGCCGCCGCTCAGCCGCCCCGCGCCCGCGCGCCCATCGCCCACTCGCACTGGAGTTGCAGCCCAACTTTTCCTCCTTCCTTTTTCTTCCGAATGGAGCCGGCAACTCGTGCTCGGCGCCGGCGGGAGGAAACGCGCTCGCGCTCCCCCGCGCGCAGACACGCTCCCTCCTGTCCCCCGTCCCCCCCCCACGGCCGGCAGCACAACAAAAAGCCATTTACATGCGAGGAAGTGACCCTCGGCCGGACCGCGCGCCCCCGCCGCCGCCAGCCCCGCGGACGCAGGCAAAAGTTGGGGCGCCGGGCGGCGCTCGGGGCGCGGGTTCGGGCCCCGCGGCGGCGGCGCTGCGCTCCTGCGCCCGGCCCCGGCCCCCGCCCGCCCTCGCCCCTCGCCCCGCACACGCCCAACTCCTCGCTCCCAACTCCTCGCGCGGCCCCGGCCCCCGCCCGGAGCGATTTCCTGCCGCTGCCGCCCCTCCCGGAGGCGCCCGGCGAACTCTCGCGCTTACCGGGGCGGGCGGGCGGGCTCCTCCGCCGCCCGGTGCCGAGGGGGGGACAAAACGCAGAGCGGGCTCCGGAGTTGGCTCGGCGGCCGCGGCCAGGGGGCTGGATCCTCGGGCGCGGAGTTGGCCGGGGGCGAACGGGGCTCTGGCGAGTTTCAGGGTCTCCGGGTCCCCGGGCCGCCTCCTCCGCGGCGCTCCTTTGTGTAATTTCACTCGATTCAAGTTTAATCCGATAGTTCCCGAGCACGAGCGCGTCCGCACTACCGCGGCTCAACCCCCGCGCCGCCGCCGCCGCCGCCGCTGCCGCCGCCGCCGCCGCCGCCGCCGCGGCCCCAGCACGCCAGCGCCTGCGCGCGCCCGGCACGCCGCGCGCGCCCGAGGCCGCGGGGCCGCGCGCGCCCGCCGCCGGCTCCCTCCGCGCCGCGCCGGGCCCGCGCGCCGCCACCTGACGTCAGGCGCGCCTGGCATAATTTATGCAAGAATTCGGCCGGGGTGGCGGAGGCCGAGGGAGAGGCCGAGAGAAAGGGGGCGGCGCGGGGCTGCGGGGCCGCGGGCCGCGAGGGCGGGCCGGGCGCCACTTCCCGTCCCCGGGCGGGCGCCGGCGCTCCGGGCGGCTTTCCCCGCGGGCCCGTGCGCGGCTGTCGCGCAGCCCTCGCGGCCGGGCTCCCCGAGCGGTCGCTCCGCGCTGCGCGGCAGCGCCGGGGGCGCGGGCTGGAGACGGTGCCACGTTTCCCCGCGCGGCACCTTCCCGGAGTCCGGGTGCGCCGCCCGCGGCAGGAAGGGCGGCCCGGCGGCGGCCGGGCCGCGGGGAAGGCTTGCGACGCTGCGCGGACGGACCGCAGCGACTCGGAGGGTTGGGACGTCTCTCCTGTAATTATCCTTCAACTTGGAACGATTTTCCCACAGGAAATTATTTAGAATGGGCACGTTTCTGTCCATTTCAGATAAATTTCTCTTGCCTCTGCACACTGGCTTGTCTTACCTCCTCGTTGACAAGACAGCCGGATCCACCGCTAAATCAAAAAGTTTAACTACATGGCGTTGATTTTGTTGAATTTGTTGCTTTGCCAAAAATAGGGAGAGAGCGCGCAATGGTTATGAAACAAAGAAATAGGTTGTGTGCCCATTATTAAACGTGTCAGGACTAGAGTGTTTTAATCATTCTTTGGCCAAAATGGCACTTTTATATGATCGCCTAGCCTTAAATACCCAATTCTCTTATTCTGTTTCCCTTCCGGGTACAAAATGAATATTAAACCAGGAGAAATTTATCTTTTACTAATTTTCCTTTCAGGAAATAGATCTACCAACCTTTATCAAGTACCTTTAATCTGCAAAATACCAAGCAATTATAAATGTTTTAAACCGTCAACACTTGTACACATTAAGAGGACTTTATTGGGTTAAAATTACATTTATTTTCACATCAAGAAAGGAACTTACATCAACCAAATAGGGACCTATAACAGATACAGAGGAAAGCCAGTTGCTATTAATGACTCCAAAACAAACTCAGAAAATATAATTTCTCTTCATTCAGATCCTGTAGTGCTAAGGCTATCCTTTGAAGCAAGGATTAATCAAAACTCTTTTGTTACATTACTACTACAACTCTTCAATAACTTAAGTTTGATTATCCTAGATGTAATCACTCAAACATTTCCTAACAGTAATGATTTTCTAAATATGTGTTATACTGCCATTTATTGAAATGCACTGGTTTGGCCTTTTTTCTATCACACATTTAAATGGTCTTTTGAAAGAGGTAAATGTTTCATTCAAGAAAATTCTGATGTTAAAAAATTAGGAAACACTAACGTCAACTTCTGTCTTTTTTTATAGTTCATTTCATAAACCAAGAATCAGAATTCTGAGGTCAGGTTTACATTTCCATTATGTTTGCATCTCTCAGAGAAAGCATATGGGGGATGCTTGGGGTGTGGTGGGTGGGTAAGGGTGGGGGTGGGGTTAAAGACAGGACACATGTCTGCAGAGAAATCACTAGTAACAGATCATGTTAGAGGACTCAAAACTGGCATAAAAGGGTTTATCTCTATCCTTTACAGTATACCCAGCTCTCTGTCAGATGTGGGTATATTTCAAGTCAATTTACCAACTTAAAAAAAAATGATATCTACATAAAGTAAAAGTATACTGTGCTGTGCTTAGTCCTATCAACTCTTTGCAGCTCCATGGACTGTAGCCCACCAGGCTCCCCTGTCCATGGAATTCTCCAGGCAAGAAAATTGGAACAGGTTGCCATTTTGTACTCCAGCGGGTCTTCCAGACCCAGGGACTGAACCTGTGTCTCCTGTGTCTCCAGCATTGGCAGGTGGGTTCTTTACCACTAGCACCACCTGGGAAGCCCAAAAAATATATTAGTTAACCTTTAATTAACAAATAGGTTTGACTGGGAGGAGGTCCCCCGTGCCCTTGTATATTTAACCAGAAAATGAGGACACTTCCCTTTGAAATATATGAGAGACTGTAATATAGTACAACCAAAGCTCAAGGTGGAGACCAGCAGCCCTACAGCCCCTCCCTGTTTAATCTCCCTCCTGGTTCCCACAGGACGGAGGAGTCTCTAAGTTCTCCCAAGTGATTAACAGTGCAGAGCTGTTGGGCCTTGGAAAGCGAAAGGCCTCAGGGTCAGACTCCTAGGCAGCCCTCGCTGGGAGTCATAACCTCTCCACCCCCTCCCCAGCCCTACCCTTTACCCTCCAATGTTTTCTCTCCATTTGCTTCACTATTGAAGTTTTCCCATTGAGAATAATTTGAATTCACAAGCTTTCCCTTTGAGTATGCAAATACCTTAGGGACAGATAAGGGACTCCTGGTCATTCACAGATGAGTGCAAATTAGTTCAATGGGTTGTTCTCCCAACACCTAGCTGGGACTAACAAATTTAGAGATTTCTTCCTTCATTCAGCATTGAGTGTCTGAGAAGTTCCAGGCCTTGTGCTAGGCGCTGGAGATACAGTAAGAACAGAGCGGACCAAGGTTCCTGCCGTCTTGGAGTGTAGGATCTAATGGGCTGGTGGTTTTGATTTAGTGCTAAGAGAAAATGGTAACTTCAGAGTCTCAGCACCTAGGGAATAGGACAGGCTTGAGTTCACTGTAGCCACAGGGCAGTGGAAAGGTACAAGAGGCCTGGAGGTGGGCCCCCAGAAAACTGTTGAGAAAAATTCCAGGGACAACTTGACCTGTTACAAAAAGGTTTTCTAGGCCCCATGAAATGAATGAAAACAGTCTCTTCCAAGAACTCAAACTAATGCTACCTGACCTACAGTTTGTCTGCCTTACTGCTTAGACAAATAAATATTTGTCTCTGGGAACATAATCATAATGTAACAATCTCTAATACCCAAATTTTATTTAGAACACACTCAGTTGAAAGCTGTCTGCTTTTCCCTATCCGTTCTTCTGAATTGTTAAAATCAATTACACTAATCAATTACACCAATCCCAGTGCTGAGGACTTACTCTGATGCACTTTTGGAACTCATCTATTGAAACTGTGTTCAGAGCCAATTAGTAAGTCATAGAAAATAACTCTTTTTAGTGCCCAATTTCTTTTTCCCACTAAAAAGTTTATTATTTCTACTTTATCATTGATCAAATTTGGTTCCAAATGATTTTGGCAAGCTCCAGAAGGATATTTTGTCATTAAATAATGATTTACTGTCATTGGAACTATATAGAATTTAAATAGTATATATGATAGCTATTCACAAAGTTTTAAAAACTTGACTATAATAAATTCTGACTGAATATGTTTAATCCATTAAATGTTTTAAAAAGAAAAGATAGAGAAAAATAAAGCTATAGGTATCTAGAGGACTATAAATGCTGAAGAAAGCACCAAAAAGAGAAGTCTGAAAAGCATTTCCTGCATCACTGGAAGGACAGCGTAACCCTCCTAGCTGATGCTTTTTATGGGGGAAAGAATCTGGTTGGATGTGTAAGTTCAGCCTCCATATTCCACTGGTCATGGGCCTGGCTGCTACTGCCTTTGCTAGCAACCATCAAGATTGGAATGGTGAAGAGACCAGGCGAAAAGAAGCCACCAGGGCTGCAATCAGGCCACTGATGGCTCCCTAATAGAATCATCAGTAGTTTTAGCTAACGCTGATCCAATGCCTACTATGTGGCAGTACTGGAGGTCACAGCGAGCTCCCTGTTGACATGGAGTTCATGCTCGGTGGCAGCAGAAAGAAGGGAGTGGTTCTGGCTGCTGGGACAGCAGAACAGGCTTCCTAGAAGAAATGGGGCTTGAGGATTTCCTTGGAACAAAGACAGCAGGATGGATGACCACGAGGTTCAGAGGTTTCAAAGCCTGGTGAGCACAGGTCACTGCAAGTGGTTCCATACGAAGTGGCACATGGAGGGCAGGTCCTGCTTGGTCTTCTCTGAGCCCCCAAGATGGCTGGCTGTCCTCTCATCCATTTAATACTTGTCCCCATTAATATTGGTTTACATTAAATTACAATTCATTCTTGTCTTATCTCCTCACTGGATTGTGAGCTACTTGGGGACAATGGCTATGCTTTGTCCTTTGGCATCCCCAAGTGGCACAGAGCCTTCACACAAAGGTACCCAGTGAGTGCTTACCTGCTTACAGAAATGGTAGAGTCAGGGGATGGCAGATTAGACTGGAGAAGTAGGCAGGACCAAGGAGAGCCCTTGATTGAACCCCAAAAGCACTGGGGGTAGGTGGGGCTCACTGAAGACTTCAGACAGTCACAAGTCAGATCTTTCCTTTGAAAGACCTCTGTGATGGGGTGCAGACGGTGGGAAATGGTACCTGAAGCAGGGAGAAAAAGAGAAGAAACCCTCATAAGACAAGAAAAGGGAAGAAATAAAATCAATTCCACACTTCCTGTGTTATTGTTCAGACTCAAGGTGTTCCTAAATGCTTGTCACATGGGCCGTCATCCCACAGGAAAACAGAGCAGCATGATGGACCACTCCCCCTGTGATGGAAGAAGGTGGTCTCAGTCTGAAAGGAACACTGCTGGGGGTGTGGAGGCAGTGGTTCCAACATAGCCCCACTGCCCACCTGGAACAAGGCATTTGCCTCTTCTCCCCTCAGTTACCAGCTCCAACTTCTGTGACTTATCACCAGACTTATCCTAAGTCACGTTCAAAAACACTTAAAGTCTCCCATCTCTATTTCGAGACTAATAAATGGAAATCCAAGGTGCTAACTTAGCCAATTACAAGGCACTTTAACAAAACGTTACAAGTGGGAAAATACAGTGTCTTATTTATTCAGGAATTATTGAACGCTTGCCACATATCAGACACTGTGCTGGGCACTATGAAAACAAAAATAAAGCCACTCCTACCCCAGAGGAGCTCTCTGACTCTATCAGGGGTGATAGATATTCAAGCGCATCACCACAATTTAAAAAATGTATACAGTCATAGAACTACTGGGTACTTGATTGCTCAGAAGAGATGCCTCATTTTGCTTCTGCCCAGAGAGGCAGGGAGGCTTCACAGAGGATGTGACATTTAATCTGAGTCTTCAAGGACTCTGCAGATGGCAGGGGAGGGGAGGTACCAGGCAGGAAAACTGTCTGAGACATCCATGGGGCAGATGGCTAGTGTCGGCACTGTGAGTAATTTGGCTCAGATCACAGTATACACAGGGAAAGAGCAGAAAATGACAGTGGAAATGTGAGGAAGGCCAGGTCAGAAAGGGTTTAGTAGCATATTAAGAAATATTTACCTTATTCCATAGGTGAAGTGAAGTGAAGTGAGGTTGCTCATTTGTGTCCGACTCTTTGCGACCCCATGGACTGTAGCCTATCAGGCTCTTCCGTCCATGGGATTTTCCAGGCAAGAGTGCTGGAGTGGATTGCCATTTCCTTCTCCAGGGCATCTTCCCAACACAGGAATCGAACCTGGGTCTCCCGTATTGCAGGCAGACACTTTACCAAGCCACAAAAGGATTGTCAGCTGGAAAATGATCAGAACAAACCTCAGAGCAGGGAGACAGTAGAGGTTTTTGATAAAGTACAACATGTTGAGGTCCTAGACCAGGGAGGCATTCGAGGTGTTGGAGATAAAGGGATAAATGTGAGAGAGAGTTAGGTGACATACTTGATAAGATTTGGTGAACAACTGATTGTTGATAAGTGAATGAAAGGGAGGGGTTGAAGATTCACTTCTAAGTTCTCTCCTTGAGTGACTGGTAAGTAGATGTATCACTAACCAAGATAAGTAATAAGCGGGAAGAAGTTTGTGGAAGAACCTGATGCTTTGGTGTGGGAATTCAGAGTGGTCTGTGGAATATTCAAGTGGGGATGTCCAGGAAGTAAGAGATAGGAGTTTAGAAGACTGACCTGGTCTAGAAACATAAGTTTAAGAATTATGACACATGAATGGTACCATTGGAATGGATGTCCGGAAAAATATGCAACATTAGAGGAATGCAGGACAACAATAGGAATCATTAAAACACCAGGTCTTCTCGGTTGTTTATTACTGTATATCAAGCCATCCCAGACCTTAGTGGCTTGAACCAAAAAAAAGGTATGATTCATCTGGTGGGTGAGCTGGCTTTGGACTCAGTTGGAAATATCTGGTATTTTTGACATTCCCTCTCTCCTTTCTTCTTGGCCTTTCATCTTAGTCATCCAGAAGACACGGAAGTTTCTGAGGAGTGTTTCAAGAAGGCAAGTGCCAAGACACAAGTCCTTGTCAAGACTCTGCTGACTTCATGTTCACTGATGTTTCATTGACCAAAGCAAGTCATGTGGTCCCGGATTCAACACCAGGCGAGCCCAGAGTGGAGAGTGATTCATTGGGAACATTACTTATCCACGTAAAACACATGCTAAGAGATAGGCAGGAAAAGAGAAGCCACTGGAGAAAGACACATGAATCACTGTCCGAAAGAAACAGTAAGACATCAAGGAAGCAGAGTTTCCAGAAGGGAAGGGGCAACAGTGCCAAGTGTCACAGAGAGAACAAGAATGGAAGGAATAACAAGTGTTCATGGACTTGGTCTTTGTTAACCTTTGCAGTTTCAAGAGTTGAGAGTAAAAACTGAATCACAGAGGGGAGAGAAAGTGAATGGGTGTTGAGGAAGTGTAGGCAGATGGTGCAGACTTCTTTTCTTAGAAAGTCAGAAACAAAATGAAGAGATGGAGTAGCATCTACAGGAGAACTCCCACTAAAGGGGGAGTAATAGTTGTTTTTTTTTTTTTTTTTTAAATGACAGTGATGTGCATTACGTTAGAGTAAGAGACAAGAGCCAGGAGGTAGAGGGGAAATGACATAGGAGAGTCAGGCCCATTGAGAGGAAGAAGCATCCAGCAGAGGGTTGATGGGAAGAGCAACACCGGGCTTTTTCAAACCAAAGAAAGGCTGGCAGCAATGGCAGTATGTTTACAGGCTGGGGTAGAGAGAGATGTCAGAAAGTTAAGCAAATGCATTTATAAAAGCTTCTTCCCCGCCCCCTCAATTCAGTGGTTAATCATCTCCTGAGATTCAAATGTTCACGGAGGGTCAGGAGATTTGAGACAAGGATTCAAGTCTTGGAACAGTCTCTATGGGGAAAAAAGAAGCTGTGAAAACGAAGTGAAAGGACCTTCCTGGAATCCTAGGACTCCCCGAGTCCTGAGCTGGGACTGCAAAGGCATCAGGTTGTTGCAACTTCCTTGAGTGATGTTCAACCCTGGGGAAAAGGAGTCGGACTGGAGAACTGCCCGGTTCACACGGGGGAGTCATTGCCATCTGCAGGGACCAAAGAGGATAGTTGGTCACATCACCAGAGCAGGTTCCCAGGGACCAGGCAAGATCACCTTCTATGGTTCATGAAGTAGCCACAATCACGTGTGCTTTCTTTGAATCACACACATATCATCACACACAACTCGTGACTGTATGTGATTATATTATGCAGAGATTACTGGCCATCTCAAATCCTCTTTGGGGAAAGAAAGATGTTAACAACAACAGAGAAATAACTGAGTATGTCTCCTCTTCCTTCTATTCCTTTAAGTTCCAGGGTGGCTGGTTGGCTCATCTGGTTGGATTCCAATGATAACCAGGTCAAGGCCATGGGTGCTGTTTTTGTTCCAGTGATCTCAGCAGTGTCAGTATCATACAGGGGACATAAAAGGACATAATATTATCATTGCAAGTTCTTGGACAGTTCTAGGCTGAACTGTGTCAAACTCAAAGTTGTACTCTGATACGTAAAATGAGAACAGGTCATAATTTAAGGTTGCCTAATTCCATACCGCGTGTGTCAGACCTCATGATGCGCCTACATTTAACTCTGGTTTAGGTATTTGCCAATAACTTGCTAGCACATGGTGCACCAGCCCTCTTCCTCCTTGGTCAAAATATTCCCAGTAGAAAAAAATATTAGATTTGGCTTTTGCAGATCATGCTCATACAACAGATGAGGCATCTGCATCGTGAGAGACTGCCCTGCTGTGAATGAAAAAGCGGAATCCAAACCCAGGTCTTCTCAACGCCAAACAGAAATCCAGTAACGGTGGAAAGACGCCATGCCTTCCTCACGATCCGCTGTGAACTGAACTCCTTTACATCCATTTGTGTACACTCACCTCTGCTCTAAAAGGGAAAAAGACATTTGACAGATGAGTCCGCACCCTGATTTTCACAGGATCTTCTTCAGGTTGCAGCTCTGGGTAAGACGGACTTGAGAATGATGCTACGAATCATGCCTCTCCTGGGTGGAGACACAAACACCTCTCTGCTCACTGCTGCACGGTGAAATATGGTTGTGGGAATGCACGCATCCAGTACCACACTCAGATCTGTGAAAGCTTAGTTCAAGACCAGCACCTAGCAGGGTGCCTGACAGAGAGGAGGCACATGACAAATGTTTATGGAATGAGCGTTGCATTTAAGGCGCGAGGATGGCTGGATACAGAAAGGAATCATTTTAAAACTATACATATCCTGTGCACTTGAATCTGAAAGGAGAAGTATTCCTAATTTTATCTTAATTTGTAATTTAACAGAGTTAACTTCCTCCAAAGTAATTACTTGTTAATACGTTTCTAATGTGTTTCTAATGTGGTGGAGCTACTATGCTGGGGCTTTTCATTTAGAAAGCTAGCAAGACTCCGAATTAACCTGTCTCCTAAGCCTTCCTCTTGGCAGTTTCCCTGAATGTCATTCTGCGGGCTGACTCCGGTTCCTGGGAAAGCACAGCTTCCTGAGATGTCAGCAGTGGGAGTTGAGTGGACCCAGGGCTCTGTCCCACCCACTGGGTCCCCGTCCTGTCCTCCCAGAGCTGCGGTGGGGCCACTGCCCTCAGGTCACATCTAAGTTACCTAGGTTGAAAGTCGCAGAAGCACAGCTACCCGTACTTCCCCCCAAACCTGTTTCTTGATTACCTCTCTCAAGAAGAGAAAATGTAATATTAGCACATGTCTCCCACCAAGAGTCAAATAGTACATGTGGGCTCAGAGAGGGTACAGATCAAGACAGTGGAATGAGAATAAATTGGGGGAAATGATACCATGTTCTATAATCACATGCATTTCCTTTGCCTCAAACCTTGATTTATTTATTTTGGCTATGCTGGGTCTTCATTGCTGCAAGGGCTTTTCTCTAGTTGCAGAGAGCAGGGGCTACTCTCTTCTTGCGGTGCTCAGGCTTCTCATTGCAGTGGCTTCTCTTGTATAGCACAGGTTCTAGGGCACTTGGGCTTCAGTGGTTGCAGCTCCTGGGCTCGAGAACACAAGCTCAGTAGTTGTGGCACCCAGGCTTAGTTGCTCCGAGGCATGAGGGATCTTCCCAGATCAGGGATGGAACCTGTGTCTCCTGCGTTGGCTGGAGGATTCTTTACCACTGAGCCACCAGGGAAGCTCGGACTGCTTCTCTCAGTCCTGCAGATTCCGTGCTCCTGACGCTGAAGGCGGGAACTTGGCTGGACCCAGTGCGTCCCCTGGGAGCCCTGCCCCAGGCTTGGGCCCCCTCAGCGCTCTCTTCATGAGCTGAGATACAGTACACCTCAAGGTCAAGCCCAGACCACAGACAATATCACTGAAAGATAGCCATAGTTGAAAGGCTGATGTTGTAAGACTTTCTCAAGTTACTCCTAAAACATTTGTATAAAGTAGAATTACTTTCTGTTTGACTATTTACTGATAAAAGTTGACCATCAGTTATTTATTAGGCTTTTCCTATGTGGAAGATACCATACCCTGGATTTGTGGAGGACAATACTAGCTGTGGTTATATTCGCTGCATTGCCCTCAGAAAGAGTACATTAAGCCAGAAAGAGACCAACCACGATGTATAACTAATCAAATAAATTAAGGTTTATCTTTTCAACAGAAGCTGCACAGGTATCATAGAGAATGAGGTGGATATTTGCGCACTGATGTGCTGTCATCGCCAAGTCATACTGTTGTATTGATAAAAAAATGTCTAGGGACCTCCTTGGTGGTCCAGCAGTTGGGACTCTGTGCTTCCACTTCAAGGGTGCACGTTCCATCTCTGGTGGGGGAACTAAAATCCCACAAACTGCACAGTGCAGCCAAAAAAAAGTCGAGATGCAGAAGAATGTATGTGTTATGTTCATAGCTGTGGGAAAAAGGACAGAGGAATTTGTAAGAAAACGTATGTTTTCTTACACACATATATGCATATATGTACATATATGTATGCATATGCCTATATCCATATGTTTGTAAATGCATAGATGTGTCTGGAATGATACAAAAAGGACTAGCAATAGTGACTGCCTCTAAGGCAGTTGTGGATGGCAGATACTTTTTCCTGTGCAAGCTGTCTCGTACAGTTTCAATTTTCTACTATATGTACAAATTACTTTTAATTTAAAAAATAGCTTATAAAACTAACAATAAAAGATAGTGCATGGGAAGTGGTGGACGAATAGTGTACAAACAATGTGAAAGGCCCTCAGAGTAGGGCAAGCTTGCTCCAGGCTGGGGGGTCAGGATGGCTCATGGGGAGATGAGGACATCTGAACTGAGGTACCTGGGGTGGGTGGGCTTTGGGGTGCTGCTGGGGACCATAGAACAGGGCAGTGTCCCCATCAGAAGGTACAGAATAGGTAAACTTGGAGTCAGATGAGGTAAATCAATGAACCTTTGCCTGGGTGGAGGAATGCAGTGGCATTTTATTCACTTAATGCACGCACGGGATCATTCTAAAATGCATTTTAAGATGCTTATGAGATAACAACAGAAAATTATTAAAGGAGAAATACAAATGGAAGTCAGGACCTTGGAGAAAATATAAAATTTCTAATGAAAAGGATTAAGCCAATACTGGACTTTGCAATTTTATCTGAGCCTCTTGATAACCAGCATAAAAAGGGAAACTATAAACTCATAGCTTTTTCTATGGAAAGGATGGTATACCAGCTCTGTGAATACCAGTTCTTTCTGTTGAATTTTACAAGAAAGTGTCACATGGGAATTCTCACAGATGGTGAGTTGTGGGCAGGAGCAGTATCAGCAGGATAATGTTCAAAGTCTCTTGGTTGAAGGGCATCCAGGATGCAGAGGGTCACTGGTTAACTCAATGAAGTTCTTGGAAGAGTGGACAGATAGCATGTCTCTGAGGGAGTTTTCTCTGAACGTCCCTCTCTGGGCTGGGAGTTCTTTGTGTTGTTGGGTGTTTGTGTGCTTGGCTTGTAATTAGAGCCAGCCAGCGGGTGACGTGAGAGCAGGGCCGAGGTGGCTGCCAATCTGTATTACTGGTCGACAGCCAGGCACATGTTTTAGGACCAGACAAACACAAGTGTTTGAAACTCTTGAGAGTCCCTGTACAGCAAGGAGATCAAACCAGTCAATCCTAAAGGAAATCAACCCTGAATATTCATTGGAAGGACTGATGCTGAATCTGCAATACTTTTGTCAGCTGATGCGAAGAGCCGGCTCATTGGAAAAGACCCTGCTGTTTAGAAAGATTGAAGGCAGGAGGAGAAGGGGGTGACAGAGGATGAGATGGTTTGATGGCATCACTGACTCAATGGACATAAGTTTGAGCAAACTCTGGGAGATAGTGGACAGGGAAGCCTGGCGTGCTGCAGTCCACGGGGTTGCCAAGAGTCAGACACAACTTAGTGACTGAACAACAACAACAAACAGAAGTGTGAACGTCCTACCAGGAAAGCAGAGAAAGCTGCTAACAAGTAGAGTTTCACCAGGATGACAGGCAACTCTGCCTTTCCCCTAGTGTGGGGCCACGGGTGTCCCTTAAGACAAATCCAGGATTATCCTCAGAGAGAAGCTTTGCCTATTCCAGAGCTCGAGTAATTGTTTATCTGATGCTCCAATATTCAACACTGAAGGAAGATGTCAGGTATGACCTTGGTCCAATGGCAGTTTATGGAATGGAACTGAGGAAAGAGAGACCAGTGGGGTGGGGGGCAGGTATTATAATAGTTTGAAAGCCTGGACAAGGGCAATGGGTGTGAGATGCAAGGGGAAAGGGTTCTAACGCCCTAGAGAGAGAGAGAACTGGCAGGTCTTTGTGACTGAATATGGGAGCCAAGGGAGAGTGAAGTTTGGCCCTGAGACTGGGAGCCCAAGACATTTACAAGGACAGCAGAAATGGCAGAAACAGAGAAGGTGTCAAGAGGGAAAGCTTGTGTGGGGGAAGATACATTTGTTTTTAGACATGCTGATTTTGAGATAATGGCGAATATCAGTTAGCCTAAGATAAAGGAATGAAGCTGGATTCACACTTGGAAGCCACCTAAATAAAGAAGATTCCTGATGGAAGTACATCGTTTCACCTACAGAATCATCTTGCTGAAAAATAAACTTGAATCAGCTCACACCTCTCCATCTGACCATAGTTTAGTGGAAATTTGGATGGGTGGAGGGATCGATGTGTTAAACAACCCTAGGGGGATGTGATCAGCAAAATTCACAGGGTGGATTTTGGGCACCAAGGAATGGGTGTTTTCTACAAATAAATTGTGGGAGCTGGGGGTGTAGGAAAAGAAAAAAGAGGAATCAAATGATTAAGGGAGATTTATTGAAGAGTGACGTGTGTGGACCTTATTTGGATCCCGATCTGAACAAAGAACAAACCAACTCTTTAAAAACTTTATGAGACAACTGAGGAAATGTGACTGCTTGGATATTTGCTGATATTATGGGATTCTTCTTCATTTTTAGACATATTAATGTTTTCATGGTTAAGGCTTTTTAAAGGGCCCTTACATTTTAAAAGGGCTGCTCTGGTGGCTCAGTGGTAAAGAAACTGCCTGCTAGCGCAGGAGACATGGATTCAATCCCTGGGATGGGAAGATCCCCTGGAGAAGGGAATGGCAACCCACTCCAGTATTCTTGCCTGGAAAATCTCACAGACAGAAGGAGCATGGTGGGCTACAGTCCATGGGGTCACAAAAGAGTCGAACATGGAGACCAAACAACAACAACATTTTAAAAATACACTGGAATATTTACAGATGAACTGATATGATTTCTGAGATTTGCTGCAAAATAATCTGGTGGGGGGCATGGGGAATGGTGGGGTACAGACAAAACAAGAGTGGCCATCAGTGAATGACTGTTGGACTTGGGTGGTGTTACCTGGGGACAGGGTAAGGGGTCATTACACGATTCTGTCTCTCTCTGTGTTTAAACATTCCATAATAATAGGGTAAAAACAAATGGAGTGCTCACTCTGTGGAATTACATTTCCTTTTAAAAGTAAGTGTCTATACCCAGGGGAGCAGGTAACCCAGAACAGAAAAGCCTGGGAAAGTCTCATATTTAAGGTGAAATCAGGAAATGAGGGACAATAGGTGGAACAGAACCAGAGCGTCCTCCTGGTTTGGAATTCAGCAAACTAGGGTTTGAGTTTAGCTCTAACTCTTACTAGCTTTGTCATTGTGAGCACATCGTTGACCTTTGTAGGCCTATGAGCCTCAGTTTCCTTATCTGTAAAGTGGGGGTAATAACTGCATCTCCTCCACAGAGTCAATACAAGCTTTAGAGGAAATGATGTGTGTAAACCATCTGACCTGCCTGACACAAAATAAGTGCTCATAAACATTAGTTGTTAGCACTGATGTTTTATCACTGATCAGTGTGGTCAGAAAACTGGAAGTGTTACTGTCATGTCCGACTCTTTGCCACCCCATGGACTGTAGCCCACCAGGCTCCTCTGTCCATGGGGTTCTCCAGGCAAGAATACTGGAGTGGGTTGTCATGCCCTCCTCCAGGGGATCATCCTGACCCAAGGATCAAACTCAGGTCTCCCACATTGCAGGCAGATTATTTACCATCCAAGCCACCAAGGAAGCAGTGATGTTTTACCACTGATCAGAACGGTCATGAAATGTGAGAAAACAGCCAGAGCATGTAGTGTGATGGAAGGCAAGAGAAAATTGTAATGAAAGGGCAGTGATGTTAGTGTCATGTTACAATCAAGGAATCTGTTACTTTCATTGGATGATGTAATTTGGAGCTCACCGGGGACCACAAAGAGGTGGCGTGTGCCACCTGATGACAAGGAACTGGGTTAGGAGTGGTGATGAATCACTGGGAGCAATGGCTAAGTGAAGTGTTTTTCCTTATTTGGCGATGAAAGAAAGAAAACGGATGGAGCAGCAAAAAAAGGGGGGCTTTTCTCACAGTAAAAGGGGCTCTCGGGGAGAGGAAGAAGCCTGTGGAAAAGGAGGGAGGAGGATGCTGAGCCTGGAGCAGAGTCCTCAGCTACAGAGAAGAGATGGAGGTTAGAGATTCAGGGGAGGAGATTGACAGTGAGTTAGGTGGAGAATGAAAGCCGGACAAAGCCATGAGAGCAATCAGGGTTTCTGAGGACCCCGAAAGGCACTGGGAGGGAGGAAAAATAATGGAAGGGAAAAGATCAGAAGGAGACGCTTGGAGAGTGACAGTGAGAACAGGGAGTGGGGGCATGCCATCAGGGCTGGTGGCTGAGGCTATGAGGCTGGTGACAAGCGAGAGCAGGTTTGTGGTGCAGACTGGGGTCCCCTGCAGGCAACATCTGCACCTGGCCTGGTGGCAGAGACTGTGGCCTCCGATGACTCATCTAGGGTGACTGGAGCATCCACAGTGGCCCGTGGAGGAGCAGAGACCTCCAGCTTCCCGGGGTGGAACTGCAGGTGCTGGAGGTCGGGAATTGCTGGGAACACATCCTGGAGAGCCGAGCCAGAGAAAAACAGGACAAAGCCAAGCCGGCCTGGGAGACACAGGGGCCAGACCAGACGTGTTGAAACGTGACATCCTGCCTTTGTTACTACTGCGCCCTTTCTCCACTGGTAGTCCTCAGCTCCACCTCCCTCTGCCCCATCTCTGAGCCCCATATGAAGGACAAGGGGACAGCATATTACCTGGTAAAAGGAGAAAACCTGGAAATTTAGGGCTTTGCTTAGTGTGAAAACTCCCGAGTCTAAATGTCATGACCTTTCAACAAAGGAGATTAGGAGCTGGGAAGAATATATCTGAAATCTAGATTAAACTGGATTATGGTATTGACATGTTTGTATCTTTTTTATACTCAGGTCTGGCCTCCCCTTCTTTTTGTCCCCCGATATTCATTGCTCCTCTTCCACACCAGTGGGATTTTAGCTGGGGACATGTCTGCTCGGAATACAGACTGTGTATCTCAGCCTCCCTTGCAGCTACGTGTGATTAAGCTGCCCGGCAGTATGTGAGCAAGAATGCTGTATGTGAGCATCTGAGGAGCTTCCAGAAAGATAGCTGCTGTACACCCTACACCCTTTCTTGATTCCTTCCTGGAATTCCAGCCCGGCCTCCGTCTTGGAGCACAAAGACAGCCTCAGGATGGCCAAGTGAAGCTGAAAGAGAATTAATCCCTGAAGATTTGGAGTGAAATGGGTATCAGCCCAACACTGTCTGTACTTGAACTTCTGCAGAATTGGGATCAAACTTGTATTTTGTTTATGCTAATGTTATCTGAGAATTTTTTGTTATGTGCTGCCAAGCCTGACTCTACTGACATGTCAAGTATTAAAATTAGTAGGTAAAAAAAAAGATAACATAAAAGATAAAGACATGATATTTATAAGAAGAGAATAAAATTACAGAAATAAAATTATAAGCCAAATTATCATCGATTAGACCAACCTATAACAATGAGTACTTTTTTTTTTTAAACAATGTGTTCTTAAGAATATTCAGGGGGAGACTTCCCTTCTGGTCCAGTGGCTAAGACTCTGCTCTCTCCATGCAGGGGACCCAGGTTTGATCCCTGATCAGGGAACGCAAAGCCACATGTCACAGCTAAGGATCCTGCATGCCGAAACAAAGACCTGGCACAGCCAAATAAAGCAATAAATCAAAAATAAGGATGAGATGGTTGGATGGCATCACCAACTTGACGGACATGAGTTTGAGTAAGCTCTGGGAGTTGGTGATGGACAGGCAAGCCTGGTGTGCTGCAATCCATGGGGTCGCAAAGAGTTGGACATGACTGAGCAACTGAACTGAAGCATTTTTTAAAAGTATATTCAGTGACTTATTCAACAGGTTTATTGTGTCAGGCCTGCATCAGATTGGGAGCATGCCATAAAGAGGCCAAAATCCCTGACCTTTTGTGGGAAAATCATAATACACATATGATGGGAGGAATAAGCAGGGGGTGCCATGGGCACATAGGCTCCTCCTACAGCCTGAGGGAGGGGTCAGCACCAGCTTTCTCAGAGCTGAGCCCTTAGGAACACGTAGGATCTGTTAGACAAAGAAGAGGGAAGAAGTAGGGTGCCAGGCAGCAGGATCTGCTGTGCAAACACTTGGACTTGAGGGAGTATAGCACTTTTGGAGGGCTGCAAAAACAGCAGTTAAAAATGAGGTTTGTTCATGCAGAACAAGGCTGAGACATGACAAAACAGAGCCCGAAAACATGCATTAGCAGAGGCCTCCAGTGAAATGGAATGAGACATTACTCAGCATAATGTCTTCAAGTTTCATCTATGCGGTAGCACGGGTCAGAATTTCCTTCCTCTTTAAGGCTGAGTAATATTCCATTGTATGTAGAGACCACATTTGTTCATCCACACATCCCCGGACATTCGGGTTGTTTCCACCTTTTAGGAGCTACCACATTTGTTTTGTTTTGTTTGTTACCACCTGTGGTGGAGGCTTAGTTACAGTAAAAAGAGTTGGGAGAGAAGTCTGCAGGGAGAGGATGAAACCCAGAGCAGAATAGGAACAGAATCCATTCCTTCTTTTTTGCAAATGTGGCAACTGAAGTCTGAATAGCTCAAAGTCCCAAAGAACTAGGGTCTTCTGACCTTCAGACTGCTTTTTCTTCTAGTGCCATTTTTACCACAAAGCTAATCTGAATCCAGCTGAACCTCATGACAGTCGAGAGCTATGGGTACTGCCAGATGCAGAGATCTGAAAGCTTGAGGGCAGAGGTCGGAACCCGATGGCAGGATGTCACACCTGCACAGAAACAGAGCTGGAGGGACTGTCCCAGTAAAACTGTCAGCGTGCTTCGGTCTCCTCTCTGTGGGACCTTCCTCTCCACCTTGGCTGTTCACATGCTCTCATGTGTCCATCTTCTTCCCTTCCTTGCTCTCAGCAGGATAAGAACCATCTCTGCTGAGCAGGTAAAAGATTATGTAGGTGTTAGCTCCCAGTTCCAGTGACACCCCTCTCAGGGAGATTTATATTTTAACAGGCAACTTCAGAAAATGGATAGTGTTAGGACCCAAGAGAATGAGACTCTGAGGGTGGAACAATACAGGGCGAGTGTAGGGTATTCATGTAGGAGATGCCTCCTCTGCTTGGTGGGGGCAGGGGGTGGGGGGGGGTGGGGGGGGTGGGGAGCTCCGTTAGAAGCAGCGGGAAGTTGCCCACCCAGCCTCCTTCCCAGGCAGAGTGCAGGCTCATTCACAAACATCTTAGGTCTCTGTTTCTTTTCTTTCTCAGAATTCTTCCTTGAGAGAAAATACATCTTGTGTTTATTTAACCACCCACATCACATGCACTATAGCTTTCTGCATGAAAGTTTTCAGTCAAACCTAGGATAATTAACCACTGGCCAAATATTTCAAACTTGGGTGAAGGAGTCAAGGATATAGAAGTGTTTTGGTTGCCATTTTGCTACTTTATTCTCCAGGTTTATCATGGGTAAATAATAATAAATAAATACTGTCATTGAAGAATATCTTCCTTCTTTAGCCTTTGACAGTGAACACCAGACAAGATATAGCTTCACTGGGGCTTCCCTGGTTGTCCAGTGGTTAAGACTTCATGCTTCCATTGCAGTGACCCTGGGTTCAATCCCTGGTCAGGGAACTAGAACTCACATGAGACAACTAAGACCCAGTGCAGCCAAATAAATACTTTTTTTTTTTTTTTTCAAAAGAAAAAAAAAAGAGAGAGAGATAAAATCAGTCCTGAATATTCATTAGAAGGACTGATGCTGAAGCTGAAGCTCCGATATTTTGGCCACCTGATGTGAAGAACTGATTCATTAGAAAAGACCTGATGCTGGCAAAGAGTGAAGGCAGAAGAAGAAGGGGACGACAGAGAATGAGATGGTTGGATGGCATCACTAATTCGATGAACGTGAGTTTGAGCAAGCTCCAGGAGTTGGTGAAGGACAGGGAAGCCTGGCATGCTGCAGTCCATGGGGTCACAGAGAGTCAGACACGACTGAGGAAGTGAGCTGAACTGAACTTAATTAATAATCTGCCTTATTTTCCTTTGTCCATTTTTATTAGTTTCACACACACATATCACCTTGCTCCTGCATTCTACATAGAGTACCACAAATTCTAGACACACCAGCATCCTCTGTACCTTACTACAAGGATTGTTTTTTATACAGGGTATCCCAATTGTCTCTGATATCAGCTATTACCCACAGATAAATGCAAGCATATATAAATCCTCCTTGAGGAGTCACAGTTTATGAAAAAGTAACTTATTTCCTTTATATATATATATATACATATATATGTATATACATGCATTATATATATATATATAGATAGAGAGAGACAGAGAGAGAGGGGCTTCCCAGGTAGCACTAGCAGTAAAGAACCTGCCTGTCAATGCAAGAGCCATAAGAGATATGGGTTCAATCCCTGGGTCGGGAAGATACCCTGGAGGAAGGCATGGCAACCCACTCCAGTATTCTTGCCTAGAGAATCCCATGGATAGAGGAGCCTGGTGGGCTACTGTCCACTGTCACAAAGTCAGACACGACTGGCGTGACTTAACATGTAACATATATATATAGGCTTCCCTGGTGGCTCAGATGGTAAAAAATCTGCCTGCAACATGGGAGACCCGGGTTCAGTCCCTGAGTTGGAAAGATCCCCTGGAGGAGGAAATGGCAACCCACTCCAGCATTCTTGCCTGGAGAATCCAATGGACAGAGGAGCCTGGTGGGCTACAGTCCATGAGGTCATTCCATGGACTAACATTTTCACTTTCATACACACACATACATAATTCATATATAATTTTATTATTTCCGTGAAAATCAAATGTCTCCAATGACAAAACAGAATGTATAGGACAGTAGCAGGAACTATGAGTTATCTAATATTTCAAGGCTGGCAGGATACATTATCCTCACATGATCCTCACAGACACAGTGGTCAAAATGACAAATAGTTGCTTAATTTATAAATGTAGACCCTTGGTCTCAGATGTAACTTGCAGAAGGTACAAGGCTATCTGATTTAGACCTGAGTCTTTTAATTCCAAATCCCACCCTCTCTCCTCTTTGCTACCTGTTGGTCATCACTGTCTGCATATCTCTGCTGAGCTGACTGCCCAATCAGCTTGAAATCTCTGCTAAAACCAACAAATGTAGCAAATGGCAATCTTAGATCTCAGCCTCAATGTGTGATTCTCTCAAGGCGTCACTTAATCAGGCTTGACATTTTTAAATAAGGCTGAAATGTATGTTGTTGTAGATATGTTCTTTATATTTATTTATTTACTTTTGTTAGGTCATGCTGTGCAGGTTTCAGGATCTTAGTTCCCCAACCAGGGATTGAACCCTCACCCTCAGCAGTGAAAATGCAGAACTTTTAACCACTGGACCACTGCAGGGAATCCCCTCTTAAAAGTAGCTATTTGTAAAAAATGTTTCACTATAAACCGTTTCTTAATAATCCTTTACCATTCTATAGTTTGGAAATAAGATTTTTTTTTAAGGTTTAAAAACTGAAAAACAGAACTAACTAAAATGTAAGTAAAATATAGGATTTTTACTAAATCACAGTAAATAAAATGTTTTCTAAACTCAAAATTACCCAAGCTGACATATGCAAAAGAAGCCATTTCTCTCACATTTTTTAAACCCTTATCATTTGTTTATAATAATTATTTGGTGAGTCCCATAAACAGATCTGATACATGCTGAGAGAATACTTTTGTGTAGAAATAGTAAATAATTATAATACATGTTTTTTCTCCTTTAAATACTTTAAATACATTACTTTTATTTTTATATAATTTCATTGATTTTTTGTTGTTATTTTATTAAAGAAATAAGCTTACCCTCCCTTCTTTTGAAAAATGTTTATTTCTTACTGAACGCCCCTCCCTCCCACCAAGGTGTAACAGAATCAACAGACTAGTTGTACAGTAATGAGAAAACCAACAAGGATCTCCTTCAGAGTAAGGCTGCAGGGAAACAATCTGCAGTACTTAAGATTTATTCCCCTATCCTCCCCTCCAAATATTACATCTCTCAACAAAGAATTCTTGTTGAGCTTTATTGGAAAGTGTGTGGCAGGGCGGGGTTCAGAAATACTACGTATCTAAACATACATATGTTAGTATTGTGAGCTTCAAGCACAAGGAAATGAGAATTTCAGTTTCTTATGAGGACATTTCTTGTAAGCAAAAGAAAAATATTAGGTGTATCGGGAGTTGTTTTTTTTAAAGTCAGTATCAGTAATTTCTTAATATATGGCTAATGGTATTTTTTTAAATTAATAATAATAAACAAGGAACCAAAACTCTCAGCTTAATACTCTTTCTTTCCATGCCTTCCCTCAATCATTACTGGGGCATTACTTTCAGCTTAGATTCAGAGTCTGAGTGTAAAATGAGTCCATTTAACCCATTTCTGCCTATTTGCATTGAACGGCAGCCACTGGCCATGAATTTCATTTCATAAACCACACACACTATTTCTGCTGAAAGAGATTTATTGTTGTGACAAAAAAATCACGGTTTAAGTAAAATCTATTGTTTTTTTTAAATGTTACTCTTATAAAGAAACCTTTAACTAAGAGAAGAGGAATTCAAAACTGAAAAACTCAGCAATATAAAATGAATCAGTCAGTAGACACCTAAGGCTATCGGCTTCCTGTGCCCCTCACTGTGTGTTCTAAAAGGGTCACTGGCTCCGACCACTACTGCCAGGATCTTCCTAGGAACTGGAAACAATGTTGAGCACCACACAGCCCCTGCTCGACGACAAGCCACCACAGGAAAGGGCTATAGTTTGTTGCAGAGACAGGGGTGCAGTGGGCGCCCCTAATTATTTCACACTTTGGGGAAGGAGGTGAGGGAAAGGCAGGAAGCCAGCTCTCAGAAAAGAAGGAAACTAGGGAGGGCTGCAGAAACCAGAGCAGACTGGGCACATTTAGAGAATTTGAAAGCAGTTCAGGTAGGCTGGAACTGAGGACGGGTGGGAAGAGTGGCCGGTGGTGAGAGATCTAGCAGGAGACAGGATTAGGAGGGCCTTATAAAGAGAAGTTAAGGAGATAGGACTTTATCCTGAGGGTGACAAACATCCCCTAAGAGATTACACGTGGCACTTTACAATAAAACATCTATGTGGCTGCAATATCGAGATGTGGGTGGGGCAAAACCACCGGACAGGAAAATGAGTGAGCAGGTAACTACGGTAACCCAGGTGGGAGACGCCGGTGGCCTGCGTGGAGGAAGCCAGAGCAGGGCAGCAGCGACAAACAGGCGTCAAGAAGTACGGAAGTAAAGCGGGCCCAGGGGTTTAATGACTCGCCGATGGGGTGAGGGGCTGACGACCGAGCTGCAGCGATGCAGCTGCTGAGATGGGAGACGCGGCATGTTTGGAGGGGAGATGCCGAGCTCTTTGTAGGACACCCAGATGACGTTTCTGAGGCTCCCAGATTACCCACACCTGGACCTCAGGACGAGGTGGGCTGGAGCAGGACGACGCTCTGCGAGGGGACGAGACCATCTGGGGGGAGAAGGTGGCCTGGGACAGCTGCCCAGGGCGGTCCCTCCAGTGCGACCGGACAAAATTCCACTTTTCCTCGATCGCATCGAACGACAAAACATCTACGAGATTAAGTAGAGGTCATGGCTTTCATTTTGCAGGTGAGGAAAATGAGACTTCGAGGTGTGGGTTTGTTCATGTCGGCATACACCCCCTATTCTACCCTAAAAACTAACTCAGTGTGTCTTGACTGCAGAAACATACATTCTTTCTCAAATTTTCGGTAGAAGAGATTGCAGAAATTAGTTTTAAAATGCCTTTTGTTCTTTTTCCCCGCCCCCAACTCCCATGATAAAATAGTGATCAACTTTCAATTTTAATAAACTTTACCAGATATCAAAAATCTGTACCCACTTTAGAAAA
The DNA here is from genome assembly GCF_003369695.1 of Bos indicus x Bos taurus. Classification (NCBI taxonomy): domain Eukaryota; kingdom Metazoa; phylum Chordata; class Mammalia; order Artiodactyla; family Bovidae; genus Bos; species Bos indicus x Bos taurus. The sequence goes on along the minus strand of NC_040089.1, from coordinate 26,578,850 downwards.
ACGCGGACAGAGGAAAATCTTAGGACGCATCTCACCAGTGAGTGCACAACTTCTTCAAGTTCTCCGTGCTGCATAAATAAGCCCTGACAGATTCTGGCTTCACGCTCATTAACTCTGCACGTCCATCCCTAGTTCTCTATCTCTGGGACTTGCTTGCTCGCCCCCGCGCCCGCCCTCTCCTCCCCCGCCTCCGGCTGCACCACCTGCTCCCGGCACCGCCCCCCTCCTCCCGCCCGCGCCGGTTCTCACGCGCCGCCCGCGCCCCTCCCCGCCGCTCCCTCCCTTTCACTTCCGCGGAGCTGCCGAGTTGGAGCCGGTAGGCTCGGTGTCCGGCTCCTCCGCCAGACCGCACTCCCGGGTCGCCCGCCAGCCGCCCCGCGCCGCGCCCCCCATGAAGTTCTGCCTCCCGCACCGCCCCCCGCGAGGACTCCAGGGGCGGTCCCGGGTCGGCCGCCGCTGATTGGCTGACTTCTCGGCGCCCCGCCCCCCGTGCACGCGCAGGAGGTGGGGCGGGCCCGACGTGGGCGCGCGAAGCGCGGCCCCGAGGGCGAAGCGTCCGTGACCCGCGTGCCGGGCCCCGGCGTCCAAGCTCCGGCGACCGCGAGGTGGGGGCGGGCGGCGGCGAGGCTCACCCGGGCCGGGGCCTTACGTGGCGCTGAAGCCCGCCCTTCCCTCCCCGGCAGCGCCCCCCCCCCCCCCCCAGCCGCGGCCAGCCGGGCGTCCCGCAGAGGCTGGGAGCTGCCCGAGGGGCCGTCGTCGTCGCCAGCCCGGTAGCCCGGATGTCGCTGCCCCCCGCGGCAGGGCCGCCGACGCGCTCCTCGGCCCGGGAGGAGGCTCGTCTTAAAGGGACAGCACCGCGTTCGAGCCGGAGGGGGAGGCGCGTCCTGCGCTCCGAGTGCGACCCCTGCCCCGGGGTCCGCCGCCCCGGGCCCGCTGCTCCAGGCCGGGGCGCAGGCGGGGCACGGCGTCCGGCCCCAGGATGGCCGCAGATGGCCGCCCGGAGGCCAGGTTTTCCTCCGGCCCGAGCGTGGCCGGTGGCGCCGCGCGGGGCCGGGAGGCGCCGGCCTGTGATTGGCCGAGGCCGCCGTGAATGCAGGACATTGTCTGGTCGCGGCCGTCGCTGTCCCCGCCGCCGCCCGGGCACTGGGCAAGATGGGTGCGAGCGGGGCCTGGGCGGCCCGCAGTCCCCGCCCGGGGGGGGAACCCGGGTGGGAAACCGAACTTATACGAGGTCACGGCATCTGAATCTGGAGTAAAGGCGCTGTTTCAAAACACAAAATCATCTCCTCTAGGAAATAAAATCATTTGTGTTGCCATAAAGATTTCCTTTAAGGTTAAAAATATTAATTGAAAAGGGCCAAATGTTATAAAAAAACCGCTTAGTTTTGTCTTCAAGATCCCCTTAATTAGTATCTATGACGATTCATGTGATATTCTTTATAAAAATGTAAGCAGTATAGATGATATATACACATATATTTGTGAAATAATTCTTTTCTACGCAGTACAACTTCTCTGGGTCTTAGTTTCCTTACACGTTAAAAAGAGGATATGGGGCTGGTAGATTTCCAAGTTTGCTTCCATTGTTAAAATAACTGATTTCAGGCGTAAAATCCTGATATATTCTATGTACTGGAACATATTTCAAGGCCTGGGAATAGACTAGACCTTTTGAAGAATCCTTGAGAAGATTATAGTTCTCCTCGGACTGTCTATGAAAATAAGTGGGAGTTATTTAAGTGGAGCTGTAATCTTTTAGTGTGTAATTTTGACATCAAGGAAAATGAGCAGTAGAGAAATGTATGGAGATGAGTCAGTTATTAGCCAACGTGAAGAGCAGGGTTTCCTTTCATTCTCCGTAAGTTTTCTGGGCAATGAATATTATAGTAGGGAACAACCATCTTTCCTATTTTGTTTTCAGTATCAAAACAGTCAGAAGAAGGCAAAAGAAAGAAGACACACATGAAAAAATCAATGCAGAAAAGAAAACATTTGGAGAGTTTTGAATAAAATCAGTATTTGCTTTTAAAAAAACTGGATAGGAAATACTATTGCAGAGTTAAAAGCAGATACGTTGATACAAATAATATTTTGTAGCTTGAGTTTCATGCCCTTTTCAAAACTAAAAAAAAAAAAAAAAAATCAGTGCTTCCATTTAATTGAGCAATCAACAAGAATTAGAGACTTGGAAATAACAAAATGAAGAAAGGAAGGTATCCAGAAAAGAAGATAAATTTAATGGGCATGATTCATTACAAGAGACATGACCTCATTCCTTAATAGAGGGATTTCCACTAAACCAGATTTGATGTTAAATAAATTTAGTTTACAGACTTTCCTCAAAATTATATTAATTTGATATTGCCCTCCCTTTTGGTATGGAAAAGGGAAGAAATATTGAGAAAGGAAGAAATAAAAGCAAGATATTGAAACATTGGTGCAGCTTCCTCAAATGACAATTATTGCAGGCTCCTCACCCTCACCCATGGTAAAAAAGAAATGAAAAAGCAAAAATCATCAGTATAAAGACTCTAGCTGTCTCCAGAAGTTAAACATGAATAACTGTGTGGATGTCTGTCAGTGAAGCAAATTTACGTTTGATCATTTAAACTTCTAGCATTTGTTGATTTTTCTAATTAAATGAATTTTACTTAACAGTTACTAAATTTTACTAGATATTATCATACAGATTGTAGTACGTTAGAAAAGAGGAAAACAAATATATATTAATGCGTATATGTGGAATCTAGAAAAATGGTATAGATGATCTTATTTGCAAAGCAGACACAGAGATACAGGCGTGGAGAGAACACATGTATGGATACCAAGGGGGAAGAGGTGGCTGGAAGAACTGGGGGACTGGGATTGACATACACTATTGATACTAGGAATAAAACATAACCAATGAGAACATCCTGTGTAGCACAGGGACCTCTGCTCTGTGGTGAGTTAAATGGGAAGGAAAACTAAAAAAGAGGGGAGATATATACATATGCATAGCTGATTTATTTTGCTGCATTGCAGAAACTAACAGATTATAAAGCAACTACACTCCAATAATTTTAAAAAGTTATTAAAATTTAAAGGTTAAACTGAGTGCAACACAAGCAGCAAATAATATGATACAGTCTATAAGGCATGAAATGTTTTACCAAAGATGTTTGAGACTTCCAGCAAGTTTCTTCCTTCAGAGTTTTGCTTTGATATTTGATGTGTAACTATAGGCTCGTCTGTATAGAGCGGTAATGTTTATGGAACACTTGGTCTATGCCAAACCTGTCCTAAATATCTTCTTTCCTCTTCACAAAAACCTTGGGAGCAGGTATAATTACCCCCATTTTAAAGATTTGGAAACTGAAGCTCTAGAGGTAGGGTAGCTTGTCCAAAGTCAGGTAGTTGGTGGGTGTACAGCTGGGACTCAGGCCTAAAATCCTGAGTCTGCTCAAAGCTGCTGGCTCTGTCACTCACTAGATAGGCTTAATTATTTCTATGAATATTATTATTCATTTTTTATCAGTTCTTTTTGACAGTTATACATTTAAATACTTTTTCTTTAGCCCTTTCATTCATCTTTTGGGTGGCCATGTAGATACAACATTGCCACCCGTATTTACTTTGCTACCGAAAGTCAAGCATCCCTGTCACTTTTAAAGAGAAAACTTCACTCAGATTTCCATCTCCTGTTCTCTTACAGACAGACACGGACATAGCACATGAGCAAGCCCCCTCACCCTCTTGCTTTTCTGTCTTTTGCTTTTTCTTCTCTCTTTCTTCTTTCAGACATACTGCTTCTCATGCTGTGTGCTAAATGGCTTCAGTCATGTCTGACTCTTTGCAACCCCATGGACTATAGCCCACCAGGCTCCTCTGTCCATTGCATTCTCCAGGCAAGAATACTGGAGTGGGTTGCCATTTTCTCCTCCAGGGGATATTCCCAACCCAGGGATCGAACTGGCATCTCCTGCATCTCCTGCATTGGCAGGTGAATTCTTTGAGGACCCCCTTAATACCTATTGGCTGTGTTAGCTACATCTAACTGGTCAGTCTCAGAATAGATCTAGGGTGTTCAGTCATTCAGTTAGTGTCTGAATGCTTACAAATCAGCCAGTCCTTCAGAAGATAGTGAAGGGAGAAGGAATCAAGAATGCAACACAGGGACTTCCCTGGTGGTCCAGCGAAGAGTCCACCTTCCAGTACAGGGGATGCAGGTTCGATTCCTGGTCGGGGAACTGAGAGCCACATGCCACGGGACAACTAAGCCCCTGTGCTGTGATGAAGAGCCTGAGTGCTGCAACTTACACTCGATGCAGCCAACAGTAAGAAGTAGAAACATATTTTAAATAAAAAGAATGCAAGACAGGAATGTGGGGGATTCAGTAGCATAAAGCTGAAGCAAAGGGCTGTACCTTTAAGACTTTTTTTCCCTGCCTTTTTTCTTCAGTCTGTACCTTTAGCTGAAAAGTGGCATATCCTTAATGACAATCAAGGATGCAGAAGACAATCAAATGTCCTCACATTTACCTTGCTCTGTGGAGGCACTGGTTCCATGGTTAGTGGCCATTGCTATCTTCAGCTGTAGCTCTGCCCAGGACGGGGAGAGTGGGCAGCCTGCCTCAATTCTGGCCATCACTCCTTCCAAGGGCTTGTATCAGGAGGGTTAAGAAATTAGCAATAAAATTATTCTGAAGGGGATCATTTGTGGTTCATTAATCCATGTGATTTCTGATGCTCATTATCACAGGAAATTGAGTTGGCTAAGTCTGTTTAACTTTTGTGATGAAGGATCAGTGTTAGGATTTGATGTACCTGGGGGCTGAGCAGCATAAAAAAGATTGCATTCAGCTGTCCTCCACTCCCCCCCAGCACCCGTGGCAGCACTCCCCACTCTTCGTCCTTGGTCACCAGGCCTCCTTTGTCTCCAGCGAAATGCTGGCAGGGAAGCCCCCCAAGTGAGCAGCATGCAGGGCAGCACAGTGCCCGACAAGCCCAACCCACTGAGTCTCACTGCCACCAGCGGGTGACAGGCACAGCCACCATCAGTGTCTCAACAGCTCAGGTGCCCAGAGAGGCAGGGGAGACCCTCTGCAGGCCCCACAGAGATCATCTGGCTTCTTATTAGCCAGTGCTTGTCTTTTTATTTACGTTTTTTTTTTTTTTAACAAACGTCCATAATTAAGCTATTACTGTCTGATATTTCTCAAATCCAAGTATTAAGAAAAATATTTTACACATTACAATTGTTGTTAGATAACTAACAAGTCCCTGTGCTGTGCTTAGTCGTGTCCAACTCTTTGCAGCCCTATTGACCGCAGACTGCCAGGCTCTTTTGTCCGTGGGGATTCTCCAGGCAAGAATACTGGAGTGGGTTGCCATGCCCTCCTCCAGGGGATCTTCCCAACCCAGGGATCCAACCCAGGTCTCCAGCATTGCAGGCAGATCCTTTACCATCTGAGCTGCCAAGGAAGCCCAAGAATACTGGAGTAGGTAACCTATTCCTTCTACAGGGATAGAAGGAAGTTCCCTACGGAGGAACTTCCTGACCCAGGAATCGAACCGGGCTTTCCTTCATTGCAGCAGGATACTTTACCAGCTGAGCTACCAGGGAAGCCCTACCTACTTTCTCATTTCTTCCTGTCCTAGTACTTCTTAGCATTCCACATATGGCCACTGTCTCTTCCTGGGCTCCAGCGCACAGCCAGATTCTGGAAATGCCGCCTTCTCCCTGGGACCCGCAGCCTACACGGGGATGCTAGTCCCCGGGTGCCTTTCCTTGTCGGCAAGTCCTTTCAGTCAGCCCACACTTCTTTTTATTTGTTTATTTATTTATTCTTGGCTGTGCTGGGTCTTCATTCCTGCATGCAGGCTTTCTCTAGTTGGAGTGAGAGGAGGCTACTCTCTAGTTGCGGTGCACGGGCTTCTCTTTTCGGTGACTTCTCTTGTTGCGGAGTGTGGGGTCTAGACGGTGTGGGCGCAACAGTTGTGGCACACAGGCTTAGTTGCTCCACAGCATGAAGGGTCTTCCCGGATCAGGGATTGAACCCGTGTCCCTCGCATTGCAAGGCGGCTTTTTAACTGTTGGACCACCAGGGAAGCCCCCTGCACGTACTTCTTAAAAGTCTTTCCAAAAAGCCCAAATGAGTGTGCTTCTTTTTCCCTCCATTCTCTCCCGCCTCCCACATCCATCAGGACCTGGCCCCAACCCACTCCTCCAGTGTAGCCTGTACCTGGCCCTTTCTGTATCCTTTCTCTCTCCCACAGTAAACTCCTCCTCCTCCTCTTCCCCACATACTTGGACCCTCAAGTCCACCGCTCTGTCCCAAAGACACTATGAATACATTCTGCGTGCCTTCCACATGGGCTGTCTCTCCTGTTCACTGACTGCATCACGTTTGAATTAATGTCCTACCATTCCAAGATGGAGGTTCCCTGAAATCAAGAGACCACGTTTTATTCACCTGTGTACCTTGGAGCTTAGCAGAGTGTGGAACGCATGAAGAACATCAAGAAACTGCTGCTAGATCCCAGATGAAAAGGTTTTGTCTCCTTGATTGATCCATTCGGGATATCAGCTTTCTAGCTCTTCAAATTTTAATCAATTCAAAATTGAAGAATCATTTATTTCAAGTATAAGTATGTGTGCATGCGTACTAAGTCGCTTCAGTCGTGTCTGACTCTGTGTGACCCCATGGGCTGCCAGATTCCTCTGTCCATGAGATTCTCCAGGCAAGAATCCTGGAGCGGGTTGCCATGCCTTCCTCCAGGGGATCTTCCCCACCCAGGGATTGATCCCGCATCTGTCTCCTACATTGGCAGGTGGGTTCTTTACCACTAGCGCCACCTGGGAAGCCCAATTATATCTTACAATTAATATTCACATGATAGCATGCTCACACTGTATACAACAGACATGCTCTCAAAACTTGAGTAAATTAATATTTCTAATTCAAATGTTTAAAATTTAAGATAATTTGATTTATTAGTGGTGAGGCTTTTTATTTTTCTTTTGTAGAGCAAATAGTCATACTCTAGTTATTTATTTCGGAAACACTACTTCTCTTACATCAGATTTACCTTAAGAAAAGTAACTGTATGTGATACTCTACAACACTACAAGTAGATTGAACTGAGAAGTGTCATTTTACTGTAAATGTAAAAGTAAAGGCAACGACGTAACAGTTGTATTTTCTCTCAAGACACCGCATCATCTGTGTGTGTTGAGCAGTTGGAGAAGGGCGGGGGCACGTGTTCCTCTGTCCCTCCCTGTGCTTCTCCATCTCCAGCAGAGACGTTTTCTGTAATTGGTTTTCCACATTTGCCAAGAGTCTGTTTCCTCTTAACATTTAACATGTTTAACAGAAGTCTTGTAATAGTTCCAAAAACAATAAAACTGGTCCCAGCCATACAAATGATACACATACACAACACATTGGGTTGTTTTTTATTTTCATCATGGCTTTGGTTTTGTTCTTTTCAATAATTTTCAGTGTCAAATCATGCGACAGAAGTAAAAAGGCTTCCTTCACAGTAACAAAAGCCCCAAAAGAAATGCCATCCGAGGGCTGTCTGCACAGAGGCCGTCCGGGACAGAAGGGCCTCTCACTGTTCTGCCCTTCTTCGTAATGATGAAGCGGGGTTACGGTTCAATTTAATGCTGTGTCATCAGAAGGAACTAAAACTTGTTTGAGATGCATGCTTCTGATGCATTGGTAAGGCAGTCCTTAATTTGACAAAGTCCATTTCTCACACTGTCAAATGTTAACATAAAAAAGCAACGCTGTCTTCTATTTGATCCCACCCACCATCACTCCTAAGAAGGGAGTTCAAACGTCCCTACAACAAGTAGATGTTGGACAGGTGAAAACAATGTAGATTTCTTTATCAATTATGACTTGATTGAAATATTGCAAGTTGTATTATTATTAAAGCATCTTTATTTTAAGTGCTCCAAGGAGCTGGATTTAGGAAGGGCTTTGAAATCCCAGAGAGGAATCAGAGGTAATGACAAGCTGGAAACTGTGGCGCTGATAACAAAATCTCCTCCATCTCATGCAAGGGATTCTAACTCTGTCTTCATCAGTAAACTGGAATCTAAAAGATAAGACTGGCAATAAAGATAAATAACCCTGGAGAAGGGACGTTGTCCCCTGTCACTGAGGCAGGGAGTGTCCCAGAGCTGGCAGGGTTCTGTACCCCCTGACCCAATGCATGTCAGGGAAGCCTGTTCATACATTCCTCCATCCAGCCTGGCTGTTCTCAAAGGAGCCCAGAGTTTCCTGTTTGACCCCAATGGGCCGGGAACTAAAAGCCCTCTGGTACTCCAGGCCTGTTGGGAGTGACCAACAGTAGAGCATCGGGGTGATCAGTGACCTCACTGGAAATGCAGAGGCTCAGGTGCCCCGACCTGCGGAATCCGAGCCTGCATCTGAACCTGGTCTGCGGGGTACCCCCCACCTCCCAGTTGAAGACCAAGAAAGAGCTGGTCAATTGGGAACCACCCCACCCCCACCCCCGCCTTAGATCCTGTGGGTGTCATGCGAGCAGCCGTGGCCTAGGTGTGGGAGATTTGAGGGGGAATAATAAAGCATAGCAATAAAGGGATACTTACCTCACAGCGCCCCATCAATACATGGAGTTCAAATTATATCATCACCCGCAAGGTCAAAAATAAGACAAAACAAAGAATTGGCAGGCTCGCTTGTCAGCCAGTGGAGAAATCTAACATTTCAAACCTGCACCCATTTCTTAGAGTTGCTGTTTTAACAAAGAACTGGGTGACCCAGCAAGCCCAGCTTCTTTCCTGAAGCCGAGGCGCTGGTGGGCGGGGCCGCTCCGCCCTGGGCCCTGGGCGCATGCGCGCGGCCTGGTCCAGCACGGTGGTACTGGCGGTCCTTGGCTCGCTGCCCCAGCGCTCACCGCTCGGTCCTGGCTGGCACGTAGCCTCTCCTGGGGGTGTGCTTCTTCACAGGGTGTTTTCATCCTCTGGAAAAAAACAGTCGTGTTGGATTAAGCTCCCCTCCCGACCCCCCAACCCTAGTGTGACCTCACGTGAAAATATGTCATTTCTAAATAAGGTCACCCTCTGCCAGCCTCGGGGATGCGTAGGTGAGAATACAGGGGAGGGGGTTGTGGGGGAGAGGGCAGAGCAGCCTGAAAGTCTCGCAGAATGTCTTTCCAGCCGGACTCTGTGATACCCCCCCAACCCCAACTTCAATCCCGTGGCCCTGGAACAAGCCCCAAGCGACCCTGACGCAGACACAGCCTCACTTGCCACCCAGCGCCATGGGCTCCAGGATCCTGGCAGGGGGCCCACCTTGCCAGCCCGCACTGCCCCCCAGCTGGGGAGGCTCCAGGGGTGCAGGGGCACTGCCTCGTGGGGAATCATTAGAGTATAGCGCCAGCGACAAGGTTGCTTAACCGCATCACGACGCACATTTTCATTGTTCTGAGGTCCCTACACCAACCTCAGGAGTTTCAAGCTAGAGGCTATTCACTCACTCATCAAATATTTTTCTTTTTCTTGGCCTCTCCATGTAGCATGTGGGATGTATTTCCCCGACCAGAGATGGAACCCGTGACCCTGCATTGGGATTGCACTGGACCGCCAGGAATTCCCACACTCATCAAATATTTGATGCCGAGTTGGTGCAAAGCCTTGTATTCAGTGCTGCGGGATTCGAGGGTTTTGCTATTAAAAACAAACATCAAATTACATAAATTTGGGAAATTAATCCAAGGTTGCAAATAATTTTTTTAATTTTGGCAATTATATTTAAAAATTGCCATCATAAAAGCAAGGACTTCAATTACTTTATTTTTATTTAAAATTTGCATTTCTTTGAACAGTTCAGTTCAGTTCAGTCCTTCAGTTGTGTCCAACTCTTTTCGACCCCATGAATCGCAGCACACCAGGCCTCCCTGTCCATCACCAACTCCCGGAGTTCACTCACACTCATGTCCATCGAGTCAGTGATGCCATCCAGCCATCTCATCCTCTGTCGTCCCCTTCTCCTCCTGCCTCCAATCTCTTTGAACAGGTGATAGGAAAAAGTACTAAGGATGATCATGAAAAATAAATGTACCTCCCCACAGGGGCAAACACTATTTCTTGAAAAAAGCCATTTCAACAGCAAAGAGATAGGAAGAAAATAATCTTAGAGAAAAAGAGATTTTTCAAAAAAGAAACAGTTGGAAAAAATATATGGATGAATAAAAATATAAGTGGATGAATAAAAAAGGGAAAAATATATTTTCAATATATATTTATTTTTACAATATATTTGTGAATTATTTTTACAACATACTTGTATATATACAAAATATATATTTCAATACATGTTTTTACAATAGGTATATGTATACATATATATTTTTTCCTTTTTTCTTCATCCATTTTTTTTTACAAATATTTTTTACACTCCTCTTATGAATGAGGCATTGTTTTAGATGCAGGAGATACATCAGGGATTAAAACAGTTAAAATAGCATTCCCTGCCCTCTTGGACTTTATGTTTTGGTGAAAACTGAATCTGAAATTGAGACACAGGAGTTCAGGTAGATGAGGCTATAGAAAGAGTGTGTCTTTGTGGCCAAAAGCTGCCTGGTGTCCTGCGGGTCCACGTGACATGAGGACGGTGCGAGTGTAGAAGTGGCCCCCCTGCCTTGCCCAGAACGGGTCAGCGCCGGGCCAGGTGGGCCAGCTGAGGGTCTTCATGTGTGGTGCTGAACAGACTCGAGGAACAGCGTCTGGCAATAGCATCGGTCCAGGTGAGTGAAGATGCAGGGTGTCGAGGCGGGGGTTGGAGTGATATTATGGGGCCGAGAAGAAAGTGATGTTTAATGTTTTGATGGGGTTTCTGCTCATGCAAAGAAACCAGCTAAATCTGTCTGCCATTTGCATGCTTCCTTCTTCCTTCTTCAAGCATCTGGGTGGGGCTCTAATCTAGGGAGCATTTGAACTGTGATGATTACTAGGCTCTGCCTGTGATTCTCCCATCAGGAGATCTGGTGAGAAGCATGCACCTCACTCTCCACATTTAAAAAAAATTAATAGACTTAAAAAATATTTTGATTGGAGGCTAATTATAATATTACAGTGGTTTTTGCCATACATTGACATGAATCAGCCATGGGTGTACATGTGTTCCCCATCCTGAACCCCCCTCCCACCTCCCTCCCCATCCATCCCTCAGGGTCATCCCAGTGCACCAGCCCTGAGCGCCCTGTCTCATGCATCGAACCTGGACTGGCGATCTGTTTCACATATGATAATAAACATGTTTCAGTGCTGTTCTCTCAAATCATCCCACCCTTGCCTTCTCCCACAGAGTCCAAAAGTCTGTTCTTTACATCTGTGTCTCTTTTGCTGTCTCACATATAGGGTCATCATTACCATCCTTCTAAATTCCGTATATATGCGTTAATATACTGTATTGGTGTTTTTCTTTCTGACTTACTTTGCTCTGTATAATAGGCTCCAGTTTCATCCACCTCATTAGAACTGATTCAAATGCATTCTTTTTAATAGCTGAGTAACATTCCATTGTGTATATGTACCACAGCTTTCTTATCCATTCATCTGCTGATGGACATCTAGGTTGCTTCCATGTCCTGGCTATTATAAACAGTGCTGTGATGAACATTGGGATACCTGTGTCTCTTTCAATTCTGGTTTCCTCGGTGTGTATGCCTAGCAGTGGGATTGCTGGGTCATATGGCAGTTCTATTTCCATTTTTTTAAGGAAATAGACTTTTTTTTTTAAATAGCAATTTTAGGTTTATAGAGAAGTTTCCATGTACTTCCTCAGCCATCTCCATATACCCTATTAGCATCTTGCATTAGTGTGATAAGTTGTTACAACTGAAAAATGCATACTGATATATTTATCATTAACTAAAGTCAGTGTATTGGGGGCTTCCCTGGTGGCTCAGATAGTAAAGAGTCTGCCTGCAATGTGGGAGACACAAGCTCGATCCTTGGATTGGGAAGATCCCCTGGAAAAGGGAATGGAAACCCACTTCAGTATTCTTGTCTGGAGAATTCCATGGACAGAGGAGTCTGGCAGGCTACAGTCCATGGGGTCAAAAAGAATTGGACATGACTGAGTAACTACTGCTACTTCAAAGTCAGTGGATTACATCAGGGTTCACTCTTTGTATTGTACATTCTATGGGTTCTGATGAATGTGTAACATGTATCCAACATGGTAGTGTCATACAGAATAATTTTCCTGCCCTAAAAATCCCCTGTGCTCCACCCATTCATCCTTCCCTCCCCAAACCGCTGGCAATCAATGATCTTTCCACTGGCTCTGTAGTTTTTGCTTTTTCCATAATGTCTTATAGTTGGGACCATCCAGATATGTGGCTTTTCAGATTGTCTTCTTTCACTTAGCAATACACATTGAAAATTCTTCCAGTGTTTTTCCATGCTTAATAGCTCATTTCTTTTTAGCATTGAATACTCTTCCATTGTCTGGATGTCTCATGGTTTGCATTTCCATTAATCTATTAAAGGACATGTTGGTTGCTTCTGTGTGTGTGTGTGTGTGTGTGTGTAGGTCACTCAGCTGTATCCAACTCTTTGCGACCCCATGGACTGTGGTTCACCAGGCTTCTCTGTGCAGAGGATTTCCCAGGCAAGAATACTGGAGTGGGTTGCTATTTCCTTTTCCAGGGGATCTTCCCAACCCAGGGAGCGAACCCTGCATTGGCAGGCCAGCTTTTTACCCGCTTTGCAGGCAGATTCTTTACTGTCTGAGCCACCAGGGAAGCCTGGTTGCTTCTAAGTTCGTGCATTTATGAATAAAGCTGCTCTGAATATTTGTGTAGGGTATTTGTATGAACGTAAGTTTTCAACTTATATGGGTAAATACTAAGGAGAGTTATTGCAGGATCATATGATCAGGTTATGTTTCACCATTATGTTTTTCTTTCAAGAAATTTTTTCCTTTATATAAAATTTCAAATGCCCAAAAAAAGCAGCATCACATTTTTATCTTAAAATATTATGTTGCATGCAATCTCTTCCTTGATATGAGTGTGTCGGTATTTGATATCACAACATAAAGCTAGAAATAAAATTTCCTCCTTCATCATTTTATGAACAAGTAAATCTTTAATTGTAGATGTTACTAAGAAATTAAATTTGTATTTAATTTCTGCTGCACCGTGCATCATTCAGGATCTTAGTTCCCTGACCAGGGATGGAACCTATGCCCCCTGCAGTGGGAGCATGGAGTCTTAACCACTGGACTGCGAGGGAAGTCCCAAGAGAACCCATCTTTACATTGTCTCTAAGGTAGAAGGATGGGCCATGGAACCAATCAGTGCAATTTGTCTTGGTGACAGAACTAAAAAAGCCCACCTGCTGGGCAGGACACCATGTGGAAAACTCAATTAGGCCATAAGCAAGGACTCCCATAGTCATTATTTTTCAATGATTTGGATGCTAAATATGAAAGAATATCTCATTATATTATCTAGTAGCACATTCATATGATTCACTCTATTTACTTGGCAAATACCCAGTATTTGCTGCATGTTCATTTACATTGAATTGAATCAGGTGCACACTGAGTGAATATCTGCTGTTTATTCCTGGATGACATTTCATAGCTAAAAAAAAAATGAAAGGCTGTTTTTTAGGATCATGAACCAAAAGAAGTATAGAAGAGAAAACAAATAGTCGAAAAATAAACATAAATGAGAAATGATTAAAATAAGTGGAAATCATAAAATGCCTAAGATTTGGTCAAATAAAAAGCAAAATGAGCAGAAATTTCCTCCCTAAAATGCACTGAATTAAAAAATGCAGAAGTCAGATTAATTTTAGATTTTTGAAAACAAACTGAGCTCCTTAAACTTCTGTTTCTGGAATGAATGTCATTATCATAAAAGTCCTTGCTGCACAGATAGACATATCTTGTTCCCGGATGATAGCATTTAATATCATAACAATGTGGATTTCTCCCCAAATTAAACTGTACATTTAAAATAATTTTAAAAAAATTAAAAATTCCCCATAGAATTTTGGGAGGTTTTGAGAGATGGTGCTAACACAGAAATGTAGTCATCTGTGACATGATAAAAATGTCAGAAACAAGTCAAATATGCACATAAAAACTTTTGTCTGAAGTCAAAGCAGTTAAATGGAGTGAGAGAAAGAAGAACTGCTTAATAAATAACACTGAAACTAGAGATTTTAAGTTGCCAAAAGTGTATTTTTTAAATGAAAGTTCCCACTGTCAGTAACTGAGTTCAGGAAACAGAGAGCTCTCATGGTCTGGTGGGAATACGAATTGGTACATTTCTGGAAGGAAATTATTTATAGAAAAGCTTTAACAAAATCTATACTATTGTTGAGTCAATGGGCAAGAGTTTGAGCAAACTCCCGGAGACAGTGAAGGACAAGGAAACCTGGTGTGCTGCAGTCCATGGGGTCACAAATAGTCGGACACGACTGAGCAACTGAACAATGAGAATTTCTGCCTAAGGGCGAGTGTGCCTCGTCCAGGGCAGGCCTGGGAGCTGAGGTCCTGGGAGCAGTGCTCATCTGTGAAGGAGGGGCCCTTGGATGGGGCGTGTGCTTCTGTTTCTCAGAGGGTCCCGGGTGGGCAACAAGCCTGGGGCACCTGCAGCAGCAACACCTCTGATACCGCTGCCCATCGCAGGCATGGTGTCCTCTCCCCTTCGATTCTGCAGGTCTTCACTGTACCCCTGACATCCTCTTCCTTAAAACTCTCTTGTACCCAAATCTCTTCTTTGTGGGGTATCCAAACTTGGAGAATAGTTTCACAATTTTCTTCTTTTGTTTACATTCTCTGCAGCAAATAGATTGCACTTTAACAAGTTATAAAGGAAGGCAAAGTTTTTTGAAAAAAAGGAATTCACTGGGGACTTCCCTGGTGGTCCAGGTGTTAAGGACTTCACCTTCCAATGCAGGGGGTGTGGGTTTGATCCTTAGTTGGGAAACTGAGATCCCACATACCTCGAGGTCAAAAAACAACCTGTAACACATTCAATAAAGACTTGGTCCACATCAAAAAAAAAAATCTTAAAAGGAATTCACTGGACTTCTAGTCAAATGAGATAGATTGAATATATGCATTTACCTCCTCCCCAGTTAGTTAAGTCGCTCAGTCATGTCTGACTCTTTGCAACCCCGTGGACTGTAGCCCACCAAGAATCCATGGGATTCTCCAGGCAAGAATACTGGAGTGGGTTGCATTTCCTTCTCCGGGGGATCTTCCCGACCCAGGGATCGAACCCAGGTCTCCGGCATTGCAGGCAGACGCTTTAACCTCTGAGCCACCAGGGAAGCCTTACCTCCTCCCCAAGGTCTCAGCAAATCGCATTAAAGATAAATGGACAAGCACACAGGGCAAAGAGGAAAGGAGAGGAAATTGGCCGTGTACAAAAAGTGTCCATAGTACTCTCACTGAGTAGAGGGAATGTCTGTGAGCAGGGAGCCAGTCACTGGGGAAGGGGAGCTGGAGGCACGAGGCTGGGTCCCATCATCTCCCACTGATGCTGAGCCAGGGTGCCCATCTCCATCCCTCTGAGCACAGGACCTGGAGATTGACAGGGATGCCAGGCACCACAGAGCAGGCGAGGAGCAGGGCTGCGAGCTCCAGGGAGGGGATTATCAGAAGGGGACGGGTGGGATGAAGGATGGTTGTTTTTACCTTACGCCTTCTAATACTATTCGTCTTCCTTTTTAATTAGTTTATTTATTTTTGGCTGTGTTGGGTCTTCGTTGCTGCACGGGCTTTTCTCTAGCTGCAGCAAGTGGGGGCTGCTCCAGCTGCGGTGCTCAGGCTTCTCATTGCAGTGGCTTCTCTTTTTGCGGAGCACAAGTCCTAGGCACGTGGGCTTCAGTGGTTGCGGCACATGTGCTCAGTAGCTGTGGCTTTCTTCTAGAGCACAGACTCAGTAGCTGTGGTTCATGGCTTAGTTGCTCTGCAGCATATGAAATCTTCCCAGACCAGGGATCAAACCCGTGTCCCCTGAATTGGCAGGCGGATTCTTATCCACTGAGCCACCAGGGTAGTCTGACTATTCATCTTTTTAAAAATCTATATGCAAGCATCATTTTAATACTTAATAAAATGTTGAAGCCATGTTTTTGTTATTTAAATGCAGGAAAATCAGAACCAGGTTGGCGCCAAGGACTATCAGATCATCAGACTGATTCACACACACACTTGTCCATCGTAGATGTCGTCACAACAGCCACAAGGTGGAAACCGGCCAAATGCCCACCAGTGACTGAATGGACAAGCAAACTGTGGTTGAGCCCCTCGATGGAACAGTATTCAATCACAACCAGGAATGAAGTACTGATGCATATTACAACATGTGTGAACCTCAAAAACACGCTTAGTGAAAAAATCAGACACAGATGGCCACATATCATATGATTCCGTTTATATGAACTGTCCAGAATAGGTAGATCCACAGCCATAGGACACAGATTAAACGGTCACCAGGGGATGGGTGGAGAGGTAAGGGAGAATAACAGATGAATAGGTATAGGGTATCCTTTGGGGATCGTACTGGCCTGTTCACGCCCCATGTGACAGTCAAAGCCTAGCTTCATCATAAACACAGGCGAGGCTTATTAAAGGGCCAATTGGCTCCCTTTCTTATTATCTAAAATCCACAATCCAAAACCACATTGGTTATGCACTTAATTGTGTAGCTCCCCTCCCAAATTCGTGTTGAAATCTTAAACCCCAGTGTTTTAAGATTGAGTGTGACCTCATTTGGAGATACAATCTTTACAGAAGCCATCCAGTTACAATGAGGTCATTAGGGTGGGCCTCAATCCATAAGACTGGTGTGTCTTATGGACTCCTTGTGCAAGGAGGAAGTTTGGATTCGAAGAAAAACACAACGCAATGATGATGCGAAGAGATACAGGGATGACAAGGCCATCTACAAGCCAAGGAGAGAGGCCTAGAACAACCTTCCCTCACAATCCTCAAAGGGGACTAGCTCTGCTGACACCTTGACGTTGGATTTTTAAGCCTCCAGAACTGTGAGATAATACATTTCTGTCATTTAAGCCCCCCAGTTTACAATACTTTGTTATGGCAGCCCTAGCAAACTAACAAAACATTGTATAATAATCCTTTTTACCTTAAAAGGCACATTGGTTGCATAAATATGTCACCTATCATGTAATGGCTGGTTGCATGGAATAAACTCGTGGTCCCCTGAGACAGTAAGTTTCCAGTGGACAGGTCCCATGAACAGGTAGCTTTGTGGCTAAAGCCCCTGACAGAACCGTCTCTGACTGCAGTCCTTAGCAAAGGCTTTCATAATTCTGATTGCAAAGAGGATGCTGCATTTCAGTGCTTTAATATAAACCACCACCAGCTTGAAAGCCAGGTATGACACGAGGTATGTATATTTGTATTGGCCACTCCCAACACACACACAGGTGTATGAAAAGACACAGCCAAGGGCTCACTCTGCGGCCAGTTTCCACGTTCTTATGTGAATTCGGTATAGTAGCTCCTGGGGACTGGAACATGGCAATTTGAATGCAAAATCGATTGTCAAATACAAGACTGCAGCGGTCTTCTCCCTAGTGACCACCTCGCCCTCCAGCTAGCTGTCTTCACTCTTGTTCTGGATGCCCTGTACCTTGTTGGCAATATTCAAATGGTCAAAACTGATTCCAGAATCTCAAACAACCCCTCTTGATCGGCTTGCACCCCCCTTTTAATTTGTTCTCCCTTGCTTATTTTCACAACAGGAAGGATGTCATTGCTGAACTTGTTTTATCTCCACTTCCAGCGTCAGCATCACACTCGTAAGATCGCTCTTATACACATTTGACACCTACTTCAATTTTAAACTGAATTCTGGGCTTAAGTAACATTAAAAACTGTATCTTTAACACTGTATCAAGGAAGTCCTGCGTTGTATCTGATTTTTCATGCAATCTCTATGTACAAATGTTTCATATTTTGAATGAAGCTGGATGCGTAAATTATTCCAAAGCAGCAAAATGTAAAAATATTCCGGTTCTCTCAGGATGACTTCCACATGTGCCACACAGTGAAGCAGGTGGTACATTTCCATGAATCCAAAGCCTCAACATCAACTTTCACCGAAGGGACACAGACAACCCGTCAAAAAATGTCTTTATTCATCGGATATAAGGGATGTATTAATTTCCTAGGGCAGCCGTAACAGAGTGCCGCTGAGTGACTTGAAATAGCAGGAACTTATTCCTTCACAACTGTGGAGGCTCAACCCCTGAAGTCAGGAGTAGACAGGGCTGTAACCCCTCTGAAGCCACAGGGGACTCATCTGGGCTGCCAGTGGCTTG
This sequence comes from Bos indicus x Bos taurus, assembly GCF_003369695.1. NCBI lineage: Eukaryota > Metazoa > Chordata > Mammalia > Artiodactyla > Bovidae > Bos > Bos indicus x Bos taurus. The sequence continues at coordinate 26,560,510 of NC_040089.1, read as the reverse complement.
GTGGCCATCTCTCGGGCTCCTGGGTTTGAGGCTGTCTCATCACACAGCCTTCTCCCTGTGTCTTCACACGGCCACAGTTCTGCTTTAGTATGACTTCATGTTAACTCATCAGATCTGCAGCCATCCTATTTCCAGAAAAAGACAAATTCTGAGGGACTAGGGGCTAGAACTTCAGTATATTATGCGGGCAGGGATAGGGAGCATGATTCAACCCATTGAAAGGGGATAGAGTAAACTTCACATATGTAACTTTTGAGGGCAACTCATAAGGCAGCATTTTTGTTTGATGGATACAAATTCTTATCGACAAGAAAGGGCACCCTGCACACTGTTGTTTAGTCGCTAAGTCATGTCTGACTCCTTGCGACCCCATGGACTGCAGCCCACCAGGCTCCTCTGTCCATGGGATTCTCCAGGCAAGAATACTGGAGTGGGTTGCCATTTCCTTCTCCAGGGGGTCTTTCTGACCCAGGAATCGAACCTGTGTCTCCTGCATTGCAGGTGGATTCTTTACCACTGAGCAACCAGGTCAGCCCATACTGCACACAGGCACAAAGAATTATAAACCAAGTACCCCTGTAACTCCCTTTCAGGCCAAGAAACAGAACACTGCTACACCAGAGATGCCCCGCACACCCCTCCTTCATCAACATCCCGTCTAAGACTCATCCGGCACCCCACACTGCATCTAGTTGTCATGTTCGTCTCCTCCAATCTGTGACTGTTCCTTATCTTTCACAGCCCTGAATTTTTTCTTTGGTTATGCCACATGGCATGTGGGATCTTCCCAGACCAGGGATCAAACCTGCACCCCCTGAAGCACAAGTATGGAGTTTTATAAATCAGTGTACCACAAGGAAAGTCCACAGCCTTGATAGTTTTGAAGCGTATTGGCCACTTACTTTGTAAGGTTTTCCTCAATTTGGGTTTGTCTGAGGTTTCCCCATGGCTGAGGTTATACATTTTGGGAAAGGATTCCACAGCATTGCACCGGTGGTCATGTCACTTTTTCATACTATAGAGAGGTCCAATCATTACTTTTTATTTCGGGTTCCTGGTACATTATGCTTGATTTTGGTTATTTTCAGAGTATGCAAAATATTACTATAGTTTTGAGTCAAACAAAAATGTATATTGAAAGGTGCTACTTGTCCCAAATACCCCATTCCCATTCCTCCTTACTTTTTACTCTGAACTCAGCCATTCTCCAGTCTCTTTGAGTTTATCCTTGTATTTCTTCTGCACAGACGAGCAAGTACATACGTATTTTCTTCTACTGCCTTTCTTATTAAAGGACGGCAAACTGCAGACATGCACACATGTTGCTTTTCTCACTTAACAATATATCCTGGGAATGACGACGTGAGTGCATAGAGCTCTCCCACACACTTTATACAGCTGAGGACTGTATCGTGTGATGTTCCAGTTCACTGAATCACTGTGTGTAGATATTTAGGTCCTTTTCAATTATCTTGTCATTACCGCCAATGCTGCATTGAGCAACCTTGTGCACATGGGCTTTTGCACTGCTGGAAGGTATCATCCGGTATTTTCCTAGAAGTGCGAAGTCCAGGTCAACAGCTAAGTTTCTCCTGGTTCCATAGGGATTGCAAGTTCCTCTCCAGAAAGGGAACGTTAAGTCTGCACTTTAACCAGGAACACGACATTTCACTGACAGAATGTGTTGTCATACTTGTATATTAAACTTCTTCCAATCTCATAGGAGAGAAATGGTATGTTTTAATTTGCATTTCTCTAATTGTTTGAAGTTTATTTTTTGGCAGCACCATGCAGCATGTGGGACCTTAGTTCTCTGACCAGGGGTCAAGCCTGTGTCCCCTACAGTGGAAGCGTGGTCTTTTTTAAATTTGGCTACGATGCTTCAACACAATGGGTCTTCACTGAGGCACATGGGATGTAGTTCCCTGACCAGGGATCAAACCCGGGCCCCCTGTGTTGGGAGCAGAGAGTCTTAACCAATGACCACCAAGGAAGTTATAAGTTGTTTTAATTTTGAAATACATTTTAGGGGCACTTCTGTTTATCTTTTTTTAGTGCACTTTTCCTAGCAGGTTTTTGCCTCTTGTCTTTCAGTTTTTAAGAGCTGCCTGATGATTTTTCCAAAGCTAATGAATGAACACTAAGTATATACACTGGCACCTTGTTCCCTATCCTGACTCCAAGCCAGTGAGCCCTGTTGTCTAGTATATGCCAACACAACATGATAAACTCTGCTTCTGGGGTTAGGCTCTATTCTCTTTGAACACCAAAGCAAATGTGAACGCTTTCTAAGAAACACAGGGAGGTATAGTCAATTACATATCATGGAAGAGGGTCATCTTTTCCATTATTACGGTTTCCTTTTTGTATTATTTTTTAGTTCACAAACCTTGGGCTGCCAACCTTAGTACTGTGCTTAGATGAGGCTTCACTAGCTACGAGAAAATAAATGTTTAATGTTTTCCAAAGCCAAACAGAATTTTTGGAGTGATTAGATATTTTAGTATCATATACATTCCTACTCTATTAGAAGAAAATTATGGACTATTTTCCTGTGACTACTAAGCTACTTTAAAAAGTATATATACACACGTATATATAACCAAATCATTTTGCTGCACACCTGAAACTAAAACGATATTCTAAATCAACTATACATCAATAAATTAGTAAGGGAATGAAGATATACTTTTGCTTTCACGTATTGTTTGAATTGTGTATCTAATTATATGCTACTCTTTCAAAACTTTGGTCTTAATTCAGTTTTGTTAAATCCAGAAGGCAAATTATAATGCTGTCTTTATGAAGATTCCCACTTTGTGATGTTACATGTTGAGACATTAAAAGTTATATTTTTTAGTGATTTATTTTCTAGCACTTAAAACATGTCCATGGATGCTACAAAAATTGATCAAAGATCATTTGAAGACTCAAAGTTTTAAAAGGTTCGGTTCCAGGCATCACGATTACATTATTTGTGAAACAGGAGAGCAGAAGCCAGACAGGAATGCTGCTTTGTCGATTGAAGTAAAGGATTCACCACACGTTTCTTAATGGCAGGTGAGGTGTGCAGACAAAGTGGTGTTAACTACAGAGAAGCCCCTACATGCCCCTGCTGCCCAAGTCCCGAGGCAGGGAAGGCTGTGCATAGGGGTTGCATTTGAGGGCTCCAGCTCTTCTTAGGGCTTTCCTGGTGGCTCAGATGGTAAAGAACTCTCGTGTAATACAGCAGACTTGGGTTCAATCCCTGGGTCAGGAAGATCCCCTGGAGAAGGGAATGGCAATCCACTCCAGTATTCTTGCCTAGAAAATCAGAGGAGCCTGGTGGGCTAGTCCATAGGGTCGCAAAAGTCGGATGTGACTGAGCGCACATGCACGCTCTTCTTAGATTATTAAAATACATGTGCTTTGTTGTTGTTTTTTACCATTACTTTCTGTTTTTATACTTGATTTATAGAAGAATTAGAGGAGACAGTGTGGAAAAGGAATATGTTAAGCTTCTGGAAAAATTAATGGCAGCTGAAGAATCATCCTCTTCCTGGTTGAGGGGAACAAGTCCTCATTGTTTCAACTAGTCCTGCCCACCACCGATGAGTGAATGGGAAGACTGGGAATTTGGTAAGACCACTTTCAGGGAAAAACAAGCATAGTAAGAATACTCAGGAACCTCGATTTCCCCTCACCTTCCCCTCTGCCCTCGAGGAGCTCTTAAAACTAAGACAGCATTAGGTGACTTCTCTGAAGAGCAATGTCAAAGCTTTGACAGAGCATTGCTGAATCTTCCAGAAAGACGGGCAGAAAGCTGAACTCAGTGAGTAGACTGAAAGTAGCTGGTTTCATTCTTAAAAATACTTGCTTATATACGTCATCAATGACAATGAATTTCAATACTGTTGAAAAGATTTTTATCACATTCTAGCAAAATTTTTAAAAAGGGTAGTGTTAAAACATTCTGACCCTTTTAAAAAATATGCTTAAATACACATCAAAGCTGTGGATGGACTAAAAAATTAACTTCTAAAAAAGGATGTGGTCATAATAAAAAAAAGAACATTTTTATACATAGGATTTTATTTTGCACTGCTATAACAATTTCATTATAGACCAAGGGAGATAAAAGAAAAAGGGTAAAACCACCACACTGAGTAAATTACTAAAGCTTTTCTACATTTAACAGGATTTTCCATCTGGTAGATTTATTGTCATATCCCCTTCAAAACAGACAAGATGCTTACCATATTTTAAAGATTATAGGTTGCCACTGAAAGAAAAATTTTACACAGTTCACTGTACATCAAGGTTGAAAAACTGTCCTGCATGAAAAATAGAAATCATGTGAATAAAAGGAAAAGAAAACATTATTGTTGAAAGAAAGATTAAAGTCCTCGAAACGTGCCATCTACACGTGGACGCTCGATCCTCCTGGAGTCACTCGGGTGGAGGAGTCCTTGCTTCTGCCCAGCTCTCTCATCATACTGTGTTTCTACCCAATGGGATACATTAAGGCAAACAAATCCTTCTCTGAAGAGGTCTTACAGAAACTGTGGACAAATAGCAAACTTTTGGCATTAAACAGGTTAACACACACACAGCCTTTAGTAATAATGTACATTTAAGCATATTTCTCTTGGACTAGTGACAAGGAAAAATGAACATGCTTGTTAACAATGTCAAAAAGTTTTAAAATCAGTGTCCAAGCAATTCCTAATGATGCTTCTGTAGCTTTAAGCTCTAAACAGTATAGAATTTATGCAAATGCATTAAAGAATTCAAGCTTGGCAAATTACACCCAAGCAGGTTATTAAACTATATATACAGAAAGTAAATGATAAATACAGAATTAAAAGAGTCCTTCTGTTTTCCTTAGAGCCTTGAAAACTGACAAACTTTTGAGGACAGTTCTATAATATTAAACATTAGGTAACCACGCGTGTGGGGAAACCTAACTCCACAAACTGATTTAAAATACTCAGTATGACTCTGTAGTGTTTCATACAATTCAGTTCGTTGGTAGGGGCACGAGACAACATTTAACAAAAATAATCACATCAATTGACCTAGAAATCAAATGCAAATAGATATGAATACAATCTCCAAAATCTGTCTTTTTAAGTGAACATTAACCATTTATTCAAAGTTATACAAGAATTTGAAGGATTAAAGTCTTCTGTGACATAAAGCCATTTCAAACAGTTTCATGTCTCAGCGGAGCAGGAGGAGAGGGTGAAAGGATAGGTGAGCAGCCCCTTTCGGGCAGCAAGGCGAGACAAACAGACTCAACAGCAGCCGCCCCCGGCCTGCTGTCCTCCCTGGCTGCCTGCGTGTGTGGCATTGGTAGCAGCATGCTGAGGGCCAATTTTAATGCCGTTTGCCTGCAATAAAAGAGAAAATGATAATATAAAGGTCGAGTTTAAGAAATCCTCTGGTTTCTTAATGATACAATATTACCAAACAACTAAAATATATTTTTAAAACACATCTATTAAGCAAATTTTTGGCAACAATTAAGACAGTATCTCTCAGGGAATGTTTCTTTCTTTTAAAGTAATACTGTGGAAATATTCCTGAAGACAATTCCTTATCATGGTCAGGTACTAGGTTAACAAAAACCGGAGTGCTGCTTTTAAGGGAATTCTCACAATGGACAGACTGTTTAAAACAAAAGCATTAAAGGAGGAAAACGTGCAAATCTTATGCCGCTCTCACACAGCGGACAACCTTTCCTCTAGACAGCGTTTCTGCTCCATGTTGAATCAGCTGTACAGGCTAAGGGCACATGAGTGTTCTGTGTCATCAATAATTTCTATGATCCCCAAAGACATGGCAGCTTGCCAGGAACCCACACACAGAGTGGTTCTTTCATTCATCAAACTCACACTTATGTCTTAACCCTCACTCCCTCAAGTGGATTTTACCTAAAAATACAACGCACGGAGAAAAGTAATACAGTAGCTTCAGAAATTAAGCTCTTAAGGAAACTTGACGTCACAGTAAATCTCAGATTTATAGTGCTTGGCAGTTGTTCTGCAACAGTAGTAGCCTTGGGGTTTCTGGCACTGGCTCAGTATTGACAGCAGCTGATGTGGTTTCTTTTCGCTCTTTTGACTCCTCTTTAATAAAAAGCATGCCCTATGGCTCATTGGTTTTGCCCCCTCTGGGCTGGTAGCAACTTCTTGAGGAATCAAGGAGTCAGACTTGGCAGTAGGCCAAATAAATCGCACGGCCTGTTGGCTCCTGACAGCACGTTACAATCAAAGCTGCACCAGGCACAGTAAAGCAGTCAGCTACTATATGAAACCAGACAGACACGATGAACGTGCCCTTTTTCATAGAGGCCCAATTACTGTTCAATTTATACGGCATTAGTCTCCGAACGGTGTCGCCGCGAAATTAACTCAAGCTCTACTGCCATAGAAACTTTATCACTACAGATTAAACTTTATCACTACAGATTAAAAGAAATTGAAAAATCAAGTACTTTTTGGAAACCTTGGGTGAACTGTTGCTTGTTTTAGCAAAGAATATTGAGGCAAATAAAAAGAGCCTCTTGTGTCCTGGCCAGGAGAGACACACATATAATGTCCTTCCAACACAGGGCCTTCCTCACTGCACCTGGGGGAGGTAGAAGGGGTCTTCTCTCAGAAGCAAGAAATCCTAACATGGACTGGCAAAAACATTTATGTAAAAGTAATATACCCTGTTCACACAAAAATTCTAAAATAAATAAGGATAAATGCACAGTGGGGATTTAGGTCAAAATGATGGCTTCTGGTAAACACTCTGAATTATTTGCTTCAAATTTTTATATTTTATCCTAATCATGTTGATCAAATCTGGCTCAGAATATTTTACAAAAAGAGAGAAGAAAAGCTACCCACAAAAACCAAACAACCAGCGCCAACTGCCAATTACATGTATTAACTCAGTCTCCTGAAAACACGCTATGCTGAACTGGGAGTAATTTCCAAATTGGGCATCTCCCTCTTCCGCACCAGACACCAGAGAGCATCCTGCACTAGGAACACTGCACATGCACATTTACACACTAGGAAATTATTCCCCAAAGCAGGTGACACCACATGGATGTGTGGATCAAAGTGGATTTTCTTCTCTTTGGAGGATTTCTATTATTTTGCACTGCTTGCAAAAAATGGATAGGGTCACTTTAATCGGTTTTCATAGATAAACTGATGCTTTACAAAACATAAAGATTCAGCTATTAAACAACATACAACAAACTTTCAGTTACATGATGATAAACTAATGTTTAAATGACAGCATAGATCCATTTTAGGGATTTTTAAAAATATAAATTCTTGACTCCAAGTAATTAAAATTAAATTCTAGATTAATTATTAGCCAATTATATGTTTATACCTCATTATTAATGTCAAAGACTCCTTCTTGGATTTTTTCATAAATTTCTTTTGCTGTATTAATAAATGCCTGAAATATAAGATAGAGAAGTTAAATTATTTAAAACCACATAGTAAAAGAACATTATATAAAAAGGTCTATAAAATATCACAATGTTCAACATAAGAAAATCAACCAATGTAACACATCATATTAATAGAATAAAGAACAAAAATCATATGGTTGTTTTAATAGATGCAGAAAAAGCATTTGACAAAATCCAACACCTTTTCACAATAAAAGCATTCAACAAACTAGATATTGAAGGGGACTTCCTCAACCCGATAAGCCACATCTAAGAAAACCCAGAGCCAGTATCAGACCCAGTGGTGAAGTGTGAAAGCCTCGCCTAAGATTCAGAACAAGACGAGGATGTGTGGGAACCAACACAATCAGTCATAAAGTGGAAACAATACACCTGTTCACCAGCTGGTGAATGAAAACAAAATGTGGTGCAACTCATACAACGGAATAATATTCAGCCCTAAAAATATAAAGCGCTGATTCATGAGACAAGGTGGATGAACTCTGTGAAGTAAAGTAAGCCAGGTATGAAGGGTCACACAGTACGATTCCATTTACGTCAAACGTGCAGAAGAGGTCAACCCACAAAAGGAAAATAATTATTGGCTGCCAGGGATTACACGAAGGGAGGAATGGAGTGATGAAAATATTCTGGAAGACAGTGGAGATGGTCGCAGGACTCTGAACATACTAAAATCCACTGAATCATACCCTTTAAAAAAGGGTGAATTTTATGATATGTGAATTATATTTCAAAAGAAAAAAAATCATGGCTGGGGAAAGGGGAGACCAAAACATAAGAACAGCACACATGTGAAAAACACATCAACTAGGTAAGCTGCATAGACACCCATGATGTAACTAGCTTATTCCTGGAGGTCACTGTTCCACATAGTATGCTGTTTGCCAGACAACGTGTTACTTAACATACAGTTCAGGGGGGAAAGGATCAAAGGGTGCTTATTAGAAAGAGATAAAGGCAGTTCAACTTCTATGTCATGTTGAATCAAGTTTCATCCTTTTCCCATGTAGCATACTACCAAATTAATTCAGAAACAGTTTATATTTATGTTAAGATAATAAGATATTTTACACATTATTCCCAGTGCTACAGAAGATGTATATAAACTCAGCTTTTAAACCACCAGATTTGAGAGATAATAGTGTTAATATTATATTCAATTAGCAGTCTATGAAAACTCATAAAAGAAGGTTGTTCTCCACTACTACTGATACAGACAATTCAAAATTTAAAAAGTAAACAGGTCCACGGAGCAGAACACATCATACCTTCCATCTTTTCTACACTGGAAACAACTGACTGCTGAACTTGCCACCAGAGCTTTTGTTTCCTAATTAACAGGACTGATATGTTTTCACCTTTAAAGGCCTTACAGCTCCCCAGAGTAATCAATCTCCTGCAGCTCAATTACTGCACCAAGAACACACCAGTCGGTGCCGGGACGTGCGCGACAGTGGCGGGGGCACAGAGGTATGAATATGCATCAGCTCTAAGTGGCTGATCGAATCATCAGAGAGGGTCATGAGAACTTGCAGCAAAATAATGAGAAGAATTAATCACTGCAGATTCACAAGGCACTCAGGAAACCAATGTGCTTTTCATGTGTGCACACTGGAGTTAAAGTGAAGGAGAAATTGGCTTTCAGCCAACTATGAATTGATTCACATTCCTCAAAATGGAGGTTATCCTTATAAGTAAGGGAAAACCTAACTGTATTTCCAATAACATGTCAATTACAGTGATGGCGGGGCTAACCAAACATTGAAAGTCAACAGATTCATAAATTCACAGGGTTGGAATCCTTTTCAGGGGCATCCACACTGTGTACGTTTCATTAGAACATCAGACAGAATTACAAGGTCACATAAATGAGCTATAACTTCATATAAACAAGGATTTTTATTATGAAGATCATTACACATGCCGATGGATGTAAATACATTGACTTTTTTGCCAATCTATTGATCAATTACTTAAAAAACTGGCTATCTTAAGATAGCTACATTTTTATTTATGCTAAATTTTCTAAATCACTATTAATTTTATCACTTAAACAGTACGTTAAGCAAGCACCTTCAAGAACAGTTGTACCCAGTAGACGTAGGATGTATTTTATATCTGAAAGATATGCAGTTAACTCAATTATAATTAAATATAACAGTTATCTTTTATAATTCCCATCATCTCAATGAAATACTATTTGGACAATACAACATTTACTTGTCATCCAACTCTGATTACATATTAAAAACACTGAAATAATATTTTCCACTTCTTTCAGCACATTATAGAGAGCATACTATATAAATGGATTGGTTCATTTACATCATAGCAATGATTAATAGTTAATATATATTACTAAGTGATTAATGATTAATTTTAACGATACCTTAAGAGTTTAAAATCAATGTAACAGATGTAGGCAGTAGTATACTCTTTTATGCACTGAAATTGAGTTCCCAAATATGATGACACTTTAACCAAATACTGTTAAGGTTTAGTAGAGACAAAACAAAACTTCTAAGAGAAGAGCCTTGTCTGTCACAGACAGTAACTGTGCACTAAAGCTGCAAAGCATTTCAAAACTCAGGAAGACAAGAGATACATATCTGTTATAATAATTGACTAGAATTTTCTTTCATTGCTCATTTCACTCCAGTCACTAAAAATCAATCTCCACATATATTTTCCTTTTTTTACTGGAGGATAATTGCTTTACACTGCTTCTGCTGTAAAGCAGCGTGAATCAGCTGTATGTATACACATACCTTCTCCCTCATGAACCTCCCTCCATCCCTCATCCCACCCCTTCATATATATTTTTTAAGGAACAGATGTAATAGTCTGAAATACCTCTAGAACACAGAAAAAAAAAAATTGAAGTAATTAACATAAAATCATTACAAAGCCTTTACACCAGGCTCATGTTTTGCCTTTTATTTTTTTTTCAGTTGCACTGCATAGCATGCACAATCTTAAGTTTCCTGACCAGGGATTGAACCCGGGGCCCCGGCAGTGAGCGCGCCAAATCCTAACCATTGGTCCACCAGGGAACTCCCTAAAGCTTATGCTTTAATACGACAGTCTTAAATTGAAATTCCTTCCAATTTTAGACATCATTTTAACTAGTTTTACTTTTTCTATTCCCCAGGCTACTGAAGCAAATTATGAAAAGGAGGGGAAAGAAGACTGGCAAAGTGAGTGAGTGAGAAGGGTGTGTCTTGAGTGGCCGGTGGGGATGTGCATGCACAACATTGGGGACCAAGCTGCACTCTGGATTGGCTGCGGAGCCATGGGCCTGTGCAGACCAGGCTCACAGCTCCTGATGGAAGAGGATACCTGTTGACCAAGATGGCCCAAGTCATCAAGGAGAAAGAAGCTCAGGATTTAACATAAAACAAAACACATTTTTGAAATACCTTCATCATTCTTACAGATTTCAATGTTACCAGGAAAAGACTGTGTAACAATTAACTTATCTGGAATAGTTATTTCCTTATTCTCAGAAAAATGAAGCAAGATGATGGCAGAACTCCAGAAATTTTTCAGCACTGGTTAATTAACATAATACTTTGAAAACATGACATCCTAAAGATCATTGCAGCTTTCTGTGACACATTAAGTCAGAACCACAAATGTTACATTCATCTCTATTCCATGTTTCAAATAGTCGAATATGAATAAATAGGTTACAAGATAGGAAAAAAAAACCAGCTGAGAAACTGATGTGAAAGGATTTCATTAGGCCTGTGAGACAATCCAGGCACATCCATGGTTAAGAAGTATAAACAGATTTCCTTGCAGCCAACCTACCCTGGCGAGGCCTGGCCTCCCATGCAGCGCCCATGCCGGCACCTGAAGCCCAACTCTCTCCGTTTCCCATTAGCTCTCTGCTCTGCTCTCTGATTAATTGCCGTGTCCAGTTCCTTACCTTTATTAGCCATTAACTGCCTTCCACTTCAGACACTAATCTTTCAACCCCTGGCAGTAGTTACCTGAGTGATGCTTGATAATACCTTGCCTTACTGAGGTTAAGTTTTCAGGGACTTCTATAGCAAAAATTAAAATATACATAACCACAAGAAATAAAGTGTATATCCCACCGACCACCTGGCCTTTATCCAAGGGTGAAAGTGAAAGGGAAGTTGCTCAGTCGTGTCCGACTCTTTGCGACCCCATGGACTGTAGCCTACCAGGCTCCTCCGTCCATGGGATTTTCCAGGCAAGAATACTGGAGTGGGTTGCCATTTCCTTCTCCAAATTATCCAAGGGTACCTACTCCATTGTTGACTGAGCTGGTACTTCTCAGGGTATGGATGAAAAGGTTCGGGGATAAGGATGATGTAGATAGATACTACTGCTGCTGAACTGAACCAGGTTAGTCAAAAGGATCTCAGCACGAGTGCTGATATTTCAGCTGCAGATGCAGGAAACGTAAATGCTCTGCCCTGACTGACAGAGGGAGGGTGTGTGCAGGGCAGGACGGGGGCAGGGCCGGCTGTGGACAGTGCGCCCAGAGTGCCTTCTCAGCCAACAAGAGGGAGCACAGACAAAGGGGAACACGGAATCATGGTTTGTTTTCATTAGGGGTTTTACAGTTTTTAAGGCAAAATATTGAAAATAAATTGTCTATAACAGTAACATTTAAATTATTTCCTTGTGTAACATGCTGCCACCTGGTGGCTAGATAAAAGTTACAGCATCTGTTAGGTGAGAATTCAAAATAAATAGAAGTATCTCAGTGGAAACAGTGTCAGACTATTTTTTTGGGCTCCAAAATCACTGCAGATGGTGACTGCAGCCATGAAATTAAAAGACACTTACTCCTTGGAAGGAAAGTTATGACCAACCTAGATAGCACATTCAAAAGCAGAGACATTACTTTGCCAACAAAGGTTCGTCTAGTCAGGGCTATGGTTTTTCCAGTAGTCATGTATGGATGTGAGAGTTGGACTGTGAAGAAAGCTGAGCACCGAAGAATTGATGCTTTTGAACTGTGGTGTTGGAGAAGACTCTTGAGAGTCCCTTGGACTGCAAGGAGATCCAACCAGTCCATTCTAAAGAAGATCAGTCCTGGGTGTTCTTTGAAAGGAATGACGTTAAAGCTGAAACTCCAGTACTTTGGCCACTTCATGCAAAGAGTTGACTTGTTGGAAAAGACTCTGATGCTGGGAGGGATTGGGGGCAGGAGGAGAAGGGGATGACAGAGGATGAGATGGCTGGATGGCATCACTGACTCGATGGACGTGGATTTGGGTGAACTCTGGGAGTTGGTGATGGACAAGGAGGCCTGGCGTGCTGTGATTCATGGGGTCGCAAAGAGTTGGACACGACTGAGCGACTGAACTGAACTGATCTCAGTTTTACTTAGACATCCAGAATAGATGTTGAAGGGCAAAGTGCCCTGTAAAATAAGCGACTCTTTGGTTCTCCCTGAGAACTGGGAAAAGGAACTAGAGTGTTGCTGAATTCTCATCTCCATTGCTTAATCAATGCCATGGACAATACTGGTGTTCATTTGCCAAAGCTTATGTTAACCCATATTTACCAAGTATTTACTGTATGGGTCGGTAACTATGCTAAGTGATTTACACAGGTTCTCATTATTTCTGAAAAGTTCAAAATATGTGTAAAAATGAGGAAGTTAATTTTGTGGGTTGAATCTGTACCTGTAAGCTTGTTAGCAGAACAGAAGGTGGGGCTCTGAAGCAGGCTTGGGGATGGGTGTCAAAGGCCAGTGTCGCCTCTTACCACATGCGACCTCTCTGTAAAACGGGGGCCACGACGATGCCTATGCCACAGACTTGTTGGAAGAAGAAGGTTAAGCACTGAGACCAGCGCCTGGCTTGTAGGCAGACCTTGGCGCAGCTCCCACCACCACAAGGATATGAGGGCAAGATAGCTATGGGAACCACAGGAACAGCAGGTACATAGCAGCAGAACCCCTGGTGAATTAAAACATCCTGATTAAATAAAACTAAGTATCGAAAGGTAAACTAGCAACACATAATGTGTACACAGTGAGCCCTCAAGAAGAAAGTGCGCTAAGACTCTGGTATTATGCAGAGATAGGACAGTCTTGTGAAAAGGATATCAGACTAGAATTCAAGATGGGGCAGTTTACACACGAAGCTTCTTCAAATCCTGTGACTGATTCTGTCTGCTTTCGCTTCAAGGGGAGAGGCCTCCCACACACAATGACTCCTGTGTTTCACAGACACCCCCCGCAGGGGCCACCCCTCGGGGGATGAGTGAGGAAGGAGGCGGCCACTGGCAGGAGAACCAGGGCACAGCCCCCATTCCACAGTAGAGCCATTCTGCTCTTCTTTCCTTCATCTAGTTTCCTGTGTTCTATTAGAAGACAGAACAGCTGCTGGATCTACTGACCTGTAATAATTCTCACTGTACAAACACCACAGACTGAGCTGCAAAAGGAGAAACGACTTGCCCAAGAGCAGGCAGGCAACACTGGAACAGAAGCAGGATGAAGATCCTGCCCACATTTATCCTCTTTTTATTACGATTTCTTATCTTCACTACAACTCAAAGGAATTTTCATTTATTTTGCTTACATGGCCATTAAAACTAAACATAAAAAGCACACACTTCTCATATCCTTAAAAAGACCTTTTAGCTAGCTAGAAGTTGTTTTGGATGGCTAAGTTTGTTTCTGTGTTACTTATAACACAGAGATATATTTAATTCTGTGGTTAATTTAGTTCTTCCATTCAACAAGCATGCTGAACACCTGAATTATACCAGGCACTGAGCATGCAGTCGCATCCTCAGGTACATGCATGTTTTGATCTCAAGGATGTGGTAACACAGGACAGATGTAAACCCAAGATTGGAACACAGCACAGAAACTTCCACAACAGTTGTTCAGAAGGGTAATGTGGCATGACTGCTTCTACTGGTTAAAAAAAAAACAAAAACAAAAAACTGTCCAGAGAGAAAGCCCTTTGAACGAAGGCCTGAAGGATAAGTAAGCTCCCACTCATTTTTTAGAAAAATCAGGGGAGGAAAGACCACCCTGGACAGAGGGGCAGATTTTAAGCTTAGTTAACGTGGAAGCTGGGGACAGTGAGCCATGGGAGATGAGGATAAAGAGGTACCCAGGGAACTCTTAAAAGTGAAGAAGTCTGGGGACAAAATCAGAGGGTAATTTAGAGGAGGAGTTAAGAGGAGGCAAGGCTGGTGACAGGAAGGCCAGTAAGGAGTTTAGGACAATAATCAAGGTAAGAGGTGAAGGCCTGACAAATTGTAACAGCGGCAACCAGAATAGAAAGCAAAGATCAAACTTAATATCTTCTCTTGAGAAATTAATAGGACTTGATAAAGAACAGGAATAAGATGATAAGATGTTTAAGGATGACTCCATTTTTGGCTTAAGTGACTGAGATGGAAGGGTATATCGTGAATCAGGTTTTAAGGAGGGAATGCAAAGTGTATTTTAGACACATGGAACTCTACCGCTGATGGGAAAGCCTTGAGAGCTGGTGATCTATAGAGTTGTGTGAATGTGTAAGTGTGTGACATGCACATAGCAGCATGACTGTCTTCAGAAATGTCTAGCTCCCCTGGTTTAGAAGTAGAGAAATTGGATGTAACTTTGAAAAGTTAGTCTGGTTCTGATCATTCCTGAAGTTCCCTAGGATGATGGCCAAACAGGGGGGTGAGGGGTGGGGGGAGTGGGGGAAAGAGGAGAAACCTTCTAATCTTTGGAAGGGGGCAGTAAACATTTATTACACTAAACCCCCCTAGAACGATGCTGGAAACTTGCTAAGGTCAGGTCAGATTTACAGTGAAAAGCCCTGTGGAGAGTACATCATTTGAAGTGCCAGGCTGGATAAAGCACAAGCTGGAATCAAGATTGCTGGGAGAACTATCAATAACCTCAGATTCGCAGATGACAATACCCTTATGGCAGAAGCGAAGAAGAATTAAAGAGCCTCTTGACGAAAGTGAAAGAGGAGAGTGAAAAAGTTGGCTTAAAGCTCAACATTGAGAAAACTAAGATCATGGCATCCAGCCCCATTACTTCATGGCAATCAGATGGGGAAACAGTGAGAGACTTTATTTGGGGGGGAGGGGTGTCCAAAATCACTGCAGATGGTGACTGCAGCCAGGAAATTAAAAGACACTTGCTCCTTGGAAGAAAAGCTATGACCAACCTAGACAGCATATTAAGAAGTAAAGACACTATTTTGCCAACAACGGTCTGTCTAGTCAAAGCTATGGTTTTTCCAGTAGTCATGTCCTTGATGTGAGAGTTGGATTATAAAGAAAGCTGAGCGCGAAAGAATTGATGCTTTTGAACTGTAGTGTTGGAGAAGACTCTTGAGAGTCCCGTGGACTGCAAGGAGATTAAACCAGTCAATCCGAAAGGAAATCAGTCCTGAATATTCACTGGAAGGACTGATGCTGAAGCTGAAACTTCAATACTTTGGCAACCTGATGCGAAGAACTGACTCACTGGAAAAGACCTTGATGCTGGGAAAGACTGAAGGCAGGAGGAGAAGGGGACAAGAGAGGATGAGATGGTCAGATGGCATCACTGACTCAATGGACATGAATCTGAGTAAGCTCTGGGAGTTGGTGATGGATAGGGAAGCCTGGTGTGCTGCAGTCCATGGGGTCGAAAACAGTCGGACATGACTGAGCGACTGAAGTGAACTGAACGACCCTGTAGAACTCACGACACTGAGTACAGGCCTAAGGGGACAGCAAACCCCTCAGTTTACACCCACATTCCAGCTCTACGAAACACCTGTTCTGCCACTTGCAACACAGCCCAAGGCAAGGAAGGTGTCATCTCATTTGGAATTCAGTCTGTAGATCTCCAAGTACCAGGAGCAGACACCAGTATTAACAAGAGGCCTTGAAACTGGTCTTCTTGGTTACTGAAATCTTATCGTCACATGCTTCCCCCCAAGACACAGAAATCCACTGATCCTTCAGGTTAGATGTCCTGGCAGATTACTACAACCTGTCTCTGGATTAGCATGCTGTGTTTTCAGTTATCATCTTGGCTCTTATCTTTAGTACTTTAGCAGCTAAGTCAGGAATTTCCAGCCCTGATTTTTCAATAGTTTAAGATATTTTTAATTACTAAATTTTTGCCTCAATTTTTTTCACATTTATGTATTTTTCCTGGTTTCCCACAAATTTCCAATCTTAACTTTAAGCAAAACTGATGAATATAGGGAAAAATCACCCATCAAATGTCTAAGAGACTGGGAAGAATATCTGACACAGTGACAACAGTTTGACAATATTTCATTGACAACACCATCACCTTTGGGTCCTAGAGGGAATGCAATAATGTCAAGTTTTGGTAATTACAACTCTGAGAAAAATAAATTTTAGTGTAGAGAGGAAATACAATGAGAAAAACAAGGTAGGAATTAACAGAAACAAATATATCACTTCTAGAGCATTTGGACATCTTTAGAAAGTTGGCCTGCTGCTTCTGGGAAGGGGTACTTTCTCTCGCCTGCTGTAATCTTTGAGGCAGTTATTCCTGGGTCTATAAAAAACCCTTTCAAACCACAAAGACTCCAGGTAACTACCAGAGGGAGCTCCCAATCGAACGATAAGCCAGTCTATTCATCAGTGTTTTCAAGAATCTCACAGGTTTTAGAACACTTAGGGCAAAGAAGGTTTTGGACAGAATTCCACCTACAGATTAACAAGTGGGACCAAAGCAGAAGTTGACTAAAGACTGCAGTGAGAGGAGAAGGGCTAAAGAAATTAAGGAAATACTTAACCATCCACATTTACCTACTGTGTGGGGAAAAGACTGTGCTAGATATCTGGAGATGCCAAGATAAAAAGATGGTCTAGGTTTTCAAGGAATTCTGTCCTTATGTTGACCCAGTGCGAAAAACAAGAGTCATGACAGAGTCATGAGAGTGTGAAGATAAAGCCATGACCAGAATGACACAGGAATGAATAAGCACAGAGAAACAAGCACGTAAGAGGGACTGTGTGGATGGTGGGTGATGGTGGAAGGGGCGGGGTGTGTGTGTGTGTCCTGTGTCACAGCATTCCACGAGGGGCAAGGAGACTCGATGACATAATTGAAGGCTCAGGTTGGCAAGAGGGCATTTCAAGTGCTGAGAAAACTTTCTGTGGATGCACTCCCACTTTAACATGAAGAGCGAGGAGGGAAGGACTGGCAAATGAAGGGCCTGTCTTCCAAGCCAAGGAGTTTGATTCTGAAGTGGTGGGGAACCACTGGAGGGTTTTAATAAAGCTGGAGGGTGACATTCAATTTTCCTTTTTTAGAAAGGTGTTACAGGCAAGAGTGTGAAGGACTGAAAAATGAAGATGGGGAGTCCAGTTAGGAAGCGATCATAGAAGAGGACAGTGTGGAGAGATACTTAAATTAACAGGCAGAAATAGTAATACACATGTGGAGAGCAACACATAGTAACTGAGTGTAAAGAGGCAGGGAAGGGGGGTGCTCTGGGATACAGGAAAGCAGACTTCACAGACTAGAGGAGAGAAGGGGCAGCAGCGGTCAAAGTGGAGCTGGACACACAGTCTAAGAAGGGTATTCCTGGATTCAGGTGATAATTTCAACATGGAAATAACAGACAGTAAAGGAGTCTGGGAGGGACAGATAAAAAGAAGATTATGATATCATGAGCTAAGAAAAAAGAAAGTTTACAGAAGACTGAGTGGTCGGAAGTACCACATACCCTTCAGGGACTGTTAAAGGTAAGAAGAAAAAGGAGTTGTTAGGTGAGGCAACTAGGAGGTCCCAGCAAGACCCCGGGTGTGATGGCTGAAGTCAGATTGGGAACCTAGCTCTGAAAAAGAATGAGGCAACAGAGTGTGGTGCGCAGGCTGCTCACCGCAGTGGCTTCTCTGTGGCAGAGCACAGGGTCTAGGCCCATGGGCTTCAGCAGTTGCAGCTCTCGGGCTCCAGAACACAGGCTCAATAGTTGGGGTACACAGACTTAATTGCTCCATGGCACATGCAATCTTCCCAGACCAAGGATCAAATCTGTGTCCCCTGCATTGGCAGGTGGATTCTTATCCACTGTGCCTCCAGAGAAGACCCCTTTTTGTGTGACTATAGATGATACTGTATTTTAAATTTTGGTGTTCATTGTAGATATATGGAAATACAGTAGATTTTATTTTTTTTTTATTTATTTTTTTATTAGTAATACCACATCTGAATTTATTCCATAATTATTTACTTGCATACAGGCAAAATGCCAGATGTACAAGGTACTTCATTGTAACACTGTTACAAAAATGAAAAAACAGAAACAAGTCAACAGAGAACTGGTTAAATAAATTATCAAAGGGAAATCATACAAAACAAAAACTATATACTGGAAAATGAAACAAAACTACTCTACAGGAAGATCTTCTGTAAAGATCTCCATTGTTAAGTAAAAAACACAACATACAAAGGGAAGGGTCGATTGTTAAGTAAAAAACACAATGTACAAAGGAAAGGGTAAGAAGACCAATCTGCAGATCAACAGGTGTAACACCGTACTTTTGGAATCGGTGACCTTTTTGGATAGACAGGAAAAAGTGTCTCTATTTTTAATGCCTTTATTTATATATAGAAATTCTAGAAGACTACATTGCTAACTGATTAAGTCACTTCAGTCGTATCCGACTCTGTGCGACCCCATAGACGGAAGCCCACCAGACTCCCCCGCCCTGGGATTCTCCAGGCAAGAACACTGGAGTGGGTTTACAGTAGATTTTAAAAATATGCCTTGTATACTATCAAATCAGATCAGATCAGATCAGTCGCTCAGTCGTGTCCGACTCTTTGCGACCCCATGAATTGCAGCACGCCAGGCCTCCCTGTCCATCACCATCTCCCAGAGTTCACCCAGACTCACGTCCATCTAGTCAGTGATGCCATCCAGCCATCTCATTCTGTCATCCCCTCCTCCTCCTGCCCCCAATTCCTCCCAGCATCAGAGTCTTTTACAATGAGTCAACTCTTCGCATGAGGTGGCCAAAGTACTGGAGTTTCAGCTTTAGCATCAGTCCTTCAAAAGAAACCCCAGGGCTGATCTCCTTCAGAATGGACTGGTTGGATCTCCTTGCAGTCCAAGGGACTCTCAAGAGTCTTCTCCAACACCACAGTTCAAAAGCATCAATTCTTCAGTGCTCAGCCTTCTTCACAGTCCAACTCTTACATCCATACATGACCACAGGAAAAACCATAGCCTTGACTAGATGAACCTTTGTTGGCAAAGTAATGTCTCTGCTTTTGAATATGCTATCTAGGTGGGTCATAACTTTCCTTTCAAGGAGTAAGCGTCTTTTAATTTCATGGCTGCAGTCACCATCTGTAGTGATTTTGGAGCCCAGAAAAATAAAGTCTGACACTGTTTCCACCGTTTCCCCATCTATTTCCCATGAAGTGGTGGGACCGGATGCCATGATCTTCGTTTTCTGAATGTTGAGCTTTAAGCCAACTTTTTCACTCTCCACTTTCACTTTCATCAAGAGGCTTTTTAGTGCCTCTTCACTTTCTGCCATAAGGGTGGTGTCATCTGCATATCTGAGGTTATTGATATTTCTCCCGGCAATCTTGATTCCAGCTTGTGCTTTTTCCAGCCCAGTGTTTCTCATGATGTACTCTGCATATAAGTTAAATAAGCAGGGTGACAGTATACAGCCTTGACGGACTCCTTTTCCTATTTGGAACCAGTCTGTTGTTCCATGTCCAGTTCTAACTGTTGCTTCCTGACCTGCATACAGGTTTCTCAAGAGGCAGGTCAGGTGGTCTGGTATTCCCATCTCTTTCAGAATTTTCCACAGTTTATTGTGATCCACACAGTCAAAGGCTTTGGCATAGTCAATAAAGCAGAAATAGATGTTTTTCTGGAACTCTCTTGCTTTTTCCATGATCCAGCAGATGTTGGCAATTTGATCTCTGGTTCCTCTGCCTTTTCTAAAACCAGCTTGAACATCAGGAAGTTCACGGTTCACATATTGCTGAAGCCTGGCTTGGAGAATTTTGAGCATTACTTTACTAGCGTGTGAGATGAGTGCAATTGTGCGGTAGTTTGAGCATTCTTTGGCATTGCCTTTCTTTGGGATTGGAATGAAAACTGACCTTTTCCAGTCCTATGGCCACTGCTGAGTTTTCCAAATTTGCTGGCATATTGAGTGCAGCACTTTTATAGCATCATCTTTCAGGATTTGAAGGAGCTCAACTGGAATTCCATCACCTCCACTAGCTTTGTTCGTAGTGATGTTTTCTAAGGCCCACTTGACTTCACGTTCCAGGATGTTTGGCTCTAGGTCAGTGATCACACCATCGTGATTATCTGGGTCATGAAGATCTTTTTTGTACAGTTCTTCTGTGTATTCTTGCCACCTCTTCTTAATATCTTCTGCTTCTGTTAGGTTCATACCATTTCTGTCCTTTATCGAGCTCATCTTTGCATGAAATGTTCCTTTGGTGTCTCTGATTTTCTTGAAGAGATCCCTAGTCTTTCCCATTCTGTTGTTTTCCTCTATTTCTTTGCATTGATTGCTGAAGAAGGCTTTCTTATCTCTTCTTGCTATTCTTTGGAACTCTGCATTCAGATGTTTATATCTTTCCTTTTCTCCTTTGCTTTTCGCTTCTCTCCTTTTTACAGCTATTTGTAAGGCCTCCCCAGACAGCCATTTTGCTTTTTTGCATTTCTTTTCTATGGGAATGGTCTTGATCCCCGTCTCCTGTACAGTGTCACGAACCTCATTCCATAGTTCATCAGGCACTCTATCTATCAGATCTAGGCCCTTAAATCTATTTCTCACTTCCACTGTATAATCATAAGGGATTTGATTTAGGTCATACCCGAGTGGTCTAGTGGTTTTCCCTACTTTCTTCAATTTAAGCCTGAATTTGGCAATAAGGAGTTCATGATCTGAGCCACAGTCAGCTCCCAGTCTTGTTTTTGTTGACTGTACAGAGCTTCTCCATCTTTGGCTGCAAAGAATATAATCAATCTGATTCGGTGTTGACCATCTGGTGATGTCCATGTGTAAAGTCTTCTCTTGTGTTGTTGGAAGAGGGTGTTTGTTATGACCAGTGCATTGTATTGGCAAAACTCTATTAGTCTTTGCCCTGGTTCATTCCGTATTCCAAGGTCAAATTTGCCTGTTACTCCAGGTGTTTCTTGACTTCCTACTTTTGCATTCCAGTCCCCTATAATGAAAAGGACATCTTTTTTGGGTGTTAGTTCTAAAAGGTCTTGTAGGTCTTCATAGAACCATTCAACTTCAGCTTCTTCAGCATTACTGGTTGGGCATAGACTTGGATTCCTAGACCCAGCGTTTGAGGCCAGGGGCAGTGGCCGGGAGGAGCTACCCAACGTCCCCAAGCCCGAGGCCAAGGGCGGCAGCGCGAAGGAGCAACCCCACGTCCAAGGAGCCATGGCTGCATGGGCGCAGGAGGGCCTAGAGGAGCTATCCCACATTGAAGGTCAGGAAGTGGGGTGGTGAGGAGATACCCCTCGTCCAAGGTAAGGAGCAATGGCTGCACTTGCTGGAGCAGCCGTGAAGAGATACCCCACGCCCAAGGTAAGAAAAACCCAAGTAAGACGGTAGGTGTTGCAAGAGGGCATCAGAGGGCAGACACACTGAAACCATAATCACAGAAAACTAGTCAATCTAATCACACTAGGACCACAGCCTTGTCTAACTCAATGAAACTAAACCATGCCCGTGGGGCAACCCAAGACAGGTGGGTAATGGTGGAGAGATTTGACAGAATGTGGTCCACTGGAGAAGGGAATGGCAAACCACTTCAGTATTCTTGCCTTAAGAACCCCATGAACAGTATGAAAAGGCAAAGTGATAGGATACTGAAAGAGAAACTCCCCAGGTCAGTAGGTGCCCAATATGCTACTGGAGATCAGTGGAGAAATAACTCCAGAAAGAATGAAGGGATGGAGCCAAAGCAAAAACAGTACCCAGCTGTGGATGTGACTGGTGATAGAAGCAAGGTCCAATGCTGTAAAGAGCAATATTGCATAGGAACCTGGAATGTCAGGTCCATGAATCAAGGCAAATTGGAAGTGCCATCTCTAAACAAGAGATGGCAAGAGTGAATGTCGACATTCTAGGAATCAAAGAACTGAAATGGACTGGAATGGGTAAATTTAACTCAGATGACCATTATATCTACTACTGCGGGCAGGAATCCCTTAGAAGAAATGGAGTGGCCATCATGGTCAACAAAAGAGTTTGAGATGCAGTACTTGTATACTATGAACTTGCTGAACTAACTTACTAGCTCTAATTTATTTTGTAAATCCCTTGGCCAGAGGACTGGAAAAGGTTAGTTTTCATTCCAATCCCAAAGAAGGGCAATGTCAAAGAATGTTCAAACTACCACCCAAGTGTATTCATTTCACATGCTAGCAAGGTAATGCTAAAAATCCTTCAAGCTAGACTTCAACAGTACATGAACAGAGAACTTCCAGATGTACAAGCTGGATTTAGAAAAAGCAGAGGAACCAGAGCTACCAGAGATCAAATTGCCAACATCTGTTGGATCACAGAAAGCAAGGGAATTACAGACAAACACGTACTTCTGCTTCACTGACTATGCTAAAGCCTCTGACTGTGGAAAACCCCTAAAGAGACAGGAATACCAGACCATCTTACCTGCTTCCTGAGAAACCTGTATGCAGGTCAAGAAACAACAGTTAGAACCAGACATGTAACAATGGACAGGTGAAGGCAGGAGAAGGGGATGAGCAGGAGATAGTTGGATGGCATCAATGAAAAAAGGGACATGAGTTTGAGCAAATTCAGGGAGATAGTGAAGGACAAGGGAACCTGGCATGCTGCAGTCCAGGGGGTCACAAAGAATCGGACACGACTGAGAGACTGAACAAGAACAAATTCCTGGGATTTCTACAGAGATAATCATATCATCCACAAATATAAACAACTTATTCCTTCCTTTGTGAGCTGTATGCCTTTATGCCATGTACTTACATCTTCTGGAAGGAACAAAACAGAAAAACAACACAACTTTCTGGATTGCCACTTACTCTCGAACCCAATCTGAGGTATATGAGGCAAAAATAAACCAAGGGAACCCCTGCTGCATCATTCCTCAGATCCCAGGGTCTCTAGCTGGTTGGCCTTCTTCTTGCCACCCTTCTGTCTTCTTATAATTGTTTTACATATAATGCTCAGAGTTTTAGTCGTACTCATTAGGAAAAGCAGGTGGGAAGTCAGTCTACTCCATGTTCCCAGATGCAGGAGTCCTTTGGTTATTATTTCCATGTTCAATTAGTTTCTAAGTTGTGTACAGATTCAAGTTTGATTTCCTTTGGATCATAGAATGGACTTCCATCTTCTTATTTTGTCATGAAACATTTTTAGCTCTTAGGTAAGATCTCACATGTTATATTATGCAATGCTTATCTATGAATCCTTTAAAAATGGAATTTAAAAAGATTATCTCTTAATATCCTTCGCTTCTGAGAGGCAAATTAATTTACGTGATTAAGAAAAGTGCTGTTCTCTCAAGAGTATGGACAATTCCTGCCCTGATCAAATTTAAACAATTATTTTCATTATTAACCACAGATACAGAATTTTTGTAATAATGCTGCCAAAACATTAATGAAATATACTTCATTTAAATGTTCAGTCAAATGAACAGTAATTTTTTACTTATAAATAAATACCTACTGTGACTTGTTAAAAATAAGAAAATGAACACAAAGGCTTCAGAGTTAAAACGAGAAATTCAGAATTACTTTCCGGTAGTGGCTGTCTTGTCATTTGACTTCATAGGACAGCTCTTTCATAAAATACAGACAGTTCTGGTTTTAAGGTTCTCAAAATCAACAGAAAATACACTGTTAATAATCAATAAGAACATGTTTCATATGTCTTGAAACCACCACAACACACTAGCCCCTCCAGTTTCAAATCCAACACCTCTAGGAAAGGAATGCATCACTGAAACAGGCAACTTTCTATTTTAAGTTAAACAAGAGGACAGAATGGATTTCTCTCTGGGTTTGCTGTGTAAAGTAAAACATTTTCATATGTCTTCAAGTTGCAATTAATTGGTAACACAGGTAAAGCATTAGCTGGAGCCTGTAAGAAACATATTAAGGACAATCACAGAGCACCTCACTAAGTGGAGATGAACAGGATATCTTACCCAAGAATTCTTCAGTGAAAATACCAATGCTGCTGAACTACTATGGTCAACTTCCGAGTTCAACAGGTAATTAGACGAGTATTATTCCTAATCAATATGTACTCACTGTTTACTATGTGGAAGGCACAGTGCTAGCTGTGGCCTAGGACCCCTATCCTTAAAGCAAGTGCTTCTCCAATCATTTGCAGAATCCCTTTCTGCAGCTGCTTTTAAAATTCTTATGCAGAAGGCGGAAACTGCAGCATTACTCTGTACAAACTACATATTTTCTTAAGTCTCATTTCTCCTTTTTATGAACTAGAGTGTAGTCATACATTTACCTTAGAGAGGATTAACTGCCTACTCCTGCACGTGTAGTAAATAAATGCCATATCCCACATACACAAAGCACAGAAAAATATGGTGTGTTCAGAAAACTTCCACAGTTCAGGCTGACAACAGAAATAATTGAGATACCACAAATCTTAGTTATTAAATATGGCAGAATTTCCCATGTTGTATATAATGTTACACAGCAATAATGCTTCCTCTATTTAAGCGGAAGTGGATGCAAACAGCTACAAATGTTTAGTGTCTTGAAACACTTCCAAATTTCATTACTGTTCTTTTTTTTCCCTCTTCAGCCACATTAAAGAAGATTTTAGGGAAAGTATATACAAAGTATATATCTGTTAAATCATTCTGACTTCAAGAGAAGGGTCAGAATATAATTTAAGAATCTGATATAACATGAATGTTACAAGGTATTTCAAAGGAAAGAAATTTTCTACTTTCAACAACTATCTGTGTGTAAAAAGCTTATGGAGTATAACCAACAAATGATTAACAAATGATTGCTATTATGTAGAATGATAAACATTTTTAAAAGGCCTTTTATTTACCTCTTCTACATTAGAAGCAGTCTTAGCAGAAGTTTCCATGAAGATAAGTCCGTGTTCTCGTGCAAAAGCTTCACCTTCTTCTTTTTTTACTTCTCTTCTAGATTCTAAATCACTGAACATGGGAAAGAAAGGGCTCAGTTATCAACCATCACAGTACAATTAGACTCAAAGTTATGCTGACCATTTTTCCAATTAATTTTTCCACACATTAATAATCAACTGCATTATCCTTCATATTATGAAAGTCAAAGTGCACACTGCTGAGCTTCAAAGAACTAACAATCCAAGCAGAAAGATTCTAAGTTAGAGTCCTAGAATGCTAAAACCAGAGAAACTCAAAGGGAACATCAAGCCTCAAATTCCACCTTTGAGTACAGCAGGTTCCGAAAGAAGGGAACTGTCTTACTCAACATAATGAGAGAGCAAAATTACACTAGACTCCTCATCCTTCAGCCAGACTCAGAGTCTGAATATGATTAAAAATTAGTCACACAATCCTCAGAAACTACAGAAAGTTGACTGATAAAATTCAAAGTACTACTGAAACATTAATTATTTATCCTAGTTGGTTTAATTCCCAATAAAACTGTTAATGAAAGAAGAGAGAGAAAAATAGAAGTCTAATTTAGAAATTTTGGACAAAAGTACGGTATTCATTTTTATCATACTGGAATTGTATTATTAGTTAAGGCAGGGGTAAAAAGTAGCTGTCTCTTCTTCAAGTATGTTTTATTGTTAAAAAAAAAAATTAAACTCCGTCTGAATAACTGGATGAAGATAATCTATCTAACTGAAATCTGGGGCCCTCCTGTGTGCGAAGCCATTTCCAGGATATGGGGACAGACCACTCATCAAATCAGACATAAAACACTTCCCCCCCACCCACCCCGGCCACCTCATGGAGCTTATATTCTAGCAGGAATAAAAAATAACGGTTGGGGTACACCCTCAACAGTGATACGGCAATGTGCTACTGAAATTCAGCTCCCTTATCTGACAATCATCCTTAAGACTCTTGTTATCTGAAATTAGCCTTAAATTACACAAAATCTTCAAGCAAATACTTTCCCTTAACTGCCCTTCATCCCATTTTATGTGTATCAGTTCAGTTCAGTTGCTCAGTCGTGTCCTACTCGTGCGATCTCATGAACCGCAGCATGCCAGGCCTCCCTGTCCATCACCAACTCCCAGAGTCCCCCCAAACCCATGTCCATTAAGTCGGTGATGCCATCCAGCCATCTCATCCTCTGTCGTCCCCTTCTCCTCCTGCCCTCAATCTTTCCCAGCATCAGGGTCTTTTCCAATGAGTCAGCTCTTCGCTTCAGGTGGCCAAGGTATTGGAGTTTCAGCTTCAACATCAGTCCTTCCAATGAACATCGAAGACTGATCTCCTTTAGGATGGACTGGTGGGATCAAAAGGGACTCTCAAGAGTCTTTTCCAACACCATAGTTCAAAAGCATCAATTCTTCGGTGATCAGCTTTCTTTATAGTCCAACTCTCACATCCATACATGACCACTGGAAAAACCATAGCCTTGACTAGATGGACCTTTGTTGGCAAAGTAATGTCTCTGCTTTTTAATATGTTGTCGAGGTTGGTCATAACTTTCCTTCCAAGGAGTGTCTTTTAATTTCATGGCTGCAATCACCATCTGCAGTGATTTTGGAGCCCAGAAAAATAAAGTCAGCCACTGTTTCCCCATCTATTTGCCATGAAGTGATGGGACCAGATGCCATGATCTTACGTTTCTGAATGTTTGTATATGCCACGTTTCATTTAAATAATCCCTTATTTGGGGATATTTCAAGTTACTCACAAGTTTTCCCTACCAGTATCTCTGATGATGTCTACATTTACAAATGTTATATTAGCAGAGGGTTAAGGATGTGTACATATAAGAGGTTGCTGGAACGAAAGAAAGTGGCACTTCAGTGTTCAGTTCTGTTTTAGCACTCATTTCTTCAGTTTTCCAGGCATAAAATCATATTGTTGTCTTCGACTTTTCATCCCATTAAACCCACTCAAATCACTTTTACTACTTAAGTATCTTTCTTTCCTAAACCATTTTCTTAATTTATGCTTTCTTGTTTAGGGTATTCTAATCCTTTAACTATTAAAAACTTTCATCTTTATACTCTGCTTTCTAATTTCTTGTATAATCAATGTCAAATGCCACAGTTAAGAAAAATCTATGTCATCTGTCATTCTGACTAGGTCACTATCTTTCTCAAATGGTTCCACTGGCTCCCTACAGCTTAATTCACCTAACTCAAAAATGGCTTACTCTCTGTCTCCAGGTTTACCCCAATTCCCCTTATCTGATAATAATCCCATTTATCTCTGTTCATTGCCCATTCACTCTTTAAATGTCATACTTTTTTTTTTTCTTAGTTTCTTCCCTAAAATGTCTTTCCACAGCTAGTGTATCCTAAAGAACTACCCTTCTACAATCATTAGAAACATGTTTGGTATACACTATATTTTGCTCTTGCTTTTCACAACTCAACTACAGGCAGCAACCAAATTTAAGCCACCTAAGTGGCTTCCCTGGTGGCTCAGTGGTAAAAAGCTGGCCTGCCAATGCAGGGTTCACTCCCTGGATTGGGAAGATGATCCCCTGGAGAAGGAAATAGCAACCCACTCCAGTGTTCTTGCCTGGCAAATCCCATGGACAGAGGAGCCTGGTGGGCTATAGTCCATGGGGTCCCAAGAGAGTCGGACATGACTTACTAACTAAACAACAAGCTGCCCCAGTCTCGTTTTAGACACAAGAAAAACACTGGTAAGATAAAAGTGTGAAAATTTTCTTTGTTCCTCAAATATTCTCCTCTTATTATTTCACACATCACCACTGAATGGTAGTATGAATACTTCCATATTACTGAATACAAAGACCAAAGCTTCCCTCCAATAGCCTTAATCTTAAAAGAATTTTGATATTTGAGGGGAATGACAGAATCAATCCCCCATGGATACGGAGGGACAACTGTATGTTCTCTTAACAGCAAACCTCAATTAAAATAACACTAAAAAAAATTTAATCTACTCAGTATAATATTTACTTGTTATGTTACTTTTTTAAAAACAGCTTTATAGCAATATAACTAACATTAAAAAAACACACATTTAATAGAAAACTTGATGAGTTTGATATGTGTATACCCTGTGAAGCCACCATTCCCCACTGTAATTCACCTTTTCCTTCCCCTGTGCCCTAGGCAACTAATGATCTGCTTTCTGCTACTAAAGAATAGTCTGCATCTGCTAGGGTTTTATATAAATGGAACAACATAACATGTCTCCTTTTTCATCTTTTTTCTCGGGTAAATACTTAAGAGTGAAATAGCTAAGTGGTATAACAAATGTGTGTTTATTTTCTAAAGAAACTCCTAAATTGTTTTGCAAAATCATCGTATGATTTTATTTTCCCACCAGCAGTAAGAGAGTTTCAATTTCCTCTAAATCCTTGACAATACTTGTTAAGTTGATCATTCTCTATGTAAGTAATGTTTGACAAAACCAGAATCCCTAAAATTTCTATGCTTTCTTCTAGAGTTTTTTTTTTTTAATACCTTTAGCTCTTACATTGAGGTCTATAATCCATTTCCAGTTAATTTTTGTATATGGTGTGAGGTAAGGATCAAGGTTAATTTTTTGCACATGGCTATACAATTGTTCCAGCACCATTTGAAGAAAAGATTACCTCTTCCCCTACTGAACCATGGCATCTTTATCAAAAAACAAACTATATACATATAGATTGACTTCTGATTTCTCACTCTGTTTCACTGATCTATGTCTATCTATGCCAATATCAGACTTATTACAGTAGTTTTACAATAAATCTTGAAGTCACTTTACTGAAACCAGCAAATCCTCCAATATTAGCTATTCTATGACTTTCACATTTTCAAAAAATTTTTAAATCAGCTTGTCAATTTCTACCTGCTTAAAAAAGACTGAAGCATTTTGATTGGGATTACAATGAATCTGCAGATCAATTTGGGAAAAGCTGACATCTTAAAAATATTTATTTTCCAATCCATGAACATGGTATATCTCTCCATTTATTTAGATTTATTTTTTGGACTAAAAGATTCTACAGATAAGAAGGCAGTCATCTAATAGAGGAAGTTTACAAAGACTATGGTAACTACAGTTAGAACTGGGAAATCAAACAGCTGTGAAAAAAATATATTTTTTAAATTGTTTAAGGATTACTTATTTTTTGAGACACAGCTGACTTATAACACTGTAAGTTTAAGGGACACAATGTGTTGATTTGAAGCATTTATATAACACAATATGACTACCACTGTAGCATCAGCTAACACTTCCATCACATCATGTATCATTTTATTTTATGCTAAGAATGTTTAAGATCTCCTTTCACAGCACCTGGTACACAGTGCAGTACTGTTAACTATAATCACAGTGCTGTACATGAGGAACCCAGAACTTACTCATCTTCTAACTACAAGTCTGCACTCCTTTGACCAACATCTCCCCAGTCCATTTGTTTACACTACTCTCTCACTATCCCTTTAATATCTAAAGGATCTGTGGTGATGATACTCTTTTATTCCCAATATTAATAATGTATCTTCTTTTCTCAGTCTTCTCAAGAGCTAGCTTTTAGTTTTACTGGTTTTCTTTTTATTAACCTCCTTATTTATTTTTGTTTACCTTAGGCTTAAATTGCTCTTATCTTTCTAGTTTTAATCTTAAGGTAAAGTTCAGGTTTCTGATTTGAAACTCTTCCCTAATACAAGTGTTTTGTGTTATAATCTCCCTCTAAGCACTGCTTTAACTGCACCCCTCAAGTTTTCAAGGATTGTAGATATAGTAAAGAGAAACTAACTTATGAAAAACAGATACTAATGCAAGTAATTCTTGTCCATGGACATGCAAGCTGAGCCCTGGTGGAATACAGCTATCAGTCTGTGAATTTTGTTCAGTTTTGTATCCATCTGTAAATTCATTTCAGCATTCCTTATTTGATTATCAACGTGTGGTATTTTGAGTTCTCTTTCGAAACAACTGTATTATCTTACTGGTTCCCTCATTAATGGATGAAATAAATAAAAGCTTTGTTGTGTTCATTACCATATAACAGTCATGCTTTTACTTTTCTTAAAATATTATCTTTTAATACTATTTTATAAACCTGAAGAATGAATGAATTCTGTATCTGCCAATTTAAAAATAATAGTTTTAATTGTTACCACTGTAATTTTCTACTAAATTAGTGAAAACTTTCCTATACTCTTAAACTTTATAGAAACTATGGTCAAGAAACTTTTCTGATGTATTATACTATCATTTAAAACATAAACCCAAGGACATTCACTGCAATTATAGTATCTAGAAATATAAAGTAAAATAAGATTGTAAAAACAATATTAAGATGACACTAATATGTAAGTCCTAGAGGTAAGCTTAAAAGTACTAAATATGGTATCTATTAAACAATATTATTAATAAAAGTGCTTCGGCCTTCAAGTAGAAATACACCTGATTAATCCATGTATTGCATTAATTCATATAATACATATTAAATAATTGAAAAAGGGAAAAATGTTTTTCTGGGTTCTGCATAGATTCTTATTTCCACTGCCAAGTATTTTGGATAATAATGAACCTAGCCACCAAACAAATCAGTGGGTTTTATTTTAAATTACTTATCAGATCTGGTGGCTCAGACGGTAAAGCATCTGCCTACAATTCAGGAGACCCAGGTTCAATCCCTGGGTCTGGAAGATCTCCTGGAGAAGGAAATGGCAACCCACTCCAGTATTCTTGACTGAAAATCCATGGACAGAGAAGCGTAAAAGGCTACAGTCCATGGTGTTGCAAAGAGTCGGGCACAACTGAGTGGATTCACTTTCACTTTCAATCAGATAAAATGGCATAAAAATATTCTTTAAAATACAGCTTCCAACAAAAACTATTTCAAATAATAATAAATTCCAATAAAGCTTATGATCTGTATTTTAAAAACCAAAAGAAACCTCTTAATATTCTAAAAATTTCATAATTTAAGAAATCAATAACTTACATTTTGGACAATGTACAAGACAGGCACTTTAACAGTTACCACATAAACAGCTATCCAGTCTTCACAATTATGCAATAAAGATTTAAAGATATAGTCTTTTTACCTTTTATTTCCAATAAGCATAATGACCATGTTGGAATTGGAATGCTGGCGGGCATCTTCTAACCAGGTTGTCAAGT
Organism: Bos indicus x Bos taurus; assembly: GCF_003369695.1. Lineage (NCBI taxonomy): Eukaryota > Metazoa > Chordata > Mammalia > Artiodactyla > Bovidae > Bos > Bos indicus x Bos taurus. The sequence goes on along the minus strand of NC_040089.1, from coordinate 26,528,756 downwards.
GGTTGAATGTGTCTCTCCTAAACATAAGTGATAATCCGATGACTATTTTCAAAGTATTTTCCCTAGTGCTGTACAATGAACAGTATACATTCCATTAAAGATTATTTTTAGCCATATGCAATGAAACAAGAAACAGATTTTAAGTACAATATCTGGAGTCACAGCTCAATGACTATAGTTCAGTTTAAGAATTAAATGTAACCTCACTTCAGGAAATTCCAATGTATAAATATCATTACCAACCAAACTGATCAACTTGGGATGCTTATTTATATAAGAGAGAAACTCAGTTACAGATTTCTGTAGGAAATTTAAATTTAATTCAAGATACACAGGTTTTAAAGGCAAGCAGTCAGGACATAAAGGCAAAGTTATACTTATACTACTGATACTTAGAAAAATTCTCTGCATTGACCACTGAGCCAAACAATCTGCAAGTTCTCACCTTGTAATATCATACACTAGCAAAGCCCCTGCTGCTCCTCTGTAATATGACCGTGTGATGGAACGGAAGGACTCTTGCCCTGCCTGTGAGGAGAGAAGAAAAGGTTGAGAGTTCCCTTTAATAAGCAGTCCTCTCTACGTTTTCTTATTATTCATATGTGGAATACATGGACAGGGAGAGAATGAGTACATTAAGGAAAAGAAGAAATCCTAACTTCACCAGTCTTAGGAAAAAGTCACATTAATACCACTACTGCTCAAGTCAACCAGACGCACATGCAATCCACACCCCCCACCCCCCAAAACAAGACCTCGAAACCTTTTTTGGCAATCCCTGACAACCCAATTTACTGAATGGCTTCACAATACATGAATCATTATTAGAACACAGAATGGACTCCTAGCAACTAAGCTCTGAAGACAAATTTGAAAGGAAGCAAATAACCCAGAGCCTCACATTTGAATTCAATAACCCACTCCCTGGGGCAGCTGTTGACACTAGAATAAATAAAGTCCATTGTAAATAAATGATGAATGACATCTTTACGCCCACCATCTGCTGGTGTAAAGGTTGTTGGAAGGCCAAGGATGCAGATTTTATCAGTTATATCATAAACTGCAGTGAGCTTTCAACAATGATCAGATGGAATTCTTTGAGCAATCATTTTATTATGAAAAACAGAAAATGGCTCTGAATTTATGAAATTCTTTTCTCTACACTTAATCAATTTTCTCTGTATTTGATATATAATGCTTGTCAAAAGGCAAGAGGACATGAAAGTCATCTTAACACACACTTGTGAAAACAGACCTCAGAGATACAGTTAATCTCTCTCCGCTACTAGTGGCACTAGTGTTCTGCTCTTTAAGAGGCTGGTGTGGGATATGCCTTTTGCCTCTGGGTTTAAAACTGAGGCAGTTCTTATCGAAAATAATTTTTCATTTTTAATCATTTCAACCTTTGAGAAAAAAATGGCATGTAAATTAAGTACATAACAAAGCCTGTTTACATAATTTTTTAATTAAAAATCTACTAACTCCTTGCATTCTGAGTTCTGATCTTCCAGCGTAAATATTCAGTCCTTCCCACCCTCAGAATGCACACAGACAGCTCAGGTTCTGCCCTGTTCTAGTAGTAATACTCAAGTGCTGTTACTGTGGTTCTTCCTATCCTCCCAGGGCCTAGCACTGGGTCTGGCACACACCAGACATGCAGAGAAAGCTGAATTCTAATGTCTCAGGCAAATGCACCAAACGATTATCACTCTATCCTGCTGTCACATCCATACTGACGTCCACCTAAATGAGTGGACATCGGTAGGTCTTGACATACTAAGATGCAGTAAAAAAGAACTCCTCCCAGTGGAAACTAAAGAATGAGACCTTCTTTTGGTAACTTGAAAGTAATTCTGGCACTATGTCTTGCGATAAATTAGATACTGAGAAAGCCATCACATCAAAGGGCTGTAAAAAGAGCCAGCTCATTTCACAGAGTTTGAGGTTAAAACACTAGATACTAGCTGGAAGTATGAAACTACTTATAATTATTTTTACATAATTTATTGGGACACAGCTTTCAAAAAAAATTCTCTCAAATCCAAGTTCAAAAGGCAAACCTCATGGGAATTTCCTCTTTTAACTGCTTAGCATGGGAAAACTAAGGACTAGATTTTTAACAGATTTACTTCACTGTGAATGATATATACCAAGGAAGGATTATGTGGTAAACAATAAAAAAAAGGTAAGTATTTTATGTGTTCAAGACAAAAATCACGTTTAGAGCTCTTCTATCTCCCAAGTCTATACAAAGAGCAAACGTAAAAGTTCTTTAAACTGATCTTGGTGGGATCTTTTGTGGGATGAATTAAAATGAATATAGTTGACCCCTGAACAACATGGTTTTGAACTGTGTGGGTCCACTTATATGTGGAATAGTCTGAGGTTGGTTAAATCCACAGACATGGAAGAACCAGGGATAGGAAGAACCATGGAGAAGGGCCAACTATATATCCAGATTTTTGACCGTGGAGGGTTGTCAACCCTAACCCCACACTGTTCAAGGGTTAACTGTGCATTGCTACAGACCATACAGAAGAACTATTCTGAGATCTAAAACTTCAGGGTTTATAGTTCAAATAAGAAATAGTAAAACGGAAACAAACTTAGGAAAAGCACATATCTGTATATCATTCCCATTCCTCCTGAATTGTTTTACAAAGAACAAACATGTTGCAATATGGAAATAATGTATATTATGCATCACTTTATACTAAATCCACTGAATCTGGATCTTGCCATAATTACAAAATCAAACAAAAATTCAAGCAAAAAAACGACAACATTCCAAGTGATTGTTATGAGCACAGCTATGCATCTTAAAATCTATGATTACTTTGTAATAAGCAAAGATCAGTATTCAGAAGTTTTTTGAGACCTGACTTGTAGGAACAACATTCCATACCCTGGCCTACTAAACAACTAATTGCGGAAAGCTAGCCCAATAGTTAATTATCTTGATCATACTGAAGCAAAATAATCTAGTCTTTAAAAAACACTTTAATATAAACCTGTTCGAACTATGATCAACTGATATGTTTTAAGTGAAAAGAAAATCAATTTATGATATATAGATATTTTTCATCCTCTTCACTATAAGATGGTGGCTTAAAGAGATTTTAGAAGTTTGAAATTGAACAAGATATAGCATTATTTGTAGAAAGGGACTCCTAATAGCAGCTAAGGATATAAAGATTCCCCCAAATTGGCTTCTCTATGTGCCTTTCCATTGATAACAATTTTTGTAGTAACCCGTTTGGTAATTTAACTCCTCCTCCTCTTCTTTTTCTTTTAATTAATTAATTTATTTTTTAAATTTTATTTTTAAACTTTACATAATTGTATTAGTTTTGCCAAATATCAAAATGAATCCGCCACAGGTATACATGTGTTCCCCATCCTGAACCCTCCTCCCTCCTCCCTCCCCATACCATCCCTCTGGGTCGTCCCAGTGCACTAGCCCCAAGCATCCAGTATCCTGCATCGAACCTGGACTGGCATCTAGTTTCATGCATGATATTTTACATGTTTCAATGCCATTCTCCCAAATCTTCCCACCCTCTCCCTCTCCCACAGAGTCCATAAGACTGTTCTATACATCAGTGTCTCTTTTGCTGTCTCGTACACAGGGTTATTGTTACCATCTTTCTAAATTCCATATATATGTGTTAGTATACTGTATTGGTGTTTTTCCTTCTGGCTTACTTCACTCTGTATAAAAGGCTCCAGTTTAGCAAGGTGAAAAGACAGCCTTCAGAATGGGAGAAAATAACAGCAAATGAAGCAACTGACAAACAACTAATCTCAAAAATATACAAGCAACTCCTACAGCTCAACTCCAGAAAAATAAATGACCCAATCAAAAAATGGGCCAAAGAACTAAATAGACATTTCTCCAAAGAAGACATACAGATGGCTAACAAACACATGAAAAGATGCTCAACATCACTCATTATCAGAGAAATGCAAATCAAAACCTCCTCCTCTTCTGTTACCTCCATTAATATACAACTCTACACGCATCAAGCTAGTATTATTCAAAAATCTTTACCCTGAATGTAAATCCTAACCTCTTGGGCATCTGATTTCTATTTGTTTCTCTAGAGTTTTATATTATTATTCAATAAAAGTCTTACAGCCATTTTTTTTCCTACTGGTATTCTATCCATATTCTGAATATTCCTGCTTCTGTGCCTCTGTTTTAACTCTTTGTCTGAAAATTTTTCTCCTCTTTCTACTTCCCCAATATCTATTCCCTCTGAGGACCAGTTCAAGCTCCATAATCCTCTCACAAGAGAGCAAGCTTGTCCACCAGAACCTATACTTAGCCTTTTCCCCTCACAAATCCAAAAGCAACTTCATGTGATCATTTGGGTCTAATACTATTGATTAGATAGAATGAACACACTACTCACATGCTTATCTTTTTCTCCTCCTTAGATCTCCTTGAGGGATAGCCCAATTCAGAATACTGAAGTTTACTTAGAGCAGACACTCAAATACGTCACCTTGAATGATCCCAAACAGCCAATAATGTTAGAAAATTAAAATTTGTGAGAATCAATACTACAGTAATACCTTTTAGTTTCACTGTTAGTCATTTATCTTACAACTCTAGTTACATGGAACACAGCTGAGAGCCAAAAAGAAAAAAGGATTTCTAAGTAGCCAACTGAGCTGTCCAGGGCCCAAACATGGAATCTCAGGTACTTTACTCAACTTAAAAATCTAGACCTATGATCAAGGACTGCTGTTATCAAGGAAAAAGATTCTGAAGTTTACATGCAAGAGGAAGACTACTGGTTTGGATGACAGCAGGATTAACAAGCATCACAGTAATTTTTAGGCTGTCTTAGTGTCAACAGCAAGGATGGAGAAAAAGTCAACCAGGACTATTTAATTCTAGGTTTTTTAAGGGAATTTCATATAGAAACTTAAGAAGATTCTGAGAAGAAAAACAAAGGTTGCAAAGATCTAGCAAAGAAGAGATGTTGGATGCTTTAACAAATCTAAGCATATTTACTTTGCAAAAAGACTTAAGAGGATGTAAGTGCTGACTTCAGATTCTTTTAACACTGTCATGTAAGAAAAACGTGAGACACAGGTGGGAGGGAGACATTAATGTAGAGTGACCTCAAGCAAAGCATTTATGCAAGGCACAATGTATGAAAAACATATTAAAGAATAGTAAATAGTTTAGTTCACACTACAGTGAAGGATTTGGGTTGCACAAAAATGTTTTATTAGCTAAGGAAGCCAACTGGTTTCTGTAAAACAATCACTTCTGGAAAAGAAGAGAAACTATTAATACAGAAGTAGAAAAATTTCCTTTTGGTTAGAGATCATTAATTAAAATCCCTAGGAAAGAAGGGAGTTTTCATATTTTACTTTCTTTTTTCTATGCAGTTTTGAAGTCTCGTTGCTTGACAGAACATAAATCCTGAAAGTTATGAGATGCTACAGGTTGGGGGTGGGGGAAACACTAAGAAATGGTGAATGCATAAATTTGCACTGCAGAAAGAGGAAACAAGAAAGCATAAAAACACAGAGTCCCATGTATGATTCTGGAACAGAGCAAGACAGATTTAGGGTTTCCCATTTTGGGATGACTGTGTGGCACATAGGAAACATGAGGAAACCTAGGTCTCACAACAGCCTCCAGAAATTCGCTCAGCATTCTTGAGAATCCAGTCTGTGAGACTGAATATTCTTCAAGGTACCTTCCTTCAGTAATGGCATTAAAGGTGACAGGTGAGACAGTAAGACTGCAAGATTAGGAAGAAAAAAAAAGACCAGAGGCACGTGGCAGTAAAATTCCCTGTATTTTCCATTTCATTTACTAATTTAGAGTTATGCTGTTTGTCGTCCTAAACCTTTTGGGTTTTCTCAACTGGGGTTCAGTGAAGAATTAAGTCCTAATTGCCCTAAGGTAGTGGTGCTTACACTGACCTGGACCCCTGGGAGTCCCTGAGACTCCTGAAGGGTCCATGAGGTCCTCCATTCCCCAACTATCTGTGTGAGGTTGTATTCTCTTCATCAGTTCAGTTCAGTCGCTCAGCTGTGTCTGACTCTTTGCGATCCCATGGACTGCAGCACGCCAGGCCTCCCTGTCCATCACCAACTCCCAGAGTTTACTCAAGCTCATGCCCATCGAGTTGGTGAGGCCGTCCAGTAGCATACTAGGCACCTACCGACCTGGGGAGTTCATATTTCAGTGTCCTATCTTTTTGCCTTTTCATACTGTTCATGGGGTTCTCAAGGCAAGAATACTGAAGTGGTTTCCATTCCCTTCTCCAGTGGACCACATTTTGTCAGAACTCTCCACCATGACCCATTCATCTTGGGTAGCCCTACATGGCATGGCTCATAGTTTCATTGAGTTAGACAAGGCTGTGGTCCATGTGATTAGATTGGTTAGTTTTCTGTGACTGTGGTTTTCAGTCTGTCTGCCCTCTGATGGAGAAGGATAAGAGGCTTATGGAAGCTTCCTGATGGGAGGGACTGACTGGGGGGAAACTGGTTCTTGTTCTGATGGGCAGGGTCATTCTCTTCATAGACTTCAAGAAAACAACACACAAAAGACTTGATGCACAGGGCGACACAAGAATCCAGCTGTCTTCTACTAAGCAGAGTGTAAAAATTTTCAAAATGTAACAAAATGACACTCTTCACACTGGAAAATAGCTTTTTGTCTTGGGAAAACGGTCAATTTCCATAAAAATTGCACTGTTTATGCTAATATACAATGAGTTTATCAGGGTTATTCTACAATCAATTAATAATGAACTGTTTAATAAGTTTCTCAGCTTTAATCTCTAGTGATAAGCCACATAAGCAAAGGCTCTTTGAGGTCTCTACATATCAAATGTATACAATAAAGTACTTATCTTTTATGCAGAAGATGGGAAAATAAAGAAAAACAGTCATGCAAATAACTTTCCGTGGTTCAGATGAGAAACTGCCATTAAAAACTATGTGACAGGATACTGAACTGGCATTCGATGAACGTAAACAACAGGATCGGGAGCAAGGTAGCGTCAAGTGCTCAGGACTAAATCATCCTTTTAGAATAAACTAATAAACTATCAGATCAAGTGACTATGGTACTGACATTCATATATTTTAATTCACATGTATACTTTAGACATACTGCTTGTTTTTCTTAAAAACATAGTTTCTGGAGCATTTCTATTTAGATCCCACAGCCTGAGAATTTGCTCAAATATGTTCCCCTACACCTGACACCTAGGGTACCTCTGCTGAAAATACTGCATGATAAAAATGAATCTTTTCTGTTACCACATTTTATGTCATGGTTGCAAGAACGTCAGTGTCTAACAAACCATAACAGTCATAAGATAACAATAAAACTGAACACACACACAACAATGTACTTTTATAAAATGACTTTACTGAGGTCATACAAGGTATTTTCGCTATACTTACTGTATCCCATATCTGAAGTTTTATCTGTTTTCCATCAATAGTTATCATTCGAGCACCAAACTCAACACCTGAATAAAACAGAAAGTGTTTTGTTAGGCAAATTAGTGGGAATATACTTCACATTTAAGGATTTTTTTTAAAAAGGGTATTTCTAGGACATGCTATGCCAAATAATACACAGATTAACAAATACAGCTCCCATCCTTAGAAAATGTATAAGGCAGAGATATTCATAAGACACAGGCTAAGAATATAATTAAACACTAAGATATCTGAGTCTTGTGTAGTCAAGACATCAACTGTGCCCTTCATGTTTTGCAGGCTCAATAATATTAAAAATAATTAGAAATGAGATTCAAGAACCAATTTCTTAAAAACTGTTAATGTGGTTTAACAATCACTAAAATGGACAGATGAATTTCAACATCATAGTCTTAGTTCCATCATGGGTTATCAACTAGGAAAGAAATCTCCAAGTTCATTCACTAGAGATGACCACTGTTTAAACATATTTTCAGAAATCTCACCATGAATAAATACACATAGAAGCATACAGTTTTATATAAATGGGAATACACAAATGCTGTCCTGCAATTTTTCAGTCACTATGTCATAAACATTATTCCATACCACAAAGTACTTTTTCAATAAAAAAATTATATAAAACTATACTATTATTTTTAATGGCCACATAATAGTCCTGTGTGTTATGTATCTTTAGATATACATGCATTTTATTAAGCTGGTACTCTACTGCTACAAATTTTGGTTGTTTCCAAATCTTCACTAAGTAGTTAATGCTGAAATGAATTTTCTGCATATATTTTTCAACTTATGATTATGATTTTTGGCAAATTACAGGAGACAGGATTGCAGGTTAAGGGAATACAAACTTTACACTTATCAGCTAGCTTACAACTTTGGCTTTTTCCCTTGCATTTACCATCTTTTGAAAATACTCATTCAGTCATCAAAATAGGAGGAGGAGAAAAAGAGGGTATAATTTCAGAAGAGCAAACAGCTGTGAAGGAGACTCTGCAAGAAGTCTATCACTTACATTACACCAAATCATTACTGCTTGGAGTGTGTTCTTTCAGTATTTAGATCAGAGTCAGGGTGACGGGGAGACACACATGGTCCCCAGAAACCAGATGTCATCCTGGCAGAAAAACAGCTTTTAGTTGCCCAGGGAAGGGCACATTGCCCAGTGCCAGAATTTCACTTCAGCATCTCCTATAATTCCCCCAACTGTGATCAGGAAGGTGAGATAGAAAGGTGATTTACCCTTTCAGGATATGTAACTTGATTGAGTTTTTATTCTGTATTTTATTATTTATTCCATACTAGGGGCAAAGTCAATACAAAGAAACTAATGGTATGTTTCTCAGACTCAGAAATACAGGAAAAGCACAGAGAGAAGACCTAGGAGTCAGGATGTACTAGAAAGAAAAATGCAAAACTGTACAATTAACCTCATAAAAAACCACTACAGTGTTTACACATCTACCTATCTATATGCATATAGTCATATACCGTCTATGCCACAGGGTGGGGGGATACCCAAAACAACAATCCACCAGCTTACTCAGTGACGTGAAAATGAGTGGCTGAGGAAAGAAACTAGCAGCTAAGGACAGTACAAATGCTCTTGGAAATGCCCACTATTTAAAAGGAATGTCCTAAAGTATAAAATTCTACAAATCAGCAAGATAGTTGACAAATTGGAAGCCTTTTCAAGAATCTATTGTAGCCACAGAGAGAAATCCTGTTTTACCTCCCATTGTCATGGAAAAGCTTTTAACCACAATCCAAAAACATCTGCATTGCTCAGTGGGATTTAAGATTTCTTAAATCCAATATGTAACGTCAAATTTGATGAAAAACAATGGCAAATTAGAAACAGACCCTTGACCGACACCATGGATGGGGAGGCAAGCCAAGCAAGGACCAGCACCCTGAGCAGAGGGATGAAGGTACTCAAACTGACTGGCAAACCATTCCGTCCTTTGACGGGAGGATGGCTGTTATGGTTTCTGCTTTCCAGCCTCTTAGGATGCTTCACTCCTGCCCATTTCCAAGTCCACGTCCCCACCCTCTTGTGGAGTCTACATAAAACTCCAGACACTCTAATATCCCTAATAATCAAGACACTCTAATCACCCCCTTTGCTTAACTTAACCCACAGTTGAGTTTTGGCATATTTAGCCCTTTATTCAAAGTATATAGACAGAGACTCAGTTCAGTTCAGTTCAGTCACTCAGTCGTGTCCGACTCTTTGTGACCCCATGAATCGCAGCACGCCAGGCCTCCCTGTCCATCACCATCTCCCAGAGTTCACTCAAACTCACATCCATCGAGTCGGTGATGCCATCCAACCATCTCATCCTCTGCCGTCCCCTTCTCCTCCTGCCCCCAATCCCTCCCAGCATCAGAATCTTTTCCAATGAGTCAACTCTTCGCATGAGGTGGCCAAAGTACTGGAGTTTCAGCTTTAGCATCATTCCTTCCAAAGAACACCCAGGGCTGATCTCCTTCAGAATGGACTGGTTGGATCTCCTTGCAGTCCAAGGGACTCTCAAGAGTCTTCTCCAACACCACAGTTCAAAAGCATCAGTTCTTCAGCACTCAGCTTTCCCCACAGTCCAACTCTCACATCCATACGTGACCACTGGAAAAACCAAAGCCTTGACTAGACGGACCTTTGTTGGCAAAGTAATGTCTCTGCTTTTGAATATGCTATCTAGGTTGGTCATAACTTTTCTTCCAAGGAGTAAGCGTCTTTTAATTTCATGGCTGCAATCACCATCTGCAGTGATTTTGGAGCCCAGAAAAATAAAGTCTGACAGTTTCCACTGTTTCCTCATCTATTTCCCATGAAGTTATGGGACCAGATGCCATGATCTTCATTTTCTGAAATGTTGAGCTTTAAGCCAACTTTTTCACTCTCCACTTTCACTTTCATCAAGAGACTTTTTAGTTCCTCTTCACTTTCTGCCATAAGGGTGGTGTCATCTGCATATCTGAGGTGATTGATATTTCTCCCGGCAATCTTGATTCCAGCTTGTGCTTTTTCCAGCCCAGTGTTTCTCATGATGTACTCTGCATATAAGTTAAATAAGCAGGGTGACAATATACAGACTTGACGGACTCCTTTTCCTATCTGGAACCAGTCTGTTGTTCCATGTCCAGTTCTAACTGTTGCTTCCTGACCTGCATACAAATTTCTCAAGAGGCAGGTCAGGTGGTCTGGTACTCCCATCTCTTTCAGAATTTTCCACAGTTTATTGTGATCCACACAGTCAAAGGCTTTGGCATAGTCAATAAAGCAGAAATAGATGTTTTTCTGGAACTCTCTTGCTTTTTCGATGATTCAGCGGATGTTGGCAATTTGGTCTCTGGTTCCTCTGCCTTTTCTAAAACCAGCTTGAACATCTGGAAGCTCATGGTTCACGTATTGCTGAAGCCAGGCTTGCAGAATTTTGAGCATTACTTTACTAGCGTGTGAGATGAGTGCGATTATGTGGTAGTTTGAGCATTCTTTGGCGTTGCCTTTCTTTGGGATTGGAATGAAAACTGACCTTTTCCAGTCCTGTGGCCACTGCTGAGTTTTCTTAATTTGCTGGCATACTGAGTGTAGCACTTTCACAGCATCATCTTTCAGGATTTGAAGGAGCTCAACTGGAATTCCATCACCTCCACTAGATTTGTGGAGACTACTGAGGCTTAAAAAGTCTTCAAAGATTTTGCCTCTAAAAACATACCTAATTTGAAAACCATGTTATATGAAAATCAAGACTGTTTCTAAAGCATGAAAATACAGAACGATTGCCATTTTAACTTCACTTATTAATAGGATCAGGACAGAGAACAAAAACAAGAGGCCGAGAAACTAGTTTTAAAAGGCTACTACTATATTATCCAGGAATGAGATAAGAAAAAACTGACAAGCACAGTGGATTACTGAAAAACCATGATTTCTGTTTTCCTATCAAGTGAAATAGAAACAAAGAATTCAAGTTTCGCTTCAAAAACATAACTCTTTCCAATTTACCTTCTCATAACTGGGTTCATTCAGTGCAGGCTTTACCTTTGTATTCTATGTGGTAAAAGAAAATGCTGAAAGCTGAAGTGTCCTAGAAATTTTAGAAACAAACAAAAACCCAAAACCTTACACATCTCCACTGGACTGTAAAAATTTTAAATCGTTTTAGTTAAGCATATATTTGTACATGTGTGTGTGTGTGCTTAAGAAGCTTATTTAGAAAGTTTTCTTTTTTTTTTTATGAGATAAACCATCATCCCCTATGCCCTTGGGCCTCTCTTCCCAGATACATTTTCAATTAACAGCCAATTCTGGCTGCCAGAGAAATTATCTGTGGAGCCAAAGGCCAGGCCTCATTTACCTGACATTGTCAGGGAGTGATGCTTATTTTTTCAAATGTTACTCACTTTGAACCTTCCAGGACAAAACACTCTGAGAGTAAATACACACTTTCTAAATTACCTCTGGATTGTGATCATCCTTGTAGAGTAAGTGCTTGCATCCTTGCATAGTAAACATTTATTTAGTATTTAACAATTGATACCAACTAATTGTGTGACCCTGAGCAAGTTACTATACCTCTTCTGTTTTAGTTTTTCTTATTTGTAAATCATATTAATGATACCCATCTCAAAATTTCTTCAAGATTAAGAGTTATTACATATGTGGAATCTAAGAAATGATACAAATGAACTTATTTATAAAAATGGAAATACAGACACAGAAAACAAACTTATGGTTATGAAAGGGGATGGCGGGTAGACATAAATTAGGAGTCTGGGATAAACACAGACACACTACTATATATAAAATAGGTAAACAACAGAGACCTACTGTATAGCACAGCACTCAAGATCTTGTAATAACCTATAATGGAAAAGAATCTGAAAAAGAACATATATTTGTATAACTGATTCACTTTGCTGTACACTTGAAACTAACTTAACATTGTAAATTAGTTATACTTCAATTTAAAATAAAGTTATCACGTGCCTTAGTTACCATCTACTTACTTCCTGGCACACAGTTAAGTATTTTTATGGATCCATTATTATTTCATACTATACTCCAAGATTTCTAACTAATGATGACACGTCACTCATGAGGTGACTACTGATGGCAATCCCAATGAGAAGGGGCCCACTGCCAGAGCCAGGGCACGTGGAGGTGCAGAGGCAGGGTGAGGCTGCTCCCCCGAGATGGCACTGCCAAAGCAGACAGCAGGGCTGGTATCAAGTTAACAGCCATAAGGAGCCCTCCTTAGACCGCCTTGAGAAAAAAAAAGGATCTACTCCTGGAACTCAGAAACTGCAGAAGTTCAAAACAGAGACTGGTGGGGAAGAAGGCTGATACTCCTAGAAACAAAACTATAGATACCAGCAAAAACAAAAGGTATAGATATTAGCTAAGAAAATATTATGACTTACAGATAAGGCCAAAATGTCTACCTAGAATATGCAAAATGATTAAACAATAATAATGGTGGGAAAAACCTGTTTACAATAGCAACAAAATCCATAAAATACAAAAATAATGTAAAAGCACAAGACCTTATGTAAAACTTTACTGAAGAGCATTTTAAAAGCTGGAATAAAAGAAAACATCTTATGTGTATGAATAGCTAATCTTTATATGGTAAAAACATAAACTGTCTCCAAACTAGTCCATAAATTAATATATTTCCTACCAAATTTTAAAAGCCTCACTAAAACTTTTGCAATTTGGCAAAGAGACTAAAGTTCAACTGGAGAACAAATATACAAAAATAATTAAGAAAATTCAGAAAATTTTTTAGAAATTCAGAAAATTTTTAGAAAAGGAAAACCGTCAACCACACATTAAGTAATTAGAAAGTGACTGTAAATGCCAGTATGATACTGCCTCATGAAATAGGAAAAAAAAAAAAAAGGAACAGAGAGTCCCCAAACAGGCTGATATATATACAGAGATTTAGCAGATAAGAAAGGCTAAATCAAATAGGAAAGAAAGAATGGCTTATTTAATTAATGGTGTAGGGCCACAAGTTATGTAGGGATTAAAGAAAATAACCTACATGGCCATATACCAGATGAAGTATAAATTTATAGTATGAAAAGAATATTTTAAAGAATATGTATATAATTCATACACACTAAAGGGGATCCCTTCTTTAGTAAGACTTGAAAGTCATAACAAAAAGCATCAATGAATTTGACTAAAGAAAACTATTAGTGGAGAGGGCAAAGATAAAAACACATAATTCAAAGCAAAGACACAGAATGTTTCTTAAACATATTTTTAAAAGTTCAGCCGTACTTAAAACTAAAGAGTTAAAAAGTCAAATAGCGACTTTTCTCCCTCCAATTCACAAATATTAACGTCATTCACAAGCCGCAGTCAAGGCAAAGGTAAGAAAGAACAGGTACTTTAGTATATCTGCGGAGGAAAAGCAAATGAGAACAGTTTTACATGTGTGTTTATAATATATTTAAAAACTCTAGAAGGTGATACACATACCAAATTCTTCACAGTGGTTGCTGGAGGGCCAAAGGCAAGTTTACATGGGGAATTTAACTTTCTTTGGATTTTTACAGTGTTTTCATAACAATCACATGGAGAAGGCAATGGCAACCCACTCCAGTGTTCTTGCCTGGAGAATCCCAGGGACGGAGGAGCCTGGTAGGCTGCCGTCTATCGGGTTGCACAGAGTCGAACACGATTGATGCAACTTAGCAGCAGCAGCATAACAATCACAACCTGTTAGGAAAGTATGCTTATGTTCTAAGATCAGGAAAAAGGGTCTTTGTGAGATCTGAACCGGATGTTTCACAAGGTCTTTTAAGCTATCTTCCTAGTTCTCGGCAATGACATTCTAAATAACTTTATCAGAAAGGTGAACCCCAAATAAATGAGGCATGCTTTTAATTGATCTCTTGTGGGGCACGTGATATGGGAAACAACACCACCTTTTCTCCAAGAGTATACTTTCACTTTCAGCACTCACTTCTTAGAGGCTGATGGTTTAAAGTGGGGGAGAGAGGAAGCAAGGTGTAATGAACATGTAAATAGCCTAGCTTCTGGATCAGTATTTGTCAAATTGTCCACTAGTAGGAAGTAAAATAAACACAGTGGGAATGAGTGGGCTATAACTAAGAGCGGGGACAAGGCAGCTGAGGGTATACACAGGAGTAATTATAATGACATAACTATAAGGCTTAGAATTAAAGCTGGGTAAGGGGAGAAGTAAGAAAGCAAGAGAGGTGAGAGTACAAAGATGGCAGAATCAATGGATTTTACACCTGATGGGGTAAATAAACTTTTAGCATTAGGAACCAGGTGTGTGAGCTGAAAGGATGGCAGGGGTGGTCAGATAGCCAGTCACATGAATCCAAGACTCTGGAGTAGTTCCAGACTCTGGTGACAGGTCCTGGGCAGGACTGTGCAGGTGAGGAGCTCAGTGGAAGCAGGATCTCAGACGAAGTGCAAGTAAAGGAAGTGAGGGGCCAGGATGTGTGTGGGCGTGTGCACAGGGTCAACAATATGAAGCCTATTTCCACCTGGGGAATCCACATACATACTCACAAAAGCCATTGATCCAGTGATTCTCAGCCTTGAAGGTTCATGTGAATCACCCGGAGACCCTGTTGAGCTGCAGAATGGGAGCCAGTAGATTCTATAACAACTCCCACACAATGCTGATGCTGCTGGTCCAGAGGAACAGCCCCTGAGCCATCCTCTGGATGGCAAGGCTGGAGTCTGGATCCTCAGTGAAATTGTGCCCAGGAAGCTGTTTATAGATGGCTCTTTGATTCCCAGCGTAACAATCCTCACTGAGATAGCAGTCAAAGGGTAAGGAACATTTTATATAGTCTTCCCTTGCCTTTTATTTCCTCTTTGCTATCAGTTAATAATTCTTCATCACGACCCAAACTTAACCTTGTCACCTTCCTCTATTCATCAAGCAAAAGGCAAGTGTGCAGCAGGGTCAAGACACTGCCTCATGCCTACTTTAGAATCATTCTACACTCCTAGAAAAAGTATGTACTAAGGACCTTCTAAATGATTTCTATGTCAGAAAAATAAATTCTTGTGATGGGTGTCTTGAGTATAGTAGTTGGCATCCAACCAGAAAAATAGAAACCATACTTAAGCATTTAAAACAGAGGGGATTTAAAGTGGGGAATTGGTTAAGTTGAAGGCAGGGCTGAGAAACCCAAGGAGCAGAAGGTAACGCAACCCAGAGATCAGCAACAGCCAGAAGCTGCTGCTGTTCCCAAGCCGGAGGGCAGAGAGAGAAACCAGGATTTCCAGAGCCCAGGAACCCGACCACCAGTGACTCTGACAGGCAGGGGCTTGTACTGAAGCCATGGAGGACACACAGTAAACCCTGGCAGAGAGGGGAGAAGACCCTCGGCTTTTTTGCTTTTCTCCTCTGAACTCCCAGGGCCTCCCATCAGCGAGCCCAGAGGAAAGCCGGCCGGTGCAGTTACATGAGTTATGGTTTGCTGAGAACTCCCTCCGACCTACTTCCCCATCTCTCTTCGCAGCAGAGCCTATCCTCTGACAGCAGCGAGGCTCAGGCCTATCCTCCCTACAGGGTGCTTCAATGAAAAGGAAGACGCTTTTGACAGCACCCTATAAAAAAAACCACCGGCCAGCTGTCTCAAGACCGAGTCATGCCTAAGAGGTGGCCTCAAGGTGCAGACCTATTAAAGAACAGATTCTACAAAAAAGGAGCTCACCCAAGTTAAAACTTGAGTATCATGAGAACCAGCATGAAAGAGCAACACCTGCCCTACCCATCATTAGCAGATATAATTAAAATTACCAAGATGAAAATGGAATCTGCATGTTCTTACTATAAGTAGCCAGTAAGGAAAGATGTTTAATATATGCACAAAGTACATTAGGCTTGGGTGAATACCATCAACTGATGTAATAATCTGATTTATAAACTGTATCTTCGATTTGGTACTTTAAAAATACACAGGACATGAGAATCAATTTGTTATGAATAGTGAGTTAATGATACCTATAAAAAACAAGCAGACACTGGCTGAAAATACACATTAAGCTATCAGTTGCAAACTTTAACTGGATTTCCAATTACCTTATTTATACACGGTTGACTAATCTCTATTGCAGCCATAGAAGAAGAAATCTAGACTCTTTAGCTTTTGGGGTGTAATTTTTTAAAAACAGATTAAGAACCCTGAAAGAGCACACTTACTTAAAGTTTTTAGTTTTTCACTTAATTTTATACTTTTGCATATTAATGAATAATATCACTAAAAACAACCAGTAGAGCTAACAGTAATAATAGCTAAAATTTGTTGACCATCTCTTACCAGGAACTCTCATTTATTCTTCACAATTGAGGAAACTAAAAATTGCTTGATGGTAGTTTTTCTGGGTTAATAATTACAGGCAGCCCTGGAGCACTTACCACACTGCTAGGCACTGTTTCAATGCATGACATTTATTAACTCACTTACTGTTCTTAACGATTTTGTGAGATGGTCCTACTACTTTTCTCATTTTACAGACAAAGAAGCCGAGGCATGGAGTGGGGAAGGGGTGTGTCCAGCTAGTGGCAGAGCCCTGATCAGAACTCCAACAAACCGGTCCACAGTCTCTGCTGTTACCCACCCGTCTTGAGATACACTGAGATACACTGTCTCTCAATCTTCTGTTCCATCTTCAAATACAATCAAGATAAGTATGACTGTCTGCTGCATTCCAACCACTCTTATAGAGTTGTGTAGTATTATTTTTACTGTAGATACAGTTATTTTAAACCCAGTGATGGAGACTAGACTCCAGTACAGCAACAGATCTAGCTTCACTGATTTCTGACTCCTTACTAATGCAATGAGCCCTCTAGCATATTCCATGTCCACTACCCCAAACTTGTGAATGCATCTCATCTCTTTACAACACTTACCAATAGTAAGGTCATGCACTGGCTGAAACCTCTTGTCTGTAAACTGTAGCAATAAGCATGATTTACCAACACCTGAAAATTAAAAAAAAAAAAAAAAAAGTTAAGAGAAAAATTCACAGAAATTAAGAAATATTTCATAAAAGCACTTGGAAGAGAGACATTCAGGGTTCCCAGTGCTCTGAGAGCAACGTGCCATGCTTTCTCAGTGCTCTACCACTGATCTGAGTGAAAGGTGGTGACCAATCCAGAACAGCCTTTGCATCCTTCATGTTCATTCAGCATTTCAACCTGAAAGATGGGAGTGGCAGGAACTCCCGGAAGACAACCAAGCAGCCCCTACCCCAGGATTCATGCAGGGAAGTGTTCCTGCACTCTTGCTTTTTCTGTAGTAGTGAAAACATTTAAAAAACACAGCACTTTCCTCTTTTTATAGTTTATTTTACCTTGGTCTCGGAAAACAAGAAACAAGAAGTAAGTGTCTGGGATCTACTTTAGTGGGAAAAGCTGCTTGTTCTACCTTCTGGCTGATTCACTTTGAAAGTGAAAGTCGCTCAGTCGGGTCCAACTCTTTGCAACCCCATGGACTACACATTCCATGGAATCCTCCAGGCCAGAATACTGGAGTAAGTGGCCTTTCCCTTCTCCAGGGGATCTTCCCAACCCAGGTCTCCCACATTATGGTGGATAGATTCTTTACCAGCTGAGCCACTAGGGAAGCGCTGATTCACTTTGGAATCGACTTTAATCTGAATGGCATTCCTTCACTCTTATCATTGAAGTCTTGAATAACTTCTCAATTTTCAAATTAAAGGCAAAATTTCTATATATATATGTTACTTGCCCTCTGAAGAGAACTGAATTTCACACCACTTCCTACTCATTTTCAGGCCTATAACCTTACAGGAGACCAAATCTGCTTACTTGGTAGCATAGTGCACTTACGAAACACAAAGGCAGTCATCATTCATTCATCCATTCACTTATTCAAAAAGTCACTGCTGAATGCTAACTATGCACATGGAAAACTGATTCGCTTGCTTCCTTACAGTCTAGCACAGGGAGAGAAATCAAACAGAACAAATGCCCAAATAATCTGTATGAACCGTAACTTAGAATAATCATAATAACTGCCATCTGAAAGAAAAAAATAAAGTACTATGAAGACGAGTAACAGAACAGACTTCATTTAGACTGAAGGGCTGAAGAAGGTCTTTCTTAAGTGACAAACTGAATGGTTCAATGTCTTCTATGTTATTCACTCAATGAGAGAAGGACAATGAATACCTTGTCACTTGCTACCTGTCTTAAGGCAGAGAGAAGTCACTCAATTATTTTGCTGAATGACTGGCCCTAGTGTCAAGTGTCAAAATGAACACTAACAAATCAAAGATAAATTCTGTGTGTGTGTAAGTTATATAAGTTCTGTGTGTGTGTGTGTGTGTGTGTGTGTGTGTGTGTGTGTATAGTGCCTTTTTTTTTTTTTTTTTTAACTTTTGTTTCTTTTAAAAACTGTTTTGGCCTTAAGGGGCAGCATATGAGATCTCAGTTCCCCTTGCGGTGGAAGCACAAATTCTTAACCGCTGGACCACCAGAGAAGTGCCCCATGTGGCTGTGTTTTAGGAAGTATTTTATTTGTTCAAAGTTTTTTGAATCTTTTAAGATTCTAGTTAACTGAAAATAAGTTGGAATTTCAAAACACTTGACTTTTTTTCTCTTGTATTCACAATTTCTCTTGTACATTACAGAAGGCACAAACCCATCAGATTTCTAATACCGCTTCAACAGCCTTGCAGGTCTAGGAGAGAAAGGAAAATTAGTAAGTATTAAAGTACAAAATAGGTGAGCAACTGAGATATGAATCTTCCGTTCTGCTTTTAAAAAGAGACTTTATTTTTAGGAGCAGTTTTAGGTTCATAGCGAAACTGAGCACGAAGTACAGCAAGATCCCATAGCCTCCCTCCCCACGGGAGCACAGCCCCCTTCACTACCAGCCTCCTGCACCAGAGCGGTAACACTTGTCACAACTGATGAACCTGCCTTGACATACCGTCACTCAAAGTCCACAGTTCCTATCTGGGTTCATTCTCGGTGTTCTCCACCCTATGGATTTTGACAAATGTATCATGTATCCACGGTTACAGTGTCACACAGAACTTTCACTGCCCTAAAAATCCCCAATGCTGTATCAGTCCTGCCCCCATACCACTCATCTTTTTACTGCTCCATAGTCCTGCCTCTCTCTGACTGTCGTATGGCTGGAATCATACGGTATGTAGCTTTTCCAGATTGGCTTCTTTCACTTAGCAATATGCACTTAAGATTCTTCTTTTTTCTTCATTTCTATTTTTAGCATTCAAAATTTCCCCATATGGTAGAGAAAAAAGTTATAATTAGAAATCACAGATTTTATTACTGAGGGAGCTCAAGAATCATCTCACAGTCTGGTAATTACTTCAGTGATACAAGAACCTGAAACCTTCTTCTTATCTCACAACAGAGTATGGACTGCTCTGGTAATAGCAATACCACTTACTCTGGCCAAGTACTGACCTCACTTTTAAGACACCACATTCTTTCTTCAGGTAATCAAAGGATCTTTTAAAGCAGAGAATATATCCAAGTGCCACTATGGTGTTTCCCAGGTCTCCTTAGTCACCCACCTATTGATCATTTGTCAGGATCAGTTAAGTTTCCAGATAGCTTATCTTATTCAATATATGTTGACTTATACTATTTTAATTCTGGATAAAATACTTGGGGGTTCTGGCTCACAATCACGAACACTTTTCTAAACTGCCAATTTGAATTAGCTAGGCTTTTTCTCAGTCCTCATTTATTTGACCCAGAAACATGATCTATTTATGCCATAAAATATTTCTATAAAATTTATCTACCTACAACCTTCTTAAAAATGACCACTTCTGGCTTTTTCAGGCTGTAATCATCTCCTTGGTCACTTAATTCTGTGACCAACTGCTCCTCTTCTTAAATACTGGAGGTTTCACAACCATTTCATCTTTGGTTATCTTTTCTCTTCAACTGACAGAACTAACCCAGTCCTATAGGCCCAACATACATCTATAAATTAGTGACTACCAATTGGAAGTGGTCAAACAGGAGATGGCAAGAGTGAACGTTGACATTCTAGGAATCAGCAAACTAAAATGGACTGGAATGGGTGAATTTAACTCAGATGACCATTATATCTACTACTGCGGGCATGAATCCCTTAGAAGAAATGGAGTAGCCATCATGGTCAACAAGAGTCGAAATGCAGTACCTGGATGCAATCTCAAAAACCACAGAATGATCTCTGTTCGTTTCCAAGGCAAACCATTCAATATCACAGTAATCCAAGTCTATGCCCCAACCAGTAACGCTGAAGAAGCTGAAGTTGAACGGTTCTATGAAGACCTACCAGACCTTTTAGAACTAACACCCAAAGAAGAGGTCCTTTTCATTATAGGGGACTGGAATGCAAAAGTAGGAAGTCAAGAAACACCTGGAGTAACAGGCAAATTTGGCCTTGGAATACGGAATGAAGCAGGGCAAAGACTAATAGAGTTTTGCCAATACAATGCACTGGTCATAGCAAACACCCTCTTCCAACAACACAAGAGAAGACTTTACACATGGACATCACCAGATGGTCAACACCGAATCAGATTGATTATATTCTTTGCAGCCAAAGATGGAGAAGCTCTGTACAGTCAACAAAAACAAGACCGCGAACTGACTGTGGCTCAGATCATGAACTACTTATTGCCAAATTCAGGCTTAAATTGAAGAAAGTAGGGAAAACCACTAGACCACTCAGGTATGACCTAAATCAAATCCCTTATGATTATACAGTGGAAGTGAGAAATAGATTTAAGGGACTAGATCTGATAGAGTGCCCGATGAACTATGGAATGAGGTTCGTGACACTGTACAGGAGACAGGGATCAAGACCATCCCCATGGAAAAGAAATGCAAAAAAGCAAAATGGCTGTCTGAGGAGGCCTTACAAATAGCTATGAAAATAAGAGAAGCGAAAAGCAAAGGAGAAAAGGAAAGATATAAGCACCTGAATGCAGAGGTCCAAAGAATAGCAAGAAGAGATAAGAAAGACTTCCTCAGCAATCAATGCAAAGAAATAAAGGAAAACAACAGAATGGGAAAGACTAGAGATCTCTTCAAGAAAATTAGAGATACCAAGGGAACATTTCATGCGAAGATGGGCTTGATAAAGGACAGGAATGGTATGGACCTAACAGAAGCAGAAGATATTAAGTAGACGTGGCAAGAATACACAGAAGAACTGTACAAAAAAGATCTTCATGACCCAGATAATCACAATGGTGTGATCACTGACCTAGAGCCAGACATCCTGGAATGTGAAGTCAAGTGGGCCTTAGAAAGCATCACTACGAACAAAGCTAGTGGAGGTGATGGAATTCCAGTTGAGCTATTTCAAATCCTGAAAGATGATGCTGTGAAAGTGCTACACTCAGTATGCCAGCAAATTTGGAAAACTCAGCAGTGGCCACAGGACTGGAAAAGGTCAGTTTTCATTCCAATCCCAAAGAAAGGCAACGCCAAAGAATGCTCAAACTACCACATAATCGCACTCATCTCACACGCTAGTAAAGTAATGCTCAAAATTCTCCAAGCCAGGCTTCAGCAGTACATGAACCGTGAACTTCCAGATGTTCAAGCTGGTTTTAGAAAAGGCAGAGGAACCAGAGACCAAATTGCCAACATCCGCTGGATCATGGAAAAAGCAAGAGAGTTCCAGAAAAACATCTATTTCTGCTTTGTTGACTATGCCAAAGCCTTTGACTGTGTGGATCACAATAAACTGTGGAAAATTCTGAAAGAGATGGGAATACCAGACCACCTGACCTGCCTCTTGAGAAACCTGTATGCAGGTCAGGAAGCAACAGTTAGAACTGGACATGGAACAACAGACTGGTTCCAAATAGGAAAAGGAGTCCGTCAAGGCTGTATACTGTCACCCTGCTTATTTAACTTATATGCAGAGTACATCATGAGAAACACTGGGCTGGAAAAAGCACAAGCTGGAATCAAGATTGCCGGGAGAAATATCAATAACCTCAGATATGCAGACATACACCACCCTTATGGCAGAAAGTGAGGAGGAACTAAAAAGCCTCTTGATGAAAGTGAAAGTGAAGAGTGAAAAAGTTGGCTTAAAGCTCAACATTCAGAAAACGAAGATCATGGCATCTGATCCCATCACTTCATGGGAAATAGATGGGGAAACAGTGGAAACAGTGTCAAGACTTTATTTTTCTGGGCTCCAAAATCACTGCAGATGGTGACTGCAGCCATGAAATTAAAAGACTCTTACTCCTTGGAAGAAAAGTTATGACCAACCTAGATAGCATACTGAAAAGCAGAGATACTACTTTGCCAACAAAGGTCCGTCTAGTCAAGGCTATGGTTTTTCCTGTGGTCATGTATGGATGTGAGAGTTGGACTGTGAAGAAGGCTGAGTGCCGAAGAAAGATGCTTTTGAACTGTGGTGTTGGAGAAGACTCTTGAGAGTCCCTTGGACTGCAAGGAGATCCAACCAGTCCATTCTGAAGGAGATCAGCCCTGGGTGTTCTTTGGAAGGAATGATGCTAAGGCTGAAACTCCAGTACTTTGGCCACCTCATGCAAAGAGTTGACTTGTTGGAAAAGACTCTGATGCTGGGAGGGATTGGGGGCAAGAGGAGAAGGGGATGACAGAGGATGAGATGGTTGGATGGCATCACTGACTCGATGGATGTGAGTCTAAGTGAACTCCGGGAGTTGGTGATGGACAGGGAGGCCTGGCGTGCTGCGATTCACGGGGTTGCAAAGAGTTGGACACGACTGAGCTACTGAACTGAACTGAAACCCATCTCTCTAGCCACCATCTTAATTAATTTCATTCTCATTATATCCAACTGCCTTCTGAACATGTCCACTTTAACTCTTTCAGGTTGGGAATGCAAACTTGTAAAACCTAATCCATTCTGTTTCATGTTCCTGCCTACCATTTTCCCAACAACTCAAAGAGTCACCTTCAGTATTTCTTTATCTCTGAAGTTGGTTCCCAATGGATCACATCAACAAGAAAATCTCGTAATTCCTTTTCTTCCTACAGCTAATGGCTCACAAATCTCATCAGTTTCCTCAGAAATACCTTGAATTCCATGCTTTCCCCTCTTAATCCTCAGTGCTCCAGTTCTGGTTCTCAATAAGATATGGTCTTTCTGCCTTCAACCTTTGCCTCAAATCTATTTGTATAAACCTCTGAAAATTTTTGCTAAAATGCACATATATAAAATTTAAGCTGTCCGAAATAGTAAACAACGTTCTTTGAGAAATTGTTATCCTAACAGATCATATTATCACACCACGGTCTAGAGAGCCTGTGGTGAAGCACAACACATCACCTTCTGTCCTCTGAAATGACACCACATTCTTCCTCTGGCATCTCTTACCAAGGAACTTGTCACTCCTTGGCAACTCTAAACTCATGCTTAGAGATTCCAATGCTTTCTTCACTAAAGCCTTCCTGTTCCAAAGATGCTATCAATCCCCATGCAGAATTAATGTGGGGATTAGTTCCTTGGGTTTCCATAGTATTTCCTTTATGCCTCAAAACCATGGTTAGAATCCTAGTTCTGTCACTTATGAGCTGTAACATGGAGCAAGGAAATTGACCTTTCTGGGCTTCAAAATTCTATCTATAAAATTGGGGAAATTCCTATACTATTTTTGGTGCACTGTTATAAGAATCAGATGAAATAAATGTAAGAGGGCCCCTGTATAGTAAGAGTTACCTGTGTCCAGT
The DNA here is from genome assembly GCF_003369695.1 of Bos indicus x Bos taurus. Classification (NCBI taxonomy): domain Eukaryota; kingdom Metazoa; phylum Chordata; class Mammalia; order Artiodactyla; family Bovidae; genus Bos; species Bos indicus x Bos taurus. The sequence continues at coordinate 26,504,517 of NC_040089.1, read as the reverse complement.
TTACAAACCTTCTCTGAGCTATATATTTAGGACATGTGCCTTTTTCTATTAGTACAATATACTTCAATAAAAATGAAAACACTGTGATGGGTCTTTCTGATGCATCAGCTTGACCAGGCCCCTTCCAATTACTGGGTGCTGCTGTGAAGGCATTTGGTTAAGATATAATTATAAGTCCACCCTCAGTTTCATATGGTGTAAGTTTCACTCTTTTGTATGTGGTTGTCCAGTCTTCCCAACATCATTTAATGAAGATTGTCCTTTCCCTACTGTATATTCTGGCCTTCTTTGTCATAAATTAATTGACCACATATGTATGTGTTTACCCCTGGGTTCTTTATTCTGTTCCATTGACCTATGTCTATGCCAATACTAATACCATACTGTTTTGAGTACAACAGCTTTCTAATATAGCTTGAACTCAGGGAGCATGGTACCTCCAAATTTGTTCTTCTTTCTAAAGACTGCTTTAGCTACTCAATCACTCTTTAATAGAAACTGCTGCACTTAACAGCTGTTAAGAGTTTCTACTGTGAAGTCACCTTACCTTCTTCCTTTACTCAGGGTCCAATACACTGTCCTCAGTAGGCCTAAGTGTTGTGGTGAGAACTGACTACCTGATTACCACATTAATGCCAAACAATTACAAGTAACACTCATTAAAAATGTAGATTCCTAAAACCTCACCCCAAAGATTCTGATTCAGTCTTTGGTTAGGCCCAGGAATCTAATTAATACACCGCCAGCGATGTTTTTAGGCAATGGCGCCTTCTCCACAAGGAGTATTGGTATGCTGCTGCTGCTGCTGCTAAGTTGCTTCAGTCGTGTCCGACTCTGTGCGATCTCGTAGACGGCAGCCCACGAGGCTCCCCGGTCCCTGGGATTCTCCAGGCAAGAACACTGGAGTGGGTTGCCATTTCCTTCTCCAATGCATGAAAATGAAAAGTGAAAGTGAAGTCGCTCAGTTGTGCCCGACTCTCAGCGACCCCATGGACTGCAGCCTACCAGGCTCCTCCATCCATGGGATTTTCCAGGCAAGAGTACTGGAGTGGGGTGCCACTGCATTCTCCGAGAGAGATGGCAATGTGGTATAAATTATTTGTGGCTTATTTTGCAAAGAGAAAATTTTATTCTTCATGTTCACATTCCAAACCAAGAAACCCGTGAAACATGACAAAACAATGAGGTCTGCTCTTTTAAATAGAAAATTAATAAACTCAGCAAGATACATTAAAAAGAATATAAGCTTTACAGTTGTGACACCAGTGTTCATCTGTATTATTTCATAACTTGTAACCTCAGACAAAATTTATTATAGAAACTAAGCTCCGTTTCCACATTTGTAAAATGGGAAAAAGAAAAACATGGCATTTCTACTTCACAGGAATATCATAAGGTTCAAATTCTAAAATTTTGAGTTTTGCATATTCAAAATTTTTAATGAAAACTTTAGAGGATTCTTCAAGATGAATACAGTTGAGGAGCAAAATCTCCAACCAAACTGATCTGACCTTGAGTTCACATTTTAAAATATCTAGTTTCTACAACTGCAGAAAATATTCACAATCTATAATTATCTTTTAAATAAAATGACTTCAGAGTTGTTTCCATGCTGCTGGTTTCCCACACATCATCCCCCTTGCATCTGAGACAGCAATCCTCTCATTTACTGCGATTAGATACTCATCTGTTGCTGACTGGAGTGGGTTAAAGAGACACGTCTAAATCCCAACTCCTGGAACTTCTGAATGTGACCTAACTTGGAAAAAGATCTCTGCAGGTATAATTAAGGGTTCTGAGATGTGATCAGCCTACATTCAGGTTGGGCCTAATTCCAGTGATAAATGGATACACAGGGGAGAAGGTTGTCTGAAGACAAAGGAGACTAGACTTGCACTGCCACAAACCAGGAGCCCCCGAAGCCACCAGAAGCTGGAAGAGCAGCAAGGATTTTCCTTGGAGCCTTCAGAGGCCCTGCCCATCCCTAGATTTTGGACTGCTGGCCTCCAGAACTGTGAGAGAATAGGTTTTTGTTGTTTTGAGCTCTGAGACAAGTTTCTTAAAATTATTAAGCAGTCCAAGAAAACCTACAAAAACGCACTTGTGAGGAGCAATTTTTCCTTCCTCCTTTTCCTTGGACTCATTGGTCTCTCAGTCTTGTTGACTCTGTCTCTAATGATTCCTACTGTAATCAGTAAAAAATAAAGAGACTCAAACACCAGAAATATTAAAATAAGGGAAGAGGAAACAAGGAAGACAGAGCATTTATTTGAGAAACCTCTCAGTGAAGGCTAAGAGGGCAGGGAGGAAGACACTCTGGACCCTTCTATGAAATGGCCAAGCCTTCTCCATCTCCAGAGCTCTGATGGATTCTACCAGCACTGCCAGACCAGCAACCCCTAAGCACAGGAACACATCTAATTCACTTTTGAAATTCTTCTCAGAAATGTGCCTTATATTTGGTAAACTTTCACCATTGCAGCCTCCTGTATTTCAATGTACACCACCAATTTAAGAGAGAAACACTGGACTATATTTGGATCCCATGTGTGACAATGGTAGAAAAAGTTGTTTCAGGTCTCAAGGCCTTGGTTGCTTATCGTATCACGGTAATCATACATTCACTTTACTCAGAAGGCTACTGCAAGGAATAAAAGAAACGGCATGTAAAGAATAAAAGGTAAAAAACACATCTATGCTTCCTTCCCTTTCCTGGCACAAAGTCAGACTAACACTTCATTGCACACTTCGGCCACAGTGCTCTCTACACACTTCATTAAGCACCTCTTGTATCATACTTCTGTTATCAATTCACACATCTACCTGCCTCCCTTAGGAGCAATAACATTCTGCATTTAGAAAACCACTCTGCTCTGTGGCCTGGCTTAGAATTAATAGATGCTCAGTGAATGCAGAATTTATGTACTGAATGCTTGCTGAAAAGATCTAACAGTGACACACTTGTATTTTCTATATAATGACAAACAAGTCTACATTTTAAAAAGTCAATTTCTCAAAAAAATTTTTATTCCCAACAGTGGGTTTTTCAGGTAGAAAAATGATGTTGAAGAATGAAATCATGACCACGTGACATTAAGAACTGCGTCTCTGACACTATCGGCCCCTGATTTAAGTGTAATTTCCCTCTGAAAATGTTAAAGTCTCCAGGGAGTGTTCCTTCCTTCCACATTCTGCCTCTGTCTTAGGGACAGTGGCTGGGCCCTCCACCTGCTGTTCTGTATTCTTTAAAATACTTAGTCCACTTCCCCATTACTCTAACCCCACATCATAGTCAGTGGTTCTTTACACCAGACTTTCCCTGTTCAAACTTCTGTTTCTAATTTCCATCTCCTACCTGGACTCTTAGAACTAGTGTGATGAATACATTCTTCATCAGAAGAAAAATTTAATTCAGTGAAGCTGAGGGTTTTTTAATATAAGCTGAGTTTAGATATTCTTAAGAAAGACCTAGCTTGTACAGTATTTTCACGAAAACAAAGCTAGGTGCAATTCATAACTTTTTAAAATTTAAAAAATAAAATGGAGCACTACCTAATTTACATAGAGAATAAATGACAGAATATTAAATTTAATAGCAAGTAACATAGCAGAAATGTGGTTAAAAATAGCTTCTCTTTCCTTTTTCTCCTCCCATTCTTGGGATCTTCTCGAACTAGTTTGTTTTAATGGTGGAAAATGGCTTAGAGTGAGAAGAATCAGAATGAAGGAAACTGAAGTATACCTCTCAGAATCTTAGGAAGTCACAGTACGTAGGAAGCAAAGGGGTCCTCTGCGCAATGTTCTCTAAATAGTAGGCTGTAACCAGTGAAATCAATTTACTCGGTTACAACTAGCATTAAAAAAATGAACTAGAACAAAATAGCAAATACTAGACTGCAGGGACTCAATAAAGATAGGACAAGTGCTATATGCAAGCTATTGCCTTACACACACACACACACACACACACACACACACACACACGTATGCACTTACATACATATTTAAACCCTGGGCTGCAATGTAAGAAGATGTACCTATTATTGTGCTGATAAGACACAAATTTGGAAATTATTCTCCAGAATCTCATCCAATTACACACCCAGTGAAAGAACCCATCCACATCATTTATGCTAGGATTCACGGCAAACAAATCAGCTAAAGAATCTAGAACACTTCTGTTCTCTTTTAATGAATATTTACAAGGACAGGGATCAAGGAAAAAGCCAGACTAAATCATCACAGTTGGGAATTTAACATAAAAATCAATCAACCAACCAACCAGCCAGCCAACCAGCCAACCAACCTTGGGTACCCTGAGTCATCTGCTAGGTGACAATTCTATTGCATAACCCTCTTTGTAAAATGATTTTTCGAATAGGTAAAATGAGGATGACACTGTATCCTGGTTTGCCAGGGACAGGCTTAGTTATCCCTGGTGTCCTGATGAATTAGGGATCACCCTGGATGATGAATTACACGCCTTCACTAAAGCGCTGATTCTCTAAAGTGTGCTCTCCAGAACAGCAACATCAGCAGTATCTGGAAACTTTTAGAACGCAAATTATCAGCTCCACCCCAAACTTAATGAGTCAGAAACTCTGGGGTGGAGTCCTTAAATCAGTATTTCACCAAGCTCTTCAGGTGATCCTCATGTGCCCTGCCTGAAGTCTGAGAATCACTGGCCTAGATATAGTCGACTAAAATGCTGGTCTCATTCTCCGATCCTCTTTAGTCTTCCAGCTACAACTAATATGACACCATTACCTGCTTGGTGTAACAGATAAGTAACAGAAAACAGTGAAGATGTGCTGCTGCACCTCGGTACAGGTTAAGTTCAAAACACGGTTATCCTGGTTTCCACTTAGAATCTCTGGCGATCACTGAGCTTAGAATAGTGAGACTACCTGATACCTGCCTAATACCCAAAGGACCCACTTCAGTATGAACAAGTAGTTTTTACTGCAGCTATGGACTTCTATAATTGAGTTCAAGCTAACACACTCTTGTCTTATGTAAAATATATGCATGACTTTTGACATTTTGAAGGTGAAAACAAGCTCTTTCTTCACATACAATCTTATTTGACCCTAACAGTAAGCCTATGACATCAGTAAAGCAGGAATGATAATCTCATTTTTTTTTTTTTTTGCCACATCACACAGCTTGTGGGATCTTAGTTCCCCAAAAAGGGATTGAACCCAGGCCACAGCAGTGAAAGTACTGAGTCCTAATCATGGACTGCCAGGGAATTCCTGATAACCTTATTTTAAAGATGAAGGAACGGAGGCTTAAATGACATGCCTCAAGTTAAAACACAGTGAGAAGCAGAATTGAAACTCAAAATAAGGTTTTTAAATTTACAATATAAGTCATATTTTTCCACTGTACCACCCAACCTCCTGAGTTTGTTCTTCTCAGATACATATTACTACTTGCAAACAATACCTCCCCTAACTAAAAAGAAGCTATCTCACTTACCATGTATTAGCATCAACAGTAAGATAAAGAAAAGAAATATTCTATAAGCTTAAAGACTCTGACGGAGCAGAAATTTAACAAACGAAGGTTTTAAAAAAATAATAGATCAGGTGTGTCAACATATTTTAACCTGACCATTTTCCTGACTGTTTCATAAAGATTCCAAATAAGAACTTAGCATCTCACAAGTAAATTTCAATGAAGTAGCTTGAAGAGGATACTTTCTCAGGATGTTATAAAAGAAGAAGGTGTCTGGATATAAACGTACACTATAATCACCATACAGTAAGTTTACTGCACATGATGTCTAAGTAGTATGTTATGATGTAAATGAGTATCAAAACCAAAGACTGTAAGCAGAACGATCCATTTCTTGCAGTGCTAGGTTAATAAGAAGTACATGATAACAGTAACTAAATCAAGCTCCTTAAATCCCTGAAGACTTGGTATCAGTCAACACAGACAATGTTAAGACTAGCCTGTTGAATTTAAGTATTGATACATGAATACTTAAATTCACAATTAAATACTAATATTCTTTCTAAATTCCTATTCTTAATGGAAGATGATTTATGACATTCCATTGTGGTCACATTTGACCTCGGCTGAGCCAATCAGATGCGCCTGTTCAGAATTTGGAATCTTGAAGGAATGCGTCAATATCAGGAACCAGAAAGAAAGAATCCACAGTGGCTACAGGGGAGGTGCCGGACGACTGGCGTGCACCAGCATCTGCTTCAGCAGGTTGTACTGACAGCAGGAGTCTGGCTGTGTCTTGCCTTCCGTGGTTTTGCCATTTTCAAGCTTGATTATACTGCATTCCTATCAATTCTATGGAATCCTATCTTTCCAATAAAACGCTGCTCTGCTTAAGTTGACCACAGCAGGTTTCTGCTGTCTGCTAGCACAGATCAGGACTAAGAAAACTGAGGACTGACTGAAGTAATAATGGTTCAGCTATGCAGATTTTTTAAAAGAATGAGATAGATTTATTTGTGATATGTTAAGACACCCAAGATTTACCCTTAAGCAAAAAAAAGGTGAAGAACAGCAATCATATTGGTGGGGCTGGGACGGATGGACACACACACACATACATGTTTAAAGATGCACAGAAAATTTCCAGAAGGATACACAAATCATTACTATACTATGTAAAATGGTGGAGTATTTAAATTTTCATTTTTCACCATAAACATTCATCGTTTTTATAAAAAAAAAAAATCTGAGTTTTTCAAAGGATCTATTTTAACATCAAATACTATATAAGCAATACTTTCACTAGCCCCATCCAACAACCTCCAGTGTGATGTGGCATTTAAATAACTAGCAAAACTTCTAGTGTGATTATAAATAGTCACATTAAATACTGGTCTGCTAAGAAAATTAGAAGCCTGAAAGTAAAATAATGCTTTGTGAAACTGAAGATTTTTATTTCCTTTTTTAACTCCTAAAAGCCACTAAAGAATAACTAATCAGTAGTACTTTTAAATGGAGAAGGCAATGGCACCCCACTTCAGTACTCTTGCCTGGAAAATCCCACAGTGGAGGAGCCTGGTGGGTTGCAGTCCATGGAGTCGCTAAGAGCTGGACACGACTGAGCGACTTCACTTTCACTTTTCACTTTAATGCACTGGAGAAGGAAATGGCAACCCACTCCAGCGTTCTTGCCTGGAGAATCCCAGGGACAGCGGAGCCTGGTGGGCTGCCGCCTATGGAGTTGCACAAAGTCGGACACAACTGAAGCGACTTAGCAGTAGCAGCAGCAGCAGTACTTTTAACAAGACTTACTTTATGGCTAAGGCTCAACATTCACAGATTCACATTCAAATCCAATATGATTTTTCCATTTCTTGGGTAAATTCTCCAAGAAAGGAAACTGTAAGCCAAAATGGATGGGGGTGGGGGGGGAGATTAAGAAAGAAAAAAAGGTTAAATGGTGGAAAGGCCTCAATAACTCCTGTCAGAAGTCTGAGTGAAGAGTTAGTTATCCCATTCAGAGATGGGGAATAAAGCTTCTTTTATGAAGCTGTACCCACAGCATATGAAACCAACTCTTTATACCACACAATGCTCTTCATAGTGTGGTCCCAAGATTCCTGTATTCCTGAGCCTCCACAAATCCCAACAAAAAACTCCATAGGACCACACTCTGCAGAACATTCCTGATATAAAGTCATCCCACCTTCTTGGCAAAATCAAAGACTGAGGAGCTCAGTTCCATTCTCTGTTCTCCATACACAACAAATACCCAAACAGAGGCAAAAGCACAAACTGATTCTACAGGATTATCAGGTGGGGAAGTTCTCAAAGCGTCTGATCGTGTCACATCTGATCTATCATTTGTAAAACGGGGTCAAGAGCTATCTAGGACTACTGCTAGAAATGTATGAAAGCTATAGCACAGTCCTCAGCATACAGGGGGTCCTCAATAAATGTTTACTGAAAATCTGAATGTCATGAGCTGTTCACTCCAGGTAGAATGAATGAGTCTTCTCCATGCTCCTTCAGTACTCTGCATAGACAAGTCTCTATTACACCATCTTGTCATTGTGGCAAACTTGTCTCCCCCTTAGGGTAGGGCAGTCCTGCTCATTTTTCTTAACTCCAGCACCGGGAATGCCCACATAATACCTTAACTTTCTTTAAAAAGAAAAAAATATTCGAATCCAATCCCCTACTGGTTGCATAAATTTCATCTTCCATGTCCTAATGTGTCAATCAAACCTCTGCCTGAACACCCCAGTAACCGACCTACTCACCACTTAATACTCTTTCCATTTCACAGCGAGTCGTCTACTTGTAGTCCTGATTCTGTCTGCAAAAAGCCACAAAGGGTAAGTTGAAGCCCCCTTTTAATATGACAGTCACCTAAGTATTTGAGGTCATTGTTATATTCTCCTTTAAGTCTTTTTTTGTTAAAATGTTTCAGTTATTCTTCCTTTCCTAAATATGTTGGGAAATATGGTTGACACACCTTTGTACCACCCTGACTGGTCTCTGAGCACAGATTCCAATGCGCAGATGTCCCTCTGAAACCAGTTCCCATAACTGAACTGCAGTTGAGTCCTGACTAAGCACAACTACTACCTGCCTTGTTTGTACATTACACTTTTCCTGAGAGTCACATTTCTTCCTTTGTGGACTCCTACTGGACCTAGTTATGTAAAACTTCTAAGCTTTTAGACATGTGCTGCTATTTAACCAGCTACCTCCATCTTATATATATATATATTTTTTTTTTTTTTAAGAAAAAAGTAAATATAGGGCTTTCACTTCATTTTTATTAAACTCCACTTTGCTAAATTTAGTCAGCCATTCTGGATTCTGTCTGGTGTAATGCACACATTAGCTCTTTCAACCAAAGTGGAGTTTATCCAAGTTGTTGCCAATATAAAATGTAAAAATCTAGGATTGAATATAGCAGCATGCTCTCTCCAGGTGGCCTACATGGACAGTACTTAAGGATAGTTATTCAACCAGTTAAAAATCCACTTAGCTGCAAAACCAGAAGAAATTCTTCACCCCATACCAAAGGTCATCTGGGAAAAGTGTAACAAATATTTTTCTTAAAGGATTGGTCAATTATCTCACCAGGCAAACAACTACTACTGCTTCAGTTTATAACCTAGTAACTAATTTCCCTATTTATTAATATTTCTATCAAGTAAAGCTTTTAACATAAGTAGTTGTGGACAAATGTACTTTTACTTTGCCCTTTGAAACGGTTAAAACTGAACCAACAATACTTGGGCCAAACAGAGAAGATAACTTTTGATCAATAGATTCATTTATACTGAAGACTCCTGCAGATCTATAGAACCGCCTCTTTCCAAAGGGGTTCAAAATTAAGAGAAACTTTGGCAAGGAACCTGAAGACACCATGAGTGAGTATAGGAAACAACTCTCCGTCTTACAACCTCTTTTCTGGAGACCAGTGAAAAAGAGCACCTTCTACCCAATATTCTTCTCATCCGAGTCTGGAAAAGACTTTTTCTTTTATAGAGTCCAGAGAGAATTTCAAGATCAAAGAACTGCCATTTTGCAGGTTAACATGTTGTTTTGCTTCTTTCAACTCAAGTAATTATAGTTTTAAAGTCAGCATAGTGAATACCTTTTTCCATAAGCAAAAAACCACCCCCGTCCAAACCCACAACTTAATTTTAGGATACTCAACATATAAGAAAAATTATCTCTAAAATACTGCCATTAATAAAGCACCCTGCAGCTTCAAAACATCTGTGTACAATGTTTGTTTCAAGCTAACAAAAATCCTGTGAGGTAGGTAACTTAGTACTACTGACATTTTCTAGATGAGAAAACTGAAGCTAAAGATGTCTGAACTTTACCAAAGCAATGAGTAAGCAGGAGCCACCATGCCAATCCAGATATTTTTCTAATCACAAACAGCAGGCCCTTAAGAAATTTTCAAGAATGCAGTCTAAGCTAAAATACCCAAGAGAACTTAGAATAACATATTATTTGCCTCCTAGATGCATAGTAGTTACTGCTGCTGCTGCTAAGTCGCTTCAGTCGTGTCCGACTCTGTGCGACCCCAAAGACGGCAGCCCACCAGGCTCTGCCGTCTCTGGGATTCTCCAGGCAAGAACACTGGAGTGGGTTGCCATTTCCTTCTCCAATGCATGAAAGTGAAAAGTGAAAGTGAAGTCGCTCAGTCGTGTCCGACTCTCAGCGACCCCCCGGACTGCAGCCTACCAGGCTCCTCCGTCCATGGGATTCTCCAGGCAAGAGTACTGGAGTGGGGTGCCATTGCCTTCTCCGAGTAGTTACTGCTAAAGGTGGACAAATGTTAAGGGGGAGCTATCCATCAATGTTAATAATGCCAGAGGTTGCAGAGCAGGTACAAATGCACCACTTACACTGGTTTATCAACTGTACATAAATGAAGGGAAACAAACTACTGACACTTGAGTTTCAAAGACAGCTCCAAAGTTAGAGGAAAAAAACCCAAAAACTTACAACACTGGTGGACACCTCTATAGAGTGCACTAAGCCAGGAGTACTACACACATCTTACAGAGAGAAAACGCAGGAATTTAAGTGAATTGTTCATTTGCACAAGTAAGTTATGGGCAGGCATCCTCTTTCAGATTGTCCTACAAGGACACTACACAAGCCCGGGAGATCTGTCTACCATACTGCTTCCTGTGTGGGACAAGTGTGCCTCCCCAGGAAGTCCAGAGTAAAGGGACAACCTGGGACCTAGGCCTTGATCCCTGCTCATGACTGAACTAGGCCGGTGCCAGATGGCAGGAAAAAATTCAAATTCACTAATGATTACATTCTCCTGGTAAAAGACAGCCTCTCAGATTGAATTTAAAAAAAAAAAATAAGAGTACTGGGCTATACAAAAAATAGACTTCAAAAAAAGTGACACAGTAGGGCTGAAACAAAGATGACAGTTGCCGGATAACCACTCTGGAGAAATGAGAGTCAAAGATGGCAGACTCTTTCAAGTTATCAACTGGCCATAAATGAGCAAGCTACACAAGAAAGTGAAGGAAAAAAAAAATCAACATATTAACATATTAGTTCACACGGAGGGTGAAAGAAATGATTTTTGCTATGAACAGCATAATTCAAACACTATATAGCATTGGTCAAGTTTGGTTTAGTTTTTCAAATGCATATGGGGAAATTCTTGAAGACATTCAAAGAAGTATAAAAATGATAAAAAAGATAAAAAAAGAACATGAATTATTAACCATTTATTTAGTCACACACAAAATCTCACTTATTTATTCCATTTTATAGATGAAGACACTGAGATTCAGAGACTGAAGAGGCTGCCCAAGCTCTCAGAGCTGCTGAGGAGCAGTAAACAGACTATCCTTGTTTTATTGATAGAATATTTCTGCTCAGTTTTGCAGAGTGGAGGTAGTTTCTGTTTTAGTAGAAAAGCGAACTGAGGGACTGTGTACTTCCACATCAACTCCACAGACCAAGCAGCTGATAAGCCAACACAAGAGGTATGATATGGAATATGTGGGAATTAAGAAATGTGTATGACATGGGAGAGAGAGCATGGCCTTTGGAGTCAGAAAGATCTGGGCTCAAATTCCAGCTTGGTCAGTTAACTAGCTGTGTGATGTGACAATCAGTCCACCTTCCTTCACTGTAAAGTAGAGCCTTCCTCATGGATATAATTGTTCAGATTCAATGAGTTATACCCCTAGAAAAGGCCCCATATGTTCAAATATGCGTGTGTACATGCTAAGTCACTTCAGTTGTGTCTGACTCTGTGAGATACTATGGACGGTAGCCCGCCAGGCTCCTGTGTTCATGGGGATTCTCCAGGCAAGAATACTGGAGTGGGTTCCATGCCCTCCTCCAGGGGATCTTCCCACCCAAGGATCCAACCAGCATCTCTTATGTCTCTTGCATTGGGAGGCAGTTCTTTAACCTTAGTGCCACCTGGGAAGCTCATGTTCAAATATACTACTTGTATATTTACATTTTTCACCATACTGTCTATTTTTTTTAAGGGAACCAGAAGAAAATGTCTTTCAAGACTCAATTAAGGAATAAGTATATGAGTACACATACTTTTAAAAAATTGATGATTACTGTAAGTAAGTAGATGAGAGAGAGTTCTCTGCAGTGCAGTTTAGTTTAGCCCCCCAGTTGTGTCCGATTCTGTGACCCAATGGACTGCAGCACGCCAGGCCTCCCTGTCCCTCACCATCTCCCGTAGTTTGCCCAAGTTCACATCTATTTCATCGGTGATGCTGTCCAACCATCTCATCCTCTGACATCCTCTTCTCCTTCTGCAGTGGTGCTAAATACAGTGTCCACTTCAAAAAAGTGTACACAGCATGGATATTAATGCTATTTCTGACTTCAATTTATTGTTTCTACCTACTGCTTCTCCTCAGCCTGCTGTGGTAGGGAAGATAAACTCCCCCACTGACCTGCTTCAAGATACACACACTCTAATCAATCCCTAGAACCTATGGGTATGCTACCCTACAAGGCAAGGCGGCCCATGCAGATGTGATTAAGATTACAGACCTTGAGATGAGGAGATTATCCTTGATTATCCAGGTAAACCCAATCTAATTATCTAAGTCTTTAAAACATAAAACCTTTCCCGGCTTCAATGAGAGATTGGATGATTCAAGAAGAGTCAGAAACACACAGAAGAACCTAACCCACTGTTGCTTTGAAGATGAAGGAAGGGGGCCAAATCACATGACTAGGTGGGTAGACTCAGGAAGCCAGGAACTGATGACACCAGCAAGAAAATGGAGACCTCAGCACGGAACTATTCCACCAACAACCTGAATGAGCATGGACCCTCCAGAAGGGAACCCAACCTGCCAAGAACTTGATGATAGCGCACTGAGACATACATCGGACTTCAGACATGTAATGCCATGTACATGAACTTATGCAGAACTTCAGAACTCTAAGATTTGCATTGCTGGAGCTGCTAAAAATATGGTGGTTTATGTTAGCAACATAAACTAATACACTCTCTCTCACTTGCATTTAAAACTGTAGAAAATTTGTATGTGAAGTCACTCAGTCATGTCTGACTCTTTGTGACCCCATGGACTATAGCCTATCAGGTTCCTCCGTCCATGGGATTTTCCAGGCAAGAGTGCTGGAGTGGGCTGCCATTTCCTTCTCCAGAGGATCTTCCCAACCCAGGAATCGAACCCGGGTCTCCCGCATTGCAAGCCAACGCTTTACCATCTGAGCCACCAGGGAAGCCCAATTAAATCCTTTTTGAAAGGAGAAATAAACTGGTCAATGCGTGCAGCCTAACCAGCAGAGGCTACCTAGTGTACATTCATCATGTTCTGAGGCACTAACTCTGTGCCTTCAAGAACTTCACTCATCATCCATCAACATTCATTTTCTTGTTTTTTCCCTCAGATTGGACCAGAAACATAGTAACAGTCAGCTACCCCTGAAAATGGCAACACTTTCAAGAAAGAACTGGAGAAACTTAGAGGTACATCATAGCTATGAAAAGTAGAAGAGCTTGTGGGAGAGAAGAAATAGTTTTTCCCAAAGGACACAGCTCAGTTTCTTCATTTATGAAATGGTTACTTTGCACAAACCAGTTAAAGGATTAAAAGCTTTCGATATCGCAGATGAACTACAAAAAGTGTGGAAAATTCTTCCTAAGAATCCACTAGGTAGACATCGAGTGCCAAAAACTAATGTGATAGAGATTTCTGTATAAATTCACCCAGGATATGCCTTAGTAGAAGTAGTGTTAGTCGCTGAGTCATGTCTGACTCTCTGTGACCCCACAGACTGTAGCCCACCAGGCTCCTCTGTCCATGCGCCAAGTAAGAATGCCAGAGTGGGTTCCATTCCCTTCTCCAGGGGATCTTCCCAACCCAGGGATTAAACCTGGATATGAAGGAGAGTTGGGCTGTGAAGAAAGCTGAGTGCCAAAGAACTGATCCTTTTGAACTGTGGTGTTGGAGAAGACTCTTGAGAGTCCCTTGGACTGCAAGGAGATCCAACCAGTCCATTCTAAAGGAGATCAGCCCTGGGTGTTCTTTGGAAGGAATGATGCTAAAGCTGAAACTCCAGTACTTTGGCCACCTCTTGTGAAGAGCTGACTCATTGGAAAAGACTCTGATGCTGGGAGGGATTGGGGGCAGGAGGAGAAGGGGATGACAGAGGATGAGAAGGCTGGATGGCATCACTGACTCAATGGACGTGAGTCTGGGTGAACTCCGGGAGTTGGTGATGGACAGGGAGGCCTGGCGTGCTGCAATTCATGGGGTCGCAAAGAGTCGGACACAACTGAGCGACTGAACTGAACTGAACTGAACTGCTGCCTCAGCAATTACTTAAAATCCCAGAGAGCAGAAAACCTGAAAGCAGGAAAGAATTAATTTTAGAAAAAGTCAGGCAGAGAGCCCACAACTGACACGGAGGGGAGTGCCACACACCACTGCAAAGGATGTTTTTTAAAAAATACAGATGTCCAGGACTCGCTGCAGATCCACTAAAACAGTATCTCCAAAGGTGAGACCCAAGTTGTCTGAGTTGAGGAACACTGCATGCATTAAAGGAGAAGGCAATGGCAACCCACTCCAGTGATCTTGCCTGGAGAATTCCAGGGACGGGGGAGCCTGGTGGGCTGCCGTCTATGGGGTCGCACAGAGTCGGTCACGACTGAAGTGACTTAGCAGCAGCAGGCATTAAAAAGGGTGCCTATGGGGATCCCCTGGTAGCTCAGACGGTAAAGCGTCTACCTACAATGCCGGAGACCCGGGTTTGATCCCTGGGTCAAGAAGATCCCCTGGAGAAAGAAACAGCAACCCACTCCAGTATTCATGCCTGGAAAATCCCATGGACCGAGGAGCCTGGTGGGCTACAATCCATGGAGTCGCAAAGGGTCGGATATGACTGAGCGACTTCGGCGTGTATGAGTGTATGACAGCAGAGGGAACTCTGCATCTCTTTGCTGGGTGTCCTTTACTTACAAGTGAGGAATAACAGCTAGAATGTGGAGTATTTTAAAACCTGCAAATGAATGCTACTGATGAAAACAAATGGGGAAGTGTCACAGAAAACGAGAAGTCTGAGAGAGGGACGGGGGCAGTCAGTACGCGGTTGTATCTTTTGTGGCAAAAGGACACAGCCTCCCAGACTGAGGATGAGCACAGAATAACAAAATGCAGCAAGCACAGCTGGGCCAGAGTGAGAGGGAAAAACAGCTGAGCTGGCAAAATTAGGATCTGCTCAAGTCAAACATCAAAAGGACAGGCTAAGAGGAGGAGAGCTGTGGAGATAACATGGGGGAGGGGGAGCAGGGGGAGAGATAAAGGAGAAAATTAATTTCATGTTGGAGTGGGAGCAGCAATGGAGTGGGGACAGAAAGGACACGAGCACCAGAGAGAAGAGTGGGGCATGATTGGAGATGAGGAGGCAGTTTCACCAGGAGAGGAGAAAGGGGCAAAGGGATGAGAAACCCAGGGCCGCGGCCTCTGTGGCTCAAAAGGCAGTCTCAGGAGCAATATAAATATTAGGGGAAGCAGGCAGCAAATACTCTGGCTGGGATGGAAAGGGGAAGGGGAGTCAAAAATCCTGAAGGACAGGAAATAACATGCAGAAAGCGAAAACTTCAAGTAAATTCTGGGTGACATTAAAAGATATGTTTCAGGAACATAGCTCTCTCATTTAATAAAACAACTAAACACATCCAAAAATGGGCAGAACTAGGCACTGTAGTTCAGGGATGTGTTAGGTGAGACGTCTATGAAGAAAACGCTAAGGAAGGACTAATACAGAATTCAGGTGAGAGAAAGCCTTGTGGAGACTCAAGTGATGAGGCTCTGTATTTCTCTCACATGGGTTATTTGATTCAACTCTATTCCTTAAACTGTGTTAACATATACATTTGGATTTGTTTTACATGAATGATATATCTTATAATTTTTAAAAAGTTAATGGAATTTTTCTACCTCCCAACTTCCCAGTTTGTTTTCCTACTGTGTGTTTTCCGAAACAGTCTAACAAACTTGCTCATATAATTATATAAAATGATCACTGTTTCTGGCCTTAGGTTTTGCAACATGAAGCTCCACTTCAGATGGAGTGACTCAAAATCACTGAGGGTTAGGCCCTCAGTGAATCTTTAAAAGAAAAAAAAAAAAAAAAAACAAAACACCAAAAAACCAATACACCAGGTGACTCATAAGAATGTAAAGAAACTCAAATTAGAGTGTCCCAGAGGAAGAAGTCTTCCAGCTGTTACAGTTCCAAACCTACAGAGAATCAAATGCTGTTCTTTCCCGGAATCCTCTGGGATTTAGCCCCTGCCCTTTCTCTAGTAATTTCAAACTTTCGACCTCAAGTCTCCCCTATCCTAATACACACACACACACCAGCCAACTTGATCTTGCAATCAACTTTAAACTTCTCACTCTCTCCTTCTCTTTCACATGCAAAGTCTTCAATAAAATGGCCCATGGTACAGCTCTGTTTTCAACTTGCCAGTATCACAGGGAGGTCTGGCGTGCTGCAGTCCATGGAGACACAAAGAGTCAGACAACAACAAATATCACTATGTTTTAAAAACATCAACGACTGAGCTACAAACATGTACTTGCAATTATCTACTAGATATTTCCCCTTTGCCCACGTGGCAAATCAAGTATTATCTTCCAGGTAGTGCAGCACCTCCCCCAAGAGCCCATCCACTTATCTATTGAACATGTCTGATACTGAATGCCTACCCTCACTTTTAAAACAAAGTCAAAACCATTCCAAACAAACAAAAAGATTATTTAAGAGGCTGTACTAAAGGTGATCAAAAAGTACAAACTTCTAGCTATAAGTCCTAGGGATGTAATGTACAGCATGATGAATATAGTCATCAACACTGTATGGAACAGCTGAAAGTTAGGAGAGTGTATCTTAAAAGGTCTCATCACAAGGAAAGAACAACTTTCTTGCTATATGTGGTGATGGATGTTAACGAAACTTATTGTGGTAATCATTTCACAACATATTTACTTACCAAATCACTTACTTACCAAATCATATGCCTGAAACTAAAACAGTGTTATACGTCAATCATATCTCAAATAAAAAAATACATTCAGATGTTAGGATAACATGTGTTCAGCCTTGTCTTGTTTATTTCGACTCCACTGACTGTACCCACCAGGCTCCTCTGTCCATGGAATTCTCCAGGCAGGAATACTGGAGTGGGTTGTCATTCCCTTCTCCAGGGGATATTCCCGACCCAGGAACTGAACCCAGGTCTCCGGCATTGCAGGCAGATTCTTTAATAACTAAGCTACGAGGGAATCCCTTCTCATACAACACTTGTCCTTAAAAGTTTTTAAGCAAAAAACAGGCAAACCAAACTGTGGGGGTGGTTAAATAAAGAAAGAAGAGAGGAGGGAACTAGTACAGGGAGCTAGGCAAGGGTGGGGTTTGTTATCACCTTGAAAAAATGAATGAATGAACAGGAGCTGCTAAGGTAATCAAAAACTCTGACCTGATTTTCACTTTGGCCGGAGTGGGATTTTGGGGAGTGGAGCTCAGAAGAAAGGGTATTTCAGATAGAACACAACTAGGTTTGTGCTTCTGTATACCAAGATGAGAGGCAGGAAACAAGAAGGAGGGCAGTGATGAGATTAAATGGGAGGCAGATGCCAGAATTTAGAAGCAACAATTATAGTTTTATTATAATTTTTCTCTCCTTCTGCATTTGATAATTATCTGCTTATGATATTAGTCCAGGCTTGTTAAAAACCAATTTCCACTTTATATCTAGGTTTAAATGACACATTTTCCTAAATGATTTTTCAGGAATAAGACATTACCCATGAAAAATTTTAAAGCTATATTTTAACTGCACTTGGCCATATAGTAAGAAAAGGAACATTTCAGCAGTATCTTGATCACGTGCAGTGTTTTTATATCTGTCCTTACTTAATCTCACTATGGGGGGGGGCACGCTAATAATGACTGTTTCAATAGGTAGGAAAACTGAAAACCAGGAAAAGGAGTGATTTTCTTCATTTTAAAAATGCATGTTTTCCACACTATGACGTTAAAAAAAAAAATTAGGATGGCTCTCCCACTATTGATTTACTATCATTCTTGCGTGTGTGGGGAGGGCACATTAAGTGGGTCTACTTTGAATTAAGAAAACATGGCAAAGGGGTCTGGTCAAAGTTGATATCAATAGAAAGTGGCAGAACTCGGCTAAAAAATTCTTCTGTCAAGTTATCAATGTATACTAATAGGAACATTATGGCCTGTTTGGCTATTCTTTCAATAATGTAATTAAGTATCGGGGCCTACCTTCTACTAAGATCTTCCTGGCATACAAAACCATGCAAAAACACCTTTTCTGCCCATAAAAGATAAGTAATTAAACACAAATGCCCACCCAAGTATCTACAAAACAGGAATTAATACAAAGGGGGATACATCCAGATAAGGAGGTGTAGTCACTTCCAGTTGGGATACCAGGAATGCTTAACACATCAAAAGAACTTAATAAATGCTGACTGTGAAACCATTATGGAAGACTCTAGTCAAACTTTGAGGACAGACAAATTTGGACAGAGAGACACTCCAAACAGAGTGCAGGAGCACTCTGACCAGGTAAAAGCACAGGGCCTCAGCGGCAGGAGGAAGGCAGGGACTAGTGACAGTGGGAAAGAAGACCAGCGTGGGAAGTCATGCATAGACGTGGAGGTCCCTGAAGGTCAAACGAATGAATGGAAATGGAGGAATGGCCCCTAAGAGCCCAGTGTGCAGACAGCTGACCCGACAGTTACTGGAGGGGGGAGAAGGCGGCGCGGTGGACAGTCTACTGCCAAGTGTACCTGGACCAGGTGGCAACAGCAGCAAGGGCAAGGATGAATGTCTTCCCTCTGAACTGCCTGGACACTGTTTTGGCATGAGGGCAAATTCCGAAGAACCCAGCACCAACTTGCTAGTATTTGCAGCCCCGCTACTCCCAGCAGAACTCTTCACCCACAGTAGATGTTCAGTCGGTATGCTCAAAGAGAGAAACCTGCAAAGGCTAATTTCAACTGTCACTACTGCTGATGTCCATAATCACCCTGCTACTTCCCAAACCCATTCCTATTATAGTTATTGTGAATTTCCTCTTCCAATCTCACTGTTACAACCTAAATTAAAATGTACCAGTAGGCCACTTCCTTCAGCATTTTAAAAAGTATATAAATTTGCTACTGAACATGTGCAAAACATTGCTTTATCTAGGATTCTGCATAGAGAACCACCAAGTTTCGACGCGCACGCCAAAAAACATTGCTGAAACACTATTTACAGCAGAAAATCTTTCTTTTAGGCAGCAATCAACATGCCTCTAGTGTTACTTATTCAACCTGACATATCACTAGTACAACCACAAGCTGCCGCTTACATTTCCAAAGTTGTGCAAAGGGTCCAAAGTTGTGCAAGAGTCATCACTGAAATCAGACTCTGGTATATTAATAGTTTTAACACCTGAACACGTCTTAGTTTTATTATTAGATTCACAGTAATGCCATAAAATCCATAAATAATTTAAAAATATATTTTTTCAATGAGTTTGACTACTTTGCAAAATACACTGGGATGTCATTTTAAGTGAAAAACAGCTGTATGTCTTTCTGCTTCAAATGGACATCAGGTCACCTGATTAATTGGCAGTTGTGGGCCTGGATTTCATGTATCGGAAAAAAAGCCAGTGTCCCCAACACGCACACGCACCAGAGAGCACTGAACGGCCTTGCATTACTATCAAATAACGCCAGTTTACACGTGGCAAAAGTCGACAGAGACAGAACTCTTCCGTGTTTTAATGACCTCGAAAAGCATTCCCCAGGCGTCAAGTAATGGGATGTTACTTATTCTGGCTTAGCAGTTGAGAGTGATAAAAATACATATATACACACATATATCTTTTTTTTTTTTTTTTTAATGTCTCCTTCTCAGCTAGCTGTCCCACGCCGGGGAGCGCTTTGCCCAGGCCATGGCAGATGTGAACGGGTCGGAGAAGGTGGGATGTGTCAGGGAAGCCAAGACCCTCCTTCCATCCCCTTCTGCTCTCCCCGGGCCCCCCTTTTCCTTTCTCGGGGGCGGCGGCGAGGCCCAAGGTGAGAGGCTCCGGGCAGGGCGTGCAACCCTCAGAGCCAGGCCGGCTCCCCTGTCATCTACTCCCCAGACCAGGTGGTGAAACGGCTGCCGCGGCCCCCGGCTGCAGGCCCGGCCGGGGCCGGGGCGGGGGCGACGGGCCAGGCCGCGGCCGCTCGCAGTGCCCACGTCACCAGCTCCAGCACTGCGGAAATGGAGCGGCGGGGAGGCGCCCGGCGGCGACCGAGCCTGCGCCGCCGCCCGACGCCGTTTGCCCCTCGGCCCCGGCCCCCGGGCCGCCGCCTCCCGCCCGGCCGGCCGCCGCGCCCCGGGCCTCACCTGTGTCGCCGATGATGATGTACTTGAAGAGATAGGCGTACGCCATGGCCGCGGCCGCTCGGTGCCAGGGCACACGGCTCCTCCTCCTGCTGCTGCTCCTCCTCCTCCGCGCCCCTCACCCCGGCGCCACTCGGCCTCGAAAAGCCAGGCCCCGCCCGCCGCAGCCGCCGCCGCCGCCGTAAGCCGCCGGGAGTGAGGGTCCAAGGGGAAGCTGAACAAACTGACACCGACCGAGCCGAGGGAGACAGCGCCCGGCCGAGCACACTCGAACAATAACAGCCGCCGCGGCTCCTCCGCCCCGCCTCCGCGCCGACCCGGAAGTGCTGCGGCCGCCGGCGCCGCCGGAGGAAAGGGGAGGAGCCCTGCTCGCCGGCCGCGCCCCGCCCCGCTTGCCGGAGCCCCGCCCAGCCAGAGCCCCGCCCCCGCCGGAGCTCCGCCCAGCGCCGCGCCTAGCCGGCCGCGCCCATCCTCCCGGTCCACCCAGAACCGGGCGAGGCCAGGCGCCGGTCGTTCCGGGCCCTTTGAGCGGGTGGCGCCGGCGGCCGGGAGACGCTAGGGGAGGGGAGGGGCCGTGCGGCTCCGTCGCCGCGACGCGCGCGGTGCCGCGTCCTTCCGCTCTGCGGCGGGGACGCGGGGTACGTGGTGGAAGGCGGAGGTCGCGTTCGGCGCTGGGCCTGCCCTGGGCTCGTGACAAGGGGTTTGAAAATGATGGAGCCGCTGGGACGGCGGGCGTGGGGGAGGGGTTGGAGGGTGAGGGTATTTCTGCGCTGGGGGACGGGGCTTTGACAGTGAAAATAATGGAAGTGTAAATCTGAAACCCTAAATCAGGGAATGTGAGGGCAACCTTGGTGTACCCCTGCGGTGGAATACTGCGTGGTCTTAATTAAAAGGAAAGAAAAGAAAGCCTGTCTTCTGCCAAGTAAAAATAAGGCACAGGACTCAGTCTATAAATACATACTTCTGCTATATATATGTAATAAGTGATATATATATATAATATACATATTTGTATATAAGCTGTATTGTTATGCAAATAAAGATAAATTTCTTTTTACTATTATGTAGAAAAATGACAGGAATGCACTTAAATACCCTTATGTACATAGTCTGAAAGGACACAACTGGGACCAAGGGTCAGAGGGAATATAGTTGGGGGGAGATATACTTTTCACTGAATTTTTCGAGTGCAGTTTGGATTTTCAGTGCTCATGAATTACCTATTGAAAAATGCACTCAAAAGAACACAGTGACTTCTTCATTCATTCAACACCAAGTACATACTATATTTCCTGCACTGCTGGGCATTGGAACTGAAAGCAAAGTCTGTTCTAAAAGAGCACAGGTTTTGGAAGAGGAGATGGAGAACAGGATAGTGTCAGAATAGGTTATCTAAAGTAGATCATCTCTGAACTAGACGTAGGAAGGATGAGTAAGTTTGTCAAAAGGACAAAAGGTTGGGAAGGGAACTGAAATTTAGGCGCAAGAAACAATGTGCAGGGTCCTGAATCTGTTGAGGGAATTCAGAGTTGCCTAAGGGAGCTCATTTGCTAACCCGAGGCTTCTGACCTTGGCAGTGGAAGGAGAGTTGTTAGGGCAGAAGTGACTGGGAGACAGTGGCCCTGGTTCCTGTTGCCTAACACTTTCCTCTCCCTTTTGAAATCTGTCATTCTACTGTCACCTTCATGTGGGGCTGGCAGTGGTTGGCTGGTATGTGGTTGAATGGCCTTTCCAAACGTCAGCTCAGAGGGATTTTTCTTCAGTGTTTGGAAGTGATTTTCAAAGATAGCACACAAAAATTTGACATGAAAAATTACCAGGCATTTCATAACCTGGTTCACTTATCTTTGGTTTGGGAGGTGGGAGAGAGGGTTTCTGCCCTAGTCCTCCAGAATTTCAAAGGTCATTTTGTCCCTCCCATCTGAGTGCCTTCACTCAAATCTTTTCTGACGACAGACACCTAGAAAGTCCCCTCCTTCCAGAAGAGACTCAGTTCCCTGCTGTTCCCAAAAGTATGTTCTTTATCCATAGTCTGCACGAGACCACTCTGAGGATGTTACCCAAAGGACTAGCATCCTTACAATCAAAAGCATTCCCATGCAGTTACAGGAAGTGAGCAGTGGGAAAAGTCACTGGTGTCAGGTCATGCGGGGGCTACCAGGGTTGGTAGCTGGGTAGTTGGCATGCAGCAGTTTACTCAGTGAACACGAGAGGAACTGGGGAAAGAAAGGTCAGAATTGTGTCTGTAAAAAAAATTATAGAAAGGGTATGTATGGAGCTATAGAGAATAAAGTGTAAAGAGAAGGATTCAGGAAACCTGCCTTTGACCCTGGCCCTGCTACAAACAGAATGATTGTGACAAATCTTTTGGCTTCCTAGAGAGTTTTGATGTGATCACAATAAAGTGATCAAGTTACCTGAAAGGTCTATTCCAAGTCTGAAGTCCTTCAATTTTATGTCTGTCCATCTCCAGATCTAAAGCACCTATAAAGAGGTGGTAATCCTCTCATGAAGATGTCATGGCCACAGGAATCAAGTGTTTATTGTTCTTCCACAGAACTGAGAGGCATCAGTTACTGGTTCACAGGAATTGTAACAGTGGCGTTGAAAATAACAAGGACTAGATTTTCCAAGTCCCTCCCTGAGCCTTGGTTTTCTTTTCTGAAAAATGTAAAGAATAATTGCCTCAAAATTATTGCCTTTTCAGTTTGGGATCAAATGAGATAATGCATATGAAGGTATTTTGTGAATTCTGAAAAATATATACTTAATATGAGAAACCCTTCAGTTTAGCTCAGTTCAGTTGCTCAGTCGTGTCTGACTCTATGTGACCCTGTGAACTGCAGCACGCCAGGCCTCCCTGTCCATCACCAACTCCCGGAGTTCACTCAGACTCATGTCCATTGAGTTGGTGATGCCATCCAGCCATCTCATCCTCTGTCATCCCCTTCTCCTCCTGCCCCCAATCCCTCCCAGCATCAGGGTCTTTTCCAGTGAGTCAACTCTTCACATGAGATGGCCAAAGTGCTGGAAAAACCCTTAGTGCTGCATAATTTTTAAAAATTACCTTGAGGAAGTAGAGGCCTTATCAGTATACAAATTCATGTTGTAAAATCAGCTCCACTCCTGTCTCTCTAGTTTATGTCTCTACGTTTATTTTTTTCTATGTGTAATTCACATTTTATTTTATTTTCTCTAAGCCTATACGGTATCTTGAATTCTCTTTGAAATAATACAGAATATAAATAAAAACCACACAAACTTCATCTCAAACATTTTATTTAGCCCCCAAAATCCAAAGACATTTTTCAAGAAAAATTTCATTGGCAAAAATGATAGAAATAAACCTTTCTTACCTTAAATCATAGGATTTTCCATTCAGTTTATTTTCAGCTATTTCACTCCCCTGAGGATGAATTCTGATAACCTCATCTCTCAGTCTTACCTCACATGTGGTCTGAAGATCATGACTGTGAAATTTAAAGATAGTCTACATTCTCCAAGGTCTCCTTGTTCAAATTTTCCACAACATTTTTAAGTAAAGCATTATATTAGAATTTTGAATTTGCTCTTCCCAATCAAACTTTTTATGTGTTTAAACTTTCTCTGGTTTTGATGGCTCTCAGTCTGTGGGAAGAGAGGTAGCGGGGAATGGGATAGGAGAAGAGTGGTTTGGAATACTGTCATCATAGGTTCTTACTTTGGTTTCCATGGTTTCCTTGGCTAGCCCTTGATGTGCTCTGGGAGCCCTGTGATCCTTGTGAAATGGTATGCACAATGTTGTATGTATTTGCATATATGTAATTTCATGGGAGAGATCTCTGCATGAGCCCATGACCCAGAAATAATTAAGAACCATGGTAAAATGCTTTCAGCCATTTCTAAACACCATGCCAGAACTAATTTTCCTGCAAATACTAATAAGCTCAGTACCAGTTTTGGAGGCAGAAAGAGGTTCAAATCCTGAATTTACTTCCTATCAGTTGAGTGACCTTGGGTAAATTACTAAACTCTCTAAGCCTTAGATTCCTCATAAGATAACACAAGTGCAGTGTCTAGCAAAGTGTCAAGATCCATGGAGACACTAAGTCAACACTGAAGTCATTTCTGCCTTCCCTTCATCCTCTGCCTGTCCTTCACCTCCAACTCGTCGCTAAGAACTGTAGGAGTTAAATAAGCCCAACAAAGACACTGCCTGGAAGAAGATTAGAGTCTCTTTGTGCTAAGTCATGGGTAGTTTTGGCTTGATGAAGGCTAATGGGAGAGCTACAGTGTTATCTTAGAGGACAGAATTTTGTTCTGGGAAATAAGGGTAGATTTTACAGGACAGCCATCTAAACAGCCTCAAAGGACATTATCTTTCATGGTTACTGCTTTAAACCTAATCATTCTAAATGCTTCAACAGCCCTCTCCACTGTACTTCATTCACCTTACCCATCTCACCAGCCATTTATATTCTTGCCGGGTAACACACTTAGTACTCCCTATCTTACTTTTCTACTTGTGACCTATTTCTGACCACTTGTCAAAGCCAAAGATGACTGTTTTCTCTCTTCCATTCCATTCTGCTCCTCCTTCAAAGGTTTACTTGAAGAGTCAAAATGGAATGATTGCAAATTCACATCCTTAATCAAAGTGTGTGCAGGTAAGTGAAGAAACTTTCTTTTATATGTTGCTGTTGTTCAGTTGCTCGGTTGTATCTGCCTCTTTTCAACCCCGTGTACTGCAGCACACCCAGCTTCCCTGTCCTTCACCATCTCCCGGAGCTTGCTCAAACTTTGTATGTAGGTTAGTTTTTTAAATCAGTGGACTTAACATTAATGATAGAATGGAATCTCTGTAGGTGCGTGAATGAGAGAAACAATGAATATTAGAATAATAATAAGCTCATTTTATAAAATCATGGATTAAAAATATTACATAAACTATTTTGAATTAATACAAAATTTAAAAGCAAATTAAAAACCAAAATTGTGTTCTTAAATTACCCACTTTTCTAAGTCCTTAACAGTGGCCTGGGGAAAGGCCCTATATTGGACTCCAAGAGGTCTAAATTATAGTCTTTCTTGCCACTAACAAGCTGACCCTGAGAATTTTTGTCATATACTCAATAGATATAATAATTCCAGTTGCTAACAGAATTGCTGGCAGGTAGATGTGAGGGAACTCTGAAAAGTACGTTATTCCTGGTAGAAAGTCTACATACCAAATCTCGGTTGAATGATTTTCTGCAAATGTATCTAAGTACATTAGAAGACTGACCCTTACAGAACCACATTAATGTCAGCAATATTCTACTCTCTGCATTGCTGGGTTTTGTCAGCAGAGACTAGACCATGCAGTTACTTCAAACCCTTGCCTCCACTTATCCTTGCTATGTTCTATGTCCTGTGTGTATTGGTAGGGACCCTTATTTTGGAAAAGTCAGGATCATTATAAGAATGAGGAACCATGAGGTGAATACCTCATGTAGAGTGAAGAGAGAACCAATTACCACTCCCATGAGTACTTCAATTTATTTTAATCATTACCCATAAAGGTCTTTAAATTTTGATAAAGGGAAAACCATTTCTCTCCATTTTTGAGGACATGATAAGCTAGCTGTGTCCCAGTGGGAGGTGTGGACACACAAAACCTTCTGTCACTGATATCTTTTGTTAGAGATGGGTGCCAGGAACTATGAGATCACATTTCAACCTTCTTCCACCTCCCCTTCCTCCTGTATCAGAAAGATCCCCTAGAGAAAGGAATGACAACCCACTCCAGTATTTTGCCTGGAGAATTCCATGGACTGAGGAGCCTGGCATGCTGCAGTCCTTGGGGTCTCAAAGAGTCTGGACATGACTGAGTGACTAACACTATCCTCCTGTATACTCTTTATCTCTGCATCTAGCGATCTCATTATCAGAATTTTCAACCCGTGGAGTGAGAGAGGAAAACGATATCAAAGAATCACATTTTCACTTCTAAAATGGAGAAAATAGAAGTCTATTTTTTCCAGCTTTTTGATTTAAAAAAGTTATTAAAAGAATAAATCTTTTCTTTCAAAATTGAGATTACCTCTAAAGACTCACATTTAAAAATCTGCAAGGTTAATTTAGATTTGCCCAAGAATCATTGCTGCACTTCTACTCTTTTAAATTTCTCAATTTAAGGAATCTGGGGATCAATTCTCAACAATTTCTTCAAATAAATAGATTATTAAAAACTACAGTATAACCTTAAAACAGCAATAAACATTTATTCTCACACAAGGTTTGTGCATCAGAAATCTAGGAGCAGCTTAGCTCAGTGGCCCTGGCTTGGAGGTCTCTCTGCTGCTGCTGCTGCTAAGTTGCTTCAGTCGTGTCTGACTCTGTGTGACCCCATAGACAACAGCGCACCAGGCTTTCCCGTCCCTGGGATTCTCCAGGCAAGAACACTGGAGTGGGTTGCCATTTCCTTCTCCAGTGCATGAAAGTGAAAAGTCAAAGTGAAGTCGCTCAGTCGTGTCCAACCCTCAGTGACCCCATGGACTGCAGCCTTCCAGGCTCCTCCATCCATGGGATTTTCCAGGCAAGAGTACTGGAGTGGTATGCCATTGCCTTCTCTGGGAGGTCTCTCACGGGGTTGCATTTAATCTCTCAGCCAGAGCTGTAGCCTGCAGACACCTGAAGGCTTGACTAGGGCTGGATGGTTTATTTCCAAGGTGGCTCACGCACATGACTGAGGCCTTAGTTCTTTACAGTGTGGACCTCCCAGAGAACTGCTTAGTATCTTCGTGACACAGAAGCTGATTTCTCCCAGTGGGTGAGAGGTGAGAGAGTGACCAGGAGGCCAAACCCTCAGTATCTTTTATGACCTATCCTTGAAAATCACTTCTGCTGTATCCTAGTTGCTCAAATGAACAGCTGGACATTTGGGTCTGGAGCTTGGGGGAGTGGTCTGAGCTCCAGGCAGAAATAACCATATAGCTGGTATGGTTATTGTGGCCAAATGTTTTTTCAAGTGTCTGGTAGAGACTTTTGGTTCTTCTATTTTTGTTTTTAAACCTCTTAATGCGTTTATTTTAAACTTTTTTTTGGACATTAAGTTTCCCTCTCAACAAAAAAGTATTGGTTGTCCCATCCCCTCCCCCATCCCCACTGGCCAGATCAGTCCCTGCTGCAAGGGCACTTCTGTTGCCCCTGAAATCTGGAAATAAATATCGAAAGAAATGGCATCAAGTCTTCATGTTGAGCGATGGCACGAATTGGGCCCCAGAAACCTGTCATGCAGAGTGTTACCAGATCTGGACAGCCTCGAGGTGGCGTGGAGAATGTGGGGGCTTGTTGCTGTGGTCACCTGTCCCTGGGCCCGGGGGCCGCGCCAAGTCCCACCAGATGGCTGGCTGCGCGGAGGCCGCCTGCAACCTGTCCAGGAAGTTATCCAGGGCTGGGATGCCTTCCTTCAGGCGTTTGTGCTTGCGCGTCTCCACCACCACTTGACTGGGGCAGCTGGTGTTGTTGAAGGGGTCCCCCAGAACACACACTGGGGGAAGGCCTGGCCGCCCATGTTGGACCTCCGGTCAGTAGTGAAGCCAAAGGACTCATTAACAGGCAGGTAGGCCTTCACGACAAACATGGTGCCAGCCAGCTGGGTCTCCTCGAAGACGTGGCCCAGCTTCCTGTTCAGGACACCATCAGATCAGATCAGATCAGATCAGTCGCTCAGTCGTGTCTGACTCTGCGACCCCATGAATCGCAGCACGCCAGGCCTCCCTGTTCATCACCAACTCCCGGAGTTCACTCAGACTCACGTCCATTGAGTCAGTGATGCCATCCAGCCATCTCATCCTCTGTCGTCCCCTTCTCCTCTTGCCCCCAATCCCTCCCAGCATCAGAGTTTTTTCCAATGAGTCAACTCTTCGCATGAGGTGGCCAAAGTATTGGAGTTTCAGCTTTAGCATCATTCCTTCCAAAGAAATCCCAGGACTGATCTCCTTCAGAATGGACTGATTGGATCTCCTTGCAGTCCAAGGGACTCTCAAGAGTCTTCTCCAACACCAAAGTTCAAAAGCATCAATTCTTCCACTTGTTCTGGACACTGGATCTCCACAAGGTAGATGGGCTCCACGAGCCGGGGCTGGGCGGTCAGCACACGGGCGTACAGGCAGTGCCGGGCCATGGGGATGCTCTGGTCACCCCCACAGTGGGTGACATTGGTATGCAGTGTCACATCATGAACGTCAAAGCACACACCCCACATGTACTTCTCGCACAGCGCCCCCTCCTTGGTGGCCCACTGGAAGCCAGCCACCACACTATCCTTGATTTCATTGAGGTATTGCATGCCCCTGGTGATGTCCGTGAGGATGCTGGTGCCCATGCCATCAGGGCCAAAGCACCAGGTCTTGCGGGTTTGGCCACATCCCACTTATAATTCTCGGCCAGGTAGCGGGCCCCCTGCTTGAGCTACTGGTGGGCAGACCTTGTCGATGTCCTCGGCTAGGCCATCAGGGAAGGGCTGTGCCTTCATATAAAGCCTATTGTGCTTGTTGGGGACCTTGGACAGGCAGAGCACGTTTGACTCCTTGCTGACAGTCTCCTAGTACGAGACAACTGGGTCAGATTTCTCTTGATGGGGATGCAGGCATGATCCTCCTCCCCATCCTTGAGGCAGATTTCCAAGTGCAATTCCCCAGCCCCCAATGATGATGTGCTCCCTGGACTCCTCAATGATACACTGCATCATGGGGTCCGACTTGGCCAGCTGCTTCAGGCCCTCCACCAGCTTGGGCAGGTCTGCTGGGTTCTTTGCCTCCACAATGACCCTGACAACAGGGCTCACACTGAACTTCATTGCCCGTGTGTTGTGGCTATGCTCAAAGGTGGTGA
This sequence comes from Bos indicus x Bos taurus, assembly GCF_003369695.1. NCBI lineage: Eukaryota > Metazoa > Chordata > Mammalia > Artiodactyla > Bovidae > Bos > Bos indicus x Bos taurus. The sequence goes on along the minus strand of NC_040089.1, from coordinate 26,475,243 downwards.
TGGTGTCGGTCTTCACCAGGAACTGATCCACGCCCACCAGGCCCATGATGTTGCCACAAGGCACATCCTCAACGGGCTCCACATAACAGCCCATCATCAGGATTGTCCTCTGGATTGGCTTCAGGTACAGGTCCTCCTTCTCCATGGAGTTGGGTCCCATGATGCAGACCGTCAGGCCAGTGTACACCACCCCTGAGAAGACCTGGCCAAAGGCATAGAACTGACCTTTGTCAGAGGTTGACACCATTTTGGAAGGTATATCATGAGAGGGCCTTTGGGATCACAGCTTTTAGTGCCCATGGCTGCCTCCTCACCTGGGGGCCCCTCGTACAGGAGCTCACAGTGGTACTTCTGGGCCATCACAGGGGAGGGCAGATGGATGGTGATCATTTGCAGCAGGGTGTCCCCAGCAGACAGCCAGCGGCGCATCACAGCCTTCAGAAGTGATTTGCCCTCCTTATCCTTATCTTCACTGTCCCACTTGATGTCCAGTTTTTCAATTAGTTTTGCCGTCTCCTCTTTCTTGAAGTTCATGATTGCATCAGACACCTTGAAGATGGGGTCCAGGATGAGCTGGTAGAATGTTAGCAGCAGCTTCTTGTCATTGGGTTGTTGGCTGACTTGCTGAACTTGCTGGTGGGTGGATCAAAGTACCAGTCTCCCCACAGCTTTTTCATTATGTCCTCCACTTTCTTGGCCCACTCAGCAGGCCCCAGCTGGCCTTCGCCCTTGGCAACAAACTTGGCCACATACAACTCTGCAAACTACTTCAGGGTAAAGGCCCAACTGTGGAGACCAGACCCGAAGCCAACAGTACTGAGGACAGGGTTGATTATGACACTGCCCATGGGGCCGCTCTCGCCCTTGCCATAGGTGGAGACAATGACGTTGATGTTCTCCGCAATGTGCTGGAAGGGCTTGTAGAGCTCCTTGGGCTCCTGCTGCAGTTCAGCAGGGCCGGGTCCATCTTGTTCATCATCAGCACTGGCTTGACGCCCTTGGTGACAGCCTGGCACAGCACCATCTGTGTTTGCACACACATGCCCGACATGCAGTCCACCATCACCAAGGTGCTGTCGGTGACATGGAGCGCAGCTGTCACCTCTGAGGAGAAGTCTACATGCCCAGGGGAGTTGATGAGGTTAATGAGGAAGCCAGAGCCATCCCTGCTCTGCTTGATGAAATTCAAGTTGTTCTCTGAAGGCTTGTAGAAAAGGAAGATGGCCATTGACTTGATGCTGATGCAACGCTCCTGCTCATCCTTCCGGGTGTTAGTGAAACAGGTCTCCCCAGACCGGGCAGAGGCGATGACACCCGCCTTGCACATCAGGAAGTCCGTCAGAGTGGACTTGGCATGGTTCACGTGGGTGATGAAGGCCATGTTCCTGATGTTGGCCTTCTTGTCCATGATGGGCCGGATCTGGTTTACTGTGAAGTTCACCATGTTGGTGGATGGTGGTGGTTTCTCCCAGGCAGATCCAAGTGAGCTAGTTCATGCCGAGGAAGGTGACGATGATGTTAGAAGAGAACCAGGTCTTCTATTATATGTTATCTATATGTATACTCTGTGTATCTATTAAGTATCTGACAATTATTGTTAAACTTCACATACATCTAATGCAATTGAAAATGTGTAACAAACCACCCAAATCATCTAATCTTAACAAATCTGGTAGCTTTTAATTTATGTATTTTTATTTTTTGCATTTTACCCTGAGAGTTTTATTTTAAATTGGAGTATAATTGACTTTCAATGTTGTGTTAGTTCTTGGTGTGCAGCAAAGTGGTTCAGTTATACATACATATGTTCTTTTTCAGATTCTTTTTCCTTACAAGTTATTACAAATATTAATATAGTTCCCTGTTCTAAATAGTTCCTTGTTGGTTATCTGTTTTACACATAGTAGTATGTATATGTTAATCCCACTGATACTATTTTTTTATTTAAATATTTATTTAAAGAAAAACAATAATAATCAGAAATGAAAAAAATGTGAGAAAGTGAGAATTCTTTTGTAAAACTTGAAAGGGAAAATTGATTTTTACAAAGATAGTGAAATGAGTATCATAATGCTTTAATATATACAAACTCTTTAACCTAAATTTCAAAGTTCTGATAATATAGCTAAAAAATACAAAATAAATATACAGAGAAAAAAATTTTTTGATAGAAAAAGAGACTGAGGCTTAAAGAGACTAAGTAATTTCTCGTATCATGATAGCTAGTAAGTGACAGTGCTGGGGGAAGCTGCTTGTGTGGGTCTAATGAGAGTTCTGACCTCCGCATACAAATTTAGAAGTCATTAGCATATAACACGTAAGAAAAACATATTTGTCCTCCACAAGGAATTGATGAAAGCTTTATGTCCATGAAAAAGGGTTATATTCACTGTCCCAAGAGAACTCACAGGATGGTATATATAGTAAATCAGGCTTAGAAACCTGATTTCTCTGCACATCAAGAGTGAATCCATCTTTCAGAAATGGCTCACATTAACCTAGTTTATGAATCTGATTTTTAAAAGTAGAATGTCAATTGCAACGAGAAATCACTCTCCCAGAGATGGGAATACATAAAATTAATGCCACTAATTTTTTCTTATCCTAGACAAAGAGTGAAATGTATGGAAATATTTGATGACTTTAAGCAGAGGGAACATCAAACATTCATCTTATGTTTGGGATGGCCTTTCTGGGGACAAGAATCTGTGACTCCTAGTGCCTTTCATTCCCTCACTCATTTCATCAGCCCAACTATACCCTGATGTCTCATTCTGATCGGAAAGCTGTATCTGTTTGGCCTCCAAAAGCATTTGTAAACCTGGTCCAATGGCCTTTTGCCTGGGTGCTCAGTCTCTCAGTTGTGTCCAACTCTTTTCAACCCTAATGGCCTTACTCAAGTACCAAATACTTAGATGAGTAAAAAACTCCCCTAAGTAACGTTTCAGTGAAAGTGAAAGTGTAGTTGCTCAGTCGTGTCTGACTCTTTGCCACCCCATGGACTGTAGCCCTCCAGGCTCCTCTGTCCATGGAATTCTCCAGGTGAGAATACTGGAGTGGGTTGCCATTCCCTTCTGCAGGGGATCTTCCCAACCGAGGGATCAAACCTGGGTCTCCTGTACTGAAGGCAGATTCTTTATCTTCTGAGCCACCAGGGAAGCTATAATATTTCAACAGAGAATATCAATTTTTATCTCCAAGATTTTCATTTTTTGAGCCTCTAAGACGGACTAATCCTCCTTCTGATGGACTTAGCCAATTCAATCAAATTATCATCAAGTTCTGTCCCCAGGATTCAACCTGTATTTTTAAGTCTCTCCTGTAACTTCCTTTTGCAGTATATTAAGCCCCCAACTCATTAATTACCTGCCATCTGACCTACCAAAGACATGATCCCGTCTCTGCTTGAGTTCCTTAGTCTGTAGAATGGGAAAAATAGTATCAGAGTCATAGGGTGACCGCGCAGTGCCTTGTTCATGTGAAACTACCTGTGTGTTATCACCGCATGGTTGTCATCATTGTTAACATGTTGAATCGTTAACATTAATTCTCAGGGCACAAACTTACACCTAAGTTCTTAGGTGAATCCTTGCTGTAAAACCCAATGGTTGTAATGTCAGTCATATGTAGTTCTGATGCTAAGAAAAAAATGGCACAGTGGGCTGTGTAACTTGAGCTTCAAAACTGAACTGAAAAGCAGTAATCAGAAAGATTTTTAAAATTAGGAAACATGGTGTTTTGGTGTTTTCATTTTTCTTTTAGCAGTAGATCCCATTAGTATTCAAGTAAAGTTCGTGGATAACTGCTCAGAATAATGCTTTAAAAGGTACAAAAAAAATAAGGATTACAGAAAAAAATTATATTAGAATTATATTAAAATATTCCCCAAATAAATTTCTGTTAGAGTAATATGTGCACTTCTTTATGACTATATTAAAAACCAAGATCTAAGAAGAGATCTAATAATGACCATAATTCAGCAGTTGGGATGTATGTAAATGATACAAGATATTTGTATCGATTGTACTGTTAGATGACAACATGCATATTCCTGTTAGCAACAAAGCCATAGATACTGCTAATATACCACAGTGTTGGCAACAATCATAACTGAATAAAATGTTGAATTTCAACTACAGTTAATACAAATAAAGATCCCCTCATCCAAGGGGCATGTTCTTTACAGAGAGACAGCAGGACCTAAGAGCCTAAGAAAGATATTATATCAGGTAGGTTACTTGCTGTGGTAAACAACAGAAAATCCAACATTTTGAGATTTATTATTGACTTAAGGAATACAGGTGATTTATAGCCCTCGCTCAACAGAAAAACTCCAGAGAGGAGCGAAAAGTTCTACATGAAAATTTCCAGGGTAAAAAAATCTATTTCTTCCAGATGTACTCTCTCCAGAGAGCTCCCTAGCAAACCTCCGTTTACACTTCATTGACCCACACTGCATACTTATTCCTGGACCATGCCCCGTGGCAGAGAAATTCCATTCCATTGGCTTACCAACCACTGGGTGAGTTCCTGAACAGTCATTCACAGGAAGCACCGTGCTCCCTCTGAACCAGTTGCTCAAGCAGAGCTTTGGCATTCAGGTGTGTGTGGGGCATTTGAGGTTGCTAGAACAACTGCAAGAGGAAGTTAGGGGTGCAGAACACCCCAAGATGCCTGGGACAGTTCTGCAAAGAGTTGCCCAGCCCCAGATACCATTGTGTTCGAGCTAAGAAATACTGCTGTAGATACCACCCTTGAATGTCACTGGCTTCTTATGGAGCTGTGGTATAATAAGAAATACTTTTGGTTTGTCTCCATTCGTGGCACATAGCTCCTAAAACCCTTGGAATTTCCTGAGTGATCAGAGAGTCCTTTGTTATTCATGTGTGTGTGTGTGTGTGTGTGTGTGTGTGTGTGTATGTGCTTAGTCACGCACACACTCTTTGGCACCCCATGCGATTCTTTGCCACCCCATGGACTGCAGCCTGCCAGGCTCCTTTGTCCATGGGGATTCTCCAGGCAAGAATACCGGAGTGGGTTGCCATGCCCTCCTCCAGGGGATCTTCCCAACAAGGATTGAACCCAAGTCTCCTGCATTGCAGGCAGATTTTTTACCATCAGAGCCACCAGGGAAGCTGTTGTTATTCATAAAGAACTCCTTTTTTGATCCCCTGGGATTTTAAGCTAATGCGATGACTTAAAGCTGTGTCCCTACATAGCTTCAGAATTGGGCTGGTCACCAGAAAGACTGAGTGGTTAGAATGGTTAGAACTTTCAGGCCCACTCACAAATCTCTAGGAAAGGGAGGGGGTGCTGCAGATTAAGTTCTATATAAATTTTTGTTGTTGTTGTTAATTTTCTTTGGAATAGAGATTGCTTTACAAAGTTGTATTAGTTTCTGCTGTGCAGCAAAGTGAATCAGCTGTATGCATACAGGTACGTGTGCATATGCTCAGTCGCTCAGTCTTTGCAACCCCATGGACTGTAGCCCCCCCATGGGATTTCCCAGGCAAGAATACTGGAGTCGGTTGCCATTTCATTCTCCAGGGGATCTTCCCAGCCCAGGGATTGAACCCATATCTCTTGCATTTCCTGCATTGGCAGGTGCATTCTTTACCAATGTGCCACCTGGGAAGCATACATATATCCACTTTTTTGGGAGTCTCCTTCCCATTTAGGGCACCACAGAGCATTGAGTAGAGATCACTGTGCTATATAGTAGACTCTGATTAGTCATTTATTTTACACATGAAGTGAAGTGAAGTGAAAATCGCTCAGTTGTGTCTGACTTTTTGCGACCCCGTGGACTATACAGTCCATGGAATTCTCCAGGCCAGAATACTGGAGTGGATAGCCTTTCTCTTCTCAAGGGGATCTTCCCAACCCAAGGATCAAACCCAGGTCTCCTGCATTGCAGGCAGATTCTTTACCAGCTGAGCCACCAGGGAAGATTTTATACATAGTAGTAGTTGCTGCTGCTGTGGCTATTAAGTCACTTCAGTCGTGTCCAACTGTGTGCAACCCCATAGACGGAAGCCCACCAGGCTCCCACATCCCTGGGATTCTCCAGGCAAGAACACTGGAGTGGGTTGCCATTTCCTTCTCCAATGCATGAAAGTAAAAAGTGAAAGTGAAGTTGCTCAGTTGTGTCTGACTCTTCGCGACCCCATGGACTGCAGCCCACCAGGCTCCTCCGCCCATGGGATTTTCCAGGCAAGAGTACTGGAGTTGGGTGCCATTGCCTTCTCCGACACAGTATTAGTAATAGTATATATATGTCAATCCCAACCTTTTGAACAATGAGACATTGATGAGCTTCTGGGTTGGTGAACACATGGAGATGCTGGGAGGGTAGGGCACGGAGAGCATGCCCCTTTTTCATCCGGCTGTTCCTGAGTAGCATCCTTTTATAAAAGCCAGGTAAATGTTAAGTAAATGTTTCTCTGAGCTTTGTGAGTCATTCTAAAAATTATCAGACGCAAGGACCCCTTGGCTTTCTGGGAACTCGTTTATGACTGGTGGGTCAGCAGGAGGCCCCTGGACTTGAGATTGGCGGTAATTCAAGTGGGGAAATCTGGTGGGACTGAGCTGTTAACCTTGGGATGTAATGCTTTCTCCAAGTTCAGTTCAGTTCAGTCGCTCAGTCGTGTCCAATTCTTTTTGACCCCATGGACTGCAGAATACCAGGCTTCCCTGTCCATCAAGTAGAGAGAATCAAAAGTGTAAGTGTTACCCCTCAGCCTTGTCTGATTCTTTGTGACCCCATGGGCTGTAACCTGCCAGGCTTTTCTGTCCGTGGAATTTCCCAGTTAAGATAGAGTCAGAATTAAATTTGTAGGACATCCAGTTGATTATCCACTGTACCTTGTAGAATTGCTCAGAGGTGATGGAGACCACTTTGGAGGGGGAGGTATGGATATCTGAGCAAGAGTGTGGAAAGAATGGTTAAATGGGTTCAGGGAAGATAACTGACTACAGCTGCTACAGATATTATAGATTTCAGAAGCAGAGAGCCTGGGGTTTAAATCCTGGTTCTGCTTCTCCAGCACTGTGTGATCTTGAGCAAGTTAATGAATGTTTAAAAGCTGTATTTTCTTTAATAAGTAAAAATGGAATAGTAAAACCTACCTCTGAGATTTCTGAGAGGATTGATTAGAGAATGTATGCAAGTCTGTCAAACGTCCTGGTCCCTGGAAGGGATGCCATAGAGTGTCAGCTTCCTTTCTCCCTGCTCTTATATGCCTGAATTTCCAGGATAGCTATCTGATAGGATCCAAAGGGATCAATGCCTTGCTGTTTCCAGCAAATGTTTTCAAGGTGCTAAGATCTTCTAATGAGAGCACGAGCTGTCATTTAAACCATTAGATTAGGAACATTACAGATGGTCCCAGCACAATGTGTTCAATGTCACAGATGGCTCATAACAGCAAGTCAGTAGTAATAAGCAAGAAGACACATATCAGTTTTAGCTCTGGGCTTTCAACTGCTTCTTAAATATACTAGTACTGTATAAAATAAATAAAATATGTATGCACATGTATGTTTAACTTTCTGTATACTTCACTTTTAATTATTTTTTTATTATTACTATTATTTTTTGGCTGGGCTATGTGGCTCATGGGATCTTAGTTCTCCAAGCAGGGGTTGAAGCCAGGCCACAGCAGTGAAAGCTCTGAGTATAACTACTGGAACGCCAAGGAATTCCCTCTATATGTTTCATAATCAGGTGAAGATGCATAGGAAAATGATCTTGGTTCCATTTTATTTTTAATTGGAGGATAATTGCTTTACAATGTTACACTGGTTTCTGCCGTACAACAACATGAATCAGCTGTAAGTATAGCATTCCCGTTTTGAAGGCATCTTCTTTCCTTCAAACAGAAGTCTTTGTGCACGCTGCAGCCTGACCTCCCTGTCTGGAAGAGAACCCTTATTTTTCTTTCAGAGTCCACGTGAATGATCAGTTCCTCTGGGAAGTCCTTCTGATTTTCCAGACTAGGTAGGAGCTTCTGTTTTTGTTCTCATAGCCTCGCATGAGTATTTAAACCACGACTACATTCAGTGGTTTAAATACTCACAGGCTATTATTTCCCATGATTCTTTGGGTTGATCCGGTGGTTCTTCTGCTTTATGACACTTTGACTGTAGTGCAGAGATAGCTGGAAGGTCCCGAGGCCGGCCTATCACGCTGGACACCAGCTGGGAGCTCAGTTGGAGTTGTTGATCAAGGCCCTTGGTGATTCTCCGTAGGGACCGTGCATTTCCAGAATGGCAACTGGATTCTAAGAAAGTGCATTCTAAGAGGCCCAGTCCCATTGAGCAAGTACTCATCAAACCCCTGCTGGTTCCATGTATATAATGTCCCAACAGTCACAGTTAATTATGTGGCCAAACCAATGTCAACATGGAAGAAGTCTGCACAAAGTTCGGTTCACTGGGGGCGGAAGTCTGCCACATCCAGTGAAACTTTCCTTCGTAGGACTCATCATTGTTTGCAATCATGTATATATGTATATGCCAATTATTGTGGAACAGAACCTTAAATGCAATTGAAATGATTTGCTGAAGCACATGCATGCATGGATTCTCAGTCACTTCAGTCATGTCCCACTCTTTTTGACCCTATGGCCTAGCCTACCAGGCTCCTCTGTCCATGGGAGTCTCCAGGCAAGAACACTGGAGTGGGTTGCCTTTTGCTCCTCCAGGGGATCTTCCCGATCCAGGGATTGAACTCATGTCTGCTGTGTTTCCTGCACTGTAGGCAGATTCTTTACAGCTGAGCCACCAGGGAAGCCCTGCAGAAGTCCAAGTGACTGAGAAACTAAAAGGCGGTGCCACCGTGCAGGTCTTACAAAAGGGATTGGTCCTGTCCACTGTTAGCTGGTCACCTCCCACCACACTATTTCGAGGATAATTGTAGGTATTCTGTGTTCCCTCTCATCTCAAGCCAAGGGAAAAGGATTTCAAAATTTATTTGGAGAACTTAACGTGTGATCCTTGAATTTTGATGCACCATTCCTGTGAGCATCCCAGTGCCTGCAAGCACCGGGATTGTTTGTGGGCGTCAGACCCTACAAGGGGATTGGCTCAGGATTGTCCCGCCAGGCAGCCCCTCTGAATAAAGGAATCTGTATATGTCCTTGACAGACACCCAATGATGTTTTCTACCAAAAGACATTAGCTGCATTTATCAAGTGCTTCTCATTCCAGGATATCACATACATTCTTTTCTAATGTGTAGGACAACCCTGCAAGGTATGTAGATTTTATTCATGTTTTACAGATGAGAAAGCAAATTGAGATTGAAATACATGCCACCATCATATAGCTGATAAATACCAGAGCTGTGTTTCCACCCTAGGTCTGTCTGTCTTCGAAATTCCAGTCCTTTCACCAGCGCCCCACTGTCACAGTTCAGGCAGACTAGGAGAAGACAGCCCACATGCAGCAATGAAGACCCAGTGTGCTGGGTCTTCTCCAGTTGTGGTGAGCAGGGGCTACTCTCTAGCTGTGGTGGCTCCTCATTGCGATGGCTTCTCTTGTTGCAGAGCACGGGCTTTACGTGTGTGGGCTCAGTAGTTGCGGTGTGCGGGCTTAGTTGCCCCGAGGCAGGCGGGATCTTCCCAGACCAGGGACCAAACCTGTGTCCCCTGCTTTGGCAGGCTGATTCTTCACCACTGGGTCATCAGGGAGGTCTGGCACATGTCTTCAAAGGCTGACATGGAGGACAAGTTTGGGGTATATTTGATAGGGATCAGTGCCTATAAAAAGAAGGGGGTGGAAGCAGCGTTGGGCAGATGGAGAAGCTGCAGTGCAGGCATCAGGACCATGTAGCAGCTTGGACACGTAGTGCACACTGTGTGCCGTCCTTCTGGCTGGAAGACTGGACCTGATACCTCTGCCTTACGCAGGCACAGGATGCGCGTTGCCCCCACGTGATAGTTAATTTTGTCAACTTGATGGGGACATGGGGAGCTCACATACTTGGCTAAATGTTATTTCGGGATGTGTCTGTGGGGGTGTTTCTGGATGACATTAGCGTTTGAACTGGTAGAGTAAGTGAAGCAGATTGCCTTCCCCATGTGGGTGGGCATCGTCCCATCAATTGAGGACCCGAATAGAGCAAAGGTGTGGGTGAGGGGTGGATTTGAGGTCTCTGCCTGGTGGTGAAGCTGGGATATTGGTCTTGCGTACTTGGACTGGGACTTACATCATCACCTCTTCTGGTTCCCAGACCTTGTGATTTGGACTAGAATTGACACCGCTGTTTTTCCTGCTTGCAGATGGCAGATCATGGGGTTCTCATCATGTGAGCCAATGTCTTGTAATAAGTCAATCTCTCTCTGTGTAATTTCTGTCTTTTTCAGGGCTTTCCTGGTGGCTCAGTGGTAAAGAATCTGCCTGCTAATGCAGGAGACACGGGTTTGATTCCTGGTCTGGGAAGATCCCCTGAAGAAGGAAATGGCAACCCACTCCAGTATTCTTGTATTCTTCCCTGGAGAATCCCCATGGACACAGGAGGGTCCCAAAAGAGTCAGACACAACTTAGCGATTGAACAAAAACAACAATCTTTTTCTATCTCTGTAACCTATTGACTCTGTTACTCTAGAGAACTCTAATACACCCAGGAAACACCTGTCCACAGGCAGGGTTCTCTCTGCAGCTGAGACCAGCCCCAAAGTGCCCGACAAGGGGTGTTATCTGCTATCTGCACACCCCACAGCTGGCAGCTCGTCCTTCCTGCACTTGGCAGCACATCTCCACGTCTACCACACATCTGAGCTATTCATTTGTGGCATTTTTATTTTTTGACTTAAAATTATACCTTATTAGCATTTATGTTTTAACAAAAATTATCTTGACATTCATTTACTATTTTATCAGATTTGAACAAGTGATTTAAAATCTGACTGCTGGTTAAATTATAACTTTCATGTTATGTATATTTTATAACAGTAAAATAATCTATAACTCCTACATATTACCTATATGAGAGTTTAGATTCCTTATCATGGTCCATGAAACCTATCAGAGTCAGATCTGAAACTACATTTACAAGCTTCTACTGTTGATCAGTCTTGCCCCATTCTCAGCCTCCCTTCCCTGACTGCTCCTGCTTCTGGACAATGCTTCAGTGATATTCAACTTTTCACTGATCCCCAAACAGTCCATCTTCTTCATCTAATTAGCCTTTTTACACAGCCTAGATTATTTGCATTATGCTTCCCTGACTTCCCTGCCTGATGATATCCTACTAATACCATTCAAGACAAAACATAAAGGGGGCTTCCCTAGTGACCCAGAGGTAGAAAGTCTGCCTGCCAATGCAGGAGACATGGGTTTGATCCCTGGTCTGGGAAGATCCCACATGCTGACGGGCAACTAAGCCTGTGCGCCAAAACCAGTGAGCCCGGGAACTGCAACTTCTAAGCCCATACTCCCCAACTACTGAAGCCCACACCCTAGAGCCTGTGCTGTACAACAAGAGAAGCCACCTCAATGAGAAGCCCATGCACCGCCACTACAGAGAGGCCCACCACAACCAGAGAAAAGCCCGCACAGCAATGAAGACCCAGCACAGGTGAAAATAAAAATAAATAAAATTACATCAATAAGACAAAATATAAATATTATTTGACTCTTGGCAAATTTTCTATATCCTTGTGCTTTTCTGTTATGTAGCTTCTAAGTATTCTTGACTTACATATACATGCATGTGTATGATTGCATTACACATACATGTCACATCATTGCATTGTGGCAGGATGGTTTTGGCTGCAAGGAGTAGAAAAATAGAGAGGTTTTGCTTTTCTATTGGTTCCATCCCTTTTAACCAATGATTCTATTTAATGTAAACATTGGATATCTAGTGGCTACGTGACACAGTTTGGCACCCTCCGTCTAAGGTCATCTTCAGTGAAATCTGGCAAATGTCGGTAAGGCACCATGTTCCATCCTGTGTAGCATATGAAGAGCCTAGGAAGTCAAGATGAATGAGGCAGGGAGGAGTCCAGACAACCGAGCAGTGAGCCAGGTGACTGTGTCACAGAGATACAGGATTGCTGCCCTGTGCAGGGAATTAACCGCTGCTTCTCATCTGAGAAGCAAGAGGGATGGGGGGAGGATTCCAGGTGGAAGGAACACAAGTAAGGCATGGAACAGGAGTTCAGGCTGCGGTTGGGGATGATGAAACCTTTGGCTAGAGCACAGAGCATATGCAGGTGGGCACCAAGCAAAACCACTCAACAGAAATCTGGGGCGGCATGGTGGAAAGCATTGTTTAGAGGGAGCTGAGTCATTGAGGCTTTTGAACAGCACTGAGGCTTACTCCCAGTCCTGCTCCATGACTGTCTCCCAGGGAGCATCATGTCAGCCCTTGACTGCATGGGCATCTTATTCTCATTCTTTCTTGACAGCAAAGCCTCCTTTTAAAATAAAAAACGAAACAAATAAACCAAAAAAGCCCTGTCCTTGAACTGAATCTCTTTCTAATAACTTTCTCCTAAACAACCAAGCCCATGAGAGCAGGCCAGAATCTCTGTGTCGGAATCCCTTGCTTTTCTGTGTGTTTTTATTTTTGAACGGGGGCCTCAGCTGATGGCTTGGGGGTTCCCAGGTGGCCCTAGTGTTAAAGAACCTGACTGCCAATGCAGGAGATGTAAGAGACGTGGGCTCAATCCTTGGGTCAGGACGATCCCTTGGAGGAGGGCATGGCAACCCACTCCAATATTCCTGCCTGGAGAATCCCAAGGACACAGAAGCCTGGCAGGCTACAGTCCACAGGGTCGCAAAGAGTTGGACACGACTAAAGTGACTTAGCATGCATACACTGTGGCTTGTGGATGTTTATTTGCCCCACAAGAGGTTGAGCCAAAACCCTCGGCAATGAAAGCCTGGAGTTCTAACCACTGGACCACCAGGCGGTTCCCACTCCCACTTCTGTTATAGCTATATATCTATCGATTATCTATGCGTGTGTCGTTAGTCACTCAGTGGTGTCTGACTCTTCATGACCCGATGGACTGCAGCCTGGAATTTTCCAAGCAAGAATACTGGAGTGGGTTGCCATGTCCTTCTCCAGGGGATCTTCCCAACCCAGGGATTAAGCCTAGGTCTTCTGCGTTGCAGGTGGATTCTTTACCGTCTGAGCCACCAGGGAAGGTGGCAGATTATCTATCTATTTATATACCCCCCCCCTCACACACACACACGTGCACGCGTGCGCACACACACATCCTACTGGTTCTGCTTTCCCTCTCCATTTCCTTCTCCAGGGGATTTTCCCTTTCTCTGGACAGCCTGAACCAACAGCAGGGGATCTCAAATTCCAGGTGTGTTAGACTCACGGAAGGTGTCTTTCTCATAATACCAAAGATGCAGTGAGTCCCTTTCTCTCAGTTTGGCTTCAGTAAGTCTGGGATGGGCCTGAAAATGTGCATTTTCACAGTCTCCTCAGTTGATTCTCATGCATATGGCGAGAGAGTCACATTTGAGAAACACTGCTCTGCATACTCTTTCTGGAGGATCTCATCAATTCTCCTGTCTCTAATGTTGTCTATGAGGTGACTACTTTCAGATCTATTTCTCTTGGCCATAACTCTCCTGATTCCAGGTTTCTATAACTGTTTCACATTCAGCTACTTGTTCCTTAAGCAACTAATCTCACTATTTCCCCTATAACATCTTTTCAATTTTTCAATTGACAATTTCACTTTATTTTTAATATTTATTTTTACTTATTTATGTATTTGTCCACACTGGGTCTTCGTTGCAGCACATGAAATCTTCCATCTTTGTTGTGGCACGTGAGATGTAGTTACCTGATCAAGGATCGAACACGGGCCCCCTACATTGAGAGCATGGAGTCTTAGCCACTGGACCACCAGGGAAGTCCCTGTAACATTATTTCAGTGAAGGACACTAACATGTATCTGTTCATTTAAAGGAAGAACCTGGGAGTCCTTTTGAAACCCTTCCTCCCGCTTCTCTACTTCCTTAGTATCTTTTGTATCTTCCCCATCTTTCCACCCCACTGCCATTGCCATGGTCTGAACCCCCAAACCTCTGGAGCCTGGGCAGTTGTAATTAACTCTACCCCCTACTCATCCCCTACCCTCCCGATCCAATCTCCCCTGTTTTGCCAGATCCATTTTCTAAAATCAAATCTGACCACAGTTAAACCCTTTAATTGCTTCTACAGCCCACAGGATAAAGCCTCAATTCCCAGGATGACGTAATATTTGCCCTCTTCCTTTAGCCCTGCTCCCCTTTAGGGTAATGCCTCCCTTCCCTCTCAGGCTTGTGCTGTGCCCAGCCGTTTGCAGCTACCAAAGCACACAAGGCTGTTCTTGGCATTTTTGTGATACTGTTAACCTGATTCATCTACCTAGAATGTGCTCTCTGTTCACACAAAATACATTTCACTCATCTCACAAGACTCACGAATCATCTTTGCCATCAAGCCTTTTCTAATATTTTCAGGTAAAACCAAACGTTTCCAGTCTTCCTTTGATCATATTACCTGAAATATTTTTTTGCACATATTTATTCACATTTGTGGTGGTGGTGGTGATTTAGTCGCTCAGTTGTGTCCGACTCTTTGCAACCCCATGGACTATAGCCTGCCAGGCTCCTCTGTCCATGGGATTACACGGGTAGCAGGAAACAAATGGCAAATAATTTCCTATCAAATTGGGAATTAATTATTCACTTTTAAATCCTGGGCACCCAGTACAGAGTCAGACATAAGGTACAGATTATGTGTGTGCCTGTTGAATAAATATATTAATTAAGTATAGTGGAAAGTATATTGTTCTAAATAAGGTCTGAGGATCTAATATATACCATCATGATTATGGTTGATAATACCATATTGTATAACTGAACTTTGCTACAGAGTAGATCTTAAATGTTCATACTGCCTTCCAGAAAAAGAAAAATAATATATAAGTATGTATATGAGGTGATGGATATGTTCATTAATTAGGTGGGAGAAATCTTTTCACAATGTAAATACATCAGGTTTTGATGTACACTTAAAATATCTTACAATTTTATTTGTCAATAAAACTGGAGAATAATTAAAAAAAGAAGAACATTGTTCCAGAAGTTCAATTTCGTGAGTCTACTCCTGGCTCAACACTAATGAACTTACTGCCTAGGACAAGTCATTAATTCTCATGCACTCCGGGTAGCTTTGTGGTTTGCTGGAAAGGACATAGTAAAAACAGCAAAACGATGACAGAAATGGCATGTGATCCTGCTGAGACTGTCATAAACCCCTCTAAAAATTATTATCGATACGGGTTTATGTACCAATAATCCATGTTCTGTGATGTCATAAGGTTTTTAGTGCTAAAAGGATTGGGGCAAAGAGTGACTCATGGTGCAGAAGTAATGCAGATCTCCTTCCAATCGATCTAGAGGGTATGAACGGAGAGACACGGGGGTCATCAGAAGTCAGGTGGGGGTGTTCAGCCCTCAGAAGGATGGAGGGGGCCTCTGCATCACACAACGTGCAACTGGTATAGCTGTGGGGAGGGGCTCCCCCTTGTCTCCCACACAGGGCACATGACCGCGAACTGCCCGTCACTGATCATGAATTAGAGACCCTGGGTGGCAGTTGGGTTTTCTGATTCTATGCTGGGTTTAAGGTGGATCTATTGTTTGAAAAGAACCCTGTGTTCAAGCTTCCTTTTGCTCAACCACTGGAGGAAAAGCAAATAAAAGGGAGAACTGGGATCCTCAACTAATCATTGTTTTGATTTGATTCGATTCAGGCACAATCCCTCTGAAAAGTTAAAAAACACTTTTTACTCGAAGCATGAGTAGGAATGTCCCCCTTTCTTTGGGAGGGGGCGGGGAAAGGTGGTTTAGAATTAGCTGTTAATGTAACAACAACAACACAACACAACAATGGTAGCAGCTACTGTTTGGGGGACAGATACTGTTTTCTAGGCTCGGTACTAACCACGTGACACACATTACTCACTTAATATCTGTGATAATCCCGTGTGATAAGGTCACTTGTTGTCTCCCTTTACAGAAGAATAAATAGGCTCAGATGGAGTAAGGAACCTACCTGAAGCCACACAGTGAGTTAAGAGGCAGAACTGAGAAACAACCCAGATCTGACTCCAAATTCCTCCTAACTACAGTCTTCTCTGAAAGTATCCCAATCCATAGCATATGCTCAAACATTTATATTGAGGATTTTGTCAATATATTCTTTGAATTTCATCTTTGAATTGATTGAGCAGTTATATGCATAGACATGTATATGACATATAAGAAAATACATGACAACTGGAAAATATGGGTCCTTGGATTTTTCTGATTAAAAAACCCCCCAAATGTGGGACCTCCCCAGCGACTCAGTGGATAAAACTCTGCCTTCCTATGTAGGTGGCATGGGTTTGATCCCTGGTTGGGGAACTAAGTTTCCACATTCCACAAGATTCAGCCAAAAAAAACCAAAACCACCACCAACAAAAACCAACCAACAAACAAAAAACCCCCAAAACAACCAACTAACCAATCAACCAACAAAGATCTCTTATGATAGAAACTTTCTCAATACTGGTGAAGCCACAGGTTCATGGACTTGTGAGTCATCTGTTGAATCATTTTTACCCTCTAAAGTACACTCCATTCTCAAACACTTTATCAGTGAAAGATTAATTCATGAACTCTAAAAATCTTAAGAATTATTTACTTTACATCTTACTTGCTCATCAGCTGTTTTCCCCACTTATGGGTCTGAGCAATCATTGCTTCACATATGTTATATTTCCAGTGATAATGTTGTTCATTCACGACTCATACAAGTTCATTTCTTCTGAGCCCTGTCTTCCACTGAGTGCTTCTTTTAAACATTGTTCTTGTGATTAATAATTTTTCACTGCCAACTGCTGTGATTCATGGGTAATAAGCCTGGGAGTTGAAGACAGTCTTTTTTTTTTTAATATTTATTTGTGGGCTTTCCCTCTGGCTCAGTGGTAAAGAATCCACCTGCAATGCAGGAGACACAGGAGACATGAGTTCAATCCCTGGGTCAGGAAGATCCCCTGGAGGAGGAAATGACAACCCAGTCCAGCATTCTTGCCTGAAGAACCCCATGGACAGAGGAGCCTGGTGGGCTACAGTCAAAATATTTATTTGTATTTACTTATTTATTTGTTTGACTGCACTGCATCCTTCTTGTGGCATGCAAACTAAAATCAGTTGAGGCATGTGGGATCTAGTTTCCTGACCAGGGATTGAACCCAAGGCCCCTGCACTGGGAGCGCTGAGTCTTAGTCACCAGACCATGAGGGAAGTCCCAGGAAAGATATTCCTATTTTCCCCTTAATGTGACTATTCCAACACTGCCTTCTGGTTCACCCCTCTCACCCCCACGCTCTTCTCAGAGCCTGGTTGTTGTTGAAATCATAAGCTCTGTGAGTTATGGAGAAAGATCATTCCCTGTCTAAACACTGCCTCCATCCAGACGCAGATGATTCATCCGGAAGCACTGGCTATATCCGTCACCCCCAGGACCAGCTATTACTCCCCAGCCTTGGGAATCGACACCTCCAAGCTTCAGACATTTGTGGCTCATCTTTATTCTCTTGAAATTAGGAAGCCAGGTTCCACGCTGCTGCCATCCATGACAGACCCTAAATTCCCACGGGACACCACCATAAAAATTGCTTCCAGGCAGAGCCCTAGGCTTCCCTGGTAGCTCAGTGGTAAAGAATCCACGTGCAAGCCAGGAGACTAGGGTTCAAACCCATGTCTCTTAGGTCTCCTGCATTGGCAGGTGGGTTCTTTACCACTGAGCCACCTGAGTGTGTGTGTGAGTGTATTCACAATGTGTTTCTTATTATATTTTGCAGTAATAAATGGGGGTTCTCAACTTGCAGGTGAAGATTATGATTTGGTGGATCGTATCGGGAAAATATCGAGTCCCTTGGACTGCAAGGAGATCCAACCAGTCAATCCTAAAGGAAATCAGTCCTGAATATTCATTGGAAGGACTGATGCTGAAGCTGAAACTCCAATACTTTGGTCACCTGATGCGAAGAGCTGACTCGTTAGAAAAGACCCTGATGCTGGAAAAGATCGAAGGCAGGAGGAGAAGGGGACGACAGAGGATGAGATGGTTGGATGATATCATTGACTCGATGGACATGAGTTTGGGCAAGCTCTGGGAACTGGTGATGAACAGGGAAGCCTGGCAT
Organism: Bos indicus x Bos taurus; assembly: GCF_003369695.1. Lineage (NCBI taxonomy): Eukaryota > Metazoa > Chordata > Mammalia > Artiodactyla > Bovidae > Bos > Bos indicus x Bos taurus. The sequence goes on along the minus strand of NC_040089.1, from coordinate 26,457,021 downwards.
GCTCCAGTCCATGGGGTTGCAAAGAGTTGGACATGACTGAGTGACTTAACTGAACTGAAAGGCATATCAGTCTCTGGAGGGATTGGGGTAGGTACGTGTATTTTATTTTATATAGTTGATTACAAAGTTGTGTTAATTATGCTCACAGCAAAGTGATGCAGTTATACAAATACATACATTCTTTTTCATATTCTTTTCCATTATGGTTGATCACAGGATATTGAATATAGCTCCCTGTGCTACACAGTAGGACCTTGTTGTTTGTTATATGTGTAAAGTTCCTGATTATAACATAGTTCTCTTGCTACTTCCCCAGCACTGGCATGGGTGTGCATGCACAGACACACACACACACACACACACACACACTTATACATACACACTGCTGTTTTTGAAAACAATCATGTCTTATGCGTCTGAATAGTCCCCTATTCCTGAAACAGTGCCTGGCACTTGGGGGTACCCAGTCAATGCTTATAATCGTCAAATGGCAAAGCTTTGAAGGTTAAAAGGTGGAATCTATGTAGTTTTCTTTCACCATGCCCGGCACATACTTGGGACTTGATAAATCACTGGGTGTGATCGCGATGACTTAGTGAAAACAAAAATAAAGCCATGAGAAGCTATATGAATCAAGGGCACAGGTGTGATGAACAGCCGCAGAGCGGGGTCGGCCTTCACAGCAGAACAAAGCTCTCTTTACCCCTCAATGCACTTCAACAAACCCATCCAAACCAGGAAACCTCAGGGACAGAGTGGCTGTCATCTCCCTAAGTAATAGAGCCTATCTCCTCTTAACCTTTGTGACCCTCAAAAACCAGTAAATTCCTTCTTTTATCTATCCCAAATCCTTTATATTACCCTCTAAGCCAATTTTCTGTTGTACTGTATTCAATGGGAATTGAAAACAGCTGGTCACCATCTGCTGTAGATTAATTCTTCATGTACTTGAAGCCTCTAATTAGGTCATTGCTCAGCCTTCTCTTCTCCAGGCTAAATATCTTATTTCCTTTAGCCCTTCCCCAAAGGTTTTATTTTCCAATTATTCAATTGTCTTCCTAGTGTTACTCTCAACGTCAGGCTTTGTGTTCTCTGCACACCTCAAGTGGAGGGGGGCTGATCAGTGTGAAGGGTTATAGGTGTTGAAGGTCACCCCTGCCACTTCTGAGGAGCTTTTTTTTTTTTTTTTTTTCCCTGTGAGTTGTTTACTTTCAGAGGACCATTTAGAAATGAACAGCAGCCTTTGACTGCCATGCTGACATTGGAAACAGAGGAATCAGACGGTTGTGCTTTGCTTCTACACTAACTTCAGACAGGCTAGCCCATCACCTTGACGGCACACCCCGAACTATGAGATGGTCATTGCAAATTTATAAGCAGTAGCTTCACTCCCGATTACAGATGCATCACTAGAACGGCACTGTGGAAGTGCCTTGGGAGCCTGGAAGGTCAGTGACAGCTGGAGCAAGAGTTTTAACTTGACTAAGCTCAGGAAACAAGAGTCTGGTAGGGAGAAATGTCCTCGCTCTTAAGTTCAGGAAATAGCCTGCACAGGGAATGACCCAGGTGTCCAAGCACCATTCTCCAAGGCAGCGGTTCTGTTATCTGTCTCCCTTCTGGAATTACATATATACAAGGCATTCCCTAGTGTCCAGATTTTTTATGAAATTCAGAAATACTTCATGGATTGATTGATTTTTGAAATGATTGCAATCATATCTTCACTTCTGGAGCTTTCTTACTCTGTCTCTCAGAAGTGTGTTGAGGGCCTTTCCTGGTGGTCCAGTGATCAAGACCCTGCCTTCCAGTGCAGGGGGTGCGGGTTCAATCCCTGGTCAGGGAACTAAGATCCCTCATGCCTTGAGGTCTAAAAATGGAAACACAAAGCAGAAACAATATTGTAACAAATTCAATAAAGGTTTACAAAATGGTCCACATCAAAAAATAAAGCATGTTGGACTTTTGGTTGGAAGAAGTTATCCCCTGTTTATCTGTCCTTTAAAGAATCCACCATTACTCAGAAATGATGACCAGGCTAGATGGTGTACTTTGCTTAATGCTATAGGCCGTCCCTGCCAGCTGAGAGCACCAGGGCTGGGTCAGAAACAGCCCCTAATGCGTGGATTCTGTGATGTAATGGGCACAATCCCTTCAAGAGGTGAACAGCATCACTCTCATTTTTACAGATGACACACACAGAGAAATTGTCTTTAAATGTGTTTCAGTTCAGTTCAGTTCAGTCGCTCAATCGTGTCCGACTCTTTGCGACCCCGTGAATCACAGCACACCAGGCCTCCCTGTCCATCACCAACTCCTGGAGTTCACCCAAACTCATGTCCATCGAGTCGGTGATGCCATCCAGCCATCTCATCCTCTGTCATCCCCTTCTCCTCCTGCCCCCAATCCCTCCCAGCATTACATCTCTTTCAATGAGTCAACTCTTCACTTGAGGTGGCCAAAGTATTGGAGTTTCAGCTTCAGCATCAGTCCTTCCAATGAACACCCAGGACTGATCACCTTTAGGATGGACTGGTTGGATCTCCTTGCAGTCCAAGGGACTCTCAAGAGTCTTCTCCAACACCACAGTTCAAAAGCATCAATTCTTCGGTGCACAGTTTTCTTCACAGTCCAACTCTCACATCCATACATGACTACTGGAAAAACCATAACCTTGACTAGACGGACATTTGTTGCCAAAGTAATGTCTCTGCTTTTTATATTTACGATAGCTTAGCTTCCCAGATCAGAGAAGGCGATGGCACCCCACTCCAGTACTCTTGCCTGGAAAATCCCATGGATGGAGGAGCCTGGTAGGCTGCAGTCCATGGGGTTGCTCAGAGTCAGGACAGGACTGAGCGACTTCACTTTCACTTTTCATCTTCATGCATTGGAGAAGGAAATGGCAACCCACTCCAGTATTCTTGCCTCAAGAATCCCAGGGACAGGGGAGCCTGGTGGGCTGCCGTCTATGGGGTCGCACAGAGTCGGACAGGACTGAAGCGACTTAGCAGCAGTAGCAGCAGCAGCTTCCCAGATGGCTCAATGGAAAAGAATCTGACTGCAGTGGAGGAGATGAGGGTTCCATCCCTGGATCCAGACAATCCCCTGGAGGATGAAATGGCAACCCACTCCAGTATTCTTGCCTGGAATATCCCATGGACAGAGGAGCCTGGTGGGCTGAAGTCCACGGGGTTGCAACGATTTGGACATGATTGAGCCACTCAGCATGCACACTTGGCTGCTTAGGCGGCAGAGCTGAGATTTGGTTCCTGGTCTGTTTGGTCTCTAGTGTCATTATGACCTCTTCCGCATGTTTGTTAAATTTCAGACCTCAGGATCCTGTGCTCAGATTCTGAGTCAGGAGACAGGACCCAAGAATCTGTATTTTCAATCCAGTATTCCAGCAGAGCAGATGCAGGAAACCCAGGTCCCATGTGTACAAAAATACTGTCTAACTTGGTCCCCGGATGAGGAAATCTAGGTCACTCTTCCTCAGACTCTATTGTACATCTGCCCAGGAGCTGGTTGAGAAGAGGCTTAGATTCCACTTCACAGCCACTGAGTCAGAAACAAGGAAGGGTTGAGGCCAGATGCTGTATTGTTACTGTGCAACCTGTGGTCTATTCTGTTGCTATTCAGTCTCTCAGTCGTGTCCGACTCTTTGTGACCCCGTGGACTGCAGCACGCCAGGCCTCCCTGTCCATCACCAGCTCCTGGAGCTTGCTTAAACTCATGTCTATCGAGTCTGTGATGCCATCCAACCATCTCATCCTCTGTCGTCTCCTTCTCTTCCTGCCTCCAATTTTCCCAGCATCAGGATCTTTTCCAAAGAGTCAGGGTCTATTCTGAGTCATGCTGAATATTGAAAACTGCTTCTGTCAGTCTTCCTGCCAGAGATTTCCTATCCCCAGCACTTTCAGATGCCTTTGTGGGAGATGGAGTCTGGTACGGTGAAAGACAAGAGGCTGTGGGCTTAGGGGTCTTGGCTTCCTGATTGTGGAAGGAGCTCTTGACTAAGAGAATAGTTGAGGTAACCCCTGAGAATGCCTGTTGCCTCACCTCCCACGGAAGAAACCTTTACCCTAAGGATGAAAAGCCGTGGTTTTGAAAGTCAAGTGTTGTATTTGATATCAGAAGTCCAGCAAAGAGATAGCCATTCCTTGCGGTGATGTAGCAGGTAGTGTTGCCTTGGCAACACAGCAGGGGACTTACCAAGAAGACAGACGACAGATGAACAGATGGGCAGGTGTCATTTCTTGGAGAACGCAGGGTTTACTAAAATGAGCAACTTGAAAAAAAACTTGGCACCTTCAGAAATCCAGTCATCGAAGATGAAAACTCAGAAGTTTTGGTTCTATGAATACATTTTAAATCTACAAAATATGTTTTAACAGCAGGGGCAAAAGTGTCATCACAGATGTCTGAGAAGTCTTCATTCTACGGACCTCCTTTGCAAGTAGCTTTCTAGTAAGTCACGTTTTGTACCATGTGTGGGGAAAATGAGTGGAGTGTTTGCACTTAAAAGCCAGAGCTATGCCAAGATAATTAAACCGTCACTGGATGACCTGAAGAGAATCGATTTGATTCAGCACAGCAATTTCTTGAATCAGTATTTATCAGGTAGGTAGGTGGTAATAAGTTTGAAGGTTCGTGTACACTTATATTTAAATTTGTTTTATAATATTCTGTTTAAAAACAGATCTAATTTTAATTCCCTTGATGAATTCTGACTCCTATTTATTTAATTCATTCTTACTTTGAACTAAGAACTTGACACTTCAACATTTATTCTCCATCAATTTCCCAAATACATGATAACCAAATCAAGATTATTGGGGTGAAGGGACCTCTGGACGTCAATAATTCAGCTTCACTAGTTCTTAAAGTACCACATTTAAATTATTTAAAGAGGAAACATTATGCATTCTATACAAATGTTTATCTCATCACTTGATAAAGATCAAGCAGGGTTTTCTGCTAAGTTAGGCAGTAAACAGATGCTGACCTTATAAGCTAGGGCAGGGGAATTCCTTACATTTTTCTCGTTTGAATTGGTCCCTGAGCTCTAAGGATGGGAAAAAGAATGACACTTTACACACGTGAATGAATGCGCCTCTGAACGCTCCTTGGGATACACGGAGCGAATGCTTCCTGTAGAGAGGTGCGTTGGGCTGCTCCTCAATCCTGTGCAATTGTACTCTTCTTCCTCCTGACTCGCTGTAATTTACCTGTTCAAAGTCTCCCTTTGCTTCAGAGAAATGAAACCCCTTCCAATCAGAGCATCTCTCTGCCTTGCGTGTCTTTGGGGGCGTTAGGTACTGCCCTGGGTCCCTGTGTTCCACGCTGCCTCACAGATCATATCTGCAGCTTTCAGGGATGACTCTCCCTCACTGCTTCTTCCTGTGAGATTTGGAGCTCTTCAAATCCAATTCTGAAGCAGGCAGACTTGCTCAGGACATCAATGAAGAGCAGAACTAGGCTCATGACTCTGTGGGACCCACACTGTCTGTTCCCAATCATCAACCCCACCCCCCACCCCCAAATCCCACCCTTTCTTTATGTCAGCACTGAGGAGGGTAGTCATGGTGAAAACTGAGACCAGCTTTTAAGGTGTGACCGAGTGAGGAAATTGTAGTTCCATGACACAAACAGGTTGGGATAAAGATGGTCAGAGTGAGATTATGACCTAATTAGTGATCTAACATGCTCCACCTGTCTTTTTAGTGAGTCTGTTTCTAATCATGCTGAATGGCTTCAGTCGTGTCTGACTCCTTGTGACCCCATGGACTGTAGTCCACCAGGCTCCTCTGTCCATGGAATTTTCCTGACAAGAATACTGGAGTGGGTTGCCATTTCCTTCTCCAGGGATCGAACCCAGGTCTCCTGCACTGCAGATGGATTTTTTTCTAACCACTGAGCTACCAGGGAAGCCCTTCTAATCATTCCTGTGGCCTTAAAAGTCTCAAAATGGAGCTTGTTTCTACAAAAAAAGGAATGTCTCAAATTCCAGAATGAAGCTCTTTGTTACTTAGGACTCTTGCTTGAAAATCATAAAAACTGATTAGAGCTAGCCTGGGCAACTGGAGATTTTGTTTTCAGGGTGAGGGAAATCAAAGGGCAGGGCTGCAACCTGGGACTTGGGTGGGTACAAGAGAATGGAGTCCATCGAGGGTCAGTCTGTACTGGCCCTTGCTGGTCTACATTCTTGCTCATCCCTTTCTCTGTCGACTGGTTTATGCTGCTTTTCATTCTCCACATTGGAAGTGTGGGCATGGCCACGGTCAAATTGTCCAGTTTTGTTTCCTCCATTCAGGAGAGAGCCTGGCTGAAGTGAGCACGCATCTGGCACAAAATGGAGGAGGGAAGATGGGACTTTGTCGTTATTTCGTTGCTAAGTTGCATCTGACTCTTTGCGACCCCGTGGACCATAGCCCGCCAGGCTTCTCTGTCCATGGGATTTCCCAGACAAGAGTACAGGAGTGGGTTGCCATTTCCTTCTCCAGGGGATCTTCTGGACCCAGGCATCAAATCCGCATCTCCTGCATTGGCTGGCGGATTCTTTACCACGCCACCAGGGAAACCCCAAGATTGGAATAGCCTCAATAAAAAACCTCCCACTTAGAACACAGAAAAAGAAGAGCCTTCACCGGTAAAGAGTCCAGAGCCTGTGCCTTCTATCTCTAAATAAGAGTATCCCAGAGTCTCAGGAACATCAGTGCCACCTCCATGCTGGTGGTGGTGTGAGTTCTCTGCTCAGTGGGTCTGGAGGTCCTGAGCAGGTCCTGACTGCTGGGTGCCCGTGTCCAGTGCCCTTCCAACCCTATCGTGGAGGCACATGATGTGTGTGTTCAAAGCAGCCCACTTTCTGTTGGTGCAAATACTTGGGCTTTGGGAGTGGTTTAGAAACTGAGAAATTGTGGGGCCTCCTTCACTTATTTTTTGTTCAGTCGCTCAGTCATGTCAGACTCTTTGTGACCCCATGGACTGCAGCACGCCAGGCTTCCCTGTCCTTCACTATCTCCCGGAGCTCGCACAAACTCATGTCCACTGAATTGCTGATGCCATCCAACTGTCTCATCCTCTGTCATCCCCCTCTCTTCCTGCCCTCAATCTTACCCAGCATCAGGGTCTTTTCCTGTGAGTCAGTTCTTCCCATCAGGTGGCCAAAGTACTGGAGCTTCAGCTTCAGCATCAGTCCTTCCCTATGACTGAGTATTCTTGGTTTTTGTTTTTCTTTCCTGTTTCCAATGCAACTCCCTCAAATCATTCTTTTAAATTCTGAGGACTCCATTTGCTAATAACACTGGAAGAAATCCTATGTGTCTGTCTCCTAGCATGGGGGCAGGGCACACTCTCCCTTGCCCCTGGCTTTCAACTGGAGTGATGAGTTTCCTTCTTAATCTGCCCTGGAATGTTACCCCAGCCTAGTCTGTGAGCTCCATCACCTGAGTCTGCCAGGAGAGACTTGGATCTAATCCCCCGTTCCTCAAAGGCTGTCTTTGGAAGAGTCTATCCAGGTCTCGGGAATGAAGGGTTGAACAAAGAGCAGTGATTATTCATTCACTCCACTCCCCAGCCCTGGAAACTGGACAGACTGGCCACATACCACGAATGGGGTGCCTTTCCAAAGCAGAAAGCACATGGTGCTGGTGGAAGCAGTCACATATTCTAAACAATATAACAATATCCACCATTAAATACAGTTTAAAAAGACTGAAGGCCCATCTAGTCAAAGCTATAGTTTTTTCCAGTAGTCATGTACAGATGTGAGAGTTGAACCATGAAGAAGGTTGAACGCCAAAGAATTGATGTTTTGGAACTGTGTGCTGGAGAAGACTCTTGAGAGTCCCTTGGACAGCAAAAAATCAAACCAGTCAATCCTAAAGGAAATCAACCCTGAATATTCACTGGAAGGACTGATCCTGAAGCTGAAGCTCCAATACTTTGGCCACCTGATGTGAAGAGCTGACTGATTGGAAAAGACCCTGATGCTGGGAAAGATTGAGGGCAGGAGGAGAAGAGGCGGCAGAGGATGAGGTGGTTGGATGGCATCAATGACTCAATGGACTTAAGTTTGAGCAAACTCCAAGAAGATGATGAAGGACAGGGAAGTCTGGTGTGCTACAGTCCATGGGGTCACAGAGAGTTGGACACGACTTGCTGACTGAAAAATAACAACAATGACAACAATAAGATTTAGAGACACTTCTTTGGTGATCCAGTGCCTAAGACTTTGCCTTCCAATGCAAGGGGTGAGGCTTCAATCCCTGGTCTGGGAGCTGAGATCCCACATGCCTCATGGTAAAAAAAAAACAAAAAAACAAAAAAAACCCGGAACAGAAGCGACAGAAGTGATATTGTAACAAATTCAGTAAAGACTTAAAATAATAATATTTAAATAATGTTCTCTCTTCCTTCTCCAAAAGTCTGCTCACACTCACTGTCTGGTCTTCTGGGCTGAACTCTTAGCCCTGGAGTCAGAATTCATCCTCTGTGTCCTGTAACTCTGGGCTCCTTTCTTGGCCGTGTGAATGGTGGCATTGCTGTTGTTTCCATGTTTGTCTGTTGCTCCATGTTGTTCCCTCATGATCTCTGATCTCACTCCAACCTTATAACCCAAGAGATTTTGAGCATCCTCAGGCTTGGGGTGAGGGGAGGGAAACACACAGTGGGGAAACACTTCCTTGCCTTCATTTTTGCTGAGTCTGTACTCAGCACTCAGGTATTGGGTCCTCCCTACTGTGGTCAACCTAACTGTTCTGTCCTTTTTAAAAAAAAATTATTATTTTTTTAATCTTTGACTGGGCTTGGTCTTTGTTATAGCACATGGGCACATAGGATCTTAGTTCTCTGACCAGGTATTGAATCCACATTCCCTGCATTTGAAGGCAGATTTTTTAACCACTGAACCACCAGGCAAGTGCTTAGGTTGTCCGATTTTAAAAAAAGACAAGGGTGTCATAGTTTGGTTTTTGTCTCCCTCCTTCCCTCTTTAACATGTTTCTTCTTCTAAAGATTTGTGCTAAGTCACTTCAGTCATGTCCAACTCTTTGCAATGCCATGGACTATAGCCCCTCAGGCTCCTCTGTCCATGGGATTCTCCAGAATACTGGAGTGGGTTGCCACTCCCTTCTCCAAGGGACCCTCCTAACCCAGAGATCAAACCCAGGTCTCCTGCAATGCAGGCAGGTTCTTTACCAACTGAGCCACCAGGAAAGCCCATCCCCATTTTACAGTTAAGGAAATGAAGCCTTAAAAGAGTTTAAGTGGGGACTTCCCTGGTGGTCCAGTGATTAAGAGGCTTCCTTCCAATGCAGGGGATGTGGGTTCAAGCCCTGAGCAGGGAAGTGGAACCCCACATGCCATGGGGCAACTAAGCATGTGCACCTCAACTAAAATGAGATGCAGTCAAATAAATACACATTAAAAAATTAAAAATGGGATAAACTGAGACAGTAGCATTGACCTATATACACCGTCACGTGTGAAATAGCTAGCTAGTGGGAAGCTGCTCTATAGCACATGGAGCTCAGCTCAGTGCTCTGTGATGACCTAGAGAGGTGGGCTGAGGGGGTGGGAGGGAGGCTCAAGAGGGAGGTGATATGTGTATACTTATAGCTGATTCACTTTGTTGTACAGCAGAAATGAATACAACATTGTAAAGCAATTTTACCCCAGGTAGAAAAAAAAGAGATTAAGAAACTTAAGGTCACTTAGCTAGCAAATGATGACGGTAGCCACTCTTGCAGCCATCCATAGAATCTTTATAGTAGGACAGTCACTGTTACAAAGCCACATTCTGTGTTTCTTGGCTTTAATTATAAAATAGGTCAGGCGTGTGCTTTTTTCGGACGGTGGTTAACAGTGTCATTCATACTGTGACATAGTCTGTGACTGAAAATATGTGCATTAGTCGAAAAAATGGGAGAATATCTTCAAATCTGTAATAAAAGTCACTCAGAAAATATCTTTGAAAAGTCAACTCTCTTTTCAGAAATCATTTAACATTGTATACAAATATAGCTAGAAACTTGCGTGGCTCTCTAGTGGTTAAGATTCCCCCTTTCAAGGCAGGGGGCATGGGTTTGATCCCTGGTTGGGGAACTAAGGTCTTGTAGGCTGTTGGTGCAGCCAAAAAAAAAAAAGAATAGTCTGGAGAGTAAGGCACACTTGCAACAGTTGAACTGTGTTCTGTTTCAATTTCCTCAAGGATTTCACAGTTGTACTTATGGATATGATTTCACATTGAAGTATTTGCATAAGAAAAAGCTTGTGATTAATTACATATGGACTGAGGTTCATCTGTGAACTCGAAGAATCGCTGTTTTTACTTATTCCTTGCTTCTCAGTAAAACAATCAAAATCCACTATATTTGGGGACCACATGTACACATTTCTGCATAAGTACTTCTTTTCCTTCCTACCGCCAAAGAGATAACTCAGAAATCACTCCAATTAAACTTTTCCAAAATGTTATATGTGAACTGTGATTCAGAGTGCTTCACACACTCCTGTAGCACTCTGCTTTTAAGTGTCTAAAAGTATGGGAATTGAAATGCAAGATTTTAATGGTTTAGTGGGAAGAAGGCGAGATTTATAATCAGAAAATTAGTCTTTGCATTTTGGCTCCAAAATCTACCGGCTTTGTGACTTTCCAGCATCAGGTTCCTTTTCTGTCAGATGGGGACATACTTTTTTTTGTTAGTTTAAAAATATGGAGTCTAGGGAAATAAGGAGTTGATAGAAGCAGGGGGTAGGGAGTGGGCGAAATTGGAAAAGGTGGTCAAAAGGTACACACTTCCTGTTATAAAATAAATAAATCCAGGACATTAATGTACAACTTGGTGATAATAGTAAATGAGACTGTATTTATATTTAAAAGTTGCTAAGAAAGAAGATCTTAAAAGTTCTCATTACAAGAAAAAAATATTTGTAACTATGTGAGGTGATAGATGTTAATTAGACTTACTCTGCTGATCCTTCAGCAATATATACAAATATCTAATCACTATGTTGTACACTTGAAACTAATATAATATTTTCTATGAATTACAGCTCAATAAAAATCCCATTAAATATACATATATATATATACACATATATATATTAAAGAAAACCTATTGTCACATCACTTTTGGCGGATTAGATACCTGGAGAGTTTCCTAACCACAAAAATTCTTCATAAAAATATAGTGTATCTAACCAACAAGGACCTACTGGATAACACAGGGAACTCTGCTTCAATGTCAAGTGACATTGATTGAGAATTGATGCATGTATATGCTTGGCTGAATCCCTTCACTGTTTACCTGAAACTGTCACAACATTGTTAATTGGCTATAAGTTCAGTTCAGTTCAGTCGCTCAGTGTTCGTGACTCTTTGCGACCCCATGGACTGCAGGACCCTAGGTTTCCCTGTCCATCACCAACTCCCAGAGTTTGCTCAAACTCATGTCCATCGAGTTGGTGATGCCATCCAATCATCTCATCCTCTGTCGTCCCCTTCTCCTGCCTTCAGTCTTTCCCAGCATCAGGGTCTTTTCCAATGAGTCAGTTTTTCACGTCAAGGGGGCAAAGTATTGGAGCTTCAGCTTCAACATCAGTTGGCTACCCTCCAATTTTTTTAATTGGCTATAGTCCAATACAAAATAAAACGTAGAAAAAATATAGTGTATCTGTATTAAAGAATAGAAATATGGAGGTCTGGGGAAAGAACAAGTATTTCCTAAAGACCCATGTCAGAAACATCCCCTGTTAAGTCCTTCACATCTGCAATGACATTAAATCCCCACGATGCTCCTCCATGGTGAATAATGTTATCCTTTACTTATAGACCAAGAGGCAAAGGCTAGGGACTTCCAGACATGCATGTACTTATTAACAGGCAGGATCAATGGTGAAGAGCATCCGGACAACTTCTTGGTAGGAGAAGGAAGCTCACACAGCTGAACTGTGTTGTGCAATCTTGTGTTCCTTCGTCCTTCTCAGACCAAGTTTGTCTTCAGCGCACAGCCCAGGACAGTGTCCGGCAAAGGCTTCTGTCCTGTCCTGGTCTGAGTCGTCCTCCTTGGGGGCTGCAGATAGAGGCAGGCCCCTCGGCTAAATCTCTTCCAGTTCTTGTTGGCCCAGGTTTGTTATCCCTCAGTCCACACCTGGGGTTGTATGTTTGCATCCCTTTCCTCCTGAGTCCCATCCTCAGGCAGATTTCCTTCTTGTCTGGGACTTCTTCCTTTATCCTGAGGTATCCGTTCAGGATCACTATCTTCTTACAACATTGTCTGAAAAACAGACACGTGTACATACAAAAACACCCCCTCTTTCTTTGTGTAAATAGAAAATTATACTCTTCTAAGTTTGTGAATTTATCTTTCCAACTCTTTACTTGACCCTCCCCTCTGGGTAGCTTTAGAAAGTGGGCTTCCCTGGCAGCTCAGTGGTAAAGAATGCAGGAGGCGCAGGAGACACAGGTTCAATCCCCTGGAGAAGGAAATGGCATCCCACTCCAGTATTTTTGCCTGGGAAATCCCTTGGACAGAGGAGTGACATTGGGTTTCAAGTCCAGTTGTAGTGCTGGGGTCTGTGCGTGGCTTTATCCACTCCCTTCACCAGAGTTTGTGTGAGTACCACCCCCCAGCGCATCTTCACATTTCCTGTTGTGTGTGTGAAGTTGGCTGTGCTTTCAAGCTCACCATTTCTCCAGGTAGGGTTCAATATAATTGACTAATTCTCCTGATTGGCTAATTACAGTCACACCCCAAGTTGGCCTCCTGTGATACTTCTCAAGTCCTCTTGGATTGGCGTTTTGGGTGTTTCTGATCACATTTCAACAGTCTCTTGGATTAACCGGATGACTACCTCTTACATGGAACATAGACTTGCCAGCAGAGCACTTTGGGGACAACTTTTTCCCATGTTCTGGGAGTGGGGGGCCCCTCCATATTGTCCCCCCGGCTTTATACACTGTGGTCCAGGGGAAATGAGGGGTTTTGGTCCCTCTGTCCGTCAATTCCTGGCATCTTCTTGCTGCCCTTCTTGGGAATTTTCCTCCTCCAGACAGCTGGCCTTTACCTTTCTTGGCAAATGTCAAGCAGTGCAAATTTAGGACTTGGTTTCCTTCCTTCAAAAGTCACACGTGAGGGAATTCCCTGGTGGTCCGGGGGTTAGGGCTCTGCACTTTCACCACAGGAGGCTTGAGTTTGATTCCTGGTTGGGGAACTAAGATCCTCCATGCTGTGCAGCATGGCCAAAAAAAAAAAAAAAAAAGTCCCAGGTGAGCCCTCCCGAGCTAACATGAGTGGCCCAGACTGACCTGTGGGGCTACGCCGGCCTCCAGCCGCTCCATCTCAGCGGGGTTTCCTGACTGTCCCCGCACCTGTCTTCTGCTGCTCCCCTCTGCCGGGCCACCCTGCCTGCCTGCTCTCTTTCTGGGTCGGATCCTGGCCTCATGCCTGGCTCCCCAACCCCAGAAAAGGTCTGCCAGCTGCTCTCTGATGGATGATACTCAAGGACACGCTGGCAGTTTGGCCCCATCCCAGGACGGTCTTTGTTAAAGCCAACAAAATGAAATGCGCCCGAGTAGACAATGAGTTACTTTGGGGAAAAAAGTTCAAGATGTTTAAAAGTATGTTAAGAATAGTACATTTCACAATATTTCACAATGCCCGGCACAGGCCCTGGGCTAATAAATAAAGAAACAAAAGAGCAGGAGTGAATCGTTTTTCACTGTAAAGACATATCCACTGCAGTTAACTCTTCACAAACATCATGCTGAGCTTCCCCTCTGGCACAGCGGTAACCTGCAATGCAGGAGACACAGGAGATACAGGTTTGATCCCTGGGTTGGGAAGATCCCCTGGAGGAGGAAATGGCAACCCATTCCAGTATTCTTGCCTGGAGAATCCCATGGACAGAGGAGCCTGATGGGCTACATTCATAGCGTCTCAAAGAATGGGACACAACTGAGTGACTGAACACACACACACACACACACACACACACACATCCTTCCAAAATAATAGCATTTTTGTTATCAGAACTCTGTGAATTAATCAGAAATTTATAAAACTTATCAAATGTTGCAGCTGTAAAGTTCACCTCCTGATTCTATTATTTTGTTAGTGAGAACACAGCAGTGGCCAGAGCCAGGTCATCTAGAATGCAGATCTTCTTGTTCTGAGTTCAAGGCTCTTTCTGTTATAACTGATGACACAGAATCACTTCCTTCAGTGATCAGCACCTCAAAGGCAAGTGTGTGTGGAGGCAGAGGTGAGCAAATAATTGGCTTAGAACTCAGCCCAACCTGAGATCAAACCCTGGTTTTACTGGTGCCAATGAGGGACCACGAGCAAGGTAATTCTCCACTCTGAGTATCAATGATTTTCCAGCTGAGATGTCTAAATAATAATAACAAATAGTGAGAATTATCGCTATGTAATAGATTAAATGGTGATAATGTACAGGAAGTACACAGAGATTTCTCAAATAATAGCTTTTATTACATATATATTTATTACATCATCATATATCCACCGTTCCATCAGCCTAATCAGTGGAGACAGCAAAACTGGATGGTTGGTCAAGGCTTGTGAGGATGAATAAGAATTCTGTCTCTCTCTCTCCTTTTTTTTTTTTTTGTTTGCCTCACTGCACAGCATGTGGGATCTTAGTTACTCCACCAGGGATCGAACCCACGCCCCCTGTGTTGGAAGCACAGAGTCTTAACCACTGGCTCACCAGGGAAGTCCCAGAATTCTCTTATAGAATAGTGCCATCACATTAACTGGTGGCTTTCAGGAAAGCTTTTGGTTGGAACCTCACTCTAGTGACACTGATCTATTCATGGTATTGGCTCCAATCAGGTTTCTGTCTGGATTCCTGAAAAGTAAATGGTGAACTTGCAAAATAAGTTGGAAAAAAATAATTAGATTGAATGTAGATCATGGTGAATCTGACACCTGTTTTTTGGAAAATGTCCCTTTTTTTGAGAATATAAACAAAGCCTATATTTGTATAGGACTTTGAGTGTATAAGGGGCTTCCCTGGTGGCTCAGATGGTAAAGAATCTGCCTGCAATGTGGGAGACTCAGGTTTAATCCTTGCGTTGGGAAAATCTCCTGGAGAAGGGAATAGGAACCCACTCCAGTGTTCTTGCCTGGAGAATCCCATGGATAGAGGAGCCTGGCATGGGGTCGTAAGGAGTCAGACTAACTGACTGAGCGACTAACATTTTCACACTTTTTCACTTGAGTGTATGAAGTACTTTACTACGTATGATCTCATTATGTCCTTATGATACCTTACGAAATAAGTGTGTTAGTTACATCTCCATACATGGAGCAATCGAGCTTCAGTTTATTTTTATTAGATTCCCATCTAGGATGCTAATTTCAGGGCTTTCCCTCCACATGGTGACCAGCCGTGGAGAAACGATGCCTGTATGTGGCTAATGAAAGGCAGGCTTCTTACAGACACGTACTTTTCTTGCCAAGAACCTTTTTATTGGGCTGTTATGTTTCATGGTCAACAGTTGCAATGACGCGTGAACAGAACACCTCCAGTCTGACTGAGACAGTGTCAGTGTTTTCGTGTGTGTGCGCCAGGCGTTGTCTGCTTAGACCCAGTGTCATTCTTGGTCTCTGCTCTGTTATCTCCAGAAACTAACCTTCCTAGGCCACTCTGTCTTCTGACTTCCCCATCCTCCAGGCGGCGGAGGGGAGGCGGAGGATGCCTTCTCTCTGCTCGCTTCCTTGTGTGGACTCTGTCTCCATCTCAAGCTAGTTCTTTTCTGTGGCATTAGTTCTCCCACCCCACTGCAGCTCTGCTGCTGCTGCTGCTGTCGCTTCAGTTGTGTTCGAGTCTGTGCGACCCCATAGACGGCAGCCCACCAGGCTCCCCCGTCCCTGGGATTCTCCAGGCAAGAACACTGGAGTGGGTTGCCATTTCCTTCTCCAATGCATGAGAGGAAAGTGAAAGGGAAGTCACTCAGTCATGTCCAACTTTTAGCGACCCCATGGACTGCAGCCTACCAGGCACCTCCGTCCATGGGATTTTCCAGGTGAGAATACTGGAGTGGGGTGCCATTGCCTAGCTCCTGCTAATTGATAACCCTGACTCCTGGGCTTGTACAATCCCCACCTTCCTTTGACCTGCCAGCAGTCAGTCTCAGGATGACCTCTTTATTCTATTTGGCTCTGTAGCTCTTCCATCTCCTGTGGAACCAAATCCCCTCCTTGAATCCCAGCTATTTTGTTTCATGACCAGTTCATGCAGCTACAACATGATATTATTACCTCTTACCTTTACAACATTTCAGGGAGGAGGTTACACTATCATCTCCATATACAGTTAAGGAAATTGAAGCTCGAAAGAGACAAATGGTATGCCAAGCCTCATATGATCCTTAAACAGGAGCTCTGGGGCTTGAAGACAGCATCTCCAGCTGACAAGTGACTCTGACTGAGTGAATTCCAGTGTCAGTTCCTGGGACCCGAGTGTGCCTGTATATATCACAGCCCTCAAAGCATCTCCCTAGTTACAGATGAGGACACAAAGCTCAGAAACATTAGCTCCACAAAGGCGTGAAGCTAATAAGTAGCAGAGATGGAATTCAGACCAGATCTGTCTGACTCCAAACTTGTTTTTTTCTACCACTGCCAGTGCTTTCCCCAAAGTTAGGGTATATCACCACTGTGGAGGTGTAGCCCGGTTGAAATCTAAACTCCTAGTCCCCACCCCCAGAAGTTCCAGTTCAGTAGCTTTGGGAAGGGGCCCTGGAAACAAGCATTTTGCACACCTGCCCTAAGAGATGCTGAAGCCAGGGAGTGTGGAAACTTTAGGAGGCCAACCCTGGTTATCCTCCATGCCTCTCCCCACACCTGTGACACCCTATGTAGCCTCTGTGTGCCCCTCCCGCCTGCCTCTTTTCCTCATCTGTAAAATGAAAAGTTGGGTTGGATAATCTCCAGGATCTCTAGGTCTGTGCTGGGTCCCCTATACTTGTGTGCTGGAGGAGTGCAAGACACGTGGTGTCATCTTCCAAGGGGACCACTGCCATGCCACTGAGCCCTCCAAGTGTACAGCTGAGCACCGGGGGTCTGGGGTTTCTCAGGGATCCCCCAAGCTGTGAGATCTGATCGGAACCCTGTGGCTTGAGAGTAAAGGAGAGCCCTGTTTATCTGTTTGCAGTGGTTGGCAAACTGGCATTTTAAAAAGGAAATGAATTGTGTGGGGTGGGGGTTTCAATTCAGGGAGATATTCGAAGACTTCAGTGTTTGCTCTGAGAGGTCATTAAATAAGTTTTGTTCCCACACCCTCTGGAAAAATGATGCTTCATTAAAATGGCAACATGAGGTGTAGAGAAAACGGTGAAACTGGGAACGCTGAAAAGACACATTCACCAGATTCCACTTAAAATGTAAAAGGAGTGTAAAGAAAACAAATGGACATTTTCTTGAGGCAGCTGAGCGATACAAAACACAGGCATCTTTGTCTCCTTCTTGAAAACTTCCACAATGTGCTCTCCTTTCTTCCTCTTGACTAATCTGTGCTTCTAAGAGGTGTTGAGTTTCGGCCAAACTTTCTGCTCCGCTCGCATCAAAGGCTGCCATCCAGTGAATGGCCAGCTCTCACCTACCGATCCTCTTACTCACTCCTGCCCAGCAGACGCAGGCCATTCCCCATAATTAGCTCACAGACAGAATTTCCAGGCGGGGTCCGGGAGCATCAATCACAGGATGAATGGGAGATCGGTCCGTGGGAACCGCGGGAGGAGCTGGGTGCAGAGCTCCAGTGGTCCCTGCGACCGCCTCCCTGAGATGCTGAGATGTTTCTTCAGTTCCCCTCAGGCTACATCTGTGCTTGACAGACAGGTTGTGCTCGTTTCCACACAGACTCAGAGGCGCAGAATACCCCATAGGAGGGAGGCAGGAGAAGTTTCTGTTTTTGCTGTATCATGATGTGTGTGTGCGCTCAGTCGTGTCCAACTCTTTGTGACCCCCGTGGACTGTAGCCCACCAGGCTCCTCTGTCCATGGGGTTCTTCAGGCACAAATACTGCAGTGGGTTGCCATGCCCTCCTCCAGGGGATCTTCCAGACCTAGGGATTGAACCCACGTCTCTGATGTCTCCTGCACTGGCAGGGGGTTCTTTACTACTAGTGCCCCTGGGAAGCCCACCTGGGAGACTGGGCTTCTGTTTTGTCCTTGTTGCCTTCTGCTTAATGCCCTGATTTCTCAGGTTTCAATTTTTCATCTATAATATGAAGGTGATGGGTCAAAACTATTAGCTATAATGAATAAGAGCGAGGTCAAAACACTTTGAAAATACAAAATAACGCCAAGTATGACATCCTCGTTTGCTCTTTACTAACATCCTCTGCCAGTGGTCTTGCCAAGGCAAGTGCCCCAGGCTGCCTCTTCCTCTGGAAGCTGGTTCCTGCTCACCGGATGTTCAGGAGGAACAAGGGCCTGGGAAACGATGAGTTCAGCGCCAACCTCAATTTGGTCGGTTCTAATGTCTGGTGTATATTGTGCATTGATCCGTGTGCCTGACGTCTTACTTACCCCTGTTCTCGGGGACCACCTCTCCACCTCTCGCCATCACCTGGTTCAAAGGTTGAGTTCTTTGCTCTGTGTAGGGCCGGAGGAGGGGCTGGACCCCTGCCCAGGGCAGCTCCCAGGGGCTGTGGGCCGAGGCGTCTTGGGCACTTCTGATCCTCCAGCACAGAAAGGCTTTCCTGGGGGAAGGGAGGGCACTTTGACACTAGAGAAAGGCAAGGGCAAAAACCTGGTGAAGTCTAAAGCAGCATCAGGTCTATGCTGCCCCCTGGTGGTCACGTGTTGTGCTACAGTCGATCCCAGAATCGTAAAATTACAATTACCCTTCTATCTCTGTCCTACAATGTGGAAGTCCAGAGCCCTGAGGAGCCAGTCAAGATAGCTTAAGGGCAGTGGAAGCATAGATCTTATCTTCTCGCAGGACTGAAGACAGAACTTTTATTGTGGGAGCCATTTAGTCTTTACCTGGTAATGCGTATAAACTAGTCAATAAGGCCAGAATAAAAATCATACATTGAATGGATTTAAATTGTTTTTGACAGTTAAAATTAAAAATTATAATATTTCATCTATTTTGACTTTTACCAATTTGTTTTCGAGTTCCATCTCATTTTTACAGTTTACAGTAGTTTGGGGGGGAAAGAGAATAATGTAGTTTTTTTTTTTTTTTTAGCTTTTTATATTGGAGTATAGCCAATTAACCATGTTGTGATAAGTTTTAGGTGGACAACGAAAGGACTCAGCCATGCATGTACATGTACCCATTCTCCCCCAAACTCCCCTCCCATCCAGGCTGCTGATATCATTGAGAAGAGAGAACAGTATAGCTTTTTTTAAAAGATAAAACAATTTTCCTTCATTCTAACTTATAACAAGGACCTTACAAAGTTGTACTGTGATGATTGTTTTAATTTTTGCATTTTTTAACTTTTTATTTTATATTGGAGTATAGCTGATTAACAGTGTTGTGAGAGTTTCAGCGAAGGGACCAGCCATTCATATACACGCATCCATTCTCCTCCAAATCCCCCTGCCATCCAGGCAGGCACATAACACTGAGCAGAGTTCCTTGTGCTGTACAGTAGGTCCTCGTTGGTTATCCATTTCAAATAGAGCAGTGTGTAAGAGAACAATATAGTTTTAATCCCTGTTTCACTGACATGGAAACAGTCAGGGGCCTAAGATCTCTGCAGAGTCAGGGCTGTGGGTCTCTGGGCCCTAGGTCAGAAGTCAGACGTGGGGCAGGGCCGTCAGGGCAGACCCAGGGGGCTCTGCTCTCAGATCCAGGGCCCCGCCCCCTCCACTTCTGCTCACTCCTGTCACTCGAACGAGGAGCGTTTCTAGTCAGCTGTGGACGCTATGTTAGGCATTTCACATATGTTTCTGGAAGTTGTCAGGGCTGTTCTCTATGAGGCCTGAAGGCAAAATTCAATGTTTGTAGTAAATAAGTACTAAAATTATACCAGCTCTTGAGAGAATGGATTATTTCCAGGTTGCTTAGCCATATTGGCTGAGTGTTGAATTCGGCAGTGGTGTCAACATGTTATGCACAAGAATCTCGTATTCCTGGACTCTGAGGATCACACTGAAGGTGACGGTGAGGAATCTGCTCAAGGTGTGGTCAGCAGCGTTCAAGAAGGAGTTTATGGAGATGCAAGAGAAGGTTCTGGAAACTTTGCTGGGATGGCACAGCCCTTGGGCTAGTTGCAGCATCAGAAGCTAGATGGTGTTTTACAAACAGTGGGCTCCAAGGAATGTTTGTTCCTGGAATCAAAGCCACCTCTATATGAGATTCTCTCTTTCCATCTCTCAGGGTCTCTGTTATGGACTGAATTGTGTTCCTCCAAAGTTCTTGTGTTGATATCCTAACCCCAGTATCTGAGAATGTGATTTTATTTGGAGAAAGGGCATTTAAAGAGGTGATTAAGTTAAAACGAGGTCATTAGCATGGGCCCTCATCCAATATGGACTTATAGGGACTAGGGGAAATTAGGAGGGGGACATGCAGAAAGGGAGGGCCACGTGAGGACACGGTGACAAGATGGCCAAGCAAGCCAAGGAGAGAGACTTCTGAGCAAACCTACCCCAGGGACACTTTGATTTCAGACATCCTGTGTCCACAACCACAAAGAAATGAATGAACGTTGTCTAAGCAGTCGGTGTGTGGTATTTTGTGATGGTAGACTGAGCAACTAAAACGGTCTCTATTTGAATTTAGGGAACATGGAGTGACTGGCCCATCCACTCAGCATCCACAGCAACCAAGTGAAAACCATCAAAGCCACTCCGTAAGGAACTAAAACATCTTGAAAAACAGGAAAGTGACTTGTGAAATAACATCTGGTTGGAATGGCATCCTGTATGTTTTGCTAGACAAGATATATTAGCCTGATTTCTGGAGAAAAGCCCAAATACATGCCACAAATATGTGCACCATGGCAATGATTGAATATAAATCTCCCCTCCTCCCCACAGCTTTCTGGTGTCCTATGGAAGGAATCCAAATAGTATGAAAAATATCTTCAGGTCTAAGTGAATCATACAGCCAAGCTTAATGGAACCAAGCTACAAAGTTATTACAAGAAAAAAAATATTCACCTATGTTACCCTTAATTTTTCTATAGGCTGTTCTGAGATATCTGATGTTTAGTGTATAGGTTACATTATTTTTAAAAATAATTATTTATTTTTGGCTACACAGGGTCTTCATTGCTTCATGCCGGGCCTTTCTCTTGTTGTGGAGCACAGGCTCTAGGTGCATGGGCTCAGTAGTTGCAGCTCCTGGGCTCTAGAGCACAGGTTAATAGTCATGGTGCACTGGCTTAGTTGCTTTGAGACGTATGGGATCTTCCCAGACCAGGGATCGAACCTGTGTCCCCTGCATTGGTAGGGAGATTCTTAACCATTGGACCACCAGGGAAGTCCATCGGTTACATTATTTGATGGAACTCTACAAAAGACTTAGTACAAAAAAGGAAGCTGAGAACCCAAGGCTTGGAATCCAAGGAAGGCAGGTGTTATGCAGAGTATCAGCAATGACAGCCATGAGGTTGACACTGGAGATGAGCTAACTTTTACTGAGCATTTCTCATGACAAAGGCACTAAATGCAGTGCTTGGATCAGGTCACTTAGGTCTCACAGAAACACTAGTAGAAGAGATATGGTAGAAGCTAGCCATTCAGTCTTGGTCACTGCTACTCTTCAGCCTCAGCTTCTTGAGCAAACTACTTTACTCTCCATGACTCTGTCTTCTCATTTCAAAAGGTTGTTACTGATGTGGTTGAAAGTGCTTGAAATAGTACCTGGCACCAAGTAAGGTCTTGGTAAGTGTATGTTGCAGGTATTTTTGGTTTTATTTTTATTCTATTGTAGTATAGTTGATTTACAATGGTGTGTTATTTTCAGTTTATACAGCTAATTGATTCAGCTATCCATATACGTGTATCAATTCTTCAGATTCTTCTTCATGTCCTCATATGAGGAAACAAAGGACAATAGAGATGTGAAGCCCTTTGCTCGGCACCTCGGGTACCATTATGCGGAGGACGTCCAGGCTGCCACATTACGCCAGCACATCACATTTGGTGACATTGTCTTTTGCAGATGTTCTTTTTGTTGTTCAGTCAATAAGTCATATCCGACTCTTTTGCAACCCCATGGACTATACCACGCCAGGCTCCTCTGTCCATGGGATTTCCCAGGCAAGAATACTGGAGTGGGTTGCCATTTCCTTCTCCTTCTCCTGAGCTAGGAATCAAGCCTGAGTCACCTGTTTGGCAGGCTGATCCTTTACCACTGAACCACCAGGGGTAATTGTGACCTTATTCTTGACCTTACTCATGCTGGGACACACAAGAGGGTGTTCTTAATATGTGTGACACGTGGTCCTTTAACCCTAAGTACTAAATCAGTGTGCATTTTCTAAACATAAGGACATTCTTTTACAGAATCACAATAAAATGGACAAAATCAGGAAATTAACATTGATTTGATAATGTCAATCTATAAACTTTAATCAAAATTTGCTGGGACTTCCCTTGTGGTCCAGTGGTTAAGACTCTGAGCTTCTACTGCAGGAAGCAAGGGTTTAATCCCTGGTTGAGGAATTAGGATCCCGCATGCTGAGTGGGGTGTGGCCAAAAATATTGCCAACTGTTTCATTTATCTCCTTTGTAGGGAAATCGAGTAACCTAGCTTTAAAATTAAAAAAAAATTTTTTTTGCTTTTCATTACTTTTGACACTTTCAGAGCACAGGGTTTTTATTTTGAAGATGACCCTTCAATTTGAAAACAGACTTATTTTTAATGTGCATTTCTTAGAAACACAAATTTACCTAAAGGAATGAAAAAATAGTGGGAATATATGGACATCACAACAGACACCAGGCGGGAATATGTGGAGGTAGGTGGATCTTCTGACAACACTTAAACTGAAATAATTGGTGGATATCATGGTTGACACTGGTACAAAAGCTGTTCACTGTTAGTCTTATTAAGTCGGTTGCTTCATACCTAAGATTCAGTTCAGTTCAGCTCAGTTGCTCAGTTGTGTCCGACTCTTTGTGACCCCATGGGCCACAGCACGCCAGGCCTCTCTGTCCATCATCAACTCCTGGAGTCCACCCAAACTCACATCCATTGAGTCGGTGATGCCATCCAACCATCTCATCCTCTGTCATCCCCTTCTCCTGCCCTCAATCTTTCCCAGCATCAGGGTCTTTTCAAATGAATCAGCTTTCACATCAGGTGGCCAAAGTATTGGAGTTTCAGCTTCAACATCAGTCCTTCCAATGAACACCAAGGGCTGATCTCCTTTAAGGTGGACTGGTTGGATCTCCTTGCAGTCTAAGGGACTCTCAAGAGTTTTCTCCAACACCACAGTTTAAAAGCATCAATTCTTCGGTGCTCAGCTTTCTTTATAGTCCAACTCTGACATCCATACATGACTACTGGAAAAACCATAGCCTTGAGTAGAAGGACCTTTGTTGACAAAGTGATGTCTCTGCTTTTTAATATGCTGTCTAGGTTGTTCGTAACTTTCCTTCCAAGGAGTAAGCGTCTTTTAATTTCATGGCTGCAATCACCATCTGCAGTGATTTATGGGTTTGATTTCTATGGTCTCTAGCATTGCCTCTGGCTCTGGAATTCTTGTAATACTTTGAGACTGTGAGATCTGTGACTGTTAATGGTGCTGTTTACATACTTTCTTTATGTGTTCCCTCACTGATTTCCCCTGGGAAAGGAATATCCTGGTTAATATCACTTATCTCCAACCCATTCAATTCTCTCTTCCTCTAACCTTTACAATTTTTATTCCATTTTCTTCAAGCACTCAAATGCCTTATTTGGACTATGCTTCTGCCACGTGGCTGCTCTTGGAGTGTAGAAATGCCTCAGATGCTAGGACTGCGATTCCAAAGCATTTCCTCCATGGAGGAGACAATCAGCTCCCAAGGAACAGCGCCACCCCTGGATCTCAGCTCACCGCCACTGCCCTGGCTGCTGGTGGCTTGTTCTTCCCAGGAAATCACTTGCTGCGTATACACACCTGGCAGGAGCAGAATTGGGCTCCCAGGTGGTTGCAGTGGTAAAGAATCTGCCTGCCAAAGCAGGAGACGCAAGAGATGTGGGTTTGATCCCTGGGTCAGGAATATCCCCTGGAGGAGGAAATAGTAACACGCTCCAGTGTTCTTGCCTGGGAAATTCCATGGACAGAGGAACCTGGTGAGCTACACTCCACTGGGTTGCAAAGTCAGACATGACTGAACACACACACACACACACACACACACACACACACACACAGGAACAGAGCTACCCGTGAATGGCAGTGTAGACAAGGAGTGGTTGCAATGCCATTGTTCCCTGGGTGGTGGATTTCAGGCACACTTTCTAGATGTTATTTCCAAGGGCTCTATTTGCTCCATTTGGGGTAAAAGAAAGACACAAAAGGCCCATTGGAACGTTAGACTTCGGAAGTGCGTCAGAGAATAATGATGGCTAAAAAGAAAGATATCATTTTGCTAACAATGACACAGTGAAGGTGTAGAGTTTCTAGTTGCTGTTGAAATTTGAAAGAATTGTCTATTCACTTAGAAGGTAAGAAGAAGAATGGCTGTCTACAGGAAAAGGGGCTTGTGAGTTCCAGAGAGCCATCTGTGTGTTGGTTACGGAACAAATGGAAATAGAGCCATTTGTACATTATGTAGCACTTGTAAGCTGCTCATGCAACCTAGGCACTTGTCCATTCGTTTTTCTACTTATTCAGCGTGTCCCAGTTTCCATCCTAGGCTCTGAGAATGCGGAGGTAGAAAGAGGAGAGCCTCAGTCCATTCACGGGGGAGGCATCGAGAAGGGTAATTACAATGTGGTAGGAGCTGTAAGTCAGGAAGATCCCCTGGAGGAGGGCATGGCAACTTACTGCATTATTCTTGCCTGGAGAATCCCATGGACAGAGGAGCCTGGTGGGCCTCAGTCCATGAGGTCGCAAAAGAGTCGTATACAACTGAATTGACTTAGCAAGTATGCATGCAGCAGCTGTAAAGGGGCCAGGGATGGGATGTTGTGGGGCATAGAAGGACTAAGTCAGGAAATGTATATGGAGTGGGAACATTTAGTCAGGATCTTGTAGTATGTGTAGGAGTTCGCTGTGTAGATGAAAGATTGTACTTCAGGTATATGAAAAGGCCTGGAGTTACAAACAAAAGGGAAATGATTTTTGTGAGATCAGGGGAGGCAGAGCCCTTGGTTTTGACTGACTCTGAGGGTACGTTCAGCCAAGCAGCATCTGATTAGGCAGAATCAGCCCACGTAATTTCAGGAAGGGGAGACACTTCCTGAAGCACCTCTGTGCACCCTCCTGTGTCTGCCTGGATCTTCCTCCTTTGATCTGTTGGAGGGAAAGGGCTCTGAAGGATCTGATTAATGAAAGAGAAAAATGAATAACAATTCAAGAGAGCTGTTCTTACCCAGACCGCACTTGAGGATCTCCTTGGGAAATTTTTGAGATTTTCGTGGCCAGGAAGCTCCAACTCAGGGACATCCCTGATGGTCCAGTGGCTAAGACTTTGTGAGCTCCCAGTGTAGGGAGCCCAGGTTCGATTCCTGGTTAGGGAACTAGATCCCACATGCAGCAACTAGGACATGGAGCAGCTAAAGAAAGTCCAACTCAGAGGCCTGGCCCCCTCAACAGAGCTTCTCAGGTGAGTCCTTGGTGGAGACCATCTACTGTAAGCATCTCCTCAACATGGAGTATCTGCCCACGGGAAGAAAGGACTGGGTGCCGTACATCCACCTCAGACAGGACCTGCGGACTCTCCTGGACGAACCACATTCCTTATCCCGCTGGGCTGGGAGTAAACTCTAGTGACAGGAATGTCACCCAGCCTCCCCAAGTGCGGCTCAATTTCGGGAGATGCTTCCAAATAAGATTTTCTAATCTCCTCTAGAGTCTCAGACTCTATTTGTGTCATATTTTCTGTTAATTTTTATCATGAAGTTCGAGGCTGGAGGGGGCACATCCAGGGCTTCTGTGCTGCTTTAACCCCACATGGTGACTGAGTACTGATTACATGGGGCCTTTGCCTTGCAAACATTCAGCGTGCTGCTCACTTACCATGTGTGTACTTCTGTAAAATACCTTATTTATTTATTTATGGCTGTGCTGGGTCTTTGTTGCTAGGCTTTTCTCTAGTTTCAGTGAGTGGGATCTGCTCTCTAACTGCGGTGCCCCGCGGCGTGTGGGATCTTTCAGACCAGGACTGAACCCGTGTCTCCTGCATTAGCAGGCAAACCCTCCACCACTGAGCCACCAGGGAAGCCCCAGGTGTGTACTTCTCAGTCAGTATGTAATATAGTATTTTTTCCAGTTTCTTTTTTTAAATTAAAGAAATAGGGCTTCCCAGGAGGTCCAGTGGTTAAGAATTTCCCTGCCAATGCAAAGGACATGGGTTCAATCCCTGAAGATCCCACATGCCTTGGAACACCTAAGCCCATGTGCTGTAACTACTGAAGCCCTCGAGCCTAGGGTCTGTGCTCTGCAACAAGAGAAGCCATCGAAATAAGGAGTGCTTACACCACAGGGAAGAGAAGGAAGCCCCCTGCTCCCCTCAACTAGAGAAAAGCCTGAGCAGCAACGAAGACCCAGCACAGCCAAAAATGAATAAATACATCTTTTAGAATGCATTTGAATCAGTTCTAATGAGGTGGATGAAACTGGAGCCTATTATACAGAGCGAAGTAAGTCAGAAAGAAAAACACCAATACAGTATATTAACGCGTATACAGAATTTAGGAAGATGGTAATTTAACGATGACCCTATATGCGAGACAGCAAAAGACATACAGATGTATAGAACAGTCTTTTGGACTCTGTGGGAGAAGGCGAGGGTGGGATGATTTGAGAGAATAGCATTGAAACATGTATATTATCATATGTGAAATAGATCGCTAGTCCAGGTTCGACGCATGAGACAGGGTGCTCAGGGCTGGTGCACTGGGATGACCCTGGGGGATGGGATGGGGAGGGAGGTGGGAGAGGGGTTCAGGATGGGGAACCCATGTACACCCATGGCTGATTCATGTGAATCTATGGCAAAAACCACCACAGTATTGTAAAGTAATTGGCCTCCAATTAAAATTTAAAAAATTAACTGTTAGGAATATACAAAAAAAAAAATCTTAAAAAAAATGGAAGAATAGTTGATTAACAGTGTTGTATTACTTTCAGGTGTACAGCAAAGTGGTCCAGTTTTTTGATTTCTTTTCCATGGCAGGTTTTTACAAGATACTGAATATAGTTCCCTGTTCTATACAGAGGGTCCTTGTTTATTTTATATAGAACAGTGTGTAGCTGTTAATCCCAATTTCCTACTTTATCTCCACCTCTTTCCCTTTGACAATCATAAGTTTGTTTTATGTCTGTGAGTCTGTTTTGTAAATAAATTCATTTGTATCATTTTTTTTAATTCCACCTATAAGGGATATCACATATTTCTCTTCTTCTGACTTACTTCATTAGTATGATAACCTCTAGATCCATCCATGTTGCTGCAAATGGCATTATTTCCTTACACAAATCATGCTGTAATGAATGCAGAGCCCCTGTTTCCCTTGATCAAACCCCTTGCTGCGAGTGTATTCCCGGGATGCGCCTGGGCTCTCCGCTTGGCAAGGATGCAGCTGGGGGTCCAGGCAGAGGCACAGTCCCCAGTGTGTGGACCACTCCGCAGGCTGTGGGAATAGCAGTCTTGGATTTCCTGGCTTTTGTGCATTGACCATCTCACTCACAGAGTTGCATTAACCCGGTTTCGTAGCCTGAATGAAACCATTGGCAACTTTCTGATTTGTGTTTCATCTCGAGTCCAGGCTGGTAACGGAGCCAGGAGTCCCCAGGCTTTCCCAGGCGGGCGGGCATGGAGACACACTGGGACTCCTTTTTCCTCTGCTCCGTCCATCTGCAGGCCAAGTGCACCTCGGTCAAAGGCAAAGTCTGAATCGAGCTTTGTGTCGGGCTCTGGAAAGGCGCTGAGGAGCGTGCGATGGGGGAGAAGTGACCGTGCTGGTGGCAACCGCATCGGCGGGCCAGCCCTGTCACTATCGGCGCAGGATGCCGGCGGGCACGCTTCATGAGAACGGTCCACCCGCTGGAGAATGGGGCTTTTGACATCAGCTGAGGCCCCGGCTGCCTTACAATGAGAGGCCTGTTGGTGAGAGCCAGACTGTTTAATGAACTGAGAATCGGAGGCCAGCTCCAGCCATCTGGACTGAGCATCTCTGCAGAAACTCTTCACTGTAACAGGCCACTCTGAAGCTCACGGCCTTTCTAAGAAAGGAACCGCAACAATAAATTCATATTTCAAAGTCGTGCACAATAAATTCATATTTCAAAGTCGTGCACAATAAATTCATATTTCAAAGTCGTGCACAATAAATGTATAGCAACGCTGTGAACTTTTAGATACTTGTGTCTGTGTGTTTGTGTGTGTGTGTGTGTGTGGCACAGTGGTAAAGAATCCGCCTGCCAATGCAGGAGATGCAAGGGATGTGGGTTCAATACCTGGGTCAGGAAGATCGCCTGGAGAAGGGAATGGCAACACACTCCAGTATTCTTGCCTGGAGAACCCCATGGACAGAGGAGCCAGGTGGGCTGCAATCTGTGGGGTCACTGAGTCGGACATGAGTCACACGAGCAGCAGGCTCGTGTGAATGTGTGTGATGGAAAATGTTGTATAAATGTTAGATATTATAGTACCACCTTATTGGCACTAAGCCTGAAAAAGCATCTCACTCTTGGCTCTGAGATCAACAACGATAATGGCTTTCTCCTGACGTAGGGTAGCGATGCCCTGTCAAGGATGTGGAAACACTCTCTGAAAATGAGACCCGTGAAAGCTCTAAAGATCAGGTGAGGAAGACAGGTGATCACAATTGTCACCACTTGGCTGGTGAAATGCAGAGGGCCAAGGGGGGAGGCTGACTCATGGCCAAGGTCGAGTGGCAGGTGGGAGGTGGGGCTGACATCTAACTGTGTCCTCCAGCCCCTGGCAGGGGAAGGACACGTAAGGCTGGCGCTGACTTTTCCTGGCAGGCTCGCTCTTCCCAGCCAGAAGGCAGGTGGCAGTGTTGTGATTGCTGGCCTAACCTTCAACGCGTCAATGATCCTCTCGGCTGGAGCCAGGCCCCGGCTGAGTGTCACGGCGCAGCGCCCAGGCATAAGCGACGCACGCCGAGGTTTTCCTAGCAGCGTCTCATTGATTAGATGTGTTGGAAAGAAATCTCTCACGGCTAACTGGGAACCTCTGGATTTTAACAGCTGTGGTTTACAAGGGATGGGGAGGGGGTTGTTTTCAAAGTGCCTTTCAGAAAGTATCACCTGCGACGGGAGTTTTCCTTCTATTCCGGGAATTTACCTAGACTACTTTTAGCTATAAATATGTTGTTATGTCAGAAGTCACTCTTCTGCAAAGGCCAGAGAGCAGACATTGGGGCAAAGGCAGAGACCAGGAGAGCAGTTCAAACACAGGAAGCCAGGAGCCGACCGTGGCCTGAACCACCGTGATTCCTGGAGACCTGGTGAGAGGTGGTGGAGTTCTGGAGGGGTTTTAACTATGTTGTTGACAGGATTTGCTTGTGGATTGGATTGGATGAAGGGGTGAGAGGAAGAGGAGTCAAGGATGATTCCATGTTTTTGGCCCGAGATACTGGAAAAAATAAAGTCGACTGGAAGTCCGGGGGGTGTCAGAAGCCCAGTTCTGGGTGCTCAGTTGTGAGCTCGGGTAGTCAGGCTTGAACTGGTTTCCTGTCACCTGGATTCAGGTGGTGCTTACACAACGAGGCACACAGTCCGGGACGTGTAGGGAGATTCAAATCTGGGATGCAGAGCACAAAGAGGAGACTGGGGGAAACCCATGAGCATGGGAAGGAAAGAGAAGTGGTCCAGGACTGGGTGGGTCACTCCAACGCTTAGAGGTTTAGGAACCGGAGAACTGAAGGCGTCTGAGAGGGAGCAGAGGTGGGGGAGGCCAGACAGCCTCCTTGCAGGAGGCTGCAAGGCCAGTGCGGAAGGTTCCAGGTTTCCACATGCATCCTTCAGTGTGCTTATTTCTTCCCTTCCATCATTTCTTGCACTTCCCTGGTAGCTCAGTCAGTAAAGAATCTGCCTGCAATGTGGGAGACCTGGGTTCGACCCCTGGATTGGGAAGATCCCCTGGAGGAGGGCATGGCAACCCACTCCAATGTTCTTGCCTGGAGAATGCCCATGGACAGAGGAGACTGGTGGGCTACAGTCCATGGGGGCGCAAAGAGTCAGACACGACTGAGTGACTAAGCACATCATTTCTTATTACATATGAATTACATATTACATAGGAAATGTAGGATTCTTCCCATTTGCTTTGTCTTCCTCATTTCATCACCTCCCCTTGGGGTGACAGTTTGGGTACAAAAGATGGGATTTCAGAGTCCATTCCATCCATCACAGGTGTCCTGGCCCTCCCACCTCCATCAGCTCATAGCTATGTTGCATGGGGGGACAGGAATGCCTTTGACCAGCTGAGGAGGAGAATCAGGGCCAAGCTTAGTTCAGCCTGGAATAAGCTGCTGGCTAGGAATGGACGGTGCTGTCCTCTGGCCCCATGTAGGCAGGCCCTGAAGGACAAAGGGGATGGGACATCCTAGGGGCCCAGAGTTGGACGGAGCACCTGATCACTCCACTCAGTGTGTAAGGAGAACAGCCGAGGCTCATGGCTTCCCAAGCAGTGGCTGATGGCCTGGAGGGCTGTCAGAAGCCTGCGAGGGGAAAGCCTGGACCCTCAGGGCTGAGCGAATCTGGGGAAGAAGCAGATGGTCGAGCACCCGGTAGGAAGGGCTTTGTTCTGAAGGTGAGATCTACAGACTGGAGCCACCCAGCCTCCTCTCCCACCAACCTCCCCAGGGCTGGCCATGTGGCCTGCGGATGGAGCAGTCCGGCTGGCAGGATCGGAGGTGAAGTGTGGGTCATCAGTGGGCTCCCGGTCACCAGACCACTGGCTGCAAGGGTCCAACCAAGACTGATGCTGAGCCCTGATGTGGCACCTCCCCTCCAATCGGCCTCACAGGAGCGGGGTGCACTGGCCTCACAACCCAGCCCTCTCCTCTGTCAAGTGCTGTTCTCTTCACTCCCCTTTCTTTCTCCAGAGCACCCCCCAAGGAACGCTCAGCAGGCAAACATCAGTCTTTGGGGCTTCCCAGGTGGTACTAGTTCTAAAGAACCCACCTGCCAAAGGAGACTGACCCAGACTTGCCCGTGAGTGTCCAGGAGTCTCCATCAGAGGCCATGGGTTGGTGGTGGCCTGCAGCAGGGTTGGGGGCACTGAGTGTAGCAGTCTGTACATGGGACCTTTTGAAGGAGGTCGCCATTATTCTCATCACCTGCACCATAGTTTGGCCTCAGGTCAAACAACAGGGAGGGAACACAGCCCTGCCCATCAACAGAAAATTGGATTAAAGATTTACTGAGTATGGCCCCGCCCATCAGAACAAGACCCAGCTTCCGCCTCAGTCAGTCTCTCCCGTCAGAAAGCTTCCATAAGCCTCTTATCCTTCTTCATCAGAGGGCAGATAGACTGAAAACCACAATCACAGAAAACCAATCAAACTGATCACATGGACCACAGCCTTGTCTAACTCAATAAAACTATAAGCCATGCTGTGTAGGGCCACCCAAGATGGATGGGTCATGGTGGAGAGTTCTGACAAAACGTGGCCCACTGGAGAAGGGGATGGAAACCACTTCAGTATTCTTGCCTTGAGAACCCCATGAACAGTATGAAAAGGCAAAAGATAGGACACTGAAAGATAAACTCCCCAGGTTGGTAGGTGCCCAAAATGCTACTGGAGAAGAGCGGAGAAATAACTCCAGAAAGAATGAAGGGATGGAGCCAAAGCAAAAACAACACCCAGTTGTGGTGACTGGTGATGGAAGTAAAGTCTGATGCTGTATTGCATGGGCACCTGGAATGTTAGATCTGTGAATTAAGGCAAATTGGAAGTGGTCAAACAGATGGCGAGAGTGAACATTGACCTTTTAGGAATCAGTGAACTAAAATGGACCAGAATGGGTGAATTTAACTCAGATGACCATTATATCTACACCGTGGGCAAGAAGCCCTTAGAAGAAATGGAGTAGCCCTCATAGTCAACAAAAGAGAATGTCTAAATGCAGTACTTGGGTGCAATCTCAAAAATGACAGAATGATCTCTGTTCATTTCCAAGGCAAACCATTCAATATTGCAATAATCCAAGTCAATGTCCCGACCAGTAAGAAATACTGAAGAAGCTGAAGTTGAATGGCTCTTATGAAGACCTCCTAGAACTAACACCCAAAGAAGATATCCTTTTCATTATAGGGGACTGGAATGCAAAAGTAGGAAGTCAAGAGATACCTGGAGTAAAAGGCAAATTTGGCCTTGGAGTACAAAATGAAGCAGGTCAAAGGCTAACAGAGTTTTGCCAAGAGAATGTATTGGTCATAGCAAACACCCTCTTCCAACAACACAAGAAAAGAATCTACACATGGACATCACCAGCTGGTCAATTCCAAAATCAGATTGATTCTATTCTTTGCAGCCAAAAATGGAGAAGCTGTAT
This sequence comes from Bos indicus x Bos taurus, assembly GCF_003369695.1. Taxonomy (NCBI): domain Eukaryota; kingdom Metazoa; phylum Chordata; class Mammalia; order Artiodactyla; family Bovidae; genus Bos; species Bos indicus x Bos taurus. The sequence goes on along the minus strand of NC_040089.1, from coordinate 26,424,339 downwards.
ACAGTCAGCAAAAACAAAAGTGGAGGCTGACTGTGGCTCAGATCATCAACTCCTTATTGCCAAATTCAGACTTAAATTGAAGAAAGTAGGGAAAACCACTAGACCATTCAGGTATGACCTAAATCAAATCCCTTCCGATTATACGGTGGAAATGACAAATAGATTCAAGGGATTAGATCTAATAGACAGAGTGCCTGAAGAAATATGGATGGAGGTTTGTGACACTGTACAGGAGGCAGTGATCAAGACCACCCCCAAGAAAAAGAAATGCAAAAAGGAAAAATGATTGTCTGAGGAGGTCTTACAGATAGCTGAGAAAAGAAGAGAAGCTAAAGGCAAATTAGAAAAATAAAGATATACCCATTTGAATGCAAAGTTCCAAAGAATAGCAAGAAGAGATAAGAAAGCCTTCCTCAGTGATCAGTGCAAATAAATAGAGGAAAGCAATAGAATGGGAAAGACTAGAGATCTCTTCAAGAAAATTAGAGATACCATGGGAACATTTCATGCAAAGATGGGCTTGATAAAGGACAGAAATTGTGTGGACCTAACAGAAGAAGAAGATATTAAGAAGAGGTGGCAAGAATACACAGAAGAACTGTACAAAAAAGATCTTCATGACCCAGTTAACCATGATGGTGTGGTCACTCACCTAGAATCAGACATCCTGGAATATGAAGTCAAGTGGGCCTTAGAAAGCATCACTATGAACAAAGCTAGTGGAGATGATGGCATTCCAGTTGAGCTATTTCAAATCCTAAAAGATGGTGCTGTGAAAGTGTTGCACTCAATATGCCAGCAAATTTGGAAAACTCAGCAGTGGCCATAGGACTGAAAAAGGTCAGTTTTCATTCTAATCCCAAAGAAAAGCAATGCCATAGAATGCTCAAACTACCACACTATTATACTAATCTCGCACACTAGCAAAGTAATGCTCAAAATTCTGCAAGCCAGGCTTCAAAAGTACATGAACTGTGAACTTCCCGATGTTCAAGCTAGATTTAGAAGAGGCAGAGGAACCAGAGATCAGATTGCCAACATCCACTGGATCATTGAAAAAGCACGAGAGTTCCAGAAAGACATCTACTTCTGCTTTATTGACTATGCCAAAGCCTTTGACTGTGTGGATCATGACAAACTGTGAAAAATTCTTCAAGAGATGGGAATACCAGGCCACCTTACCTGCCTCCTAAGAAATCTGTATGCAGGTCAAGAAGCAACACTTAGAACTGGACGTGGAAAAACAGACTGGTTCCAAATCAGGAAAGGAGTACGTCAAGGCTGTATATTGTCACCCTGCTTATTTAACTTATATGCAGAGTACATCATGTGAAATGCCAGGCTGGATAAAGTACCTGCTGGAATCAAGATTGCCAAGAGAAATATCAATAACCTCAGATATGCAGATGACACTACCCTTATGGCAGAAAGTGAAGAAGAACTAAAGAGCCTCTTGATGAAAGTGAAAGAAGAGAGTGAAAGGTTGACTTAAAACTCAACATTCAGAAAACTAAGATCATGGCATCTAGTCGCATCACTTCATGGCAAATAGATGGGGAAATAATGGAAACGATGACAGACTTTATTTTTTTGAACTCCAAAATCACTGCAGATGGTGACTGCAGCCATAAAATTAAAAGACGCTTGTTCCTTGGAAGAAAAGCTATGACCAACCTAGACAGCATATTAAAAAGGAAAGACATTACTTTGCTGACAAAGGTCCATCTAGTCAAAGCTATGGTTTTTCCAGTGGTTATGTATGGATGTGAGAGTTGGACTGTGAAGAAAGCTGAGCGCCGAAGAATTGATGCTTTTGAACTGTGGTGTTGGAGAAGAAGACACTTGAGAGTCCCTTGGACTGCAAGGAGATCCAACCAGTCCATTCTAAAGGAGATCAGCCCTGGGTGTTCTTTGGAAGGAATGATGCTAAAGCTGAAACTCCAGTACTTTGGCCACCTCATGCAAAGAGTTGACTCATTGGAAAAGACTCTGATGCTGGGAGGGATTGGGAGCAGGTGGAGAAGGGGACGACAGAGGATGAGATGGCTGGATGGCATCACCAACACGATGGACATGAGTTTGAGTAAACTCCAGGAGTTGATGATGGACAGGGAGGCCTGGTGTGCTGCAGTCCATGGGGTTGCAAAGAGTCGGACACGTCTGAGTGACTGAACTGAACTGCCAAAGGCAGGAGACAGATGATGGTTCAGTCCCTGGGTTGGGAAGATCCCCTGGAGGACGGCATGGCAACCCAGTCCAGTGTTCTTGCCTGGAGAATCCCATGGACAGAGGAGCCTGGTGGGCTACAGTCATGGGGTTGCAAAGAGTCAGACATGACTGAAGCGACTTAGCATGCACCATCTGTCTTTGAGTCGTCCCTGGGGAAAGACATGGAGGGACACGCAAGAAAGTGGAAAATAGAAAAAGAGAAAATGAGCATCCAGCATGATGTCATTGACTGATACAGAAGATGCTTCTTTCTGTCTGTATCTTTCATTTCTGCAGCCAACAGGGGTACATGCAACTTTTATTTTATTGAACATTTTGGAGATATCCACTAGGTGGCGCACTTGCATAAAGTTTACCACCCAAACGGTGCCGCCCCGCTTGTCCATCAAGGGAGCTGCCATTTATGGACGCAGTTATTTCTTTACTTAACCATCATTGAGATGAAACGATGGGTTCCAACAGACAGTGAGATGCATTTATGGCTCTTCTTAGTGGCCTAAGCTTTTCAAACATTATAGGCCTGAAAACATTATATAGAATTACATTTCTCTTGTGATTGACTGTTACTGTGGAATGTTTTTAAGAGAAAAAGATTCACTGGGAGAGGAAAAGCTAAAATTTCTACATAATCATTTTTGTTGAACGCTGACTCTTGATTAGTTTGTTATGATTTATTCTTAGCTATTTTAGATTTTCAAGATTTTTTTTTTTTGCATCTCTGTAAGTGAGTATTGATTGAAAGATAACTGCAGATTAAGGAAATAATTTTATTCATTAAAAAGCTTATCCGCTCAGGTGCTTTGTACATTTCAATTTTCAACTACTGGGCAAAAGAATTTCTTTTTGTATGCATTGTTATTCTTGCTGATTATTGAGAGTTTTATTGAGGTCACAGAAGGTAGGTTAATAGAATTGAGTATTCTGTGCATTCTTGGTTGTAGCTCTAAACTGTAGGGGTGTGTTCCTCAATCACCTGCGAGCCAGCCCTGCCCTGGGACCACGGTCCCAAGAATCCTTGCTGCCCCCAGATGAGGCTTCTGCATGGGCTTCTCTCCTACCACCAGGGTCAAGAGCCCTGCACAGCTGTAATGGTGTCCCAACAGGGCCTCCCTAAAATAGTCTAGACCAGAGTCTTCCTCCGAGGGCAACTTAAAGCACAGATTAGCAAATCTAGCCCCCTGTCTGGGTTTCACAACCATTGCACTCAGAGTGATCTTTACAGTAGGACATTTTCAATCAATTAGACGATAGGAAATACTCACTTTGAACCTCAGTGTGATCTCAGAGAGGCAGCAGTGAGCAGTGGCTTGAATCAAGATCTTAGTTTCCTGCCCAGGAGTTGAACCTGGGTAGCCTGGATGAAAAACCAGGACTTCTAGCTGCTAGTCCACTGGGGGCTAGAGGATAGAAGCAAAGTTCCCCTGCCCTTGCCCTCCATGAAAACTGCATTTCTCAAGGTGGCAAAGACTGTGAGAACGAAGTCTATCCTTAAAGACACAACACAACAAGTGGGAGAGCACACAGACACTTTGTGTAGTTAAGACACAGCAAGGCAGTAATACGCACCAGGACAGAAGGGGTGCAGGCGTTCCCCGTAATGAGGAGGAGCACAGTAAAGAGCTGGTTAAGTCATTTATATAGGACAGTTCGTTTGGGTCTTTGTTTACCCTTGGCCAATTATCTGGTATCGTTTTCCACACCTGCCCTGCCCTAGGACCCTTCCCAACATACATGTGCAACTTTTTTCCAAGATGAATTCCAGCCCAGAGGCCTATGGGGGATTTTGGCATCACCTACTCTGGGTGGTGCCCCTCCTTTTTGACCCCTAAGGAGCCTTTCTGTGTATATGCAGTGTCTCCTTTGTTCCAAGGATGGGAAATATATGACCTCTTGATCTTTTACTCAGACAAGATTTAGCCCCTCTCTCTTCTTGCTATGACTGGTATCTTAAAAATGTCTTCAGGGGACTTCCCCTGTGGTCCAGTGGCTAAGACTCCAGGCTCCCAATGCAGGGGACCCGAGTCTGATTCCTGGTCACAGAACTAGATCCCACATGGTGCAACTAAGAATTTGCATGCCGCGTCTAAAGATCCTGAGTGCCTCAGTGAAGACCCAGCCCAGCCGAATAAATAAATGAATATATATTCTAGAAGTACCTGCTCCATGTTAAATAAGGTGTCCTCCAGAGACAATGCCTGGCTATTAACCTGTTTCTGTTGTTATTTCTATTTTGAAGTGCAAACAGAAGGCTGACTGAAAATGTAACCCGGAGCCCACCTAGCTCCTATCTCAGGAAATGCAAACAAGAGGCTGGTTTTAAGTATTTGGCCTGAAGCCCACAATTTTTCTGCCCCAGGAAATGTAAACAGGAGGCTTAGTTGTAAATGTCTAGGCTGGAGTCCACATATCTTCCTCCTCAAATGAAGTGAAACATTTTCCTTTTTTCCCTCCTTACAAACTCCATTCTGAGGAGACTGTGGAAACAGTGTCAGACTTTATTTTTTGGGCTCCAAAATCACTGCAGATGGTGACTGCAGCCATGAAATTAAAAGACGCTTACTCCTTGGAAGGAAAGTTATGACCAACCTAGATAGCATATTCAAAAGCAGAGACATTACTTTGCTAACAAAGGTTCGTCTAGACAAGGCTATGGTTTTTCCTGTGGTCATGTATGGATGTGAGAGTTGGACTGTGAAGAAGGCTGAGCGCCGAAGAATTGATGCTTTTGAACTGTGGTGTTGGAGAAGACTCTTGAGAGTCCCTTGGACTGCAAGGAGATTCAACCAGTCCATTCTGAAGGAGATTAGCCCTGTGATTTCTTTGGAAGGAATGATGCTAAAGCTGAAACTCCAGTACTTTGGCCACCTCATGCGAAGAGTTGACTCGTTGGAAAAGACTCTGATGCTGGGAGGGATTGGGGGCAAGAGGAGAAGGGGACGACAGAGGATGAGATGGCTGGATGGCATCACTGACTCAATGGACGTGAGTGTGAGTGAACTCCGGGAGTTGGTGATGGACAGGGAGGTCTGGCGTGCTGCGATTCATGGGGTCGCAAAGAGTCGGACACGACTGAGCGACTGATCTGATCTGATTACAAAACATCATACTCAGTTATGATATTTTGGACTTTATAAGTTAAAATCAGTGGGAATCTGTTTTCTTTTGTAACTGTTGTTCAGTCACTAAGTCGTGTCCCACTCTTTAAAACCCCATGGACTGCAGCACGCCAGACTCCTCTGTTCTCCACTACCTCCCAGAGTTTGCTCAAACTCATGTCCATTGAGTCCTGGATGCTATCTAACCATCTCATCCTCCGTCTTCTTCTCCTTTTGCCTTCAATCTTTCCCAGTAACAGTCTTTTTCAATGAGTCAGCTCTTCACATCAGGTGGCCAAAATATTGGAGCTTCAGCTTCAGCACCAGTCCTTCCAATGAATACTCAGGGTTGATTTCCTTTAGGATTGACTGGTTTGATCTCCTTGCCATCCAAAGAACTCCCAAGAATCTTCTCCAGCACAATTAGAAAACATCTATTCTTCGGTGCTCAGCCTTCTTATAGACCCACTCTCACATTCGTATATAACTACTGGAAAAACCACAGCTTTGACTATGTGGACCTTTGTCGGCAAAATGATGTCTCTGCTTTTAAATCTGTTGTCTAGTTTTGTCATAGCTTTCTTTAGAAGAAGCAAGCATCTTTTAATTTCATGGTTGCAGTCATCGTCTGCAGTGATTCTGGAGGCCAGGAAAATTAAATTTGTCACTGCTTCCACTTTTTCCCCTTCTATTTGCCATGAAGTGATGGGACCAGATGCCATGATTTTAGTTTTTTCAATGTTGAGTATCAAGCCAGTTTTTTCACTCTCCTCTTTCACTCCCATCAAGATGCCTCTTTAGTTTCTCTTCACTTTCTGCCATTAGAGTGGCATCATCTGCATATTTGAGGTTGTATATATTTCTCCCAGCAATGTTGATTCCAACTTGTGATTCATCCAGCCTGATATTTCACATAATGTACTCTGCATATAAGTTAAATTAGCAGGATGCCAATGTACAGCCTTGTTATACTCTTTTTCCAATTTTGAACCAGTCTGTTGTTTCATGTCTGGTATTAACTATTGCTTCTTGACCTTCATACAGATTTCTCAGGAGGCAGGTAAGGTTACCTGGTATTCCCATTTCTTTAAAAAATTTTAATCCACACAGTCGAAGGCTTTAACGTAGTCAGTGAAGCAGATGTTTTTCTGAAATTCTCTTGCTTTCTCCATGACCCATTTTGCATTTTGATCTTTGGTTCCTCTGCCTCTCTTCGAGACCCAGCTTAAACATCTGGAAGTTCTCAGTTCATATACTGCTGAAGCCTAGTTTAAAGGACTTTGAACATAACCTTCCTGGCATGTGAAATGAGTGCAATTGTGTGGTAGTTTGAACATTTTTTGGCATTGTCTTTCTTTGGAATTGACCTTTTTCCAGTTCTGTGGCCATTGCTGAGTTTTCCAAATTTGCTGACATATTGAGTGCAGCACTTTAATAGCATCATCTTTTAGGATTTTAAATAGTTCAGCTGGAATGCCACCACTTCTACTATCTCTGTAATGCTTCCTAAAGGCCCAATTAACTTCACCCTCCAGAATGTCTGGGTCTAGGTGAGTGACCACACCATGATGGTTCTTTGGGTCATTAAGATCTTTTTGTATAGTTCTTTTGTGTGTTCTTGCCTCCTCCTCTTAATATCTTCTGCTTCTGTTAAGTCCTTACCGTTTCTATCTCTTATCCCATATAGTCCATCCTTGCATGAAATGCTTCCTTAATAGCTCCCATTTTCTTGAAAAGGTCTTTTGCAATGTAAGTTCCTAAATAATACTCCCATTTTGCCTCCTGATGCACAAAGCTTAAAGTACTTACTATCTGGCCTTTATCGAGAATGTTTACTGACTCCAGCTGTAGAAGACCTGTCTACATAAAGTAGTGTTTGAAACACGTGACTTGTTTCTAGAGACAGGATTCCTGGTTTTCTTTGATCTGAAAGATGAATGTGATCATTGAAATGTGAAGAACCACCAGCCTTACTGGATGAGGTCCCATCACTGCCCTTAATAATAATCATGGTGATAATGATTATGATTATATGATGATAGCTTAAAGCATTATGAAGCCAAGGTACAAATAATGATCAAAATATTGCCATGTGAATTTTTTAAAAATTCATTTATTTTAATTGGAGGCTAATTACTTTAAAATATGTATGGTGTTTTTTTGCCAAACGTCAACATGAATCAGCCACGGGGGTACATGTGTCCTCACATCCTGAACACCCCTCCCACCTCCCTCCCTACCTCATCCCTCTGGGTTGTCCCAGGGCACCGGCTTTGAGTGCCCTGCTTCACGCACTGAACTTGCGCTGGTCATCTGTTTTACATATGGTAATATACATGTTTCAATGCTATTCTCTCAAATCATCCCACCCTCGCCTTCTCCCACATAGTCCAAAAGTCTGTTTTTTACATCTGTGTCTCATTTGCTATCTTGCATATACAGTTGTCATTCAGTACAGTTCAGTTCAGTTCAGTCGCTCAGTCATGTCCGACTCTTTATGACCCCATGAATCACAGCATGCCAGGCCTCCCTGTCCATCACCAACTCCTGGAGTTCACTCAGACTCACATCCATCGAGTCAGTGATGCCATCCAGCCATCTCATCCTCTGTCATCCCCTTCTCCTCTTGCCCCCAATCCCTCCCAGCATCAGAGTCTTTTCCAACGAGTCAACTCTTTGCATGAGGTGGCCAAAGTACTGGAGTTTCAGCTTTAACATCATTCCTTCCAAAGAAATCCCAGGGCTGATCTCCTTCAGAATGGACTGGTTAGATCTCCTTGAAGTCCAAGGGACTCTCAAGAGTCTTCTCTAACACCATGGTTCAAAAGCATCAATTCTTTGGTGCTCAGCTTTCTTTATGGTCCAACTCTCACATCCATACATGACCACACGAAAAACCATAGCCTTGACTAAACGGACCTTTGTTAGCAAAGTAATGTCTCTGCTTTTCAATATGCTATCTAGGTTGGTCATAACGTTTCTTCCAAGGAGTAAGTGTCTTTTAATTTCATGGCTGCAGTCACCATCTGCAGTGATTTTGGAGCCCAGAAAAATAAAGTCTGACACTGTTTCCACTGTTTCCCCATCTATTTCCCATGAAGTGATGAACCAGATGCCATGATCTTCGTTTTCTGAATGTTGAGCTTTAAGCCAACTTTTTCACTCTCCTCTTTCACTCTCATCAAAAGGCTTTTTAGTTCCTCTTCACTTTCTGCCATGAGGGTGGTGTCATCTGCATATCTGAGGTTATTGATATTTCTCCCGGCAATCTTGATTCCAGCTTGTGCTTCTTCCAGCCCAGTGTTTCTCATGATGTACTCTGCATAGAAGTTAAATAAGCAAGGTGACAATATACAGCCTTGACATACTCCTTTTCCTATTTGGAACCAGTCTGTTGTTCCATGTCCAGTTCTAACTGTTGCTTCCTGACCTGCATACAGGTTTCTCAAGAGGCAGGTCAGGTGGTCTGGTATTCCCATCTCTTGAAGAATTTTCCACAGTTTATTGTGATCCACACAAAGGCTTTGGCATAGTCAATAAAGCAGAAATAGATGTTTTTCTGGAACTCTCCTGCTTTTTCAATGATCCAGCGGATGTTGGCAATTTGATCTCTGGTTCCTCTGCCTTTTCTAAAACCAGCTTGAACATCTGGAAGTTCACGGTTCATGTACTGCTGAAGCCTGGCTTGGAGAATTTTGAGCATTACTTTACTAGCATGCGTGATGAGTGCAATTGTGCGGTAGTTTGAGCATTCTTTGGCACTGCCTTTCTTTGGGATTGGAATGAAAACTCATTACAATCTTTCTGAATTCCATATATATGCATTAATATACTGTATTGGTGTTTCTCTTTCTGACTTACTTTGTATAATAGGCTCCAGTTTCATCCATCTCATTAGAACTGACTCAAATGTGTTCTTTTTTATAGCTGAGTAATACTCCATTGTGTATACATACCACAGCTTTCTTATCCATTCATCTGCCGATGGACATCTAGGTTGCTTCCATGTCCTGGCTATTATAAACAGTGCTGCAATGAACACTGGGGTACACATGTCTCTTTCAATTCTGGTTTCCTCAGTGTGTATGCCCAGCAGTGGGATTGCTGGGTCATATGGCAGTTCTATTTCCAGTTTTTTAAGGAATCTCCACACCGTTCTCCATAGTTTGCCATATGAATTTAAGGGAACCTAGAGTAGGGCTGAAATGAATTATTAGAAATTTGTGAGTAATTCTTCAGTCCCAATCACCAAACTTCTATTTTGCTGGGAATAGGGTAGGTACTTAGTAAGTTTTCATTTGGTCAACTTTACGACATAATGTGGAACCAGGAACCTCCTTCCTGATGCACTTGAGAAAAGCATGGCGCTTGGCACTGGATGTTTAATTTGGGCCCATGACTGAGTGACCTGCATGAACACAATTAACTGGACATTTGAACTGTCAAAGGCACATAATTTGGGTTATGCAATCATTTATTCTTATGAATTTGAAGCTAATTAAAATTTGTCTTATTGGGGTATAGTTGCTTTACATATTGTTGTGTTAGATTCTGCTGTACGGCAAAGTTAATCAGCTATTTGTATACATGTGGAGCACTGAGTAGGATTCCCTGTGCTAACAGTAGGTTTTCATTAGTTATTGCTTTTATACATAGTATCACTAGTGTATATGTGTCAGTTTCCATCTCCTAGTTCATCCCCTACCCCAAAGAAGCTAATTAACCAAGATGGAAGGACTGAGGCTACAAATAGTATTTTGGGGCATTCCCTACATTTTGTCAGGCCCACTCTGTTGTTTAGGTAGTGACTGCAAGATCCGAGGAATTAGCATCTTTTAGAAAACAGAGAGGGGCAGAGAACCTTCTGAGAACCAACAGTGATTCCTTAGAATGCAAGTTCGATAATTTAATTCCATTCAGTTAGAATTTCTGGAAGGCTGAGTCTTCCAGCCTTTTCAGTTCCTGTCCATGTGAGTATTCAGATAGGTTAAATGAACCCTGGCCACACCAAACACACCCTTCCTTTCTTGCTGCTGCTGCTGTTGCTGCTAAGTCGCTTCAGTCACGTCCGACTCTGCTCCAATTCATCCGCTCTGCAAAGCAGGTACAAAGCCCCACCCACTGGGAAGAAGAAAGGTCTGAAAGGAAAAGGGAGATGAGACCACAGTCTGGAATCACAGCCAGCAAATTCTTGCTCAGCAATCTGGGAAGTGCTTCTCAAAGGACTGTCCTTCTTCTCCCAAAAGGATGCTTGGTCTAGTTCTTTTTATAAAAAGGAGGAGGATTCAGACACTTTCTCCTTTGATTAAGCTGTTTGTGTTGTTGTGAATTCTGGCAAATGTCTCTTAGGGCTTAGCTGAGTGCTTTGAGTACATCATCACTGACTGTTCCAATTTAAGAAACTCTCCCGAGATTGCAGGGAGACTAGAGGCTGCTGGGAGCGCAGCCCCTAGCACCTGGATGCTCTAATCTGAGCACTGTTCCCACAGTCCTTTCTAATCTTCTTGTCCCCGCTGCGGCCAGCAGCCTAGGGAATGGCAGCTGGAGCGAAAGTTGCAGGATACAGATTTAATTCAATCTAATAAATGTTCCGCAGGTGGTGCAGTGGTAGAGAACCTGCCCGTCAACGCAGGAGATGCGGGTTAGATCCCTGGATCAGGAAGATCCCGACCTGGAGAAGGAAATGGCCACCCACTCCAGTATTCTAGCCTGGAGAATCCCAGGACAATGGGATTCCCAAGACAATGACCCAGGACAGAACAGGTACCATTAATTGACATTAGGTTTTCATCTAACACAAACTTACATCTCACCAATTTAAATTCAACTCATTTCTGACTCTTTTTGATCCCATGAACTTCAGAGGAGCCTGGTGGGCAACAGTCCATGGGGTCGTAAAGAGTCAGACATGACTGAGTGACTAAGCACGAGCAAATGTTTACTGGGTATAGACAATTAACAATGTTTGATAGTTTCAAGTAGACAGCAAAGGGACTCAGCCACACATATACATGTATCCATTCTCCCCCAAACTCCCCTCCCACCCAGATGACTATATAACATTGAGCAGAGTTCCCTGTGGGTAGGGTTCCCCAACAAGTAGGTCCTTGTTGGTTATCCATTTAAAATACAGCAGTGTGCACATGTCCATCCCAAACTCCCGAACTATCCTTTCTCCACCTCCTTTCCCCCTGGCAACCGTAAGTTCGTGCTTTAAGTCTGTGAGTCTCTTTCGTGTTTTGTAAATAAGTTCATTTGTATCATTTCTTTTTAGATTCCCCATATAAGGGATGTCATACCCTGTTTCTCCTTCTCTGACTTACTTCACTCAGTATGACACTCTCTAGGTCAAAGGGCATAGCTTTCTAAGCTGGCAAGACCAGGATTATAATTATGGCTTTGAAAGTGATCACTGTGTGACTTTGATCAGTCACACGACCTCTCTGAGACTCCATTTCCTCATCTGTACAATGGAGATGATCACATCCACCCTGCAGAGCTGCTGTCCAGGTGGAGTGTGTACATGCTCAGTTGTGCCCAGCTCTTTCAGACCCCATGGACTGTAGCCCACCAGGCTCCTCTGTCCATGGGATTTTCCAGGCAATATTACTGGAACAGGTTGCCATTCTTTCCTCCAGGGGATCTTCCTGACCCAGGGATCAAACCTGTGTCTCCTGTGTCTCCTGCATTGGCAGGTGGGCTCTGTACCACTAGGGCCACCTGGGAAGTCCATCCAGGTGGACACTGGTTATTAAAATGACAGCTCGGCACCAGACTTGTAAGAGGTGCTCAGTGACTGATGATTGTTATTAGCTCATGTTAGTTTGGAGCTCAGGGGAGAAATTGTCTGAAGTTAGACTTTCAGGGGTTGTGTCTGTGGCAGCTGTGGGTGACTTATAATTTCCCAGGCAGATCATGAAGAGAAAAAGACAATGACCCAGGACAGAACAGGCACCATTAATTGACATCAGGTTTTCATCTAATGCAAACTCACATCTCACCAATTTAAATTCAACTCATTTCTGACTCTTTTTGACCCCATGAACTGTAGCCCACCAGGCTCCTCTGTCCATGGAATTTTCCAGGCAAGAATATTGGAGTGGGTTGCCATTTCTTTTTGCAGGGGATCTTCTGGACCCAGGGATCAAACCTGAGTCTCCTGCATCTCCTGCATTGCAGGTGGATTCTTTACCCTTTGAGCCACCTGAGAAGCCCATTTAGATTTTATGATACTTCAGGCAAAAGTGGGTTGCAACTTACCTCTGTGCTATTTATGAGAAAATTAAAAGGGAGAACGGGTTTCTGAGCTCCTAATTTGGGGATGTTTAACCTACTTAATCAAGTCAAGTAAAATTCTATTGGAATCAGTTTAACAAGATCAGTTTATGTAGAGACAGTGTATTACTTTACATGATTTAGAGGTAAAATTAGAATGTTGGAGCTGGAAAGGAAAACGAGATCACTAGCACACGCTCCTTATTTTAAAGATGAGAGAATAGAGGGGTCACAAAGGTCAGCTCACTTGTACAAGAACAAACAACAGAATTAACAACAAAACTGATGAGAATTCAGGTCAGCTGACTCTTGAATAATCTTCCTTTGAATATTCTAGGTGTCAATTTTTACATGAAAAGTGGTATGTTTTTTCCTCAGCCACATCTGGTTAGCCTTTATTATTTTTTTTTTGCAAATTCTTAAAAAAATTTTTTTTTTCATTTGACTGTACCAAGTCTTAGTTTTGTATGTGAGACCTTCTATCTTCATTTGCAGCACATGGGACCTTTAGTTATGACATCTGAACTCTTAGTTACAGCATGTGGGATCCAGCATGTGGGATCAAGCCTGGGCCACCTGCATTGGGAGCTCCAAGTCTCAGCCACTGGACCACCAGGGAAGTCCCTCTTGTAAATTCTTGCTAGTAATTAAGGAAGTGCTATTTACAAATGATCGTGTAATTCAGACTGATGCTTGTTTCATGCCGTGTCCCCAGTGAGGGTCTGGAATGGATGACGAGGCTTTGGCCGGTTTACTTGGGCAGTTGTGAAAGGGAGACCGCACAGCGGGTAAGTTCCTGTGGGCAGCATCACTCCGAACAAATGTTCTTTATTAAAAAAAATTGGCTCTAAATACTCAATTTAACTTACTGGTCCTTAATTAGGACCATTGTGAGTTTAAGATTTGTTGTGCATTGTGGATTTTCTGAATCCTGAAGTCTGGCTGGTTCAGCAGCTTAGTCTCAGCTAAGATCAAAAGCATTTCATGAACGCGACAACACTCTCCCCTTGTGATCAGGGTCACTTTTTTTTTTAGCCTTAGTAGTCGAAATATGACACGAACACAGTCATCTTGTTGGAGGTGTCCTGAGAAAAATTAGCTGACTGAGGTGAATGGTCTTAGTGGATTTATGTAGATCACTGTTGGCTATGAAATCTTTTTTTTTTTTTGGCCAAGAGTGTAAGGTCTCTAGAATTCCTATTATCTGACTTTGGGGGAATCTGAAAAGAAGGAAGTCTAGTGTGATGCATTTTCAAAAGGTCCATGTATTTGTTCGACTTAAAAATTAGTACCCTTATTACCATTGCCCCAGGCTGTCAAGACAAAATAAATCAGTGTGTTAACTACTTGCATAAGATAACAGTAGAAACATAGCTGCAATGAATGGAAAGAGAACACACAGAAGGCGTATTATTCCACTGTGGCAGATTACAAACTAGGTTGGAATTCAATACAAAGAGAAATGGTAAAAATGGAAGCTTTTTCACTCTGCAAACCACACAATGGTTAAGCACTGCTGCCTTCTTTCTACTTGGGGATGAAGTACATTATGAATCACCTTTTAACCTATGAGATTCCCATGACTTTGTCTTCTTCTCCTCCTCTGACTTCTTCTTGGGATAGTTTAATCATTGTATTGGGAAAAAAGAATGCAGATCAGCCTTAAATATTAAATTGTTGTTGTTCAGTTGCTAAGTTGTGTCTGAATCCTCGAGACCCCATGGACTGCAGCACACCAGGCTCCCCTGTCCTCCACTATCTCCTAGAGTTTGCTCAAATTCAAGTCCATTGAGTTGGTGATGCTACCTAACCATCTCAAGCTCTGCCACCTACTTCTTTTGCAGTCGATCTTTCCCAGCATCAGGGTCTTTTTCCCAATGAGTTGGTTCTTCGTATCAGATGGCCAAAGTATTGGAGCTTCAGTTTCAGCATCAGTCCTTCCAGTGAATATTCAGGGTTATATATTCTTTATCATCTTTTTTGGTCAGAAAGATACAGAACATAGGAAAGACACTGATATGGACTGTAACAAACTCAGAGTTTTTATAAACCCACATGAATTCCAGCACATGGGTGGATGGCAATGGGGTATTCCAGATACCCTGTGTCCAACTGGAAAGCTTCTTTCTTTCTTTCTTTTTAAAAATGTTTATTTTTCATACAGTTTTAAAGGTTAGTTTCTATTTATAGCTATTACAAAATAGTGGCTATATTTGCTATGTTGTACAATACATCCTTGAGCCTTTTTTTTTGGCCACATCACGTGACACGTGGGACCTCCCCAACGAAGGTTGGAATCTGTGCCCCCGGCAGTAGATATGCAGAGTCTTAACCACTGGACCACCAGCAAAGTCCCCAGAGCTAGGTCCTGAAGGCTGAGTAGGACTTCCTCAGATAGAGAAGGATGGAAACAAGAACCCAAATAGGAGTGGAAAATGCCCCTTCTTATGTAGAGACCCCAGGTTAATTTAGATCATGAGATTCCTGGAAGTGATGGCTAATAGTGAAGTAAAAGACAGGATCATTGGGACTTCCCTCTCAGTCCAGTGGATAAGACTCTGTGCTCCCAATGCAGGGTGCATGGGTTGGATACCTGGTCGAGGAACTAAGATCCTACATTCCACCTTAAAAAAAAAAAAAGAAAAAAAAGAAGGATCATTGACTAGCTGAGATGGTTTTGAAAATTATTTACTGAAATTATATTGAGGACTTGTGTTGAACAAGTTACTTCTGTGAACTTCATCCTAAAAGCAATTAGTATCTAAAAGCAGGTACTAATTAATTAAAATGTGCGGTACTGTGCTTAGTCGCTCGGTCATGTCTGATTCTTTGTGACCCTATGGACTGTAACCCGCCAGATTCCTCTATCCATGGGGATTCTCCAGGAAAGAATACTGGAGTGGACTGCCATGCCCTCCTCCAGGGGATCTTCCCAATCCAGGGATTGAACCCAAGTCTCCTGCACTGCAGGTGAATTGTTTACTGTCAGAGCCACCAGGGAAGCCCACTAATTAAAATATCACCTGGTAAATAGCAAGTGATTAGGAAGGCTAGGTAACTAGCCAAAGATCACCTAGCTGATATGTGGATCTGAACTCAGTTTTCTCTAGTTCAAGAATATAAAGTGTTAGTTGCTCAGTCGTGTCCAACTCTGTGTAACCCCATGGACTGTAGCCCGCCAGGCTCCTCTGTCCATGGAATCCTGCAGGCAAGAATACTGGAGTGGGTTGCTCTTCCCTTCGCCAGGGGATCTTCCCAACCCAAGGATGGAACCCAGATCTCCTGCTTTGCGGGTAGATTCTTTACTGTCTGGGCCACCAGGGAAGCCCTCAAGAGTCTAAGTTGTGCCTTAAATTTATGACTAAGGAAGATTAAGGAAAATGCCTTAAACTTAAGAGTCTAAGCCAGTGCTGTCCAGAAAAAAATATAATGTGAACCATATATGTAACTAACACATTTTTTAGTGGCCATGTTAAAAAATAAAAAGAAGCTTGTGGAATTATTTTGAATGATATATTTTATTTAACTGATATATCAAAACTGTTATTTTATCATGTAATTAGCATAAAGAAATTATTAATGAGATAATATACATTCTTTCTCCCATATTGTCTTTGAAATCAGTATACATTTTACATTTAAATTACACCTCAATTTTCTCAGTTAGCGGCACTTCAAGTGCATTTTGGACACAATCCACCTTGGACAGCGAAGGCCTGAGCCCTTAACACAATCTCTGAGTCTTTTATGGTTCTGGTTAGCAATTGGGTTGTTCAAAGGGCGGAAGCATGGATTTTCATGTTTTTCCTAGGAAACTCCAGATTCAGTATATTGCTCCTCACGTCCTCAGTTTTATTTACAGAAACTGTGTTAAGTCTATTTCTGTATTTCATTTCTAGGACATCCCTATTTAACTGCGTTTGTTCTCTAAACTTGGTCATAAGAGACGTGATTGGGTTGATTACAAGAAGCAGGCAATGCTGTTTTGTAATTGTCATCATATGTGGTCAGTTTCTATCTCTGAACTAGCTTCTGAGTCATTGAGGGCAGGTTAGCACTCCAGGGCCCAACACATACTTAGCTGTGCAGTAAAGTCTGCTGAGTGTTAAGTGAATATTTCCACAAGGAACCCTGGCCACTATTTCTCTCTTTTGGTGAGTTATTTGGAATCATGCTACTATGTGAAATCTTGAAAGTTTTCTCCAGGACATCTGTTCAACCTTGACATGGATTTTAGTACCCAAAAGGGTCACCAAGCAATCTATATAAGTGAACTTGCTATTGCTTGGAAGTTACCAGTGTTAACAAAACGGAATGGTTTTAAAACCCTCTTGACGCATTTAAAAAATAAGACCTAAGAACCCATTAACGAGTAATGTGGTTTAGTGGGACTTCCCTGCTGGTCCAGTGGTTAAGACTCTGTGCTCCCAATGCAGAGGGCCCGGGTTTAATCCCTGGTCAGGGAACTGGATCCCATAGTGCTGAAACTAAGGGCCTACCCACTGCAACTAACAATCCCACGTGCTACAACTAAGACCATTACAGCTAAAAAAAAAAAAAAAAAAAAGACTATTATTGAGCTTGCAAAGTGATTCATAAAGTTCACAATCTGTTTTAAGTTCATGTTACCTAAGTTTCTGCTTTGTTGACTATGCCAAAGCCTTTGACTGTGTGGATCACAATAAACTGTGGAAAATTCTGAAAAAGATAGGAATACCAGACTACCTGACCTGCCTCTTGAGAAACCTGTATGCAGGTCAGGAAAAAACAGTTAGAACTGGACATGGAACAACAGACTGGTTCCAAATAGGAAAAGGAGTACGTCAAGGCTGAATATTGTCACCCAGCTTATTTAACTTATATGCAGAGTACATTATGAGAAACGCTGGGCTGGAGGAAGCACAAGCTGGAATAAAGATTGCCAGGAAAAATATCAATAACCTCAGATATGCAGATGACACCACCCTTAAGGCAGAAAGTGAAGAGGAACTAAAAAGCCTCTTGAAAGTGAAAGAGGAAAGTGAAAAAGTTGGCTTAAAGCTCAACATTCAGAAAATGAAGATCATGATATCTGGTCCCATCACCTCATGGGAAATAGATGGGGAAACAGTGGAAACAGTGTCAGACTTTATTTTTTGGGGCTCCAAAATCATTGCAATGGTGACTGTAGCCATGAAATTAAAAGACGCTTACTCCTTAGAAGGAAAGTTATGACCAACCTAGACAGCGTATTAAAAAGCAGAGACATTAATTTGCCAACAAAGGTCTGCCTACTCGAGGCTATGGTTTTTCCAGTGGTCATGTATGGATGTGAGAGTTGGACTATAAAGAAAGCTGAGCGCAGAAGAATTGATGCTTTTGTGATGTTGGAGAAGGCTCTTGAGAGTCCCTTGGACTGCAAGGAGATCCAACCAGTCCATCTTGAAGGAGATCAGTCCTGGGTGTTCATTGGAAGGACTGATGTTGAAGCTGAAACTCCAATACTTTGGCCACCTGATGTGAAGAGCTGACTCATTTGAAAAGACCCTGATGCTGGGAAAGATTGAGGGCAGGAGGAGAAGGGGAGACAGAGGATGAGATGGTTAGATGGCATCACTGACTCAATGGATATGAGAGGCCTGGTGTGCTGTGCTTCATGGGGTCACAAAGAGTCGGACACAACTGAGCAGCTGAACTGAACTGAACTACTGAAGTTTGACAGTTGTCCTTTGCACAATCACCAAGGTCTACGTGAAAACAACGGGCCTTGGCTGTCAGGACCTTGCCTGCTCCAGGTATGTTTAATCATATACTTCCATTTAATAAATTTGAGTGTTCAGGTTGGGGAATGCTGCTGATAGGGGCAAAGTTTCCCTAACAGTGAGTTTTCACTCTGCTTTTTGGTTGCTTACAGACCTGCTGGATATATCAGTTTAATCTTGCAGACTTCCACTTGGTATTTCAACCACGTTCCCCATACGTCCCCAAATGTCAGCTGTTCTCTCTATAACACTTGTGATGGAATTTTTACTGGCCCACAAGTGTAGATTCAACCTTTTTTGCTTTTCCCTCCGATCTCTATCAGCAATACGAGGTTTGGGATTTGATGGGGGTCGTGTCAGAATCAAATTCCCTTAATTCTCATTTTAACACAGCGTTCTATCTAGTTGAAAGGTCTTCTGCCCTCTCGACATTTATTTTTCTTCAACATGGGATGAATCAAAGCAGGAGGTGTGAGAATCTTGGGTTTTAAACATCAGTTTCGATTCTGGCAGTGATGGCTGATGTTGGTCTCTCTCCTACCATCGTGGATTCTTAACTACGGTCTATGAATCGGAAGTTATGGTTCTGAATGTCTTGATCTAAAATGACTTTACGACATATCAAGTGCTGATGACTTGTCCAGACTTCACGCACATTTTCAGCATTGCTTCATCTTGTAAACACATGTTAGAGCAGCAATAGTGACGTTTTAATTTGCTCTCTGATTCACCTTTTTATTTTCTATTTTGTCACTGTGCTTTCAATGCTTTTTGGATCATTTTTTGGTGCTTTTTTTCTTGATTATTTTTTTTAAGGAAATACATTCCTGTCTGCTGAAACTGTATACACAAATGCATAAACAAAGCTGTTACTCCGTGAAGCTAGTCTGTGCTTTCATTTTCCTAAACTTAGAGTCAAAGCACAATATCTGACCAATACCTTCTAGTGGGATTTATCATGTGAGAATACTTTCAAGGTGAAAATTTTACATTTAATTGTTAATGTGCTTCTTTTAAAAAAGAGTACTGATTTTTCATGGGGTTTGGAAGGGGTCTATATTTTTAAAAAAGATTAGATAGAAGTACAATGCTTACCTTTTAGTTGCTGCTGCTGCTGCTGCTAAGTCGCGTCAGTCGTGCCCGACTCTGTGCGACCCCATAGATGGCAGCCCACCAGGCTCCGCCGTCCCTGGGATTCTCCAGGCAAGGACACTGGAGTGGGTTGCCATTTCCTTCTCCAATGCATGAAAGTGGAAAGTGAAAGTGAAGTTGCTCAGTCGTGTCCGACTCTCAGCGACCCCATGGACTGCAGCCCACCAGGCTCCTCTGTCCATGGGATTTTCCAGGCAAGAGTACTGGAGTGGGGTGCCATTGCCTTCTCCGACCTTTTAGTTGCACATACCTAAATTGCATATGTTGGTCTCTCAGTCATGTCCAGTTCTTTGTGCCCCCATGGACTGTAGCCCGTCAGGCTCCTCTGTCTATGGAATTGCACAGGCAAGAATACTGGAGTGGTTGCCATTCCCTTCTCCACAGGATCTTCCTGACCCAAGGATGAAACCTGGGTCTCTTGCATTGCAGGCAAATTCTGAGCTACTTGGGAAGCCCTAAACTGAAAGAGACAATATAATTCACATTCCAAGTCCCTGAAAATAAATAGAAGAATTTTCTTGTAAATGATCACATGTTTGAGTTCAATGAACAAAGAGTGACCTTAATTGACACCTGGAAAGTCTTCCTTTCCAAGTGTTTCTAGAAAGAAGCACTTCAGAAAGTAAAAACTTGAAAGTTTTAATAGAACCCCACAATGTACGATGGACCAAGAGTGAACAGCCCTGTAAAGCAGGGCCATCCAGTCAGTCATGTTGGGGCCAACTCAGTCCCTTATCTTGGGAGTTTCAGTGAATAGTTATACTACTTAAAGTTGGGTCTCAAATGGGGCTTCAATGAGGGTTTCTGTTTTGCTGGGTTTTCTGTGTGTTTTTTGGCTGGGTCGTGAGGCATGCAGGATCTTAGTTCTGTAACCAGGGATGGAAACTTTGGCCCCTGCAGTGGAAGAGAGGAGTTTTAACCACTGGACCACCATGGAAGTCCAGGGTTTTTTTTTTTTCCTGAGATTTTGGTAAATAATTTCCCATACAAAGATGATTGTTTCCATGTTCTAAATAACAGAGCTTTTAGATTCAGTTGCTCATTTTTCTGTGTACTGGAGTAGAAAAATCTCATCCATGTCATTCCCTATGCCCTCAGTCCCCTCAATAAAGGAGAGGTGGCTTTCTACTCTGCATAAGACTATTTTTAAGTTTTTCAGCTTTTATAAATTTACCCCTCTCTCAGCTGACTATAGAAATACTGTATTGATTTCCACATGGCAACAGGGAACTCTTGCACTTTTAAGAACTGGTAAAAGGTTTCCTCTGACCCCAGGGCACTCTGACACAGACATGTGCCTGAAAATTGCACAACCCATTTTCTAGATACTCTTGATTTTATTCCTGTATCAAACCTAAACTACAATGCTTTTGTAGTTTAATGCACTGACATTAATTTGTGGAATCCAGTTTATATGACATGCCATAGATACACCTTGAAGGAATATTATAAATGCTTTATGTATTCCTGTGTTAGTTTTTGTTGTTGAGTCACTCAGTTGTGTCCAACTCTTTGCAACCCCATGGACTGCAGCACACAAGGCTGCCCTGTCTTTCACTATCTCCCAGAGTTTAATCAAACTGGAATTCTGTTTACTGTGAGAATATTGGTGAAGATAAAGGAAACTAAATTAAAGAAAAACCTCTTTAAAAAATTATTTAATTAATTTATTTGGCTGAGTTGGGTCTTAGTTGAAGCACTCGAGTTCTTTGATCTTACTTGCAGCATTCAAATCCTTAGTTGCATCGTGTTGTTAGGGGAAGCGCACAGACTGAAACTGCTCACCCTGGCCAGGCACCATAGTAACCATTTGCATGAGTTGTTTTACGACAGGAGGTCCTGGTAAGGAACACAGAACTAATAAGTCACCATCAACCGGAAGAGTTTGGGAAACATCAAAAGGAGACACCACATGTCCGACCACATCCCAGAATCCTTCTCTCTGGCATCCATCTTGGCTGAACAAGGCATGCACCACCAGGAAGGACTCTGAGTCAGAATCACTGGCTAAAGAGAACAGGGAAACTAATCCCATCACCATAAAACCCGAGACGGCGAGCTACATGGCAGACCTGTTCTCCAGGTTTCCCCTACCCTACTGCTCTCCACCTGGCTGTTCTTTCCCAATAAAATCTCTTGCTTTGTCAGCACAGGTGTCTCCTCAGACAATTCATTTCTGAGTATTAAATAAGAGCCTAGTTTTGGGCCCTGGAAGGGCTCCCCCTTCCTGCAACAATGTGGGTTATAGCTCCCTGACCAGGGATCCAAACCAGGCCTCTTGCATTGGGAGCATGGAGTCTGAGCCATTGAACCACCAAGGAAGTCCCCAAAGAGAAACCTCTTTGTAAAGACCTACCACAGGAGACATTTTGCTTGGATTTCAGATACTGAAAGTTAAATCAGTTTTGCTTTAGGATTCCATATTTACAGTGACTGCTAGAAATCTCAAATTTTGGGGCCACCTCAAAGT
Organism: Bos indicus x Bos taurus; assembly: GCF_003369695.1. Classification (NCBI taxonomy): domain Eukaryota; kingdom Metazoa; phylum Chordata; class Mammalia; order Artiodactyla; family Bovidae; genus Bos; species Bos indicus x Bos taurus. Next base: position 26,402,377 of record NC_040089.1, on the reverse strand, counting down.
GTACACAATTTCAAGCCCTATTTTATCTATAGCTTTATTTTTATCTTTCTACTATTAAGTTTTTATCTTTCTGCTATTACATTTCTATAAATTCAGTTCCTACTTATTTCCTCGTTTCAGTGTATACACGTTTGGATTTTAAATCCTTTGGAACTAGATATGGCACAAATAAAGAAATAGCACAGAACTAATTACTTTGGGGTAGGGTGGTTAGAACCAATTAAAATGTCCACAGGGTGTGATTCCAGGGGCAGGAAGTGACTTCGGTATTTGTGGCAGTGGGTGGAGCTTTCAGCAGCTGGGTAGGCAGCAGACCAGAGTTCTCACTGAAGGGGATGAGAACAGAGGGACAATAAGATGACAGATTCAGGGTGATAGCAGACTGGATACTAGCCATCCTCTCTCCTCAGTTAAAAACAAAACAAAACAAAAACAAACACCTTCCAGAAATAACTGGAGGTGAGGGCTTTCTAATGGAAGTGCTAGAATCAAAGATGGATGAATGAGTCAGGAATTTAGAGGTCATGACTCTGGGCTTCCCAGGTGGCTCAATGGTTAAAGAATCCACCTGCCAATGCAGGAGATGCAAGATATGCAGGTTCCAATCCCTGGGTCAGGAAGACCCCCTGGAGGAGGAAATGGCAACCCACTCCAGTATTCTTCCCTGGAAAATTCCATGGACAGAGAAGCCTGGTGGGCTACAGTTTATGGGATCGTAAAGAGTCAGACACACCCACACATGTACGAACATGCACTACTGGGACAGTTTGATTGTAAACAGAAAATGGGGCTGGTCTAAGGAGACACAAGTGACATACAAATGAGGTAAGCAATTCTTCAGGATGAATATGGAGGGGGAAACTCCCTGCTTATTTAACTCATATGCAGAGTACATCATGAGAAATGCTGGGCTGGAAGAAGCACAAGCTGGAATCAAGATTGCCAGGAGAAATATCAATAACCTCAGATATGCAGATGATACCACCCTCAAGGCAGAAAGTGAAGAGGAACTAAAAAGCCTCTTGATGAAAGTGAAAGAGGAGAGTGAAAAAGTTGGCTTAAAGCTCAACATTCAGAAAATGAAGATCATGGCATCTGGTCCCATCACTTCATGGCAAATAGATGGGGAAACAGTGCAAACAGTGTCAGACTTAATTTTTGGGGGCTCCAAAATCACTGCAGATGGTGATTGCAGCCATGAAATTAAAAGATGCTTACTCCTTGGAAGGAAAGTTATGACCAACCTAGACAGCATCTTAAAAAGCAGAGACATTACTTTGCCAACAAAGGTCTGTCTAGTCAAGGCTATGGTTTTTCCAGTGGTCATGTATGGATGTGAGAGCTGGACTGTAAAGAAAGCTGAGCGCTGAAGAATTGATGCTTTTCAACTGCGGTATTGGAGAAGACTCTTGAGAATCCCTTGGACTGCAAGGAGATCCAACCAGTCCATTCTGAAGGAGATCAGCCCTGGGATTTCTTTGGAAGGAATGATGCTAAAGCTGAAACTCCAGTACTTTGGCCACCTCACATGAAGAGTTGACTCATTGGAAAAGACTCTGATGCTGGGAGGGATTGGGGGTAGGAGGAGAAGGGGACGACAGAGGATGAGGTGGCTGGATGGCATCACTGAGTCGACAGATGTGAGTCTGAGTGAACTCCGGGAGTTGGTGATGGACAGGGAGGGCTGGCGTGCTGCAATTCATGGGGTCGCAAAGAGTTGGACACGACTGAGCGACTGAACTGAACTGAAAGATGGTACTGCCAAGATTTCAACATATCCCTAAGAATGAGTCCCTGAGACTCCATTTGTATTTTCAGGAGTTTTTTTGTTAAAGGTCTAGAAGTCTGAAGGCAACACAGTGATAGATAGCCAGTTGTCTCCACCAATACATGGGCACTAGCCTATCAGATCGTTTATGTCTGGGAGGGGATATGAAAGCAAGTGTGTCCTAGAGGAAAGTGTGAATTGTGACTGGTTTGAGACAAAGACCTAGGGGATGGGGAGGTGGTCTAACCCTGGGAGAGAGAATAGAACCTGAAATCTGTATCACTGTGCTTTAAGAAACACTCGAGAACTGAGGTGATTCGAAGTCCTATGCTAAAGAAAGTGGTCCTCAATTCTGACTGATACCCAGCAGGACCGTGGGTTGGGGGAGGTTCCTGGGCACAAAAGTTTCTCTGTGTCTCCTGTTTCTTGATTACAGGAAATAGGCTTCATTCAGCTTCCAGGACCTTCCCTGAGTTCAAAGGAGCCCGTTCAATAGTTGTTAATTAGGGAAGGGAGGGTATGCGGAGCCAGGGAAAAGCAGCCAAGAAACAATAGAGCAGCCTTGCGGCAGGCCCTGGTCCCCCTCAAGGGGGACACAACACTATTTTTGAGCCACTTTGCTGATACTGAAACCCCGCCAGGTGGAAGGCCTTAACTGTACGCTGCCCACAAGCATGGAGACCTCAGACTGGTTGAACCCAGCAAGTTGGTAACTGACTCCCAATTACCTCACCACCAACCAATCAGAAAAATGTTCCATTTCACTTTTCCATTCTGGAAGTGATGGACATTTGGGGGCTGTGACTACTTTTTGGCTATTAGAAATAATGCTGCTATGAATATTTGTGTATAAGTTTTTATGTGGATATAGGTTTTAATTTCTCTTGAGTATATACCAGGAGTCATATGGTAACTCTATGTTTAGCATTTTGAGCAGCTACTAAACTGGTTTCCCAAACACCTGAATCATTTTACATTCTCACCAGTAATGTCTGAGGATTCCAGTTTCTCTACATCCTTGTCAATACTTGTCACCTTTTTCATTATAGCCATCCCTACAGGTGTGAAGTGAAGTGAAAGTCAGTCAGTTGTGTCCAATTCTTTTCGACTCCATGGACTGTATAGCCCGCCAGACTCCTCTGTCTATGGAATTCTCCAGGGAAGAATACTAGAATGGATTGCCATTCCCTTCTCCAAGGGAAGTTCCTGACCCAGGGATTGAACCCAGGTCTCCTGCATTGGCAAGTGGATTTTTTACTGTCTGACCACCAGGGAAGCCCAATAGGTGTGAGGTGGTATCTAATTTAGTTTTTGATTTGCTTTTCCCTGATGACTAGTGATATTGAGCATCTTTTCAGGTGCTTATTGACTGTGTGTGTATCTTCTTTTAAGAAATGTTGTTTTGAAACTTTGTCCATTTTAAAATTAGGTTAGGGACCTCCCTTGTGGTCTAGTGGTTAAGAATCTGCCTTTCAATTCAGGATCTCGGGTCCAATCTCTGGTCGGGGAACTAAGATCCTGCAAGCCTCAGAGCAATTAAGACCCAAGGCTGCCAAATAAACAAATAAAAATTTAAAATATTAGGTTATTGGTCTTTTTATTATAGAGTTCTACTGAAATGGAGCAGAACCATATAGTCCTTGCCATCCACATCCTCTACCTGCCTTTTGTCTGTGGAAAAACTTAAAGCAAAGAATATGTTTATACTTCATTGACTACACCAAGGCCTTTGACTGTGTTGATCACAACAAACTGTGGAAAATTCTTAAAGAGATGGGAATACCAGACCACCTTACCTGCCTCCTGAGAAATCTGTATGCAGGTCAAGAGGCAACAGTTAGAACTGGACATGGAACAATAGACTGGTTCCAAATTGGGAAAGGGAGTACGTCAAGGCTGTAAACTGTCACCCTGCTTATTTAACTTATATGCAGAGTATATCATGGAAAATGCCTGACTGGATGAAGCACTAGCTGGAATCAAAATTGCAGGGATAAATATCAATAACCTCAGATATGCAGATAACACCACCCTTGTGACAGAAAGTGAAGAGGAACTAAAGAGCCTCTTGATGAAAGTGAAGAGGAGAGTGAAAAAGTTGGCTGGAAACTCAACATTTAAAAAATGAAGATTATGGCCTCCAGTCCCATCTCTTCATGGCAAATAGATAGGGAAACAATGGAAACAGTGACAGACTTTATTTTCTTGGGTTCAAAATCACTGCAGATGGTGACTGCAGCCATGAAATTAAAAGATGCTTGCTCCTTGGAAGAAAAGCTATGACCAACCTGGACAACATATTAAAAAGCAGAGACATTACCGACAAAGGTCGTATGGTCAAAGTTATGGTTTTTCCAGTAGTCATGTATGGATGTGAGAGTTGGACTATAAAGAAAGCTGAGTGCCAAAGAATTGATGCTTTTGAACTGTGGTGTTGGAGAAGACTCTTGAGAGTCCCTTGGACTGCAAGGAGATCAAACCAGTCAATCCTAAAGGAAACCAGTCCTGAATATTCATTGGAAGGACTGATGTTGAGGCTGAAGCTCCAATACTTTGGCCATCTGATGCAAGGAGCTGACTTATTGGAAAAGACCCTGATGGTGGGAAAAATTGAAGGGAGGAGAAGGGGACGACAGAAGATGAGATGGTCAGATGGCATCACTGATTTGATGGACATGAGTGTGAGCAAGCTTTGGGAGTTGGCAATGGACAGGGAAGCCTGGGGTACTGCAGTCCATGGGGGCACAAAGAGTAGGACACGACTGGGCAACTGAACTGAACTGAACTGAACTGATATTTAATCAGAAAATGAGAAAATGGAGAAACAAAGAAAAACAGTCCAATGAAACTAAATAATAATAGTTCAGTCATGAAGCATAGTCAAGGACTTTTAGTTCCTCCTCAAGGGCTACAGTTACTATTCTGATCTATATTCCATGAATGGTCTTACAGACACTGAAACCCTCACCAGGTGAAGAAGTTAACTACTTGATGACCAGACTGTAGCCATGACATTAGCAAACACAATTCGGAGAACTGGCCTCAAGAAAATGGAACAAATCAACCCTGGAACTGAAGATTAACTGTACCTAAAACAATCAAGATGACGCTGGTCAGATCACAAATGATCAATTTCAAGATGATTGTCAGAGCTGACCATGCTGTTTCCACATGTTGCCCCATCCCTCTGTCTACAAAAGCTCTTGCCCACTGATTGTGAAGGCAGGGGGAGTTGGCCTTTAGACAGGATAGGAGTCCCCATGCTTCCCCAGTTTTCAGCATACAAAGTAAAGCAAACTTTCCTTTCCACCAACCTGGCCTCTTCATCAGCTTGAGTGGTGAACAGCCGGACCCCACTTTCAATTACACTAGGAGTTTTATTTTTTCTCAAAAGTTTCTGATCAGATGGATGATAGACAAAAACGAGTTGAGAAGAGTTCCTTTCCCCCTCTTTTATGTTTAGGAAGTTTTTGTGAAGAATCGGTATTAATTCGTATTCAAACATTTGATAGAGTCATCAGTGAAGCATTCTGGTGTTGAGCTTTTATTGTGGGAAGTTTTTTATTACTTTTTGATTAGTTCAATCTCTTTACTTCTTACAGGTCTATTCAGATTTTCTGTTTCTTTTGAGTCAGTTTTGATCATTTTCGTTTTTCTTGGAATATATCCATCTCATCTAAGTTATCTAATTTGTACAATTGTTCATAGTATTCTTTTCTAACTTTTTATTTATGTAATATTGGTAGTAATGTTCCCTCTTTCATTTTATGATCTTAATACTTTGAGTTTTCTTTCTTTCTCAATTCATCTAACTGAAGTTTTGCTAATATTTCGATCTTAAAAAACCCCAACATTTGGATTTGCTGATTTTCCTTTATTGTTTTTCTACTTTATATGTTATTAATTTCAGCACCTAATCCTTATTGTTTACTATCTTCTGCTTTGTGCTCTATTTTCTCTTCTCTCTTTAGTGATTTAAGGTGAAACTCTAGTTTGTGGTTTTAAAAATCTTTCTTTTTCTTTTAAGGTAGGTGTATGCAGCTATGAATTTCCCTCTAAGTATTTAGTTACATTCCATAAATTGTAGTATGTAATCTTCATTTTCATTCATCTCCAAGTATTTTCAAATTTCCCTTTTGATTTTTCCTTTGATCTATTAATTATTTAGTAGTGTGTTGTTTACTTTCCAAATATTTGTAAATTTGTAATATTTTTTTCACTTTTAATTTCTTATTTCACTCCATTGTGATCAGGGGAAACACATTACATAATCTCAATCCCTTAAAACATATGACTTCCCTGGTGGCTTAGTGGTAAAGAATCCATCTGCCAAGGCAGGAGATTTGGGTTTGACCCCTGGGTCAGGAAGCCCCCCTGGAGAAGGAAATGACAACCTGCTCCAGTATTCTTGCCTGGAGAACCCCATGGGCAGAGGAGCCTGGCAGGTTACAGTCCATGGCGTCGCAGAGAATCAGACATGGCTGAGCAACTGAACAACAACAAAGCATACTGATGCTTACTTATGGCTTAATATATGTTCGATCCTGGAGAATGTCCCACGTGCACTTCTCTCACTTGTGAAGGAGAATTTGTAGAATCCACCGACAGCTTTGTTGCTATGCTTTGGGAGTTACTCTTGGTGAATTTGAATTCCCTGTTCTCAGGGCACTTATGCCCCATTTTCATTTTACCAAATGAGTTTAGATATCCAGTGGATCTTGTTGCTGTTGGTGGTTCACCTCATATTTCTTATAGTCTGAAATTTTTATCAACTAGTTTTATTATAAATTCTTATTTTCCTTTGATAGTGCGGTTTTTAAGCTGAGATATCACCATATGAATAGATATGTGGTTTTTTTCAACTTCTTAGATCACACCTAGAAATAAGTCTGTGCTTTTAAATCCTGATGTGAATCACAGAACACTGCTTCTAAGCAGAAAGGAGAAAAAAGAGCAGACTGTCTAGGGTTTTTCTCACAGTGCTGAGGTCTCTGAATCTGCTTAAACCTGATGAGCTGGTTTATCTAAATTTCATTGTATTTGAACTTTATCTCAGATCCAGTTCTAAAGAGCTTTAGAAGGGAGAAGTGGGAGTTTAGGGCCACTCTATTTCTGTGTTAAAAATATTTCCAATCTGCAAAATTAATGTCTTCACCCTATGAAGTTCTTAGCCTCCTGAAATCACTACGCTTTTAAATAACTAGGCCTTGATCCTCAATTAGAACTAATTTTACAAAGTCCTTGACAGCAAAGGTATTCAATGATCCACTTTCAAGGCAACCCTAAGGTTATTAGCGAATCATATATATGATAAAAGAAATCACAGCTGAATTATGGTCAATTTTTCATTCTCAGAGATGAGGCTTGGAATTTGCAATGTGTCCCCAAAGTTGGTTATTTTATATGTGTATGCACTTAAAAACAGTGAACATTTTCTTGCTGAACAGCTGATGTGTAAATCTGGGGCATATCCTACTTTACTAGGTTGTTTTGTAATAAAATGTAAGACTTGGAGAGACTAAAAAAAAAGCAATGCCCTAGTGCGTTGAAAATTTCACTTGCTTGGAGACAGAATAATTGATGGGATTAAAAAATCATAATTATGACCTTGACATTCCTAGTTTATTTGGTCCAATTATTAATTACTGTAAATCTCATTTAGATTTTTCATGCATTTCCTTATCAATAAGTAAAATCTTTTGATCTCCCTTCCCTTTGGAATCACATGGAGATGGAGAGATAGAAGGGGAAAGAATGAAATAAAACAGAAATTATACAAATATTTACTTTTATATATTTCCAATACTTGAATTCAGAAAGAAATCTGGTTTCTTTGAAGATTAAAAAACAACTCACAGACAAAGAGAAATATCATAGGTATCCTTATATGTGAAATTGAAAAAGAAATGATGCAAATGAACTTATTTAGAAAACGGAAACAGACTCACAGGCTTAGACAAATAGGGAATAAACTTATGGTTACAGGGAAGGGGTGGGGGAAGGGATGGGAGAAGGGATAGTTAGGGAGTTTGGGATGGACATGTTCACACTGCTATATTTAAAATAGATAACCGACAAGGACCTACTGTATAGCACAGGGGACTCTGATCAATGTTATGAGGCAGCCTGGATGGGAAGAGAGTTTGGGGGAGAATGGATACACATATATGTAATGGCTGAGTCCCTTTGCTGTCTACCTGAAACTATCACAACATTGTTAATCAGTTATACTCCAATATAGACTAAAAAGTTAAAAAATGGCAAGTCAATGATTTATAAATAGAATGTTTCTTTACATTCAATGTGCTTTACATAATTTTTTCTCCTTAGTAATATAAAATGGTTTCTAGCTTGGTCCCCGAATTCCCTAGCGATGTGTGTTCCAGGGTCCTGTTAGCTGTTAGAGACTGAAGAGGAGCTGGGAAAGTACGGGTCTAGATTTCTGCAGCACTGCAAGCTTCCGGCAACATTAGAGGAAACGGTGCAGTGAAAGAAGCAAGAGTGCTGGTGGAAGGGTGCCACTGAGGACGTCCTCAGCTCCTCTCCAAAGATCACAGTCAGTTACCTGCCTTTGCAAGCAGAATTTTCCATTCCGTTCTCCACTTGGCATTCTACCCTCCATACACCAAGTAGGCACGGGGAATAACTAAATTGAAATTCTGCCCAATCAAGATAAAACTCAAATACGGCTTCCTCTTTGAAGGCTGTCTTGATCCCTAGTCAGAAACAATCTCAGATTCTTCCCTCCTCTACTTACCAGTGGAATCTTGACTGGAGACATGTTTCCTGGGGTCAACCAAATCAAGGACTCACTCTAAAATGTTTTGTTGTTGTTCAGTTGCTCAGTCGTGTCTGACTCTTTGTGAGCCCATGGACTGCAGCACAACAGGCTTCCCTGTCCTTCACCATCTCCTGGAGTTTGTTCAAACTCATGCCCATTGAGTCAGTGATGCCATCCAATCATCTCATCCTCTATCATCCCCTTTACCTGCCTTTAATCTTTCCCAGCATCAGGGTCTTTCTAATGAGTTGGCTCTCACATCAGATGGCCAAAGTATTGGAGCTTCAGCTTCAGCATCAGTCCTTTCAGTGAATATTCAGGACTGATTTCCTTTAGGATTGACTGGTTTGATCTCCTTGCAGTCCAAGGCACTCTCAAGAGTCTTTTCCAACACCATAGTTCAAAAGCATCAATTCTTTGGTGTTCAGCTTTCTTTATGGTCCAACTCTCACATCCATACATGACTCCTGGAAAAACCATAACTTTGACTATACAGACCTTTGTCAGTGAAGTAATGTCTCTGCTTTTTAATATGTTGTCTAGGTTTGTCATCGTTTTTCTCCAAGGAGCAAGCATCTTTTATTTTCATGGCTTTAGTTACCACCTGCAATGATTTTGGAGCCCAAGAAAATAAAGTGTAACACTGTTTCCATTGTTTCCCCACCTATTTGCCAAGAAGTGATGGGATCGGATGCCATGATCTTAGCTTTTTGAATGTTGAATTTTAAGCTAAGATGTTTACAGGAGTGTAAGATTATGGGAGGGCTTCCCAGGTGGCACTAGTGGTAAAGAACCCACCTGTCAATGCAGGAGATGTAAGAGACATGGATTCTATCCCTGGGTCAGGAAGATCCCCTGGAGGAGGGTATGGCAACTCACTCCAGTATTCTTGCCTGGAGAATCTCATGGACAGAGGAGCCTGGCGGGTTACAGTCCATAGGGTGACACAGAGTCAGACACGACTAAAGTGACTTAGCAAGCATGCATGCAAGGTTATGGAAAGTTGCATTTCCCAATGGGGACTGCTATTGTGTATTCCATCCCTTTCCACTGTTCCTCTTACAATATGATTGTTTCTCCTACCAAGAGATGGAAATAATGGAGGCTATATTCCCTCTTCTTGAGTCAAGATAGGTTTGGGACTGTCACAAGCTGTCCCAACTGCCCCTATGGAGTGTGGTTGAAGGGATCCCATGTGACTTCTGAGGTTTGGTCATAGAAAGGAGACAACTCCTTCCTCCACCCCAACCCTAATCTTAACCTCAGAACCCAGAGCTGGGTTTGTAAGGAAGCCTAGGATTCTTCTTGATCTGTTTCCAATGGCCAGCATCAGTACTAGATCTGCATGAAGTAATCTCTGGACGATTTCAGTCTGCAGCCTTCATGCCTTTCATTTTAGGTCTCAGGCGTGGGGGGAGAAAAAAGCTTGTCCTCCCCCGTGTCTTGCCTGATTTCTGGATGGACAGATACCGTGCAAGATGGTAAATGACTATTGCTATTAAGTCACTGTGTTCTTTTTAATATATGCACTTATGAAACTTGCTCTTTTATTTATTTACTTGGCTGCACTGGGTCTTTATTGCTACATGTGAGATCTTTATAGTTTTGGCATGTAGGATCTAGTTCCTTGACCAGGGATCCAATCTGGGCCTTGTGCATTAGGAACACATGGAGTCCTAGACACTGGACTACCAGGGAAGTTCCTTAAGTCACTGAGTTTTAAGTGAATTTGTCTTGTGCCAATAAATAGATCACCCGTGCAAAGGTACATGAGGGCCCATGTTTTTCATCTTTCATCCTCCTCTTACCCCTAAATCCTAAACTCTGCAGCAGTTAGTGCAATGATTTGCTCATATACTAGAAATTCTATTTCTTTAAATAATTATGAATATTAAATAAGATCACGAAAGTGAAAGGACTTGGCTGAGTGCTCATATGAGTAATAACATTCAGAGTAATTCAGGTATGACCTAAATCAAATCCCTTATGATTACACAGTGGAAGTGAGAAATAGATTTAAGGGACTAGATCTGATAGACAGAGTGCCTGACGAACTATGGACAGAGGTTCGTGACATTGTACAGGAGACAGGGATCAAGACCATTCCCATGGAAAAGAAATGCAAAAAAGCAAAATGGCTGTCTGAGGAAGCCTTACAAATAGCTGTGAAAAGAAGAGACGCGAAAAGCAAAGGAGAAAAGGAAAGATATAAGCATCTGAATGCAGAGTTTCAAAGAATAGCAAGGAGAGATAAGAAAACCTTTCTCAGTGATCAATGCAAAGAAATAGAGGAAATCAACAGAGTGGGAAAGACTAGAGATCTCTTCAAGAAAATTAGTGATACCAAGGGAACATTTCATGCAAAGATGGGCTCAATAAAGGACAGAAATGGTATGGACCTAACAGAAGCAGAAGATATTAAGAAGAGGTGGCAAGAATACACAGAAGAACTGTACAAAAAAGATCTTCATGACCCAGATAACCATGATGGTGTGATCACTGACCTAGAGCCAGACATCCTGGAATGTGAAGTCAAGTGGGCTTTAGAAGGCATCACTATGAACAAAGCTAGTGGAGGTGATGGAATTCCAGTTGAGCTCTTTCAAATCCTGAAAGACGATGCTGTGAAAGTGCTGCACTCAATATGTCAGCAAATTTGGAAAACTCAGCAGTGGCCCCAGGACTGGAAAAGGTCAGTTTTCATTCCAATCCCAAAGAAAGGCAATGCCAAAGAATGCTCAAACTACCACACAATTGCACTCATCTCACATGGTAGTAAAGTAATGCTCAAAATTCTCCAAGCCAGGCTTCAGCAGTACGTGAACCGTGAACTTTCAGATGTTCAAGCTGGTTTTAGAAAAGGCAGAGGAACAAGAGATCAAATTGCCAACATCTGCTGGATCATGGAAAAAGCAAGAGAGTTCCAGAAAAACATCTGTTTCTGCTTTATTGACTATGCCAAAGCCTTTGACTGTGTGGATCACAATAAACTGTGGAAAATTCTGAAAGAGATGGGAATACCAGACCACTTGACCTGCCTCTTGAGAAACCTATATGCAGGTCAGGAAGCAACAGTTAGAACTGGACATGGAACAGACTGGTTCCAAATAGGAAAAGGAGTACGTCAAGGATGTATATTGTCACCCTGCTTATTTAACTTATATACAGAGTACATCATGAGAAATGCTGGGCTGGAAGAAGCATAAGCTGGAATCAGGGTTGCCGGGAGAAATATCAATAACCTCAGATATGCAGATGACACCACCCTCATGGCAGAAAGTGAAGAGGAACTCAAAAGCCTCTTGATGAAAGTGAAAGAGGAGAGTGAAAAAGTTGGCTTAAAGCTCAACATTCAGAAAACTAAGATCATGGCATCTGGTCCCATCACTTCATGGCAAATAGATGGGGAAACACTGGAAACAGTGTCAGACTTTATTCTGGGGGGCTCCAAAATCACTGCAGATGGTGATTGCAGCCATGAAATTAAAAGACGCTTACTTCTTGATAGAAAAGTTATGACCACCCTAGATAGTATATTGAAAAGCAGAAATATTACTTTGCCAACAAAGGTCCATCTAGTCAAGGCTATGGTTTTTCCAGTGGTCATGTATGGATGTGAGAATTGGACTGTGAAGAAAGCTGAGTGCCAAAGAATTGATGCTTTTGAACTGTGGTGTTGGAGAAGACTCTTGAGAGTCCCTTGGACTGCAAGGAGATCCAACCAGTCCATCCTAAAGGAGATCAGTCCTGGGTGTTCATTGGAAGGACTGATACTGAGGCTGAAACTCCAGTACTTTGGCCACCTCATGCGAAGAGTTGACTCATTGGAAAAGACTCTGATGCTGGGAGGGATTGGGGGCAGGAGGAGAAGGGGACGACAGAGGATGAGATGGCTGGATGGCATCACCGACTCAATGGACATGAATGTGAGTGAACTCCGGGAGTTGGTGATGGACAGGGAGGCCTGGCGTGCTGTGATTCATGGGGTGGCAAAGAGTCAGACACGACTGAGCAACTGAACTGAACTGAACTGAAGGACTAAATGTTGCTGTCTTGTTATTTTCTGACTGTTTTGTAATTCTTTTCTTTCGCTCTTGCTGCCTTCCTTTACGTGTTGATGACTTTCCATAGTGGTATTCTTGGATTCCCTCTTTTTATCTTCTGTGAATCTGCTATTGGTTTTTGATTTATTTTTTACCATGAGATTTATCTGAAATATCTTATAGATATAATTATATTTTACACTGGTAACAACTTAATTTTGCATACGAAACCTCTACCCTTCTATATCCACCTTTGTGTGTTTTTGATGTCACAATTCACCTCCTTTAATACTGTATATACATTAACATTATTGTAGCTAAATTTCATGGAGCTAAGGAGTGGTGGTGGTTGTCTAGTCATTCAGTCGTGTCCAACTCTTTGGACTATACGGTCCAAAAGACTGTACAGTCTATACAGTCATGACCCCATGGATTGTAGCCTGCCAGACTCCTCTGTCCATGGGATTTTCCAGTCAAGAATACTGGAGTGGGTTGCCATTCCCTTCTTCAGGGCATCTTCCCAACCCAGGAACTGAACCACATCTCCTGCATTGGCAGGCAGACAGGAGGATTATTGTGATCCTTTGGTGATACCATGTGAGCTTGATTTTTTCATGTTCTTTGACTATTACATGGCTGTCTTCATATTTGAAATAGCAGCCACATCCTCCAATCTTTACTAACTGCCCACTCTAATGTATCCAAACTCTTACCTATTTGCTCCTGGACCACAGCCCAGAGGGCTGATGAGTCACTGCAGGATCTACAGTCAGGATCAAGGTCTGTTTATCTATTACCCGATGCACAGTTGGGTGAGATGTCTCCTGGGTCCTTTGGTATCTGGTGCTGGATCCAACAGCTCCCTCCAAGGCACCTTTATTCATGGATGAATGCTGAACTTCTGTTATTGTTGGGAGGGGAGAAATAAAGGGCATCTTATGCACCATAATGTTGATGTCACTCTTACTATATGTAAATTATGACTTTGCTTTCCTCATATATCATGTCCATAGGACACAAAAAGAAGTAGTCTATTAACACCAGATCAGCAAAGACAAAATCCATCAGTTGTTCTGTTATATTTATATCCCTAGTCTGTTTTGCTTCCCACTCCTTTTCCATGCCTTTAAAATTCTCGGAAAATTAAAAAAAAAATTCATTACATTCGTTTGTGTGACACAAATCTATGGAAGAAGGCCTGATGGGAATTTATTAAATGGCTGGGTAAAGTTACATCACAATTCTATTTTTGCTCCCTGGTACAGGAAGTGGTCTCAAATATTGCAGAGCTGGATGGAGACATGGGGACCTACTGGTCAGGCTAGTCACTTGCTGTCCCTTCAAATGAATGTTGTTCAGTCGCTCAGTTGTGTCTGACTCTTTTCGACCCCACAGGCTGCAGCATGCTAAGCTTCCCTGTCTTTCACTCTATCCTGGAGTTGGCTCAAACTCATGTCCATTGAGTCAGTGATGCCACCCAACCACCTCTCCTCTGTCAATGAATAGTCTCCTGTCAATGAATGTCTCCTCCTTCAAATGAATATTCATGAAATACTTGTTAAATAGTTAAAACTGAGGCTATAGAAGATTATCACACCTGTGAAAAGGTTGGTCTGGCTGTGATGAGTATTAATAATAGGCTGTGGTCTTGGTTGTCCCCAAACTACATTCATAATGCCTTCCCAAACAGAGGATGTTCCTGAGTTGTGTCAAGGATATACAGAACGGAGTCTGTGCCTGTGTCTTTTTCTTTTTTCTTTCGCATAAGACATCATTTTCATGAATACTGCAAGTCCCTTTGTGCATAATGGTAGACCCGATGTCAGGAATCCTGGAGGCTTAGTTTCTTTGCACCCTTCTCAATTGCCTTCCAAATGAGAGTGTTGAATAAAACTATGTTAAAAATTCTCGCCTACTATATTATTCCATCTCTTTGGCATATGGAGCTGCGTGATGAATCTATATAGAAAAAAGAAAATACACATGAGTTACAAGTGAAATCCAAAAGAATTAACCTATATATCCTTTAGGTTAATTAACATATTTTTCTGACTTATAAAAGCTCCATCTGATTCAGAGCTAGTACTTTAAACATTTTTGCAAAATCTTGGTGAACTGAACTAGAGAGTAATGCATTATAAGTTACCAGATTCATGGAAGAAATAGAAGCCTAATGCATTGTTGCCATGTTGATCAAATCACTGCATAATTTTTAGAAATAATAAAATATTAACCTTGATGAGGTTACCACTGCAAATGCATTCCTAGATTTTGTGTATACAGTTCTGAGAAATTTGTAGTATGATGCTACCATTATAAAATGGAAAATTTCCTCCTTCAAATAATGCTTTTGAATATGAATGTCAAATGTTTTCATGGAAGAGAAGTTTACTGAATTACACTTACTGAGAATTAGCAAAAGAAATGATAACAGAATGACACTACAGTCATGAAATAACTGAGATGCCAAGAGTTAAACTGCTAAGACTACCAGCTAGAAAGCAGACAATGAAGAAGGAAAAACGATGGGTCCTAATGCGCTGAAGAATTGCTGCTTTTGAACTGTGGTGTTGGAGGAGACTCTTGAGAGTCCCTTGGACTGCAAGGAGATCCAACCAGTCCATTCTAAAGGAGATCAGCCCTGGGTGTTCTTTGGAAGTAATGATGCTGAAGCTGAAACTCCAGTACTTTGGCCACCTCATGCAAAGAGTTGACTCATTGGAAAAGACTCTGATGCTGGGAGGGATTGGGGGCAGGAGGAGAAGGGGATGACAGAGGATGAGATGGCTGGATGGCATCACCGACTCGATGGATGTGAGTTTGAGTGAACTCCGGGAGTTGGTGATGGACGGGAAGGCCTGGTGTGCTGCAATTCATGGGGTTGCAAAGAGTCGGACACGACTGAGTGACTGAACTGAACTGAATTGGATAAAAACTTTTTTAAGGGAAAGTGGGTGACAGACATTTATAGTTTGGTTTTACAAAAGCCTCAGGCTATGCAAAGTACAAAGATGAAGCCAGAATTTCAAGCCTGAAAGAGATCTTAGATACTTGGATACATCAAATTATTACTAGAGTGACCTATTTACATGTAGATACTGGTTTACATAGGCTCAGTGGTAAAAAATCTTCCTGTAATTCAGGAGACACAGGTTCGATCCCTGGGTTGGGAAGATCCCGTGGAGAAGGAAATGGCTACCCACTCCAGTATTCTTGCCTGGAGAATCCCATGGACAGAGAAGCCCAGCGGGCTATAGTCCACAGGGTTGCAAAGAGTTGGACACGACTTAGTGACTCAACAACAACTGGTTATTTCTACTGAATTATACCTAGGATTTAATATTTATGACATTTTAATGATTTAAATAAAGTGCTACAGGAACGTAATTTCTCTTGTTTTGAAACTTGTCTTATCGATTTCATTTTCTTTCACCTTCCTTCTTTTATAAGAATGTTCTTTCTTCTTTCTCCTTAAGATACAGGATATAGAGTGCAAATTAATTTACAGTAGTTAAAAGTTTCTTTCTGTTGTTAATTAAAAATAAATTTTTCATCATATTAATCAAAATTAAGCAATATTAGGCAAAATAACTGTCTTTTTCACCTACCGAAAAACACTAAGTCTAAAGAAGGCAAAGAAAGAGTGTTGTAACTTGCAGGACTCTGAAGAGTTGACAACTAAATGCAACTCATGATCTTGATTTAATCCTGAGCCTACAGAAATGTTTTGTGACAGATGGAATTATTGAGAAATTTGACAAAATGTGACAGCTAGGAAGAGAGCTCCCACCTGGAACTGAACACTGCCGACCTTGACCTTGGACTACCCATTCTCCAGAGCTGTGAGAAGATAAATGTCTGTTAAACGTTTATGTCACCTGATCTATGGTATTTTGTTACAGCAGCTGGAGCTAAGTCAGCTACCAACACCTTGTCTTTACTTCAGATGCCAAGGCCAATCTTCATGCATTTCTCCACAACCAACTGGGTTTAAAAATAGATACTGGTTCCTTAGCAACACAAGGAAATTGGTGATGAATAACCACTCCTTAGGGGCTGTGTGTAGTGAGGAGAACCTGGGATGTATAATCAGAAGTGACCCTGGCAGAATCATGACCTGTATCACCTTGGTCTGCTCATCTCTTAAATGGGAGAATAAGACTCCTGTCCCTCCCCTCCCCCAAGATATTTTCTTTGT
This sequence comes from Bos indicus x Bos taurus, assembly GCF_003369695.1. Classification (NCBI taxonomy): domain Eukaryota; kingdom Metazoa; phylum Chordata; class Mammalia; order Artiodactyla; family Bovidae; genus Bos; species Bos indicus x Bos taurus. The sequence goes on along the minus strand of NC_040089.1, from coordinate 26,385,587 downwards.
CAGTGGTGTATACTAGGTACAGGGTTCTGTCTACTATGACTCTACAAACAGAGATACACGGAAATACAACGTCTTTTTTTCTTTCTTTACAAATGGACAAATGAGATGCACAAAGGTGAACGGATTTTCCTCTCAGAATTAGATTAGCAAAAGAAAATTCCTAAAACTGACTCCATGTTTTAGTCACTTCTTTTCCTTGTTTGGATCTCTGTATGGTTCAGGTTGTGATTTTTCTTCTTTCATTGACTTATTTAATTTTCAGAAATAGGATTAACGCATGGACATGAATTAAACATAAAACAGACAGTCTCTGCATGACTGACCAGAACAGGGCAATCAAAAGAAAAAGAGAACTGAATGGGCCAGGGAAGAGATAAGAAGGGGGCGGAAATGAGGGACCAAGAACAATGTGGTCTTGATTTCTCACAGAGCTTTCAACACGTATTGTTTAACTGTCAGTTTGTGAACGGAAGTAGTTAGCAAAAGTTTTCCCAAGCAGCCATAGAGAGAAGAATGGGCTGTTCAATGGCAGTTAAGAAATCAAGGGTTCAAAAAGGCATATTCATACTCAGTCAAATGGAGAGAGATCCAAATTCCAAGTGTGACTTGGAAAGCATCATGTTGTTGACTTTCCCCCAAGGTTGACAACATACTGGTGACAAATGGCATTGCTTACATGTTCCCCATCCATTCCCACATTTTATTCTAAAATTCATCCCTACTTCAACTCTCCCTACTTTCATGAGTCAACTATTGTGGATAGTGTGGTCTCAACTTAGCATGGTTTATTTGCCTTTGCCACAAGACTCAGATATAAAGGGGCAACATTTACATAACTTTATATTAGCTTATTTATTTATTGGCCATGCTGCACAACGTGTGAGATCTTAGTTCTCTGACCAGGGACTGAAGCCATGCCTCCTGCATTGGAAGAGTTAAATCTTAACTACTGGACTGCCAGGGAAATCCCTATGCCTTCTTATTATGGTACTGAAAACCTTCACACTTCCCTCTCCATTTGGGGATAATAGAAAGCATTCTGGTTAAAATATCTCATTTCTTACGTTAGTGTGTTTGCATTAATAAGAAATAAATAGGATAGCTGTCTCTTGGAGACAAATAAAAGCTAGTACACTTAAGAGAAACTTTATATGGTGTTATAAATACAAAATGTCTTGGGCACATTGAAGGTGTACCTTGAGTTATACATTGCTTAATAAAATAACTAGGGGATCATGACCTAGTTTGCAAACATTAGAGACAAATAGATGTAGAGATTCTTTAATAATGATGTAAGCTTGGAGCTGGGAAGAAAAAGATGCAGTGATTGTCAGACTGTGGATGGAACTTTTCTGCTGTAAAATATTGTTGTATTTTGTCCTCCACAAAGAGAAAGAGAAACACAGGGCTTACTAAGCAAGTGTGCTTGGCTTAGAAGGATATAATGGATTACAGATACTTCTGTACTGGCTAGAGAAATATTGTGATTTCCACTACTGCCAAATCTTTTCTTCCCAAATGTACTGGAAAGCTTTCTGCCTTAGGGGACAAAGACCAGCAGACTAGAAAGCTCATCTTTCTCTGATGGACAGGGGTTTGAGTGTGGCAGAGATGGGGGTCGTACACTATGAGAAGATTTATAAAAGTAGCCAGGAGCTGGGGCTTCTTTCTTGCACATTGAGATCCAATTAGGCGCTAAAACTTCCTCCAAAAAACAAGCCAAGAAACTATGCCTCCCTGGTCAGACACAAACTCCAGAAGAGAGAACAAGTAACTGTAACTTTTCACATACTTTTAGTCCTTTCTGTATCAAGGAAGAAAACGCAGGTCATGAAACTTCCATTTGAAGACCAGTATTGAGGCCATTGTGTGGTTAGTCACTCAGTTGTGTCTTACTCTTTGTGACCCCATGGACTGTAGCCCACCTGGCTCCTCTGTCCCTGGAATTCTCCAGGCAAGATTACTAGAGAGGGTAGCCATTCCTTTCTCCAGACGATCTTCCCAACCCAGGGATCAAACTCAGGTCTCCTGCATTGCAGCAGATTCTTTATTGCCTGAGCCACCAGGGAAGCCCATAAGGAGATTAGGGGAAGGGCAATTTCTCTTTGTTCCTTTGTCCAAACTCTCAAATAAATAGGTCCTTCCTGCCCCCACCCCCAAACTTTTCTGTACTTAGCATTAAAATGAAGATATCATATTGATTTAGCCTTGAGATGGGGTAATGGAGAATTGAAATAGGCTGTCTGCAGTATTTTCAAGTGAATGCAAGAGTCAAGTCAGTTATACTTTCATTTTCCAGCGGTATACCACATTTTGCAGGCAATGGAAGCTATCGTATTTCATTTATACTTAGCAAATGATTCAGTATTCTTAAGATCACTTTTCAAACAGAATTTTGAGTCAGGGGCAAAATTTACTATTTTTCTACTCTTGCATCTTGGAGAATTTGCAATCTAGTTAAGCTGGATGGAATGTCTAAATTCAGAGCAGTGACTGAAAATAAAAAGATTTAAAACTCATAAAACCAGCATGGAAAAGAGAGAACTGCCTAAAGTCTTTGCTCTTACTATATACAATTATGGTTTTTTAAAAATTCTAGAACTAAAAAAAAAAAATCATTGTACCTGAAAGAGTAGTTTATTTAGTTTAGAAGGAAATGGGGAGAACTGTCCAGTGTGAATTTTTTTATTTTCAGTGTCCTGAGTCACAGAATTTGATCAACTTCTCATTTAACCTTGCATCAAAAGGGAGATAAATCCTTTGAGAAACAGGTTTTCAGGGTTCTCCTGCATTACTGAAGAATTATTTTCTCTCGACATTATAGACTTCCTTTGAATTCACATCCAAATTGTTCATTGTTGGAATTCAGACATTCAGGGGTTGACAAAAACATCTGCTTCTCTGATTTATGCTTCTCAAGGGCATTCACAGTACTCTTCAAAGAATTGTACCAAAACCTCATTTGGGATAGAAGCAATATTTTAAAAATAGAAATTGATGAGTTCCCTTTTGTCTACAGTTAATCACTTTTCTCATCACATGTAGAGTTTTAAAAACAATAAGAAAAACAACCAAACAACAATAACAATAACAGATACAACATCAGACACCATAACAACACCCATTACCAGGTAGTACTGTTACCTCTAAGCCTCTTCGCCTCTGTCATTTCTAGTAACAGGCCGGCGGAGGCTTGTTACTAGAGGCCTGAACTTTCTGTGTCCTCTTTTTAAAGCTTTTACTACTTTAAACTTTGAGTGTTAGTTTTAGAAAGGCAATGATGAAATCTACTGAGTAATGAGTTTCTTCCCCTCCACCTTCCTTATCTCTCTGATTCATCTCGCGCCTGGGATATCCTGGGTGGGCATTGACCTTGGCTAACCTCATAGCGTCAGCCCATCAAGGCCACAGAGCTCCTTTGTGTGACTGTGTAGAAAAGAGAAATGTTCCCTCAATGTTTCACCTTTTCCATACACAAAATTCTAATTTTGTAGTAAACTTATCTTTCCTCTGATTCAAATACTTATTCTGTAATTAATTATTTGGGAGACATTACAGCACAGTAGTTACTAATTCAAACATTCGAGGTGGCTAATTGTGGATCTGAATTCAAACTCCCACACTTAGACCTTGGGCAAGTTTATTCAACTCTTCTGGGGCCTCTAAAATGGGATATTCATATTTATCGCATTGGGTTATTGGGAAAATTAAAATGTGCATTTGTTGTTGTTCAGTGGCTAAGTCGTATCTGAGTACTTGTGACCCCATGGATTGCAGCGTGGCAGGCTTCCCTGTCCTTCACCATCTCCCGGAGTTTGCTCAGACTCATGTCCATTGAGTCATACAGTCATCTCACCCTCTGTCACCCCCTTCTCTTCCTGCCCTCAATCTTTCTCAGCATCAGAATTTTTCTCATGAGTTGGCTCTTTGCATATGCAACATACAATATTTTGTATGTGACATTCTTCAAAGTTATTTTTTCTCGTTGGGTCACAGTTTGCAAAAACAGTTGAAATGGTTTTGTTAATACTCTATGCAATTTTGATTTATTGGGAAATCTTTTGAGTTTCTTTCCAGTTTTTCTGGCCATTATGATTCCAATATATACATCAAAATTCTCAACTATGGGCTGATGGGCCATTTATTTTAAACTATTTTTGGCTTCTCAGAATTCTAGCCAAACAGAAACCTCAGATAAACTGTCTAGATTTTGTGATAGTAGGTTGAACCTTTGGTATCGAACAGCAATAGGCAGATTTGGACTCTGTTTAAGCAATGGGCTCCGCCATCCATTGAGTCATTTGGTAGCTCAGAGCCTGGAGTGCTGTGTGTGATATTTATTCCACCTCCATACTTTAATCATTTCTTGACTGAAGCTTGTTTTCCTATTGTCCTTTTTACTTTTTTAAACTATTTGACTGTGTCATTCAGCTTAAGGGATCTTAGTTCCTCGACCAGGAATCAAACCTGCACCTTTGGCAATGAAATCAAGACATCCTAACCACTGGACCAGCAGGGAATTTCCTCCAACCCTCCTTTTGTCTTATCCTTCATGCCCTTTGGTGCATTAGCACGGATTCTATCAACATTACAGAAATTTGTCTCTATTCCCCCATCATTTTCTTCCCAATGCGGTCTGCATTAAGTCTGTCCCACAGAATAACTGCTCAGTGAACCACAGGTCCAGCATCAGCCAGGGAACGTCAGATTTCCCCTGAATTATTTATTGGGTCCCTGAAACATTAGATATGTAGATGATACCACTCTAATGGCAGAAAGCAAAGAGGAATTAAAAAGCCTCTTGATGAAAATGAAAGAGGAGAGTGAAAAAGCTGGCTTAAGACTCAACATTCAAAAAACTAAGATCACGGCATCTGCTGCCATCACTTCATGGCAAATAGAAGGGGGAAAGTGGAAGCAATGACAGATTTTATTTTCTTGGGTTCCAAAATCACTGCAGACAGACTGCAGCCATGAAATTAAATGGCTTGCTCCTTAGAAGAAAAGCTATGACTAACCTATACAGTGTATTAAAAAGCAGAGACACCACTTTGCTAACAAAGGTCTGTATAGTCAAAGCTATGGTTTTTCCAGTAGTCATGTGTCACACATATGGATGTGAGAGTTGGACCATCAAGAAGGCTGAGTGCCAGAGAACTGATGCTTTAAAATTGTGTGGATGGACAAGACTCTTGAGAGGCCCTTGGACAGCATGGAGATCAAACCAGGAAATCAACCCTGAATATTCATTGGAAGGATTGATGCTGAAGCTGAAGCTCCAATACTTTGCCACCTAATGCAAAGAGCTGACTCATTGGAAAAGACTCTGCTGCTGGGAAAGATTGAGGGCAGGAGGAGAGGAGGGTGACAAAGGATAAGATGGTTGGATGGCAACATTAACTCAAAGAACAAGAGTTTGAGCAAACTCTGGGAGATAGTGAAGGACAGGGAAGCCTGGTGTGCTGCAATCCATGCGGTCGCAAGGAGCTGGACACGACTGAGCGACTGAACAGCAACAACAAACAGCAACAGGAAGGGTAAGCTTGGGAGTTGTGACACTTGAAAAGGATGTTGCAGACAATGTAGGTAAAGCTTTACATATATCTTAGATAACAACAATAATAACAGTTTGGCAAAGTTTTGGACCCCAAACGCAGAAGGAGAGGCTTCAAATGCTGCAGAGAGTTGTGAAGAATGATTTAGGAGAAAATGCTCACCTTGTCCCATTTGGAAGGAAGGTTAGGTTTTAATCATCTCAATCCATTTGGCTCAGGCGGGTAAATGTCTTCCTAGAAAATCTCTCGGGAAATTGTGTTTATAGCTCCTTATGTAATCGTTAAATATTTACTTTCTGGCAGGGATTTCAGTGCCACATAAAGAGGATCCCTTGTGTTTACTATCACAGCTAAGCAAAAATAGATGCCAAACCAGGTAGTTTTTAACGTTAAAAAAAAAAATACACTGAAGCATTCTTTACTGAGTCCTATTAATATTTTATTGAGGAAACAGTGCTATTTGCTTCTAAGTAAGGGTTAATTATCTCTATCCGGGTAGTGTTTATAACAACATTTTATTTGGGTCCCAGCCCCTGCCCAGGTCTCCCAAAGGTCTTGCTTATAATTCAACAAACCTTCTACAGAAAATACACAGATGGTTTGAAGTGTTTAAGTTCATCTGAAAAAAATCATGGTGAAAAACTGTACCAGTGTATCAGGTTGTGTTAACATTAGGTTGTTTTTGTACTCCTCTTTCTACAGTATTTGTTTGGAGTATATGAGTATTGTTATATACCTAAACTTAACAGGGGCTTCAAATATTCACAAAAGCAGTTTTTTCCCCAACACATATTTGGTATACATGTGCCACAGGCATGCATGCTAAGTTTCTGACTCTTTGTGACTCTATGGATTGTAGCCTGCCAGCCTCCTCTGTCCATGGGATTTCCCAGACAAGAAGACTGGAGTGGGTTGCCATACCCTCCTCCAGGGGATCTTTCCTACCCATCGACCGAGCTCTTGTCTCTTACATCCCCTGCATTGGCAGGCAGGTTCTTTACCACTAGCACCACCTGGGGAGCCCATATATGTGCCCCTTGCTGAGTCAAATGCTTGGCTTGAATTATTTCATGAATCTCTACAACAACTTGCAGAAATAGGTACTATTCCCACCACTGATCTTTATAATTTAAAGCTTCTATTTTTGCAAATTCACTCAGTTGCTAAACTTTTAACCCCATAGGGATGCTCGCTGAACTTTTTGCAGTTATTTGTGGACACACACCTGTGCAGAACAGGGAAAAATTGGAGTTGCTTGATGCCCCTGTTTCTAGGCAAGGTACAACAAAGGCCACGCTCTGCCCTCTTGTTTCAGCTTCACACTGTAACAAACTGGAGAAATGAGCCCTGAAAGCACAGTCTCAGCCTCACACCAAATAAACGCCATTTTTTAGGGTCTATGTAGTCCTGTTTTGGGGCTTCCCAGGTGGCTCAGTGGTAAAGAATCTGCTGCCAATGCAGCAGATGCAAGAGACATGGGTTCCATCCCTAGGTTGGGAAGATCCCCTGGAGGAGGAATGGCAACCCACTCCACTATTCTTTCCTGGGAAATCCCCTGGACAGAGGAGACTGGCGGGCTACAGTCCACAGGGTCGCAAAGAGTTGGACACGACTGAAGTGACTTAGAATGCACGCGTGTTCTTATGCCCAGGAATTCTGAGCACAACACCTGCAGGAAAGTGTTACTGCCTACACACAACTTCTTGGCTGGCATTTTATCCCTTGGCTGTTTGCTTCAACCCATCAGCCACATTAAATGCTCATCCAAAACTTCCTGGGAAAAAAAAAAAAATCTGTCTTCAACCATTTAAGGCAGTAGAAGTATTATCATTTGTGAACACAAAAGTTGCAACAGCACGCATTTCGGCTTAACCTAATACAAGTCAACACACACCTTAATCTGCAAACCTTTGCTCTCAAAGAGCTCAGAACTTCCCATGATGACATTTGTGCTCCCAAATTTATTGTTCTGGAAGTTACTTTTTTCTGAATATAAAACTAATACATATTTATTGTAGATTATTTAGAAAATACAGAAAAGCAGAGAGAAGACCATACAAGGCAGTTGCTAATTCTATCACTCACATATAATTCCTCTTAGAATTGGGGTGTTCTTCAGTTTTTTCTTACAGTTTATACAGTACAAAATGTGGCATTCCAAGCTTTTTCCATGAATATGACTCTATAAATATTTTTCTATTCATTTAGAGATCGTTATTACTATTAAATGATAGCAAAATATTTTATACCACAAGTTATTTTTCAGATTTTATATAGCTGTATATTCAGGTGGTTTGCTTATTTTTTTTTTTATAGTATAAAATGATTCAACATAGAGAATCCTTATAGCTCAGTCCTTGCACAAATCTCTAGTTATTTTCTTTGGAAAAATCGTTAGAAATGAAATTTGGTAGGTCAACAGTATGCACATTTTTGAGGCCTTTGAAAGCCTCGCATCCAGTGGGAGTGTAAATATTGGTTAGTATCCAAAGCTATTTTACCCCTTAGCTGGATTTCCTGCATGATAGCAAACATTAGCGGTATGGTGGACAGGCATAAACTTCAAGGACAAATGTTTTGGAATAAAAATCATTACCTCTTAAATCTTCCAAGTATTGATAGCAGAAGGATATGGGTAAGCTAGAACCAGATTGAATGTGAGTGCTCGTGTCTCTGTTTGGTAGCTGTCATAAGGGGTCCATCCTGACTTATGATGTATACTTGACCTTGTCTCTAATAATTGCTGTAATGTGATCATGACATTTTTTTTTCAGCTTTTAATTGGAGGACCATTGCTTTTTAATGTTGCGTTGGTTTCTGCTGTACAACAATGCGAGCATTCACGACTTTTCAACGCCTTACACTTGGAACCTGCCACCTCTCCTTTCACTGGAGAAATTCCCAAAAAACACTCATCTAGAGCTTGGAATACTTGAAAATAAAGTAACTTTTGCAGGTGTAGTTGCTGCAGAGTATAGCTCCATTTGGGTTAAGTTCTTCATAGTGATGAAATAGAATCATTTACAACAGAATATCTGTATCTGCAGCTGTGTGAATCTATTTTCATCTCCTGGAAAGACAGCCATTGTGCCATCTGTGTATGATGGTGTGGTGGTTTAGTCACTCAGTCACGTCTGACTCTTTTGCAACTCCATGGACTGTAGCCCACCCGGTTTCTCTGTCCATGGGATTTCCCAGGCAAGAATACTGGAACGGGTTGCCATTTCCTTCTCCAATGACATTGGTGAACTGGTGGCCACGATGTCTAGAGAAACCACCACCACCATCACCACTACATCAGTCTTTCTGCCTAGAGGAATTGATGATCAGTTCTTAGGACAGGATATGTATTGCTTACATTTAACATATTTATTTTTTATTTTTTATGGCTGCACCCTGCAGCATGGGGGATCTTAGTTCTCTGACCAGCGATTGAACCCATACCCTCTGTATTGGGAGCATGGAGTCCCGGCCACTGGACCACCAGGCAAGTCCCTATTGCTTACATTTAGCAATGAAGAAGTTATCCCTAAAAAAAGAAAAAAAGAAAAGAAATGATCACTGCTTCCCATAACGTGAATGTGAACTGAATTCGATCCAGTAGAACATTACCCATGGTTTATATGTCAGATCAAAATTTCTTTTTGAGGTCTGAACAAATCAGATGTAGACAGCAACAGCATTCTTCCTTCTCACCCAGAAAACTTTTATTGTGCCTAGTTTCCTTTTATGCATGCCCAAGTTTGTCACAGAGACAAGAATTTGGTATTTCCTTGGTCTTCTGAATAGCTAGTGGTGGAAACGAATGGTTTTATGCTGGGAACTCTGCTTGCACTAAATTCACCTATGTGTTGGCAAGCAATTTCAGTGCTGGCTCTCAGGGCTGCCAAGCCTGTGGTAGGTTGTTTGTTTTTGAGGTTAGTACCTCCCTGTTTTGTACATTTTCTTCATTTTCTGTCTTTCCCACTTCCTCTCTTGTAGCCTGGGTTAAAGAGAAGAAAGATCTGATAAACAAATTTTCAGTAAATTGATAATAACACGTGTTACTCCTTCTAGAAATATTTCAAAGTAGGTTCACAATAAGGAGGGCATCCTTTACAAAAAAGTAATTAATTCCCAATGCGTGCTTCATTGCCATTTCCACGTGTATATACCTGTTTGGTTGTTGTTTTTTGGTCACTAAGTCCTGTCTGACTCTGTTGTGACACCATGGACTGTAGCCTGCCAGGCTCCTCTGTCCATGGGATTTCCCAGGCAAGAATACTGGAGTGAATTGCCATTTCTTTCTCCAGGGGATCTTCCCCCAGGGGATCTTCAGGAATTGAACCTGTGTCTCCTGCATTGGCAGACAGATTCCTTACCACTGAGCCACCAGGGAAGCCCATGTACATGTTTATGGAGATGTATATTTATTTTGTGGTAAGAGGACGAGAAATGTCAAAATAAATCATAGAGGAATATAGCTTTGTACGGCAGTTGTTTTTGTTCGGCTCAAGGATTGTCGCTCAATCTGACAGTTTGTCAACATGAACAGCCATTTGGTTGGTGGAAGCTCCTTTTTTGTTTACAGTTCTGTACACGCCTTCCATTCTCCTACTGTTACGGGAGCAGAATTTAGAAGCTCTCAGTGATTTGATTACTATGAAAATCACTATTTTCTTGCATTGTTAAAAAAAAATCCTCCATGGTTCATTTCAGCAAATTTCTTCATGATTATTCTGGAAATGTTTGCATATTTTATTGTTTTCTTTTTGAACTAGAAGAAAAATTTGCTACAATTCCTAGTCACTAGTCGAACACATGGAGAAGGCAATGGCACCCCACTCCAGTACTCTTGCCTGGAAAAGCCCATGGACGGAGGAGCCTGGTAGGCTGCTGTCCATGGGGTCGCTAAGAGTCGGACACGACTGAAGTGACTTAGCAGCAGTGGAACACATAGGGTTTTATAAGTGATAAATAAGATAAATGCATTTGGTCCTATATTTATACTCCAGCGCTTCCCGTTCTTTTAGAATTCAAAACTTTTTTTAAGGTATAAATATCTATTCATAAAAGGCAAAGAAAGATCGAAGAGACTGTATTCAAATAAACAGGCGCTTTTCTAGTGTGATTTCATGGCATGTATCTTTTAAATTATTTTATGTGCTTTTATTAAGAAGAAAATTTTACTTTATCCTTTTGGCAATGAAGAGTATACATTAGAATCTATGTAATTTTGCCTTTAATTTTGTTCAGATGCATAAACTCTAAAAAGAAAAGTTTTTTTTTTGTCTTTTAGGATAGCTATTGCCAAGTATTGCATGGAAAAACCTCCATATATTTTCATTTTATTTATTACCCAACTTTTAATGACTTCATTTCAGTGTACTAAAGTACCAGGAGCTCCTCTTTGGGAGGATCAAGCTACAAGATTTCTTCATCAGTGTGAGAAAATAGCTCAGAGCCACAAAAGAGAATGTGCCTTGTAGATCTGTTGAGTTGACCTAGCACAATTTAGCAGCTAAAATCTAGGTAAAGGTAATAAACATCTCACAAGAAGACCAAGACTCTGGTCAGAAATTCTTTGTTTTGGGACTTCGGTGGTGGTCCAGTGGCTAAGACTCTGAGCGCCCCGAGTGCAGCGGCCCTGAGTCCAATTGGTGGTCAGGGAACTAGATCCCACAGGCTGCACAGCTGAGCTCACGCATGCCTCAACCAAGATTCCACGAGGTACAACTAAGAACCAGTACAGCTAAATAAATAAATAAATATTGAAAAAAAGAGAAATTCTTCACTTCTTAGGTTGTTTCTACAGAAGACATTTTTCCAGTTGCATCAAATGTTGCTCTGACGTTTTAATTTCTTTGATTCGTTCTTTCCAAATACCAATAACGTTGACCGTATGAACTTCCATTAGCACACTGATATTCTGCTCTTTTCTAAAATGGATCACAGCATTTAAGAAAGGGCATTCACACTGCCAGGACCAGCACTGTCCCCAGCATCAACAACCTGAGTCTGGCTTGGCTTGAAGTGAATTCCTCTTTGTGGGACTTCACAGGGTGAAGGTAAAGACGTCTGTCTCTGTCATGCTGTGCCTTTAAAGAAAGTTTATTTACTTATAACTGTGCTGGGTCTTCGGTGCTGCAAGCGGGTTTTCCCTACTTGCAGCAGGCAGAGGCTACTCTTTGTGTGGTGCTCAGACTTCTTGTGGTGGCTTCTCTCGTTGCGGAGCACCGGCTCTAGGGCGTGAGGGCTCAGTAGTTAGAGCACTAGGGCTCAGTAGTTGTGGTGCATGGGCTTAGTTGCCCCATGACATGTGGAATCTTCCCAGATCAGGGATCAAACCTGTGTCCCCCATATTGGCAGGTGGATTCTTAACCATTGGACCACCAGGGAAACCCGTTGTGCTTTATTAAACACACGGATTCACAGAGGACTGAACTTGAAGAACTGCAAAAATGGGTCAGGTCAAGCAAATTAATATTTCATTAGCAAAAGAAGTTCACCATTGAAATGGACAAGAAACTCTTAGAAAATCATTCCTGGAAAAATTTCCTTTTTCTTACCATGAGTAAAAAGTTATCCTCTCTTTAAAAAAGCCTTTAAGTCCTGATCAAATGTCAGTCTTTGTGGGATTAGGGTCTTATCTTAAACTCCACAAAGGGATTAAGAAAAGTATATGATGAGATTTCTGGAGCAAGAATATGCGATTCACTTAGTGAGAAAATGAAAGGACTAAATGTTGATATATTACCTTTTTATCCTGTGGAACTCAACCAATTCACAGTTACAATTTCATGCTTAGATCTCCAGGATTCATGCAGTTATCATGAAGTGTACAGTGAGTGCCTGCCACGTGCTTGGCAATGGGATAACTGTTGGAGATAAAAGGTGAATGAAAATTTCCATTTTTCAGAAGTTTATAGCCTTGGAAGAATACAAGACTTCACAGAAATAACTATAGAAATTAAAGAAGGTGTGAAAATTGCTGTGACATCTTGATGGACTAACTCCAACTTACAGAGAGTTAGGAAAAGCTTCACAAAAGAGGTGACATTGATTGAAGTGGACTCTTGAAGAATGAGTAGGAGTTGAAGAGGGAGGAAGGAAGGAAGCCATCATGGAACCTAAGGCTCCATGCTCCCAATGCAGGGGGCCCAGGTTTGATCCCTGATCAGGGAACTAGATCCTGCATGCCCCAACAAAGGGTTCTCATGCTTTTAAAGATCCCATTTGCTGAGACTAACACCCAGTGCAGCCAAATAAATATATAAATTAAAAAATTAGAAAACAGGAAGGGGTCAGAGACACAGTGAGCAGCATATTCAAAGACATAAAGCAGAGCTTCTCAAAGTCCTTCAGAAGCACGGGGGTGGGACATCCTTTCAAAGTGCAGATTCCTGGACTCATGTAACTTTATTTAGAATCAGAATCTCTGTGGGTGGGGCCGGATCATTCACATCTTGGCAAGCATTCAAATGTATTCTTGTGTACACCATAGTGTGAGAACCACTGGAATGGGGGAGAGACAAGAATTTCTAGATTTTCTCTAGAAAGTCAGTCTTACATTGGAATACCGAGATCTGGCAGCCTTGCAGGGAATATAGGGTTTGCTGGTGGCTCAGATGGTAAAGGATCTGCCTGCAATGGAAGAGACTCAGCAGACATGGGTTTGATCCTTGGGTAGGGAAGATTCTCTGGAAAAAGGAATAGCTATCCACTCCAGTATTCTTGCTTGGGAAATCACATATGGACAGAGAAGCTGGCAGACTATGGTCACAAAAGAGTCAGGCATGACTGAGCACATGCATAGCAGCAGTAGTGAATTTATGGTAGACTGAATGCCTGCCATATTAGTAAAATTTTGCCGGTGGTCAGATGGTCAGGGCTGTGCCAGGACATCTCCTCTAAAGTATTGCATCTTGCCTTTCCTTTCACAAAGCAGACACAATGCCTGTCTGGCCTCTGTGGGTTGTAGTAGCAGCAGATTCTAAGGTTGGAAATACTGCTCCAGCCCCATTGCTAAGTGAACCAAAAGGCTACCTACCAGCTCTGAATGTGACTGGGTGTCATCAGGCTCCCTGCAGCAGGTATTGGAGGTACTGGCAGGGGGAGCAGAAGCTGTGTATAACATGTGTCAAGCCCAAGGGGGAAAATCACAAAGCAGGCCCCCAGCCTTCTGCTGTCAAGCCATTTCAGAGGAGCATGGAATGACATGCTTTTTGCAAAGCATCTTCTGGGATGTTACTGGGCCTTGGGGGACCCATCCCTCACGAGCAGGGCAGACCTACTAAATCATCAAGTCAGGCTGGCCTAGCAACAATCCAGCATGAGATGAAACAGGTAGTCCAGCACTGAGCCCAAGCAGCACTAGTGGGCAAAGCAGAAGACATGTACTGCAGTCCAGACATGTACAGCAGTCCAGCTCCCAGTGCACTATGTCTGCTGTTCTGTTGCCACGTGGCTTACACCCACAGCCAGACAGGGGATCCCACGGGAGGAAGAAAAAGCTCACGCTTGCTTACAGAGCATGAGCTTGCTAGGTGGGTGCAAATAGCAAGTGGGGGATGGCCACCATGCTCCCAGCTCCCTGCAAGTTGACCTTGCTAGAGTATGGTGAGAGAAAACCCTTCCTGTGGGCAGTGTGCCTAGTTTCCCACTTTATATTGAAAGATAAGTGGCCCAGAGTTAGAAAATCATGGGAATCCTGGGACATAGTGAATGGCGTGGTAGAAGGAGAAAGATTGGAAGACCATGGATGTATGTGGACAGACACTTGGGGGGCCCTGACGACCACCATGTCACATGTTCATACGAGAGTGCGTATCCTCTCACTCAGAAGAGGCACTAAACACGGAGCAGACAAAGCGCCCCAGCCTCATTATTGTCAACTGCAAGTTGGTACTTGCCATGGTTGCTTGCCATCTACCTCTGCAAGGAGTAAATTATGAGCTGTTGCAGCTGCTGACCTTCAACACCCTCTGAAAGGAGTTCAGGGTGGAGAGCAGAAACGAGGTGTTCTGCACTCTGGGAAAAACTGGCAGGACGAGTTTTCAGGTAGTTAGATATTCTCAGGACCTGATTTTATGAGCCCAGTTCTTATATCTCCTCATACCTAGAAAAGCACTAAAATCCTTCATGGTGACGACTGTTTCTCGTGACTAGCAGAAAGCTGCATAAGACTAGTAGAAACCTTCTGAAAAAATATGTGCCTGATCACATGTATTTCCCCTTCACCAAAATCACATACACAATGACCCTCGCCCTGCCTCTCTGAAGCAGTTTCTCAGAGCCATCTGAGCTGTGTCTCCAGGGCTGCAGTCCTTATTCTGCCCCAAATTAGAACTCGTCTTGCAACTTTCATGTTGTGCATTTTTTAAAAAGTTGATGTTATTAGTCACCCTAGTGCTGATGGGAACAGCACTTGAATGCAAGGGCCACGGTGACTGTGCCTGGGCCAACAGCACGAACTCAGTCCCACCAAGACCTGTCTGGCTGTGGTTGCCATAGGGCATCTAAACCACAGCTCCAAGAAGTCTGAGGGCTTCTGTCTTCTCTACAGCCCAGCCCTGGATCACTTCTGGTCTATTCCAAAGGGGCCTCAGATTCATTCATAGAATAGCTTCTTGAAAAACCTGAGAGATGGTTCACTTTGGAAACCATACCATCACACTTAGAATTCTTTTATATTATTTTTTTTAATTCATTTATTTCAATTTCAGGCTTATTACTTTGCAATACTGTGGGGGAGGGAAGAGGGAGGGGGGTTCGGGACAGGGAACACATGTACACCAGTGGCTGGTTCATGACATACTTAGAATTCTTAAGACTTTTCACTTGCTGAGGTGTCTAAACTGGACAGACCCAATTTTATTATTATTATTATTTTCCTTTTCCATTGTGGTTTATGACAGGATATTGCAAATAGTTCCCAGTGCTATAAAATAGACCTTGTTTATCCATTCTGTATACAATAGTATTGAGCTTCCCAGGTGGCGCAGTGGTAAAGAAACTGCCTGTCAATGCGGGAGATGCAAGAGATGTGGGTTTGACCCCTGAGTTGAGAATATCCCCTGGAGAAAGGCATGGCAACCCAATCCAGTATTCTTGCCTGGAAAATTCCATGGACAGAAGAGTCTGGTGGACTACAATCTATGGGGTCGCAAAGAATCAGACATGACTGGTCGACTGAACACATATACACATACAGTAATTTGCATTTGCTAACCCCAAACTCCCAATCCATCCATTCCCCACCTGCCCTCTCCCCCTTGGTGACCACAAGTCTGTTTTCTATGTCTGTGAGTCTGCTTCTGTAAGATCCAGTTTTATTCCTGGTAGAAATAAGACGACTTAAAATTCTTCAGGTAATCTTTACACAGTTAATAAATTGACATTTATTGAAGAAATCAGTTTTAATGGCACTAAAACAGCATCATAAAAATTTCATGTTGGAAGAGGTGGAGGCCTCATGCCAAGGTCATGGATAAGAAGTTGATTTTCTTTAAAATTCCACTTCCCCCATCTTTTAAGTAAAATGTATCTCAATTACCATAGGAAAACTCAAAAGCATTCATATTATCTTTCATTAATTCACAATATCTAATCATAAAGGGTTAAAATTTCATAGAATGTACTTTAAAAGACCAATTGTGTTTGAGAGGGAAAAAAACCAAAGTAATCCTTCATGGAAGCCATTGGTCAGATAAAAGACCAATCCCATAGTTGGGAAAACAAAAGAAAATACATTTATAATGTTTGTAATCTGCCAAGATGTGAATATATACAAGTCTAGCTTTTGAGAAATCTAATCTTGACAGTAGAGCAATTTCAACTGGCAAAAGTAATCCCTGAACCCGTTAAGCAATTATCTGGGATTTCAGCATCTAGATAAATCCTGCTTATTTGGGATAAACCTGCTCTGGGGTTTAAAGATTTGTCAAACTTTGCCCTGCCTTGTGTTTTGAACTTTATCAAAGTGACCAGCACACACACACAAAAAAGTCTTTATGATATTGCTTTAGAGGGACAGCATTTTACAACAAACTCTAGGGGTGTGGTGTCACTAGAGTACAGGGCAGAAGTTCCCTGATTTTCAGTGATAGAAAATGATCAAAGTGTAGCACTGTAAGCCTACACTGACAGCACAAGAGGCATCCACATGCCTTCACTCCAGGCAACCAGACTGCAGAGCCAAGCTCTCTGAATGCCTGATAAATAATCCAATGGCAAATGGAATTTGAAAGAGAACAGGAATTGCCTCAGGCATTCCTCCAAAGGCTGTGCCTGTGGGAGACCTCTGCTTTTAGAGATTTTGGAAGCAAAATAATCAGTGTTTCTAGTATTGAATTAACAGTTTAACATGGAGCAAAGTCGTATTAGGAACTTACACTTTTGCTTTAGGGAAGACTTAGCTTTGCATGTCCTGGGGTTCCGACACCCTTCTGAAAATCTTGTACACCTGCCTCCCCGGTTCCACTTCTTAGTTAAGTTCTCTGCTCTCTTACTTCACAGCCTGCTGTCCCCTGAATTCTCCCACTGTCTTACTGCCTCCAAATTTTTGCTCTGTTGGAAATCCTCCCATCACCCCTGCCTCCTGGTATCCTGTTCATTCTTGAAGTTCTAGTTCAAGTATCCCTTGAAGAAATCTTCTGATGCCTACAACTGGGACCAGCCTCAGTCCCCTCCCCCTCCTGCTCTGCACACAGCCTGTTCAGACCTCTCCTTGGATGTCAGCACTTAACACAGACCCCAGCCACTGAGGCCTTAAGTGGCTGTCCCCACCCCACCCTTAAGCAGGACTGTAAACTTCAGGAGGATGGTGGTTCTAGAAGTCTCTTGAGAGTCATTGTGTCCAGCGTTCAATCACATGAAGAGTCTATGACCCATAGAAGGCATGTAACTCACATTTGTCATTGCTTTATCCCTCTGCACTTCCTTTCACAGTGAGATAAAATTAATAAATATTTTCTCATTCAGGTCAAACTGCATTAATTAACAAGCCTTTCCAACCTGTCAAGTGCTTTTGGAAATGAAATAATATTGATGTTGTCTAAGCCCAGCTCAGTTCCTCTAAAGCATAAGCAGGCTCTGTTATTAATGACTTAAGAAATGCTTTGGAAGATTAGCAGACTGTTTATACAACTTCTGCAGGCACTTGGCCTCTCTTAAATCAGCAAAAGCCACAATGTTGGATTCAATGGAAAGTACACAAATGAATACGGCTTACATTTCCAATGTTGTAACTTTCCCTTGAACAAAAGGATCTTTGGAAGCAACTTGTAATCCAATGTGTATTCCTATAATATCTCAACACTTAAAAATAAGGACTTGTAGGGAACAGGAAAATATCACGTGCTAAGTGAAATACATTAGAAATAGGTACAATTTATACATGTGGTTTTCTAATTTTGTAAATTGTAATAAAACTGTCCGGGGATTTGGTACAGGACTTGGCAAAATGTTTTAGT
The DNA here is from genome assembly GCF_003369695.1 of Bos indicus x Bos taurus. NCBI lineage: Eukaryota > Metazoa > Chordata > Mammalia > Artiodactyla > Bovidae > Bos > Bos indicus x Bos taurus. The sequence continues at coordinate 26,367,580 of NC_040089.1, read as the reverse complement.
CTAAACACTGCTATATCAACTGACTAGCTGTTCTGCAGAGGAAAAGGGAACTTGAGAAAACTTCAGCTGAATGGCATGAATGTGGGAAGTCCCACCTTCTTGGCCACAGAGAAACCCTATTACCCAAGTTTAGAAACTGTTTACACAAAATAACACTAAATCTTAGAACTTCTCAGATGTGCAAATCCAAGATTAAAAACAACATGAATGACACAAACTGGGGATAAGGCTGGTATCATTCTCTAAAATAGGTCTTTTCATGGGAATAAAATAGGGGATTTTCTGTTTTCTGAGTTAAAATTTGTTTCATTTTCCTTTAGGGTTGCTCTTTGTTCCCCATTCTCCCAGCTATATAATATCTTTGGAATGTTCTTAGAAACCAAAGATCCAGACTTCTTCACACTAGTAACAAAAAGATACAGATGCGGAATGGAGATTTTTGAGGCCCAAACTCATATTTTGAATTCTGCAGGGGGTGCCTCACAGACTCCCCTTTCGAAGTCCTTCTTATTTTTTTTAATTAATTAATTTATTTGGCTGCCCCGGGTCTTAGCTGCATCACATGGGATCTTTGGTCTTAGCTGTGGCATAGATCTTCAGTTGCTGCATGTGAGATCTAGTTGCCCAGACAGGGATTGAACCCTCAGCCCTCTGCATTGGGAGTGTGGAGTCCTAGCCACTGGACCAGTTCTTTCTTAATCACTTCTGACATTTTCCAAGAGAAGAACAATGAGGATGAAAAGGAATGAAAGCCACTCATGTGAATTTCTTTACTGTTACTTATTTGCAATTAGGGCCATTTGGGGAAAATTCACTCTATGTTATTGCTGAGAAGGAGAAAATGCAGAGTATTGTACTTGCTTCTTTCTCTTACAACAGTTAGTAATATCCTCCTCCCGGGCTTGTACAGGTTTTCCCACTTTCATATCTATGTCTTGGCCCAATTTTGCAAACCTTCCCCCTTTCAACGTTGTTCAGTTGCTCAGTCTTGTCTGACTCTTTGTGACCCCGTGGACTGTAGCACACCAGGCCTTCCTGTCCATCACCAACTCCTGTAGCTTGCTCAATCTCATGTCCACTGAGTCAGTGATGCCATCCAACCATCTAGTCCTCTGTCACCTCCTTCTCTTCCTGCCTTCAATCTTTCCCAGCATCAGGGTCTTCTCCAATGAGTCAGCTCATTGCATCAGGTGGTCAGAGTACTGGATTGTCAGCTTCAGCATCAGTCCTTACAATAAATACACAGGCTTGATTTCCCTTAAGATTGACTGGTTGGATCTCCTTGCAGTCCAAGGGACTCTCAAGAGTCTTCTCCAACACCACAGTTCAAAAGTATCAGTTCTTCAGTGCTCAGCCTTCTTTATAGCCCAACTCTCACATTCATACATGACTACTGGAAAAACTATAGCTTTGGCTATGCAGACCTTTGTTCACAAATAATGGAGCCATCATGTAGCTTAATGTTGGAGCCATCATAACTCTTTTGACTTTGATTTTTTTTTTTCTAAATTTTTAGGTGTGGCATGGGGGATCCTAGTTCCCTAACCAGGGATAGAACCCATGCTCCCTGCATTGGAAGCAGAGTCCCAGCCATCAGACTACCAGGGAAGTCCCTTGATTCTGATCTTTAAATAATTTTTGCATATTGAAAATGCTTGATTAACTTGATACATTTCTTCCTTATCGTAATTACAGAATAGCAGTGAAGTATGGATTCTGGAGTCAAACTCCATGGGTTCAAAACCTGACACTACTGTTTCCTGGCTGTGTGGCCTGTGATTGGTTACTGAACCTTTCTGAGCTTCTGGGCACCATCTCTAAAATGGACATAAAAACTGAACCTCTCTCAGGGTTATGATAAGAATAAATGAGAAAATGCTTGTCACCAGCTTAGCAGTGTCTGCTATAGAATGGTAGCAGTGTCTGCAGAGAATGGTAGCTGCTGTTTATATGTGGGTTACATTACTGCTCAATCTTCTAATTCTTCAAATTCTAGTGGGAATATCATCCTATTCGGCCCTTCATTATAATCATAACTGGGTCATCCTAAGTTATCTCTGCCGGAGAGGTGCTTCAGGCCTCACCTTACTGAGCACTGATATTAATTCATTTCTTTTTAATTTATCAAGGGACTTCCATCAGCTACTAATTTAGCAGAGCCCAGTGTCTCCCTTTGTGTCCTTGGCTGAGATGTAGAAGATCAAGTACATAGGGAAGAAAAAATACAATTGCTTAACCTGCTAGCTGTTCATCTTCTGGGTTTTCAAAATGGCTTTTAGCGGCAAGCAGAGGACAGGAAAGAGGTTGCTCTAAGTGGGAACTTGATTTAGTCTGTTCTGGACACAAAACTTTCACTTTCAGCCCCATCAAGCCTGAAATACATGAAATACAACCCGTAACTTACTCAGTGCAGGGTGAGCAGCCGGGAGTTCAGAGGTGATCTGGCACCAGGGAAGATCTGATCTGTTTAGAAGTGGCTCCTGCAGGCCGGCTTCAGATGGATGTGCCTGACTGTCACCTGGGCTCTGGGAGGTTAATAGTGGCCCCTCTGGAGCAGGGAGAGACAAGCCTTTGCTGACCCCTTTCTATTAATGTCTGACTTTAGGCAGGCTGAACTGGTTGTAGCTGAGGCTGCGGGTCCTTTGGCTCCACATACAAAAAGGACAATTGCGCTGTGGTTTTCAGGCTGGAGACATGACACTCAGTGCTCAGACCTGCAGGGTCCAGATCCTGTTTGCTGAGAGGGGAAAGAAAAAGGCTACTTTCATTTTATTTGTGGTGGAAATTGTTCCCCTGCCTTGTTTTTCTTTATTACAATTTGCTGACTTTTATTACAATTAAAGCTCATTGAGGGGTAAAAGTCTATAGACTCCGAAAGGATATTTATTACAGAAAGTTATTACAAACCTAGACAGCATATTAAAAAGCAAATACATCACTCTGCTGACTAAGGTCCGTGTAATCAAAGCTATGGTTTTTCCAGTAGTCATGTATTGGTGTGAGAGTTGGACCATAAAGAAGGCTGAGAGCCGAAGAATTGATGTTTTTGAATTGTGGTGCTAGAGAAGACTTTTGAGAGTCCTTTGGACTGCAAGGAGATCAACTCAGTCAGTCTTAAAGGAAATCAAGCCTGACATTGGAAGGACGGATCTGATGCTGAAGCTCCAATACTTTGGCCACCTGATGTGAAGAGCTGACTCATTGGAGAAGACCCTGATGCTGGGAAAGACTGAGGGCAGAAGAAGAAGGGGACAACAGAGAATGAGATGGTTTGATGACATCATCAACTCAATGGACATGAGTTTGAGCAAGCTCTGGGAAACAGTGGAGGACAGGGAAGCCTGGCATGGGGCAGTCTATGGGGTCACAAAGAGTTAGACACAACTTAATGACTGAACAACAACAATCCAAGGACAAATTATGCTTTTCTCCACTCTGTTCAGAAAATAATTGCATGCAGTGTGCTTATGTTGAAACAGATTTTTACAGTTGAAATCATAATACTTGTACTAAATAGTTCTTTTACTTTGGTCCCTTAATATTTCTGGGTATCTGCTTCTTCAGATTAAAAAAATGAGGGGCTGGGAATAGATGAGCTATGAAGCCTGTGTCAGATTTTAAATTGTTATGGTTTCCTAGAGGGTTAATTTATAAAGAAATATACAACCCCCCTTACCCCAGTCAGTCCCAGATAATGTGCTATTTTTCACAAACATTACTGATATAGCATCTATTTTCAGTTTCCAATGAAATGGAGAACAATGTGACCCATTTAAAAGCCAGCTCACGAGAGAATATTACCTACCAGTTATCAATCCTTCTAGCTAATTCTCTTGATAAGGACCATATGATAGAAATATTTCTTTGCTGCAAAACTAATAGCAGTCTAGACTATACTTGATAATACTGTACATGCATAGTGCAACAGCTCTGAAAAATGATTTCCTATTTGTTGCCAATTTAGTTTGCTTGAGGTGAGAAAAAGAAGAAAACTCACTTTTATGTTCATCTGTCTTGAGTGACTGAGCAGTTAAAAAGACATATGGCTTCTCCAGATCATTAGAAACTATAGCTGTTAATTTCAGTGTGAATTGCTCTTGTGTTTATGATCCAGAAATCATTGCTATTAAGATGGTAAGAAATTTCTTTTTCAGTTTTAAGAAAATATTCTTCAGTTCACATGCATGCTTTCTTAGGATGAATTAAAGGATGTCTACTAAGAAAGACAGGAGAGTAACTGACTAATGGAAAGCAGCATCACTGTAATGAATAACTCAGTTCATGGATGTAGTTTCTTAGATTTCACCTCTCTAACAACAATTGGGCTAATGCCTATCCATGGGCGATAGCTAAAAGAGACTGTAAAAATCTGTTTCCTAGAGAAGGACCAGGCTTGGAGTTACTTGGTCAGTGAGGTCAATGGTTCCTCATCGTTATATTCAATTTTAGTAACAAGTTCCTATTACTGAGTTGGGGCAAACACCGGAGTACATATTTTTAATGATGTGTTAACTTGTAAATGCATAATTAAATACCACAAAGTGATGGTACATTAGCTTAAGAGATGCTTTTTAAGAACAAACCTTGGGACTTCCCTGGTGGTCCAGCGGCTCAGACTTTGCACTTCCAATGCAGAAGACCCTGATTCGATCCCTGGTCACGGAACTAGGCCCCACATGTCACAACCAGGAGTTTGCATACTGTAACTAAAGAGATCCTGCATGCTGCAATACAGATGGAAGATCCTGTGTGCTGCAAATGAGACCCAGCACAGCCAAATAAATAAATAAATATTTTTTGAAAAGGAACAAAAACCAATCCACCCATACTCATGTACTTCTCTTAATTCTTCCCAGTATCTTATCTGGGAATATCACACACACACACACACACACGCACACGCACATGCACACACACACACAGACAGACACATGACACGTACATGCCTCTTGAGTTGTGGATGATGGGGACAGAGGACACACCCCTCAGTGGCTGCAGTAGCACTGCTGGGTGGGGCTGAGAACCCTAGTCATGGCAGGGGGCACATGTGTGTGCTCCTTTATCTCTGAAGGCAGCTGCAGAACAAGATACCCAGGAGATGGGGAGGACAATTTGGGGTGTGAACCACGGAGCATCGTTAGCAGGCTGCTCCAGGATGACCCCTCTGTCTCCAGCTCCCTTAAAAAAAATTGTATTTATTTTTGGCTGTGCTGATCCTTCATTGCTTTGCACAGGCTTTCTCTAGTTGTGGTGAGCGGGGGCCACTCTTCCTTGTGGTATGTGGGCTTCTCATTTCGGAGCACAGGCTCTGGGGCATGTGGGCTTCAGTAGTTGCGGCTCCCAGGCTTTAGAGCACAGGCACAATAGTTGTGGCCCATGGTCTCAGCTGCCCCGCAGGAAGTAGGATCCTCCGGGACCAGGGGTGGAACTGGTGTACCCTGCATCGCAACGTGGATTCTTATGCCCTGGGCCATAAGAATTCTTATTCCCTGGGCCAGAGAAGTCCTCCAGCTCACTTTTAACAGCAGTGATACAGAGAGTGTGGACAGTGATGGGAGGAAAGGACAGAAGTGAGCGGGAGGATGAGAGAGAGAATGAAGGAGGGGAGAAGGGCTCTCAGTAAAGCACGGACGATATTTCAGAGGTAAATGCTCAGACTTCCTGGTTTGCCTGTTGTCCTTGAATAATCAGAAATAGTGTCCCTTCACTCTAAAAGTATCAACTATGGATGACAAATTGTTACCCTAGATACACGCCCCAAACGCTGGCTTCATCACTGATGACAGTCTTGGGACCTGAAAGGGTCAAATGGTGCAGCTAGGAAAGGAAAACTGCTGAGGATTTGGAGATAACTACGAAAAGAAAGCATCACTGCGTTTTTCTTGTATATTTCTATGACTTGACTGATACGCTTCTTGCAGCTTAGCTGGGTGGAGAAGTGTTTTTGTATCAAACATTATAATCTTAAGATTCGATGAGACTTTTCATCAAACCTCTCCCACTATCTCTGTCCTCCTTTTGCTGCTGAGACAGCCCTGAGGGCCCTGAGGGCACTCACACCTTGCGTTATTTCCTCCCCCTGAGTGTAGGCTAGGTTTGGGGACTTGCTTCTATTAGATAGAATGGGGCATGGGCGGGCGATGGAATGCTTCTTCCAGGTTAAGTTATAAAAAAAAAAAACTCTGGATTCACCTGGTTGTCTCTCTCTCTCAAACCAGCAGTCATGTCCTGAGCTGCCATTTGGAGAGGCTCACATGGAAAGGAACTGACATCTCCAGCCACCAGTTACCAGGGGCAGAGAGTGCCCACGGCCACGTGAGTGAGCATGGAAGCAGACCCTGCCCCAGTCGAGCCTCACGATGACAGCAGCCCCAGCCCACACCTTGACCACAGCCTTGTAAGGGGCAGAGGTTGGCACCCAAGCCAAGCCTAGAGTCTTGACCCACTGAAACCGTGAGATGATGTTTTATAACCTTACATTTTGGAATAATTTATTATGCAGCAATTGATAAAACTTAGATGAGCACCATTTTTGTCCCCTTGCAGGGTCCATGGATTAACTTCCTACCAACCACATCCGATTAAAGCAAGTCCCACAACTGGCCATCATTGAACAATGTTTTTTTTTTTAATGATTTTTTTTTGATGTGGACTTTATTTTAAAATCTTTATTGAATTTGTTACAATATTGCTTCTTTTTACGTTTTGGTGTTTCATTGGCCCCAAGGCATGTGGGATCTTACTCCCTAATCGGAGATTGAACCCATACCCCCTGTATTGGAAGGCAAAGTCTTAACCACTGGACCACCAGGGAAATCCCTGTCACTGAACAATATTAATCGAGTGTCTGCTGCTTAGTAGGAGGTCAGGGAGTCAAGAGTTTCTGAGGGAAATGGCCACAGTGAGAGGGGTATGTATGCAGGGGAGACGTCATTCTGATGAATGTGCCCACAGCAGATCTCGCCGTACTCATGTCCAATGCCTCTTACCATTTATCTTGTTTATGTGAGGACTCCTTTTCAACCCCTCACATCAAACCACCTTCTCCGTCTTAGGAGCTGCCCTTCAGCTATGGGACCTGAAGCCAGGCTTTCCACCCAAGACCCTGATCCTTCTCATCCCTTTCATCTGGGTGGAGGCCAAGGCCCAGCACATGGAGCTGTGTGACCTTGGGCAATCTGCTTCACCTCTCTGTGCACCTGTGAACTCAAACAAACATTGGGTAGGGGCTTCTCTGATGGTCCAGTGGTTAAAGCTTTGCCTTCCAATGCAGGGGGTGCAGGTTTGATCTCTAAACAGGGAACTAAGATGCCACATGCCTCTTGGCCAATAAACCAAAACAAACCAGAAGCAGTATTGTAACAAATTCAATAAAGACTTTAAAAATGGTCCACACACACACAAAATCTAAAAGGAAAAAAAACAACCAAAAACCACTGGATGATAGTAATACTGGGCACAGATGACCATGCACCTCTTGTGTATAAGGACTAGAAATGGTTAGCTATTTTAGAATGCAGAGCCATCAGAACTACATGAGAACAGTCCTGCAGGGTGCTCAGGCATAACGATGTTAGCTTGTGCTTACAGGAGCACCTGGCTTCCAGAGAACGCTCTGTGTACCTCAGCCACTATTGTCACAGTATCATTTGGCACAAATATAAAGCAGTCATGTTTAAATCAATACACTTTCTTGAGCTTGGACTACCGCCTCCAATTTCCAATCTAAATTTTTGGAATTTGACGTGAATTGTGAAATAACCCACTGACATAGGCTGGATTTTTAGAGAGTGGTTCATGACTCAGGGGCCTCAAAAGAAATAAGTCCTCCCTCTGCGTCTGGAAGATCCCCTGGAGGAGGAAATGGAAACCCACTCCAGTGTTCTTGCCTGGGAAATCCCATGGACAGAGGAGCCTGGCAGGCTACAGTCCATGGGGTCACAAGGAGTCAGACACGACTGAACAGACTCTTAATATAAAAACAAAACAAAACTACAAAGCCTTTGGAAGTCATCTGCACTCAAAAGAGTTGAGGGGCAAGTCCTGAATTCCTTTAAGAAAAAGGAAATAGCCTATTTAATGGGTGAAAAGACAACACTACAGAGTTCATGGAATTTTTGAGGAATCGTAGTTTGTAAAATAAACGAGGCAGTCTGGAAAAGTCAGTCAAAGGAGAAGGTGGTTTAAGTTTCATTATTTTTGATCCAGGGGATGAATCTAGGCCCAGCGATGATGCAGATATTTGCAATAACCTCGTCTCACAGATGCTCCTCACAGTGGTAATCTTCAGCAGACTAAGGACATATATGTATAGAATGCATGATTTATAAGGCCTGGAAATGCACTGTTTTGAAATTAAAATCCAGAGGGGGATTATACACACACATACAACACACACACACATGAACACACACGCATCATAACTTTCACAAGAAGTTTGGGTGTACCTGTGCCCGGACTTTCTTTCTTCCTGCTTCCCTGGTTCTGCTTCTCTCCTGACTTCTGACCACCTCTTTGCTCCACTTGGGATGTGCCAGTGCTGGATGGTTTTGATTGGAGCCACAAGTATTCAAGGTGGTGATGATACAGTAATTCTCCTACATACAAACCTTCAAGTTGTGAACTTTCAAAGATGCTAACATGCATTTAGTTCCAGCAAGGAGGCTGCACGTGTGCCATCAACATCAGGCTTGAGTCAAGCTCAGCTCACCTGCTGTCTCCTGTTGCTGACAGTCCTTCAGCTCTACCATCTCCCACCTCCTCTCCCTCCTCCCATCAGTAACTCTTCCTGTCTGTTCACTTGATGCCAGCCCCTGTGCGTCAGCTGCTGTGCTGTACTATTGTACTTTACATTGTACTGTAAGATTAAAAATGTTTTTTTTTTTTTTTTTATGGATTATTTGTGTGAAAAGTATTATAAACCTATTACAGTACAGGACTACATAGCCGACTGTTAGTTGAGTACCTAAGCTAACTTTGTTCAACTTAATGAACAAACTGGACTTACGAACAAGCTTGGAACAGAACTCATTTGTATGCAAGGGACTTGCCGTACATAAAGTCTGCAGAGAATTTCCCCACAAGTACAGGAGTAGACATGGAAAAAGAGATCTATGAATGAGTATATTAAAAAAAAACTACAGCAGATTCTAGACCCTTGAATTCAAAGTGTGGTCCTTGGACCATCAACACTGGCATCACCTGGGAGCTTGTCAGAAATGTAGAATATCAGACTTCAAACCAGACCAACTAAACCTGAATCTGTTTTTCAACAAGATCCTCAAAGATGTGTATGCCTATTAAAGTTTTAGAAGCATTTCCTGACAAACATATTAGGTTAAACTCAGGTTCTTATGGTGGCCTGGCACAGCAGTAAAAGTGTGGAAACTGAAGCTAGACAGTCCAAATCCTGTCTCCATCACTTACAGTCTGAATCACACAGCTTTTTCAACTTCTCAGAGACTCGGTTTTCTCATCTGGAAAATGGGAATAACAGCACTACCCAATTGGATTGTTAATTGAATTAACAATGGCAGAATTCTTAGAATGGCATATAGCGATTCAGTGCCATATAAGTATTGTTTAAGTATATTGTTCTAAAGCTATGTAGGGCTTCCTAGGTGGTGCTAGTTGTAAAGAATCTGTCTGCAATGCAGGAGACTCAAGAGACTCAGGTTCGACCCTGGGTCAGAAAGATTCCCTGGAGCAGGGTATGACAATCCACTCCAGTGTTCTTACCTGCAAAATCCCATGGATAAAGAAGCCTGGTGAGCTATATAGTCCATGGGTCACAAAGAGTCGGACACGACTTAGCAACTGAACAATAACAACTTCAGGCACTTGAAAATAGCTGTGGATGGGATATCTAAAGGAGAAAATAGAATAAGCTCAGGATAACTTTGAAATAAATCTAAAAACCAGATGCACAGAGTCTTATACATACCTTTCTTAAGAGGTCGGGAGTCACAGAAACAAATGACATGAAAACTGTGACTGTATGTAAATCAGCCCCACCAGGTACTGAGGACCTGCTCTGTGCCAGCCAGTTGGCAGATGCAGAGCAGATTCACGGGGAAGCCAAAGAAGCTCGGCTCAGTGCCCCTCACTTCCATGGGGTCCCTGGCAAGGCCCTTGAAGGGGCTCTAATAATTTTATAGTCTTAATTTTGTATACTTTTTAGGAGGGTCATTTTATTGAAGTATAATATTACATAAGGGCATTAATAGCAGACACTTCTGCATTGTCCTTCCTAAAGAGCAGACTGTGTAAGTTTCAGCAGTACATCACCGCAGCAGCCTCTGCTTGACCTCGTTTACAGCGAGGCCTCCTTTCTCTCCTCCTGCCTCTCATCCCACCTATGGAAGCAGACTTTGCTCACCAAATGCCTCCTTGAGTTCTGACTGAGTTATGAGAGACTTCTAGTATCCCGTTTACACCTTGATAGGCTTCCCAGGTAGCTCTAGTGGTAAAGAACCTGCCTGCCAATGCAGGAGACATAAGAGGTGTGAGTTCGATCCCTGGGTCAGGAAGATCCACTGGAGGAGGCATGGCAGCCCACTCCAGTATTCTTGCCTGGAGAACCCCATGGATAGAGGAGCCAGGTGGGCTATGGTCCATAGGGTCACAAGGAGTTGGAAGTGACTGAGCACGCAGTTGCACTTTGATAAAGATATAAATGATATGACAGTCATTTCTTCAGGCTGGAATAATGTACTCAAATTCTCAACATTAAAATTGAAGGGCATAGATGTAAAAAAAAAAAAAAATCTAGCATTTGAGCTATAAAATTAAAGGTACTGGGTGGTGGAAACTCAGCTAGAGTATCATCTGTGAAGAAAAGAATGAAGTGCTTTGATTCAGCAGTGCTAATGAGGTCACTAAAACGTCCTGGAGTTAGGAGAGATGGAGTAACCAGGCAAGCAGAGGAGGCCATGGTGCTTAGACAGCTTCCAGCGTGTCTTCCTGTGTGCTAGGAGTCCCGTTTCAGGAGTGTTACGGCATAATTTTTAAAACGGTAAAACCACAAAAATAAAATGAGTATGTGTCAAATATTTTATTTAACTCATTAATTAAAATTCACTTAAAATAATATTTTTGAGTCATAGAGATTTACATTCTCAAGCTTTAGCCTCGTTGTTGTGTAGTTGCTAAGTTGGGTCTGACTCTGTTCAGTGAAATCAAGACTTTCAGGGTGGGACTCCAAAGGGTTCTGCCTTTCTCAAATTCTGTTAAAGTCTCCTCTGTTATATCATTATCTCGTCTTGAGCACCTAGTGTTTTATTTGCATTTGACTTTCAACAGCCAGTTACAGATTTCAATGAGACTAAGTAAACATTAACACAAGACTAAGTCAAAGGGTACTTTTATATTGTTACACTCTTATACAGGGCATTCAGTGATGGGACACAACTTTCCAGTGTGTGAGGCCTGGGAAGCATAAACAACCCAACTTCTTTTGGCTGTTGAAGCCCTGAATGTATCTCAATCTTTCTTGAAGCTATAGATTTTAAAAATTATATCATAATTTTTCAAAACTTATTAACTGTATAAAATAGGCCTTTTAATGTTTCCTAAAAATCTTTTAATCTCTAAGAGGAGCTTTCTTAATTTTATTATTCCAGATATTGGCAAATAACAAACTGCATCTCATGTACTGACACCAAATCACTTCCCAACTGGAATGTATCTAGATTTCTCCTTGGGAACCTCAGTTAGGGTTTTGCCCACTGGTGCTTATCCAATGACTTTATCCACCCATATCCTCTTTCAACTTATGCTATCAAAACATGTATTTCTTGCACAAGTTTTTTGGTTTGCCCCCTCAAAAATCATCAGATCAGATCAGATCAGTTGCTCAGTCGTGTCCGACTCTTTGCGACCCCATGAATCGCAGCACGCCAGGCTGATATCAAAACAGTTATGAAAAGGGAGAAAAGGGAAAGGGGAGTTGCATTTCAGTCTTTTGGAAAAGGAGACAGGTTTGGGTAGTCTTGGTAGCCAAGAAGACCAAAGTTTCTTCTTAGAAGATACAAAGAAATACAGACCCTTACAGAGAAACAAATTGTTTCTTCTCCTTTGGAAGTTCTGACAGGCAGCAGGGTCATTTTCTCTTAGTCATCACAAATGCACAAGGTTTCCATCAACTGGAAACATAAATGGGCTTGGATGTGCTCCCTGGTTGGAACAGCAGGTTCCCATCAGGCTTCTGTTACAGAGAAAAGCTTATCCAAGCTGGGGAAATTCCCAAGGAGGACAAAACTTCAGTGGTTTTAAAAGATAAAAATGTAAAGACTTTCAAAATGTAATAAAATTTTATGAAGTGTTCTATCAAAAAGAACTGATTTAGTTGTACTGTGGCTCAGAGACTCCATGTAAGAATAGGACTTTGACCTTCAAAGTCTGTGATACATGAAACAATACAATTCAGTTACATTTGCTTGGAAGTGTTCCCAACCATTCTTAGCAGAGCCAGAATTTTCATTTTAGAGTCAAATTATGGACTTTCCAAAACATTTGTTCTGGTTTATTTTTAAAACGATGAAAATCTGGTCATGTGAGTCAGTTAACAAGCATTTTATTTGAGTACCTGACTCTTACTAAGTCTGGGAGATTCCAAGATGAACAAAATGTAGATATTGTCTTTTGGGAGCTTATACTCAAGTGCTGGAGAAAGATATGGAAGCAATGATGCTGGTGCAATTGCTTCAAGAATAGCACCTTCTTTGGAAAACTGTGGGAGGTGGGGGAAGGCTTCCTAGAAAGAAAGAATTTATTTTGTTCTTTTTGTGGCCATGTCACACAGCATGGGCATGTGGGATCTTTGTTCCTTGACGAGGGACTGAACCTGCATCCCCTACACTGGAAGCACAGAGTCTTAACCACTGGACCACCAGCAAGAAATAATTTGAGCAGAGTTTTGTAGATGGTGAGGAGGGGGAACAGGAAGATGAGCCAGACAGGTTCTCCATTTGGAGGGGGAAACACCACAGGCATTGTGAAAAACATGGACTGTTGTAAGAGTTACAGAAGAGCAATGCTGATTCAACCTAGCCGAGATAGATTCTGTGGAGTGCACACATGGGAGTTTTGAGAGCATAGAACAATCAAGATACGGGGTTGGCCAAAAAGTTCATTCTGTTTTTTCTGTACTCTTTTATGGAAAAACCTGAATGGACTTTTTGGCCAACCCAATAGACTTTAGGGTGGTGGTGGGGGATAGAGTTGGGAAGAGTGGGCAGCTAATAAGCAACTGCAGTAGTCAGGGTGAGAAACAGTGAGGTCTAATTAGCTAACATCTTGACACTATATGGTGTATATTGGTAGGAATTGAATACATTTTGAATGTCAAATGACTTTCTGAAAGACAGACTTTAGCTCCTCAGTGGTCAGGCAGTAGGTATTTACTGGTTGTCCAACCTGTTTCTTGATTCACAACCTTCTATTATGGGAATAATGGGAGCTATACGATCTCTGAAGCTAGCAGACTGTGTGTGTATCCTAATTTCACAGTTGTTGTTTCTGCTATTGTGGGAGAAGTTATATAAACTCTCTGAGCCTCAGTTTCCTTATCTGTCAAATAGTGGTAATGACATCACAGAATTGTCATAAGGATTAAATGAGTAAGTAAGTTCAACAGTATTTGACTTGTACTTGTCCACACTGCCTATTTCCCGCCCTGCTTTGGTGTGAAGTGTGGTTTTCCCATGTCTGCTTATAGGATTAACATTGATCGCATTTATTTAAGTGATAGCTATAAAAATGAATGAAATTGAGTCATTTGTAGTGGATGAGTCTAGAGTTTGTCATACAGAGCAAAGTGAGTCAGAAAGAGAAAAACAAATACATATTAACGAATATACATAGAGTCTAGAAAAATGGAATTAATGAGCCTATTTGCAGGGCAGAAATAGAAATGCAGACATAGAGAATGGACGTGTGGGCACAGTGGTGGGGGGAGAAGGAGAGTAGCATTGACATGTATAAACTTTGCTGTTGTTTCTGTTATTCAGTTGCTCTATTGTGTCCAACTTTTTGCGATGCCATCGACTGCAGCCCGCCAGGCTCCATGGGGTTTTTTCAGGCAGGAGTACTCGAGTGGGTTGCCATTTCCTTCTTTAGGTGATCTTCCTGGACCAGAGATCAAACTCATACCTTCTGCATTGTCAGGTGGATTCTTTACCACTGACCCACCAGGGAAGCACCAATATATACAACACATATATATAACATGACCCCATGAACTATAGAGTCCATGGAATTCACCAGGCAAGAATACTGGAGTAGGTAGCCTTTTCCTTCTCCAGGGGCATCTTCCCCACCCAGGGATCACACCCAGGTCTCCCGCATTTCTGGCAGATTCTTTACCAGCTGAGCAACAAGGGAAGCCCTATATATAACACTTGCTAAGTCACTTCAGTCGTTTCTGACTCCGTGTGACCCCATAGACGGCAGCCCACCAGGCTCCCCCGTCCCTGAGATTCTCCAGGCAAGAACACTGAAGTGGGTTGCCATTTCCTTCTCCAATGCATGAAAGTGAAAAGTGAAAGTGAAGTCACTCAGTCGAGTCCGACCCTCAGCAACCCCATGGACTGCAGCCTTCCAGGCTCCTCCGTCCATGGGATTTTCCAGGCAGGAGTACTGGAGTGGGGTGCCATTGCCTTCTCCAATATATATAAAACACTACTGCCGGGGACCAGCCCCAGCTGATCCAGGGTATTCGAAGGAGAGACGGCCTAGGCGACTATTTATATGCTAATTAGAGATATAAAGAATAATAGAATGAGGATAGCTCAGTAGGAAAATTCAGTGGAGAAAAGAGGCTGAGTAGCTTGGTTTACGCGGGAGACCAATAAAACTTCAAGACAAGAAGTTTGCACCACTTACGTAGGCCGCAGGCGCCCTCTCGAATAGCGGAAGGTGCCTCACCCTAGACACCTTCTCGAGTGGGTCTTAGAAGCCCAGGCATAATTACTAAGCGTGGTGGGTTCCGCGCTCCAGATGGAGACTCAGCTGGAAGTTAAAGGGAAGAATGACATGGGGAGACCAAGTGCTGGTGAGCAAGGCCCGTAGCTTTATTTTCAACAGGGGCTTATATACCCTAAGTTACACATAGAGGATAATAGGGGGTGCAAAGTCAGCAGTCTTTGATTCTTATCAAAAACCAGGGTTTCTTTCCTGCAAATTTATCGTATACAAATGGTTTAGGTGATTTACATCATCTTCTGGCCAGAAGGCCTACTAACATTTTATGACTCTTGACAAGGACTTATCAACAAAGACTTATTTTCTCTAAGAGTAATTATTTTAAGGTTTGGCGCCATCTTCCAAAAATAAAATTGCATTCCTATAGGCCGGATGTGTAATGGGTTTACAACAAAGGAAAGAATTTATTACCTTAAGCGTCTAAAGTTACTAACACCAAGGCCACTACTTATTTTTTCTATATACCAACTATTAATTAATACATATTCAAGGATACAATTTAGGGGATGTGAAAACTTGGCAACAAGCATTGACTCATCAATGAAATCCTTTACTAGTCTTATTCTGACAGTTTCTAACTCTCTGAGAGGCTCTAAGCTATTTGAATATCTTAAGCTTCCCGTGCCTCTGGAGGCTGGGAGACTGTAAACAATCGTATGCATAGCTGCAGGAGTCCGGGTAAACTTGTCAGGCGAGTTAGAGAGCCATCTGAGGGGTTTGGATTTAAACACTCCTAATTGCCCAGGAATTTTATTAATTGGAGCTGTAAGTTAACTCTTTGACAGAGAGAGCGAGATGGTGGTAGGGGACAGCCCCCAGTAAAGTCAGAGGTGAGAGCACAAAGCAATAAAGTAGGCAGACTCTGGTTTTTTTGGGGGGTAGATGCTCGAGAATATCCGGGCGGACTCCTGAGGCTCGATCCCGCCTTTGCGTATGCCGAGCCTCCTTCCTCATGACCTTTGTCACGAGTGGAATGCCTCACGGGCTCCCGGCACACTACCATGTGTAAAATAGATAGCTAGTGGGAAGTTGTTGTATAGCACAGAGGGCTCAACTTGGTGCCCTGTGATGACCTAGAGGTGGGGGATGGGAGGGGAACGGAAAGGAGGTTCAGGAGGGAGGGATATACGAATACATACAGCTGATTTACGTTGTATGATAGAAACTAACACAACATTACAAAGGAATTATTTTCCAATGAAAAAATAAACATAACATTTAGAATTTGGGGCAGCCTTACAAATATGTAAATCATAGAGACATTCCTGAATATGAGTACAACAACAACAATAATAATAGCAAGATGGACAATAATCAAACTAATCATGACAATAATCAACTCAAATATAACATGATCTACAAAAATAGCCAGGTAATGTACACCAAATGTCAGTTTCTTATAATTACAACCACAATAATTACACTATTTGAGTGCTTATCAGTGGCAGATACAGTCCGTTTTGCTATAATGTGATACATGTGTTCCTAAAAAACACTGTGCTCTGCAAAATTGGCAAAAATAGTCACAAGGCTTCTGGGGAACATGGGGTTGGGGTACAACATTCAAACCCTTCATCAGGGACATACTGAAAAAAACCAAAGGAACTGAATAAAATGGAAGGAGATTTTTAACACTTGTTTAAGGTTAAGAAATGCATAAATGCTAAAAATAAGTGTGACATTTTAGCTTGGAAAAGACCTGACGCTTTTCTTGTGGAAGTGTTTGCAGCGTATGACTTACTTCGAAGGGGTGAAAAGAAGGTCACCTGAAGTCTGATGGACAGCTGTCAGGTCAGATGTAGCTGGTCGATGTCTGAGTTTATGCGTGTATGGTCCCTACAAGTCTCAGGCCAACTGGGTGCGGTTTTTTCCGCTTCTGCCTCGTGTTTCTCACAGAAACGAAAGTGGCCTGAGCAAACAGGGACGTCTTGGTGTGCTCAAATTGTTCACTAATATGTCAATTCCATCGGAAAAAATCTGCATTTTCACAACAGTTATCCTATTAATACTAGGACTGACTGTTTTAGTTTAAGTCCTTTACCTATTTGAACTTAGGTGATCCTCTCAACACCTGCTTGGTTTGGTACTATTATTGTCTTCATTTTATTAATGAGGAAACTGAGGCAAAGAGAGCTTAAATGACTTGATCAAGATCAAAGCTTGTTACACAACACAGTCATTATACTATCCCACCTTCCAACATAGTATATTCTGCTCAGGATAATAATCTATTTAATAAGATACTTGTCTCCATCAGAGTTTTCAAGAGTGTGTGCATATACATGCTCAGTTGTGTCCAACTCTTTGCAACCCCATGGACTGTAGCCTGCTAGGCCCCTCCGTCCATGGGATTTCCCAGGCAAAAGTACTGGAATGGGTTGCCATTTCCTTCTCCAGGGGATCTTCCCAATCCAGGGATCAAACCTGAGTTTTGTGATTCTCCTGCTTTGGCAGGCAGATTCTTTACCACTTGCCATTCAGGAAGCCCCTGTTAGATGAACTAAAGTGAAAGTGAAATCCCTCAGTCGTGTTCGACTCTTTGCGACCCCATGGACTGTAGCCTATGAGACTCCTCCATCCATGAAATTTTTCAGGCAAGAGAACTGGAGTGGGTTGCCATTTCCTTCTCCAGGGCATCTTCCCGACCCAGGGATCGAATCCATGTCTTCTGCATTGCAAGCAGATGCTTTTATCACTTGAGCCAGCAGGAAAGCTAGATCAACTAAGGAAGCACTTAATTTATATCCCATTGAAAGATGGTTGCAAATGTAAATGGATGAATAACTAATGACATTCTGAATGGGATTTTGGTAAAAGAGTGGCTAAAAACTGACTCTAAGGTAACAGGTAGGAAATGGGTATGGAATAAGTCTTGGCTATAGAGCTGGTTATACTTGGTTAACTCCTGCACTTGTTAGCTGTGTGAACAGGGCAAAGCACTTAATTCTCTGAGTTTCAGTTTCCTCATCAATAAAAAATACCTTTTGTCATATCATTATGAATTAATGAGCAAATCACATTACATATATAATATGTAAAAGGTGATTAGTAAATCTCCAGCTAATAAGAGACGACCTTGAAGTTTATGAGAAGAAATCAAATCAGTCAGCAGGGCAAGCCTGAGGTTGGAGCAGAGGCTAAGACAAATACAAGAACAGATAGGGGAGAGGTCAGAGAAGCAACAGAGATGGACCCATACATGGTCGCAGAATAACTTACACCTAATCAGAGTCTTAAATTATATACAGAATGTACAACACAAACAGTGAATCCTAATGTAAGCTATGGACTTTTGTTAATAATAACGTGTTATTATTGGCTCATCAATTGAAACAAATGTACCACCGAATACAAGATGCTAATAATAGGGGAAACCAGGCTGACGTGAGGGGGTAGGTGGCAACTGTCTGTACTTTCTGCTTAATTGTTTTGGAATAAAAACTGCTCAGAAAATAAAATCTATTAATTAAAAAAAGTTTTGGTTTTGCATGGCTCTTTTCCCAAGCTTCCTTCCTTAGCTTGCCTGATCCTTCTATTTTTGATACTCTTGACTCTGGTTGCCAAGACTGGTCTAGCACTTAATTTTCTGAGTTTCAGTTTCTTCATCTACTAAAAAACACCTTTTGTTGTATTACTATGAATTAATGATCAAAATCACATTACACACACATAATAAGTCTTAGTTACTCTGTCATGTACAACTCTTTGTGACCCCATTGTCTGTAGCCCTTCAGCTTCCTCTGTCCATGGAATTCTCCAGGCAAGAGTACTGCAGTGGGTTGCCATTTCCTTCTCTAGGGGATCTTCTCAAACGAGGGTTTGAACCCGGGTCTCCCACATTGCAGGTAGACTCTTTACCAACTGAGCCACCAGGGAAGCTCCATATATAATATATGATTAGCAAATCATCAGCCCATGAGAGAGGATCCTGCAGTTTGCCCAGAGACAGGATGCAATAGAGCTGGCATGCAAATTTAAGTTGTCTGGCTGTTCTCCTGGTTGTGGAGATAGAGCATGGTGGCTGGGTTCACCAGCTCTGCAGGCAGGCAGTTTGGCCATTCTGAGCATAGGTTCTAGAGAGAAATAGACCTTAGGTCACCTACCTCCTCTGTCTGTGAGCACAGACCATCTGAGCCTTTCTTTTCTCATCTGAATGTGGGATGATATTATTGAAACTGTTATGAGAATTAAAGGAAACAGTCTATGAGAATGCTTGGCATAGTGTACGATACACTGTTACTGCTGTTTCAGTTCTTTATGCTGCATAATAAACCACCCTGAAGCTTAGTGGCTTTAAACAATGATTTATGATTTCTCACAAGTCTGTGGGTTAGACATTCCAGCAGGACTCAGACAGGCACTTTTCCTGCTCCACATATTGTCAGCTGGGGCCACTCACCTGGCTGTACTTGGCTGGGGCTACTAGGGGCTGGAAGGTCCTGCTCACCTGTGCCTTGGTATTGTCACGTGGCTAGCTTGGGCTTCCTTGCAGCAAAGCTGGCTCAGAGTAGAGTTTCTTCCATGATGACTGGTTCCTAACAGCAAAATTGGAATTGGCCAGTCCCCTCAGAGGCTAAGTCCTGAACTTGCCCAGGGTCATGCCACTACAGTCTCCTGGACAAAGCATATCACACAGCCAGCCTTGAGTTGGGGGAAGGGTAACAGGAGTTGCCCCTCATGTGCCTCAGGACAGGAATGACAGCAGCCATTGCCGGAGATGATTGCAGTGCTCCAATATTCTCCTGTGAATTGCCCTGTCATTTTACACGACAAGCAATCTCCTACTGCCAACAGCATGTTGAGAGGCAGAGGGAGGTGTCACTGTTGTTGAGGGAACGGAAGTACAAGCATGGCCAGCGGGCTACTCTAACCTAGCCGCTGCATCATCCCTTCATGTCAAGAGGGCTCAATATATTTTTATTTTATTCTATTTATGTTTAATTTTATTTATATAATTTTGGCTGTGCCTTGTGGCTTGCAGGATCTTAGTTCCCCAATCAGGGACTGAACCTGGGTCTCAGCAGTGAAAGTGCTGCATCCTAACTACTGAACCGCCAGGGAATTCCCCTCAATACATGCTTAGTATTGTTGTTCTGCCAACAGTGTGTACCCACCTATCATCTATTTTGTATTTTATTTCATGTCATGAGACTGCTTTGAGACTCTTTTTTAAAAAGTCACTAAAACAGAGACATAGGGACACACCATTTAAAAGTATCATTTTACCTTTTCACTGACAGCACAGAAAACCTTCTATTAACACCTCAGAAAAAGAAAATAAACCTGATTGAAAAGTAAGCCCAGGCTGGCTTCTATATTCGAGTTTTTGCTGTTTGTTTTTCCTTTGCACTGGAATGCCCTTCTTACCTGGCTTCCTCCTCCCTTCTGTGGGCAAAAGAACACTTATTTATCTTGTAAAACCCAGCTCGCATGTCATTTCCTTTATGAAGCCCTTATTGACACACCTGCCACCAAGTAAACTTGGTCACTCCCTTCTTGCGGCTCCACTGCACCCTGAAAGCTTCCCCTGTAGCAAGCATAACTTTATTGCACTAACATATTGATAAGGGTTCATCAGAGGGAGCATGGGGGCTAATGTCTGAGTCCTGCCATGAGGGGATACAGAGAGAAATGAGACGAACCTCTTGCCATTGGGGAGCTCATTGTCTGTTGGGGCAGTTATACAATATTAATTTCAAACATGATCTTCATTTCAGGGCTAGAGATCTACACAGGGTTGTTAGGGACACACTTTAACCACTTGAGTAGGGGATATCAGGTGGCACAGTGGTAAAGAACCTGCCTGCCAATGCAGGAGACCCAAGAGACACGGGTTTGATCCCTGGGTCAGGCAGACCCCCTGGAGAAGGAAATGGCGACCTGCTCCAGTATTCTTGCCTGGAAAATCCCATGGACAGAGGAGCTTAGGAGGCTACAGTGCTTGGGATCACTCAGACACAACAGAGCACACACACACCATGACACAGTAGAGGCTATCATTTGGCAGACTACTAGGAAGGCTCTCTGCAGAAAGTGTTACCTGCTATAAAGAGAGATATGGAGCCATCAGTATAATGATCTCAGATGTCCCGACTTCAGCCCCTGTCATTTTGGAGGAAGCTTTGCATCCCAGGTGTGATTAGTGTGATCTCAGAGAAGTGCGGGGAGCAATGGCCCATGTTTACTGTAAGAGATGGGAGGGTTTCAATGTATAAGGACTTTCTCATGGTCTGGTAAGGATCCCACGTAGAGCCAGGGCTGCTAAAAAGTTTGCAAGGAAGAGATAAGGGCATTGTTTAAGGCTGTTTGGTTTCCTTACAGGTCAGAGAAGCACTTTAACTATGAAAAAAAAAAAGAGAGAGAGACAGATGTAAAACAGCATTTGGGCCAATGAAGATTACCTTTGTACTTACCTGAATGACTGTAACAGTCAGCTTTTGCTAGGGTATGCTGCTGTAACAAACAGTCCCACAATCTCAGTGGTGTATTTCTCATTGACATTACGTGCTGACTTCAGAATGGCTGTGGTTCTGACCCCCATGTTTTTCATTCCAGGACCCAGACTGACTGAAGGAGCAGTGCTTTTCTTGGCCTGGGTCATTATGGGGCAGAGAGACAAACACAATAACTCCTGAAGCTTCTATTGGGAAGTGGTATGTGCGCGTCACTCATATTTAATTGGTCAAAGCAATGAGGTGCAATGTCACAGAAGGGACAAGAAAATGACAGGAATATAATTTACACAATTTACCACAGCTACACAGAACCCTAAGATTAAAAGCTGATGGTTCTGAAGACAAGAGACCAAGAATATATCATACAAATTAGATTGACAAGTGCAACTTGAAGCAGGAAAAATATGAGAGTAATCTGCTAAAGAAAGAAATATGAAAAAATCAAGGATTTCCCTGGTAGTCCAGTGGTTAAGGATCTGTCTCCCAGTGGCAAGGGACTTGGGTTCTATCCGGGGTTGGGGAACTTAGATCCCACAATCTGCAGGGCAACTAAGCCTGCTCAGCCCAACTACTGAGGCCACATGCTCTAGAGCCTGTGCTCTGCGACTAGAGAAAGCCCAAGTGCTGCAATGAAGATCGAACCCACACCACCGCCCCCACCCCCCAAAAAAAGAATCAGAACTTGCCTAAAAAACAAAGCTTAAAAACTTCAGAAATCAAAAGTGTATACAGTGAGGAAAATTTTGATGTCTTTACCGACAAACCAAAAATCAGACTAGCAAACAAAGCAACCAGAGAAGTGTGTTGCTTCAGACACAGGCCCACTGAAGCCCACCTGTTTTGAGGATCATGGATGCGTTTTGGCAGGTCACACAAGGCATTTAGAGGAGAAAATGGATCGAAAACAAGCACTTCCATGATTAGCATCATCGGTTGCGCTGGCAATGCTACTCTGTCACGCAGTGGCCACCAAAAGCTCTACTCAGCTTTTTTGCTTTACCTCCAATGCTGTCTTTTCCCAGAAACTTTCCTTGATGACTCCTTTGTGTATGAATTGCATCTTCCTTAGATGTGATGGTACTTGTGTCTCTATTTAATATATTGCCTTCATTACAGTTAATGATTTACTTCTACCTCCTCACCCCCAAGACAACTGTGAATTCCTTGAGAGCAGAAACAGGATTTTATACATTTTAGGGTCTCCCATAGTGCCTAGTACAGAGAAGTGCGCACAAAGGAACACAAATCATGGTTGTTGAAGTTCAGAAATTGAGGATCTTGTTTGGAGTCTCTTGACAGGCAAATGCTAGCTCCATTCTTGAGGTGTTCCCAGAGCATACGTGCATAAAAGAAGAAGGTAATGATTGTTAATGACACTTCTAGGGCTCAAACTCACCAGTACAGTAAGAAAGCCTTGGTAAGATAGGCAAAAGGGGAGAATAGATTGGGAGCAAAGGGTTGTGTAAGTGAGAGGTTCTGTAAAACAATACCAGTATCTCTTTGTTCTTGTGCCATCAAGATTATTTTGTTCCTTTTAGGTGTTTCTATTTTTCTTTTCTTAGTATAAAATAGTAATTAGTTACATAGGTCTTAGTTTCAATAAATTGTTTTAGGATGTGGTTTGATCTTAGTTATGCAAACACTGGAAGAGAGCAATATACAGTTAATTTAAGGACTTAAATATATTAGGCTGAAATGCATTATAATGATACAGAGGGCTATGTAGAATACTTATGTTCATAATATAGAGCATGAATATTTTTAGACTTTCTGATATTAGGTTTAGGTGTGCTTGTTCTATTTTGTAAATCAAGGAATTGGCCTATATCTTTGATCTATGTGTTTAAGTTTTCATGGTGACAGATACCTTATAATAACTAGAAATAGAAATTCCATCTTTAGTGATAATACAGTATGGGGATCTGAGAAGAGAAGGTCTTAAGGTGCTATTAATTAGCAGAAATCTGAAGCACACAGTCTCAAAGCAATTAAGGCTGTTAATTGAATATGTGGATGCATGGTGGAATGGCTCATATGTTGTTGGGGAGGGTACGATAGGCTGGCAGAGAGCAGTTACATTATACACATTAAGTTGAAAAATTCACAGAGAACAAATATGGGTAAATATACATTTGTCTAGTAGTTAACTGGATTTATGAATGGTGATACATTGTGGGGTATATGCAAATTTGTCTTTGAGAAGCAAAATCCAGCATTAACTATTCAATCTTTCAGCCTATCTGTGGGGAGATATGGCATATGACATATGGCATACCTTTTACTCACGGAAAACTGAGCTTTTCTAGGAGATTTTGCTGTCTTCTGGTTTGGCAAACATCTCTATAATTCACATGCTCCTTTAAATGAAATTGGTGGTCACACAATGGCTGCCACCTAGCATCCATGCAATTTTGGGGGCAGAGGGGAGTGGACATTGTTGATGAGCTCAAGGTCTCTAACAGATCCTATTATCAAGATCCTCCTGGGTTCTTTGAGTTGCAGCATTTGATGAACCTATGAACCTACTTCTAAAAGGAAACTTAATTGAAATGCTCAAGACTATGAAACTCATTATCAGAGAAATGCAAATCAAAACCACAATGAGGTACCATTTCACGCCAGTCAGAATGGCTGCTATCCAAAAGTCTACAAGCAATAAATGCTGGAGAGGGTGTGGAGAAAAGGAAATCCTCTTACACGGTCGGTGGGAAGGCAAACTAGTACAGCCACTATGGAGAACAGTGTGGAGATTCCTTAAAAAACTGGAAACAGAACTGCCATATGACCCAGCAATCCCACTGCTGGGCATATACACCAAGGAAACCAGAATTCAAAGAGACACGTGTACCCCAATGTTCATCACAGCACTGTTTACAATAACCAGGACATGGAAGCAACCTAGATGTCCATCAGCAGATGAATGGATAAGAAAGCTGTGGTACATATGCACAATGGGGTATTACTCACCCACTAAAAAGAATACATTTGAATCAGTTTTAATGAGGTGGATGAAACTGGAGCCTATTATACAGAGTGAAGTAAGCCAGAAAGAAAAACACCAATACAGTATACTAATGCATATATATGGAATTTAGAAAGATGGTAATGATAACCCTGTATGCGAGACAGCAAAAGAGACACAGATGTATAGAGCAGTCTTTTGGACTCTGTGGGTGAGGGCAAGGGTGGGATGATATGGGAGAATGGCATTGAAACATGTAAATTATCACATGTGAAACGAATCGCCAGTCCAGTTTCGATGCATAATACAGGGTACTCGGGGCTGGTGCACTGGGATGACCCAGAAGGATGGGATGGGGAGGGAGGTGGGAGGGGGGGTTCAGGATGGGGAACACATGTACACCCATGGCGGATTCATGTCAACATGGCAAAACCACTACAATATTGTAAAGTAAAATAAATAAATAAATAAAACAGATTAAAAAAAAAACAGAAAGAGAAATAAAATGTTCTTTTTAGAAGAACTTAAGTAGAAAGTGGTTAATATTTGGGACAGTGCTCATTATTTTTTAAGGCTATATCTATCTCCCCCATTCCCCTCTGTCCCATCCCCCCCCCCCATCCCCCACCCCCGCCGCCCCCGTGCATGCTCAGTCGTGTCCCAGTCTTTGTGACCTCATGGACTGTAGCCTGCCAGGCTCTTCTGTCCATGGGATTTCCCAGGCAAGAATACTGGTGTGGGTTGTATTAGGCACACAGTCCTAAAAATGCGAGGTTAACCTGTCCTAGGTAGGAGGTTGAAGTCATTCACGCTGGATTGAGGAGCATATTCAAGAGATGACTTTTCGGAGCAGGAAAGTTCCTGTTTGTTATGTAATATGTGTGTTTCATTATTTACACGATTTCCCTGGGCGATTGGGAGCTGTGTACACAGCCAGCTGCGTCCGAAGCAGCAACCCAGGCTTGAAATAAAACTAAACAGCCTTCTTTTATTGCCTTTCACTCCTTATGCCTTTTTTAAATGGAAAAATTTCCCTAAATTACTTCTCTAGATTAAAACAATTTTTTTCCCTTAAATATTTGTAGGAACTATAGGCTTCCTGGAAATTTTTCTGTACTCGTTTCCACTGGTCTCTAAGGATGAATTAAATTAAAAAGTGAATATTCAATGATAAAGATTCGGAGCGGGAAAGTTTTTTGGTTTTGGTAAGGGGTTCTCAAGCCCTCTCTCATCGGGGTAATTCATTTCTCTTCTCCCGACCCCCTTCGTTCTTTGTGGTATTTCCTGGAGTCAGATGACAATACATAAGGGTAGGGAGCCCTGGCCAAGGCTCTGCGCACTGGGTGCTCAGGGCAGACCCCGGGGTTCTAGAAGGAAGGCGCGGGAGCGGGGTGTGTGCGTGTTGCGGGGAAGAGGGGTCCGGTGTGTGTGTCGTTGGGGGCGGGGTCCGCCGTTTCCACGGCTTCGGCCCGGAGCCCCGGCCTTTCCCTGCGGTCCACCGCAGGCCCGGCCCGAGCGCAGGGGCGGTCCCTCCCGTGCCAGCCCCGCCCCGGTCGGGTTTATAACCTGCCTGCTCGCGCTCCTTGAGCCGCAGCTTCTCTTGCGCTCCTGCTGCAATCGGGTCGAGAGTCCCCGGCCCGCCGCCCGAAAGACTTCCGCCTGGCACGCGCGCGTGCTCGCATCCACATTGCCCTTCACCGCACGCTCTCACACTCATCCCCGCTCACACTCATCACCCTCTCACACACGCGCGCTAACACTTACGGGAGCGCTCCCCCTGGAACGTGCGCTCACACTTCACCGCTCACACCCACTAGCGCCCCGGAGCGCTCGCCCTGCAGGGGCGCGCAGGCACCGCCGGCGAGAGCCCGAGGGGACTCACGGCCTCCCCATGGCTGACCTGAGCTTCATCGAAGATTCCGTGGCCTTCCCGGAGAAGGAGGAGGATGAGGAGGAAGAGGAGGAAGGTGTGGAGTGGGGCTACGAGGAAGGTAACCCGCCGCGCGTCCTGAGGCTGGCCCGCGGGGTGGGTCCCGCTGCTCTGGCGAGTTCCCTGCGCCTCCGCCGCCCCTCTTTCTCACGTGGGTCCCCGGCCCGTTTAGGGGCAGCAGGTGCTCCGGGTAGAGCGGGCTTCTCTGGAGCCCGACCTTGGTGCCGGGCAGCGGTTGGCATCTGCCCCAGTCCGGTGGGCGAGCCCGAAGGCTGCGTTGGTGACAGTTCCATCTGGCTAGTAGCCAGAAGAGCAGCCTTAACTGTTACTGAACACCTTGAGAATGCAGCGTTACTGAAACTCTTATTTTCTTTCTTTGAAAAAAAAAAAAAATTCTTTGGTTTACAGCGTTGTGTTAGTTTCAGGAGTACAGCAAAGAGATTCAGTTATACAAACGCATATATTCACTCTTTTCCAGATTCTTGTCTCTTATCGCGTCCGTGAAACTGTTTCTTGCTTGCCTGCGGGGAGAAAGTATCTATTTGAGCTACTGAGTTTTCTAGAAGGATGCTGACACCTTTCAACTTTTTCTGAACAAGTCCTAAGTTTTTGAGCTGAATCAGTGGGCCTGGCAAGATGGGGATTGACCTTGTATAAAAAAGTTTAGTTTCCTAAAATGTATCCCTGAAGGTGTAGGACTCCTGATGGAGCTAACAACTGGTGCTGATGTTGACTACATATCTGCAACAAATGTAGAGTTTATAACTTGCATTATGCAAATATGGAAAGAGTATTATCTATATTTGCATGATATATATATGTATATAGGAGTATGTGTGTGTGTGCTCAGTTGCTAAGTGATGTCTGACTCTGCAACTTTATGGACCGCAGCCTGCCAGGCTTCTCTGTCCATGGGATCTCCCAGGCAAGAATACAAGAGTGGGTTTCTATTTCCTTCTCCAGGGGATCTTCCCAACATAGGGACAGAACCTAGGGATCGCATGTCTCCTGCTTGGAAGGTGGATTCTTTACCCCTGAGCCCCCCAGGAAGCCCTGTATATATGAATATGCACACTTCAAACTACTGTTTAAGAAATTTTTACTCACTAGCATTAGATTTTTATTTTTTGACTCACACTAGGAACACTGAAAGTTACAGGAATTTTCCAAGTACTTAACATAATTGCACTAATGAACAGAGGAAATTTTTGTGGTATTGTTTCTTTTTCCAATCACTTAAAGATGATCTGAATTTCCTAGAGCCATAAATTAGTACCTCTATGTAGGCAAATAGAACATTTTGTTAGTCTGGGACTCTGAATGTGATATTTGATAACATTCGATCATTCAACCTATGAATGCAAAAATGCACACACTTTGTTAATACCATGTCTTCTATAAAGCGACAGTAGTCATTGCTTTCTTAATAATGGCAAGGATCATAAACAATGTTTAAACTAGTTTTCACATGTTAAAGTTTGCTGTAACTTATTTTTTCAATCCATTCTAAGTTTGCTTCATTTTGTCCTCAGGTGTTGAGTGGGGCTTGGTGTTTCCGGATGCTAATGGGGAGTACCAGTCTCCGATTAACTTGAATTCAAGAGAAGCTCGATATGACCCCTCACTGCTGGATATCCGCCTCTCCCCGAATTATGTGGTCTGCCGGGACTGTGAGGTCGCCAATGACGGGCATACCATTCAGGTTATCCTGAAGTCGAAATCAGGTATTTTAGATGTTTCTGTGTGCTTCTTATTAAACTAGAGGTCATTGCCAAACTAATTTAGCTTGCATGACCTTAATGGTAGGACTAACCTAGCTCTATTGTCAGGATACCTTTATATACCGTAGCATGCTTTTTGGGGGAATTATTTTCTGAAACATTTTGCAAGGATGAAATTATGAAGGTGTCAGTTGGTTGTCCCATGTTATATGATGTTATTGGAACAACCTTAGTTGGTCAAATTCCAGCTCTGTGAAATTTGAGGAAAAGTATATACAAATGTATGATGCTGGAGCTCCAGACAACTCATTGGTAAAGTCCTTGATGCTGGGAAAGATTGAGGGCAGAAGGAGAAGAGGGTGTCAGAGGATGAGATGGCTGGATAGCATCACCATGCAATGAACATGAACTTGGTCAAACTCCGGGAGATGGTGAGAGACAGAGAGGCCTGGAGTCCTGCAGTCCGTGGGGTCTCAAAGAGTTGGACATGACTGGGCGACTGAGCAACAACATACACAAGTATACGAATCTTCGTTTTGTCCAAAGTGTTGATTAGCTCAAATCATTTAGATAATTATAATTCTGTCTTACTGCTTTGTAAAACTGAAGATTAGCATTTATTGATATAATTTGGCATCCAAGATAGACTTTTCAAATTAAATTTACTATATTAATATATAATTATATATAATATAATTAATAGTAATATAAATGTAATTAATATGGCAAGAAGAATTTTAATTAATAGCAGCCAAAATCAGTCTCTAAACTCAGTGAAAGATTTAAATGGCAAACAAAGCTCTTAGTTTTTATTTTTTTAACTCTCTTCCTCCCTTTTGAACCTATTTGAAATGGATCTGAAATGTTTTTTAGAAAAACTATTGGATAATTGCCAAGGAAATTGCTTTTTTGCTTAAATATAGGGGGAAAGGAGAGCAGAATATTTTAAAATTAGCATTAATTTCTGGCTTTTCATAGTGAATACTAACTATACTCCATGGGAAGAATGTAAAACTAGGAATGTGTTGAAATATTGGGAAGTATTTAATAAACAGAGACCAACTGTACTCAAATTAATTCTGAATCGATAAATTTGATATTTCAAGCCATAAAATCTTTCAGTTTAATGTTAGACAGGGCAGGTATTGATTTCCAACTATGAATATTTTATTCATTGTGAATATTCCTGAGCTTTAATTTAGAGTCTTCCCAGCTACTCTGAGTCTAGACGAGGTATGGATATTTCCCAAAATAGAATCTAAGGTGTAGTCAAAGAGACAGAGTCAGATATAAACTCAAACTTAAGTCAGGTTTTTTTGGGGGGAGGGCTATGATGGGACATCATGTATTAATTTTAAAATACGTAATAAAATTATTGAATGCTGACTGTCCTGACATAAAAAACATATTAAGGTAATGTTGGTATTACACTGTAAAGTGTATTGGGTTATGTTGACATACTGTTTCATTTCTGTAAATAAACATTTACGTATCTATACAACTAACATGCATTTCACATCAGGGCATCATGGTGACTGAGTGTTGGTTTGTATACAGATGGGTAAGATGGTTCTTGAAGATTCCTATTAATGACAACATAGTCCTCTATGGTGTCAGTGTAAATGCAACCTGGTGTTCTAAAAGTGTCACAAGAGTGTAGAGGAATGAACAAGTCCAAATGCTATCAATTAAGACAGTTTGTGTTCATTCCTGCTTGAAGATCAAATTTACTCCATCAGATTGAGTTTGCCATGTTTTTTCTGGTGCCTTCTCAAGCATTCACAATTTTCTGTGGCCCCCTACTGCACCCCCAAACAGAGCCCATCAAGCATTGTTTCGACTTTTCTGCCCACACGGTCCTCCCCTGACCACCGAGGAAGAGTTGTCTGTGTTTCTGTCTGGGCCTGTTTTGGCGCACACACTCTGACCCCTTCCTCCATCCTCTTTGAAGACCTTGCTCCATCAGATGCCTGTCTCCTTTCTTCCACTACAGTCAGTCATTTCTTAATTGTTTCTCCCTTTTCAGTGTTTCTCCATACTTAAAAAAAAAAAAGTAAGAAAGAAACATGTGTCTGGAGCAGTTTATATTTACCCACGTTCTATCCTTGGGTCGGGAAGATCCCCTGGAGGAGGAAATGGCAAGCCACTCCAGTGTTCTTGCCTGGAGAATCCCATGGACCGAGGAGCCTGGCAGGCTACAGCCTATGGGGTCACAAAGAGTTGGACCTGACTGAGCAACTGAGCACATGGAAGTTTTGCCCCTCATCATCCCTGTATACTTAAATTATAGTTGTTATTTAAATTAGCTCAGTGTTTTTATTATTATGACTGTGCAAATATTGTTTCCAGCTGAGGCTATGTTGTTTCCTTTATTGAATAATGTGGGGGGCCCCACCCCTGGCGTTAGTGTATTTTTGTTTGATTTTTTGTTTATCCATCATGGTTTCATTTCCACACTCTCTGACGGCTGGCAGGCACATCTTCTCCCAAGACATTCAGAAAGTCCTTTGAAGTCCTTCTGTCCCTCATATCCACCCTTCTCTCCTCCAGCCCACCTGGACTGCCATTGCCTGCAGCATCCTAGATCTCAGGCCTAAGAAGTCCATTGACCGTCTGTGTGTTCAATCCCATGTTTGCTCGATGATGTGATCCTCTTTTGAGACTGTTGCCTCCTTTCAGAGAGTTTTTGGTTTATTCCCTCCCACAGTTCATCTCCTAGTAATTTGCTGAGAAGAAGGCCTTGTGAGAGTAAATATTTAGATACCTCGTGTGTCTGTGTGCTGGGTGCTTGGTGGGCCCCAAAATCAAAAGATAATTGTCTTTTATTTCTCAGGAACTTTCTTATATTATTTAATTGAGAAGTTTTCTGTTTTTTCCCTCTTTTTCCATTAACTCTTTTTTTTAGTCTTTTTTCTTCTATTTTGTTAGATTTCCTCAACTTATATCTTTCTATTAAACTTCTACTCTCTTGTATTTGTCTTCTAATTGTCGTATATTTATCTCTAATCTGTTCTTAAATTTTTAATTTCTAAAATGTGGTGCTTATTCTATGAATTTTAAAAATTAAAAAAAAAAACTACCAGTGTTTATTTCTTGATTACAGGATCTTTTTTCCTGTTCTGTTTCTGTTTTATTTTGGGGTTCTTCTTCTGTTTGTTTTGGTCTCTCTGTCTTATGCTGGAGGTTCTTCTCAAATGTCCAGTGATCTTTGGCTTTGTTCACGTTTAGTAATGGGTCTAAAAGTCGAGTTAGAGGCTCTGCATGTGGGCAGAGATTGAGGTCTGGTGGCTGTCACAGTAACGCGGTTATGTAGGAGCAGGCTGTGTTGTTGCAGGAGCCTTTGTAGGTTTATGGATTTCTCCGGGGGAAGCCGTGTGATGGCTCACACCTGGCTGTCCGTATGCTGGTTGTTGCTCGCAGGTGAAAAAAGAACCAGAGGGTACATCGACAGTTAATGAACCTACATTGACACCTCATCAACACCCAGAGTCCATAGTTTACATTAGGGTTTGCTCTTGGTGTTTTTGAGCTTGAACAAATGTTTAATGACATGTGTCCACTATTGTAATATCACACAAAATGGTTTCACTGCCCTAAAACTTCTGTGTTCCTTTTGTTCTTCTGTCTCTTTCCCCAGCTCTTGGCGATCACAATACTGTGGCCATCCTTATACTGGCTCTGTAGTTTTGTGTTTTTCATGTCATGTGGTTGGAATCATACATTTTACAGGCTTCTGCTTGGCTTCTTTCACTTGGTAGGAATGCATTGAAGTTTCCTTGGATCCTGTTTTTTTTTTTTTTTTTTTTTAATAAAAAATTTGCAGAATAAGCACAATTAAAATTTTTTTGGGGGGGACTTCCCTGGTGGTCCAGTGGTTGAGTCTTCACTTCCAATGCAGGGAGTTGTGGGTTTGATCCCTGGTTGGGAAGCTAAGAGCCCACATACCTTGTGGCCAAAAAATCAAAACATAAAATGGAAACAGTACTGTAACAAATTCAATAAAGACTTTAAAAATGGTCGATATAAAAAGTCTTAAATGTTTTTTTGTTTTGTATTAAAAAAGAGTACAGAATTACTAAAAGAAGTTACGACAACTGTAGTATAATTTAAATACTTCCACTTATTAAGTGAAAGCTTCTAGCATAATCCTTATGGTGTAGTTTCCTTAGATAAGTGTGCTTAGTCGCTCAGTCGTGTCCAACTCTTGAGACTGCATAGACTGTAGCCCGCCAGGCTCCTCTGTCCATGGGATTCTCCAGGCAAGAATACTGAAGTGGGTTGCCCTTTCCTTCTCCAGGGTATCTTCCTGACCCAGGAATCGAACCTGGGTCTCCTGCATTGCAGGCAGACTCTTTACTGACTGAGCTATGAGGGAAGCCCTTAATAACCCTATCTGGGGTTTTAAATTTGAGAGATGTCATGAGCACAAATATTTCACTCCAGACCTCTTGCTGGAAGTTCCCAAACCAAGGTCATTGATAAGCTCCTCATCCCACGATCAAAGGACCACTTTAAAATCCTTATAGTAAGTTAATTCTGCTGCATTTGCAGTGGAATTTTTGGAAACTCTTTCTCCTGTTGGTCTCTATGACGCACCAGCTCTGGATGTTTCTTCTTAATTTTGACTACCTTTCCTCTGCCAGTTCTTCATCCCCCATTATCATTAATTGATGGAATTTCTCAAAGTTTCCTCTTCGACCCTCTTTTTGAGAAGAAAATAGTCTGATTGTGTAGGTGATACAATAAGGCAGCAGATGAGATTAGGAAGGTGACTGAATCACAGATTCACTGAATGGGTTGACCCCCAGGAGGCCACCATTCCAGCCCCCGATCTCAGACCCTCTGGCCAGTAGCTGCATGTCTTCAGCTTGAACAGCTCAGGAAAAGATATTCATGCCTCACTGAGAGAGGATCCATTTTGCTTTCGAGTGAAACCACATCAAAAAGTCCTGGGATCTCCGTCATCGCTTCTGTTGTGGAATTCTGGACCTATACAGAACACATGTAATTGTACTTTCTTCTTTTTTTTATTTTTAAAATTTTATTTTAATATGTACTTTTGGTTGTACTGGGTCCTCCTTGCTGCTTGCAGGCTTTCTGTGCTTGTGGCAGATGGGGCTACTCTCTAGTTGTGGCGCATGGGATTTTCATTGCGGTGGCTTCTCTTGTTGCAGAACACACACAGGCTGTAGGGCGTGCAGGCTCAGCAGCTGCGGCACACGGGTGTAGTCTCCCTGCAGCATGTGGGATCTTAGGCCTGGCATCGAACGTGTGTCCCTACGGTGGCAGGCGGGCTGGACCACCAGGGAGGTCCTGCAGTTGTACTTCCACATGACGTTCTTTAAAATACTGACTACAAGATCATACCATGAAATTGCTATTTTTCCTTTCCAGACATAATTAGTTCCTTCAGCTGGTCCTCAAATGATAGCCCTCCCTCCATGAATACATATTTATTGATCATTTACTACCTGAAATACAAATTATCTTTTCTCTTCTTAGAGAAGTTCGTGTAAATGAGGACAACTAGGAGAGCAAAACTTGAATTTCTTTATGATCATATTTATTATTAGCTGACTCTGGGGGACTTAAATTATCTGGACTGTCATCTTCATCTGCTTCACTTTGCTTATAGACCCTGCTTAACTGGCCTCCTCTCCCTCTTGTTTGATGTTAGCACTGCATTTATGAGCTGATGATATTTATTCTTTAATGTGCAATAAAGCTATAGGTTAAAAGCTAAGGACTGTTAAACATATTGATTGTTGCTTTGAAGACTTCAAATGTTAAAAGAACTGATTAATACTATTTTTTTAGAATGTTTTATGAATACATTTCGGATTCCTTAAAAATTAAACTGAGGTCATAAGATCTTTAAACCTATTGAGAAGTGCTCTTTGATGACCTAGAGGGGAGGGAAGGGAGTGGGAGGGAGGCTGCAAAGGAAGGTGATATGTGTGTACTTACAGCTGATTCACATTGTTGTACAGCAGAATCTAATAGAACATTGTGAAGCAGTTATACTTCAATAAAAAATAAATTAAACTTATAGAGAGTGAACTTTAGGGACCTCTCATCCTTTGGGGGATGCATCAGGGGTCATTGGTGTTGGTCTTCCTGAATTTGGGGTCATGACTCCATCAGGCTCTGTCTCCTGGTCATGCTGTCTTTGTCTGGCTATGGCTGCAGCTTTCTCAACAGTTGGGCTTGCACTTTGCTGATCTACCATCTATGCAGACCTAGGAGTAATATTTTAATCCCATTTTTTCTTTGGCTGTGCCTCATGGTATGCAGGATCTTAGTTTCCAGACCAGGGATGGAACTGGTACCCCCTCTGCAGTAGAAACACAGAGTCCTAACCACAGGATCACCAGGAAAGTCCCAGACTTGGGAATAATATTTTAAAATGCAAAAATATTAGCCCACTGCTTAAAAACTAGTGATGATTCTCCAAGATAAACTCCAGCCTGTCTGCATGGCCTGCCATCTGCCCACCCCAGCCCAGCCAATTTCATACCTTGAGGCCTGCCTTTGGCCATTGGACAACTCTGACTTTATTCTCTTGGCACCCATTCTGGCCATTTCCCACCTCTGAGTCTTTCTGAGCCTCTTCTTTCTGCTTCTAAAGTATAGTTTCTCACTTCTACACTTAGCAAATGGCAACCCACTCCAGTACTCTTGCCTGGAAAATTCCACGGACTGAGGAGCCTGGTAGGCCACAGTCCATGGGGTCACAAAGAGTCGGATATGACTGAGTGACTTCACATAACATAACATAAGACTTGCTTAGCTGTCACCTCCTCCGTAAAGTCTTCCCTGACTTACTTTCTAACTGCTCGCCTCCCCCCACAAACCCCACCTTTGGTTTTGGCTTGGATCCTGCTGGGTTCTGACTGCCTTGTGCATTTTCCTCTGCTCTTTTTTTTTTTTCTTTTTTACTTCTGTCCTTAGTCATGTCTGATTGTTTGCTACCCTTTGGATTGTAGCCCACCAGGCTCCTCTGTCCATAGTATTCTCCAGGCAAGAATAGCAACCCACTGGAGTGGGTTACTATTTCCTCCTCCAGGGGATCTTCCTGACCCAAGGATTGAACTCCTATCTACTGCATTGCAGGTGGATTCTTTACCTGCTGAGCCATTGGGGAAACCCCTTTCCCTTCTGCCCCGATGGAATCACTTTTAGTTCCTTCAGCACTGAGAATGCTTTGCCAGTGCAAGGGTATATCCTTCCTTTTACACACTCAGTGGTCAGCACATGGCCAGGCATGGAGTCCATCTCAAAACATGTGTGTTGAACTCAAATGAAATGAGGGGGACTCAACCTTTGAACTCTCTGGCAAATCTGTTTTCAGCAAAGGGTTATAGAAGCTTAGATAGTTTCAGGGGAGTGTGTATGTGTCACGTCTCTATGGGATTCTCAAATTTTGCAGAAGCTTCTGAAAGGAACTCTTTTATGTCTATAAGTGTAATAGCCATGCCTATCAGAGAAAAAGCGTTCAAGACAAGGGAGGTGGTAGCAATGGTAACAGTGTATCCTGTGTCCTTTTCACAAGTTTGTTATTCTCAGGAAATGCAGCACATCATCAGTGTGAGTTTCATGTTTCATTGTAATTTTATTGAACGTGATGATACCACAACTAATAAACCTGCCATCAGATCAGATCAGATCAGATCAGTCGCTCAGTCGTGTCCGATTCTTTGCGACCCCATGAATCGCAGCACGCCAGGCCTCCCTGTCCATCACCAACTCCCGGAGTTCACTGAGACTCACGTCCATGGAGTCAGTGATGCCATAGAGTGACAAAATATCACTCAGCAAAATTTGATATTCATAAATGCAGGATAAGTGTTCTTCTCTTGGTATGACTAGTTTCTTGTAGAGCAAGTAAATGGTCCAAAGGAAGAATAATGCTTTGAGAGGATGCTGCCAGATGGGTGAAATAGAGCTGCTATTTATTTGTAGTCTGTAAACACAATCATTTGTGGGGGATGAACGGGTAATGCTTTTACCTGGAACCTCATAAAATTCTGAATTCAGGATATGTCAGTTTTTATGGCTTTGCACGGCCCTGTGATTTTAGTGTGGTTTAACTTTGGATTATTTGTCTGCAGCTTGAATGGTACCAGAACCAATTCTTGGCTGACAGCTTCCCCTTTGTCACCTCTCCCTGGGGACCAGGCTTGGTTAAAACGCTTCCCTTCTTTGTGTTCCTTTCAACCCCATAGAATGAAAGACCCTGAGGATCTGGTTTCATTAGAATTTTCTTAAGCATGAGGACCGTGTAATGACCAAAAGTGAAAGTGTTAGTTGTTCAGTCTTGTCTGACTCTGCGACCCCACCAGGCTCCTCTGTCCATGGGATGCTCTAGGCGAGAATACTGGAGTGGGTTGCCATTCCCTTCTCCAGGGGAACTTCTCCACCCAGGGATAGAACTTGAGTCTCCCACATTACAGGCAGATTCTTTACTGTCTGAGCTACTGGGGAAGCCCTGTAATGACCAAATAAATATCACAGTAGAAGTCTGATCTTCATAAATATATACATTTGCATTTCATCCTAGCGGATGTAAGATCCATGAAGCCAGTGAGTTTTGTCTGTTTTGACAACATCCATGTCTCTTAAACACCATATACCTACTACAGTGTAGGTGATCAAAAAGTATTTGTTGAAGTATTTTTCAGTGAAACCCCTGTGGGCCCGGAACTTCTCTTCAATAAAACATACATCTGTGCAGTTTGGATTTTCAGGGCATTTAAAAATATCATCTCAATTTCCAAGTTTTAATCTGAGGAAATATTGGCCACTAGGCAGGTGGGAGGTACAGGTGAAGCTCAGAGCTCTCTTTTCTGCCCCTGAAGTCACTAGCAGGATCAGCTTCATCCGCTGTGTAAGAAAATACTAGTGAACTGCTCTGTAACGGTTTCAGAAACTCTGTGTGTGTGTTTGTGTGTGTGTGTGTGTACCTGATGAAAATGTTTTGGGCAAAGGTATTTTTAATCCTTTTTGTTTCACAATGCTCCCGTTTCTTTTTGCTTAGCCTTGTGGAGCTAAGCCTCATCCAAGACAATTTTCTGCTCTTTTTTAAGAGTGGAGTGTTAGAATCGTGCCCCCCCCATCCTACCCCGTGAATGCCCCAAAGCCTTAGGTCGGGTCATAGACACGTAGGGTGAAGGGTGCTTCCGTTTCAGATGGTGCAGGCTGGGGGGCAGCAAGCAGGAGACTGATCTCGATCTTAGGGAGACAGCAGCGAGCAGTGGCTTGAAGTGGGATCTTGGTTCCCTGTCCAGTGTTTTGTTGCTTCAAGACTAGATGTATTTTCCATCATCCTTCAGAGTGCCCTTGTTTGGGACGGAGTTCTAGGTTATCTCCAGAAGTGAGACACAGAGACAGGGCCCCATGGAACTAAAATTTAACATTTTAAATATTGTGAATATTTTATCACAGTTTTATTTTATTTGCATTTATGTGACACTGGATGATAGATGGCTTTTTAAAAATTGTGATTTCATTGCTAAAAAACCAGGTTGGCTTAATAATAATTGGCTTCATGGGTAATTATGCCAGCTAACATCTGTTCTCTCAATTGAAAGTGTGCTTGTGTATGGATTATCTATAAACAATGTTTAATTTAGTGATAAGTCTATAGAAAATTATTGGTCAGTCTGAGACTCAGGTCATATTCTTGTCTCCTGATCAATGCTAAGTTTAAGTCTCAGGGGAAACTGTGATAGCTGCTGTGTTTATTTCCTGTCTGCTCCTATGCCTAAAATATATAAGAAGTTAACATATACATGTCATTCTCAAGTATTTTAGAGTTTCTGAATGTCTGCTGTATCAAGATGATAGTATGAATTCATCCCAAAGTAGTTATACTCTCCTCATTTTGGCTATGTGAATTTAATCTGTAGAATTTATGAGACCTCTTGGCAAAAAATGTCCCCAAATGTTTATAATGCTGTGCCGATGAATGTGTTTGAGATGTAATTAAGTAGAACTTATTTTCTTTTTCCAGTTCTATCAGGAGGTCCATTGCCTCAAGGACATGAATTTGAGCTGTATGAAGTTAGATTTCACTGGGGAAGAGAAAACCAGCGTGGTTCTGAGCACACAGTTAATTTCAAAGCTTTTCCCATGGAGGTAAGAAGAACAAATCAGCTTGAACAGCACTAAAACTTTGTTGTTCATGTAGAGTATTTGGTGATTTACTGAAAATGATTTAGTTTCCAAGTAGCTGTGTAGTTCTTGAATTTGATCAATTTGTATTAAAATAAAAAAGCTTTTGGCAGCAGAAGAAACTTCCCATTAGCCTTAATGGGCCTGGAGAATGCCCATGGGCTGTTGGTTATAAAGGTAATCTATGCTGTTAAGTTTCATCATTGTATTATTATTATTGTAAAAATTCTATAGATTCACCAGGTCACTTTTGTGGATACTATGAATGGATGATAAACAGAAAACAACTTTTGGAGAAACTTCAATGGTAATTAAAAGTCTAGTTTAGCTCTGATTAAAATTGGTGAGTTGATTTATTCATCTCAAGTAATTAGAGGGAGAGAGAGAGATTTTTAGAGAGTTATTTTGTCTGAAGAAGTCACTCTCCTGCTTACCTTCTTAGTCAACTCCTGCTCTTCTTCAATATCTAGTTAGCATGTCATTTCTTTATGGGACTCTTTCTGAGTTCCTTCCCAAAGCAGAATTAATTTCTCCCTCCTCTGTGCTCCTAGTTTCCTTGATAGATGGCTGCTGAGGAATTGATCTCATGCATTGTAACCGTTAGTGTTTAAAGAGTCCTTCTCATTAACTGTGGGCTCTTGTTATGGATTCAAGTGTTTGTGATTTACCACTGCCCCCCTCAATTCATATGTTGGAAACTGTACCCCTTCATGCGATGATATTAGGGGGTGGAGCCTTTGGACGGTGATTAGGATTAGAAGAGGCCATGAGGGTGGGGCCCTCATGAATGGAATTAGTGCCCTCGTGGACTCCAGAGGGAGCTTGCTTCTTCTTGCTCACTGCTGGGTGATGGACACAGGACCATCTCCAAGCCAGGAAGCGGGCTCTCACCAGGTACCCTGATTGTGGACTTCTCAGCCTCCAGTACTGTGAGAAATAAATTCTGTTGTTTAAGCTACCAGTCTATGGTAATTTGTTATTACAGCCCAAGCTAAGACAGTCTCCTTCTCACTCTCTGGGTTCCTTCCAACATTGAGTCCAGTGCCAGGAACATCGAGACAACGCATGTTGGTGCAATTGACAGGATGCCTCTGTTGTTCATATTTCTTTCTATACGGACCAAAGTTCTCTCCTGGGAAATAGCCCATCAGTGACAAGTAATGGTATATTTGAGGGGCCATCAAAATGCCAGTCTTCCTATCATTCCCAGCTGCATGTACTGCAGTGTGGAATTGCTCATGACCAGATGCCACATTCATATCTACCTCATTGCCTGGAAATCACTACTGTTTATATAAGTGATACATATACCTTAAAGAATGAAATCAGAGAAAATATTTTTCAATGTTGCTTGAATAATCATTAAAGAAGTTTTATTTTGAAAGCTCAAAATATCCCTTCCTTAAAAAAACTCAGGGTCTTAAAGAAATATTAAATGAAAAAATATTATGTGTTTTGAGGATGGAGGGAAAAAACCAATTGCAGTGTGTTGAATAGCATGTGTGGTATGTGAAGTGAAGTGAAGTTGCTCAGTCGTGTCCGACTTTTTGCAACCCCATGGACTGTAGCCTACCAGGCTCCTCTGTCCATGGGATTTTCCAGGCAACAGTACTGGAGTGGACTGCCATTTCCTTCTCCAGGGAATCTTCCTGACCCAGGGATTGAATCTGGGTCTCCCACATTGTAGACAGACGCTTTACCGTCTGAGCCACTAGGGAAGTCCTAAGTGGTATGTGATACTGAAGACAATAACAGGAGATACTTCTTTAAGGCCTTGATGGGCGACGTTGGGTCTTCAAATGTTACCTTTCCTAGGGGCTTTTTCCCTCAGTGCCCACAGACATCCTTTCACGTCTAGTGCCTTGAAACAGTTCCACCCCATCTCTGTGTCACCTCTTGCTGCTGCCCTATCCCCATCCAATGTGAGAAGGAAGAGTTCATGCCAGAACATATGAAAGAAGAGAGAGGACCAAAGACAATTCCAAATAAATCTGCAGAGTAGCCGAGGGCTGTGGAGGGACAGGAAGACACTGGGCTGTCATCCTGCCCTCTTCTTTGTGTTTGAAAAGCTTCTCCATTTCAACCAGCCTTCAAAGATATATTGGTCTAATCAAAAATTTAGGGAGAGATGGGAGTCCTTGGAAAAGCACCAACTTCTGGATGAAGATTCAGTGACTTTGCTTGTGACACACAGAACTTACAGCCTTGGGGAGTTTTAATCGCTTAAGTGAGTCAGCGATATATGCTTTTCTCCCCAAAGTCAAAAAGAACTTCCGGATCAAATGTTCAGACTGGTCCTGCTACTTGATGAAAGTTTAACTGTCCTGGTCCATTAAGCGCAGGTAATGGTTTGTGCTGAGTGGAGATTAAATTCTGGTTTTGTTTCTGCAGAAATATTTTTATGTGTAGAATGATGGAATTACTGACTGTCATTTTTCCAAAAATAGATGATGAATAATATTTGAATTCTGTGTTATCCCAGATTATCTCTGATCCAGTCCTGAGAAAAGTACTTCTATTGGTCATCTGATGTTGGTTTTTAGTGCTGGGTCCTGATGAGTGTGTCAGTGCCGTGGGTGCACAGAGTTAGAGGGAGGTAACTGTGAGTCAGGTATGTTTTGTTTTGTTTTGTTTTAATGGAGGCTGTGAAGGGTAAGCTGGGTTTTCAGGAGGAGAGGGCTGACTCAGTGAAAGAGAGAAGGACTCCACTTAGAATAGTTGAGGAGGGAATGAGATGCCTAAGTGGAGATAGGTAGATAAATTGCCACCATCCCCCTGTCCTGAACTGCCATCCATTTGGAATATAAAGACATAGCCAAAGGAACAGTAGAGAGTGAGGGGACCAGGTACTGTTTGGGGTACATAATTAAAAAATAATAATTTTCTAGGATACTTTTTCTATCTTATTTAAAGTTTAAGACTGACTTTAATCTCCAAAAGATATTTCAATATATATTTCCTTTTTGTTTATTTTACTTTAATTTAGATGGACGGTTTATTCAACAAACATTGTAAACAAATATTTACCTTGTCTGTTGCATATAACATGGGGATAGCTTTTGAACAGCAATTCATCAAGCTTGCCTGTTGACTTTTAAAAATTATTTGTGTGTGCTCAATAATGTCCA
Organism: Bos indicus x Bos taurus; assembly: GCF_003369695.1. NCBI lineage: Eukaryota > Metazoa > Chordata > Mammalia > Artiodactyla > Bovidae > Bos > Bos indicus x Bos taurus. Next base: position 26,326,229 of record NC_040089.1, on the reverse strand, counting down.
GCTGTTTGTGACCTCCTGGACTATAGCCTACTGGGCTTCTCTGTCCATGGAGTTTTCCTGGCAAGAATACTGGAGTGGGCTGTCATTTCCTACTCCAGAGGATCTTCCCCACCCAAGAATTGAACCCTCATTTCTTGCGTCTCCTGCGTAGGCAGGAGGATTCTTTACCACTGCGCCACTTGGGAAGCCCTTTTAAAATTATAAATACAGGCCTAAAAGTAATCCTGAATGTATGTTTGATACTACTAGTAGTCAGCCACATCACTTCAAAAATTAACGCAATTTGTGACATTAGACAATTTAAACTGCAGCTCTTGTGCTCAGCAAGATGGATCAAGCGTGTCCTTTCTGCTTTTCCTACTTGAGATTTTCAGTTTTCAGAAACACGCATGCTTTCACGGCTGCCTGACATTTCTTGCCATGTTTTCATCTTGTAAACTAAATTCCATTATGAAGACTCCAGATTTCTGCTTAAATGACAGTGCTTAACAAGAGAAAAGAAAATTGTGCTGCATTTTTCTTCCTGTTACCTAAAACATAATGGGTTTGCATGTATTAACTATTTTTACAAGCGTCTGGGTGATGTCTACCAGCTTGAATTCTTACTGTGTGGATATTTTGCGTCATGATATTTAATCAAGACAGCAAATGTGAGTAGAAGGTTGTTGGTTTAAGCCAAGTATGGGATCCAGTCAAATTAATTCCTGTCTGTCCTTCTCGTGGCTGTAGAAGCTTCGTATTTTCTTTGGACGTCATTGGATGTCTTAGCTCTTGATGATCAACTTTAATACTCTATGAATTTTGTGATTAGCTCTATCCTTGGTGCATCCACCATATCACTAGAATTATTTATTGTATTCATATTAATTTCGTTTCAAATCCAGTTAATGGAGAAACTTCCAGATATTTAAGTTCAAATTCAACTTTCAGGATATGAGTTGTGTTTTAGTCATTTTATATGTGGAGACCGTCATGTTCTTTGCCACTTCTAACATTTAACATTTGCCACTTAAACATTTAACTCCTGGTAAATTGCGATTAATCTTCACACAGGGATCACTACACTCATACTTTTATGGGAGAGTACATTCCAGGCATTCAGGTTTTGTGCCAGAGCAGCAAAATTAAGAAAAAATCTGGGGAATGGAGAGATCAATAGTATGGCTAAGTTTTATTTTTTTTCCTTCAAATAATAATATTAGCTCTCTGCTTTCCCTATCATTTTGCAAAGAGAGAATCTCTAATTTAATAACTAAATGTAGGAAGAGTAAGGTCTCAGGATAAACACCAGCCTATACGTTGAATAGACTGAATTTTTATTTATTTATTTTGATTTCACATTAAATATTTCTTTTAAAAAATTTATTTATTTGAATTGGAGGATAATTACTTTATAATAGCATGATGGTTTTTGCTATATATCAGTATGAGTCGGCCATAGGTATACATGTGTCCCCTCTATCCTGACCCGCACCTCACACCTCCCTCCCCGCTCCATCCCTCCAGGCTGTCACAGAGACTGGCTTTGGGTGCCTTGCATCACACATCACACTTGCACTGGCCATCTCTTTTACACATGGTAGTGCATATGTTTCAATGCAATTCTCTCAAATCATCCCACCCTCTCCTTCTCCCACTGAGTCCAAAAGTCTGTCCTTTACATCTGTGTCACCTTTGCTGCCCTGCATGTAGAATTGTCGGTACATGTTTTACAATGTGTGTTGATTTCTGTCATACAACAAGGTGAATCAGCTGTAATTATACGTATATTCTCTCCCTCTTAAGCCTCCCTCCCTTCCCCCCACCCCACCCCCCAGGTCATCACAGGGTACCTGGCTGGGCTCCCTGTGTTATACCACAACGTCTCACCAGCTATCTATCTACTGAACTTTAAAAAACCTCCCTGGGTTATTTCCGTTTTCCTCATTTCACTACAGATGAATGGTGGTTTTATCAGAATGGGCACCGATCCTGCCCACACACCAGCAGGAGATCGGAGCTTGGGTTTGACTGTCGTCCCCTTTGGACCTAAAAGTTTACCCTTTGAGAGTGAATTATCCAGAGACACAGCTATTGTAGGGCCGACTCTTATCTTTATTTACACTATAGACAAAAGAAGCTCTTGCTCTGTGTACTCTCAAGGGCTCAGTGAGAACTGAGCTACATACCAGCTGTCTATGGAAAGTTGAGTGCATAAGATAAAGATCTGTTGTATGAAGCAGAAGTCCTTTTTTAAAATCAAAAAAAGAAAACCCAACTTTTTGGCCACATGGTGTGGCATGGGATCTTAGTTTCCCGACCAGGGATTGAACTAGTGCCCCTTGTATTGAAAGCGAGGAGTCTTAACCACTGGATCCTCAGAGAAGTCCTGAGCAGAGTCTTCAGTTGTGAAGAGTCAGACCCTGGTTGTAAAATAGGCCAACAAAACACTATGAAGAATGTATCTTATAATAAAGTGCCAATCCTGAATATTATACCGCGTCCCCTCAATGCCCCAGATCTCCAGATATCCCACATTTCTTCTGTTGTTTTCAGGCAAATAGTAGTGTCTACCATTTAAGTGTTCTTTGAGTGAGTAACTCCTGACCTTTGGGGTGCTGCCTTTCAACTCACTTGCATATTTATTTGACAGAAAGATGTTGATTTTTATTCATTTCCTGAGGAGATAGCAAGAAGAGTTTCATTGGTTAATAGTGAATTGATGATCTTCTCAAGTTATTTGATTTCCACAGGCATCCCAAGTTGAGCTTTAAGTTTGTCAGTCTCTTCCAAAATAGACTTCCATCGACTTTCCAAGGAAGTATAACAGGACAACTTCAGTGAGTTAGACCATGGTGAGGATTAGACATACAAGGCATATGGTCAAATATTTTATGTGTAAGAAGAACTTTAGAGATCACCTAGAAAAGTTATACTGAAGTAACTTTCTAAACTCTTATTAACCTCAGAAAAATCTGAGGCTCCCAAAGGTTGAGGGTCACAGAGCACTTTATAGGAAACCATGATGTAGAAGCGTGTCCTTTGGTTAATTAAATGCTCCATTTAAGAATTATCCTTTACTACTGGTCTTGCCTTTGCTGACTTAGATGGAAGGAGACAACACCAGAGTCTATGTCCCCCTTTCCACTGCCCCTGGCATTTATGTCTGCATGCACCCACATTTAGATGTGGGCATGTTTTTGCTTTTTGGTTGTTTTTTTTTTTGGCTGTGCTCCAAGGCATGTGGGATCTTAGTTCCCAGACCAGGGATTGAACCTGCATCCCCAGCACTGAAAGGTGGATTCCTAACCACTGGACAGCCAGGGATGTCCAAGGTGGGCTTGTTTTAACCTTGCTCTATTCTAGTGAAACTGTGACCTTGTGCCTGGGCCTTATGGGCTATGAAGATAAAACTCAGAGGGCCTTTGTGAAGGTACAGGAGTCTCCAAGGAGCAACCTTGCAACCTCCTGAGAATTGGGGTGGATTTAATGGACCATCAACTCCCCCCACCCCTCCTGAGATGCTCCCAAAGATCTGGAGAGGAAGCTGATGTTGCAGGAAATGGCAAAGGATACGCAGGATCTGTGAACTGACTTCTGTTCTGAGAGATGCTTTTTTATTTTTTCACCAAAGCCAAGTCTTACTATGAAAAGAAGCTCTAGTTTGAGAGCAGTTTATTTGCCATGATAGTTAATACTTGGGATTGTGGTTGCTTTATGGGAAATAAAAGGAATCTTGCCAATAAGAAGAGTTAAGACTGACACTAAAGGAAGCAATTTCACATTTGAATGTTCAGCTTCTCTGGGTGGTGTTATCGTTTTGACCAGAAAAAATTCTCTCAACTGTAATGATTATGATCATTTGGGTATCCAGGAATTATCCACAGGACTAGTAGATTGAGCCTCTTGGATAGTCAGATGGAAAAATTAGAACCTTGTGCTGTGGCCTCTTCAGTGGTCTTAATGGGGAACTCCCTCTCACATTTGGGTAAAGAAAAATAAAAACAGATTTTATATTTCCTGAATTCTAATGAACACTTGCCTTTTTAGTCCATAAAAATCATACCTCCTGCTCTGATTCAGCATGTTTATTTTTTTTTCCATTTATTAAAATGTATTTAGAGCAGAAATCTCAGTTTACTGAGTAGAAATTAAATTATAGTGCTGAACAAACAGAAATGTTCTTTTGGCTGCACCACGTGATATGGCAGTTTGCCATTTCCTCTTTGAAACAGAATTGTGTAAGGTTAACTTGACCTTAAAGTAGTTACTTTGAACCTACCTTCAATTTTACATTTATAAGGATTTCTCGTAGTAGATTATTCATTATCATTGTTTGAGAATGTATGGGAGGTTTTTCTTGCTAAACTAACTGAAAGAAGGATTAATATTGTAGCTGGTTTTACCATGTAAAGGCAAATTTGTGCAAAATAAAAATTAGTTCCTATAAATGAATATGATATATAATGTATTTATAGGTGGCTATATACTTGCTCCATGTAGACATTAAAAAAAATGTTTATTTATTTTTTTAATACAGAAGCTATCCTTTTTGGAGGGGGCTGTGCTGAGTCTTCCTTGCAGCACACGGGCTCTTTATTGCTGAGCGGAGATTTTCTCAAGTTGGGGTGAGCGGGGGCTACTCTGTAGTTGTGGTGCACAGGCTTCTCACCGTGGCGGCTTCTCTTGCTGCAGAGCATGGGCTCTAGGTGTGTGGGCTTCAGCAGTTGCAGCACGGGACTCAGTAGTTGTGGCTCAAGGGCTTAGTTGCCCCGAGGCACGTGGGATCTTGGATGAGGGATCAAACCTATGCCCCCTGAATTGGCAGGTGGATTCCTAACCACTGGGCCATGAGAAAGTCCCTAGAAATATTCAAAATTGGGTTCTAACAGATCTAATGGAGAAGGTAATGACAACCCACTCCAGTATTTTTGCTTGGAGAATCCCATGGATGGAGCCTGGTAGGCTGCAGTCCATGGGGTCGCTAAGAGTCAGACACGACTTCACTTTCACTTTTCACTTTCATGCATTGGAGAAGGAAATGGCAACCCACTCCAGTATTCTTGCCTGGAGAATCCCAGGGATGGAGGAGCCTGGTGGGCTGCTGTCTATGGGGTCGCACAGAGTTGGACATGACTGAAGTGACTTAGCAGCAGCAGCAGATCTAAATCCTCTAGTAAAACACATATCCTCTTAAATGGCCTTCCAATAAAAAATAGACTCTTGTTTGCTCAAACTCATGTCCATTGAGTTGGTGATGCCATCCAACCATCTCATTCTGTGTTACCCTTTTCTCATCCTGCCCTCAATCTTTCCCAGCATCGGAGTCTTTTCCAATGAGTTGGCTCTTCACATCAAGTGGCCAAAGAATTGGAGCTTCATCTTCAGCATAAGTCCTTTCAGTGAATGTTCAGAGTTGATTTCCTTTAGGATTGACTGGTTTGATCTCCTTACTGTCCAAGGGACTCTCAAGAGTCTTCTCTGGCACCACGGTTTGAAAGCATCAGTTCTTTGGTGCTCAGCGTTCTTATGTTTATATATCAATCCAAATTTCCCAATTTATCCCTCTTCCCTCTTCCCCATTGGTAATCATAAGTTTATTTTCTATGTCTGTGACTCTACTTCTGTTTTTTAAATAAGTTTATTTGTACCATTTTTTTAAGATTCCACGTGTGAGCAATGTAATATGTATCTTTCTTTGTCTGACTTAACTTCTCTCAGTATAATAACCTCTAAGTCCTTACATGTCACTGCAAATGGCTTTATTTTGTTCTTTTTATGGCTGAGTAATAGTCCATTGTATATGTGTACCACACCTTCTTTATCCATTTGTCTGTTGATAGACATTTAGATTGCTTCCATGTCCTGGCTACTGTAAATAGTTCTGCGGTGAACACTGGCCTATATCCTTTCAAATTATAGTTTTCTCTGGATATATCTAGAGGAAGACTTGAAGGCATTTATTAGAAAGCAGATATGTTAAGATGTAGTTGATTGTCAGCCAGATGAAATGTTTGTCAACTAGTATGCAGAAGGCACTATGCTAGGTACAACCCTATTACAGTAGCTGTAGGCTAGCGTAAGTAGGATAACCTGGCCAACATTAGGATCAGTGAGAGACAGGACAGGAGAGTTTAGATGGTAGGGAAGAGTTGGGAAAGGTCTTTGTTCAGAAAAGCAACCGGAGAACCTGACTCCGGTGCTGCTGCCTCCAGTAACAGTGGAGCCTCGCGGGAGGGGTCAGGATGCTGTAGCTGGAAGTCAGAAAACTAGGATCCAAATCCAGGCTCTGCAGCCTTGAGCAAGCTAGTAAACTGCATACAGCCTTGATGTTCCTATCCTTAGAAGGGGCTTGAAACTAGATCAGAGGCTGTGCTGTGCTTAGTAGTTTAGTTGTGTCTGACTCTTTGTAACCCCATGTAGCCTGCCAGGAACTGCTGTCCATGGGAATTCTCCAGGCAAGAATACTGGAGTGGGTTGCCATGCCCTCCCCCCAGGGGATCTTCCTGACTCGGGGATTGAACCCATGTCTCTCACACCGCGGATTCTTTACTGTCTGAGCCACCAGGGAAGCCTAAGATCAGAGGCTGGCAAAGAGTAAACCCTTCAGTACGTATTTCCTATCATTAGGAAGAGATGGGGGATGTCATTGTGGTTGTGATGATAAAAATCTAGTGAAAATACCGTGAGAGCGAAACCAAAAGCTTTTTTTTTTTTTTATTTCTACAGATAAGAAATGCAGAGACTATGAATGGAGAAAAAAGTTTGAAGTCTTTTTTTTTTTTCCTTTAAAACTCCTGTGTGCGTGCTAAGTGCCATGGACTGTAGCCTGCCAGGCTTCTCTTTCCATGGAATTCTCCAGGCAAAAATACTTAAGTGGGTTGCCATGCCCTACTCCAGGGAATCTTCATGAACCAGGGATCGAACCCACATCTTTTACATCTCCTGCATTGGCAGGCAGATTCTTTACCACTAGTGCTGTTGTAGCCACGAGTCCCAGGAAACAAACTCACTCAGAAGGACAATGCAGATAGTGGAGTGCAGTTTATCACATTGGAGGGCCCAAGGCAGAGTCTCCTCTCAGCCAAGGACTCTGACCAGTTTTTGTGAAAACCTTATATACCCTAAGTGTGCATGCACAAATCCACCTCCCCAAATTCCCTGACAATCAAGGTTAACCTGTGATTCATATGCCTTAAGCCTAGGTAGTTAACAGTGGACAATTATCAATAGGCCTGTGGTCATACCCCAGTAAGCATAATAGAATGTATGATTCTATTCAGTTACACAGATAATTAGGGTATTCTTTTAGCAATGAAGAGCCCTGGGGCTCTTCCTTCCAGGGGGCCTGGTTTTCCAGTTGGTATGTCATTTCCATAGATACTGGACATATAGCTCAAAGTCCACAGTCTGGCCCAAGATGGAGTCCTGCTTTCAAGATAGAACCCGTTCTATTTCCTCCTTCAGTGCCTCCCCTGAATATATCATCTTCTACAAGTCCAGTTAGTAGGACATTTCCTGGTCATTTTTCCTGACACATCTCTTTATGCTTGCTATATGTGCATATGCACTAGAATTTATATTATTGGCTTCTTTTGTAGTAAAAAGCAAGTAATTATTTCCTGCATAAAATAGTTGAGTAACAGTGTGATAAAACTTCTAATTGAATAGAAGGATGCTACGAGATTTTTAATTTCATGAGATCTTAATCAGTATAAAAACCGCCTACATTTTCCTAGTTGTTTTTCTTTTTGGATTTAAGAGCGATAGATCAAAATGACACAGTAAAGTTATTAGTAAGATAATTTTGCCCTGGCCACTGCGTTGCTGTGCTTGAATACATTTTTTTTTTTTTTTTCTTTTAGCTTCTTAAGACTACACACAACAGAAACTCACTGTCTAATCTGGAGCAATGTACCATGAATCCTATGGGAAACTGGACTTTCTGATTCTGTTGTTCCCTAGCAGGAAGACTGCTCTGGTTGTAGTCACGTGTTTCGGGAAACAAACTCACTCAGAAGGACAATGCGGATAGTGGAATGCAGTTCATTACACTGGTGGACCCGAGGCAGAGTTTCCTCTCAGCCGAGGACCCCGACCAGTTTTTGTGAAAACCTTATATACCCTAAGCTTAGGTGCCCAAACCCACCTCCCCAAATTCCCTGAAACTAGTCTGAACAAAGGAAAAAGAAGTGTACAATCAAAGTTAACCGGTGATTCATTTGCCTTAGGCCTAGGTAGTTAACAATGGACAATTATCAATAGGCCTGTGGTCATACCCCAATAAGCATAATAGAATGTATGATTCTATTCGGTTACACAGATAATTAGGGTATTCTTTTAGGTGATGGAGAGCCCTGGGGCTCTTCCTTCTGGGGGCCTGGTTTTCCAGCTGGTATGTGGTTTCCATAGATACTGGGCATATAGCTCAAAGTTCACAGTCTGGCCCAAGATGGAGTCCTGCTTTCAAGATAGAGCCTGTTCTGTTTCCTCCTTCACGGTGACATGGATTGCCAGTCAAGGAGGGCTGCACTCTCATTCCATTCACCATGGTGCTGGCTGTCAGACTTCTCTATGGGTGTTTAACCTCAGTTCCTTCATTGATACATAAGGGTGATGGAGTTTTTCCCACCCTTATGAAACTTAGCGAGAGGCTGTAAAAATTAATGGTGTAATACTGGAAGCACAATTCACTGAATATGGTGGTGGAAAATATTGTGTCAACTTAAAAAAGTATTCACAACCTAGAAGTTGAGAGTTATGTTTTATTTGGTGGAAATTTTTAGGACTTCAAACTCAGGAGGCAGCATCTCAAGTGACCCTGAGAGAGCTGCCCCAAGGAAATGAAGGGAGGAGCCAGGTTATATAGAAGTTTTGTAATAAAGAACAGGTAGCCTGAGTGTCAAAAGATGATTGTTAATTAAAGGAAAAGCAGATATCCCAAGTTAAGGACTTCAGTGCTTTTCTATGTATGGGAAGATGCAAGAGTCTGAGCTCACTGAAATTATTCCTTTGATTTGCACCTCAGCTCTCTCCGGCCAGTGTCCTGTGTTTCACATCCTGAGTTTCCTCAGGGCTCACCTTAGGGAGTTGGCTGCAGTCTGGTGGCTGCTAGAGGGCAGGTATTCTTTCCTTCTTGAGTCCCCTCAGGGCTCACCAGTTCACCATCCCTGGGATGGCGCAATCGCTGATGGCTGTAATGTCTTTGTTTACTGATATGGCAGGAAGTATTCCATTTCTCAATTGTTTTTAATTACAAAATCTGGTATTAAAGTGTTTCCTAAAAGCATTGTAAGGGCACAGTTAGCTCTGTTGGATGCAAATGTTGTAACTTGGGATGGTACAGTTTTTTTTTTTCCCTCTAAAAAACCTTGAAATGAGTAGATAAAAAGAAATCCAGATTTTAAACATTAAGTATAAAAGGAAAACATTTGTAATTTTTAGACCTGGCAAATGAAAGATGGACTTTTTTTTTTTTTAATCAATTAATGTTTTCACTTGGAAACCCTAAGGCAAGTGTATTTTCTAAACCCAGCTTACTGAATCACTTAGAACTCTGAATGAGAGAGTTTATTCAGTGGAACCAATTTATTTGCCTTCAGAGTTAATGTACATCTCATGGATATTCCTTCTTGGGTCTATAAATTGGTGAGTTCTCCCAGAAGATCCTATAAAGAGATCGCTTCTCCCCAGCCTGAGCTCTGAGCAAGTAGGAAGTAGGCATCGTTAGAGTCATCAGATAATGGAGAATAAAGCATCACCTTTGTTATAGATAAGGATGTCGAAGACGTAGCTTAGTATGAGAGAGGGAAGGGTCGGCCTACTCAGTCACAGGCAGTGGGGAGGGGGGAAGTGAGAAGGGAGGGAAAGAAGGTGGGTAAGGAGGTAGGGGTTGTGGGGGAGAGGTTCTAGGTTGCTTTATTAGCCTGCTTTCTAAGGGTAGCTCAAATTTCGTAAGAGGAATAAAGAGAAGGGAGGAGTTAGTTGAAGGGGTGGAAGACAGGTCAGCTTTGTTTAGGGAAAAATCTCTCTTTATGGGAACAAGGAACAGGGAAGAGGTATTTCCTGTTAATAAGACTAACTGTTCAAAATTCTCCCAAGTAGCCTTTACAGTTCTATGGCATTAGACACGAGCAAGAGACCAGCTGCATCTGGTGGTCAGTGAAGGAAGTCCGGCTTCCTTTTACTGAAGGTTTGTTCACTTAACCATCTGGGACCACATCCCTTCCTGCCTGTGCTCCATTATACCTAATGTAGTCCCACAGTTTTCTTCTTTCTAGAAGGAGTTGAGGACTTGGAGTGAGTAGAGATTTTGAAACATGTACAGGATTTATTTATTTATTTTTCTTTATAATTTACTTGGGTGGAGTTTTGCCCAATTCACCATCTCAGCTTGGACCAGCTTTTAAACCAAAGAGATGGTGACAGTTTACAGATGCTTCACTTTTCAGAACTCGTGACCCATGCCCAGGACTTAAATGGTTAATCCTGTTCCGAATTTGCATTGTATGACTCTGGAAATATTTTTCAATAATTTTTAAACGCAAATATCACTTATCCACCTTGTTATGGAGAACAAATATTACAGATTTTTATCAGCGGGCATTGTTGCTAATGAACTTACCAGCCCTAATGTGCTTTGTGTTGCTAACCTTGCTGTTTTCTCGCTGATGTAGAACTTGACTGTATTAAAGAGCTTGACTGTGTTTGGTCACTGGCTTGGGTCATAGTGGGGATAAAGGCTGTAGTGATCCTGCTGCCCTCTCCTCAGCTGAGCTCAGTGGGTTACTTTGTAGCTCGCGAGCAAGTGAAAAGAAAGATATTGCTAACGTTTGAGTCTGCTAGGAAGGCAAGATGGTAGAGTTGATGTATACCATTCAGTTAGCAGACATTGGTTAAGTGTCTGTATTTAAAGCCAGGCAGACCCAGGGAAAAAAATCCCTGATTCAGGCAGATCCCCTGGAAACAGGAATGGCAACCCACTCCAGTATTCTTGCCTGGGAAATCATCCCATGGACAGAGGAGCCTGGTGGGCCACAGTCCCTGGGGGTCACAAAGAGTCAGACATGACTGAGAGACTAACACTTTCACACTTTTCTGTGAGAAACATAGAAGGTAAGAAGACAGGCTTTGTTGTTGTTTTATATTTTAATTTTATTGGAGTATAGTTGATTTACAGTGTTGTGTTAGTTTCAGGAGTACGGCAAAGTGATTCAATGATACATACATTCCTTCTTTTTCAGATTCTTTTCTCATAGAGGTTATCACAGAATATTGAGTAGAGTTCCCTGTACTGTGTAGTAGGTCCTTGTTGGTTATCTACCCTGATATATTGTAATGTGTGTGTGCTCATCCCAAGCTCCAGATTTCTCTCTCCTGCCCACTTTTCCCCTTTGATGACCATAAGTCTGTTCTCAATATCTGTAAGTCTGTTTTTGCTTTGTAAATAAATTCATCTGTATCTTAAAAAAAAATACTAGATATCATGTATGAGTGATACATGATATGTGTCTTCATCTCATTTCATTTAGTATGATAATGCCTAAGACTACCCCTATTGCTACAAATAGCATTGTTTCATTCTTATGGCTGAGTAATACCCCATTGTATATGTATACCACATCTTCTTTATCCATTCATCTGGTTGGATGTTTAGGTTGTTTCCATGTCTTGGCTATTGTAAGCAGTGTCACAGTGAACATTGGGGTGCGTGTATGCCTTTGGATTACGGTTTTCTATGGATACATGCCCAGGAGTGGGATTACTGTATCATATGGTAGTTCTGTTTTTAGTTTTTCAAGAAGCCTCCTTACTGTTTTTATAGTGGCTTCAGCAATTTACATTCCTACCAACGGTGTTGAAGGGTTCCTTTTTCTCCACACCTTCTCGCCAGCATTGTTTGTAGTTTTTTTTGATGATGTCCGTTCTGACTGGTGTAAGGTGATTCCTCATTGTAGTTTTGACTGGCATTTCCCTGATAGTGATGTTAAGCATCTTTTCACGTGCTTTACAGACATCTGTATGTTCTTCTTTGGAGAACTATTTAGATCTTCTGCCCATTTTTTGATTGAGTTGTTTGTTTTTTTGACATAGAGCTGTATGAGCTGTTTGTATATTTTGGAGGTTAATCCTTTGTCAGTTGTTTGATTTGCAAATATTTTCTCCCCTTATGTGGGTTTTCTTTTCATTTTGTTTATGGTTTCCTTTGCTGTGCAGAAGCTTTTAAGTTAATTAGGTCCGGTTTGTTTATTTTTGGTTTTAGGTACTGCTGTGATTTCTGTTAGAGTGTTCTGCCTTTGTTTTCCTAGATAGTGTTTGTTTTTAATGATATTGTTGTCTGGTTGGAAGAGGCAGAATTAAGATAGAAACATGTGAAATGATGAACTTCCCCAGTGGCTCAGTGATAAATCATCCGCCTGCAAAGAAGGAGACACAGAGGACAAGGGCTCAGTCCCTGGGTTGGGAATATCCCCTGGAGGAGGAAATGGCAATCACTCTACTATTCTTGCCAGGAAAATTCCATGGACAGAGGAGCCTGGCGGGCTAGAGTCCATGGGGTCATAATGAGTCCCACACGACTGAGCACACATGCACGCGGGGCACGCATGTGAGTTGATAACTCTAGAAAGGTTGTGAGTTTCCCTTGTGGCTCAGCTGGTAAAGAATCCACCTGCGATGTGGGAGATATGAGTTCGATCCCTGGGTTGGGAAGATACTCTGGAGAAGGGAAAGGCTATCCACTACAGTATTCTGGCCTAGAGAATTCCTTGGACTGTATAGTCCATCGGGTCTCAAAGAGTCAGACACGACTGAGCGACTTTCACTTTCAGAAAGGTTATACAACAACGAAAAACAGTTCATGATACACATAGGAAACAATTCCTTCATGTTTGCTGCTGTGGTTGGTGCTGATATAGGATAATACATAATAAATAATCTAGGTCTAGAAGAACTTTCTATTTCCAAGAAGATGTGACCTATTAAAAATGCCTGTTATATAGGAAAATAGCTTTAAGGGATAAAATGTAAGTGGGGACACACATCATGGAATAATGGATTTTTGCTGCCCTCAGAGAAAACTGTGGGAAGGAGTGGATATTGGAAGTGGGCTTTTGATGGCTGGGCAGGAGTTTGCTGGATAAAAATGACACGGATGGAAAAAAAAAAAAGAGGTGGGTATAAAGATGTAGGAGAGGACATGGGCTGGGGCTTGAGGAGTGATTGGAACAGCCAGCATGATGCTGTGAAATGGAACTCAAGTAATTGAAATAGTGATGGCACAATTAACAGGAAAGAGAGGGAGTCAGCAAGTGAGGGACCATGCTGGGGAGAAGCTAATAAAATTGGATTAATAAATGACATTATTTTAGCAAGTGCCATTTTATCCTCTTACTGCCTGCAGTGCTTTTAATCCCAGCATTCTTTCAAATTAAGTAAAGAACAGTAGTAATTGGGGTCACAGTTCTTTAAGAAATTGTGAAGATGCCCTTTGCTGAAGGTAGTGTGAAGAGGAAAATATTTGAAGCTGCACTAAACCTTGTGTAATTTGAGTCTTAATTAGAGCTAATATTTCTCTACACAATGGAAGAATGAGTTAAACTCAAGATGACTAGATTTCAGTTTTTACTTGTTAATTGGAGTTGATTTGTGTTCTTGAGGGAGAACATTTTCAGTGTTGGACTTTCCATTCCTTCTCTGTAGTCTGATGGTCTGAATTTGTTGATTTTCATAGGGTCGTGTGCATTTCTGTCCGGGTTTTCTGGGTAGCACCCACCAGAACCTCTCCACTTTGGTGTTTTTGAAAAATATTTATTTGACTGTGTTGGATCTTAGTTGGGGTGCACAGGATCTTCGTTGCGGTGCTCTGACTCTCTGGTTGTGGTAAAAGGACTTAGTTGCTCCTCGGTCTGTGGATATTAGTTCCCTGACCAGAAATTGAACTGGAGTCTCCGCACTAGAAGGCAGATTCTTAACCACTGAACCACCAGTGGAGTCCCCCATTGGTGGAGAAGGCAATGGCACCCCACTCCAGTACTCCTGCCTGGAAAATCCCATGGACGGAGGAGCCCCGCATGCTGCAGTCCATGGGGTCGCTGAGAATCAGACACGACTGAGTGACTTCACTTTCATTTTTCACTTTCATGTGTTGGAGAAGGAAATGGCAACCCACTCTAGTGTTCTTGCCTGGAGAATCCCAGGGACAGGGGAGCCTAGTGGGCTGCCGTCTATGGGGTCGCACAGAGTCAGACACGACTGAAGCAACTTAGCAGCAGCAGTAGGAACCTCCTTGGAATTGCTGCATGTTGCTGTTGTGAGTTGCTGGTTCCAGAGTCTTTCTCTTCCTTGGTCACACTCTTTCCTTGGTATCACTTTTCAACATTGATGTCTGTATCTCATCAGTGTGCCTGATGGCCTCTTCAGTTCAGTTCAGTCACTCAGTCGTGTCTGATTCTTTGTGACCCATGGACTGCATGATGGACAGGCCTCTCTGTCCATCACTAACTCCTGGAGTTTACTCAAACTCATGTCCATTGAGTTGGTGATACCATCCAACCATCTCATTCTGTGTCGTCCCCTTCTCCTCCTGACTTCAATCTTTCCCAGCATCAGAGTCTTTTCCAATGAGTCAGCTCTTTGCATCAGGTGGCCAAAGTATTAGAGTTTCAGCTTCAACATCAGTCCTTCCAATGAACACTCAGGACTGATCTCCTTTAGGATGGACTGGTTGGATCTCCTTGCAGTCCAAGGGACTCTCAAGAGTCTTCTCCAACATCACAGTTCAAAAGCATCAATTCTTCAGCATTCAGCCTTCTTTATGGCCCAACTCTCATATCCATACATGACTACTGGAAAAACCATAGCCTTGACTAGACGGACCTTTGTTGGCAAAGTAATGTCTCTGCTTTTTAATATGCTGTCTAGGTTGTTAATAATCCTTCCAAGGAGTAACCGTCTTTTAATTTCATGACTGCAGTCACCATCTGCAGTGATTTTGGAGCCCCCCAAAATAGTCTGCCACCGTTGCCACTGTTTCCCCATCTATTTGCCATGAAGTGATGGGACCAGATGCCATGATCTTCGTTTTCTGAATCTTGAGCTTTAAGCCAACTTTTTCACTCTCCTCTTTCACTTTCATCAAGAAGCTCTTTAGTTCTTCACTTTCTGCCATAAGGGTGGTGTCATCTGCATATCTGAGGTTATTGATATTTCTCCCGGCAATCTTGATTCCAGCTTGTGCTTCTTCCAGCCCAACGTTTCTCATGATGTACTCTGCCTAGAAGTTAAATAAGCAGGGTGACAATATACAGCCTTGACGTACTCCTTTTCCTATTTGGAACCAGTCTGTTGTTTCATGTCCAGTTCTAACTGTTACTTCCTGACCTGCATACGGATTTCTCAAGAGGCGGGTCTGGTGGTCTGGTATTCCCATCTCTTGAAGAATTTTCCACAGTTTATTGTGATCCACACAGTCAAAGGCTTTGGCATATTCAATAAAGCAGAAATAGATGTTTTTTCTGGAACTCTCTTGCTTTTAATGATCCAGTGGATGTTGGTAATTTGATCTCTTGTTCCTCTGCCTTTTCTAAAACCAGATTGACCATCTAGAAGTTTACGGTTCATGGTTGTTGAAGCCTGGCTTGGAGAATTTTGAGCATTGCTTTACTAGCATGTGTTCTCTTAAGTTTCTGTATTTTAAAAATTAAAAGAAGTGGCAGAAGTAAGAAAGATACTGACTTCGAAAAAACAAATGAAGATGCTTCAGATTATGTGGCTATTTATACTTACATCCATCTCAATTTTAATGAAGACTTCATTTCAAAATTTGTGGGGGATCATATTTGTGCAAACACCATGGAAGTTTTCTTTGTATGATGAGAATTTGTCTTACTTTCGTTACTGATCCAGGTGAGCTAAAAACTTCTGGAGAACTAGACTTTTTGCTTCTTGATTCTAGTTAAATTTGAGCCCTGTTGGTAGGCAAAATTATCCTTGATTGTTTGAGTCTAATGTCAGAAACATGTAGGTGGCATCTCTTACTGAATAAATATTGAGCCCCGCGGGGACAAAGATTTGAGAGAATGGAGATGACTCTGCCTTTCTCTCCCTGACCTTGTTTTTAGAAGCGTGGGAAAGATAGAATGTGCAAAATGGGGATGACCAGCTACTATAATTTTCCGGGGAGGGGAGGGTGTGGGGGTTGGGGGGGGCAGGCGGATAACATTCAGTGAGCATGTACATAGTATTATTCTTGTCAAAAATGAATGGAGATTTTGAATGGGAGGCTTGGGAAGCACTGGGTGTTGTTAAATGATGTGGGGATACCAGGAGGGAGAGAGAATGGGGGGAAGATGTCTAGATCAGCTGTGCACGTGTGCTAAGTCGCTTCAGTCTTGTCCAACTCTTTGCGACCCCACGGACTGTAACCTGTCAGGTTCCTCTGCCCGTGGGGTTCTCTAGGCAAGCGTACTGGATTGGTTTGCCATTTCCTCCTCCAGGGGATCTTCCTGACCCAGGGATTGAACCCAAGTCTCTTGCATTAGCAGTCGAATTCTTTACCACAAAGCCTCCTAGGAAGCATCTCAGTGAGTACATAGATATATAAAAATATTTTGTTCATTAACATATTTCATTTCTCTGAAACATATATGCTATCTGTAATATATACTTTTAGGGAACATTTTTGTTTGTATTATTTGAATTTCTGTAGGTTTTTAGAGAATGAGTTGGATGGCCAAAATGCTAAGGGCTTGGAGTAGTAGAAAGTATATACCAGTTTAGACATCAGTGACTACACAGACCAGTCAATCAGGAGTGTTTTAAAGTAGAGACTCTAGCCAGTCCTGGAGAAGCTAGCCCAGGGGTAAAAATCCTCATTTCCTAATTGGTACCCTACATCTGCCCCCTTAGCCTTTAAAGCATTTCAGCTTTGCTGATTATACATTTTGGAATATGTGCAACACGTTATCATCTTGTTTTGGAAATCCTTTTCCCCTATGTCAATATGAACTGCATGAAATTGCAGTGCTTTGCAGTGTAAACGTAGGTGAAGTTTCCTATCTGAATTGTGCTTTTTCTGGTTCACACCCATTGATGTCTTTCCTGTTCCTAGTTGACCTTTTTTGACCTAGGCTGTTTTGGTCCAAGTTCCACCTCAATCAAGGAAATTGATACTTTACCTTATCATGGCATTGAAAAGGAACTTGGGCTCCGTGTTTTAGGTCAGTAGCAAGTCAAAATCCAGTTTTCTAGAATGGCCTTGAAAATGATTTGATTCGTGGTTGGTTCCCTAGAGCTCTGCTTCTGTGTTGGCATCAGAGTCTTATGCTGAAGACTTACCTGGGAAGCACGGTCCCCTTTAATGAGCCCTGAGAAATGATGTGGTTTAGGGTGAGTTTGCCAAAGAATGGTCCTTTGTCCAACTCTCTTGAGCAACGAGTGAGTTGGATCAATTTGTTAAGATTTTAAAGTAAATAACAAGACTTATATAAATAAGGAAGCACTTTGTGGGACTAGCATAGGTGTTGATATTTACAGAGCTTTTTTGTCCATGAGATTAGGGTAGCCTTTCTGTGTCCTCATCTAGTTGTGGGTAGGTGGGGAGAATGCCACCATTTCTTGGGGAATGGTTTTGGTAATACTCTGTTACATATATCTCTATGTATACATTTATTTGTGTAACTTGTCAAAGTTCACTCTTCTCACCATAATTCGAAGATTCAGGATGCTTCTTCTCTTGTGGCTCAGCTGGTAAAGAATCCGCCTGCCATGTGGGAGATCTGGGTTTGATCCCTGGGTTGGGAAGATCCCCTGGAGAAGGGAAAGGCTACCCATTCCAGTATTCTGGCCCAGAGAATTCCATGGACTGTACAGTCCATGGGATCTCAAAGAGTCAGACACGACTGAGTGACCTTCACTTTCATTTTTCATATTGTTGCAAAGTTTTATGTCTTTTGCATTATCTCATAGCCATGGAGTTAATGCAAGATTCAGTTTACTGCAGTCCTCAGGAAATTGTGGGGACCGTGTTAACGCTTTTGAAGGTTGTCCATGTGCCAGGCATATATATCTTATTTAATCATTAAAACATCTCTTAGAGGTAGATGTTATGTCTGTTTTTCAGCTGAATAATCAGGTCAAGAGGCATTAAATAAGCTGCCCAAGGTTACATTGGGAATGGCTGAGCCGTGGACCAACTACCGTTGTTTTCTGTATACAGTCTGTGCTTTCTCATATTTCTAATGAAATGGTCCTGATTTTTGCTCTAGATAATTGCCATTCAGAAAGTAAAAGCCTCTGAGTATGCTGTGTTCACAGATGAGTACCTTTTCAGGTACAGTGAGGAGTAAAATGGATTTTCTTTAACATTTTCAGATATATGCATTTTATTATAAATTGTAATCTTTTGAATATTGTAACTGGATTTAAAAAAAGCTTCTTGAAAATTAGATTATCAGGCAGTGGACTGGGGTATGTAAAGTTTGAGGGTGAAAATTGGCAATGGTATTTCGCAAAGAAATGAAATAGTTCTGAATTTTAAATTCAATTAAAGTCACTTTTTATGCATTCTTACTACTAAAAAGAGCTTATTTCTGTAATTTTTATCATCAACTCACCTGAAACAGTTAATACATGATAAACCAAATTTGCCACACTTTTCCAAGATTATAGAAAGACATATTCTTTTAGTGCAAAGAGTTTGGACTGTGCCCAAAGAGTTTGGACAGGGAAACACCTCGGATGAACTTTCCTACTCAGGCAACATGACAGAACTGCAAGGTGAAGTCTTTAGTGAATTTGAAAAGCCAGCTTCAGAGGCAAAGAGGCAAGCTAGCTAAGAGACCTGGGCCATAATTCTAGCAATGGTCATGGATGTCTAAAGAAAGGAGTTGCTCCTAGGAAGAAGCTGGGTGGTTGGACCTGGGAGACTGTAAGGAGATGGAAAATGTCCAGACGTAATTCTTGGTTGTTTGTAAGGCAAGAGATGGACAGAAGAGTTTTCTGACTTGAGTCTGCTAACTGAGTTGGGAGCAGAGGGAGACAGAGGTCTGAGGGGTGGTGGAGGAACTTCAGTTATGAAATGCTGACTATAAAGTATCTCAGTAGGCAGTTAAGTAGCAGGATCTAGACTTGGGGTGGAGATTTTGGTTAAAGATGTTGACCTTGAAATCATGGGCATCTAGATGACAAGTGAAGCCATTGGGTCACCCAGCAAGAATATTCTCAGTGAGAAGAGAAGAGGTGAAAGGATGGAGCCCTAATAGTGTCACCCCTCTGGGTGGTGGAGAGGGGTGTCAAGAGAAGGAAACCAGGAAAGAAAGCCAAGATGAAGCTGGGGTTGAGGAGAAGGAAACCTGCAGAGTGTGATGCACCGAGTACATAGAAAGGGGTGGTTCGAGAAGATCAGGAGGGTCTCAGATGCTCCAGGGCAGTCAGGTCAGCCCAAGCCCGATGTGTGAGGTAGAAGAGAGTCCGCATGGACTCAGGGAGAGCAGTGGCACTAAAGTGACAGGATGAGAGATGGGTTTCAGTGGATCATGGGGGAAGTGGCGATGCGGAGAATAGAGAAGTTTTTGAAAAAATCTGCTGTGAAGAGAAAGTAGTAGGAAGGGATGTGAGGTCAAGGAAGTGTTTTTTTTTTTTTTTTTTAAGATGAGAAAAATCTGCACATATTTAAGTGATGATGACAAAGGAGCTAATAGAGAGGGAGGCTTGAGGCCAAAGACTCAAGGTCCATGGAGGGGGCGGGGAAGAACAGAGCAGAGGCAGATGTTGAGTAGGCCATGAGACCAGAGGAAGGAGACAGGGTGGAGAGGGGGCTGGAGGGAGATGCGGAGGCAGGAGGGGGGCCCTGGCAGGAAGGAGAGAGAGACAGTTCCTTTCGGATGATTTAATTTTCACTTCCAGGCAGGAGACTTTGGTGTTTGAATATTAATGGTGCTCACGAGGGCCTGGATGTAGGGCTGAATCCTCCTTGGTGCCATGGTTTTGAAATTTGGGAATTTAAGCACCTTTGGGCAGGACGCCGAGTTTCTGTTTTTTCATAGCTCCCTCCTCCCTGCTCCATTCCATCTTTTCCCCATTTATCAGCCTGCTTCCTGGAGGCCTTTGAATTGCTGACTGACTTTGGTGACCTGCTTTTCTATAAAGCATTATTAATTATCGTTAAACCTTAAGAAAGTAAATAGTGAGTTCAGGCAGTATAAAGAGAAAATAACCAAACGGAAGGTAGATAAGCACATCTTCCTTTTCAAAGACTGAGCTGTTTAAATACAGCCCTGCCCACCTTTCCACTGGCAGCTCCTCCTTCTCCCTCTGCTAATTGGCTCTCTCCAGCACATACCTGATACTCACCAGCAACTTTCCAAATGAGGTTCCTTGTTCCTGTAATGGCTTTATACGTGAGGTAGTCTGATCCCTCTTTTACAGCTGAGACCCCAGGGCTCAGGTAATTTTTGCAGGAGCTCATAGTGAGAAAGAGTGTTCATTCATACTGAGTGTGCGCTTGGCACCTTGTGCCCTTGGCATTGGGCACAGCCTGGCTGGATTCTAGCTGCTTCCTGGGTAGTACACTCTCCATTCTTCCTTCCTGGTTTTTCTTGTCTCTACAGAGAACATTGTTTGTCGTTCCTCCATGTGTCTTGTGAATAATCATGCTGTGAGTTCTACTCTGATCAGTCTTCTCGTTGGAGGAAAGAGCTGGCATAGAGGTGGTGGAGCCACCTGGGCCCGGCTCTGGCTCTGTCACTTGTCAGCTGTGCAGCCCCAGGCAGGCTACTCCCTCCTCTGTACCTCCATTCCCTTCTCATTCAGGTGTGGTGTTGGCAGCAGTCATAGCATCTACCATGGTGGAGATAAAAAGCAGAGACATTGCTTTGCCAACAAGGGTCAGTATAGTCAAAGCTATGGTTTTTCCAGTAGTCATGTATGAATGTGAGAGTTGGACCATAAAGAAGGCTGAGCACCAAAGAACTGATGCTTTTGAACTGTGGTGTTGGAGAAGACTCTTGAGAGTCCCTTGGATAGCAAGGAGATCAAACCAGTCAATCATAAAGGAAATCCACACTGAATATTCATTGGAAGGACTGATGCTGAAGCTGAAGCTTCATTACTTTGGCCACCTGTTGTGAAAAACTGATTCACTGGAAAAGACTCTGATGCTGGGAAAGGGGATGACAGAGGACGAGATGGTACTTAGTGGACATGAGTTTGAGCAAGCTCCAGGAGATGGTGAAGGACAGGGAAGCCTGGCGTGCTGTAGTCCATGGGATTGCAAGGGGTCAGACACGACTGAGTGACTGAAGAACAACAACAACTGATGGAGATGATCATGGGGGCTGAGCAAGGTGATGTTTGCAAGGAAGGTGCCTAGCAGAGCAGATAGCACCAGTGCTCATTAAATAAACTGTTGTTGTTGTTTAGTTGCTAAATCGTGTCTGACTCTTTGAGACCCCATGGACTGTAGCCTACCAGGCTATTCTGTCCATGGGATTTCCCAGGCAGGAATACTGGAGTGGGTTGCCATTTCTTTCTCTATGAGATATTCCTGACTTAGGGATCAAACCCAATTCTCTTGCATCTCCTGCATTGGCAGGTGGGTTCTTTACCACTGAGCCACCTGGGAAGCCCCATTAAATAAATACATATCCTCAGAGCATCCTCTGCCACTTACGGGCACAGGTACCCTTTCTGCTCATCTTTTTCTTCTGATGAGCTGTCAATTGCATGGTTTTATTTATTCACATCCTGGCTTCTTGTATAAAACTATTTGAGGTCTTTGTATTTCCAATGTTGAAAGCAGAGTACACGAAAATCCTTGATGTTACTGGTGCTCAGTAAATGTTTTAATAAATGCCATGGTTATTTCAGAGCTCTGTTGTCAAATGTGGTTTTCATCTGGGGGCAGAGGGGCTCGGATGACAGATGCAGTCTCTACATGACTTACATTCTATAATGCCAAGAGCCTTTGACATGGTCTCTTTACATTCTTTGCTTTATAGAATGACACATGAAATGCAGAGAATTTAAGTTACAGCCGCTTAATTGCAGCCATAACTCGAAAATAAGACAGAGGATATTTCTTGGAAAACCAAGAAACCAATGTCAATGAATCATGTTAATTGCTTCTGATCTTACATTAAATATAAAATATTTCAAAATGATGTATTTTTTTCTTTGATTCACATGACTGCTCCAGTGAGCCTTTCCCAACCTTTCACAGTGAATTGCTTTAAGTCGGCTTCTTTTTTTGGGGGGAAAAGAGTCATAACCACTCAAAGCTATAGTTTTTCCAGTAGTCATGTACAGATATGAGAGTTGGACGAAAAAGTAGGCTGAGCACCGAAGAACTGATACTTTCAAATTGTGATGTTGGAGAAGACTCTTGAGAGTCCCCTGGACTGCAAGGAGATCAAACCAGTCAATTCTAAAGGGAATCAACCCTAAATATTCATTGGAAGGACTATTCCTGAAGCTGAAGCTCCAGTACTTTGACCATGTTTTTTTGAAGAGCTAACTCATTGGAAAAGACCCTGATGCTGGGAAGGATTGAGGGCAGGAGGAGAAGGAGGTGACAGAGGATGAAATTGTTGGATGGCATCACGGACTTAATGGACTTGAGTTTGAACCAACTCCAGGAGGTGGTGAAGGACAGGGAAGACTAGCGTGCTGAAGCCCACGGGGTTGCAAAGGGTCAGACACAACGTAGCAACTGAACAGCAACACCAGCCACACTACAATGCCCTGCTCCTAAGAGGGCAGCCAAATCAAAGTAAACAAAAGGAGATAAGCATTCAAAGAGGAAATCATTCTGCTTTGGAAAAAATCTTTTCATAAATTGCACGGAAGTAATGCTTTTCTTTTTTTAACATTAAAATAATTGAAATATAGTTGATTTACGAGTGCCATTTCAGACTGAGGTTTCTGAACCCTAAGAACATATAAATAGCTTTTGGTATTAATATATTAGTAGATGAATTTGCTCTGAAATGTTCCAACACAGCCTCCTATTTCTCTTTTAATGATATCAGAAAGTATATAATTAAATTTAGGCAAACATAACAAGTAGGTGACAGAGATAGAAGTTCAGATAATTTATTTTCCATTTCTTGCTTTACGTGCTTTGTCGCTATTCTGTCTACACCTTGAATGTCCTTCTCTGAATAATAACACTGTAATATATTGACAATGACATCTTAAGCGCCGGCACACCTGAAAATAATATACACTAAATCTCAATTTATCTACAGATGGATGACTGCACCGTATAATTAGGAGTGGCTCTGGAGGGAGGAGGTGCTTTCTTTGCTGTTTTTCAGTTATTCAGAGCTCTCATTTTGTTATTCAGACATTTCACTTTGTCTTCTTTCTTTATTAAAATTCCAAATTTTAAAAATACTTATATTTATTTATTTAGCTGTGCCAGGTCTTCGTTGTGGCATGTGGGATCTAGTTCTCTGACAAGGGATTGAACCTGGGCACCCTCCGTTGGGAGTGTGGAGTCCTAGCCAGTGGACCACCAAGGGAAGTTGGTGGGAAACAGTTTGACTAAAGATGTAACTTTCAGTTCTTCCCTAAATCTAGACTCATCCCTCTTTTGGGCAGTGGTTTAGGGTGGAAGCTCCAGTTCTCCCTTCCCCTTTGTATCTGGTGATTCATATTTGTCTTCATCTCCATCATCCCTATCTCTGATCTGTCTACCAGATGCCTGTCGGGGAGTGGGGGCAGATTTTGGGTAAGTGGCATGACAGTGAGGCCAGCATTCCAAGTGAGCGGAACAGAAGTGGAATGGGGAGGGTGTCATGAGGGATCAGGAGTCACACTTGATTTGAATACTTGAAGGATAGTTATAATAGGATGGGGAAGGATAGGGTTAGAGAAATTTAAGTCCTGTATGGGTAGGCTTCCCTGATAGCTCAGATCGTAAAGAATCTGCCTGTGATATAGGAGACCTGGGTTCGATCCTTGGGTTGGGAAGATCCCCTGGAGAAAGGAATGGCAACCCACTCTAGTTTTCTTGCCTGGAGAATCCCATGGACAGAGGACCCTGGCTGGCTACAGTCCATCGGGTCACAAAGAGTCGTACACAACTGAATAACTAACACTTTCACACTTACACTTTCATGGGTAGGAAATGAGGAAAGTAGATATTTTGAACAGAGAAATATGATGAGAGTGGTGTCAGAGACTGGTTGAACTTTTTAAAAAAATATTCACTTAAAATATTGTAATTTATTTATTTGGCTATGCCAATTGAGCTTTGAAATGCATTTGTGTTAGGGGTCAAGAGAGCCCTGGTGAGTTGAAGATAAAACAGTAGAGGTCCCCGGGCATTGGGAGCTCCATGGAGGAAACAGCAACAGGGACTGGATGTCAGTTTTGGAAATGCTCAGCTTGAGGAGACATGGAGCCATTGTAAAGGAAAACTGCATCAGGCATTGAAGGTAGAAGACGTGAACCTGTATGAATACAGGGCCGGGAGAGGAACATGTGAGTCATAATTGCCTTTTCAGTTTTTACTGCTTTTTCCATTCCTCACGATTTACTCTTTTGTACTTTAATGCTGGCATGTTATTTATGTTAATAATAAACCTCATTTATCTTGAAGATAGCTTTCTGTTAAGCTGCCATGAACTCTTCAAACTTATTTTTCTTGGTGACAAATAAATGATGATAAGGCTATGGCCTGTCACAGTTTCCTAACTTTGGACAAATTTATCCATTGCTGTGAGTTAAGTACATTAAGATGAACATTTCACAGATTCTAATGGCCTAGTGGCATCATCAAGGCAGGAAATTGGAATTTGTGAGCTCTTTAGCAGAAGAGCAGAGAGTTCCTCTAAAACAGTTAAATGAAGCTTTACAGTTTTTATCCTAGGTCAGATTTTTTAAATAGGAAGGGATGAGGGTCATGATGCTGAGAAAATAACAATAGGTTTTTGTTTGTCTTTTTTTTTTTTGGCTGTGCTGGCCCTTTCCTTGTGGACTTTCTCCAGTTGCAGCATGTGGGCCTCTTTTGTGGAGCATGAATTTAGTTGCATTTGGGATCTTAGTTCCCTGCCCAGGGATCAGACCTGTGTCCCTGCATTGGAAGGCGAGTTCTTAACCACTTGACCACCAGGGAAGTCCCTCAGTTGACTGATTTAAACCCTATCAGAGCTAAAAATATTGAATACCTTCATAGCTACATCTAGACTGGTACTTGACCAAGCAACTGGGCACCAGAGCCATGGTGTCACACAAAGTTAACCATCAGATACCCTTAACAGGGGCTTCCCAGGTGATCCTAGTGGTAAAAAGCACCAATGAAGGAGACATATAAGAGATACGGGTTCAGTCCCTGGGTTGGGAAGATCCCCTGGAGGAGGGCATAGCAACCCACTCCAGTATTCTTGCCTGGAGAATCCCATGGACAGAGGAGCCTGTCGGGCTGCAGTCCACAGGGTCACAAAGAGTCAGACACAATTGAAGCAACTTAGCACAAAGGATGCACCCTTAGAATAATTTTCTGTCGGAACTTTTGTTGTAGCCACCTAGCTTATCTTCCCACCTCCCATGCCAAATACTTCCATCTATCCCTATTCTGCTAAGAAGACCTTTGAAGGAAAGATATCAGCGTGGGGGAGTTTGGTTCTAAGCAGCATAAGTAATAATCATAGTCACTGCCATAATATATTGCTTTAACATTTCCCAAAGCACAGTTTTGATTAATCTTTAAACCTCTGTGCTATCTGAAGCCCTCTAACTTTTCAGCCCCATTACCCCCAAAGTGCTCTCAGTTCATCACAGGCACTGAAGCACAGTGACTTTGCTCTGTGAAACTGAACCAACACTAATATAAGGCAGAACAGAAGACGAATACTTACCAACCCTGGATACTCACTGGAAGGACTGATGCTGAAGCTGAAGCTCCAGTACTTTGGCCACCTGATGTGAAGAGCTGACTCATTGGAAAAGATGCTGATGCTGGACAAGATTGAGGGCAGGGGGAGCAGGGGGTGACAGAGGATGAGATGGCTGGATGGCATCACTGATTCAATGGATATGAACTTGGGCAAACTCTGGAAGATGGTAAGGGACAGAGAGGCCTGGCATGCTGCAGTTCATGGGGTCACAAAGAGTTGGATGCAACTGAGCAACTGAACAGCAACAAGAGGATAGGAATGAAGAAGGGGCCCTGGGAGATGATGAGTTGATGTGGGTAGTTCAAGATTTTCAGATCTGGAAAAACTTCATTAAGCTGGGGAGGAAGGAAAGGGGAAAATAGGCCGTGTTGGGGCTGAATTGGATCTTCTCTCCCCACCCTGCATCCCTCCATCCCTTGCCAACCAGTTCATGTGTTCAAGTCTTAGCTCCTGATATAGCAGAGTGTGATTGTATTTGCAGACAGGATCTCTACAGAGGTTATTAGACTAAAATGAGGTCATTGGGGCAGGCCCTAGTCCAGTGTAACTGGTGTCATTACACGAAGAGGGAATCTGGCCACAGACATGCACAGAAGAAAGACCATGTGAGGTCACAGGGGGAAGGTGGGTGTTTGCAAGACCAAGGAGAGAGGCTTCAGGAGAAACCAACCCTGCCCACACCGTGAGCTTGGACATCAAGCCTCCAGAACTCTGAGAAAATAGATTTCGTGGTTAAGCCACTTAGTCTGTGGTCCTATGTTATGGCAGCAAACTTATACAGGTTGGAGTGAGGCAGGGCTCAGGGAACACAGAGGGAGCTAAAGCCGAGAGGTGGCAAAAATGTAGAGTGTGTGATGGATGAGGACTGAGCATTTAAGTCAGCAGTAATAGTTAAACTGGTTTTCAGAATGCGCTGGAAATTTTCCTGGTACTTCAATTAACTATCTTCTAGTTTTGTGGAAAAGGGATCTCTGATTATGTTTTGTTTGGTCTTAATGAGGCAAAGCCATAAAGAGTCCACCTGCCAATGCAGGAGATGCTGGTTCAAACCCTGGTTGGGAAGATACTCTGGAGAAGGAAATGGTAACCTACTCCAGTATTCTTGCCTGGAAAATCCCATGGACAGAGGAGCCTGGTGGGCTATAGCCCATGGAGTCGCAAAGAATCAGACACAGCTGAGCAACGAAACAACAAGAGAAAGCACCTCCACGAGAAAAGAGTTTCTCATAAATCCCAGACCAGAGCTTTGTTTCTAAAGCTTGGGTTCCTTGTGGACTGTGAGGGAAGACTCTGTTTTGCTCCTTAACTACCATCCCGTCTCCAGTCATTATTTAAGATCCAGATGGTAGGATGAAAGCCAGGTGGCAGAGATTCTCTTGCTGTTTTCGTTCTCTGTTATTTTACCACTCACATGAAGGTCATAGCAATCTTCTGTTATCCTTTTTAGCTTGGATTGGTGAAAGTGCCAGCATTTCCCTTAATTTTTCTTTTCTTTCTTTCTCTTCCTTTCTTCTTTTTTCCATACTCTGCAGCTTGGAGTATCTTAGTTCCCTGACCAGGGATTGAGCCCACTCTTGGCAGTGAAAGTGTGGAGTTCTAACCACTGAACTGCTAGGAAGTTCCCTCTTTCTTTCTATAATAGATTGTATTTTTTTTTTAAGAACAGTTTTAGATTTACAGGAAAATTATGAAAATAGTACAGAAAATTCTATAAAATTGGGCTTCCCAGGTGGCGCTAGTAGTAAAAGAGTGACCATGCAGGAGACAGAAGAGATGCGGGTTCAGTACTTGGGTTGGAAAGATCCCCTGGCGAAAGAAATGACAGCCCACTCCAATATTCTTGCCTGGGACATCCCATGGACAGGGGAGTCTGGTGGGCTACAGTCCATGGGGTTGCAAAGAGTTGGGCACATGACTGAGCGACAGAAAGTTCATATCTAACTCAGATCCAGTTTCCCATGTTTTTAACATCTTGGTATGGCACATTGGTCGTAATTCGTTGTCCAGTCTTGATATGCTAAGTCCTTGTTTTATTGTTTCCTTCGTTTTCACCTAAAGTCCCTTTTCTGTTACAAGACCTCATCTGTAGCACCACATTACATTTACATTCTCCTGTTTCCCTGGATTCCTCTTGGCTGTGACATTTTCTCAGGCTATTTTTTTGTTTTTGATGACCTTGACAGTTTTGAGACATACTGGTCAGATATTTTGTAGAATATCCCTCTGTTAAGATTTGTCCGATGTTTTCTTCATGGTTACACTGGGGTTATGGGTTACTGGGAGGAAGAACATAGAGATAAAATGTCGTATTCATCATTCATGTCCAGGGTGCCTGTGTCAGCGCTATCTGATGACTTCTCATGTTGGTCTGCTCACCTGGCCCAGGTGGCATTGGCCATGTTTCTCCACTGTCAGGTATCCTGTACCATACTCTTTGAAATAAAATCACCATGAGCAGCACACACTCAAGGAGTGGGGACCCTCCATTTTTTAAACACAAAAACATGTGAAGTAGTTTTGGAGGAACGGGTGTGAGTGATGGGATGTTACTGAATTAGGAGGAGCGCCAAAGGAACAGAAAGGAAAACAGAAGAACTGAAAGCAGCCAACCTCAAAACATGCGTTTTTAGTTTGTTTCAGAAAAAAATACTCCTTACTGTTACCATAAGAAGTAAGAAAATCATTTATTTGAACTTTGTAATTTGTGAAATCAAGATAGATTTCAACCTTGGCCTTTTTTTCTTGTTGATTTTAATTATGGCAAACAGTTCTTATCTGTTCCACTGTACACTTATCTGTACCACTGGGACACCAAAGATACTGTTGCAGCCAGAAATGGAAAGATTAAGTTGGTCTGTCTTTCCTTATTAATTGAAGAGTTATAGAACATTGCTTTCTTAAAGGCAGTGCCTTGACAGTTACATTTACTGGGCAGTCCAAGTTCAGTGCAAAGAAACAGAGGAAAACAATAGAATAAGAAAGACTAGAGATCTCTTCAAGAAAATTAGAGATACCAAGGGAGCATTTCATGCAAAGATGAATACAATAAAGGATAGAAACAGTATGGACCTAACAGAAGCAGAATATATTAAGAAGAGGTAGCAAGAATACACAGAATAACTGTACAAAAAAGATCTTAATGACCCAGTAACCACAACTGTGTGATCACTCACCTAGAGCCAGACATCTTGGAGTGCAAAGTCAAGTGGGCCTTAGGAAGCATCACTATGAACAAAACTAGTGGAGGTGATGGAATTCCAGCTGAGCTATTTCAAATCCTAGAAGATGATGCTGTAAAAGTGCTTCACTCAATATGCCAACAAATTTGAAAAACTCAGCAGTGGCCACAGGACTGGAAAAGGTGTTTTAATTCCAATCCCAAAGAAAAGCAGTGCCAAAGAATGTTCAAACTACCACACAGTTGCACTCATTTCATATGCTAGCAAAGTAATGTTCAAAATTCTTCAAGCTAGGCTTCAATAGTATGTGAGCTGAGAACTTCCAGATGTTCAAGCTGGATTTAGAAAAGGATTTAGAAGCAGAGATCAAATTGCCAACATCCATTGGATCATAGAAAAAGCAAGACAATTCCAGAAAAAACATCTGCTTCATTGACTACGCTAAAGCCTTTGACTACATGGATCACAACAAACTGGAAAATTCTTAAAGTGATGGGAATACCAGACCATCTCACCTGCCTCCTGAGAAACTCAGATGCAGGTCAAGAAGCAACAGTTAGAACTGGACGTGGATCAACAGGCTGGTTCCAAATAGGAAAAGGAGTACGTCAAGGTTGTATATTGTCACCCTACTTATTTACCTTCTATGCAGAGTACATCATGCAAAATGCCAGGCTGGATGAAGCACATGCTGGAATCAAGATTGCCGGGAGAAATATCAATAACCTCAGATATGCAGAGGACACCACCCTTGTGGCAGAAAGCGAAGAAAAACTAAAGAGCCTCCTGATGAAGGTGAAAGAGGAGAGTGAAAAAGCTGGCTTAAAACTCAGCATTCAGAAAACTAAGATCATGGCATCTGGTTCCATCACTTCATGGCAAATAGATAAGGAAACAGTGGAAACAGTGACAGACTTTATTTTCTTGGGCTCCAAAATCACTGCAGATGGTGACTGCAGCCATGAAATTAAAAGACGCTTACTCCTTGGAAGGAAAGTTATGACCAACCTAGACAGCATATTCAAAAGCAGAGACATTACTTTGCCAACAAAGGTCCGTCTAGTCAAGGCTATGGTTTTTCCAGTGGTCATGTATGGATGTGAGAGTTGGACCATAAAGAAGACTGAGTGCCGAAGAATTGATGCTTTTGAACTGTGGTGTTGGAAAAGACTCTTGAGAATCCCTTGGACTGTGAGGAGATCCAACCAGTCCATCCTAAAGGAGATCAGTCCTGAGTGTTCATTGAAAGGACTGATGCTGAAGCTGAAGCTGCTATACTTTGGCCTGCTGTGTAGAGCTGACTCATTAGGAAAAACCCTGATTCTGGGGAAGATTGAGGGTGGGAGGAGAAGGGGACAACAGAGGATGAGTTGGTTGGATGGCATCACAGACTCGATGGAGAGTTTGAGCAAGCTCTGGGAGATGGTGAAGGACAGGGAAGCCTGGCGTGCTGCAGTCCATGGTGTTGTAGAGTCAGACACGACTGAGCGACTGAACAACAGCCAAGTTCATGAGAGCTTTTCATAGCCTGACCTGTCCTGGGTTCTTGTTTTTGTTGTTCAGTCACTAAATTGTGTCTGACTCTTTTCGACCCCATGGACTGCAACATATCTTTCTCCTCTGTCCTCCATTATCTCCCGGAGTCTGCTCAGATTCACGTCCATTGAGTCTGTGATGCTATCTAACCATCTCATCCTCTGCCGCTGCCATCTCCTGTTGCCTTCAGTCTTTGCCAACATCAGGGTCTTTTCCAATGAATGGACTCTTCACATCAAGTGGACAAGATATTGGAGCTTCACCTTCAGCATCAGTCCTTCCGATGAATATTCAGGGTTGAATTCCTTTAAGAATGACTGGTTTGATCTTGCAGTCCAAGAACTCTGAAGAGTCTTGTCCTGGTTTATTATTTCTATAAAATTATAGACAGAGGGTCTCATTACTTCCCTCTAGTGGTCAGCTTTATAATTTGAATTCTAGCTGGGAAAACAAGAGAAGCTTCAAATTTAGAGCGATCTTCCTTGATAATTTTCCTTCATATTTTAATATGGACGCTAAAAGGACAAGGTGTCTGAATTTTAGTGTGTCTTTTTGGATGAATTCTTAAATGAGGCAGTGTTTTCAGGAGGTAAGTAATTATAACTTGATTAAAATGTAAAGCGATGATTAGTATTCTCGGCAGAAGGTTTGCCTAACTACTGTTATACTGAGAACCTCAGCGGCCATTTGATTTTAACCAGGGAGTTGAATTTGGCTTCTTTTAAGTGTTTTATCAGCCCTGTAGAAGCAAGTGCGTATTCTAGATAAACCTGGAAACCACAGAGCTCTATAGGGCTAAGAGTGAGAGAGTCCTCTAGAGTATTGTTTGACATTCCTTCACAGATAAAATTTTATCTGCAGTGCAGGAAATGCCCTTTTTTAAAAAAGAGCTCCACATTGGCATTCATTACTTTACCATGCTTTAAAAAATGATGCAGTGCTTTTCATAGGATGCTATCTCTACATATTCTTAGAAAGTTGAACTAATTTACAGAATGTGAGACTGGCTTTGTGTCATTCTTGATGGAGATGGTGGGTGACACAGTCCTGGAGTGTATAGGTACTAATCCTTTCAATGAGTTCTTTGTGATCAGACCTGGAGTTTCATTTCAGGAAGAGCCAGAGGGGATGTCTCTAAGGAAGGCAACAAAATCAATTTGAAATCTGCAAGTCCCCTCAGATGTGCTCCTGATCAGGACAGAAGCAGAACTTGAGAGGCACTGAGCCCTGCTTCTGTTGAGAAGTAAGAAGGAAGGAATTCACACAGAGAACCAGGATTCAACCAGTCATCTCTTTGTATCTGTCTGTAATGCTGTTGTTGCATACCATACCATATGGATAGGGTCAAGGAGAAGTTGATATATCTTTGTTTTCCTAAACAGAAGTGCCTTTAGTAACGAGGTTGCCTCTCTGTCATTGCTCATCCAGCTCCACCTGATCCACTGGAACTCCACCTTGTTTGGCAGTATCGATGAGGCTGTGGGGAAGCCCCATGGAATCGCTATCATCGCTTTGTTTGTCCAGGTAAACGGTCTCCTGTTAAGATTACTACATTGTTCAGAGATGCTTCTTTTCTAATTCATTGTGCAGAAGGTTTTTTGTTCTCTCTCAGTTTTACTACTTAGAAGGGACATTAAGTGCTTATACAGAGAACATTGGTAGTTTAAAAATAGAAAACTTGGGGCTTCCCTGGTAACTCAATGGTAAAGCATTTGCTTCCCAATACAGGAGACATAGGTCAATCCCTGGTCCCGGAAGATCCCATCTGCCTCAGACCATCTAAGCCCGTGTGCCACAACTATTGAGGCTATGCTGTAGGGCCTGGGAACAGCAACTTTTGAGCCCATGTGCGGCAACTACTGAAGCCCGAGGGCCTTATAGCCTGTGCTCTGTAAGAGAAGCCATGCCACGGCAGTGAGAGGCCTGGGGACCACAGCTTGAAGGTAGCCCCCACTCAGAGTAACTAGCGAAATCTGTGCAAAGACCCAGCATGGCCAAAAATAAAGAAATAAAATTAAAAAAAAGAAAAAGAAACTGTGGTCTCTGTGGATCAAGTTCAGCCATATTCACTGGTAGAAAATGGTTCAGTGTGTTATCAGAAATTTTTTTCAGAATGGCATTCAGAGTCATTGGAGAAATGAATGAGAAAATGTCTCCTAAAGGCAGAGTTCATTTCATTAATGAAAAAGAGTTTCAGGAAATGTTTTTGGACCCTGCCTCACTGCAAAATCTAAGAAAAGTCCATAGTATAATCGTGCAGTAGATTCCTTTAGCTATTTGTTATGAGTAATTTTTTTTCTAAGATGATTGGAAGAGCCTTGTAGAAAAACATGGATGAAATAAGACTGACAAAAACCTTGGTGGATAAAGAGTTTAGATATGAACTCTTTGTTGGGCAAAGAACATTATATGCATTGAGTGAAATATACTCCTGGAGGAGGAAATGACAACCCACTCCAGTATCCTTGTCTGGAGAATCCCATAGATAGAGGAGCCTGGTGGGCTACAGTCCATGGGGTCGCAAAGAGTTGGACACAACTGAACATCTAACATACTTACAGTAAAATGTACAAATTGGACCGTATGCTTTCAAAGGTAAGATTTTAGTTTTTCAGGTGACTCTTTTAAACTTTGTCGTATCGTCTTCTTGATGCAATAAAAGATTTAGAGCTGAAAGAGACCCTGGAGGGGGTTCCCAGGTGGCTCAGTGGTAAAGAATCCTCCTGCCAATGCAGGGCGTGAAGGAAGATCCATATTATCTATGTGACGATGCCTTTCTCAGGAAAGAGCAATATCACAGAAACTGAGCACAGATGTTCACGGAGGAAAGAAGGGCTGATCCTGAGTGTCAGCCAAGGCAGAGAGGAAAGGACCACATCTGGGCCTTGCACTTAGGTCAGAGGCTGGGAAAGCGGAGGGGAGGGTCCAGGCAGTGAGGATGGACTTGGCTTTCAAGAAACTTGACTCAAAGACAGAAGGGGTGATAACTAGCGATGAGGTGCCCAGCTAGGTTCAGTTTGTTTCGTTTTGAGATCCAGGGTGGGCCTGTGTTTTTATTCTGAGCAAAAAGAGCTGGTGCAGGACTTCCCTGGTGGTCCAGTGACTGAGACTCTGCACTCCCAGTGCAGGGGGTCCGAGTTTGATCCCAGGTTGGGCAACTAGATGCCGCATGCTGCAATTGAGAGTTTGCTTCCTGAAAAAAAAAAGATCCCTCATGCCACAGTGAAGATTGAAGATCCTTCCTATCCCAACTAAGACCCAGTGTAGACAAATAAATAATTACATAAAAAAAAAAAAAAAAACTAGTGCAGATATAGTTTGAAAATACTGCAGGAAAGGAGATGATTGATGTAGAAGAGCCCCAGAGGAAGTGGGGGGTGTCAGATGAGAGTTATATGGATGCACTGACCCTGGACAGGAAGGGCCCACCCTTTCTCCAAAACAGAGGGCTAGGAGGAAAGGGTGGGCACCAATGGCAAGCACGTTTAGGTGAAGAAAGACAGGAAATTAGGGGAGTTCATGCCTGATGACCTGTATTATCTCCCAGACACGCACAGCAAAATTATTTATAGAGCAGAGGAAATGTGGGTGTGGGATTGAGTTTTGAAATAGCTCAGGAGGTGAATGACAACAGACTTGACTGTCAGGGTGGGAGACCGACTTGAAATTGAACATCACAGATAGTCTAGGACAGCGGACAGTGGGCTAGTCTCTTCATCCACTGTGAGGTGCAGAGAATTCTAGCAAATTAATTGTGGCATCGATGGGTTGCAGAGCAGTTGATTTAGGAGGGCAGAGGGACTAGAGGATGGAGAGATGTCTTCCAGGGTAGGCAGGAAAGGAAAGAGACAGAGCCAAGAGGGACCCCAGGGCTTGACTCCTTGTGATCAGTGAATAGGAAGAAAGAGAAGAGAGGAGAGGGATGGATGGGTGGGCAGGTACGGTCAGAGGGGATGGTCTGTGGAGTTGTGGGTGTCAGAGTGGAAACAAATCCAGGGCACATTCTCAGGATTGGTTGACAGAGGTGGGATGGAGCTGAGGGACATGGAGTGAGGGGTCAAGAGAGAGGCCAGGGAGGGCATAGGTCACACCCAGGGATGCTGAAGTCCTCTGGGGTGACTGCAGGAGGGAACGACCATTGGTTGTTACCAGTGGATCAGTGAGTGATAGTGGAGCCAGGATAGTATGGGAGGAGGGCAGTCCACTCAGAGGGGGCTGGCCTTGGGCTTGTGAAACAGAAGACCCATCAGAAGGTAACAGCCAGGCACTGGCCAGAGCTCTTAATCTCATCTTTGAGGGAGGCTGCACAGTGTCCACTCATAAGGCTTGGAGTGAAGACCTTGAGCAGATCCAAGGGGTTCACAGAGACCAGGAGGTGTCAGGGAGCTTGTCAAAGATGTGGCATCGTCCCATTCCAGAGGGTGTGGTGGGAAGTGAGGGGATTAGCCATAGAAGTTGAAAAATTCAGGGCTTTGCAGGGCTGAGGTTCTCAGAGAGGAAACTGACCGGAGGGCTGGCATTCTGGGCAGTGGTGAAAGGTGGCGAAGGGCAGAGGTCAGAAGTTACCTAGTTGCGGGTGGACTCTTGGCCCCAGGTTGCGTTGTCACCCACACTGTTGTAGGATTTTAGGGACTGGGCTGTGCAGAGCATCATCTTTATTTTCTTTTTGGTGGCTGTAACCTCTTCAGGCAGGACTTTGACAAAGAATGGAAGGAACGAGATGGAGCGATAGCTGGAATTGGCTGCAAAATATAGTTATGTCCACAAAGTATAGAACCTTTATAGATAGAAAGAGGCAGTAATAGTTATTAAATGCTGTATTTGATGCTGTGTGGCATTCTGAGTAAGAGTGATCTGGGTAATAATCACTGAGTTTCGATGCACCGTGCCCTATTCTAAGGTTTTTGTTTGACTGAGTCTTTTTTTCAACTCCGTCACTTGAATCCTCCCTGCTGTATAGAGAAGAAAGCTGAAGGACAGAGAGGTTAGGTAAACTTGCTCAAGACTGAAAAGTGAGTCAAGGTCGGAACCCAGCATCCAATGCAAGTGACCTTGTTCCTGGGCCACTAAACTGTGTGGCCTCACAGTGTTCAGACGTGGGCTGTTCAGAGAATTATGCTCTGATCAGAGATGCGTGAAGTGACGACAAAGCCCACCTGTGGGTGTAAGCATCCAAATACTACATTTTGCTTAAACCAGTACAACAGAAAGTGGAAGTGTTAGTTGCTCAGTCATGTCTGACTCCTTGCAACCCCATGGACTGTAGCCTGCCAGGCCTCTGTCCATGGAATTTTCCAGGCAAGAATACTGGAGTGGGTAGGCATTTCCTTCTCTAGGTGATCTTCCTGATCTAGGGATTGAACCTGGGTCTCCCACAGTGCAGGCAGATTCTTTACTGTCTGAGCCACCAATACAGCAAAGGAGTCTGTTTTTCCCTGAAGGTGGGGTGCAGGCATCTGCCTACAGGTCCACACTTTGACACCAAGGAGTACATTTTGCCTAAGATACACACACACACACACACACACACACAGAGTAACTTAAGAGAATTCATTTTCTATTTCTAGAGCCTATCTCAGGAATTGCAAACATTTGGAAAATATAATCTTGATTATTTGGAACTCAGTGGCCTGTGTTAGGTTGTATGAGTTTCCTGTCGCACCTCTTTCCTTTGATCCCCTTTGACCTAGTGTTTTTCCAAGTTGGTTCACAATGGAGAGAAGCCGGGCGAGTGAACATGGTGACAGCTCTTGTAGGTCCTTGTGGATCATTCTCCAAAAATTTATGTGCAAAAGAAAAAGCAAACCATAACAGGGATTGTTTATCTGACATAAGTGGTCTCTGTTGTGACTGCCTTCCATTAGCATGGACAGAAACTGTTGAAACTTGACTGAAAAGTAGAAATGAGATTACACTTATAATTTTTAAAGTTAGAGTCAAGAATACCTCACATCATATTCTTTTTAAAATCTCAAATTCCTTGGGACATTTTATGCACTGAAAATATGTGATGATATATAATGCTTTAAAATAGAAAGCTACAAACAGCATATTCTTATTTATTTAAGAATAAATAGGTGATTACAGAGTTATGTCCAATGATAAGAAATAAGTGTCTCAATTTCAGTGACTTTAGCATATGAAATCACATACTTATTTTTTGGAGTTAATAAAAAATTTTCAACATGAATACAGTCATTATAATAATGATCTAGAAATGCTAAAAGTAAAAATAGAAGGCTTTGGGCGTGTGTGAATAGTTCTAATTTAGAAATATCCTCAAAACTTTTATGTTACAGTGTTATGTGATTAGATATATATATAAACATAAATATGTTAATAAATATATAAATACAAATGTGTAGGACAGTGGGTAAAATCTATACCTAGCAAGGTAAATTTAGAATAGATTCTTGGAAATGCCCAGGAACATATCTAATACTTTCTTGTACTTTAATTGCCTTTAGTAGATGTTGACCTATTTATTAAGAAGTAAGTCTTGTATTCCCAAGAAGGACTTTCAGGTGAACTTGAACTTCACTTCAGTTGGTTATTTTACTTACGTATTTAAATGCTTAGTAGCTATGGTTTATACTTTATACATTGCAGATCGGAAAAGAGCACGTGGGCCTGAAGGCTGTGACTGAAATCCTCCAGGATATTCAGTATAAGGTAAGTCATTCTCTAAAAGAAGATAAAAATACTGGTTAGGTAAGAGCCTTCCATGTCTATCCTCGGGCTTGGAGATTCCCTAAAAGGACTCAGACAAGCCGTTAGTCTCCTGGTTGTGGTTTATTCCAGTGGAGGAATACAGATCAAAAAAAGTCAGCACAGTGAAAAGGTGGGTGGGGCGCAGTCCTGGAGAAACCAGGTACAAGCTCTCAGACGTGCCCTCCCAGTCGAGGTGCCTGGGGGCACAGCTGATTCTCCCAGCAGTGATGGCACAGCACTTGTGAAGCGCTGCTAGCCAGGGAAGTTTACCCGAGCCTTGGTGTCCAGGGATTTTATTGGGGGTCAGTTATGCCTGGGCAGTGCCTCAGGGACTGACCTCAGCTATGCTGACTCCAGCCCTCCAGCCCCAACCCTGAGCAAAACCAGGCTTCCACCATAAATTACTTTGTTGGGATAAACTTATCTGGTCCAACTGGTACAGCCTGCCCAAGGCCTCAGGCACACAGAGCCACTCTTATCAGGAGGCTTATTCCAAGGACTCAGAGACCATCTCCCAGGAGGCAGCCAAGGGCTAGGCTTGAAGACAGGACTTTTTGGGGGAATTGTTTAGGATTTGAGCAACCCAGGCCTCCTGTGTACATCTTTCTGCCCTCTGGATATAGGGAGGTAGTATAAATGAAAGAAATAAAAATTGTGGCGACCACACTTCAGAGTATTTATGTGAAAAGAGAAGCAACACAAGCTCACATAAGTCATAAGTGATACCTCCCTGAGAAGGTGACTTAAGGTTGATTTGCCCCAGTGGCTCAGCAGATAAAGAGTCTGCAGTACAGGAGACTCAGGAGACCCAGGTTCGATCCTGGGTCAGGAAAATCTGGAGAAGGAAATGGCGACCCACTCCGGTATTCTGGAGTCCATGGGGTTGCAAAGAGTCGAACACGACTAAGCAACTGAGCATGTACCTACTGTGCTGCCAAGAAGGTTAGAAACTGAGAGCAGAGTTTCAGGAGGAAAGTCATTTCTAAAGACTCCCTGGGTCAAGGCCCACATCTCTACTCCAGGAGCAGGAAAGGCAGTGATGAGGGGCAGACAGACACTGGATGGACACTTTTAAGTTTCACACCAGGAATTATAGGGAAATTCCTGAGCTGTGGCCATAGCAAAAATAGTTACAGACTCAGAGCAGGAACGTCCTGTTGGAACCAAGCCGTGTCACTCCAGTGAGAAGACAGATTGACACACCCACAAACCTGTGGGATCTGGCATTCAGAAAAGACTTCAGGGCTTTCGCTGGCGGGTTCAGTGATTAAGGATCCATGCTTCCACCGCAAGGGGCATGGGTTTGATCTCTGGTCAGGGAAGTAAGATCCCACATGTACAGTGTGGCCAAAAAGAAAAGACTTCAACCTCGATTTTTAGTGCTTATAAATGTTCTTATTCTAAAATTTTGTGTTAACGTGGGGTACATTTTCTTTTTTTCAGGGGAAGTCCAAAACAATACCCTGCTTTAATCCTAACACTTTATTACCAGGTAAGCATTTATTGGGTTGCATAGGGTAAATTTTAACTGTGGCTGTGACTGCATTGTTTTTCTCAGAATATACACAACTGTGTCTTACGAGTTAGTAAGCTTTCTTTATAATTAATGTTCTTTGTAGTTGTTACCAGTTTCAGATTGTTCTAAACTTGGGAGTAAACTTTTTGAGATAATAAACATTTTACCACTGAGCTTCCCTGGTGGCTCAGACAGTAAAGAATCCACCTGCAGTGCAGGAGATGAAGGTTTGATCCTTGAGTCGGAAAGAGCCCCTGGAGAAGGGAATGGCAACCCACTCCAGTATTCTTGCCAGTATTCTTGCCAGTATTCTGTCCAGCCTGGTGGGCTACAGTCCATGAGGTCGTAAAGAGTTGGACACAATTGAGCACACACACACACACACACACACACACACACACACACACACACACACACCTGGTATAGTATATCAAGTGTTTATGTATCTAGTTTATATAACCATATTTAAATATGTATAGGAATTCATTGATACAAAATCACTATAAATAATAGAGGATACATCATGTTCTCCATTGATTGTTTTCTTCATATGATTAGTTTTAAAATATATATGTGAGGCTTCAGTTTAAAAATGACATCTTTCTGAGACATGTTATCTGGATGGTTTGTAAGTTTGAAAATGATTGTTGGACTCTTCCAAATTATTTTTCATTAACTCATCTTTCCGTGATTGGTCCATGTGGTGGCACAGATCCCTTGCTGCGTGATTACTGGGTCTATGAAGGCTCTCTCACCATCCCGCCCTGCAGCGAAGGTGTGACCTGGATATTATTCCGATACCCTCTGACAATATCCCAGCTACAGGTGAGAGGAGGGCTTTAACCTTCCAGGATGAAGTTTTGCATTAAAGGGTAAATTTTCTCTCTGTAAAAGGGAAATGTCTGTTTCATGTTCTTGCTCCTTTCGGCTCAATTAGATCAGTCACATCTCTTCAGATAAAGTTAAATGTCTTGAGCCAGTGAAAGTAGTTGAAAGGTTAAGGATGAACAAAACCCAGCTTCCATTTACCATCTGTATTTTAAAAGTCAGTTTTTATAGAGTAAATAGAAGTCAGTGAAATACCCAAACTGTTCATTAGTCTAGTTACTGCTTCATGTGGGATTTCTCAGGTATTGGAGAGGAGAAAGTTCTTGGAGGTGAGGTGAGAACACTGGTTATTTCTGTAACTCACACTCGGGCTTTGTAATAGCTCTTTCTTGGCTTGTACAGGAAAATTCTGTATGGAGAGAGTGGGGGACCTAGAAAGAATGCCCTGTAAAGTTCTGGATTGTTCTCTAGCCACTTTTGGTCTGCTGTCCCCCACCTTGGGTTCAGCGTAGGTGCTCTAGATGCTAATGCAGCGTGTGAGGCACCAAGGTGAATTGTCACTGGGATGTCACTGGTGGGGCAGGATGCATGCTCACTACAATGTGTTTCAACATTGATTTTGACGTTATTAGTATCATAATATTTGATACTAAATGTACCATTTGTTAATGCTAAGAAGACAGCATTATTAATGATCACTCTCAAAAGACTTAGGCAATATGCTAAATAAATAAGCTAAATTTCCTTTAGAAATTCTTTACAAACTATTATACCCCTTATATTTTATAAGAAGTTCAAGTTTATTCACTATTCAGAAAAGCTTTCTTTTGTTTGTCCTTAAATCTTTAAAACACCTCTTTCAGCTCTGAACAGTTTCTTCTTTCTCTTTTTCTGAGGATTGACTTTAAAAGATACCCATTCAGCATCTTCATTGTTTCATTGTTTTAGAAGCTTTGATCACACCACCTTTGGGTCTTCCTGGTTTTCATATGACAAATCCCAATTCCTTTATCTGGTCAGTCTTTTTTTTTTCTTATGAGAAACTATTCCTGAGTGCCAACCAGACACAGAGGATCCAGAGATTAAAACACAGTGTTTATTCTTAAAAAGTTCACTGTGGAGTTGAGGAGGCAGATGTTCATACAGGCAACTGTGTTGTGTCATAAGTAAGGCGCTCTGGAAGCACACAGGGCGAAAACCCAGTTCAGACTGGAAGGTCCAGGGAATAACTCCTGAAAAATATTAGGAGTGAGTCTGTTAAAGGAGAGGGAAGAAATTAGAAATTTGAGTTGAATGTTAAGAATAGAGGTTTGGACTAAAGAGATATAGACGAAATTTAACAGCAAAGATGGTAGCTGCTGTAACAGATATACCCCAAAACTTCAGTGACTGGGGACTTCCCTGGTGGTCCAGTGGTCAGGACTTTGCATTCCAATGCAGGGAATGTGGGTTCTCTCCCTGGGTGGAGAGCTAAGATCCCACATGTTTCAGGGCCCAAAAAACCAAAGCATAAAACAGAAGCAATATTGTAATAAATTCAATAAAGATTTTAAAAATGGTCCACATCACAAAAATCTTAAAAAATTTTCAATGACTTATCACAGTAAGAATTTATTTTTTTTTTTACACTCTTAAAATCTAACAGATGTATTTTTTCTTCACAGTCAAGGCTTTTCTCTGTGTAGCCACTCAGGAAATGGGGTTGCAAGACACTCTGCCATCTTTAATACCTCTCTTCTCTTAGGTGTGGGAATATAGTGAGCAGGAGGGGGAAACATGTGGAGGATCTGAAGGGAGACTGCTTTCTAAAGAGTAGACTGAGAAATGGAGAACACCATTTATGCTTCCATTCTATTGGCTGGAACTTAACCCATGGCCACACCTGGTTGTAGGGGAAGCTGAGAAGTGAATTCTAGCTTCATGTCCAGGAAATAGAAATGAATTTGATGATCTGTTCAGCTCAAGTTGAGAAAGACAAGAGAGCCCAGCTGAATGCAAAACCTCAGTGCAGATGGAGGAGACAGGGAGTCAAGGGCTTGCCCATGGGCCTTGGGGACAGCCAGGAGGGAGTGATGTCCTGGGATCCAGGACAGGAGAGAGGATTTCCAAGTTGTGGAGAAGGGAGGTAAAGAGTGACAGATGCTACAGAGACTCTAAATAAGATGCGTGCATCTCATGCAGGTAGAAAATACAGTAAGTGCCCTACATACGAAGCTTTAGGTTGTGAACTTTCAAGATGCGAACGAGGTACTGCACTGTAAGGTTAAAAATGTTTTCTTTCTTGTGTTTGTTTATGTATTATTTCTGTGAAAAGTATAGACCTATTATAGAGCAGTACTATGTAGCCAGTTGTATTAGTTGGGTATACCTGGGCTAACTTTGTAGGACTTACAAACAAACTGGACTTCCCAACATGCTCTTGGAACAGAACTCTTTCCTATGTAGGGAACTTACTGTAACTATGCTTTATAAACATATGCCCAGGAGGCCACTGCTTGATTCTCACTCTTCACTCTTTTTTTAAAGTTAATTCCATTTATGTATTTTATTATTTTGTCTGTGATGGGTCTCTGTTGCTATACATAGGCTTTCTCTAGTTGCAGTGCAAGGGTTTCCCATTGCAATGGCATCTTTTGTTGCAGAGCACAGGCTCTAGGGGGCTCGGGTTTCAATAGTTACTGCATGTGGAGAAGAAGCCAGTAGTTCTGGTTCTTGGGCTCTAGAGTTGAGGCACTGTAGTCATGGCTCATGGATTTAGTTGCCTTTTGGCATGTGGGATTTTCCCGGACCAGGGATAAAACCCACGTCCCCTGCATTGGCAGGCGGATTCTTACCCACAGCCAGGGAAATCTTCATGCTTGACTCTTGTTTCTTGCCCCAGTGTGTTCACTGGTGGATCTTGGTGCTTCTCTGTTGCTGAGCTTTGGCTTCTGTTCTCCAGTATCATTCCTCCACCATCCCTTTCTTTATGCTGTTCTGGCTGCTCTAGGTCCACACCCCAGCCCATCCAGCCAGTTTGCCGTGGAGAAAGCCTTCATCTCTTTTCAAAGTTGCCATCATGCAAGAAAAGATTCATGAACAAGGAATGTCATTGCCAGTTAACTGAATCATTAACTGAAGTGAGATGTTTCTGTGGAGCACTGAGCTGAATGGGACCCGGGATAAGAGTTTCAACTGTGTTAGTCACAGCGGAGGGGTCAGACTGGCAGAGGAAACAGAAGCAGCTCAGGGTCTGCAGTCACATTTGTTCAGCAGTTTAGGGGCAATTTTCTAAAAATAGGTCAAATCTTTAATGAAAAATAAACTTTTCCTCTGTAACCACAGTAAATGTCTATTTATTGAAAGTCAATTTGAATGAACCTGGCTGAGCCACAGAAAATTCTCAGTTCCACTTAGAATTCCACAAAGGATTCTCTCGCTAGCACAGTATTGGGGATGCTAACCAATAGTCTGTAATGTGATGATTTACTTCCATGTCATCCAGTAAATTATGCAACAACCCAGAGGCAACTCATCATGCCTTTTGGTCTTGCAGGCTTCAAAGGGAGCCATCCCCCTGAGCGAGGTCAGTGACAAAGTCTAACCTTAACTCACTAAGTCGTGCTCCTCAATTACTGGGAAATAAGCTGTGTTTTCCTCAAAGGGAGCCAAAGCCAAAGGAATGTGTATTTGAAGGAATAATTTCAACTGCTCTTGGAAATGGATAACTTTCCAGTTTCTTTTCAAGAAAAGAAGATGTAGGTGCTGTTAGTGCAGAACTCCGTTGCAGCATCTGTTCAGAGAGCAGGAGTGTGGAAATGGACACACACACACTCACATGTACATTAAATTGCAATTTAGAGTGATTTAGGGGAAAAAATGATAATCTTAGGAGAAAATGAATCAGTTTGTCCTTGATTTGAATGTTTCACTGTTGCTG
Source organism: Bos indicus x Bos taurus (assembly GCF_003369695.1). Taxonomy (NCBI): domain Eukaryota; kingdom Metazoa; phylum Chordata; class Mammalia; order Artiodactyla; family Bovidae; genus Bos; species Bos indicus x Bos taurus. The sequence continues at coordinate 26,282,660 of NC_040089.1, read as the reverse complement.
CTCATATAGTTCCAGAGAAAGCAGAGTCCAAAATAGAGAAGGTCCAGAGAGGCAGCAAAAATGAGAGGAACTAAGGGTAAAGGTGTGAATCTAGAATCAAAACCAAGAATTGAGGAGCCTCACCTTGTTGGGCTTGAAGAGGAGGAGAGAAACATAGAGACTGAGGCAGAGAGAGGATTGATATAGAAAATAACAAAAAGAATAGCAAATGGCAGGTGGATGGCTACTAAGTTGATTTTTTGAGAAACAAAGCTTTGTATTGAAGAAATAATGTGTCCTCTTATAGGGGTAACATATGTTACTAAGTAGTTGGGTGTTATGGGCTTCCCTGGTGGCTCAAACTTAAAGAATCTACCTGCCAATGCAGGAGATGCGAGTTCCATCCTCTGCCTGCTAGTCCAGGAGGAGGAGTTGGTACCTATAGTGTAGTATTGACAGCTGAGCCCAGCGTGAACCATTTACATCTTCCTGAGCACTAGAATCCTAGTGTCTGGGACTGGGAGCCCCTGGTTGGTCGGTTGACTTTTTCGTGTTGTTCTGGTTAGCAGACTGTATGCTACGGGAAGAAACCCACACAATTGGATGGATTTGGATAAGTGTAATTTAAAACATTTAAAAAAGTGATCTGTAACTATTGTCACTGGCTTGTCAGTGACAACGCAGGAGATGTGGGTTCGATCTCTGGGTTGGGAAGATCCTCTGGAGAAAGAAATGGCAACCCACTCCACTATAGTCCATGGGGTTGCAAAGAGTCGGACATGACTTAGCGAGTAAACAACAGCAGCAATTCATGTATTGTTATGAATTTCCTGGTGATAAAGGAAAATAAGATGAGAACAGGGACTTTTATGTGTTAGTTTTCTTTTAACATGATGACACATGAGATGTAAATCAAAACAAGTCTATTACAAAATGTGGGTAGGACCCCTGGAACTACTAAAAGCAATGTGTGCCAAACTTCAGACCCTAGAAATTAGCCTGTTAACTGCTGTCATGAAGAAAGCAGTTTTAAAGCTGAACTTTGAGTGAGCCATCAAGGTCAGATGTCAGTGAAGGCTGGAATGAACGTTGTAGACCGGTGGGCGTGCCACCCAGTTCAGGGAACAGTGGCTGCTCAGCTTTCTACCTTCACGGGTGAGGACGTGTCTCCCAAGTGTTAAATCTCTCTCCTCTCCATCTCTCTCTTTTAAATTGGCTGAACACACATACCATGTTTAAGTAGAGGAGCATTAAAAATCGATGAACTCGTACATACTGATTGATAATGATGGCCCCTGTATGGCCCTGACATTTGAATTTAGCTGAAGACTTTTATCTCGGAATATTATTCTGCTTCTTTCTCACTCTGTCTCATTTTGGTGCAATAACAGAGTGCGCACTCGAAACCATTTGAAGTGACTAAAGGATTCTGAGGGGTGGTTACTTCAGAAAAATTGGCATTTCAGAGAGATGTGTTTTTTCCCCTATCTTTGTTGATGTTTGAAGTCTTCAAAGCATCACTCTGATCAGAGAAAAACATTTCTTGTGAAGCAGTTCTCTCTGAGAAGGCAATGATTGGAGACTGGCCGGCTGTTGACTCAGATCTCTTCTAGAAGAAGTCGTTTTCACAGAAGGTATTTCAGGCTGAGGCCTGGGGCTTGAAAGATTTAGCTTCAGTTCAGAATACGTAAATACAAAGTTAACTCAGCTTTGCAATAAGCTTCAGAGTCAATAAGAAATGGAGTATTTCTTGAAATACCTCGAGGCAGTCAAGTTTTGAGTCCACAGTGCTCATTGGTGACCCTGTCCTGGGTTTATAGGTTCTGATTGCAGCTCTTACATATGATCACACACACAGGGAATGGGAGGAAAGAGAACCTTCTGTTTCTCAGTCAACTGGTTTATTATTTCTAGTCTCCTTTCTTGCATACAAAATTGTAGCTAAATAATCATCTCCAAACGCAGAAGCTTGGACTTCAGAAGTCATGTGGTTATTTATGAACATTCTCTGTGTGCTTGGAGCTGTGCTGAGTGTTTTCATGAATGATCTTATTTACCTCATATCACCCCTGGAATACTGTTATCACCTTCATCTCTGTTATTCACAGGTGGAAACTGAGCTTGAAAAGGAAGAGCAGTTGGGTTGTTTGGGTCTTGGGTAGCAGAGACTGGACAAGAACCAGCCTTTGGATGCAGTCTGTCCTTGAGCTTCATCTTCTTTTTGAAAAATCATAGGCTCCTCTGACTAAGAAGTTTCCCTTTCACTCCATCTCAGGGAAATCTAAGACAAATGCACCTCACAAATAATTATAAGGGATTCTCATGAAGACTTGGCTCTAGACATTTTTCAGGTGCAACAAGAAATATGAGTACTGCCATATTCCCTCCTGTAAACCCGTGAGAAGGTCTAGTGAGAAACCATTATATAGATTAAAAATCTCATGGCTTATATGACTGGCACTTTTTTATATAAAAACAGCATGTGGATGTTATTTTAAAAAACAGGACAATCCTAATAGGATCAGGGTTAACCCATTTAGGGAAATCAAACAGTGTTTGAAGAGATAGGAAAATAGAACTTTAGAAGGCAAATTTCTTTCCTTTTTATAATTCTATTTATTTATTCATGGCTGTGTTGGGTCTCCATTGCTGTGCAGGCTTTTCTCTAGTTGCAGCAAGCAGGGGCTGCTCTTCATTGCGGTGCAAGGGCTTCTCATTGTGGTGGCTTCTTTCGCTGTGTAGTACAGGCTCTGGGGTGCGCTGGCTTCAGCAGTTGCAGTTTCCGAGCCTTGGCGCGTAGGCTCGGTAGTTGTGGCACATGGGATTAGTTGCTCTGTGGCATGTGGGATCTTCCCGGGCCAGGGATAGAACCCGTGTCTCCTGCATTGGCAGGCAGTCTTTACTGCTGAGCCACCAGGGAAACTAGAAGTCAAATTTCTGACTTGGGTTCTGATCTAGCAAGCCATTTAATTTTTCCCAGCTCTGATTTCCAATTCATATGTGAGTGGATTGAATTAGAATCTTGTGAGATTTGACTCTTCTGGAGTCAGAGAACCTCTTAGGAGAATGCACCAGTGAAATTTTACAGGAGTCCCATGGGTCCTCTAAAGTCTGTGGATTTCTAGGTTTTTATTGGAACCCTGAATTAGTTACTATCATGTGGGTTTCCCCCTCATGATTGGATTAAGTCTGTGTCAGTGTTGTGTGAACCTTTGTGGGTAGAAGCCTCTGAGTCACAGACGGTGATGCTTTGGTCGATTGGTGCTATTCACGTCACGTTTGCTCAATGTCCTGGGTTATATGCTGGCTCTAGGGTCTACTGATGACTAGAATTTCTGAAGAGGTGGCTGTGGGACTGGGAAGAGGGCACGTGGCCTTGGAATTGTCAGACCCAGATTATCTGGAATCTTCCTTAACCTGTCTGACCTCAGTTTCTCCTTTTGTGTAAAGAATGAAGAATGTCTCATGTGATTTTATGTGGCATTTAAAGGAAATAACAGATGATTTGACAAAGGTAAATAAACTGCTAGATGGCATTGAGCTTGGCAAAAGCTCCTCACGTGTTTGCTGGTTGCTCAAACACTTCCAGTGGGTGGTGTCTGGCAGACTATGAGTTCTCAGGAGGTACAACTTGGCCAGTGAGGGAGACTGCCGTGAGCTGATGGGAATGGTCTCTTGGGACTGTGGTAACCAATAGTGCGTAACTGGAAACCACGGGATCTGGGGAGGCTACCTGAGAAGGGAGATAAACTTGAAAATCACTGTTGCCACAGGAAGAAGATGGGCTTAAACTTTTGAAAAATCAGAGGCATTCTTTGCTCTTTGGAGGGCTCAACAAGCAGCAAAGGGAGTTTTTTGATGAAAAAGCCTCAATCTAATATATTTAACATATAATCAGTTAGCATATAGTAACACCATGATTCATTATAGAGATATACTTGGGAAGCATTTCAGAACATTTCTTCATTTGTTCACTTTTTCTTATTATGTTACGGCAGACATAGAATTTTTTTTTTTTTTTTTTTTTAGGTATTACAGATTATCTCCTTTTTATTTTTATCTTTTTTATTTTTGGCCACAACAGGCAGCATGTGGGGATCTTAGTTCCCCTACCAGAGATAGAACCGGTGACCCCTGCATTGGAAGTATCGAATTCTAACCACTGGACTGCTAGAAATGTCCCCATAAGAGCTATTTGAGAGAGATGTATATCCTTTTTGCATGAACAGATCCAGCAGGTTTTGACGGTTGTTTGGGTTTATCTGGAGGCCTTCCTATCTCTGCTTCTGTTGTCTTCTTTCCTCTTGTAGAGGTTGTGTCTAATGTCTTAGCTCTGGAAGAATGAACTCAGTTTTTCTCTTTTTCGAAGCTTAATTTTCTCTTTTTAAATGCTTGTAATTTATGCATATTTTAAGTTATCGATGAGATTCCCATCTTGCTCATGGCCGGTCGACAATTAATCTGTTCTGTTCTGCTTTTATTTTCAGATTGAAGAATTTCGAAGGCTGAGGACACACGTGAAGGGGGCAGAGCTCGTGGAGGGCTGTGACGGGATTTTGGGAGACAATTTTAGACCCACGCAGCCGCTCAGTGACAGAGTCATTAGAGCTGCATTTCAGTAGCCAGAGAAAACAGGAGCTGAGAGTACGTGTGGGTACTTCATCTGGGTACGTGTGGATTAAATGAGGAAAACAGGCACACAGTTGAGCCTGCACGTGAAAGCAGCTCTCATGATGAACCTGTTAATTTTGCAATGTGAATGCACTTCATTGAAATTTAGGACACATTCTCAAGCCCCATTCATTACAAGTCAGGTGGTTTGTAAAAATTTCACACCCTTTAGGGAAAAATCTACATTCCATATGTTTTTCCAGCAGTGCAGCCTTTCATTCTATTGATAGGTTTTGCTTTAATATCAGCTTTCATAAGGGAAGGCACTTGAGGCAGGGTAACGATGATACGCAAGTACTTCTTTGGTACTTTGCTGTGTTGTTGTAGCTTGAAACTGCAGCTGTTATCTCCTGATGAATGGGGAGCATGAAGGAAGGGGCTGGGAGTTGTTGAGCCTCAAAGCTGGCCACTTGTCCAGTGCAGATTGGTCATCTTGCTTATTGAGGTAGGTAGTGAGGGTAGATCAGGCCAGAGTGATAATACTTACCCTGTGTAAGTGATTTTATTCGATAGATCAAGAAGCACTTGGTGATTATATAAATGCAGCATGTTTCTTTACTGATGGAATATTCTAATAATCTATACATTTTAATATATTGGATTCAATGTATGTGTTACTTACCCTTAAGGAGCTAACAAAATAAACATCACAAACAAGGAAAATATAAAATATATATAAATGCCTGTGTACTGGGTTACTTCTTCACTTTGTAGATTGACCAGGATCACATACCTAGGTCAGTGTGTTGCTATGAAACCGCTGCTTCCCGTGAGAGGAAAGTGCTTATTGGAACAGTTTCCGAGGAGTCAGCACAGAGCTCTGACTGTTTAGTGGTCTGTTGGGAGTGTGTCTTCTCACCCTATGTCAGTGTTCCAGTGGATGGGGGAGTCACAGAGGAACTGAAATCTCTGGCCTCCAGCAGCTCACAGTCTGGGACTTCCTTGGTGGTCCAGTGGTTAAGACTTACCTTCCTGGAAGAGTGTGTGGATTCGATCCTGGTCAGGGAGCTAAAATCCCACATTCCTCATGGCCAAAATAACAAAGTGTAAAACAGAGGCAATATTGTAACAAATTCAGTAAAGACTTCAGAAATTGTCCACATCAAAAAATATTTTAAAAAACAGAGCTTAAGCCTGAGATGGTGAGCAGGACAATGTAAAAACATTTCAAAAGTACAGTTACAAATTGTAATAAATTCTGTGAATGAGAAGAACAAAAAAGTGGAGTGGAGGAGATTTTGGCTAGAGGGAATATCTTTGCAAAGATCCTCGAGGGTCCCCTCTCTGTGGAGATGCTAAGACTTTGGTGTGCTGAGATACCTGAAAGAAGCCCCCTGAGTCTGGGGTGTGGAAATGAAAGGGAGAGTCAGGTGGGGCCCTGTCTTCAAGGGCTTTGTCAGCCGAGTTAGATGTCTTTATCTCATTGTCAATGTGTTGACCTCTAAGGGTTCTCAGGGGAGTGGCCTGACCCCTGTATATTCTCAGTAGATCACAGTGGCTGGAGAATGAATGGACTGGATTACTCTGGGCCAGGCTGGGGGAGTAGAAAGGTATTTTAGAAGTCCATTGGGTAACCAAGGTGCAAGGCATGGAGGCTTGGGTACCAGACTAGGAACAGTGCGGATGGAGAGAGGTTTATGTTTGTGAAAGAGTCTTGAAAGTGATATCTAGGGGTAAGTTGCATGTGAGTGAGAGGAGATGGAATTATCAATGATAACAGCTGGGGTTTGGGGCTTTAGAAACTGTAGGCAGAGTGACAACAGGGAAGCTGGATAGGTTCTGTCTGAGATGGAGAGATAGAGAGGACTGAGAGTGGCTTGTCAATCACAACAGTGGGTGGACCCGCCACGAAGGAAGCTGGAATTTCAAAAGTGGAGATCAGAAAAGAGGTCTGAACAGAATGTGGGAGTTGTGGGCATAGATTATGTGTGTCTGCATGTGTGTGTACAAATAATGTTCTAATAATACATGGGGATGACCTCACGTGTTCATAAAACCTTATGTGTTGCTTTATGATAAGTTAACCAAAGCACCAGTAAGTTAGGTCATTTGCCCAAAGTTGCTGAGCAGTGGAAGTGGAAGTTGGACTCAGGCAGCCTGACTGACAGAGCCCTCTGTCATAAGCAGTAAGGGTCAGAGATCAGGGAGCATCTCCACACTCGGGCCCTCAGGATAGCAGGAGGATGAGGGATGTAGGTTGCACTGGGCAGAAGTGGAGTTTGAAGGGAGGAGGCGGCGATACCTTGTAATGAAGCAGCTTCCCCCTAGCTATCTGTTTTACTCATGGTAGTGTACATGTGGGGCTTCCCTGGCCGCTCAGCAGTAAAGAAGCTACCTGTAGCAAGAGACCCGGGTTCAGTCTCTGGATCGGGAAGATCCTCTGGAGCAAGGCACTCCTCCAGTATTCTCATACATATAGTATTCAGTATGGAGTGGAGTGTACCCACTCCAGTATTCTTTCCTGGAGAATGCCATGGACAGAGAAGCCTCGTGGGCTACAGCCCATCGGGTCACACAGAGTCGACACAACTGAAGTGACTCAGCAGCAGCAGCAGCAGCAGCAGCATCGGTGGCGTGTATGTGTCAGTGCTGCTCTCTCACTTCATCCCACCGCCTCCTTTCCCCTTGCTGTGTCCACACCTTCATTCTCTAAGTCTGCATCTCTATTCCTGACCTGCAAATAGATTAAGCTGTACCATTTTTCTAGATTCCACATACATGCATTAATATATTTGTTTTTCTCCTTCTGACTTCACTCTGTATGACCATCTCTTGGTCTGTCCGTATCTCTACAGGTGACCCAGTTTCATTCCAAATGAAGGCTTTTTTTTTTAAACAAGAGAAATACTGGAACTTTCTATATGAGGGGTGGGGAATGAGCCAGTAGGTGGGCAGGGCTGAAGATGTTGTTTCTCGAGAGGCTAATCCTAGCAGTGAAGTCTGTGAAATGTTGCCAGGGGATGGAATTCTAAGCACAAGTGGAGGCTGACTTTTGTTAAGGGAATGGACATGTTCCATGCAGTCAGAGGAAGGAAGGAGGTGGTGGTTTATAGACAGCATTTTGTGACTTGCTTTACCATTTAAGGGGGATTGGGGAAGAGCTGGGAGTCGGGGAGGGAAGCTGAAGAAGCTGGGAGCAGAGGGTGGGGGGAGGGGTGCAGGCAGGACTCATTGGAGGGCAGGCAGAGAGGCACAGTGAGGCTGGTGAGCATGAGTTTGTGAATTTATCGAGTGCAGGTTTGGTATACTCTTCTGTGAATATCAGTAACCATAAATGACACTTTTTATGAAATGAGATGATTGGCTTGAGTTTTTGATCCTTATCTTGCCCTCCATGCAAATTGCCTCTCTAAATATCTAAATAATCATCCCTATGTTATCTCTGTCTTACACACACACACACCCTTAAATGTTTATGAGAAGACTGCATCTATTTCAGATACATATGCTTCGTATTCATTGTATGATAAGAAGACAATGTGTAATTCTCAAAGTTTTCAATTAATTACAGTATAGATATTTTAAGAGAGAGGATGGATTGCTATCCTTGTCTTGGTGGCTGAGATTCCTGAAAGGGGGTCATTTTTCCCCAGATTCTTAAGAATGGTGAGAAATTCTCTCAAAGATGAGTTCACTTCTGACTGTATCCTTTCATGAATACATTTTTGATCCTTTTATCTTGAAATGTGTAATACAAATCTAGTCATACTTCTACATAAGAATTATATTGGGAAATCAGACTTATGGATGTGTGCTTTTTATTTGATATTTAATAATGCCCTAAGGCAGGTAATTCAAATTTTATTAAAGTGAAATGATTTGACAGTCAGACTTTGAATTTAATGCATGAATGTTTCATTTAAGCTCTTAGAACTGAGAAGGAAAAAAACTTTTTTTCTGATAGCTTTCTAAAAAAATGTTCAAAATAATTCAGATTTATTTTAGCTATGCTTTACTAAAATAACTTTAGTTTGGGGATTTAAAATGACATTCATTTTTACATGACATGTCTAGACATCTGGAGGGTTTTGATAACCGAGACTTATTATTCCCATGAATTACCTGGGACTTTTTATATTACCATTTAAGAAGTATGAACTATGGTTTTGTACTTGTTTGAAGAGTTCACATGTAACTCATCCAGATCCAAGGCTAGTTCAGATTTCTGGGAGCCAGTTTACCCATCGAACTTATGGGTGTAGGAGAACCAAACCGTAGGCACAACAAATCAGAAATAAGACCAAGCTTTCTGACCAGTTTCTTTGCTGCCCTTGGCATAATAATGTGACTTCAAAGACCCAGAAAGGGCCTCTGCCCAAATATGCGGGTAAATTTGACACAGGGATCTTTCAGAAATACTTACTTTTTTCTTCTTCCATTTTTTCGTTTTCTAGTCTATTGGGAGCACACTTACCATTTCCCCTTTTAAGGGAGGGAAAGGAGATGATCTAGAATTTTTTGACATTGGTTTTTACAGAAAACAATTATGATTAGCTATAGTTACTGCAAACATGTGTGCAGTTTAACAATATTTGAGTCACAGGGGATTCAGGCAAATATATGAACAGTCAGGATAGCTTTCTAAAAACTGACTCATATTTAATGAAACAAACAGGCAAGTAATTATTTCATTGGAAGGTTAGTATTATAGTGTTTGATGCTACCTGTGACATTTATTACATCTAAGAAGACGATGTTATAAATTGCAAAAGTACACATGGGGAAGAGTTGAGTACAGTCTGAACATGACTTCAGGTTCTATCATAATATTGATATTAACCTTCAAATGAAATAATTACTTGCCTGTTTGTTTCATTAAATATTAGCCAATTATTAGAAAGCTATTCTGTTTAAAAATTTGCCTATTTCCCCTGTGACTCAGTTTAATTGTTAAGCAGAACACATGTTTACAGTAACTATAGTTAGTTATAATTATTTTCTGTAAAAACCAATGCCACAGAATTCTAATTAAGGGGAAACTATCAGTGTGCTCCAAATATATTAGAAAAAAAGAAAAAAGTAAGAAGAGAAAAGATAAGTAAGTATCTCTGAATGATTCTTGTGTCAAACTTACCCTCATATTTGGGCAGAAACCTTTTCTGGGTCTTCAAAGTCACATTCAGACTATACTGAATTCTTCCTCATGTATACTTTTGCAGTTAATAACGTTGTCTTCTTAAGTTTAATAAATACTATAGCTAGCATCAATTTCTTATCAGTTTTCTTTTATAACCTGACAAAGTTGGAGGTTAGAAAAGGCCAAGCCATTATGGAAAAGGAGGGGCTGTGTGGGGAAGGGATAATGTCAACTCTGAATGACCAAGGAGGCAAAAGCTATTATCCTTCCAGGATAAATGGAAATCTCAGAGCCATATTTTTAGTCAATAGAACTTGGACTTGACTCACTCTAATAATTTAATATGATATACAGCATTAGGGTGAGAAATGAGAGCTCAATGGATATAGCTGTTTTCTATTTACTATATCATATAGAATTGTCCCAAAATAAATGAATTTCCTAAAGGACTTCAAAATGATTTCAAGAAAAGGCCTATTAAAATACCAAGGGTACTCAGCCCATCTATTATGTGTTTATTGTATGATATAAAAGTTGTTATTAACCCAAGAATGAAAAATATCAAAACTGTATAGACATTTCTTCAAGATGACCAAAGAAGGAAAATAAGCCTTACTTCCATATCTGTCTCTTTTTTTGTGTGTATTGAAATGTTAATAATTTATTGAGGGTAAGATTGCTGAAATGATTTATCCCTCCCCCTTCACTTGAATTTAAACAAAATTGTATTTGGGAGGAAGAAAGAAAACATTTTGCAGTCATGGGTCAGCTTTTATGTTGAACATTAATATGTTAGGATACCTTAAGTAGAGTAGATTTTGTTATTTTAAACTTCATATATTTTCCATAAGAAAGACACCAAGACCAGGTTCATCTCACCTAAACATGTTGTACTGTGTCTCTTTCCTCATGGATGCTCATTATTGGTATTTCCTCAAAGCAATTTTTAAATTTTGTTTTTCCAGTTTGTGGCTTATTAAGAAAAGATTATTCACAAAGAAGCATTCATTTCATTTTCCACCGTCAGTTCTTTCCAGCTCTTCTTTTCCATGATGAAGTTCATAGATACTTTGTTGTTATTCAGTCGCTCAGTCATGTCTGACTCTTTGCAACCCCATGGACTGCAGCATGCCAGGCTTCCCTGTCCCTCGCCATCTCCTGGAACTTGCTCAAATTCATGTCCATTGAATTGGTGATGCCATCCAAACATCTCGTCTTTTGTCATCCCCTCTGTCAAAACTTAGGAAAGCATGTTTGTCATAACCCAGAAACTATGAAAACCCAGCACATAAAGGGACCTTGCCAGAGGGCACTTGCTGTTGGAGTCCTCATGGTTCAGCCTAGTGGGCCTCCTCTCTTTGTAGGTGAATCACCTACACCCTGAGCCTCTGTTACCCCCGAATGCAGATAACCCTCATTTATATGCCTGCACCAGGCCTCCCTGTTAAGCTCTGGAATTGGATGCCCAGCTGTTTGCATGACTTTTCTTCTGCATGTGCCAAAGACCTATATACTGAGTTTCAGACTCAGTATATAAAAGATTGAATTTATGATCTTCCTTTTTTAAAAAAAAAATTCTTTTGTTTCTATTCAAATCCACTTGGTTACTTTTGTGTGTTTTTCAAAAAATATTGATTTTTATTTATTTATTTGACTGCGCCAGGTATTAGTTGCAGCACATGGGATCTCTTTTAGTTGCAGCATGTGGGATCTAGTCCCCTGGCCAGGGATGCAACCCCGGCCCCCTGCATTGGGAGCATGGAGTCTTAGTCACTGGCCCACCAGAGAAGTGCCATGATCGTGATTTGCAGACTAGCCTTTCTTCCAGTTTTCTCATGGTCCGTCCATATTGCTGCAAAAGACATTATTTCATTCTTTTTATGGCCAAGTAATATTCCATTGTGTATATGTAATACATCTTCTTTTCCATTCCTCTGTTGATGGACATTTAGAATGCTTCCACATCCTGGCTATTGTAAATAGTGTGGCAGTGAAAACTGGGGTGGACGCATCTTTTTAAATTATATATGTATGTATCTTTTTGAACTATCTCTCAGTGTATGCCCAAGAGTGGGATTGCTGGGTTGTATGGTAACTCATGGAAAACTCAACAGCGGCCACAGGACTGGAAAAGGTCAGTTTTCATTCCAGTCCCAAAGGCAATGCCAAAGAATGTTCAAACTACCGCACAATTGCACTCATCTCACAGGCTAGTAAAGTAATGCTTAAAATTCTCCAGGCCAGGCTTCAGCAATATGTGAACCGTGAACTTCCAGATGTTCAAGCTGGATTTAGAAAAGGCAGAGGAACCAGAGATCAAGTTGCCAACATCCACTGGATCATGGAAAAAGCAAGAGAGTTCCAGAAAAACATCTATTTCTGCTTTATTGACTATGCCAAAGCCTTTGACTGTGTGGATCACAATAAACTGTGGAAAATTCTTCAAGAGATGGGAATACCAGACCACCTGACCTGCCTCTTAAGAAACCTGTATGCAGGTCAGGAAGCAACAGTTAGAACTGGACATGGAACAACAGACTGGTTCCAAATAGGAAAAGGAGTTCGTCAAGGCTGTATATTGTCACTCTGCTTATTTAACCTATATGCAGAGTACATCATGAGAAACACTGGGCTGGAGGAAGCACAAGCTGGAATCAAGATTGCCGGGAGAAATATCAATAACCTCAGATATGCAGATGACACCACCCTTATGGCAGAAAGTGAAGAAGAACTAAAAAGCCTCTTGATGAAAGTGAAAGAGGAGAGTGAAAAAGTTGGCTTAAAGCTCAAGATTCAGAAAACAAAGATCATGGCATGTGGTCTCATCACTTCATGGGAAATAGATGGGGAAACAGTGGAAACAGTGGCTGACTTTATTTTTTTGGGCTCCAAAATCACTGCAGATGGTGATTGCAGCCATGAAATTAAAAGACACTTGCTCCTTGGAAGGAAAGTTATGACCAACCTAGATAGCATATTCAAAAGCAGAGACATTACTTTGCCAACAAAGGTCTGTCTAGTCAAGGCTATGTTTTTTCCAGCGGTCATGTATGGATGTGAGAGTTGGACTATAAAGAAAGCTGAGCGCCGAAGAATTGATGCTTTTGAACTGTGGTGTTGGAGAAGAGTCTTGAGAGTCCCTTGGACTGCAAGGAGATCCAACCAGTCCATCCTAAAGGAGATCAGTCTTGAGTATTCGTTGGAAGGACTGATGTTGAAGCTGAAACTCCAATATTTTGGCCACCTGATGCAAAGAGCTGACTCATTTGAAAAGACTGTGATGCTGGGAAAGATCGAAGGCAGGAGGAGAAGGGAATGACAGAGGATGAGATGGTTGGATGGCATCACTGACTCGATGGACATGGGTTTGGGTAGACTCCCAGAGTTGGTGATGGACAGGGAGGCCTGGCTTGCTGCGGTTCATGGTGTCACAAAGAGTTGGACACGACTGAGCGACCGAACTGAACTGAACTGAACTGATGATAACTCTATTTTTAGTCTTTTAAGGAACCTTTGTATATTCTCCATAGTGGCTGTACCAATTTACGTTCCCACAAACAGTGCAGAAGGGTACCTTTTTCTTCACACTCCTCCCTTATTTACTGCTTGTAGTCTTTTTATGATGGCCATTCTGATCATTCTGATCCTTCAGTTTTAATTAAACAAACATGCCAGTTAAAACTAGTTTTGATAGCATACAATGCTAAAATAGTCTAGACAATGCCCAATATCTTATACAGAATCTGAAATATTTGTTGGATAATATGGAGGTTTCTCCTATCAAGAGATTTGACACTATGTAATATCATTCTCAGGCTTCCCTGGTAGCTCAGCTGATAAAGAAACCATCTGCATTGCAGGAGACCCTGGTTCAATCCCTGGGTGGGGAAGATCCCCTGAAGAAGGGATAGGCTACCCACTCCAGTATTAATGGGCTTCCCTGGCAGCTCAGATGGTTAAGAATCCACCTGCAATGTGGGAGACCTGGGTTTGATCCCTGGGTTGGGAAGATCTCCTGGAGGAGGGCATGGCAACTTAACTCTAGTATTCTTGCCCAGAGAATCCCCATGGACAGAGGATCCTGATGGGCTACAGTCCATGAGGTCCAAAGAGTCGGACACGACTGAGCGATTAAGCACAGCAATACCATTCTCAGAATAAATTAATTGTTAAACTAATAAAACCATTTTGGTTTTGGATGAGTCTATTTTATATCATGTCTGTATAGTCAAAGCTGTGATTTTTCCAGTATTCATTTACAGATGTGAGAGCTGGACCATAAAGCAAGCTGAGTGCTGAACAATTGATGATTTTGAACTGTGGCTCTGGAGAAGACTCTTGAGAGTCCCTTGGATTGCAAGGCGACCAAACCAGTCAATCCTAAAGGAAATCAACCCTGAATATTTATTGGAAGAACTGATGCTGAAGCTGAAGCTCCAGTACTTTGGTCACCTAATGCAAAGAGCCAACTCTTCGGAAAAGACGCTGATGCTGGGAAAGATTGAAGGCAGGAGGACAAGGAAATGACAGAATATGAGATGCTTGGATGGCATCACAGACTCAATGGACATGAGTTTGAATAAACTCTGGGAGATGGTGACAGGGAAGTCTGTGGGGTCGAAAACAGACACGGCTTATCGACTGAAAAAAAAAACAAATTTTCTATTACATTGCTTCTTTAAATGCCTGCACAATTTCTGAATTCTTATACTTTTAGTGGTTAGAAACTCATAAGTTTTGAGGGCTTGTCTGTAGAATATATTTTCAAAGACATCTTAGAAGCATGGAGTTGAATTGGATCTCAGAAAGTTATTTAATCTAGTCTTCTGCCTGAAGAGGCCTTCAGCTAAATTATTACAGATGGTTGATTTCCATATCTAGGAACAAGCAAACAAACCTTCATTGTATGAGATAACTACTTCAGAGGTTTTTTATTTTAACTCCTGCATAATGCAAAAGGAAAAATAAAAACAAAAAACCTCAAGAAATAGTCTCCTGGTAAAGTATGAACTGAATTGGAGCACCATTTTGATAGTAATATTTTTTATGGTTTACCATAAATGAATATTTTTGATGAATGTATTCCAAGATTTATGTTTTTCTTGTGTTAGCAGCATGTGAGATTTCCAGTAACCTTTATGGTACAGAGAAACTCATGTAATTTTTCACAAACACGAATGAATGTTGATTCTAATTTTAGTCAGGGTACAACCAATGGTTCTCTAATGGTATCTTTTATTTCAATAATAATTATATTTAGTGGGTCCCAGCAATAAAATCACTGTAATGAGGAATAAAAGATTATAAATATGAATAACAGTGTTATTAATCATCTAAATTAGTCATTTATGGCACATTTCTGGACCTGAAATATTTCCATAGGAAATAATGCTAAAATCCACATTTACTTATAATTAGACATAATACAAACCTTCTCCTTAAAATAGTTGCTCAAATCCCAATTCAGCTTAATTTCATTGACTTTGATTTCTGGACTGAAAGCATTAAACTTGAACCTAGTGAAAAATGTGTAATATGTGCATTCAATTAAGAAGTAATTAGATACTCAATCACCCTTACAACACACTTGGGATTAGGGAAGAAGGAAGGAAAATGTGACTCACTGTTGTGTATAAAACAGTTTTGTTAATGAGTTGAGTGCTAATTGAGATTGAGAAAGTGTCAAAAAAGCATAAGGTAGATTGGCTTGGGAAGAACTTTAAAAGCTAAGTTTAGTGGTTTATGATACTTTGGTGCAGAAGAGTTGGATATGACTTAGCAGTTAAACAATAATATGTATGCAATATACAAAGCAACCTGATGTGTTCTTGAGTTTTGGTTAAAGTTTAAAAATGTGTTTATTATTTTATTTTGACTGTGCTGGGTCTTTGTTGCAGTTTACAGGCTTCTTGCGGCAGCTTCTCTTGTTGCGGAGCACGGTCTCTAGGTGTGTGGGTGTCAGTACTTGCGGCTCCCAGTCTCTGGAGCACAAGCTTAGTACTTGTGGCACACAGGCTGAGTCGCTCAGCAGCACGTGGGATCTTCCTGGACCAGGGATGGAACCCATGTCCCCTGCACTGGCAGGCAGATTTTTTTACCATGAACCACCAGAGAAACCCTACACCTTCATTCTAAGTAACACATTCTAGTGAGCGATGACAGGAAAGAATGAACGCTGTTTTGTGTTTCAGACCCTGGGCTATATTTTATCTCATTTAATCCTCACATTGATCTCGTGAGTCGTGTTCTTTCATTTCCATTTTAGAAATAAAGACCCTAAGTCAGAGGGGTTGAGTAACTTGCTCAGGTCACAGACAGTACACTGCAAACCCAAGGTTCACATCCAGGTGGGTTTCACTGCAAACCCTGAGCTCTTTTCACTGCACATTTCAAATAACAAAGGGCAGATAATCCTTGCATATCTTTGCCTCCTTATCTCTCTTTTAAAAAAATTTATTAATTTATTTATTGGCTGCACCACAAAGCATGTGGGATCTTAGCTTCTTGACCAGGGGGGATTGAACCTGTGCTTTATACATTAGAAGGTAGAGTCTTGACCACTGGACCACCAGGGAAGTCCTTCCTTATCTCTTTAGATAGGTTCCTAGGATTGAGATTTCTAGGGAAAAAGGACATCCAAGCTTTCATTTTTGGTATCACATTGCTAATATCCCCAGTTGGTGCTCAGTCACTCAGTCGTGTCTGACTCTTTGTGACCCCATGGACTGTAGGCAGCCAGGCTCCTCTGTCCATGGGATTTCCCAGGCAAGATACTGGAGTGGGTTGCCATTCTCTTCTCCAGGGAATCTTCCCAACCCAAGGACTGAACCCACGTCTCTTGTGTCTCCTGAATTGGCAAGCGGATTCTTTACCAATAGTGCCACCTGGGAAGCCCCAATATCCCCTAAGTGTTAGGCTAATTTATGCTTGCATCATGGGTTCAAGGTGTTTTTGCCCTTTTAAAAATCAGTCACTTTATACTTTTCACCCCTTTCTCATCTCCTTTTTTACTCCTCACTGTCTTGAAATGTGTTCATCTCCATTACCTATTGAAATTTCTGTGGCAAGAGTCACTCTTTGATTTTCTTTCTGTTCTTTGTCCCTGTGTCTCTAAATAGAATACATGTTCGCGGCAGAAAATTCCAATAATACACAAAAGAATGAAGCAACAAGTGTCTCTCAAACCCTCCTCTCAGTGACGAGCACTGGGTTGAAAGTGGAGGCCCCCGGTGGCACAGCGGTGGATGGATGGCTTGGGTACCATTCTGACTCCACCACCAGTTAGCTGTGTGACCTTGACAAAGTTACTGATATCTCTGAGTCTAATTCGTTCTTTTAAAAAAATTCTTTAATATTTTTTATTGTAGTATAAAGACTCTCTGCTTTTGGAGATTTTTTACTGAATTATCTTACTTAAAGAGGGACACGGCAGTGGGTTATCAATTGGCTGAACCAAACTCCTTGGAACAAAGGTCAGCCAAGCAACTCTGCAACTTCTAAGAAGGACACGCGTGCACATGTGCTTTTTTATTTTTGAGAGCTTTTCAGGAAGTTCTTCAATGGTAATTTGATTTGCGCTCATTCCCTAGGGTGTCTTCATAGAAGATAATTTAAGGTTCAGAAATAGTCACATGAAAGATAGCATCTGTTATAATTATATTGAAATAGCTGATGATTTAGAAGACTTCTTAAGATTATGGCCTTACTTCAAGGTCTCATTATGAACAATGATCATTGGGTAATAGAAAATTTCCTTTTATAGTTAAACTTTCTTATTATTTATATATAGATAAATGAGTATTTGGAAGAAGTCCTAACGAGGGAGAAAGTCAGCCTGATTACCTTTGTATATTCCAAATGTCATTTCTTTAGATTATTATACCAGATAAATTAAAAAAAATTTTTTTTTACAATATTGTGTTGGTTTCTGTCATACAACAACATGAATCAGCCATAATTATATATATATCCCCCTCCAGTTGAGCCTCCCTCTCCTTCCCCCATCCCAGCTCTCTAGGTGATCACAGAGCACAGAGCTGAGCTCCCTGTGTTTCATAGCAACTTCTCACCAGCTATCCGCTTTACACATGACAGCGTATATATGTTGATGCTATTTCTCCATTTGTCCCACTCTCTCCCTTCCCCACTGTGTCCACAAGTCCATTCTGTACATCTGTGTCACCTTTCCTTCCCTGCAAGTAAATTTATGTTCTGATTACCAAATGATAGAATTATTAGAGAAAGTTTAGAAAATATACATGGAGAAGGCGATGGCACCCGACTCCAGTACTCTTGCCTGGAAAATCCCATGGATGGAGGGGCCTAGTAGGGTGCAGTCCATGGGGTCGTGAAGAGTCGGACACGACTGACTTCACTTTCACTTTCACTTTCATGCATTGGAGAAGGAAATGGCAACCCACTCCAGTGTTCTTGCCTGGAGAATCCCAGGGACGGGGGAGCCTGTTGGGCTGCTGTCTATGGGGTTGCACAGAGTCAGACACGACTGAAGCGACTTAGCAGCAGCAGCAGCAGAAAATATACAAATGCATAAAAAGGAGCTTATGTATCAAATCATGCTAATCCATTAAATAGAAAGGCCTTTAGTTTTGTTTCCGCCATGAAGTGTGTTAAAATAACAGGAAAGAGTTTTTTTTTTTTAAAGTGTCAAAACTTACAAGAATAGAGAAAGCAAAAGAAGAGACGGCAGGAACGGTATTTTGGAAGCAGGTGGCTGTGCGGGAATGGATTTATCACACACAAGGAACAAGCCTGTTTACATGACAGTATCTCTCAAAGTCCCAGGAATTGGTGGCAACGGATGTGTCTAGAAGTTGAAGGAGGCTCAAATCATCCGGACTTGTTAGTAGCTGTTGGAGAAGCAGTTACATCTCTAGGAGCCCTTCTAATCTGTGGTGAATCCCCGTAAGTCCTTATGCTGTGATGAAGGGAGAGTTCCTCTCTTAGAGCACTGAGGCTCGATTGAGGGTTGGGAAACCTTTCTGAAGACTGGGGGATTAAGTAACATCTTTATTGTGCACCTCCTCCCCTACTCATCCGTCAGTACCCTGGCAGGAAGACGTCTACTCAAACAGCAGATGTGCTTGACCAAAGTAATCCAAGAAAACAGATGTGGGATCCAGGAAACAGAAGATCCCCAGAGTGATGGTGAAGTGAGGTGGCCAGCGTGGAGGGTGTGAGTCTGGATATTAGCAGGCGAGAAGGTTCTAGAAGAGCTTTCTCCAGAAATACAGAGTTGATAGACTGCATGATATGTCTTAACTTCTTGAGAGGAGAGTCAGACAATTGTAGGCAATTTGGGATTGAGTACTTAGGTGAGGAAAGCTTGAGATAACGATTCATTCCAGAGAAAACAAAAAGTTGTGCAAGAAAGGAAAATGAATGATATATTAATACTGGTAGTTCAGCTCTGAATAATATTTTCGTGTTTGCTAAGTTACTTCAGTGGTGTCTGACTCTTTGCGACCCTGTGGACTGTAGCCTGCCAGGCTTCTCTGTAAACTGGAGTGGGTTTGAATTCCCTCCTCCAGAGAATTTTCCCAACCCAGGGATCAAACCTGCGTCTTTTATGTCTCCTGCATTCTCAGGTGGGTTCTTTACCATAACACCACCTGGGAAGCCGGATAATATTTACATCATCACAATAAAAGAAATTGAATATTGATCCAACCAAAATTGCTCTATACTGTATTGGGAGGTTGAAGGGAAGGGTTTACAGTGTGTGATGTGTGTGTGTGATGTGTGTGTGTGATGTGTGTGTGTGATGTGTGTGTGTGATGTGTGTGTGTGTGTGTGTGTGTCTAGAGGGGTGGTGGCTGACAGAAGGAAAAGAGGATCTGTCTATCTGTCTTTTGTCTAATTGATGTTTTGGACCATGGTAGCTTAATTTTTTTGCTTCCCTCATGGCTCAGATGGTAAATAATCTACCTGCAATGCAGGAAACTCAGGTTTGATCTCTTGAGTTGGGAATATCCCTTGGAGGAGGGAACGGCAACCCACTCCATTATTCTTGCCTGGAGAATCCCCATGGACAGAGGAGCCTGATGGGCTACAGTCCATGGAATTGCAAAGAATTGGACACAACTGAGTGATTAAGCACAGCGCACACAGCTTAATTTTTAGAATAATTGGATATATTCTTAAAATGAAATTGAATTACTTTCATAAACTTGGAATCTCCACCTCTAGAACACCCTTTCCCAAATGTGTTCTGCAGAGCAGTGTTCCCTCGAGGTGTTTGTTAAATCAAGAGGTGACTGTTCCTGTACATTTGGGGAATCCTGAATATGATATTTTCCTTTTGGAGATTAACAATGCACATTAGCGTATTAGAGACAGATGATTTTGTATGAAATAATCATGTTTTACTCAATTTGATCAGAGTTTTCACTGTTTTTTTGACTATAGATCCATTTTTTCCCACCTAACTTCCAGAGTTATGTGAAACATATTTGAGCAAGTGGCAGGGGGGCCTACAGTTTATTTTCCTTTTTCAAAAAATTCATGCATGCTGACCTTTAGGCTTCCTTTAAAAAGCTCTAAAATTCTGAGGCTTGACAATGTGGATCATCAGTTAGTTTTATGTCAGTCACTTTGATTTATAATTTGTTGGGTTATAGTTGTCAAATGCATATATAAACAGCATCCTATTTTACCTTCAAAATCATATCTTTGAGGCATAATCTTAAAATATTTGATCATGGCTCACTATCTTATTTGAAATTTAATTTGGAAATATATACCCTAGCATTATTAATGTTTTCTAATAAATTGTTCTATATAGGGAATACCAGACCACCTGACCTGCCTCTTGAGAAACCTATATGCAGGTCAGGAAGCAACAGTTAGAACTGGACATAGAACAACAGACTGGTTCCAAATAGGAAAAGGAGTACATCAAGGCTATATATTGTCACTCTGCTTATTTAACTTATATGTGGAGTAGATCATGAGAAACATTGGGCTGGAGGAAGCACAAGCTGGAATCAAGATTGCCGGGAGAAATATCAATAACCTCAGATACGCAGATGACACCACCCTTATGGCAGAAAGTGAAGAAGAACTAGAGAGCCTCTTGATGAAAGTGAAAGAAGAGAGTGAAAAAGTTGGCTTAAAGCTCAACATTTGGAAAACTAAGATCATGGCGTCTGGTCCTGTCACTTCATGGGAAATAGATGGGGAAACAGTGGAAACAGTGGCTGACTTTATTTTTCTGGGCTCCAAAATCACTGCAGATGGTGACTGCAGCCATGAAATTAAAAGACGCTTACTCCTTGGAAGGAAAGTTACGACCAACCTAGACAGCATCTTAAAAAGCAGAGACATTACTTTGCCAACAAAGGTCCGTCTAGTCAAGGCTATGGTTTTTCCAGCGGTCATGTATGGATGTGATAGTTGAAATATAAAGAAAGCCGAGCGCCGAAGAATTGATGCTTTTAAACTGTGGTGTTGGAGAAGACTCTTGAGAGTCCCTTAGACTGCAAGAAGATCCAACCAGTCCATCTTAAGGGAGATCAGTCCTGGGTGTTCATTGGTAGGACTGATGTTGAAGCTGAAACTCCAATACTTTGGCCACCTGATGCGAAGAGCTGATTCATTTGAAAAGACCCTGATGCTGGGAGGGATTGAGGGCAGAAGGAGAAGGGGACGACAGAGGATGAGATGGTTGGATGGCATCACCGACTCAATGGACATGGGTTTGGGTGGACTCCCGGAGTTGGTGATGGACACAGAGGCCTGGCATGCTGAGGTTCATGGGGTCACAAAGAGTCGAACACCACTGAACGATTGAAGTGAACTGAACTGATGTGAATATATACATACATGTGTGGTCATGTGTATGTACATATATACAAGGAAATCCATACATGTATCATGTATGAACAATTTTAAAGTATTGTATCATAGTTTATTAAAAAAGGAAATTGCGTAGTTTTTCTCTAGTTTTTTTTCCTACAGTGAATGTTCTTACACATAAATTTTTATATAATTAGGTGATTGTATCTCTATCATAAGTTTCAAGAAGTGTAATTCTGGGTGAAAAGTATATGCATAATTTTAATAGATATTTGTTGCCCAAAAAACTGGACTAGTTCATATTCAACAACTGTATGAACCAGTTGTGTTTCCCCAGCCCATCTGTTGTAACACGAGTAGATGTATTGAATGAAAATCTTAGCTGATATTATTTTCTAAATGAGAAGACTCTTAGTTATCTCAAAATATCTGCTTGTTTCCTGTGTTATTCTGTATTTATTATTTCTTCATTTATTCAATAGAATTTGGGGACTAGGAAGAAGTGGTCTTTGTGCTTAGTTACCACCTGCCATTATTACACCCAAAATTAATGACAACAACTAAAAGCTTTATTTATTATTTTGCATGACATACACATTTTTTATTTAGAAAACAGTTCAAGCATTCATTTATTTGGCTTGAAAATACATGTTTCTATGAAATTTTGCATTAATAGATTCTGTCAAAGAAAGAAATGTGGAAAAATTGCAGAGGTGACAGACATGAGCATGAAGATATTTTTGAAATTTCCACATTTTCTTACAAAACTTCTCGTTGTTGCTGTCTCCTGTTGGACTGTAGAAAAGACTTTTCAGTTTGCTGTGGAAGAATATCAGTAACGTAATTGACTCCTTTTTTTTTGCCTTGAAGGAGGAAGACAATGGTCCTATGGTGTTCTTGGATAAGAAACGGAAACTTTGAGCTGCAGCTTCGGTTTATCCTCAGAGCCTGCATTGTTTTCTTCATCTAAGCCAACTGTGATGGACATCTGTGACAGTTGCCTGTACACGAGCTCTAATGAAATGTTAGAAATGGCTGTACATTCAAATGGAGCCCCATATTCTGTATCCACATCACTGCTGCTAGTATTCACATTTTTGCACTTACTGTTTATTGCTTATGTGTAGAGGAAATGAAACTAGTTTTCAGAGTTATTGTTAATATGAATGCATATATATCATGTATTAACACTGAGACAGGAAAAATACATTTCCAGCATTTGCAGTCCTTCATTTCCTGTCTCCAACAGAAAATTCACTCATTCGGAGAATAATGTAATTCTTGATAATAAAATGAAAGTTCTGATCAAGAGCAGCATACAGCTTCAAAATGGAATGTGAAGGATTAGTAAAAATCTTATCCTGTGTTACTTTTCAACCCTCATACCATGATTAATGTCAGGGTGATTTGTTATAAAACATAATTTGGGAGTTAATGCAAGAACATAATACTTACTTTATATATTACTTTCTTAGACGATTTAATTGAATATACGAATCTAATCGTACTTGACATATGAGAAGCTGTGGTTTCTAGAAATTTGAGAAAGGTGTAAGAAATAAACTGGATAAAAAGCAGATACTTTATTTTTATTTTATAGCTTTATTTTCCATAATAGAAACATAAATTTAATAGTATGGCATAATAATTAAGTGGTGTACATTTTATGTCTTTAAAATATTTTATTCTGTAGGTTTCACATCAGTATATTGAGATATTTCTTTCGAAGATGATCAATATCTTTATTTTAATTAATATTAAGTGCTACTAGCAAATTTAAGCATATGCTTAGATGCGATTAGATGTGGCAGAACGAGATAATTTATGTAAAGCAGTAGAGTGCCTGGCACAAAGCTAGTACTTAGTACATGTTATTAGTCGTCATTATAATTATTCTTGTAAAACTAATGACTTCAGTAACATAGACCCAATTTTGAGGGATTTCATGATACAAAATATCAAAGTTAGAAATAATACAGATGGAATTAGGAAGTATGTGTTGAGAGATTTTAGATGTGTTGGGTGGAGGTTGTAATAATGAAAAGCATTAAATGCAAATAAAAAAAAATCACACCAAATATCCCTGAAAATGGAAGCCAAGATGGTTCATGGTGGAGACTTGGGCAGTGGAGTCATAGCTCTGGAGCTGTGGGTGGGAATAGTGGTGTGCATCTTGTGGATTGACTCTCCTGCTTTTCAAGCAGTGTTCTGGGTCAGGCGAAGCCTCTGGTTTTTGTGGCTTGTCTCGCCCAGCATGAAACTTCCACCCTATGAATAAGCTGAGGTTAAGGTGAGCAAGGTCCTGGTATTCTCAGTCTGCCTCTGGGTGGAAAACCTCTGCTCTGTGAGTGGGGGTTGGGTGGAGGAAGGGGGCTTAGGGGCTCTTGAAAGTTAGCCTCTGTAAACCTTTTAAGGATCCTTTGATTGAGGTTTGAGGGAAGAAGGAACCCCATCTTCCTGGCCATACCCACCTAAAATGGGTATTTAATCCTACTAAACTGGAATGAGTGTGTTTATGGCTCAGATTCCAAATAATCTTACTGAGATTCAGGAGAGTTTTCTTGAATACATTTTTCTCCATTTGTTGCATGTCCTTAGGAAAATTTCTGGACACTTTGCATTTCTTCTCCTTTTTTTTTTTTTAATTAAAGTTTTTCTTCTGGACTATTTTTGAAGTTTCTACTGAATTTGCAACAATATTGTTTCTTTCTTCTTTTTTTTTAAATGTTTTTGTATTTTGCCCATGAGGCATGTGGGATCTTAGCTTCCTTACCAGGGATTGAACCTGCACCTCCTGCATTGAAAGGCAAAATCTTAATCACTGGACCACTAGGGAAGTTCTCCCCTCACTTTTTAAAAAAATTGTCAGGTATGGTTATATCACTGGGAAGCAGGTCTGTGGAGCTTCTCATGTGGCCATTCTGGCTATAATGCTCTGTCATCTAAGATGGTACATTACTCAAAAGCTTAGGCTGTCAAGTTCCTTTTGGAATTTTCACTTGAGTAAGCAAAATTGTGTGTCAAATACCATCACTGTGATTGAGGGTAGACTCATGCTTTTGGATACCTTTAAGTTTCTTGAAAGTGAAGTTGACATAACAATAATAGTCATTAACCTACTGTGTTTATTACTTACTCTGAAATTTTCTCCATTTTATTTTTCTATTTAATTAAGAGCAATTAATTAGTATGTGCTGATTAATGACTTTCAAGTCTGACCTCTACAAGACTGTGCCTCAAGATAGCATGTGCATGAAGAGGCACCCAGAAACCTCATTTTCCTTAGAATGCATGCACTTCTGTTAGAGTATATTAATATAGCAGATATCGCTATGATAAAAAGCAACCTCTACTTTTTTTCATACAGAATATTATTTGTATCATAGTGTAGAGTATTATGTAAAAGATGAGGCATTCTACATCAATGATGTAACACAATCCCTAAAGAGAGGCTCACAGAAACATTTGTTCCTCTTGCTGCATTCCCTCCTTTGTTTAGAGGTGTTTTCTTCTGCTACTTTTTTTTTTTTTTTAATTTTTGGCAGTGTTGGGTCTTCATTGCGGTGCTCAAGGTCTTCTTTAGTTGGGGCACACTGTTCTAGTCGTCCCTGCAGTGTTATTCACCAGTCAGGGCTAGATGTGGGATCTTGGTCCCCTGACCAGGAACGGAAGCACATCCCCTGCCGTGGAACGTGGACTCTTAACCACTGGACCAGCAGGAAGTCTCTCCTGTGCCACTTCTGTGTGACCCTGGCAACTGACACTCAGGTCATGTGGTGTGACACATGACCCTTCACATGGGTTTTTCTTTTTTTTTAAGAATAATAACAACATGGAAGAAAAAGTTTTATTGGAAACTTTATGTTGTATTTGACTTATATTACACTTTAATAAAGTATACTAGAAATTTTCTAATTCTGGTTATATAGGAATACCCATTTGGGGTTGATGCTATTGAGTTTTAAGAAACTTTTCAATTTCTAAAACTTCAATGAATCTGCATGAATGACTGACCTTGTAAGGCTTTTACACATCTACCATCCAATGCAACACTGTAGTTTTAGTGAGTCAATAAAATTAAGGAATTTCTTAGCGCTGCTCCAAAGACCTATATACGCTTGTGTCATTCCCTTTTGGTCTGGATTCATTTCCAGAATGACTCTACCGCAAAATTCCTTTGATAAACTTTGATTGCTTTCAATTTACATTGGAATTCAGTCAACTTCAATAGGAATTTTCTTCTGAAATTATATTAGAATCTGGCCCAAAGGGATTTAAAAAAAAATGCATAATAAAGTCTATACATTGCATGAAAAACATGTTATCTTTTATAACATAAAGATGCTTCTTTGTGGCATAAAGAAAATCTGCAGTGTTATTATAGCAAAAGACTGGGATGAAAATTAACTCCTGGAAATTTCAATCATATTAAATAAATTTCCTAATAGAAGCTGTTTTCAGCAAATCTTGTTTGAATAAAATAATCTTAAGAAAATCTTTATAATTAACATGTTTCCCCTTACTCTTCTACTCATACTTAGAAATGATCTGTATATGATATAGTTCCAAAAATTCAAGAGAGATGTTTGAGGCCCTATTAGACAATTCACTTGCATGTCTAGTGAAGTCTCTTATAAGGATTTTGCCTCTTAAGCTCAATAGTTATGATGGTCAACCTCAAATTTTCATACATAACCAGAAACGTGAAGCAGTTTGGAAAATACAGGGACTAGGTAAGAAAAACCTATACTTCCACAGATCTTGGTTTTCTATATCCACAGAAAAGAAATGTGAATGCAGTTTTTCTTGTGGGTCAATTGGCTTTTCTAGGAGGAGGAATTAATGCTTCCAAAGCACCAAGGAGGTGATTTTCTCATTTACATAAGTGTGAGAAATGTTCTAGGTGGTACCCTCTTGTGCCAGATAAGTACAGGAGAGCAGTTAACTCCAAGGAGCTGGGCATCTCCCAGAGCCTGGGGCCACGCTTACTGTTAGTCCTTGCATGAAACTGTTTATTGGAAAACATTTCATGGACGTTGTGCTGCTGCTGCTGCTAAGTCGCTTCAGTCATGTCCGACTCTGTGCGACCCCATAGACGGCAGCCCACCAGGCTCCACCGTGCCTGGGATTCTCCAGGCAAGAACACTGGAGTGGGTTGCCATTTCCTTCTCCAATGCATGAAAGTGAAAAGTGAAAGTGAAGTTGCTCAGTCGAGTCCGACTCTTCGCGACCTCATAGACTGCAGCCCACCAGGCTCCTCCATCCATGGGATTCTCCAGGCAAGAGTGCTGGAGTGGGGTGCCATTGTCTTCTTTGATGGATGTTGTACACCTATTATTTCTCAATGCAGTTCCCACCTTTGGGCTCCAGCCTTGCATCTCTCTGTTCTCAAAATCCCTTCCCACCCACTCCCCCCAGAAGACTAAATGGTCCGTTCTTGCTAACGTCTACGTCCTTGGCAAGAGAACATGTATTTTCAAAACCATCCTTGGAGACCTTTTCTTATTTCTGAATTACCAACAATTGGTCTGTATTGTTTTTGCCATCTCATGCCTTTGTGTTAGATATATTTTAGTCATCATAATCACTAGGTTGGGAGTTAGCTTAAAGGAGACAAATAACATTTAAGCCCAAAGAAGCTTTATATTTTCCTTTCTAAATCATATTTTAAAAACTGGACACATAGGTTGATGTAATTGTTTTCTGGGGTTTCTTAATTCTGTCCTCTGATTTAACAAAGGGCAACTTTCTTTCCTATTTTTAACCAGAGAGAAAAATGTGTCAAGTATTCATATGGTCAAACCTATGCATCTGATGAAGAATTATTTTAATTTTGAATTTCTCTAGGATATTTCCAGCTTTCCTCAACAGTGTAAGTCTCCACAACCACCTTGGGAGGCAGCAGATGAGTAGCCGGAAGCTTGGTACAGCTTCTCCAGCTGATATGTGGGAAGAGAACCACAATAGTCAGTGGAGGCCAAGGGCACCTCCCGGGAGGATGTGGTGTCTAATAAGAGAATGTATCTGGGGTGGGTGCAGACATGAGAGAAGCCAAGTAAAGGAGCAGAGAATTGCAATGAAGCCAAACTCCCTGTGGAATGTGCAGATACAGGTTGCTAACAGCTTAGATAATAGTTCAGTTATAAAACAGAGACCTAATTCTTTTTCAAGGCATATCCATAGTAATCTGATCCATATATTTGAGTTGTTCTGCAGAAACTAGGATTCTAACTCACCCCCTTGGAAGGTGGTGACTACACCCTCACCACAAGCTCATAGATTCCAGACTTGCTGGAACTGAAAGGCAAAGGATTAAGATTCCCGAAACATTGCCCTGTTTTCTTACTACCACCCAATGAAAAGAAAGTCCACGAGCTGCAACCTTCAATCCCCAGACCCTTTAGAAACCCTTCCTTGAAAACAATCAGGTAGTTCAGGTCTTTTGGGCATGAGTTGCCCATTCTCCTTGCTTGGAGCCCTGTAATTAATGGACTATTTTCCTACACCATGGGGGCTTTCCTGGTGGCTCAGAGGTAAAGAATCCACCTGCCTATGTAGGAGACATGGGTTCAGTCCCTGGGTCAGGAAGATCCCACATGCCATGGAGCAACTAAGCCCTTGCACCACAACTATTGAGCCCGTGCTCTGGAGCCCAGGAACTGCGACCACTGAGCCTGTGTGCCCTGGTGCCCACGCTCTACTACAAGAGAAGCCACCACAGTGAGAAGCTGCTGCTAAGTCGCGTCAGTCGTGTCCGACTCTGTGCGACCTCATAGACATCAGCCCAACAGGCTCCTCTGTCCCTGGGATTCTCCAGGCAAGAACATGGAGTGGGTTGCCATTTCCTTCTCCAATGCATGAAAGTGCAAAGCGAAAGTGAAGTCGCTCAGTCATGTCCAATTCTTAGCGACCCCATGGACTATAGCCTTCCAGGCTCCTCTGTCCATGGGATTCTCCAGGCAAGAGTACTGGAGTGGGGTGCCATTGCCTTCTCCAAATGAGAAGCAGGTGTACTGTAACTAAAGAAGTTTCCCTGCAGCAGTGAAGACCCAGCACAGGCCAAAATAAATAAATAAAATTATAAAAAAATAAGACATCTTTGAGGGCCAGATGGATGAGTAAAATATGCTCCTCAATTTTCCCATCCACACTGATAAATCCTACTTTGTCATAATGTCAGAACATTGAAGACAAATGAATGCAGTGCATGGACCCTTCACTTCATCCTGGTGTATACAGAGACCTCTCAAACCTGCACAGATAGAGATTTCAGTTGTCCTCCTGCTACCAACCAAATGGATGACAGTAGCTGAACTTTCCAAAGTTTCTGCCTGAAAATATTCTAGCAAGAGAATCTGAAGCAAATAAAACAGATGGTCATTTGATTCATGTGAGTCATAAGCTGCAGTTTCCCTGGTGGGTCAAATGGTAAAGAATCTGCTTACAATATGGGAGACCCGGGTTCGATCTCTGGGTCAGGAAGATCCCCTGGAGAAGGGAATGGCTACCCACTCCAGTAGTCTTGCCTGGGAAATTCCACGGACAGAGGAGCCTGGTGGGCTACAGTCCATGGGGTTGCAAAGAGTCAGACATGACTAACACTTTCGCTGTCACGTAAGCTGTGGAATTCGATCTGGTTCTAGTGCATTAAAATTGTGATAGTTTTGTCTTAACTGGATTTTAGATGAATCGCTAAAAAAAGTCAGCAATTGCTGAATTAGTGAATTGCAAAGGTAAGAAGTGAGCAAGACTTTTGTCAGCAGCACACTGACTTCTGAATTAAGTGACAAGGAGGCTTGAGGACTCCTGAGACTGAAATTCCTGATTCCTTACACATTGGACAAGTCCCTCCGTGACAGGATGTCAGCTTGTGGGAGGTGATCCTCACACAAGTATGAGGTAACAGTAGTCCTTTTAGTTCTGCCCCCTCCACATTCCTAATTAATCATACCATATTGGACCACTGCTTTATTTTTCTCCTTTTTATATTTATATTAAAAACCCCCAATGTATAGTATCACCATTGACAAGGTTTCTTAATATACACATTCCATTTATTTTCATGACCGCTTAGGACCAGTGAAATTTATGTAGCAACATATTATTATCTGCCTTTCAACTTCTATCTATCAGAAATATTTAACAAATGTCCCCATTGTTTATTATAAAACTATCCCTGAAGCAAAGTGCTTTCATACTTGCATCTAACTGGTGCATTGTCTGTTTTTTGGAGATGCAGAGATTTCTGGAGAGCAGTCCTCTGACATGGCTCCCTAAATGATGGAGAGAGAGGATTATTACTCACTGGGATGCCGCCTGGGATGATGGTATGGCTCACTCAAAAGCAGAAAATAGAATAAAATGAGGTTTATGTGTTGTTGGGGTCAGAAAAGCCCATTACGATGATTTCGTTTGATGCTTGTCATCTAGTCTGTTGCTGTCATTTAGTGACTAAGTCATGTCCGACTCTTTTGTGACCCCACGGACTGTAGCACGGTAGGCCCCTCTGTCTAAGGGATTTTTCAGACAAGAATTGGAGTGGTTTGCTATTTCCTCCTCCGTGGTACCTTTCCCACCCCGGGATCAAACATGAGTCTCCTGCACTGGCAGGCAGATTCTTTAACATTGAGCCACTAAGGAAGCCCCCACCTAGTCCTTAGCTGTCTCTAGTACAATGCCGGTCCTGATGCAGATTGTTTTGTTTTGTTTTGTTTTGGAGAGTGGGTATCTGGATCCACAAATGCATGGGCATTTGGGCAGTAGGAAGGGTACATGGAGGGTGGTGTGGATGGCACGGGAAAGTGGGCAAAATCAAGGGCAACAATGAAGCCCCTCTCCCTTATTTGCATCTCTTCTTCCTCTTTTGCTGCAAATTAAATATGGTTGCTAACGTCTAATATTTTCCCTTAACAGTGAGGGGGACAGGGTACAAATCTGCTATTCATTTATTCAACAAACACTTTTACTGATTTCTTACTGTTTGTCAGTTACTGTGCTGGTGCAAAGAAAACTCAAAACTTGCCCAGAACACACCCAATTAGAATTCAAAAAGCCACAGGAGTGGCACAAATTATATGTTCAGAAGAGAAAAAAAGACTATCCCGAGGTGGACAGCATGTTTATGGAGAAGGTGTCATAGGACTTAAAAGGTGGTGCGGCAGGTGAGAGGAAGGGGTCCAGGCGTGCAAAACAGTAGGAGAAAAGGTGTGAAGAAAGCGAAGCCAGTGACCCGATACAGAGTCGGTGCATGAAGCATTATAGATGAATTAAAATACCTACAAGAGAGTGGAGAGATGTTATGATAACAGGCAGGATGAAAGAGTCAGCCTGAGGATTTTGAGAGCGAGATGATGATGTTACACCTTTATTTATGGGAGACCAGCTCAGTTAATAATCTGCTTGCAATGCGGGAGACCTGGGTTCGAAGAAGATCCCCTGGAGAAGGGAAAAGCTACCCATTCCAGTATCCTGGCCTGGAGAATTCCATGGACTGTTCAGTCCATGGGGTTTCAAAGAGTTGGACATGACTGAGCAACTTTCTTTCACGCGATCCATTATGCATGTTAATTATGGAGTCCTTGAGTAGCAGGCACTGGAATAGACCCCAGAAAGACTGGAGATAAATGATGCACCCACATCCTTCAACTAGAGGCAGCAGCAAGACTCAGAGAGGTTCGACCATGAGGTTGATGTCTCCTGGAGGTTACCCCATGTGTAATTCATCATGGACTGGAATGGTGTAAAACTGGGGGTTGACAAGCATGTCACCCAGAGGTATGAGCATAGAGTGAGAGGTCAGGGCCAAGAAGCAAAACAGAGAAACAGACAAGACAGGACAGTGCCTGCTCTACCTGCTGGCTTGAGAGCCAGTGCCTGAAGCTGCTTCCTGTATCACATCTTCGCCTCTTCATCTAACAAATAGGTGTGAGTGAGCTGCTGTCCTCAGCTTACTGTTGGGGGAGAGTCATTTGCAAGTTTTTTACATGACTCCTCAGGCTCTAAGAGATATGAAATAGCTCTCTGTCTTGTGAAATGTCTTGCTTGTAAATTGTCCCTAAAAGAACTGCACTGTGTTCCTGTCTGATTCTCCCAGGTAGTGTTGAAGCACCTCAAAGGTAAGGACTGTGTTTCCAGACTCTCTGACAGATTCCCACTGTGTGTCTTCCCCCCACATCCTTGTTGGCTGACAGATTTCCCAGTAACACAAAAGATTCTGAACTTGCACCAGACACAAGCCAGCCTCAGTAACAACTAACTTCAGATTTACCTATCTTTTTGGAAATGCAAAATAGACCTCTGTGTGTGTCTTCCTCCAGCTTTTCTTAACTCTCATTGCTAAATTCATGATTTCGTGGTAAAAAAAAAAAAAAAAGCCCCTGGAAAACAGCCAGTAAATTCTTGGTGTTTAATATTATCCTAAAGGCAAGCATCTTTCTCTTTCCAACTTGCTGACAACACAATTGTTAGGGGTCATGCACTCAAAATGGGTGTGTCTTCTTGGTAAAAAATAATACACATGTGGTTGTCCTAGCAGTTCCTGATTCTGTTTCTATTTTCTACACTTTCTCTAAGAGGATGTCTGGGTCAGCTCTGACACACCCAGACCCTTCAACTCTGTCTTAACATCCTGGACTGCTGCCAGTCTCCTTTCTCCAGACGAAGCAGCATAAGACCAATCTACGAGGACTTTGGAGCTGGGTGTCTACAAGGCCAGGTGAGTTGGTGTGCACTGGGTGGGCCTCTGCCCGCACATTGAGAGTTGAGGGTACCAGCTGGTGGATTGGGTGGATCCCCAGGCTGAGCAGGGTTCCAGCTTAGGAGATGCAGGGCAGCCCCAAGAGAACTGGTAAACCCTCCTGGGCCACTGGCCTGGCCCATTCCTCACTTTGGCAGTTTCATCATCTTCTAACTTCTTTTTTGTTTGTTTTCAAACAGCTCTCCTTTTGAATATTTTTACTCCTTTAAAAGCTGATTTATTCTATCTGCTTTATGCCACATGAGTGCTTTTTCATTTAGTGTAAGCTGGTGCACTTTCTCATTTTGATGGGGCTTTGT
Organism: Bos indicus x Bos taurus; assembly: GCF_003369695.1. Taxonomy (NCBI): domain Eukaryota; kingdom Metazoa; phylum Chordata; class Mammalia; order Artiodactyla; family Bovidae; genus Bos; species Bos indicus x Bos taurus. The sequence continues at coordinate 26,250,064 of NC_040089.1, read as the reverse complement.
CTTCAGAATTAATTTCAGTCATTTCTTCTTCTCTTCATATCTTTAGCAACTTACAAACATTTTTTGAAAGATCAGTTTATATGATTTATTGGATCTTTAAAAAACCATTGCTATCTCTTCCTATTCCATAATTATTTTACTTAAAAGGCTATTTTTTCTTATTCAGATGTGAACATAAAAAACAGTATGTATCTCTGTTTACATAGTACATACGGGATGTTAAAAAAAAAGGATCAGCTGGTTGTGTCCACATGTATTTCAGTGGGTTTTCTTCAGCCTTTGCAACTACAAAAGCAATACTATTATTTTTGTTTTACCTTAAACCTACCAGAGCAAAGAAGAGTGTTACATAGTGTTTCAATTAGCTTAGTCTTTCTTTCTCCAGTGGTAACAAGTGTGTTGCCGGGAAGCCTTCTCTAGTAGTGCTGGAGTGATGAAGCGTGCCTGGTACATGGCATTGCTTGCAATGACATCTTTTTCTGCACAAGTGTCCTGGAATCACTGTGGATGGAGAGCCTGTCTTAAAAGGACGGCCTACTGTGATTCATAATTCTGGTCCTGCAACAGTAGGCAGAGCCGCCTGAGACAAAAAGCCTTTTCCAGCTTTGCAGGAATCATCACTCAAGCATTTAAAACATGGAGTCTCTTCTACCAGCGCAAAGCACTCCTGTTCATGTTAATGAAAGTCACACATTTTCCCTCAAAGCCAGAAAGGATGCTTCAATCTTTCCCCAGGAATCCTAGATGATAAAGAAAGAGTATCTGTAACTTCTTTCTTTTTATCGTGGAGCCGAAGGGAATAATGAAGCTTAGAGAGAAGCTGGCAACACTTAAAATCAAGCTCTCTGTTTGTTGACAACAGAAAAATAACTTAGTGCCAGAGCCTAAATGCAAATGTCTCCCTCCATGCTTGATAATTTTCAGGTTTCTCTTTCCTTTTTCACTTTGAAAGGAAAAGAAAAATCGTTTTGATTTTTAAAGGATAAAACAGATTTTTAAAAACATTTAACAGACACTAGCAGCTCATTCTCCCATTAATTCAAATCAAGCATTCTTATTGATAGAATCTGAGAAAAAGAGGAGATAAAACACAATAGATGAAAGACACAGGTGGAAATAGTAGCAGCATAATAGTCCTGTTCTCTGGCTCTTAAGGCAGCAGATTCTACCATTCTTCTTAAGCTAAACTACCCCTGATGTTGGAGGGTTGAGTGCAATGAAAATGCTTCATTTTCAAAGAATTAGCAAGATCATTAGCAAATCCTTATAACCAAGAGTAGTACAAAGAACTGACAATAGAGCAGTGTCATGTAGCATTGGTCTTCTAAGGACTCATTTTATGTTTCAATTTTCTTTGTCAATCCACATGGTGAATTCTATTCACTTTGAGAATGTAGGGGTAGTTCAGTAGGGCTTCCCAGGCGGCTCTAGTGATAAAGAACCCACCTGCCAATGCAGGAGACATAAGAGACGTGGGTATGTTGTTCAAAATATAAGAGGCTGTATGTGCAGGAAAGGACATGGGTTTGGATCTTAGAACACAGACTCAAGTTTATTTAGTCAGTAAATACTTACGTACTACTCATTCCAGTGCTCAGCCTCGAATGGTTATGGAATCTTGAATATTCAACTTAGTTTTTCTGAGTATATTTCTGTGGAATATACTCTCCCACCTAGCAAAGTTGCCAAGATCTTCTTGTTGTTTAGTCATTAAGTCGTGTCCAGCTCTTTGTGACTCCATGGACTATAGCCTGCCAGCCTGTCCATGGGATTTCCCAGGCAAGAATACTGGCGTGGGTTGCCATTCCCTTCTCCAGAGGATGTTCCCAACCCAGGGATCAAACCTGAGTCTCCTGTGTTGCAGATGGGTTCTTTACCGCTGAGCCACCAGGGAAGTCCAAGGTCTTACCTCCTCCATAAAGTGACTCAGAGAGGGCAGTCTAAACACTCAACCCCCGTGGCCACTGTGATTAATTTGGGATGGGCCCATGGCCTGAGGGTTTCCCAAATGGCTTAGTGGTAAAGAACTTGCCTGCCAATGCAAAAGACACGAGAGATGCTGGCTCGATCCCTGATTTTGGGAAGATTCCCCTAGAGGAGGGCATGGTAACCACTCCAGTATTCTTACCTGTGAAATCCCATGGATAGAAGAGCCTGGTAGCCTACAGCAATGGGGTCACAAAGAGTCAGACGTGACTGAAGTGACTGAGCACGCATGGCCTGAACTGAGCCAGTCTGAGAATTTTGCTGGAGTTTCCTGGACAGAGGAGTGAGACAGCTGCTCACGATCGCCAGTTATGAGGATGGTAACTTAGTTTTCACGTGCCTGTGTACTCAGCCGCTCTAGTTGTATCTGACTCTTTGTGACCTCATGGACTGTAGTCTGCCAGGCTCCTCAGCCCACGGGATTTCCCAGGCAAGAATACCAGAGTGGGTTTCCATTTCCTTCTCCAGAGGATCTTCCCAACCTGCATTGCAGGAGGGTTCTTTACCAACTGAGCCACCAGGGAAACCACGTAGAGAGTAAATTTTAAGCCACAGAGGAGGAGGTCTGTGGAGCTGTAAAGAGTCCACACAATAGAGCTCTGGTAATGTGCTTTGAGTTGCTGTATCTAAGCTTACTGGATCCAGTTCTGGATATTTTAGTTCCATGGAATTAAAGGACTTCAGAATGAGCCTCTCCAAAATGTGCCACTCTGGTACGTGGATTATTCTAAGCTGAAGATGACCAAGGTCCAAAAGGCTCAGAAAGAGCTTTTTACATCCCCCTTGACTGACTAGAGGATTTAAATAGAGGGCCTGGTCTAAGAACTGTCTGCTCCCGGTGGAGCAGCTAGAATGCTCATACATTAACGGTGGGAATGAAAAATGGTACTGCCACTGTGGGAAGTCTGGTAGTTTCTCCACGACAAAGGATAGCACATATCTATATGAATATTTGTACACACATATTCGTATCATGTTTGTGACAGCCCCAGACAGGAAATGGTCCAAATGTACATCAACAAGTAAACGTAAAAATGAACTGTGGTATATCCACATAAAGCTTCCCTGGTGGCTCAGTGGTAAAGAACCCTCCTGCCAATGCGGGAGACACGGGTTTGGTCCCCAGGTCAGAAGATCCCCTGCAGATGAAAGTGGCAAGCCCCTCCAGTGCTCTTGCCTGGAGAATTCCATGGACAGAGGAGCCTGCTGGGCTGTGGTCCATGGGGTTGCAAAGAGCTGAACATGGCCGAGTGACTAGACAACAAAAACAATGTCCCCATAAAGGAATACTATTTAGGAATAACTGGACTGCACTCATGATATACACAAAATGAGAAATTTCAGAGTAATTATGTGAAATGAAACAAGCTGAGTAAAAAGGACAGATAAACAAACAAGAAAAGAGAACCGTCAGCAGAGAGAACCGCAAAGGATACGGGCCAGGTGTGGTGAGCAGGAGGGAGTCGGCAGTGCCTGTGTCCCCTTGAGTGTGTATGGCGTGTGTGTCCCATTGTTCCTCCCTGGCATGGCAAACATTTGTTTACCAAACGTGGTCTCTTCCTATCTCCCTGTGAACTGCCTTCCTCCCTTTTGAAGTCCCAGCCTCCCGTCCCCACCGCCCCCGCGCTCCCCCCACCCCAGCCTCCTTAGCTCAGGATGGGAGATAAGCCTCAATTGCCTGACTGCCTTTGACCCTTTCATGTCTTTGTGAGCCTGTCATACATTGGAAATTACATCTGCTTTTCTCCTGTTAATCTATCTCACATCAGTTTAATTCGATCAGCCAAAAGAACTTATAAGTATAGAGGAAAATGTTTCAAGTTTTTTCTACCCCCCCCCCCCCCACTTTTTATTGTTTCATTTTGTTTAGACCAGTTTGAGTCTTGACGAGGACATTTTGGTTCTTTGCTGGTAAAGCTAGAATAATAGTAGTATTTTCCTTAAAGATTTTTTGTGATCTTCTCTCCATCTTCTCTTTATTACCAAGCCAAACTACTGAAATCATCGCTGAATTCTCATGCTTTGAGTATCTTTTTACTTTTCTTTTCCTTTTGAACAATAAATCTGTAAGTTTGAAGTTTAGAGAAAGTTAAAAGAATGGTAATAAAATTAAGAATATGTATTTTCTCACCATAAAGAATTAACAATAAAGAAAACTTGTCATATTAGCTCAGCCTGTTTGTCAAAAATGTGAAACATGGTATGAAGTAGAAATCTTCCCTTTAGCCACCAAAGATGTCATCAATGTCCACCTTTGTGTCTGTTTGAGAAATTTTCTAACATACAGCATTTAAACATTTTGGTACTGTAGGAAAGATTATGAAACAGCATTAAAACCTTAGAATTCTTTTGGGGGTAGAGTCCTGTTGATGCTAACATTCTGTTCACATTTTCAGCACTGACAGCAGTGTCTTTGTTGGCCAAGTGTTCAAAATTTCTTTCTCCATCCTTCCCCTCAATTACCCCGCCCTTCCACATGTCCCCTGCCCCTCCTCACAGACACAGTTATAAGCCAGCCTCCGATCCTTTTAATGTTTTTCCTGGTGCAGTTGCTCAGAGAATGTATATACATATAGCTTTCCTGTGACACTTGCCTCAGAAATAGCAAAAATAAATCTGATGGAAAAAAGTCATAAAGAAAGATCTATTCTTTATAATGCCAGCTACCAGGCTGATATGAATGACTCACACTCAGGAAGTGACAAGTAATGTATAGTCATTTTTGAAACAGAAATGACTAATCTTTAACCCTTGACCAACCAGCTCATTGCAGTAAGATTTTCTTGGTATTCCCTAAGTGAGGGGCAGTAGACAGCCTACCCAATGCAGGGCATATCCATTCCCTTATATGTCAGATCTTATCACTGAATATTTTATAATGAGAGACAGGAATTTAAGCAAATATTTGAAGGAGCAAAAGGAGATAACAGTCAAGTGACGGGGTGAGGAGGAGGAGGAAGAAAACCTTAGATGCCAACAGTTTTTGTCCTGGGATTTGATTGGGTTAAAAACTCTCAGACACAAATAGACAAAATATTGTATTTTTACATTTGTGTGTATGCATTTCAGTCATTTCTGTCGTGCCCAGCTCTTTGCGACCCCATGGACTACAGCCCACCAGGCTCTTCTGTAGATGGGATTCTCCAGGCAAGAATGCTTTCTTAGTAATTAATTGTGCTAATGCAGCCTATGATTAAACTTGTAAGCTGTTTAAAAGTGTTAATTGCTTAGTCGTATTCGACTCTTAGCAACCCCATGAACTGTACCCCACCAGCCTCCTCGTCTATGAGATTTTCCAGGCAAGAGTACTGGAGTGCGTAGCCATTCCCTTCTCCAGGGAAACTTCCCAACCCAGGGATTGAACCCAGGTCTCTTGCATTGCAGGCAGATTCTTAACCATCTGAGCCACCAGGGAAGTTCTTTAGATAGGTTTAAATGTAGGCTGCATTAGCACTATTAAATCCTAAGAAAGCATAAAAGAGTACCTACTGCAGGACTTCCACTTCTTCCCAGGAAGAATTAAATGCTTTAGAAGCTGCTCTTCTTTCACAAAACCTAGAAAACTGGACTGTGAGCCCAAGAGAAGGAAAACAATGGACTGAGCCCTTGCTTGAAGCAGTTTCCAGGCTGTGGGGGAGGGTGGGAGGACATACATGGAGCTGGTGGCTTACTGACTTAGGGAGACAGAGACGGCAGTTTGGGGAGGCTGATGCAGTCACACTTCATGGGCAGAGGGCCAGGAAAATTAGAGAGTGCTGGAGATCTGCAGAGGGTTCCTTCTGAGTCTTTGGCTAAATACTCATTTGCACATGTAGGAGGTGAATTTACAGAAGCCAAGAAAAGAGCCACCAGGAAGCAGTAGACCAAAGGATTCTAGGAGCTCACACAGGACTGGGGAGAGTTCATGGTCTTCGCAACCTGCATGAAGAAATTTGGTATGACATGCTGCTGCTGCTGCTACCAAGTCGCTTCAGTCGTGTCCAACTCTGGGCGACCCCATAAATGGCAGCCCACAAACTCTCCCGTCGTCCCTGGGATCCTCCAGGCAAGAGTACTGGAGTGGGTTGCCATTTCCTTCACCAATGCATGAAAGTGAAAAGTGAAAGTGAAGTCGCTCAGTCGTGTCTGACTCTTTGTGATCCCATGGATGGCAGCCTACCAGGCTCCTCCGTCCATGGAAGTTTCCAGGCAAGAGTACTGGAGTGGGTTGCATTGCCTTTTCCTGGTATGACATGGGGTATTGGCAAAATTCTCCCAGGGGTTACACCATCATCTCAGGGCTAAATTACTCCTAGAGTCATCTTCTCTGGGCTCACTGATAAAGATTAGCAACAAGCCTTGAAGGGCTCAAAATGGTGTACAAGTGAAAGTGCCAGAGAAGCAAATACTCATTAAAAGAAAACAAACAAACAAAAATCTGAATGACATAACCCTCACAGTGATAAGTAAATGATAAAGAAGTTACTTTGTTTGCAGATAAGCAGGAAACTACACCCAATACCCAGAGGAAAATCAGCACCAAAAATGACAGAGAGAAAGAAATTAGGAGACAAGGATCTTAAGACAACATTTATAAATCTTAAATATGCTCAAGGATATAAAATAAAACATGGAAAAGATCAGGCAAGAAATGATAAACATGATAAAGGACCAAAGGAAACTTTGAGAGGTGAAAAATACGATACGTATACACACAAAAATAGACTGAATGAGATTAACATCAGACCAGACACAGCAATCACGGAATTAAAAGAAACCTGCTCCTGGGAAGAAAAGCTATGACAAACCTAGACAGTGTATTAAAAAGCAGAGACATCACTTTGCAGACAAGGTCTATATAGTGAAAGCTATGATATTTCCAGTAGTCATGGATGGATGTGAGTGTTAGATTATAAAGAAGGCTGAGTGCTGAAGAATTGATACTTTCAAATTGTGGTGCTGGAGAAGATTCTTGAGAGTCCCTTGGACAGCAAGGAGATCAAACCAGTCAATCCTAAAGGAAATCAGCCCTGAATATTTACTGGAAGAACTAATGCTGAAGCTGAAGCTCCAATACTTTGGTCACCTAATGCAAAGAGCCAGCTCTTTGGAAAAGACTGTGATGCTGGCAAAGAATGGAGGCAGGAGAAGGGAACGACAGAGGATGAGAGGGTTGGATGGCATCACTGACTCAATAGGCATGAGTTTTAGCAAACTCCAGGAGATGATGAGGGACAGGGAAGCCTGGTGTTCTGCAGTTCATAGGGTCCCAAAAAGTCTCACATGGCTTGGCCACTGAACATCGGCAACAGCATCGCCTACATTTAAACATTATTTTAAATCTTTTTGTTACTCCATGTTTCACTCAGCTAATTTCTTCTAACCCTATCTTCTGTTTCACTAACTCTTCAGCTGGATGTCTTGTGAAAACTCTCCCACTGAGTTCTTAATTTCAGTTACTATATTTTCAGCTTTAGACTTTGTACTTGATTTTTCTCCAAACCATCTAAGTTGCTGTGTAACAGTTTCCATTATGCTGTGGATAATTTTAACCTTGGCTTATAATAAATTACTTATTTTGTAGTTCGATAATTCTACTATCTAGAGTTCCTAAAGGAAATTAGTCCCGAATATTCATTTGGAGGACTGATACTGAAGCTCCAATACATTGGCCACCTGATGCAAAGAACTGACTCATTGGAAATGATTCTGATGTTGGAAATGATTGAAGGCAGGAGAAGTGGATGACGGAGAATGAGATGGTTGAATGGCATCACTGACTCAATGGACAAGAGTTTGAGCAAGCTCAGGGAGTTGGTGATAGACAGTGAAGCATGGTGTGCTGCAGTCCATGGGATTGCAAAGAGTTGGACATGACTGAGCTACTGAACTGAGAGTTCCTATGCATCCATTTCAGTTTTCAGTTATTTCTGCTGATTCTTATATATAGGGTCTTGTGTTTTCAGCTGTTTAGTTACCTTTTACCTTGTTTAACATCTGAAATTATAGGAATAATCTGAGGTCCCAGATGATATAAACTTTTCTTGAATATCTTTAGGGTACTTATTAAATTATAAAAATTTTTGATCTATCTACAAAATTTGTGAGCTTCAAATTAATGTGATTCCATTGTATTGTTGTAAAGTTTATGTGTATCTCTACCTTAATCTATGTATTCATATCATTAAAAGCTTTAAATAGGGGAAATTAACTTGATCTAATAGCTAACTCTGGACCAAGCATTTGTATCCCTGGTTTTTGCATATTTCATTAGAACTGATTTTATTGATGTTCTAGTTTCCCTTTTAAGCTTCTTGTTGTATACTGTGAACAATAAAAAAATTATTCCAGATATAATGTTCTGAGTCACCTGACCTTCATAGTCTTAATTGATTAGTACATGTATTTATATTGTCTGAATTTAAGATTAATGTTCTTTTTAAAAAGTGAATTTCTACACATGGTTTCTTTCTGTTCCTACTATCTTAAAATATGAGATGCAAATAATGGGACAGCCACGTTACATTTGCACAAGAACAGTCATACTATATTACACTGTAATTTGTCCTGATTATATTGTTGGCCTCGTACAGAATCTATGAGATTTTGATCACAGTGATACAGTTCCCTGGAGATTATAGCCAATAGCTACCTGCTTGATATTATAGAATATTGTAGATAAAAGAAAGAAGTTTTTAAAAGTTACTTTGATATAATTTGAGTTTATTAACTATTAAGCATGAAATTCATTCTTTTCTAGGAACCGCCAATAATTGTGCCTCCTTGAATTCAATATTCATTCCAACAAGAAGATAAAACCAAATTGCAGCAAGTCATAGAAGTTCCCTTTTCATTTTCATTTCTTGCCAGACTATTATCTTACTTTATTTTAACTCTTTCTTCAACTTTATTACTTCTAACTGTAAGTATCTCACAGTTATCCCTCTGATTATAGCATTGTTCCTTTGGGGAAAATGAGGCTTTGCATTATACTATTTTCCCAAGTGCTTCTAGGATTAGAAATATATTACTCAAATAAGTAGCACACATGTAGGTTTACTTAAAATTTCTTTCTTTTGTAACATAGGAATAAAATATTGGCCTATTTATAACCGGGCCACCAGATATATTTTCCTTTTTCCGCAGGGAATGCAATCATACCCAGACTTTAGATATAAGAGCAGATAATGAGAGAATTAACATTATTTGAATCTATTACCTTTCTTTCTGCCCAAACCTCTTTTCTTCATTATATTACCATCTCCTAGTGGAGACTATATTGAAACAAAACAAAATGAAAGAAAAATGAGATAAAATGCAGAAATGGATTTTCCCTTCATTCTCATACAAGGAAACTCTGCATTTTGCTCTACTCTGAAAAGAAAGTAATTTAATTTTTCTTTGCTTTTTATTTTCTTATTTATTGAGTGGAGTAGTAATTTCTCACTTCAGTTTTTTTAAAGCTTTTTTTGGTTGAGGTGGGAGGAAGCAGAGATAACCATATCATTTTCATTATCTTTCTCAAAAATTCAAATACTTTTTCACTTTCAACTTAAGATCATTTAATCATTCACATCAACTTAAGATCATTTTAATGCTTCTGTTATTTCAAAACAATGATCTCTGGACTGAAGTTCTGAGGGGTATAAAACGGAGGGGAGAAGAAAAGAACAAGGTAGCTATCTGAAGCATCTTAGACTAAGATTATATTTCATTAGATTTCTTAAGCTTCTTCACTATGTAAAATTCACTGAATGTTCAAGAGGGAGGCGGACCTGCCTCCCTGGGTGAGGAGACCAGATGCCAGTTTGAGCACCTGAACCTCAGCACCATGCAGCACCCAACTTCTGGGTTTTGTGATCTGGTCTTCATGTTGGATTTAACAGTTAACAAACTTGAAACCCTTTGAGTACTTGACCAAACTATTGTAGTACTAAATTAGATATCACACATACTTACCAAAAGGTGGAGATTATATTACGGTGTCTGTATCAATTAGCTGAAAATACAAGACAGTCTTTTTTAAGAACCAAATTCCTTCTCTGTGTGGAAGGAATACAATTAGTCTGTTTTTCTTCTTCCCTGGTTAACCTTGCTGCATCCTACCTATTGTCTATAGACGTCAGTGTGCCTTCATCTGATTGGTACCGAATACATCTTGAAAATTTCAACTCCATCTGAGTTCTTTCATAAATACAACATTGATTTCACATTTGGTGCTGCTAAAACTTTTGCTCTTTGGGATTTCCCTGGTGGTCCAGTGGTTAAGACTTTGCTTTCTAACGCAGGGGATGTGAGTTCAATTCCTGCTATTGCTGACATAGAAATTTTAAATAACATCAAGAGTGCATGGTAGCATTCCAAGGACTTTTAAATGCCATTCAGGACCTTTCTGATTCTGGAGTCTCTGAATAATACAGATAGAGTATTTTTATTTCTTATTTAAAAATAGTTCTAACTATACAAGTCAAAAAAAGGAGCATGGCTAGAGTCAGTAATACGTTAGAGCCATCTTATATGGGCTTGGAAGATATAACTGTTAAAATAGTAGCTTTTGAAGCCATAAAATTATTCATGGTGGATGGATTTATTCCTCAGAAACCAGTAGACACTACAGTGGGAGATGTGTGTGCTAAGTTGCTTCAGTCATGTCCAACTCTTTGTGACCTCAGGGACTCCCGCCAAGCTCCTCTCTATCCATGGGATTCTCCAGGCAAGAATAGTGGAGTGGGCTGCCATTTCTTCCTCCAGGATCTTCCTGATCCAGGGATCGAACCCACATCCCGTATATCTCCTGCATGGGCAGGCGGGTTCTGTACCACTAATGCCACCTGGGAAGCCCCAGTGCGAGAGTTGGTTGTCAAATCCGTAGCAGACAGCACTGGCTGGAGTCCTTTTGTTAAGGATCCTTAACACATGTTGTGTTTCCCCAGCTCTCAAGATGTACCCACTACCATCCATTTAGGAAGCATCTCCCACATTATTTTCTGTGTGTTTACATAATTTAGGGTTCCCGGATGAAATATATAATTTTGTTAGCATTTTTCCTATTTATTTTTTAAAGTGCGGCAATTTACTCTTTGGTAGCTTGCTTTTCTCCCCACTCAACAAAATCTTGGGTCTCTCTCCTTTTTTAATACTATCTCATGTATCATATACATAGTATATATATACTATCAAATAGTGTAACTTATTTAGTAATTGCTCTGTTTGTGAATGGGCTTCCCTTGTGGCTCAGCTGGTAAAGAATCCACCTGCAATGTGGGAGACCTGGGTTTGACCCCTGGGTTGGGAAGATCTCCTGGAAAGGGGAAAAGCTACCCACTCCAGTATTCTGGCCTGGAGAATTCCATGGACTGTATATTCCATGGGGTTGTGAAGAGTTGGGCACAACCGAGTGACTTTCACTTCACTTTGCTATTTATGAATATGGGCAGAGTTGTCAAGTTTTTACCTTGATAAACATTGCAGCAACAAATGTCCTTATACATATTTTCTGGCCACAGTATTTCTAGAATAAATAATGACATTTGGAATTTCTGGACTTAATGGTCTAAGCATTTATAATTTTAATATAAACTGTAAAATTCTTTCCAAAGATGCTATAATAATTCACAGCTCTGTCAGCAGTGAATGGCCACCCAGTTTCTCTAATCTTGACCTAGACTTAATCAGTGTACATTTCCTAATGTAATGGTTAAAATGTGACCATTTTAATTTGTGTTTCCTTGATCTCTGTGTACATTTAACATAGTTTCATATTTATTATTTGTTTTCAGGAAAAAAGCTGTCTGGTGCTTTCCTTACTTCACTATTTTTTGGGGCTTTTTTCCCTAATCAGTTTGTAGATCATAATCTGGATATTAATCCTACGTCGTTTATTGCAGTTTGAGTATTCTCTTACAGGGTCCTTTCATAGTATTGCTTTTCAACTTTAATCTTTTTATTCTATGTTAATGTTCAGTTCACAGAAAAGTTGCAAAGGTTGTACGGTGTGGTCCTATATACCCCTCACCCACTTTCCCCTATTGTTAACCCTTCAACTTACTGTAGCACATTTGTCACAATGAAAGAATCCATACTGGTGTATTATTATGAACTAAATCCATACTTAATTCATGCTTCCCTGGTGGCTCAGTGGTAAAGAATTCACCTGCCAACATAGGAGATGTGCATTTGATCCCTGGGTTGGGAAGATCCTCTGGAGAGGAAATGGCAACCCACTCCAGTATTCTTGCCTGGAGAGTCCCACGGACAGAGGAGCCTGGTGGACAACAGTTCATGGGGTTGCACAGAGTCAGACACGACTAAGCGACTAAACAGCAACAACAACATCAACACACTGAGTTCACATTTGATCAGTTCTCACCAGTGCTCTTTTCCTGCTGCACTTTTCCATTCAGGACACCAGGCTGCATTAGTCATCAAGTCTCCTTGGCCTCCTCTGGATGTGACATGTTTGCAGGCTTCCCCCGCCTTCTTTCTTTGATAACCTTGACAATTTTGAGGAATACTGGGCATGTATTTTGTAGAACCTCCCTCAGTTTTACAAAATAGAATTTTGTTTGTCTGATAGGTTTCCCTAGTTTGACTGGGATGATGTTTTGGGGAAGGAGACCACAGAGGGGAGGCAACATCTCACCATAGGATAAAGGCGCCATGCTCTTCCCGACTCATCCCTGATGATGGCAGCCTTCATCTCCTGGAGACGGGAATGTTAGAAGTAGGAAGTAATCATACCTCTGATTTTTGCTTTTTTTCTATAAAAATTGAATATTGGCTGAATAAGAGCTAATTGGCACAAAAAGAGAAATCAGAATATAGGTATTTAATTTGCTGAATAATCCCAAGTACTTGCATGTTAAATATTTATAAAGTTTGTTGTTTTTATGAGTTTATTTATGAAAGATGGATTATGCCCATGAGATTACACTGGGTAAACTTTCTCTAAGGCTATTTGGTTAAGAGAGTTTCCTCTGTTTTGTTTTTTAATGGTAAACAATATAACAGGAAATAAACAGAATAAAGACTAGTACAGTGCATATTGCATTTATAATAGTATAAATTTGCAATTACATCTAATGACCAACATTAAGTACAGTGTATTATTCAAATTGCTCTTCAGTATAAATTATGCCAATGATTAAATTTACGGTGGTAGCTATGAGATGTAAACTAAATATTGTGACATTCTTTAATTGAAATAGATGCTTGTACTTCAATTAATGGCAATTTTTTAGGTCATTAACTCTAGAAATTTGTTTTTATAGTCTATTCAGAATTCTACAGTCAAATGAATTGAGACTCAGGCAGCATGGGTTTATTAAAAACAAATCAATGTCACATAACCCTGAACACATTTTGGGAATATAATGATAAGATATCACATAAAATTTGCAATGCAAAGGAGTAAAAGTGTCTATTTCTGTCTCTTCTAAATCTTTTTATGTCAAATATGTCTACTTCTTTCCAAATAATGGTTTATGGACAAGAGATATCTAGACCTTATGGTGTGAGTTTTGCTCTCCTATTGTTTAACCCACCTGAGACTTCTTCATTAGCCTTGATAAAAATGCAGCCACATATTAACTTCCAGTACAGAGTAGGTTGTGCCAAAGGGGACTAGGTCATGGGTGTCATCTGGAGGGAAGAGCAGGGTCTTTATAAAGTGTCTTACAAAACTTTACTGAACCCTTGTCATTTCACTTTGGCAGCTTGTAAAACGTTTATTTATTTTTAATTGAGGGATAATTACTTTACAATATTATCTTGATTTCTGCCATACATCAATGTGAATCAGCGATAGGTACACATATGCCCCCTCACTCTTGAACCTCCCTCCCACCTCTCACCCCATCCCTCTCCTCTAGGTTGTCACAGAGCACTGGCTTTGAGTTCCTTATGTCATACAGCAAATTCCCACTGGCTAAATATTTTACATTGGTAATTGATGTATATGTTTCAATGCGACTCTCTCAATTCATCCCACCCTTTCCTTCCCCTACTGTGTCCAAAGTCTGTTCTCTACGTCTGCGTCTCTGATGTTGTCCTGCAAATAGGTTCATCAGTACCATTTTTCTAGATTCTATATATATATGCATTATTTGTTTTTCTCTTTCTGACTTACTTCATTCTGTATAGTAGGCTCTAGATTCATCCACCTCATTAGAAATGAGTCAAATGCAACTTTAAATGGAATAAACTTCCTGAAGGACATTGAGCCAAGTATCAATGTTTAAGTGATCTATCTCAAAATAGGGCCCAAGGACCCATACCAAGAGCACCTTGAATACACATTAAAATGCCAGCCTGCTGAATCACATGCTTAGGAATTGGGGTGGTGCCTCCATGTTTCCCATTTCTCTAGGTATCCTTATGCAAACTGAAGTTCAAAGTCCACTGTTGTGGAGGGTACTGTTTTATTTATAATATGTGCCAGAGAGTAAGAATGAATACATGACCTTCTCAAGTAGAAAGATCTTCTGACCAAATACAGTGTCAGGATAAGCTGTTTTGCCTTTCCAAAGATGTCCTCTTCCACTTAACTTGTCTTGTCTTTGCTCCTTTAACCCTTTGTGGTCATCAGCTGTGTCATTCCACCTTACAGTTACTCTCTAGTATTAGGTTGTATTAGGGGCTTCCCGGGTGGTGGTAGTCTAGTGCCGGGAGCCGGCATATTGCATATTGAGTGCATATTGCATATTGCATATTGAGTGCATATTGCATATTGCATATTGAGTGCAGCACTTTCCACAGCATCATCTTTCAGCATCTGGAATAGCTCAACTGGAATTCTATCACTGCCGGGAGCCAGCGTGAGGAGCTCCACCCATGACAAAGGTCATGAGGAAGGAGGCTCGGCATACACAAAGGCGGGATGGAGCCTCAGGAGTCCCCCTGGAAATTCTCAAGCATTTACACCCAAAACCAGAGTCTGCCTACTTTCTGCTTTGTGCTTTCACCTACACTTCTGACTTTACGGGGGGCTGTCCCCCACTACCTCTCTGAAAAAAGAGTTAGATTACAGCTCCAGTTAATAATTCCTGGGTGTGACAGTGTTTAACCTACAAACTCCTTTGGAAGTCCTCTAGCCTGCCTGAATAGGTTTTTCCGGCCACATGTGATTGTTCAGAGCCTCCCAACTGTGAGAGGCAGGAGATGTTCTAAACTGTCTAAACACAGATTCTTTTGAGTAGTTAAAAGATTGATTAGAAATTGTATTGGTGAAGGGATTTTCACTTGTTGGGCCAATGTTTGCTGCTAAGTTTCCATATCCCTTACCTGCTGTGTCCCTGGCAGTGTATTGATTAATATAATTGGTGTAAGTAGTAGCTTTAATGTTTGTAACCTGGGACCCTTGAGTTAATTCTTTTTCTTGTTATAGCCCACCACACCTTTGCTCTGTAGGAATGCAACTTTATCTAATGCTTTTGGAGGATGGCTCCTGACCAATCACCTTTAGAGAAAAATAAGTTTTCTGAAGAAAGGGTCTTAAAATGTTAACAGGCCTCCGGGCCAAAAGATGATGCAAATCACCTAAGCTTTTGCATATGATAAGTTTGCAGGAAGAAAGCCTGGCTTGCTGCATGACTCTACCCTTTCCCCCATTTTCCTCTATGCATAACTTAAGGTATAAAAACTACTTTGGAAAATAAAGTGCGGGCCTTGTTCACCGAAACTGGGTCTCCCCATGTCGTTCTTTCTCTTACCTTCTGGCTGAATTATTCAGCCTCTTTTCTTCACTGAATTTTCCTACTGAGCTATCCTTATTTCAGCCTCTTTTCTCCACTGAATTTCCTCACTGAGCTATCCTCATTCTATTACTCTTTATATCTTTGATAAATATTTAAAAAAATAGGTCGCCTATGCCGTCTCTCCTTCGAATACCCTGGATCAGCCGGGGCTGGACCCCGGCAGTCTAGTGGTAAGGAACCTGCCTGCCAAGGCAGGAGACATTAAGAGATGTGACATTAAGAGATCCCCTGGAGGAGGGCATGACAACTCACTCCAGTATTCTTGCTTGGAGAATCCCATGGATAGAGGAGCCTGGCAGGATACAGTTCATGCGGTCGCAAAAAGTCGGACCCGACTGAACATGCACACATGAACTTGGTTGTAACCTCCTTGAGAGTAGGACTCGTGTGATATCTTCCTTGCATCCCTATTGCACCTATTTCTTTGAGGGTACAAGAATATTTGATGATCTGAATTGGGAAAACAATTAGCTAATTAGGTGGAGACAAAGTATTATTGTTGCTAGACATTTGTATTACTATCAGGTCCAATGATGAATTACGATAAATGACACTGAAAACAGCAGGCATTGTTCCTGCCCACCAGAAAGTAATACAATCAGTTCTCCTGATTATTTCTTAACATTTCTCTAATATTTTCCTAGCTTAATTCCAGGGCAAATCTCTTTTGTCACTTTGCTTTACATTTATATAACAGTTTCTTCCCAGCCCTGAGGGATATTTCCAGGCACACATAGTAATGTTCTTTAGGCATAGGAGAACCAGTGTTTGTATTAAAAGTATACTGACTTTTATATATGTATTTATGGTTATTTAGGTAATAATAAGGGGCATCCCAGGTGGCAGAGTGGTAGAGAATCTGCATGCTAATGCAGGAGACACAAGAGACATGGGTTTGATTGCTGGGTCAGGAAAATCCCCTGGAGGAGGGCATAGCAACCCACTCCAGTGTTCTTGCCCGGAAAATTCCATAGTAGTTTGGCAAGCTACAGTGAATGGGGTCACAAAGACTCAGACATGACTGAGCACATACACTCAAACACACAGGTAATAATAATAATAAAGCGTCAGGAAAACATATTAAAGATGCTTAATTCATTCTCACCTTGTGATAACAGGTGAGTAGGTGCTGATTTCTACATCTCGTCTCTTATGTGCTAGAAAATTATGAGGTCTCCTTCCCTATAACCCCTCAATGAACAAAAAAAATACTTTTTTCTGTTGTTGTTTCTTGGGTTTGAGGATGGGCAGTGGTGAGGGGAGCAAGGCTGAAAAATACTGTGGTTGTGTTTTTTCTGATTTCATCAGTCCAGGCCACACAACCATCTAGTGAATGGCAAGATGGGGAAGGTAGCTGCCTTTTATAGGTCACCTGCCTCCTGGCGATGTCATCACACAGGGAATTACTGCTTTGTAAATCTAATGTTTTGTAGTCACTAACACACTGAGCAGTGTGTTCAAACCCAGCGCTTCCTACAGGGTGGCTCCGTCTAGTGCTGGTGTCTTGCCCTTGGTCTCAGCTCCTGGAACATAAGGTGTGACCTTCCTCCCTGGCTCTCTCTGAGTGCTCAGTCTCTAGGCTTTGCTCTGGTGTGGACTCTGGTGTCCTGAAGGACTCGAATTCTCAGGTAAGAATACTGGAGTGTGTTGCCAGTTTCTCCTCCAGAGGATCTTCTCAACCCAGGGATTGAATCCAGGTCTCCTGCATTGCAGGCAGATTCTTTACCATCTGAGCTACCAGGGAAGCCCTCTTTGACACTGTAGTGTTCTTATTTTCAACTTATGATTGCCTTAAGTTCAATGTTCCAGTCTGTGAATGGGAAGAGCGTATTCATATTTACCTTTTTACATCCTGAAAGATTTACAAAGGAAACAGTTACAGAGTAATTCCTGTGGACGATGACCTCCATGGGAGCCAGCTGATGCATGAAACATCAGTACCATGGCATTCAACAGATAGTCATGTGCCACGTTCTTTAAACTTTACATTAATCAAAATCATTAAAGAAATTAGTCATACCAGCCAGCCTCATTAGTTTTAATTCATTCTATGATGTGTAATAAAATACAGAGAACACGTGCCTGTATCAGGAGGCGTGATGCTCTCAGTCGCTCTCATCACTGGTTTAAATGAATGCTGCTGCTAAGCTGCTAAGTCGCTTCAGTCGTGTCCGACTCTGTGCGACCCCATAGACGGCAGCCCACCAAGGCTCCCCTGTCCCTGGGATTCTCCAGGCAAGAACACTGGAGTGGGTTGCCATTTTCTTCTCCAATGCATGAAAGTGAAAGTGAAGTTGCTCAGTCGTGTCCGACCCTTAGCGACCCCACGGACTGCAGCCCACCAGGCTCCTCTGTCCATGGGATTTTCCAGGCAAGAGTACTGGAGTGGGGTGCCACTGCCTTCTCCTAAATGAATGCTGATTCTCACCTAATTCGCAGGTTTTGTTTGCCAATAAGCTTAATTAATTCATAATTGATGCCTTAGCCCTTCCTTCCCCAGAAAGACTTTCATTGTTTACCGATTTCTATAATTTACCGTTGGTGGGGGGGAAAAAAAAAAACCAGTCTCTATAGTGTTTGCAGCTTTGAAACAAAGCATGAAGACTGTAGCCATCAAGAGAAGGAATGTCGCCTAGCAGCTCTGGAATCTCGAACTGTTGAAATCGGACAGTTTAGACTTTAATTTTCATGACTAAGAAACCCAAGCAATGCATTTTGTTTATCTCTGTGGAATAATGTTTCATTTTTTATTTATGCAAATTTGTTTTTTTCTCAGCTTCATAAAGGTGTAATTGACAAATAAAATGGCTTGTATTTAAAATGTACAATGCGGGACTTCCCTGGCGGTCCAGTGGTTAAGATTCCACACTTCCACTATCGTGGGCACAGTTTCCTTCCCTGCTTGGGGCGCTCATATCCTGCATGTTGTGTGGGGTGGCCAAAATAAAAAAGTACAACCTGATGATGTGATATGGTATACATTGTGAAATGATTACCACCACAGAGTTAGACATAGTTACCATTGTGTGTGTGTGTCTGTGTAGTGAGAACCCTTATGATCAACTTGTTTAGCAAAATTTCAAGTAGACAATCCAGTATCATTAACTATAGTCACCATATTGCACATTAGATTTTCAAAATGTATTCATCTCATAACTGGAAGTTTGTACCCTTTGACAAACATCCCTCGTCCCCCAAACTCTGGCAACCCCCATTCTACTCTCTGTTTCTATGAGTTTGACTTTTTCTTGCTGCTACTGCTGCTAAGTCACTTCAGTCATGTCCGACTCTGTGTGACCCCATAGACGGCAGCCAACCAGGCTCCCCCATCCCTGGGATTCTCCAGGCAAGAACACTGGAGTGGGTTGCCATTTCCTTCTCCAGGGCGTGAAAGTGAAAAGTGAAAGTGAAGTCGCTCAGTCGTGTCCGACTCTTAGCGACACCATGGACTGCAGCCCACCAGGCTCCTCCATCCATGGGATTTTCCAGGCAAGAGTACTGGAGTGGGGTGCCATTGCCTTCTCCGACTTTTTCTTAGTGTGGAGTAATTTTTAATGCTCAACTTTGTGGAATAATATTTTATCTTTGTGGAACTTTGCACATGAGAACTTTTTTTTTTCAAAAGTTTTGTGGAACTTTTGAAAAACCAGCTTGTAAGGTCTCTTTGCTTTTCACTTTCAGATTTACACCTGTGATAGAAAAAAAGTGGGAAATAAGTCCTCTGATGAGATATTGCCACTATGTGTTAAGAGCTTTGACAGCAGAGAGACTAAAGCAAGTGGCCTGGGAGTGGAAATATCTTGAAAGCAGCAGGTATTTCTATCATTATTATGTGTCCAGGGACGTGTTGATTGTGTGGAATGGGGCAGTGACCCTCTAATTGTGTTGAAACCGATGATTCCCGTTATCACCACCAGAGGATGTTCTAAGCACGTTTCTTGTCAGAGCAGCTCACGTTGACTGCAATAGCCCATCCTTCCAACAGAGGCAGCAGAACGACTCTGAGGCTGCGGAAAATCTCAATGTCAACAGCAGCTCATAAAAGGGAAAGAACATGGCATAAGCTGTGTGTTTGGAAAAGTCTGAGGCGTTTAGCCCAACCGTTCTTGAATCATTACCATGATACTGACAAGCAAAGATATTTCTGAGAAAGCTGTCAGATTTAGCCCTCGACTGCATGGTTAATAGAGAAAAGAGCCAGGTTACCCACATTTCAATTCTTTCTGAGCTTTGGGCAAGCAGCCATTTTTGTTATTAGATTAAAAAAAAAATCTTGTGGTGAGACTAGTATAGGAAGAGAGACAGGGAAGAGAATAAAGGAGATATTTTTAGGGGAATTTTAGTGTCACGTTCTTTAGATAAGGAAGGGGTAGGATGGGGAAATATGCCTTACAGTCACCTCAAAAATAAGCTATAAAATGCAGTCAGAAGAATAGCAAGAACACCTGTTGTAGATAAGAACTTTAAAAACTGGTATTGCAAAGCAAAGTCTGCTATCAAATGTCAAAACTACTTGGAGATTGAATCTCATGCCAGCCCAGAAGGAGACACAGTGAAGCTGAAAAGCAACAGGCCATCAGTTTACCTCATTATGTTAATTATAGCCTTTTTTGCATGCTGGGAGTACACTTGAGAATACATGATATATATGAAAAAGGGTAAGTGTATTATGTTATTGGAGGTAAATCATATGTGTGCCTGTGTGTACGTCCGTGTGTGTGTGTGTGTGTGTGTGTATGTCTACACGCAATCAATAAAGAGCACAAAAAGTGTTTTTCAAATAAAATATAAATATTTCAAAGGCCAATCACTGCTTTTAATAAAAAGATGCTATTTATTTAGATAAGAATACTTCACATGAGATCTACCCTTTAAGCAGATTTTTATTTTATTTATTTATTTTTTTGGCCATGCCACGTGGCATGTAGGATCTTAGTTCCCTGACTAGGCATCAAATCCCTGCCCCTTACACTGGAAGCAGAGTCTTAACTGCTGGACCCCCAGGGAAGTCCCTCTTAACAGACTTTTAGACGTACAATACAGTGCTACCTGTAGGTACAGAATTGTACAGCAGACCTCTAGAACTTATTCACCTTGAAAAACAGAGTATATGTCCACTGATTAGCAACTCCGCATATTCCATCTCCCCAGACCCTTGTAACCACCATTCCAGTCTCTGAGTCTATGATTTTTACTACTGTAGACAACTTACATGCCTGGAGTCATGCAGTATTTGTCCTTTTGTGCCTATTTTGCTTATTTCACTTAGTGTAAGGTCTTCTACCCAGGTTATCACGTGTGGCAAGATTTCCTTCTTTTTTAAGGCCAAAGAGTAGTCCATTGTCTACCCATTTTATTTATCCATTCATCCATTGATGAACCTTCAGATTATTTCATCTTGGCTATTATGAACATAACTTCAATATATTTATTATTATTATAAGGTTTGATTTAGTTTTTATGAGATTCTTATAGTAGAATAGTAAAATGATTGGTATAATCTTAGTGACAACTACAATTCTTAGAGCGAAAACAATTGGCACCTGGAACCTTTTAGGCATAGAATCCCGCAGGCCTGTGACTCTGTGTACAAGTCAAGGTCACGGTTGTTGTCTTCTGGGCCTTGGGGGAATCACAGATGTTTTCTTCCTGGGAATCCTGGGATGCAGTGTCACCATCTAGTGTCTGGGCTTCCACTGCTGCACTAGTTACCTCCTACACATTGGTTTGTTACTAATTTGTGAACACTGGCCATCCAGACAATGGGGGACTGTGGTAGCTCACAGGGTTACTGTGGAAATAAAAGAAAATAACAAAGTTAATGTGAGTAGTATATGTCTGGCTCATAACAGGCACTGAATAAGCACCAATTACTATTATTTCATTATTTCTATCTCTTGTTTGCCAGAGACAAATCCCAAAAGAGACCACATTCAGAGCCAAACTCCACTGAGTTTGGAAGGAAAGCAGAAGCTCTCGTCTTCAGAAAGTTTGAAGAATCACCTGAATTAATTCGAATGAAAATCTCATCAGATCCCTTCTGGTTTCCTCCCTAAGGTGCATTGCACCAAAATCATTGATTATATCATTAAATTGTGTGTGTGTGATCAGTCACTCAGTCCTGTCCAGCTCTTTGTGACTTTATAGACTATAGCCCACCAGGCTCCTCTGTCCATGGAATTCTCCAGGCAAGAATACTGGAATAGGTTGCCCTTGTCCAGGGGATCTTCCTGACCTAAGGATTGAATCCAGGTCTCTTACGTCACCTGCATTGGCAGGTGGGTTCTTTACCACTAGCACCTTCTGGGAAGCCTCATCATTTAATTGTTACTCCCGATGAGAATTCTGGATTGGCTGATTTGTATCAAAGGGGTATTAGTACCCCCTTTGCAAAGGTGACATTATCAGCTGTAAATCTTGGTTTACTGGGACCAGTGAGATCACCCAAGGTGATAAAATAGGACTTGCCTGGGATCACGTAGGAGGTGATGCTTTTAGAAAAACACGTGAAGTGACCAAGTGAAAGGACAGAACAAATGGAAGAGAGAGATTAAAACAAAACAAAACAAGTAAAACTTCCCCTCTGCCCAGTGTGAGTCTGGTAATGAACTAGATTATGGTGTTGATATTTACTATTTTTATGCAATTCAGTTCTCTTAAAAAAATATTTCAGAAGCCATCAGGGAACAATATCTGTACTTTGTTACTACTTATCAGAACCAAAGTCATTTATCAAGTCTTTTGCTTCACATTCTTCTTCAATTTATTTCCTAAAATTATGCTAGTTATATAAAACTCACTGTAAACAAGGAGTTGCTAGATTTTACCAGAACTCTACATGAAGGTTAAGTCTCCAATAAAAATGCTATAGGAAAAAGAATTTGGGTCTTAAATGAAGGACAGATATTACTTTGTATTTTGGTAGGAAGTCAAATTTAAAAGCTAACCTTTTTGACATAAGCACATAAATTTGAAAGGAATTTGGGACATTACTTCTTGATTTATGGACATGTATACACAAGTAACTTCACTTTGCCTTTTCCCTACTTCAGCATTTCTCTGTAACTTCCTCTACGGTCTCTTTATTCTCATTTCCAAGTCTAGATAATCTTCTTTGACAAGCCCCATGCTCTTATTTCTGTTTACTCCCCTTTTCTTGACCAGATTGTTTTCTCTCTCCTATCTGTGGTCTCTCTCTCAACCATCAAGCCATCTTGAGCATAACCTGCAAATGTCCTAGAATACCGTCTATGGACCTTATGGCCTCCTTGTTTTATCCTTACAGTCACCTCCAGCATAAGGACAAAGTAATCAAAGTGGGCCTGCACTTCAGAACCACAGAACACAAGGGTCCAAGTCTGGCAAGACAGACTCTATCTATGTCAAGAAGCACAGAGTCGAGTAGACAGATGTGTAAATGTGCTGGGTTGCTGAGACCTGTGGGTGTAAGCTGTCTGAAAGGACTCATTGTATTCCCAGAGTTAGAGGAGGTGAGATCTGCTAAAAGATGAGCTGGTATTAGCCAAGTGGGTAGTGGCAGCAACAAGGAGGACTTTCCTTGTGCAGGTACAAGTAAGATGTGAATTGGAAAGAGCATGAAGCAACAGGTGTGTAGAGAAAACCACAAGTGATTCTGTGTCACTGGAGTGTAATGTATTAATACAAAGGACAGTATTCAGTAAGGAACAAGGTTGAGACGTGGCCAATGGAACTCTTTTTTCAGGCATCTAATGGATCTTTAAGAAGTGTGCAATCTCAGCAATTTCCTTTGCATTTTCTCAATTGGGGCTTTATTGCCTAGGCAGACTTTATATAAGATGGACTTTTCACTAAGTCTCCTTCCCCAATATATTGTATCTTTGGGTAGTGTAGTCTTTCCATGATGATCTGCTGATCAGAGTGTTAATGTGTGACTAGTGTCAAAGAACCCACCTGCCAATGCAGGGGACATAAAAGATACAGGTTCGACCCCTGGGTCAGGAAGATCCCTGGAGAAGGGCATGACAACCCATTCCAGTATTCTTGCCTGGAGAATCCCATGGACAGGGGAACCTGGCAGGCTACAGTCCATAGGGTTGCAAAGAGTCGGATATGACAAGCGACTGAGCACATAGTGCAATGTGTGACTAGCTTCCAGACCAGGGACTGTCAGATGCACCTTCAGTACCATTCTCCCTGTCTTTAGTAATGGCACTGCAGGTGTGTGGCTGTCGTGAGAGACCCATGTCCCAGTGTCTCCTGCCAGTTGTTGTGTTCTGTGGGACTGGGTTCTGCACTGTGGTGTGCATAAGCAGAAGAGATGCTGCCATATGTCCAGACCATCACTCTAAAGAGGGATGTGCATACACCTCTCTGGCCCTTCCCACTGGCTGGATGACAGGAAGACCTGGAGCAGCTGTTCTGCTTTAGAGAGAGAAACTGCATGCTGACCAGGGCAGGGGCTCCCAGCCCACTCTGGAACATTCTTCCTTGACCTGTTTAATGAGAGGGAAATGTGGTTCAGTACAAGCCATGTTTGGGTCTCTGTTATAGCTAAGTAGCCTGTTTTGTAACTAATATTATCACAAAGTGCTATAATCGGTTTTAAAACATGGACTTAAAATTATACAGAAGTTTTAGGAATGTTCAGGAAAGACTGTCTCAATTTAAAGCACTTTCCCCAATGTTGGGCATCACAGATACACAGATGTGTTGATGGAACAGGTCTATTCAGGCAATGGGGTCCTATAACTTAACTCCTCAAACTGCAAACTCTATCTGTGAGGCACCTCACAGAATAACTGCCTGTATACTTCAAATATACTTCAAATTGCTCCTTGGAAGAAGAGTTATGATAAACCTAGACAGCATATTAAAAAGCAGAGACATCACTTTGCAGACAAAGGTCCGTATGGTCAAAGCTATGGTTTTTCCAGTCGTCACGTATGGATGTGAGAATTGGACTTTAAAAAAGGCTGAGTGCTGAAGAACTGATGTTTTTGAATAGCGCTGCTGGGAAGACTCTTCAGAGTTCCTTGGACAGCAAGGAGATCAAACCAGTTGATCCTAAAGGAAATCAACTCTGAATATTCATTGGAAGGATTAATGCTGAAGCTCCAATACTTTGACCACTTGATGCAAAGAGTCAATTCACTGGAAAAGACCCTGATGCTGGGAAAGATTGAGGGCAGGAGAAGAAGGTGACAGAGGATGAGGTAGTTGGAAGGCATCACGGACTCATTGAACATGAGTTTGAGCAAGCTCCAAGAGACAGTGAAGGACAGGGAAGCCTGGCGGGCTACAGACCTTGGGGTCGCAAAGAGTCAGACATGACTTAGCAACTGAACAATAGTAACATACTTCAAAAATATCAAGGGCAAGAAATACGAAGCAAGTCTCAGGAACTATTTCAGATTAAAGGAAACAACTAAATGCATGTATGGTCATGGATGAGGAGAAAAGAGCTGTAGGGGCTACTCTTGGAACTATTGGTAAAATTTGAGCATGGACTGTCTCTTAGGTAGCTCATTTATGAAAATATTGATCTTGATAACAGCATTGTGCTAATATAAGAAAATATCCTTTTTCTTAGAGAATGCTAAAGTTTTAAGTTTAAAGCATCATGATGTCTACAACTCACTCAAATGGTTCAGAAAAAAATATGCACACATAGATATGTATACAAGGGGTTTCCTAAGTGGCCCTAGTGGTAAAGTGCATTTGCCAATGCAGGAGACTATAAGAGATGCAGGTTCGATCCCTGGGTTGGGAAGATTCCCCTGGAGGAGGGCATGACAACCCACTCCGATATTCTTGCCTGGAGAATCCCACAGACAGAGAAGCCTGGTGGGTTACAGTCCATAGGGTTGCATGTCCAAAGACTCAGACATGACTGAAGTGTCTTAGCATGCCCGCATATATATGCAAACACATAAGAATGCCATAGGCAGAGAGAGAGAGAATGATAAAGCAAATGCATTAAACAAATGTAAACAATTGAAGAGTTGAGGTGGTAATGTGTAGTATACATACCAGGAACTTTTCTGTAAGCCAAAATAAGGAAAAAGAAATGAGTATAATTTTCTCCTCCTCAATCATCAACAATAACATCAGTAGTCACATACTTGTATTTGAACACTGCCTGCCAGTTAAATTTTGGTGTTGGCAAAACTTGGCTGGGTGGTCAAGCACGTGACCCTGCATTTTGGACCAGTTTCCAATGTTGCAAATTTTCCCTGAAGCAAATTTGTCAAAATAATTGTGGGATAAGCTCCCATTTTAGAAGTTGGCAAAACAGACCTATTCTCCCATCTTTTATCAAAGAACAGATGTAGATTTTGGGTCTGCAGGGTAGGTAGAATTAGAGGCTGATACTAAGCGTGGAGTAAAAATTTAATTAGTGTGATTTTGGTGACATGTATATTTACCCAAATAAGGGACATGCTCCAAAATAGATGCGTGTACACTTCCACTTCAAAAACACTGGGAGGGAGGTGGTGTCAGGGTTGAGTGTTAAGATCATCGTTACACCAGTAAAGCTATTCTAAGTCAGAAACTTTTGTAATCCAGTAATGCTTATTGTTCCACTTATTGTTGAAAAGAGACAACACTGATGCATTCACAGGCCAAATACCTAAGTGATTATTTCTTAGATGCATGCTAAGTCACTTTAGTCTTGTCTGAGTCTTTGCAACTGTATGGATTGTAGCCCACCAGGCTCCTCTTTTCACGGGATTCTCCAGGCAAGAATCCCTTCCCTAGGGGATCATCCTGACCCAAGGATCAAACTTGTGTCTCCTGAATTGCAGGCAGATTCTTTACCATCTGAGACACAAGGGAAAGCTTGCAATATGAAAGTATATGATATCAACAGATTGTACATATTAAACTCTCATAATGTTATCTGTCAATTATATCTCAATAATGCTGGGGAAAAAGTTACAAGCATGTAGTAATTGTAGGACAACTCAAATAAATATAAACTTTGTTTTACTTTCTGGTCAAATATCATGTTAGTTAGCAGTTTCAAGTGGGATTTGGGAAAATTTATTACTCATGCCTCTTTCCTCCTGGCTTCATGCAAAGTTATTCTATAGCAATTTTTAATAAAATGCTAATGTGTTCATAGTTGGTAATCACCCCCATCTCTTCCAGCACAGTGCTCTTGGGTAGTATCTGTGCAAGAGAACAGCAATCAGGCTTGAAACCTCTCTTCTGAATCTGAACCAGGATCACTGGATCTGAGTCATCTACTGGCTGCAGGGAGGCAGGAATGAAAGGTGGCCTCAGGGCATGGGTGCTGTCTTCTCCTCCTGGGAAGAAAAGCCCAAGCAAATTGTATTTTGGCCAGGGAAATCTTCTGTTTACCTGAGGGCAAGAAGGCTAGAAAAGTACATTGGGATGAGGGCAAAAGTTCCCTTTTAAACACGCCACACTGTCTTTATTAGAGATTTGTTGGGTGGGTTATAGAGCTCCCCTGGTGGCTCAGATGGTAAAGCATCTGCCCGCAATGTGGGAGACCTGGGTTCGATCCCTGTGTTGGGAAGATCTCCTGGAGAAGGAAATGGCAACCCACTCCAGTATTCTTGCCTGGAGAATCCCACGGACGGAGGAGCATGGTAGGCTACAGTCCACGGGATTGCAAAGAGTCGGACACAACTGAGCGACTTCATTTTCACTTTATAGTTCTCTACGGTTGTAAGGTCCTTGTGAGTAGAATTCATGTCTTAACACATTTTTGTATTATCTCTATCTATTGTAATAGAGACACGTTTGCTGATTGATCGACGTTGATTGCTTTATGCTTTAGATGACAGTTTTTAGAAGGATTTTAAGATCTCCAGGTGCCTCTAGGACATGATTATAAACATCAATTTCCACTGACTCAATACAAGGACTCAAGTCTTAGTTAATAGACATTTCCAGATGAAGTAGTTTCTACAGGACTATAGCACGGAATATGAATAGTTTTACAGTATCTGTGTTGTTATGGAGCAACATTATCCAATCAGTTCGGTTCAGTCGCTCAGTCATGTCCGACTCTTTGCAACGCCATGAACTGCAGCACGTCAGGCCTTCCTGTCCATCACCAACTCCCAGAGTTCACCCAAACTCATGTCCATCGAGTTGGTGGTGCCATCTAGCCATCTCATCCTCTGTCGTCCCCTTCTCCTCCTGCCCCCAATCCCTCCCTTTTCCAATGAGTCAACTCTTCGCATGAGGTGGCCAAAGTATTGGAGTTTCAGCTTTAGCATCAGTCCTTCCAAAGAAATCCCAGGGCTGATCTCCTTCAAAATGGACTGGTTGGATCTCCTTGCAGTCCAAGAAACTCTCAAGAGTCTTCTCCAACACCACAGTTCAAAAGCATCAATACTTCAGCACTCAGCTTTCTTCACAGTCCAACTCTCACATCCATACATGACCACAGGAAAAACCATAGCCTTGACTAGCCGGACCTATGTTGGCAAAGTGTCTCTGCTTTTCAATATGCTACCTAGGTTGGTCATAACTTTCCTTCCAAGGAGTAAGTGTCTTTTAATTTCATGGCTGCAGTCACCATCTGCAGTGATTTTGGAGCCCAAAAAAATAAAGTCTGACACTGTTTCCACTGTTTCCCCATCTATTTCCCATGAAGTGATGGGACCAGATACCATGATTTTAGTTTCTGACTGTTGAGCTTTAAGTCAACTTTTTCACTCTCCTCTTTCACTTTCATCAAGAAGCTTTTTAATTCCTCTTCACTTTCTGCCATAAGGATGGTGTCATCTGCATATCTGAAGTTATTGATATTTTTTCTGGCAATCTTGATTCCAGTTTGTGCTTCTTCCAGTCCAGCGTTTCTCATGATGTACTCTGCATATAACTTAAATAAGCAGGGTGACAATATACAGCCTTGACATAATCCTTTTCCTATTTGGAACCAGTCTGTTGTTCCATGTCCAGTTCTAACTGTTGCTTCCTGACCTGCATATAGGTTTCTCAAGAGGCAGATCAGGTGGTCTGCCTTGAAGAATTTTCTTCAAGAATCTCTTGAAGAATTTTCCACAGTTTATTGTGATCCACACAGTCAAAGGCTTTGGCATAGTCAATAAAGCAGAAATAGGTGTTTTTCTGGAACTCTCTTGCTTTTTCGATGATCCAGCGGATGTTGGCAATTTGGTCTCTGGTTCCTCTACCTTTTCTAAAACCAGCTTGAACATCTGGAAGTTCATGGTTCACATATTGCTGAAGCCTGGCTTGGAGAATTTTGAGCATTACTTTACTACCATGTGAGATGAGTACAATTGTGCAGTAGTTTGAGCCTTCTTTGGCATTGCCTTTCTTTGGGATTGGAATGAAAACTGACCTTTTCCAGTCCTGTGGCCACTGCTGAGTTTTCCAAATTTGCTGGCATATTGAGTGCAGCACTTTCACAGCATCATCTTCCAGGATTCGAAATAGCTCAACTGGAATTCCATCACCTCCACTAGCTTTGTTTGTAGTGATGCTTTCTAGGGCCCACTTGACTTCACATTCCAGGATGTCTGGCTCTAGGTGAGTGATCACACCATTGAGATTATCTTGGTTGTGAAGATCTTTTTTGTACAGTTCTTCTGTGTATCCTTGCCACCTCTTCTTAATATCTTCTGCTTCTGTTAGGTCCATACCATTTCTGTCCTTCATCGAGCCCATCTTTGCATGAAATGTTCTCTTGGTATCTCTAATTTTCTTGAAGAGATCTCTAGTCTTTCCCATTCTGTTGTTTTCCTCTATTTCTTTGCATTGATTGCTGAGGAAGGCTTTCTTATTTCTCCTTGTTATTCTTTGGAACTCTGCATTCAGATGTGTATATCTTTCCTTTTCTCCTTTGCTTTTTGTTTCTCTTCTTTTCACAGCTATTTGTAAGACCTCCCCAGACAGCCATTTTGCTTTTTTGCATTTCTTTTCTATGGGGATGGTCTTGATCCCTGTCTCCTGTACAATGTCGTGAACCTCCCTCCGTAGTTCATCCAATAGCATAAAGCTAATGAATTAATTACCCCCAATAAAGTACAGTGCTAGCTGTTTTTGAGCTACTTTAATATGCAACCCACTCCAGTGTTCTTGCCTGGAGAATCCCAGGGATGGGGGAACCTAGTGGGCTGCTGTCTATGGGATCGCACAGAGTTGAACACGACTGAAGCGACTTATCAGCAATACGAGGTTTATACTGCAGGATGACTTAGCAAAAAGAAAATTATTCTTGTTGAGGGACAACTTTTTGGAGATTGTGTTCAATACAATTTTTTTTTTTTTTGTAAGAGTCTCATGAAGCCATTAACTTTATAATTACATAGTTACCTGTTCCAAAGATCACACATTTACTGAGAGGCATCCAGAAGATGTTTTGAAGGTATTTTGTTCATCCATTAGCCTAAAACTCTTTCCATTCATGATTATTTAGTAAGTTTTTATGGTTATAAATATAATAAATACCCAACAAATAGATGAATACTCACCAAATATTTATTGAATGGATTCATTGTTCTCCCTTGAAGAACTGACTTAAAAAAAAAGTTTCCATGAATATCTGATCCTATTTGTTCCCTCAACAGCTTTTTATTTGACCTCAGGGTCAATTCATTAATCTCAATGATAAAAATTGTGGAGAATCAGATTGAATCACACGGACCCAAAATTTCCAAGGAAGTCTACTCTTGGTCAAATCACTTTCTAATAGACTAACATTGTCCTCTATTCCCTGGTTAACAGAAGGACATCATGGACATATTCATAAGTTAGGAAATCCAGTAAGCATATCCTGTTCAGTGGTAAGAACAAAGAGGTAAGTAGAGTATTGTAGCGTTGCAAGCTGGTGAATGATGGACAGACTTACAATGGGCGTATTCTAGACTCTAGTTGGAAATTTACTCCCTCCTTAATTTATTAGTTTACATGGGTATATTTGTTGCTATTTATTTAATGTTTTAAATAAACAGAATGACTTACTAACTAAGTCCCTCCTTGACTTATTAACCAGACATTTCTGTCCATGGGATTTCCCAGGCAAGAATACTGGAGTGGGTTGCCATTTCTTTCTCCAGGGGATCTTCCCAATCCGAGGATTGAACCCACATCTTCTGCTTGGGAGGCAGATTCTTTACACTGAGCTACCTGGAAAACCCTTTACTTGGGCATATTTATTGTTTTTTATTTATTAATAACATTCTCTATGATAAGTAAGTAGGATACAGCAGTGATGAGCCTACATTCTAGCAATAAACCTGAAGTAAGGCAGAGTTTTACTAAATTGTAATTGTGTTTCTGGAATGCTATTTCTTGAAGTTCTTTTGAGTTCTTTGTTGTCTTTTCTCAGGTCCAATGCTTCTCTAAGAACTTTTATTTTGTGCTTGTAAAATGAAGATACTTAAAACAGAATCACAAAAATAACATACAAATACTCTGGACTTTGTAGGTGACTACTTCACAGTCAAGCATTTCCATATACTTTCATTGTCTGTGAATATATTTACTTTTAGACAAAACCAAAAGTTTCACACTGATATCATTGCCCTTTGGAGGTCCAAAGTCATATACTTCTAGGCCCCAGATATCTGAATTTGAAAAATGTAACTCTAGAATAAAACACTTGCAAAGAATTCCACAGTCCTCTCAGGTCAGAGAAACACTGTCTATTCCTTACTTTGGTAGGGAAAGGATTAGTTAAAAGAAGGGTTAGCCATTAGTACCATAGATGCTGAGTGATGTTACCATTGGGATTAGCTAGATGAGAATGGCTGTAAGTGTTGTTGAGTGAAATAATCACATCTACCCGAGAGGCTGTGTTATTGGTTCAGTTACTAGGGATTGTATACACATCAAGAAGAACTTCACCATGATAAGGTGACTTGTGGTGCTATGTATGATATAAGGGAACAAGGAATCTGTTTCCTGAGTACCAAAAGGAGCTTTTATTTTATTTTTTGGCCATGAAGTGTGGCTTGTGGGATCTTAGTTCCCCAACTAGGGATTGAACCTAGGCAGCAAAGTGAAACTGGAGTCCTAACCTCTAAACCACCAGGGAATTCCCCCAGAAGAAGCTTTAAAAAAAAAAAAAATCCCCAAAGAAGATTTTAATTTTAGATTCCCAAATAGGTGAATTTTGAAAAGTAGACATTTAAGAAAATGGTTTGGTCTCAAGATGATTCCAAATGAATTTTTCCTCAAGCACATTCTTCTAGATTTTTTTCCCTTCATAGACATTTAATCTGCATGCTTCTGATTTATTTACTCCTGACTCATCAAAGTCTGTTTTTAAAGTGTTCTTTGATGTCTAAGGAACCTAAATAACTTTTGTAAGAAATGTTTAAGTCTGGAAATCGTGTTTGCAGTACAAAATAAAACATGCATAAGCCAGTTTGAATTGCCATAAATACCACTCTGATAATCTGCTATGAGGCTGTTTGTAATCATCTTGTGACTGACTTGCTCCTTGGATAGAGGCAAACTTGAGTCAAGAAGCATAAAACCTGCATTCTTTTCCTGCCTTCCCACTAAAGATACAATGGGGCACTATCTTCAAATGTGAAATATTTTATTTGCAATCAAACTCAAACCGCTGTTTCATTTCTTTAAAAAATGATT
This sequence comes from Bos indicus x Bos taurus, assembly GCF_003369695.1. Taxonomy (NCBI): domain Eukaryota; kingdom Metazoa; phylum Chordata; class Mammalia; order Artiodactyla; family Bovidae; genus Bos; species Bos indicus x Bos taurus. Next base: position 26,217,764 of record NC_040089.1, on the reverse strand, counting down.
ATCCAGTAGTTTCTATATCACTGATATTGGGAAGATGACAGATCTGAAAATTTTAACTATTAATAGAAAAGAATAATCTAATTTCTTGAATTTTGGAGTAGCTAAGTTTAGCTTGGGTTTCCCGGGTAGCTCAGTGGTAAAGAATCTGCCTGCAATGCAGGAGACATAAAAGATGTGGGTTCAGGCCCTGTGTCAGGAAGATCCCCTGAAGGAAGAAGTGGCAACCCACTCCAGTATTCTTGCCTGAAAAATCCATGGATAGAGGAGTGTGGCAGGCTACTCAGTCCAAAATCACAACTGAATGACTGAGCACGCACACATATTCTACTGAAATAGTAATATTTTTTAATAACAAGTGAGCACTTACTATAGAGTAAACATTTCCCATAAATTGCCTAATTTACCAATGTAGAAATCTGATACAATACTCTTACTATCCCCGTTTTACAAATTAAACATATTGGGTCTGAGATCAGTTAAGTAACTTGCATAAAGACAATTGCGCAGAGGCAGAATGGAACACAGGCAGTCTTATCCAAGGACTATGCCTTCATCAGATGGCTGTTTCTCTCTCCTCTCTGTGTACATTTCAAAATTAATTTCCTCAATTGGGTTCTACATTCCCTTGAGTCCTTGGTGCTTGAGTTTTACTTTGGAATAATAATAATAATGATAATCTACACTGTTAATAAATCCCTCTAGTTTATGTAGCAGATTCACACGTGGTGTCTCTTCTTGGATCCTATGACTATCCTCTGAGCTAGACAGGAAAGATATTATCAGCAAAATCACCCAGTGGAGAAGATATTCAGCATAAAGGAAGAAACCATTATTTTTGCATGTGAGAAAAACAATGTCACCCTGATTTTAAATGTCACCCCAATTTTGAAAATAGCCTTTGGCTTCTCCGTGAAATCACTGGAATGAATGGTAGAAGACAAGTAGCCCTCCTGTGCATGAATAAACCATGAAATATATTTGACAATAAAATTTTCAATTAATGTGGAAATATTTGCTCTGAGTCTCAGCTCTTGAGGATTTAAGTCTTGGCCAAATATTAAAAATATGTTTTATTTCATTGCACAAAGTACCTTGCAGAAGATTAGATTCCTGAGAAACTAAAAACTGCTATTTTTTGAGAATCCTGAATATGAATTAAGCTGATGGATGGGCCATGTTGGGAGAACTGGTTTCTTTGAGACATTAAATAGCCTTTACCCTTGCTCAGTGTGGCTCTGTTAGAGAAACAGTGGCTTTTACCACGACTGACTCTTAGATGATAGTTTTCTCAGGTCTCTTGATTCCTTGTGGAACCCTCAATTCAGTGATGCAGCCAAAAAATAATAAAATTTTTAAAAAGGAAGTGGATCAAAGATTTTTGACCAAAGCCTTTATATAGAATTGTGTACTTAAAGAAAAGTTCTGTGTGATATCACAGACAGATACACAGTAACACATTTTAGATTATTTTAAAGATTGCAGGGTAGGTATTTTATTGTGCACAGTGATAAAATGGAAGACTATGCAACAATTAAAGTGAATGAAGCTGAACCCCATGGATCATGATGGATTAATGTGGAAACAGAATGTTGAGTGAAAAAAAGAAGAAGATGCAGATGTATATTTATAGTATACCAGTTCTGTGAAGCATTAGTCGCTCAGTTGCGTCCAACTCTTTGTGACCCATAGACTGTATGTAGCCTGCCAGGATCCTCTGTCCGTGGAATTCTCCAGGCAAGAATATGGGAGTGGGTTGCTATTCCCTTCTGCAGGGGATTTTCCCGACCCAGGGACTAAACCTGGGTCTCCTGCATTGCCTGTGGATTCTTCACCGTCTGAACCACCAGGGAAGTTTGCTGTTGTCCATGGGGTCACAAAGAGTCAGACACGACATAGCAACTAATCAACAAGTTCTGTGAAGATAGTAACATGTAAGAGTGCCTGATTGTTTTATGTAGCTAAAATATAAATGTGTCTGTGATAAAGATAAACATTAAATTCAAGGTAGTGATTGGTCCCTCCACTTCCCTGGTGGCTCAAGGGATGACGAGGGAAGGTAGGAGGTGGGACTTGGGTTCTAATCGGAAAGTTCCATATTGCGGCACAAGTGATGCTGTGCAGCCCTGGATCTAGCCTTTGAAGGTACAGACACTCCTGCTTCTGTGCTTGGGGACACAGCTTCCATGCTGTAAGGAAGCTCAGACTGTCTTGCTGGAGAGAGAGGCCACTTGAGGATGCTGTGGAGGGACAGACACAATATAGGGGAGACTTCCTGAACCTCCCAGACCATTACTGAGGCCAGCCTTTATCACACGGAGCAGAAGAAACACAGGCTACCTGCAGAATCTAGATCAATTTTCATTCATCGTTTTAACACAGTAAGTTTTAGAGGGGTTTGTTACTCAGCGATTGATAACTGAAATGGTCAGGTAGTTTGCATCGTCTTTGATAGGAGACTATGAAATGGTAAGAAACTATGTAGAATTCATGAGGACAGGCTTTCTCTCCTCTCCCTAATGTTATCTTTATTCCATGTGCACATCAGATTTTAATTTTATTCTGCTTCTAACGGGCTTATTCCCATATCTGTGCTTATTTTTAAACACATAAACCCCAATTTTCAGTCTAGAATGATTTTGTTTCATGTCTGCCTGAGTTAGCATTATCTTTGGGGGAAATTCTTTACTCAGAGAGCCTGAGAACAATTACATTGCTTGTGGATTCCAGCCGTGCAATGCTTTTTAGAGGTATATTCATAGTAGTGCATTTGCAGCGTTTATTGGGAATAAAATTGATAAAATCTAATGATGATCTCTTTCAAACATTTATTTGGTAAAATCTGCAGGTATGGGGGGCCAATACGGTGACAGAATAATTGCTGAGTCACTGTCAGGCATTGCTCTATTTAATGTCTGCAATTTCGCACAAGCCAAGCGGAACTAATCAAAATATTGAAGGTAGGTTCTTGCTGCTAATGCTCCCCCAACACTTACCAAGAGAACTGTTTACAAGGCCAAAAATATGACTTTATATATCGTGAGTGAATTGGATTTTTAAAATAATAAACTGTGGTTGAAATGAAGCAATCATTCTTTCTAAAGAGAACTATTAGTGATGTTTTCAGTGATTAAGTTCTGATTGTGCCTGAAGCTGGTCCATTTGGGGGTAACACAAGCATAGGCTTAAGCAACTCCATCATTTTTAAACTCATTTTGGATACATTTACCTGTTTTTCACAACCAAATCTCTCTGTGTATATGTGAGAGCTTCTGTATGAAGGGTGGTGGGCTTCCTCTGACATCCTCTTCTTATGTGTGTCCCTCCCAGCCAGGACTAACCCCATAGGGTGGTGGGGACTGGGAGAGGTAACCTCAACTGGCCTCTTCATTCTTGCCTGTTACCCTCTTGTTGACCTTCCTCCCAGATACTCTTGGTGCTTGCCAGCCTCGTCCTTGACCCCTAACGTTTTCCAATCAGATCCTCATTCTTACTCAGTCCTTTCCCCAGAATATTCTTGGTCCTTACATTAGAATTCAGCCAACTTGTCTTCTTTTCTTTTTCTTCTTCTTCTTTTTTTAAACTTTTCTTTTTGTATTGGGGTATAGCCTATTAACAATGTTGTGATGGTTTCAGGTGAGCAGTGAAGAGACTTAGTCATACATATACATGTATCCATTCTCCCCCAAACTCCCCTCATCCAGGCTGCCACATAACATTGAGCAGAGTTCCATGTGCTATACAGTAGGTCCTTGTTGGTTATCCACTTTAAATATAGCAGAGTGCACATGTCCATCCCAAACTCCCGAACTATCTCTTCCACCCATCCTTCCCCTCAGCAATCACAAGTTCATTTTCTAAATGGCAGTCCTTGGACCTAAGAACCCAATACAAGGTCATGTGTCAGCCCAAATGAGGGTCCTAAGGATGGAATTTTTAGGACACAGGAAAAAAAATACTTTGAGACAAAAAGGCTACTGGTTTTCTCTGAAATTAACAACCAAACTCTTGGTGGTTTCACGCAGCAGAGCTCAGCAGTTTACCGGCCGTCTGATCCAGAGCCGTGGGAGTTTCATCATCTCTAATCTCTTGAACACAGCATGATCTCAGAGGGGAGAGAAAAAGCCCAGCAACAGTGAGAAAATCGGTCAAAATCATCTTGTTCCTTTTTTTGTATCAGACAAAGAATTGCCTTCAGAACTGGGAATGTAGGTTCAGGAACGGAATTATGGAGTAGGGGAGGGGCTATCAGGCCAAAGCAAGAGCAGAGTCAGGGAGATGGGAGGCCGGGGAGCCAGAGGAGGCAGGCACTGGGCTGCTGTGTGTGGGGCCTAGTATGTTGCAGGCTTGACGGCTGCAGTGTTATATTCATACTGTAGGGTCAGGCTCAGCCATATTAATAGATGACTGCATCCTCAAAAAAGATGAGGTTGTAGTCAATGTGTTTTGCTTATAAAGGCAACAATGGTAATGCATTTTTTAAAGGCTGAGTTAATTGTTTGTGATTCACATGCAAAACTTTTGCTACTAAAAGAGGTAAAATATGAGTTATTTGGGAAAGTTAGTTATTTAGAACAGGCCACTCCCTAAAAATGCTAGGCTCGAGGGCACCTGCAAATCCCTGACATGTGTACTTCAATCTAGCGTCAAACATGGAAATGCAATTGCAGGATCTTGAGCATTTCATTAAAAAAAATTTTTTGACCACACCCCAAGACATGCAGGACCTTAGTCCTTGACCAGGAATCGAACCCATGCCCTCCTGCAGTGGCAGCATAGAGTCTTAACCACTGGACTGCCTGGGAAGTCCCACGAGCATTTCGTTTCCATCAGCTCCATTTATCCTTCCATTGACCGTGGGGATGACACTACTTTGACTGTGTCATTCTCTGTCAGTTCTTGCTGCCGCCTGTTTGTGCTATAAGAGTCCCTTTACCCTGTCTTTCCACCCCAGTTCTACCTGAGGGCCACCTGTCTGGGTCCTTTGCAAACATGAAAAACAGCATTAGTTCATATCCTAATGGTTTGAGTCTAGTTTGAGTCTATGGGATACGATGAGCCCTAGACCTGGAGAGTAGTCAGTCAGCCAGCCAGCCATCCTGGGTGAGGCAGAGTGGAAGGGGGCAGTGTCAGAAAGATGCAGGGGAGAAAATCAGTGAGTGCCATTGCTGAAGACACTGGCTTAAGGCTTCAGGTAGCTTATACCAGTGTCGTATTTGTGTTTACGGCTTTCTTTTGCCTCTTCAGAAATAATTAGCCTTCAGCATCATTAATGTTGTGTAAGTTAAAGGTTGAATTAAGAGGTTAGAAGGTGAGTAAGAGATCATATGGTCACACGGTTACATTTTTCAACTGCTGGTATGGATGTGTGTATTTAATAATGAACTGTTGGGAAAATCGCTATGATAATCTTAAATAAGAGAGTCATTATACAGAAATTACTGTGTATTTTTCTACAAATAATCATCTTGATTTGAAATAGGCTAATCAGCTGAATTTAGTGATATATTTGTTCTTTGTATTCCATCTCTGAGACTCTCAGAGAAGAAAAATTACATATTTTAACAGAGCCTTAATTTTTTGGAAAAACGTGGCTCATTGCATTCCATGGGGTGGGGTCTGTGTGCTATCCACCCTCAGAAGTGTGCACCAGTCCTTTCTGAGCACTGCCAGCTCAAGCTCAGTTTAGAATTCATCAATTTCTTACCTCCATGAAAAAGGCAATTTTATCTAAAACTTTGGAGTCTGTAGACTTTGAAATGGAAAGAAAAGTCACACCAAAGGCTGAATTTTCTTAAACCCCGAGTTGCAAAACAAAGTAGACTAGAAAAAGGTTGTGCTATCTGGAACCTTTAAGAAATGTATTACTTTGCTTCCAAACGAAGGACAAATTGGATTTTGAATTTCTAAAGCTAAATAAATATTATTTATTATGTTAAAACATTAAAGCTACTAACAGCAGGATCTATGAAAGAAAGTGTGAGATTCACAAAGATCATATTCATAATTGAAAAATCTCCACTGAACAAGAGTTTTCTACTTTATATTGTTTGCAGCCTAGGAGCTATCATGAAAAGAAGGGAACAACTATAATTTATAATATGCAATATATTCAATTTGAACATGTATAATGTAATATATTAAATTATAATTGTTAGGATATGTCTCTTCCTTTTATTCATTTATTTTAGGTCTTAATTCTTGAGTGACTGATTCAACCTAGAGTTCTGAAACCTAGTATTTGGAATGTACTCATTCACTCATTTATTTAATAAATAGTGATTTGAATAAGGAAAAAAAGAAAATGTGAAATTAATTTCCAATATGTGATTGGATGTCTTCCCTAATCCTTGCCTTGTGGGTGCTAGTTAGAGATGTGAGATTTATATACTCATATATTCTTGATTGAGCCAATTGCTCTTGAGACTACAACCTCTTAGATATTGAGGTGACTTTGCTCTGAGGGGAAAATAAAGCTATGCTTAGTCACCAATTGCAAGTAATAAACCTTGCTTTGAGATGATGGGAACGTCAATTAACAGAGGCCCTTTTAAAGGAATCTTGGCAGAAGAAGAATGACAGTTGTTGGATATCTATGTTGGTTTCCATTGATTTCAATCCTGTTTACTCAGAACATTTGTCTTAACGTACTGCCTTTTGTTAAATTTTGCCTTGTTTGTTTAACATTTGATTTCACATTTAATCATTTTCATACACTATAATTTCTTCTGTCTTTATATTATTTTCTGCATCTTACTGGCTCTTAATCTTTATTATATTAGAGCATATGATATGATTGTTTTAATGGTTATAGACTTTTGCTCATTTTCAGTTTTAATTTTTTACTGAAAACAGTTTCTCTGAACTTTCAGTTTTAGTTAGAATTTTATGTTCAAGGACACAAAACAGGAAATCTCACATAACAGTGGCTGAAAGAAGATAGAAGCTGACTTGACTTCTCCTTTGGGTAAACGATGTTCACAGCAGTTCCTGAGGGCTGGGAGGGTAACCCACTGATATCAAGGATCAGGGTCCAGTGATACAGGTCCTGATGTGTGCTTTCCGCGTTCCTAGTCAGCTCACGACACAAGATGGCTGCTAAAGCCTTGGATGTTTCCTTTGGAAGCAAATGAATAAAATTAGAAGATTGAAAAGAGGTTTTCTCCGCAGTTTAACCATCTGAAGCAGCCCTCCAGAAGTCCCATCCAGCTCTGGTGCTTACACATCTTGGTCAAAATCTGGTTACTTGGTTGCATTTGTCTGCCGGGTGGGCTGGTGAGTATAGTCCTACTTTGTGGATGGACAATGTGCCCAGTGAAAATCAGAGTTCTGTGTCTAAGTGGTAAAAGGAGAAGGAATGCTGGTCCAGGCAGCTAACTGTGTCTGCTTATTTGCTTATTTGATGTTCAGTTCAGTTCAGTTGCTCAGTCGTGTCAGACTCTTTGCAACCCCATGGACTGCAGCATGCCAGGCTTCCCTGTCCATCACCAACTCCTGGACCCTACTAAAACTCATGTCCATCACGTCAGTGATGCCATCCAACCATCTCATCCTCTGTTGTCCACTTCTCCTCACACCTTCAATCTTTCCCAGCATCAGGTTCTTCTCCAGTGAGTTGGTTCTTTGCATCAGGTGGCCAAAGTTATTGGAGTTTCCACTTCAACATCAGTCCTTCCAATGAGTATTAAGGACTGATTTCCTTTAGGATGGATTGATTGCATCTCCTTTCAGTCCAAGGGACTCTCAAGAATCTTATCCAACACCACAGTTCAAAAGTGTCAATTCTTCGGCACTCAGCTTTCTTTATAGTCCAACTCTCATATCCATACATGACTACTGGAAAAACCATAGCTTTGACTAGAAGGACCTTTGTTGGAAGGACTGATTTCCTTTAGGATGGATTGATTGCATCTCCTTTCAGTCCAAGGGACTCTCAAGAATCTTATCCAACACCACAGTTCAAAAGTGTCAATTCTTCGGCACTCAGCTTTCTTTATAGTCCAACTCTCATATCCATACATGACTACTGGAAAAACCATAGCTTTGACTAGAAGGACCTTTGTTGGTATAGTAATGTCTTTGCTTTTTAATATGTTGTCTAGGATGGTCATAGCTTTTCTTCCAAGGAGGAAGCGTCTTTTAATTTCATGGCTGCAATCACTATCTACAGTGATTTTGGAGCCCCCCAAAATAAAATTTCTCACTGTTTCCATTGTTTCCCCATTTATTTGCCATGAAGTGATGGGACCGGATGCCATGATCTTAGTTTTCTTGATGTTACTTATTTTTTAATCCAAAAAAAAGATCCATGTTACTTCTTTTTAAATCCTATTTTTACATTAGCATTTTAAATATTTGACTAAAAATTTTTTTGAAGTATAGTTGATTTACAATGTTGTGTTAGTTTCAGATATTCAGCAAATTGATTCAGTTATACACAGACAGGTATATGTTCTTTTTCATATTTTTTTCCATTATAGTTTATTATAATATATAGAATATAGATATAGTTTATTACTGGGCTGTCCAGTAAGACCTTGTCATTGATCTAATTTATACACAGAAGCCTGCATTTGCCAAACCCAAACCCCTAATTTATCCCTACCACTTTCCCCTTTGGTAACTGTAAGCTTGTTTTTTATGTCTGTAAGCACTTTAAATTTCACTATTTTAAAAATATTTTGCTACTTTTAAGAGCTATTTTTATTATATTCTACTTTAAATTTTATTAGTTTAACAATTTTATCACTATTTGTAGTACTTTATTTTTTCCAACTTTATTGACATATATTGTATAAGTTTGAGGTGCACAACATAATGATTTGAAATATGTGTATCTTGAAGTGATTACCCCAGTAAATTTAGCTAACACCTCTCACCTTCAGACACTATTTAGACATTATTACTGTTTTTAATTCTTTTGACTTGTTATGAAACTTCTATCTTCCTAGTTAGTAAGTGTCTGGAAAGACAGAAATAATGGGAAAATCTAAGACGGGAACAATTTGAAGCAAGGGAAGTGGATGCTTTTTCATGAGCTGAGTCTGAACTGTCAAGTTTTTAAAATGCATTTTTAATTGGAGGATAATTGCTTTACAATATTATGTTGGTTTCTGTCATACATCAACATGAATTAGCGATAGGTATACATATGTTCCCTCCCTCTTGAATCTCCCTCCCACCTCCCACCCTATCCCACCCCTCTAGGTTGTCACAGAGCACCAGGTTTGAGCTCCCTGCATCATACAACACATTTCCACTGGTTATTTAATTTACATATGTAATATATGTGGTTCAATGCTATTTTTTCTATCTGTCCTGTTGGTATTGCATCCTCTTATGCTAAAACTTTAGCCTGAGTGACCCAGGAGACTCTCAGGATGAAAGTTACCTTCACCCCACATCTCCCAGGATGACTATAATTCTACTTGTACTAATAACACCTTTGAGCTATTATAGCAAAACCCTCTTTTAGATCCATCTAAAATCCATGCATCTTGGAAAAATAAATAACACTGTCTGGAGTGAACTAATGTTTTTGCTGATAACCTTAACTTTTGTTTTACACAAACATTTTTCTAAAGATTTTTTGATATGGACCATTTTGAAATTATTTATTGAATTTGTTACAATATTGCTTCTGTTTTTTATGTTCCATTTTTTTGGCCATGAGGCACAGGGGATCTTAGCTCCCCAACCAGGGATCAAACCCACACCCCCTGCATGGGAAGGTGAAGTCTTAATAAGCACTTTAAATTTTTATTTAAAAAATAATTTAGGCTCCAGTTTCATCCACCTCATTAGAACTGATTCAAATGTATTCTTTTTAATGGCTGAATAATATTCCATTGTGTATATGTACCACCACTTTCTTATCCATTCATCTGCTGATGGACATCTAGGTTGCTTCCATGTCCTGGCTATTATAAACAGTGCTGCGATGAACATTGGGGTACACGTGTCTCTTTCCCTTCTGGTTTCCTCAGTGTGTATGCCCAGCAGTGGGATTGCTGGGTCATATGGCAGTTCTGTTTCCAGTTTTTTAAGGAATCTCCACACTGTTCTCCATAGTGGCTGTACTAGTTTGCCTTCCCACCGACCGTGTAAGAGGATTTCCTTTTCTCCACACCCTCTCCAGCATTTATTGCTTGTAGACTTTTGGATAGCAGCCATTCTGACTGGCGTGAAATGGTACCTCATAGTGGTTTTGATTTGCATTTCTCTGATAATGAGTGATGTTGAGCATCTTTTCATGTGTTTGTTAGCCATCTGTTATGTCTTCTTTGGAGAAATGTCTACATAGTTCTTTGGCCCATTTTTTGATTGGGTCATTTATTTTTCTGGAGTTGAGCTGTAGGAGTTGCTTGTATATTTTTGAGATGAGTTGTTTGTCAGTTGCTTCATTTGCTATTATTTTCTCCCATTCTGAAGGCTGTCTTTTCACCTTGCTTATAGTTTCCTTTGTTGTGCAGAAGCTTTTAAGTTTAATTAGGTCCCATTTGTTTATTTTTGCTTTTATTTCCAATATTCTGGGAGGTGGGTCATAGAGGACCCTGCTGTGAGGTATGTCGGAGAGTGTTTTGCCTATGTTCTCCTCTAGGAGTTTTATAGTTTATGGTCTTACGTTTAGATCTTTAATCCATTTTGAGTTTATTTTTGTGTATGGTGTTAGAAAGTGCTCTAACTGGAGCCTATTATACAGAGTGAAGTAAGCCAGAAAGAAAAACACCAATACAGTATACTAACGCATATATATGGAATTTAGAAAGATGGTAACAATAACCCTGTATACGAGACAGCAAAAGAGACAATGATGTATAGAACAGTCTTTTGGACTCTGTGGGAGAGGGAGAGGGTGGGATGATTTGGGAGAGTGGCATTGAAATACGTATAATATCATATGTGAAACGAGTCGCCAGTCCAGGTTTGATGCACGATACTGGATGCTTGGGGCTGGTGCACTGGGACGACCCAGAGGGATGGTACAGGGAGGGAGGAGGGAGGGGGGTTCAGGATGAGGAACATGTGTATACCTGTGGCGGATTCATTTCGATGTTTGGCAAAACCAATACAATATTGTAAAGTTTAAAAATAAAATAAATAATTTAAAGTATAGTTAATTTGTAATGTTGTGTTAGTTTCAGGTACTCAGCAAACTGATTCAGTTACACACACACATGTATTCTCTTTCATATTCTTTCCCTTTATAGCTTTTTACAAGATGTACAGTATAGGCGCCTGTGCTGTGTGGTAGGACCTTGTTGGACCACGAGGGATGTCCCTATACAAACATTTTTTAATTGGCCTGATAATCAGAAATATGACGGTTATTTTTAGGTCTTATTGGAAAACTGTAACTGTTACTTCAGATGTTCTTATGTATATTCAGTAAGGAAATTCCAAAAATGTCACACGAGAATCAACTCAGGCATTTTATCTATTGGTGTGTGTCAGTTTGTATGGCATAGTTGTATTTCTGCTGTGAATTTTGCAGATATGAAAGAAACTGTTTAGATCTTTACCAACTGAAGTAAAATTTTGATTATCGACCACCATTGACAGATGATCTTGACATCTGCTGGGTCTCAATGAGCTTGACTGGCTGTGACTGCTTATGTTAATGTCAATATGGTGTCTTTATGTTACTTCTTCACCAATGGAATCAAATGCCATTAGAAAATAGACCCAGTTTTATTCAGTGATTTAAATTTTATATGTTTTATGTTTTAGTATCAATAAGCTATGAGAACAAACTTGCAATATGTTTTAAAAAATTTTTATTAAGAACTACTTACATGTTACTGAAAGATTACCATGCACTGCTATGGGGGAAAATAGATATCTTTCCAGACCCTAAGTAGCTGAAATTATACTTGGAAATAAACTCAAGTACATACCATTCGATGAGTGATAAAACAAGTGTACTTATAACAAGATACAGAGGCAGCTAAAACTGGCCTTGTGTTGACCAAGAAGGCTTTCCTAAAGGAAGGGGACATTCCATATGAAACCTGAAGAATAAGTAAAAAATGCCCAGGTAAGGGCTTCCCTGGTGGCTCAGTGGTAAAAAAATCTAGCTGCCAATGCAGGAGACACGGGTTCTAGCCTGGCTTCATCCGGGAAGACCCCACACACCGTGGAGCAACTAAGCCCTGTATACCGCAACTCCTGAAGCCTGTGCGCCTAGAGCCTGTGCTCTGCAACCAGAGGAGCCACCGGAATAAGAAGCTGTGCACCGCAACTAGAGAAAAGCCCACACAGCAATGAAGACTCAGGGATGCGTGTGGGTTGAAAACTCATCTTCATTTTCTGAAGGACTGTGGGACATCTCTCAGAGGGTTAAAGCAGAGGTGGATGAGATTTGCCTTCTGAAAAGTGTCCTTGGGGGCTGGGAGATGGATAGCAAGAGAGGGAGGCAGTGTCAGTGGATGCTATTGTATCAAGAGGAATAATCTCTGAGTTGCTTTACCACTGGTTGGGAGAATTGGTATCCATACTCTTTAACCAGTCTAGCTTATGAGACTGTGGGATGGCTGTAGTCTGTGGCAAGGACAAAGCAAAGCTAAATGGCTTAAGAAGAATAGATTCTGGAATTTGGAATTAACATATACATATTAACATACATTAACATATACATATTAACATATACACACCGGTCTATATAAAATAGGTAATCAACAAGGACCGACTGTATAGCAGGCTTCCCAGGTGGCCCAGTGGTAAAAAATCTGCCTGCCAATGCAGGAGATGCACAGACATGCAGGTTTGATCCCTGGGCCAGGAAGATTCCCTGCAGTAGGAATGACAACCCGCTCCAGTATTCTTACCTGGAAAATTCCTTGGACAGAGGATCCAGGAGGGCTCTGGGGTCCATGGGGTCACAAAGGGTTGGACATGACTGAGCACACACTAGGGTAGAGCACAGGGACCTCTACTCAGTATTCTGTAATAACCTATATGGGAAAAGAATCTGAAAAAGAATAGCTACATGTGTATGTATAACTGAATCATTTTGCTGTACACCTGAAACCAACACATTGTGAATCAACTCTATTCTAATATAAAATAAATATGAAGCAAAAGAGAAAATGGGCAAAAAAGGGGGGGAAAAAAAGACTTGACCACATGAAATTCCACCCTTAAACGGCATGTTCTGTTCAACTGAGGGCTTCTCTTGGTGGCTCAAACAGTAAAAGAATCTGCCTGCAATGCAGGAGACCTGGGTTCAATCCCTGGGTCAGGAAGATCCCCCAGAGAAGGGAATGGCAACCCACTCCAGTATTCCTGCCTGGAGAATTCCATGGACAGAGGAGCCTGGAGAGGTTGCAAAAAGTCAGACACAGCTGAGAGACTAACACTTTCTATTCAACTGAGCTAATCTGTTTGGCGGAGAAGGCAATGGCAACCCACTCCAGTACTCTTACCTGGAAAATCCCATGGATGGAGGAGCCTGGTGGGCTGCAGTCCATGGGGTCGCTAAGTTGGACACGACTGAGCAACTTCACTTTCACTTTTTGCTTTTATGCATTGGAGAAGGAAATGGCAACCCACTCCAGTGTTCTTGCCTGGAGAATCCCAGGGATGGAGGAACCTTGTAGGCTGCTGTCTATGGGGTTGCACAGAGTCGGACTGAAGGGACTTAGCAAAATCTGTTTGGCACCTATAATATCAACCAACAAGAATGTGTAATCTTAAATTTTATGATGATGTTAAGAGTAGACTATATAATTACATGTTTTAGGGTCATGAACACCTCCAGAACAGCCCTTTAGGTACCACTTGCGAAAAGAAATTTGACTAATTTTACCATCTTTGAGTTTCTTTCAGAGATAGAGGATCTTTATTTGGAACTTTTTCTTTTAGGTACAGAAATACTAGTTTAGAATCTTAAATGATATCATTCTTACCTTGTACATTAGAGATGATGCCCCACAGGTAAGACCAAATTCTACCCTGAAGAATGTGTGCAATTCATCCTGACATTCTTATTTAGTGCCGGTGTCTTTCTTCTTGCTTTTATCTGTTAAGAGTGAATATGTCATAATATCTTAAACCCCAGTTGATCCCTGTCAACAGAAGTAACTCTTTTGAACTAACCAGAATTTCTCAAAATTGCAAATGGATTTAGAAATATGGGTTTTATCCTCCGTGGACCGTTGTTGGGTTTTATACTCATCAAATACCTCAGACTTTGCAGTGTGATCAGGCTGAATAAATACATCCCAAACTGAATATGTGTAAAATTATTCAAATATATGAATATGTATATATGTAGATCTATAAAGACAGTTGGGTTAAGCTGTGAACACAACTCTAGGAATCTTATCAAAGGAACACATGTCAAAGGGATGTGTCTTATTTTCCTGAATGTAACATATTTTTGAGTTACATATTTTATATGAACTTTCCGTCCTAAAATTAATATTAATTTAATGCCTTTTTGCAATTAAAGAATCCTGTCCATTCTTGTATTCACTCAAGCAAGCTTTTATCAAGGGCCTGTTATGGACAGGAGCTATGCTATTATTCTAGTGAAAGCACAGTTATTCAAATATTACTTATCTAATTTGAAGATTAAACAGGCCTTTCTTTCCTCCTCCTTGCCGCTCTGCTTTCTCTTTGAACATGTAATTGTTCATTGTTCTTTAGCATCTCTGCCAGTTGATGGACAGGAGAAATAAAATGAAATAAGAATCAGATCAAGTAATTCTGTTACTTGCCAGCAAATTTTGTAGGAAAGGACATTGTAGCTGGGTTTTTCTTTTTTGTTCTCTTCTTATGAGTTTTCAGTGAGTTTGGTCTCGAAGTCACTAAATGCTCGAGCAACATTTGGGTTTCTACTCTCCTCTCCCCCATCATCTAATGTTTTGACTAACTGAGACTCGCCTAAATTCAAATTTACCTTTTGGGGTTAAAAGGGCTCTACTGTTTTACCTTGAATGAGGTATGGTGAAGCCAGATGCACCTGGGGAGTGGAGACATTACAAAGAGTGTTACAGTTTGCTGTGCTCAGGGTTCCCTGGGTGAATGCAGCTATATCAGGGGTCCATGGTGGAGGCACTGAGAGGCAGAGGGAGCCAGGGGACAGTGGTGGGGTGAGGAGCAAGAATCTTTATTGTAGTCTCTGCAGCAAGAAGCAGGAAAGGGAGACTTCTCTGGGAGTCTAGTGGTTAAGACTCTGTGCTTCCACTGCAGGGTATTTGATCCCTGGTCCGGGAACTAAGAACCCACATGCCATGTGGTGCAGCCAAAAATAAAGAACCCCCTCCACACCCCCACCCCCCAGAAAAGAAAGAAGCAGGCAAGGCAGGGTTAGCAGGCTTAGGACTGGTTGGCTTGAATCATTTCAGCTGGCTCTGGGGCCTGGAAAATTCCATGGACAGAGGAGCCTGGCGGACTTCAGTCCACAGGGTTGCAAAGAGTCAGACACGACTGAATGACTAACAGTTTCACTGGAGACTTGGGCTGCCCATGGTCCTCTGTACCTGCTTAGGGGTGATGAGGGTAGGGGTACTGATGTCCCCGAGTGACAGGGTTGGATGAGCAAGGAGGTTGAGAATGTGGACTTGACCCATTGCTCAAGGAGGAGAACCGACCAGCCTCTAGTCAGGACCTCAAAACTGGGTCAAGACAGAAGTTTAAAAAACTCTATTACACATACTTATGAAAATGCTTTGAAATAGCTCCCAACAGTATCTGCCTCTGTTCACCTCCCAAGTCTCTCCCATAACTCTCCCGTTGCTGGCTTGGGGCACTGTGGCTGACTTCTGTCCCCCAATCACTGGGGCCCCGTGGGGGCCACTTCTCCACACTGCAGCCAGAGTGAGCTGTGAATGTGTAAGCCTGTTCCCTCTGTCTCCACCCTAACCTTGTTTCCTTTGGGAACATTTCATGGTTAGAACAGCAACCAAACTCCTGTGTGATCCTGCCTGGCTGGATGTTTGGACCTTTGCTAGCTAGTTCACTGCCTGCAGCTTCTGCCCACCTGCCTTGGCCTTCTCTCTGCACATTTGCACTTTCACATGCTGCACACCCTCCTCCCCAATTATCTCCGATTGCATTTTTACCAGATCTAATACACTATTGATTGTGAGAATACCATTTTTCCCCCCAAGAGGTAGCCATTCCTTTCTCCAGGGCATCTTCTCAATGCAGGGATCAAACCTGGGTCTCCTGCTTTGCAGGCAGATTCTTTACCATCTGAGCCACCAGGGAACCCTGGCACACTGCAGTTCATGGGGTCCAGGAGAGTTGGACACAACTTAGCAACTGAACAGCAGCAGCAACAACAACAATAGTAACAAAACCTATCCCAGTATCAGCCTTTTATGAGCATCTTCCTTGTGTTGCAAAATGCTTTTTATTTTTGCTTTCGCTGAAAACATGCTGTTGTAGTCATTCATCCAACTGGAAATATTTGATCCACGAATATCCAACCCAAAACTCTTCCTTTGTTTTCGTGTCTTTCTGTGTTCACAATAACCATTCTTTTTGATGGCACATGGAAAACATGGTAAAACATTTTGACAACACCTGTCAAAACGACGACGTACACAGCTCAGCTGAAGAAAGAACAGTCTGAAGACCCAAGATCAAGTTCATGCACAAACGGGCAATGACAATAATGTCACTCTAGGTCCTTTTCTGTTTTTTCCACTGGAACTCATCCTCTCAAAATTATTGTTCCAAGATTTTCTCCTTATTAATCCCCTTTCATTTCTAATAATCAAACCGATTTGCCAATTTTCATGGCACAGCCTCATGAGATTTAAGTGATGCCAGGCCGCTTGTTCTTTGGTTGTCTGGAAGTGGAGAGTTGTTAGCAAACAGGATGTCTTCATTCTGACATCTTCTGAGTATAAAATTGTTAAATAAGATCATTCTAATTAATGCTTCTCTATACCAAGAAGTGCATCTTTTAAAAATCTGTCTCTCACTCAAACACAGCATTTCACATCATCCTATGTTACCTGATTTGAATCTGAAAAGTTGACTTTCTATAGAATGTCTTCACTACCTATTTGCAAATCTAAATAAATTAGGAGAATAAACGGTCCCTTTTCTATACTTAGTAGACAGACATGATTTTCCTTTATTTAAGGAGACTATGTTGTCTTTCCCCCAATAGGCCATGATTGCATCATCATCATCATCATCATCATCATCATCATCACCTGTGTCATTTCTATGGTATTTTATACTTTTCAAAGGATTTTTACATATATTATCTCATTATGCTGCAGTCCATGGGGTCGCAAAGAGTAGGACACGACTGACTGACTGAACTGAACTGACTGATCTCATTATGTACCCCACATTCCCACTTTTCAGATTTCACGAGCCAGCCATGAGTATGCAGTAACTGTGTGCTATTGAATAAATGAATGATCATCATACTGTTACATCAAGACAATCCAAAGTCTCACTTGTTTCTGTCACCTTCAGTAGGATCTGTCTAGGATTGACTTATTTTCTAGAACTTCATCATACTTGGTGATGGGTTTTTATTTATTTATTTCATAAATGAATCTATCTTTTTTAAATCTTTACTGAACTTATTGCAATATTGCTTATGTTGTTTATGTTCTTGCTTTTTGGCTGTGAGGCAGGTGGGATCTTAGCTCTACGACCAGGGATCAAACTGGCACTAAATAGAATGGCATTAGAAGGCAATTCTTAACCACCGGACTGCCAGGGAAGTCCCTGGCAATGGCTTTTTAATGTGATGCAAAAGGAGCTGTGAAAGAGTCATGAGAAAAGCAGATAATTGTGGCAAGGATCTACCTGCCAGTCCAAGTGATGTGGGTTCAATCCCTGGGTTGGGAAGATCCCCTGGAGAAGGAAATGGCAACCCACTTCAGTATTCTCGCCTGGAAAATTCCATGGACAAAGTAGCTGGGCAGGCTGCAGTCCACGGGGCTGCCAAGAGTTGGCCACGACTGAGCAAACAAGGTTTTGTCTTAAAAGCAAGATTTAGATGGGTAGAACCATACTGACAGATGAGTAAGGGCTGAAATACTGTCCTTTCTCTCTTGTCAGCTTTCAGTTAAATTTTCTGTCTTGCTGTGGAGACAGTTAACAACATTTACCAGTTATCTACTAGGTTCTAGGTGATTGTGATAAATGCTTTCATGCATTATTGCATTTGATCTGCTTACATGTTGCTTTGCTTCTGCTATTACTCTGGGTAGTATTGCTTTCAGTATCTCCCATTTGTTTACAGAAAGAGTTCCTTTGCTGCTTCTCACAAAGGTATAAATTCTCTCATCGGTGATATCAGTCTATTACAAAATAGCTTGGAAGTGTTGCTTATCATTGGTTTGCATCTTGGTGGGGTGAATTGCTGCCCATCTGAATTGTCTATTGCTCCAGCATCCCTTTAGTGATGTGTGAAAGCTTAGTGTTCCAGCTTCTAGGTCCTTCTCCATCTCTAAGTCTGCTCTCATTTCTTGCTGTTACAAGAAATGCAGAAAGCTTGGGAAGTCACTATCTGGGCTAAGGTGGCACTTGCCATGAGCCATGCAACACATCAGTTGCTCCTTGGGTCTCTCTGTTTTGGTTTGCAAGAGGCTATTTCCAGAGGCAGAGAAAAATAATGGCCCATTTACCTAAGGGTTTTCCCTGGTGGCTCAGTGGTAAAGAACATGCAGCTGACTCAAGAGTCACGGGTTCAATCCCTGGGTTGGGAAGATCACCTGGAGAAGGAAATGGCAGCCCACTCCAGTGTTTCTGCCTGGGAAATCCCATGGACAGAGGAGCCTGATGGACTACAGTCCATGGGATCACAAAGAATCAGAAATGACTGAGTGACTAAGCACACACACACTGATTTACCTAAGGGAACTTCACCCTAGTGGATGTGAATGAGAACATCAATTGAAAGTCTTCTCTGAGTTTATTTTTTTTTTCTTCTGATTGGTTGCAATCACCACAATATTTGTGCAGATGGCTCTGTATTGATGTCCTGCTTCCATCAAGTATGAATAGCTATTGGTTTCACAGTTCCAACATTGCTATTCTTGCTTTAAGTTTTATACTTTTCACTGACTTGCGACCTAATGGAAAGAATACTAAAGAATAAGTAACATCCCCAAACTTGCAATAAAAAAAGAGAAAGTCCCTTCATCTCAGGGAAAAGGTCCACTTAGTGCTGGCATTTCTAAGGGAAATGTATGTGGTCAGCTTTGTGGAGTGTGAAGTGTGAGTGTAGAGTATGACAAATTTGATTCTATTGTCATAACATGCACATGGTGATGTCTGACACCAGACCAGCTCCTGGAGACTTACAATTTCTCAAATTCTGCCATCAAAAATATTTATTTGAGCAAACTGTTAACCAGTGTATCTTGATATACTGTGCATTATACAAAGTGCGGGATTCCCTGATGGCTCAGACGGTAAAGCATCTGCCTGCAAATGCGGGAGGCCTGGGTTCGATCCCTGGGTTGGGAAGATTGCCTGGAGAGGGAAATGGCCACCGACTCCAGTACTCTTGCCTGGAAAATTCCATGGATGGAGGAGCCTCGTGGGCTACAGTCCATGGGTTCGCAAAGAGTTGGACACAACTGAGAGACTTCAATTCACTTCATAGAAAGTGTTAAAGATGAGATATATTTGGAATGCTGACTTGCTAAACATCATCAGTTGTTTTTTTTCTAGAAATTTCTTCTCAGTATGGGAGAAAAGAAGAGCTTGAGAATAACAAGAAGTTACACATAAAAGTGAAAATACATAAAGCCAATTTCATCTCCTGATGCAGGGATTCTAAGTACTTCCATGTGGATAAAGCCCCCAGGGTTGGGAACCTGTGCTTTAAAAATAATCCCTTTTTGTCTTCCCAAGTGCCTAAAACTGGGACTAGCCCATAAATGTTAAATAGTTTTTAATTGAATCACCCTCATTTATCAAAGATCTGACCTTACATAGCTCTACTTGGAGTTTCTTCTGCTTCTCCTTTAATTTATTGCTAGCAATTTAGGAGAGAACTTTTTCTAAACAGTAGAATTCAGTCTTATCACCATGTAATTTGGCTTACCTAAAGCTACTTTTCTTTATGGCCTTATTGTATGTATCTATGTTCTGTATTCCTATCTTCATTTATTCCTGATGTTTGTACATTTAGCTTGCTAGGAAATAATTCCATGCTCGCCCCCTTCATTTTTCTTTGTGTACAATTTAGAAAGTAATTCACAGGATTTCACTTATGCTGTCTACATTGGACACAATTTTGCTTTCTACAGATATAATTTTCAGAATGAATTCTCCTTGTTCAGTTGCCAAGAAAATAGTTTATCTTGGCATATTTTTGATTTCATAAATACATGTATATATCTGTATAAATATATACATCTATATATTATATTCTTGTACCTGTGTTTAATTTAAAAAGTCTTGCCCAAGAAATGGCAATTTTATATACTTCTTACTTTGCTCTTAAAAATTTAGAGATTTATCTGATACAGGAGTCCTTACAGTTTGATGCTACAGATTTTATTTACGGCAACCAATTGTCATGATTCTGATGTTGAAGTAAATGTTATTATGATGATATCTTAAGAGGTGGCCAGAGCTTTCAGTTGTGTTTATAGAGATAAAATCTGACTACCATTGTGTTGCCTGCTGTTAGCAGTTGATGAGTTAGAACTTCAAACCACTTCTAGGTAGGCCTGGTAAAGTGGTCCATTTGTGAAAAATCACTGTGAAGACTCTACTTTCTAAGTAACAGTGATAGAGTTCTTGCAAATTGCTTTCTCAGGAGGGACTATAAAACATCGGCATTGTCTCATGACACCATGGTGGTGTCAAATCACCTTCCATAAATTGGCCTGGATAGAAAAGTCTGGGTAGAAAAGTATTTTTCTTTGCATTAGATAAAACCTGACCACAGCCAATGGCTGCTGCTGCTGCTAAGTCGCTTCAGTCGTGTCTGACTCTTCGTGACCCCATGGACTGCAGCCTACCAGGCTCCTCCATCCATGGGATTTTCCAGGCAAGAGTACTGGAGTGGGTTGCCATTGCCTTCTCCGACAGCCAATGGAAACATCTAGAAATGCTCTGAAGCATGTTCTGTGTTGAGGATTTGAGGAAAGAGAAGAGGGAGTGCAAGTCCTCTTGAGGAGGAGAGATTGCTAGAGTATGGGGCTAGTGTCATGGCCCAAGATATAACATGCTCAGATTTTTAATCACTGCAGATGAGAGCAACACTTAGATAATCGGTCTTACTTTCTATATTCTTCAGTGTCTACAGTTGACTCTGGCTGGAGTTACATACATAAGATGATCTCAGATGTCCTTCAAAAGCCATAAATGAATGAATGTGTACAGTAAGCCTCAGGAGAATAATTGTGAGCCAAAGAGAAAGAAAGAGTATGGATTTTGGTTTTTCTTTGGCTCAGATCACACGGATGGCAGCAATTTTGCTACCACAGAGTTGGCCCTGAACAAAACTAATTTCACAGGGAGAAAATGCTTGTATTTTCTTTTAAACAGCCTAGTATGTGAAGTGAATTAACACCCTCAAGACCCTTGAAATTTGGCTTGACTTAATTTTACAGCACTTTATTCAAATTAGTAATTACATGTTCACCTCTTACTCTTTAAGCCATATCAAAACTTGATTGCCATGAAAAACACATTCTGGTTTTCTAGGGAATATCTTTTTCCAGTAAATCGATATTTTTATTCTACTAAATGGTCTTAAAAAAATTTTTTTTTAGTGCAAAAGATTCTTTGGGATATTAGTCTCTTTATGTTTCTTTACAGCAGAGACTTTCAATTTTATTTCCTCTAGGGAAAATCTCAACTCTTTAGTTTCTACAAATGTTTTTCTGATTTTTGGTATCTGCTCTATTTCAATGCTAATTTCAGCTTCAATTTTAATAACTTTATTGTCATGACAAAAAAGAAATGTGAGTTTTGCCAAAGTCAGTGAGTCTCTGTGTCTAACCTTCTAGTTTTTTCAGTGGTGAATTTCCTTAAGTTTCTATTCCCCATTGCTTTCTGATTCAGATTTGATGATAGGCTGCCACATGGTGCAAAATGCTTTATTTATTGCTTTTTCTCCACTTGTCAAAGTAAGACAGGATATTTTTGTTTGGTTGTTTAATGTGTGTGTGTGTGTGTGTGTGTGAAGTTTGACCATCTTAATGATCAAATAACTAGCTTCCTTATATTTTTCTTTACATTATTTTTGTCACTCACAAAGGAATATCTTATCTATTTCCTTGTATACTTGTCATGAAGTTGGTCACTTTATATTTCTAAGCATCTCATGTTTCAGTTGATAATCATGGCATTTGTATTTGATCTGCCATGTATTTTCCACATTTAAAGCAATAAGAAAATCCATACTTATAAATAAGGGAATATTGCTTTAGTGCAACTAACATTTTAAAGGAGATGGAGTTAGCGCATATTTTTTAATGCTGGACATTTCAACAGTTTAGAGGGTTGGTACACTAATATAACTTATGTAGTACTTATTATGATTGCAATTAATTCCTGTGTTTGAATTAGGTATTAATCTTGCTAAGCTGGTAAAAATTGTTTATCAATAAATTGTAAGGAACTGCCTTATCCTTTCCTTCATGCTGATCACAGTTAAAGGGTTATTTTTTCCTCCCATTTCATTAAAAAATGGTACTCAAAGAGAACAAAAATTAAAAGTATGGATATTTTGGAGATGTGCAGTTATTGATAAAGATTATAAATGCTTTCTTTATCATGCTTTATTCACCAACGGGTGCATTTAGACCTAATTTTGTGTTCCATCTTTATCTCAAAATTCTCCTGGTTTTTGTTTTCTTCCTTTCCTAGGCTCTAATGAATTACATTTTTCAACAAAGCATTATAAATCAGATTACATGGTGCAATGGTATTCAAAGAGGTTAAGTAACTTGACTTAGTCCACAGCCAAGTGAAAGTCAATATGGGGAAAGTTCTTTTTTTTTCCCCCAAATCTAAGCCTGGATGACTTCAAAGTATTTGTTATTTTCAGTGTATGTATAATACTGTTTTGGTGTTAAGAACCCAAACCATCCATACTCACACAACTTGCCATCTATATTAACATGATTGTACTATTTGACTGTCTTTACTGACTTAACTTTATTATTCCACTGTTTTTTTGTCAACATGACTTTACTATTCTAGGAAACTCTTGCCCAGGGAGATGAAATAAGTACATTGCTCAGCATCAGGAACTTTGTGGAAAATTCCATTTATTTTTATTTTCTTTATTGAAGTGTAATTGATTTGCTTCCCTGATGGCTCAGTGGATAAAGAATCTGCCTGCAATGCAGGAGACACAGGAGACACAGGTTTGATTCCTGTATCTGGAAGATCCCCTGGAGGAATAAATGGCCACCCACTCCAATATTCTTGCCTGAAAAATCCCACAGACAGAGGAGCCTGGCGGGCTACTGTCCAAAGGGTCACAAAGAGTCAAACATGACTGAGCGACTAAGCACGTGGTTGATTTAAAATGTTGTATTAGTTTCAGGTGTATAAAAAATTGATTCAGCTATACATATATATCTATTATTTTTCATTATAGATTATTACAAGATACTGGATTTAGCTCCCTGTACTATACAGTAGGTCTTTGTAGTTTATCTATTTTATATGTAGCAATGTGTAATTGTCAATCCCAAACTTCTAATTTACCCCCATTCCCCTCTCTCTTTGGTAACCATAAGTTTGTTTTCCACATCTGTGAGTCTATTTCTGAAAGCTCTATTTAAATGAGCATCATATTGTTCAATTACTGAATGTGTGCATGTGTGCTAAGTCACTTTAGTTGTGTCAGACTCTTTGCGACCCTATGGGCTGTTGCCTGCCAAGCTCCTCTGTCCATGGGATTCTCCAGACAAGAGTACTGGAGTGAGTTGCATAGCCCTCCTCCAGGGAATCTTCCTGGCCCAGGGATCGAAACTGCATCTCCTATGGCCCCTGCATTGGACGTGAATTCTTTACTGCTGAGCCATTGGGGAAGCCCTCAATTATTGAACAGATAGTACAAATGACTATTCCCCAAGACCCTTCTGCATGTGTAACAACATATTCTCCTTGCTTTGTCCACCAATCCTAAACTGTTATATTGTCATTTCACCTAATTCCTGCCAACCTCTCACACCGAAAGACCTGTCTTAAACTAGATTCCAAAACGTCACCCACATCCTGACTTTGTCTCTCTGCTCCAATATGCTACAGACACTGTCTTGGAAGCGTTCTGCCTTACTATGGTGAGCAAACATCTCTACCTGCCTCATCCTCAGGTTAGCTTGTTGATCTTGTCAAGGATTCAGCTTTCAAAGGTGGTTAGGACTTACATTTCTTTGTTTTGCATGTCTTTGATTTGATTACATTTCTTTGATTTCTCTGATATAAGCGCTAGGTGGACATCTGATGATTAATTCTGAAAGAGACCTCAAACTGTCCCCTTATGTCTGTTCCTAAATCTTCTTCTTAGAGTGTGATCTGAATAAAGTTACTTATCTTCAGTTTTCCTCTCTGGAAGGCAGGGTATTAGTTACAGGGTTGGGGCGACGCTGAAATGAGACAGTGTTTCTGAAAACGTGCTATGGGTGTTACGTCTTCAACTCAGAATCATCTTGTCACGGTTTTCCTTATTCTACCTTGTGATGCTAATTGCTCAAGGTCAAACAGATATCTGTTTGAAGTCTGGAGGTGTTGCTGTATGTATTTCATGTTAGGGATTGTGAGGAATAAAAAGAGAAATAAGAAAGAGAAACAAAACCATTGCCTCTGACCTGAAGGGATTTACAGTTCTTTTTATTTTTGCTCCCTTTTCTTGATTCACTGGAATATTACATTTTCTGAACACTTAAGCTGCTTTCTAATATTTGATAGTAATTTAACGCCAAACAGGAATTCAAATTTCCATCATAGTTTAAACTTCCATTATGGATTTCTTTTCTCCATGTGCCATTTTTTAAAAGAACTTAAAAAAAATTTTTTTTTTTCTGCACTGACGGGCACATGGGATCTTAGTTTCCCAACCAGGGTTCAAACCTGGGCCCACTGCAAACTGTGGAGGCATGGAAGCATGACGTTTTAAGCACTACCAGGATAGTTCACCGTGTGCCATTTTTCACCTCTTTTTTTTTTGGTCTCACTGTCTCCTCACCATTGCTTTTTGATTGTAATCCCAGGTGTGGGAACTGCGTCAGATTTTCTTTTGTACAGTTCCTAGCAAATGTGTTATATCCTGAGGTTAATGAATGACAAATAATGAATCCTGAATAGTGAATAACGAAGGAGTCAGCAACGACTGTGGCTGTGTCTGTGTATTCTCTTAAGAGGAATTTCTATGGTTGAGTTGGAAATGGAATGCATGCTTTGGTCTTGATTAACAGATGGAATTTTCCTTGCTTTGTTCTGTTCCTATTATTCGGAAACTTACTGTATTCTGAAGAGTCGTCATTTGTAGGACAGCGATTTTTCAGTTGGTGTGTTACATCATCTTCTATAAATCTGCAGCTATTGTTGGGCTCCTATTTTTCTCATATATACTGGGATGAGGTGAATCATGTCATTGAATAGAATCAACCCAGCTTTATCAGAAGCTGAGCATGCTCTTAGACTTTTTTTTTTTAATCTGAAAAAAATTTCTCAAAGCTTCTGTTTAGAAACAGTAATTTTCTTCCAAGCTGATCTGAAAGTCCTTAATGTAGTTACTGTGAACCACAGAGAGATGTAAGTGTGTGTGTGTGTCTGTGTTTGTGTGTGTGTAAGTAGATGTGAACATAGTTTACTTTGTGACTTATTTCTGGTGAAAGATAATATAACTCTGCATGTCTCCTCAGTTTCCCTGGATCAAATATGTCCAGATTAGGGTGATGATGCTAGGGCAAGGGCCAGTCTTCAGAAGCCTGGGATATTCATGTCATGATTATCATGAATATCATGCATTAATTTAGAGTTCTCTTTGCTATACAGTCTATTCTCATTAGTTATCTATTTTATTATTGCTGTTCAGTCGCTAAGTTGTGTCTGAATCTTCACAATCCCATGGATTGCAGTACAGAAGGCTCCTCTGCCCTTCACTATCTCCCAGGGTTTGCTCAGATTCATGTCCATTGAGCTGGTTATGCCATCTCATCCTCTGTCGTCCCCTTCTCCTCCTGCCCTCAATCTTTCCCAGCACCAGGGTTTTTTCCAAAGAGTTGGCTCTTCGCAACAGGTGGCCAGAGTATTGAACTTCAGCTTCAGCATCAGTATCCATCTTAAACACAGTATCAGTAGTGTATATGTGACAATCCCAATATATTTTCAATATGTGGAAGAAACAGACCAGAGAGTGACACATCCTGGTGGAGAGAAGTGCAGACTGTGATAGAGTGCCTGGAGGGTACAGATTTCTCTTTTCACTTATACCTAAGCCGTGACTATACTCTGATCTTTTTACTGCTACCTGTCTGCCAATAAAGTTCTGTTTGGCTCAAGCTGGTTTGATTGGGTTTCTGCCACATTCAAGCAAAAGAGTCTTGATTCATTAGTCCTAAAAAACATAACCCAGGAGGATGAACAACACCCTGCTGAATAACCAACAAATCACAGAAGAAATAAAAATTTGCATAGAAACAAATGAAAATGAAAACACAACAACCCCAAACCTGTGGTACACTGTAAAAGCAGTCCTAAGGGGAAAGTTCATAGCAATACAGGCACACCTCAAGAAACAAGAAAAAAGTCAAATAAATAACCTAACTCCACACCTAAAGCAACTAGAAAAGGAAGAAATGAAGAACCCCAGGGTTAGTAGAAGGAAAGAAATCTTAAAAATTAGGGCAGAAATAAATGCAAAAGAAACAAAAGAGACCATAGCAAAAATCAACAAAGCCAAAAGCTGGTTCTTTGAAAGGATAAATAAAATTGACAAACCATTAGCCAGACTCATCAAGAAACAAAGGGAGAAAAATCAAATCAATAAAATTAGAAATGAAACTGGAGAGATCACAACAGACAACACAGAAATACAAAGGATCATAAGAGACTACTATCAACAATTATATGCCAGTAAAATGGACAACGTGGAAGAAATGGACAAATTCTTAGAAAAGTACAACTTTCCAAAACTCGACCAGGAAGAAATAGAAAATCTTAACAGACCCATCACAAGCACGGAAATTGAAACTGTAATCAAAAATCTTCCAGCAAATAAAAAAAATTTCTTCAACGTGTTTTGCCCCTGTGTTGCATTATTCTGTTCCTGCATAATATTTGTGGTCCCCTGTTTGGTGCCATGTGTTTCTGAATTCAGGTAATATAAAATGTTTCTGTGCTTACTGGATACTGTAGGTAAACCAAATTTTGATATTATTTAATTTTAAAAGAATGAGAGTCTTTATAACTATATGTATAATTATTTAGCCATAGAGCATAGCTTATTAAATGGCCATTACAGATGTGTTTCCTCTTCCCATCTCACCGTCCCCAGTTCCAGCTAAACTTTAGGAAGTGAAAAATACAAAGCAGCTGGGAAAATGATTGTAAGAATTTAACAGCTGTATTTGAATGACTTAAATATTTTAGAGTCAAGTACAAAATAAAAGTTATCTGATTATTGTTTAAAAAAAAAAAAAAAAAAACCATAACCCAGGGAGAAGTACTTTTTAGGGACCAGAAAAAAGCAAGTTGGTTCTATTAAACCAAATAAGCTTGCTTTGCTGAAAAAAAACCAAAACAAAACCAGGTCCATCTGTTTGAGTGCAGTGTGTATCTACAAAGATTAAATACACAGTAAGAGTGTGATTAAGCTCTGATTAGTGTCTGCATGAATCTGTTGTGTAAGATCTAGAAGATAATATTAAATTTAAAAACCTGCCACGTATGTGAGATTAATATTTTATTCATTTCAGCTTTCTCTCTCCCCCATCCTGCCAATGGAATTATTCAATTGGTATGAAATTCAAAGGAGAGTAATGTGCCAGGAAAACACAAGAATTCTAATGCAACCAGTATGTCACTCAAACAAGCATTCATTTCATACTATGATGGAGCTACACAAGTTAGATCAGAGGCAAGCAGTTTCTTTTCCATTGGAACAATCCTAGATGGTAAGTAGTTACTTACTAATCAGAGAAGGGCATATGTATAATTTAAAAATATTTTTAGGACTTCACTGGTGGCTCAGTGCTAAAGAATCTGCCAGCGAATGCAGGAGACCTGAGTTTGATCCCTGATCTGGGAAGATCCCACATGCCAGGGAGCAGCTAAGCCTATGGGCCATAACTATTGAGCCTCTGCTCTAAAGCCTGGGAGATGCCACTAATGAGCCCACATGCCTAGAGCCCGAGCTTGGCAACAAGGAAGCCACCGCAATGAGAAGCCCGTGCTTGTCACTAGAGAGTGGCCCCTGCTCTCCGCAACTAGAGAAAAGCCCATGGAGCAGTGAAGACAGTGCAGCCAAACAACAACAACAACAACAATAGCAATACTTCCAGTGCTATTACAAAAAAAAAAAAATTAAAAAAAAATTTAAATTTATAAGATAGAAACCTTAAACATTTTCAGCCACTTGCCAGTAAGCACAGTCTCTGAGCTTCACTCATCCATCTTGTCACATGTTGGGTATCCCCTGGAGCCTACCTCCTTTTGTGTGTGTGTGTTTGTGTGTTAGTAACTCGTCATGTCCGACTCTTTGTGACCCCATGGACTGTAGCCCACCAGGCTCCTCTGTCCATGGAATTCTCCAGACAAGACTACTGGAGTGGATGGCCATTCCCTTCTTCAGAGGATCTTCCTGACCCAGGGATCAAACCCAGGTCTATTGCATTGTGGGCAGATTCTTTACCATCTGGGCCACCCAGGAAGCCCACCTACTCCTTAGGACACGGACACTTCTCTGATGTCCAGTTCCAGCATCTATTCCCTCTACCCCTCACCCCACCTTGACATTTTGTTGTAACTTCCAGGTAGTGGTGCCAGAGAAGAATGAGTGCAGACTAGAAACCTGGAGATAAAAAAAAGCTTTTCCATTTACAGATTCTAGTGTCTTAGATCAATCTTTCTGCCTCTCTTGTTCATTGGCATGAAGAAAGTATACCACCTCATAGACTCATTATGAAAGAAAACTTTATTAATTAGTGGGATAATTAAAAATATTTATTGAGTTACTATTATCTGCAAGGCACTCTTTTGGAATCTGGCAATGAATAAAACAAACCGCGATCTCCAGTTGCCTAAAGTTTGTCATCTAATGATAGACACAGACGACAGTGGGTAGGATATTTACTATGTAAAAGGCTGACAAGCACTAAGGAAGAAAATACAATGGAGAAGAGGATTAGGAGATACATCGTGGGCTACACTTTTAGATATATGGGAGGGAAGATGTCACTAAGGTTGGAGTCAGGAAAGACTAGAAGGGAAGAAGTGAATTGAAGTGAAGTCGCTCAGTCGTGTCTGACTCTTTGCAACCCCATGGACTGTAGCCTACCAGGCTCCTCTGTCCATGGGATTTTCCAGGCAATGGTACTGGAGTGGATTGCCATTTCCTTCTCCAGGGGATCTTCCCGACCCAGGGATCAAACCCGTGTCTCCAGCATTGTAGACAAATGCTTTACCGTCTGAGTCACCAGGGAAGTCCAGAAGGGAAGAAAGGAGGGGCCAAGCCATGTACATATAAGGGTGAGAGCTTTCCAAGTGGAGGGAACCATGTGTGCCAAGGTTCCAAGATGGAAGCATGCATGCTGCATGGGGCAAACAGGAAGGACTTCATTCTAGCTAGAAGGCAGTGAGGTGGAAGCAAGATCCTGGGGGCCCTCTTAGGTCCCTAAAAGCATGGTTAGGGAGTTTGGGATGGATATATATACACTGCTATATTTAAAATAGATAACCAGTGAGGACCTACTGTATTGCACTGGGAACTCTGCTCAGTGTTGTTTAACAACCTAAGTGGGAAAAAATTTTGAAAAATAGATACATGGGGAATTCCCTGGTGGTCCAGTGGTTAAGACTTTGCCTTCCAATGCAGGGGCTGTGGGTTCGATCCCTAGTCAGGGAACTAAGATTCCACATGCCATGCTGTGTGATCAAAAGATTAAAAACATAATAGATACATTGATATATAACTTGATCACTTTGCTGTACACCCAAAACTATCAGAATACTTTTAATCAACTATACACCAATATAAAGTAAAATGTTAACAAAAAAACAGTTTGGCCTTCACTCTATTGTTATTATTTTTGAAATTTTTTCAGCCTTCACTTTAAATGAGATGGAATGCCTTTGGAGGGTTTTGCAGCAATTTCCATGAAAGTACCTAGATCAGTTCTGGCACATGGCAGGTGTTCAGAAAATGTTTGCTGGTTGACCCAAGATCTGGTTTGATCCTATCCATCTGCCTCTGCTACAACAGGAGCAGGTAGGGTTGGGGTCATGGTCACATTGTGTCATGACCTTTACACAGTGTAGGAAATGCCTCTGGACTTCTCAGGGTTGCCTGCAGCAGCTATCTGCTCCTCCATCACTGTCATTCCTTTGAAAGGCCAGAGCAGGTGGTGCAATGCAGGAGATTGATATTCTTGCCAATTGCCTGTTAGTTTTGATGCCTTTCTTAGGAACAAATTTGATAGTTATCATATTTCCTCTCGATCCACATGGATAAGAGTTCATTACATATATTTACCTAGTAGTTTTAGAACCGTTAGGGAAGTTAATTATGCAGTGTTTAAAAGAGCATAAAAATAGAAAAACAAAGTGAGTTGATCAGAGAGGAAGAGTCACACCTGCTGGGTCTCTCACATGATCTTGATCCTGAGATACGGTTGTTCCAGGAGGAGAGTTGGCATCCACTGTTGAAAGGGAGGTTTCCCCTGCTTCTCTGTTCACAGATGTTCCTAACTAGCTCTGCTCATCTCTGAGAAAATCAGAAGATTAAGGTCAGAGATGTGTGCAGTTTACCACTTACTATTCAAAACAGTAATTTAAAAAACTCCTCTGATACAGTGAGCAAACAGAAAAAAAAAGCCATCTGCAAAATAAAATGTGGCTTTCTTGTTTTGCCTTTTATTTGTTTTAAGAAGGTGTTTAACCAATGCCTGCTAGTTCTGAGTCTTGTTGGTTGATGCTTCTAAACAGGAATAGAATTTAATCTTTTACTTAGCAATGTGTCCATTAATACGGTATTTCTTTTTTCTTAGCACACTTATTTTTATCTCATCATCTTTTTCACCTGCAAAATAATAAGACCTATTGACTCTTTGGTCACAACTGTGTTGGAAAATTTATCAGTGGAGAGTATATTTAAAATGAAAAATCTACAATTCAGTTGAAGAGAATGAATTTCACAGCTATAAGCAATCATTTTATGATTATGACTTATGGCCATGGTGGCAATTATAGTCATCAAATGTGTTTGCAACAAATGGGAGTAAACATCCCTGAAATCACAGAGAGTTTATTTTTTTTCAAAATAGGCACATTTATTAGTCATGTCTATGAAACATCATATAGAGTATCTAATGCGTCTATGGTTTTTACATTTTCAGGTTAACTGTGAGAATGAGATTTGTTGAAATAGATTGATAAAGAAGAAAATTGAAGTAAATAAGATTAGGAGCAGGGCAGATATGAGATTTATATTTTTCTAGACCAGATAATTATGATCAGACTCAGTTTAAATTGGACTCCGTGAAAACTGGTCCTATGAAAGTTGCCTGGGCAAGGCTAATTTGTGTTCAATGAATTTTTAGATATTGTCCAATTTCTTTACTTTCTTAAAAACCTGACTAATTGGAAGGAAATGTAATTTGGTATACTGTATGAACATTTCTTTTGATGAGTTGAAGTTGGCAGGGATGTATTTGTCTATTGAAATATGTTGTTAGGTTTGCAGCCCCGTTCCCAGCTTTTGATAATAGCCCTCACCCTCTCGCATCCTTGAATTCTTTACCATGAGATTTAGTGAATCTTTTTACAGATCCTTCTCTTCCAGCCATGGTGACTGGGTGAAGATAGGCAGATTGGGACAACCTAGTCCCAAAACTACAGGCATTGGTTTGGAAATAGACATATATGACCCAAATTGACCCAACTCAGTTTTCTTCCCTTTTTTTTTTTTTAATTGGAGCCAATTAAAGACTACTAATGAGGCCAGGAGTTGCTGGAAGCCACATGCCCTGTGTGGAAGATATAGGCCTGCATTGGAGAATTGCAGGAGATGCATGATGAATTGCCAGGAGAGACAAAAAGCAGAGGGAGAGTCCTGAACTTGAACTACCTCTGGGTCCAGCTAGACACCCAATTCTGGAGATGGAGTTGGCACGATTTTGTTTTTATGACTGAGATCGGATTTTTGAGAAAAGATGGCCTTGTATCTCCTCAGATGTTGGACAGTACTTTTCATATTCATTTAGAAATCTTGGTAAAACCCAAAGACAAGTTTATCTCACAAGTGGAGTTGAGTTCTTAAATTGCTTCTTTGTATTTATTAGTGATGCTTGAAAATACTTTATGTTTGTCTTTCATTCAGATGCAGCTAATATGCTGCTTATGTAATAGATGTCCTAGAAGCTGAAATTACCAACAGGCTATCTGGAAGATAGCTGAAAATATGACCTTTAAACTTTTCAGTGTGTATTTTTGTATTGCTAGTTCTCATTCTATATAGATTTATTTTTATAAAGAGGATCCCTGCTATGATAACCAACAAGGATTTAGCCTTATATCTGGACACTTTTATTATGCTGCATATATCTGTGGTCATGTAAAAACATAAACTATATGTTATAACACACACACACACACCCTTGCACTGAAACCCATCATGATGCAATTTGCCATTATTGAAACTAAGTAATCCTTGACTTATCACAGGCTCTGCAAAATATACTAAAGATACATGCAAGCTTACTGGTAAATTTTTTAAAGTCAGTTTAGATGATTTTTTTTTGTTGCAAAAAGTCCATCTCACACTGGTTTTTATGCTGGCCATTTAGGAAAACAATTACTATCTGTGGCCTGCCAGGAGTCTGTGAAGCGTCCCACAGTCATCAATGTTCATATGTAGATGACATATTGCTATCTTGGACATCAACAGATGCGGCATTTTCGTACGGTACAGAAAGTAATGGTGCCTGACATTTCTAGGTTGAAAGCCCTTCTTTGTTTCTTGCACTAATGGAAATAGATTTTTGTGACCTTCTTGTTTACTTCAAGATTGTATGTAAATGTTTCAATAAAGTAGGGAGGTTTCTTCCTACTATCTCATGGAGGTTGGGAAATAAAGCTGAAGGGAGAAAGTTGCCAGAAAAGGAAAGATGATTTTAAAAACGGTTTAAATTCTATGTATCAAAGATAGAATAAAGATACCAGTGGTACTGTTTGTTTTGTTTTGTAGATGGTGAATGCATACATTTCCATAAAAGACTAAAGAATAAAATGCTTCTGAATAGAGATATTGAAACAGCTGAAATACACCTACTCCTTGGTAGCATTTCATGTTTAGGTGTTATTTTGTTCCTGAGCACAGAATAAAAAACCCATTACTCTGATTCTGAAGAGAAGAGTACTTCCAAGGTTGGATGGGACAGCGTTAGCATCTAGGACTTTCACAAAAGCCCACTTTAATCAGGGTTTCCCTGGTGGCTCAGATGGCAAGGAATCTGCCTGCAATGCAGGACACTAGGGCTTGATCCCTGGGTCAGGAAGATCCCCTGGAGGAGGGCATGGTAACCCACTCCAGTATTCGTGCATGGAAAATCCCACAGACAGAGGAGTCTGGCAGG
This sequence comes from Bos indicus x Bos taurus, assembly GCF_003369695.1. Lineage (NCBI taxonomy): Eukaryota > Metazoa > Chordata > Mammalia > Artiodactyla > Bovidae > Bos > Bos indicus x Bos taurus. Next base: position 26,184,012 of record NC_040089.1, on the reverse strand, counting down.
GTCTCATAGGGTTGCAAACAGTTGGACACGACTGAGCGACTAAGCATACAGGCACCTTCCATAGGCCAGGAACTGTGAAGGTGCTAGAAATACATTGAGGAGCAAAACAGTCCAGACCCCTGGCAATGCATGATAGCCCTTTGTCCTGCCATGCACAGAGATGTATTGTATGCTCCTATAACCTGGTCCCATTTAAGGCATATTTCTCCAGATTTAAATAAAGCAAAGTGTGACATGATGGAGCCTATCATTGGGTCCTTAGAACCTGCAATGGTCTCTTGGTGGCTCCAGTCCAAAGAGTGAACTATTTCGAATGTGTCACTTCACTGGGTACAGGAATCAATACGGTTTGATAGGTATTCATTCATGCATTAGATTCTCCTCCAAACTTGAAGTGGAATAAGAAATAATTACTACAAAGCTCTAGGATGAATGTGAATGCTGAAATAATTGTATGATGCCTCCTTCTATTATCTGCTAGGTCTCTGTTTGCAGCATGGCATCTTGGGTTTGTGTTCGTGGGAGATTCAGGGTGTTCTTTAGTGATTAGGACCCATTGTGTTTATGATAGCTATTCATTCACGTTTTTCAAGATGGATGTGTGCATGAATTAGGCTGGATTGAGTTTCCTTTCTCTTTCCAGGTGAGCTTAAAAATCCAGGGGTGGAGTGGGGGTGGGGGGCCCACAACAGAGCAGGAGAATCAGATGCATCATCCTCACCTCCCGTTTTCATCTCTAAGTAATGCTTTTCACTATGTAAGTGCAGGCACCGCTCGTTGTGAGCCCCGAACAAAGAATCCTGATGTAGCTTTCAATGTGTATGGACCATAATGTGCTGCTTTCTTGATAATGAGCTTTTGGCATTGAAATGAAAAGCAAACATATCATTAAGAAGGCGCTCCATAAAAACTGTCTGTCATATATCTTAAGCTTCATTAGTTTAGATTAATGACTGGCTTGATATACATGACAATAGGTGAAGCAAACCTTTGTTTATTTATTGACAATTAAATGTGGTGGTGACATGCATAAACAGGCTTCCCCCTGATTAGTTCCATCTTTTAAGTAACTTCGTGTTATAAAACTTGTTAACTACAGTATCATTTTATTGAGCTCTGCTGGGTGTATGATGTGATCTTCACTGAAAGGCATCAATATTGCAGCCATTCCTGGCAGTCACTGGAGCATTGTGCTCGCAGATTGGAGTTGATATCTCATTGTACAAATTCAGGGACCCAGAAAATGCCCAGTTATTGAGCCTCTGCCCTGGTAGGACAATGTTCTATTCACGGAATCTGGGTGTAAGGTCACAGACAGAAATCTGATGGAAGGATAAGATTCAAATTCATTTCAGGGTTTTGCCAAGGACCTTCCTGAAATTATGTGTTTGGAAGGCATGGAGCTTTTCCCAGAGTATCCTAACAGAATAATGCTTCATAATGCAACTCAAGGGAATCTGTAAATAAATATAGCCAGTTCTGATTAGGAAGCTGCTCTAAGACTAAGCAAGCCGGTCTTTTAAGATGCTGATAAGTCTGATATTACGTGGCTTCAGATGACATAAGCCCGCTTGTAAGAACACCTCTGTAGCAGATGTACCATTTTAGGGAAGAAGAATGAAGAGGAAAAGGGGAGAGGGGGAACATGGCATAAAATGTGTCTGCCTGTTAGCCTCCACTGAAATATTTGTGGTTTGCCTTTCCATGAATTCCAGAGTCAGAGGCTGTCAGGGATAATCAGCCCTTCCCATCACGGACACCCCGTGGCTCTCCTTAATAGCTTCCTTTTATGTGCCGTCAGACCTCAAAAATATATTTTAAAAAAGATTTATTTCGAAGGAGGCATAAAATAAAGTCTGTGTTGCAGTGGAGTATTACAGATGATTTCTGGACTCCATTCTGTGCCATCAGGCTCTCTGAAGAATTTTCATATAAAGTAAAAAAATAAACTCTCAGCCAGCTTGAAAGATAAGTCCTTTGAGAAAAGAAACCAGCTTACTCTACAAAGCCATTCACAACATCATGTGAAGGCAGATCTCTTTGGACGCTGGAGAACAGGGAAGCACCTTTGCTTTCCTTAGGGAACGTTGGGCAAGAACTGAAAGTTTGAATGAAAGAATGAGGTTAAACTAAGCAGTGTCTCATCTTATCTTCTTGTTGTCTGACTCTTTGTGACCCTATGGATCGTAGCCCACCAGGCTCCTCTGTCCGTGGGATTTTTCAGGCAAGAATATTGGAGTGAGTGGCTGTTTCCTTCTCCAGGGATCTTCCTGACTCAGGGATTGAACCTGCCTCTCCTGTATTGGAAGGCGTATTCTTTACAGCTGGGCCACCAGGGAAGCCCTTCATCTTACTTACACCCCTCCTCCACAACAAAGCTCACACACCAACCTTGTCCTAAGATAACTTTGCAATTGTTTTGCTCATAAGTGGTATTATTATTTTGTTTAATATGCAAAATCAACCCCTATGCTACAGAGGGTAATGAAACTCTGCTTCTTGAATTGCTCTTTTCCTTTTCTTTTCATTGAATAAGCCATTCCTTCCCTTCTTACCCAGTCCTCCACCCCTACCCAATCTACATTACAATCTCATGAACAGTCACCTTAGCCTGTGAAGTTTGAGCTGGTGTATATTTCCCGGCAGACAGGGGCTTCAGATGGCAGCACTTGAACTTTATATGGGGTATAAACGATAAAAATACTGAATTACTATGTTTACAAATAAAACTAATATAGGAAGTCAACTATACTTCAATACAAAAAAAAAGTGAAACTTACCCTTGTTTTATATCCATCTTTGATGAGTTTAACCCTTTGGGATAGTGCTAGGCCCTCCCAGAGGAGCAAGATGAGCACTGGAGGTCTGGCCGCATGGCTCAGTGGGAAAGAATCCACCTATCAATGCAGGAGACATGAGTTCAACCCTTGGATGAGGAAGATCCCTTGGAGAAGGAAATGACACCCCACTCCAGTAATCTTGCCTGGGAAATCCCATGGAGAGAGGAGGTTGGCAGGCAACAGTCCGTGGGGTCACCAAGAGTCATACATGACTTAGCGACTAAGCAGCAAACTCCTGCAAGGGCTGTGGATGAACATAGGCCCTGGGGATTAAAAAGTAACCTTATTTCATATACTAATGCAGAGGTGCGGAATCTAGAAAAATGGTACAGATGAACCTATTTGCAGGGCAGGATAAAGACACAGACAGGTGAATGGGGTGGGGGTGAGAGGTGGGTGAGATAAATTGGGAGAGTGGCATTGACATACATACACTGCTGCTGCTAAGTCGCTTCAGTCGTGTCCGACTCTGTGTGACCCCATAGTCGGCGGCCCACCAGGCTCCCCTGTCCCTGGGATTCTCCAGGCAAGAACACTGGAGTGGGTTGCCATTTCCTTCTCCAATGCATGAAAGTGAAAGGTGAAAGTGAAGTCGCTCAGTCGTGTCTGACTCTTAGCGACCCCATGGACTGCAGCCTACCAGGCTCCTCTATCCATGGGATTTTCCAGGCAAGAGTACTGGAGTGGGGTGCCATTGCCTTCTCTGTGTATAATAGCTAGTGGGAAGCTGCTGTACCACACAGAGAGCTCAGCTTGGCACCCTCTGATGATCTAGAGGGGTGGAATGAAGAGAGGTGGGAGGTCCAAGAGGGAGGGGATATATACATATGTATAACCTATTTACTTCATTGTACAGCAGAAACTAAACAATATTGTAAAGCATCTATATTCCAATAATAATAATAAAAAGGAACCTTTACCTGTGCCCTGGCTGTTGACTCTCTCCTTTCTTCTTCCTGGATTTAAAGACTTGAAAGTCCTGCTAAAACAGTGATGTGTTGAGCTTTGGGTTTTTCAGGCCCTTCATTGCTGAGCAATTCTCACCTGATAATCACTGTCATACGCTAGCACTGAGGAGCACTTCAGTGTCTAGCTCCTTGTTTCTTTTCATGGTAAGCCCCATAATTATTTTTCAAATGACACCCTTCTAGTATAGGAAAGTCTGTTTATATTTGGAAAGAAAATTGCTCATGGTTTTCAGAACCTAGGAAGATGTTCAGTATCCCTGTAACATTTTTGTGGGTCTATTTAATCAAGATTGCTGGGAGAAATATCAATAACCTCAGATATGCAGATGACATCACTCTTATGGCAGAAAGTGAAGAGGAACTAAAAAGCCTCTTGATGAAAGTGAAAGAGGAGAGTGAAAAAGTTGGCTTAAAGCTCAACATTCAGAAAACGAAGATCATGGCATCTGGTCCCATCACTTCATGGGAAATAGATGGGGAAACAGTAGAAACAGTGTAAGACTTTATTTTTTGGGGCTCCAAAATCACTTCAGATGGTGACTGTAACCATGAAATTAAAAGACGCTTACTCCTTGAAAGAAAAGTTATGACCAACCTAGATAGCATATTGAAAAGCAGAGGCATTACTTTGCCAACAAAGGTTCGTTTAGTCAAGGCTATGGTTTTTCCAGTGGTCGTGTATGGATGTGAGAGTTGGACTGTGAAGAAAGCTGAGCACCAAAGAATTGATGCTTTTGAACTGTAGTGTTGGAGAAGACTCCTGAGAGTCCCTTGGACTGCAAGGAGATCCAACCAGTCCATTCTAAAGATCAATCCTGGGTGTTCTTTGGAAGGAATGATGCTAAAGCTGAAACTCCAGTACTTTGGCCACCTCATGTGAGGAGTTGACTTATTGGAAAAGACTCTGATGCTGGGAGGGATTGCGGGCAGGAGGAAAAGGGGATGACAGAGGATGAGATGGCTGGATGGCATCACCGACTCGATGGACGTGAGTTTGAGTGAACTCCGGGAGTTGGTGATGGACAGGGAGGCCTGGTGTGCTGTGGTTCATGGGGTCGCAAAGAGTCGGACATGACTGAGCGACTGAACTGAACTGATTTATTTATCTACATGTTGAAACTTTTTCTTCTTTGTGATTTTGGAAACATGTTTTGAATTTCTGTTTTGATATCATATCAGTATCTTTTGTGAAGAAATAGCAGTCTTTGTAAATTTATCTATGGTTTATGTTTATGAATCAGGGTTTTTTAAAAAAATAATTGGGAGCTGTTAGATTGTCATATATATCTGAAATAATGTAAGGAAACTGGTTTCAAGACTATTGGATAATGGTGCTGTAACTAATACACAGTTATGTAAAAAAGATTAGTTGGTAAATTTTTGTATTAGACCAGTCATAGCAAAGGAGAAGGCAATGGCACCCCGCTCCAGTACTCTTGCCTGGAAAATCCCATGGATGGAGGAGCCTGGTAGGCTGCAGTCCATGGGGTCACGAAGAGTCGGACACGACTGAGCGACTTCACTTTCGCTTTTCACTTTCATGCATTGGAGGAGGAAATGGCAACCCACTCCAGTGTTCTTGCCTGGAGAATCTCAGGGATGGGGGAGCCTGATGGGCTGCCGTCTGTGGGGTCACACAGAGTCGGACACGACTGAAACGACTCAGCAGCAGTCATAGCAAGAAAGCGCTCACAAACCAAGATCCTTACCCAGCCACAAAATTAAATGTGAAACATCTTCAAGATAATAAATAATTTTCTTCAAAACAAGCAAAAGGACGTGTTAGACTTTCCTAGTGCCTGATTGAACTGAAACTTAAACATTTTTTTCTGTGAGGACTTTTGTTACATTTGTCCACATTTCACAAACACTGTATCGTAAGTCTTGACCCTGTTAGAAGGAGATAGTCACACACAAACCAGCAATCATTTTTTTTTCCCTCAGGTGCTTTGCTTATGTTGGTTTGCGTTCCTTTGTTCTCAAGACTCAGCTTTCCTTACAAAATTGCATTTTCTCTTCTCTGTTGTGGTGTTCTGAGAAGTAGAATGCAAATGATCATTTACAAATTGAAGGTTAACAGAGAAATGCATTGTACTTGTGATTTGATGAGTGGAAACAAATCACAGAATAAGAACAAATAGCAGTATTATCCCACAGGAAAGAGCCTTGTGTATTGATCTATTATTTCCCAGCTTGAAATGTGCCACTATTGAAGTTCCACTTGATTATGAACCTTTTTATCACTTCCCTTGGTTGATTCAACTTGAGTGCTTCTGACATTTGCTAAGTTCCTCACATATTCTGCTGAGCAGCAGGGGAAACCTTGTTAATGAGGAAATAACAAGCTGAAGATGTGAATAAATATTTAGCTGATTGAAAGGAGGTATACTGTTAATTTTTTTTAATGCCGACAACTGAGGAAACTCACTAACATGCTTTGCTTGTGTTAGCTAAATGTGGGTTCTAGTGGAGTTTTTTACTGAACCACAGGGCACTTTCATTTCCTGATTCTATTATAAACTAAGTGGCCACCTGAACCTACCAATGAACTTGTTCTATTGTGTTTTTCTATTTTTAATCCTGAAAGAGTAAACACATTTCTCATCAGATGTGTTACAGAGTCCCTTCCATTGGAGAGATTTATGAAGGTGCCACTGGGTTATTACAGAACCATTCATTTATAAATGCGTCTCCTCCTGAAAGGAAACTATAAATGATAGCAGTGTTTTCATCATTCCACAAATCTATATTATAAAAGGGTGTGGCTATTTTTTTTTTAATACTTGCTACAGTGGCGTGAAAATAATTTGGATTCTATGCTGGTTTAGGCTGTGTTTTCTGTCTTAAAATACAATTCAGTTCTGGTCTCATAATGAAGGTGATGTTTTATGGGACTCATTGCAGCTTTATGTAAAAGCAGGATGGTTCCTGGAATCAGATCAGACCAGATCAGTCGCTTAGTCGTGTCCGACTCTTTGCGACCCCATGAATTGCAGCACGCCAGGCCTCCCTGTCCATCACCAACTCCCGGAGTTCACTGAGACTCACGTTCATCGAGTCAGTGATGCCATCCAGCCATCTTATCCTCTGTCATTCCCCTTCTCCTCCTGCCCCCAATCCCTCTCAGCATCAGAGTCTTTTCCAATGAGTCAACTCTTCGCATGAGGTGGCCAAAGTACTGGAGTTTCAGCTTTCGCATCATTCCTTCCAAAGAAATCCCAGGGCTGATCTCCTTCAGAATGGACTGGTTGGATCTCCTTTCAGTCCAAGGGACTCTCTCCTGGAATATTCAAGAGTTAATTAAGAAAGCTAAAAAAAGAAAAAAAAAAAGAGTTAATTAATGACAAGAGCTCTCTGGGCTTGGTTTAGCTTTTCAAAGAATGGTTGCTCTTGGACATGGGTGCCCAATGGAAGCTTCTAAATTTTCTTCCATGGTGTCCTAATAGGTTCTGTCTCTGGGAGAGAGCTTTTCATGTGTTTTATTTTAAAGACATGAATCTATATATGCTTCTAGAGCATTTTTAGTCAATATCATTTAATGTCTTAATCCCATGGTATTTGAAGCTATCTTCCAAAGAATATTCCAATACAAAAATCTTTTTTTTATTAAAAGGAAATGTTACATTTTTATGTTATATCAAAAGACACATGTTTAATATAAGCACAGGAAACAATTGTATTAGTGGAGCAAAGAGAAGATAATCAACAAACATCTATTGAATGGTTCATTAATTTCAATACATCATGAATTTGGATTCTGATAAGGTGAAAGTTTTAGAGATCTTATTTTGATGGAGAAATTGCTAGGGATATGACTTGCTGATTGTAAAGGGGCCACAAAACTAGTATTCATCAGCTGAACAGATCATCAAAACCTCATAAGGAAATCTTTAAATATTTAAGTGAAAGTGAAAGGCACTCAGTCCTGTCTGACTCTTTGCAACCCCATGGACTACACAGTCATGGAATTCTCCAGGCCAGAATACTGGAGTGGGTAGCCTTTCTCTTCTCCAGGGGATCTTCCCAACCCGGGGATCTAACCCAGGTCTCCCACATTGCAGGCAGATTCTTTACCAGCTGAGCCACAAGGGAAGCCCATTATATACCACTTGATATATATAAAATATGTGCAATGTATATATAAATTATAAAGCATAATAAATAATAAGTTGGGTAACTCTACCTCCTAATTTAAGCTATTTCTGGTATTGATAGACTACCCAGAATATAATTATTCTGTCATCCTTGGTAGCTAGTGTCATTTTTTTGGCCATACCATATGTCTTTTGAGGTCTTAATTCCCCCATCAGGGATTGAACCCAGGCCCTGGGCAGTGAGAACTTGGAGTCCCAAACACTGGGTCACCAGAAAATTCCTGAAGGATCATAATTTTTTGCTCTAATTATATATATTCCAGTGAGTTATTTTCTTGGTCTACTACATTAAAAAATACACTTAATCCAATACCAAAATCTTGATAAATGTTCTTCTTTGGACAGATGTATGAAGAGTGAAGATGAGGAAGCCCCCAGTGCATTTGGTCATGAATATCAATTCTTAAACGTCTGCTTCTGCGTGCAATAGAATGTCCAGAGTCATAAGGGCTAAGGTTGGAGGGTAAACTTAGAATTCATATAGCCTAAGAACCCCAGGAGATGCTTGAATGCCTTCTCAAATATCCTAGTAAGTCTCCAGCTAAATAAATAACCCCAGGCACAAGGAGCAGGCATCTATTTCTCAGAGAAGCCTGAACAATTTTGCACTGCCATTGCTGTTGCAAAGTCCCTTTTTATCCTGAGCTAACATTTACCCCTTCTTACTTTTCCCAAGATCTTAGTCCTGTCTTTTGTGCCTCAACAAAACAGGTATCCTATTACTCTGCATACGGAAAAAGTGAAAGTGTTAGTCACTCAATTGTGTCCGATTCTTTGTGACCCCATGAACTGAAGCCCGCCAACCTCCTCTGTCCAGGGGATTTTCCAGGCAAGAATACTGGAGTAGGCTTGCCAGTCCCTTCTCCAGGGATCTGGACCCAGGGATCAAACCTGGGCCTCTTGCATTGCAGGCAGATTCTTTATTGTCTGAGCCATCCACTACCCCTACTAATACTTGAAAGTAGCAGAGATTTATGGAGTAGTAGAAATTTGTGTAGTAGTAGGTTAAAAAAAGCTAAGCAAGTTTCTTAACTGTAATACTCACTAGAGACTTTAATATGTTAATCTCTATTTTTACTCTCACAGCATAATACATCATGTGGGATTCTCAAACTTATTTGACAAAGGAAGGTTTCTGTCTCTCTTCCTTGCTTTTTTAAAGGAAGATCTCAAGAGGGAAGTATCTCAGAATATTCTTTAAGGAATCCATGCTAAGGTATGCATTGAACATTTGAACATAGTCAGCTATAACTTCTGGTCACCTACCAGTTTAGCTCCTAGGAGGTCCCTTACAAAAGTTAGTTTCCCAACAGCATTGAAGTAGGCATGACTTTAGATTTTTAAAAAGTTACTTTCCATGAAAAAGTGCATGTAGGCAGCTTTACAAGTCTTTGTGGTAGACGAGTCTGGAAATAACCTGGAGCTGGGAGAGCTGCAGAAGTTGGAAGCATTGTCCAGATGGAAAGAAGAGATCAAGGGCAGGCATTCAGATTTCAAGCTATTGAAGGATCCTCAGCACAAGAAGATTAGAACATGGTATGAAGGAAATGGTGAGATAGTGGTGTGTTTGAGACATATGAAAGATCATTCATGGGAAATAGTAAAACTTGGCTATTGGGAGTGAAGGGAAGAATAACTGAGGAGGAATTCAGGTCTCAAGACTGTAAGACTAGGGAAAAAATATTAATGCTGATAGAAATGGGAGAGTTTGGCAAGTTATACCAGATCCTGGGGTGGGATCGCTAGGGAAGGGAACAAAGGATAAATGTTTATTGAGAACTTACCATGTACTCAACGTTTAGTCCCTTTTATCAAAATCTACAAAGTTTTGAGGAGAAACCATCATATAAACCAGATTTCTCTGCTTGAAGAAGCTGGCAGAGTCTTGAGTTCTATCCTTCTTGACTCTGCAGCTTCTTGTGGCTCTGAGAATCCCCTAACACTTCTCAGAGCACATCAGGAACATTGTTGATTAATTTCAACCCAACATGTTGAGTTTGAGATGATGGCGAACTAGTCAACTGTGAGATGTTTCGTTGTGAGTTTGAGAACTGCTGTCGAAAATAGTTAATGTGATTCCAAATGTAGAGCCACTTACTGCAGTCAAGATAAATAATCAGTAAATGCTCATATAAATACATTTCTTGCAAGAGTTTTGAATAACAATCCTTTGAGACCTGGCATTTTAATATTGACATAAGAGAGTTAATATTTAAACAGACAAGGCTCTTTTACAGTATGATATGGTTGAATATTTCTATGTTCATGTGTATATTATATTTGAATATATATGATTGACTGTTTTTCCATCCTCATCTAATGAATCACTTAATCCCATGCTTAATTTAATGAAGAATATTCTGTCACAGGAGGAAGAACAATCATCATGAAAAAATTGAATTCCCCTCATCAAATTTGGATTTTGAGAGTTTGGCCTACAGCATTCATATAAAGAAATGCTATCTGTAAAATTCACATATTTTATTTCTTAAACTATGTACTGTGGTGGTGGTGGTTTAGTAGCTAAGTCATGTCCAACTCTTTCGACCCCATGGACTGTAGCCCACCAGGCTCCTCTGTCCATGGGATTTCCCAGGCAAGAATACTGGAGTGGGTTGCCATTTTCTTTTCCAGGTTCAGACCCAGGGATTGAACCTGTGTCTCCTGCATTGGCAGGTGGATTCTTTATCACTGAGCCACTGGGAAGGCCATCAGACTATGTATATGTCATCTTAATGTCCAAACAGAAACACTAACTCATACAGAAGAGTCTCAGTAAATGTTTCTTCCCCAATTTTGTTTCTATTTTACTGAAATTTCAGGAATAATGGCAATGTATATCAGTTACACTTGTAGAAGATATAAACTTTATATGTAAATGAATTTAATGGACAATCTTAGAGGATACAAGGCTTTGCTGTTCAGTTTGATCTTGATACTGGGAAGCAAATTTAGAACTGTTGATGGATATCATCCTTAGGTTCAGTCATTGTCAGATGTTAACTATAAAAGCATCATTTGGCTATGACAACCTGTTAGCTAGAGGGATTATCAGATTAAAAATGGAACTACACTCATTACTGAATCAACAGTATATGTCAACAATGCTTTCCAGGTCATGCATAATAAATATGAATATTATCTTGGATGAACGATTGATTTTATGTAACACGGAATGCTGAGAAAAAGTTTTGACTTTCATCCTGTTCATAATCCTTGCTAGTGAAAATAATGTTACATCAGTGTTTTTCTAGTCTTATTAAGAGGCAGTGTTGCTGTAATTCAACGGAACTGAGTCAGTTCTTAAAATAGAGATGTTTGTGGAGCGTAGAAAGACAATTCATCAGCCTTAATGGAAATATCCTGCAAGACTATCCAGCTCTTCTTGTTCCAAATTTGTATTCATAAAGCAACCTCTGCTTTTATAATTTGTTTTCCTGAGGGAAATTTATCTACAGGGATTGGTTTTGCAAATAGCCTCCTTTCATCAGCCAGGTAGGTCTGTCTTTGTAAACTGTTGAAATTACATCTGGTTGATAATGTCGTCTTTTGTAAGTGTACTTAGCTCGAGTGTTCCCTTTTAGCTTGACCAATAATGGGTGCCCTTCAAAGCAGAGTTTTGGGCTCTGTCCTCCCTAGGCCAGAGCCAGGAACTATCCCTTCTAGCAAGCATTGTGGGGAGCAGCCAGATGGTCTACTTTTCTGACATTTTTAAAGCTTGTCAATACTATTTGTCTTATCTATGATTTACTGAAAAAAGAAGAGATGAATTTATGACATTTCTAATGCAAATCAGTTTTGGGGAGATTTCTGATTCTTTGTGCTGGCAGAGCTGTGGATCCTTTTATGGACCTATGGTAAGACCATCCCATCCCATTGATTCTCCTACCTCCTGGTAGTCTAATCCTTTCATGCTGACCATAAGGCTGGACGCTTGACTTGTTTTGGCCAATAGAACATGAGCAGGTGAGATACAAGCAGAGCCTGGATAAACCCTTGAACAATCGTGCCCAGTGGGAAAGCTATCTTTTGGAAGCCAGTTGCCATGCTGTAGGGAAGCTTGTGCTAGATTCAAACTGTGATAAATCAAGTGGTAAGACGCGCTGGAGGGTGAGGCCATCTTGAATATTCCAGCCCCAGCCATCGCCCCAACTGAGAGTGCAACATCAGAGCTCAGCTCCATCCTCTGAAGCAGAAGATAAACCTAGCTGAGGGCAGTTAACCTACAGACTTGTGATCAATACTACTTCATTATCCCTTAATGCCAGTAGGCTGTGTTGAGTTGTTCTGTTGCATAGCAATAGATAAACAAAACATGGTTATAGATCTCTTTATCTTAAGTGTATCAGTACTGAACATTCAAAGGAAATAGTGTCTAATTTCAGGGGGTGGCTTAGTGAATGGTACATATCCAAAGTCCCTTAAACCCATCGCCCCCTCCTCTTTCCATACGTGAATGGTATTGTGCTGCCATCTGGTGGCAAGGACTAATTGTCCTGGATGATTCATGGAATCCAATGAGCTCATCAAGTAGCATCACTGTTAAAATGTGAAAATGCACACATGAGCCAGAGAACTCCAGAGAACCAGAACTAATAGGGAAAAGAGCTTTGCAAGGTGACAGTGGTGACACTGACCCAAGTGTGTGCCAAGTACGAGGACCCCGCGGCCAGTGACTCTTACCTCCTGGTCACTTGAGCTGCTGTGGACTCCAGGCAGATTCAGCATTTGGGAAGCCAGTGACCTCTCATCTCATCCTTTCTACCAGACCAGGGAAGAGAGGACATGATACTCACAGATGAAAACTGAACTCATGCTTCTCCCTTCATCACGGGGGTATGAGGTTGTGAAACGTTCCCTAGTCCCCTCAGAGATTCGCTCAGCCCTTTTGATGTGGACAGAGGCTCCTATGAGTGGGGTGGAGAGTGGGAGGGCAGTGGAAAATGAGAGAGTTTTCAGGCGCTGATTTCATCTGAGGTTACCTTGCCTGTTTTGCCATCATCAGCAGGAACCCATACTTTCAGGAAGCAAAGCAAGAAAGCTGCTGTTAATGACTCGGCAGACATGGCCAGCTGCCCTCTCAATGCCCTGGGCTCTGCCCCATGTAGCCGAGGTTGTGTGGTTTGGGTCCAGGGTTTTGCCACTAAGAAGATCTTTTCTCTCCCAAGATAAAGAGACAACCCAAATACTTTAGGGGCTTGAAAAACATATACTGCATAAAAACCACAGATTTCTTTCAAGCATTACTATTCCATCAAAGAAAAATAAATCATTATGTTTTCATTGTGTATTTACCACCAAGATACATCAACACAACACTTATTGTAATAAGTAGAAGGTGTTTATTTGTGCTCATGCTAAGTCTAGAAAGGAAAAAAAAAACTTTCTTCCAAGTAAAACGATTTTATCTGAAGTTAGGATATTGAAGGAAACATAGTACTTATCTTTTCAAGTTGAAGTAAATTTCTCTTAACATAATATATATTACAATAATAGCATCTAGTTAAGATTTCATTATGACATTTCAGTTCAATATAATACACAATCCTTGCCATGTTTTTATAAAACATTACTCGGTATGAGATATTCACATTAACTACAATTGCTGAAATGACTGATGTTTAAATCTAGCGACAGTTTCTATCATTATTAAACTTCATTATAAAATAAAGTACGTGGGTGAAATTGTGGCTTGATGCTTTTGTAATTTGCGCTCTACCTTTTCAATGTACTTTTCAGTTACATCAATTGAATCGTTTCATCTTATAGATGCAAAGATGAAGGAGAAGAACAAAAACATAGCCATTAACGGAAGCAGTGCAAATGTGCATAGTTAATGGAAACCATTTTGACATTTTGTATTTGATTCTATGGTGTACCTACTCAAACAATTTCAATGGCATATTAGAACAAAATGCTACATTGTGCTCTTCTCTAAGAATGCAAGTAATAGACTTCAAAAATTACCTTTTCACTGAAAGTATTATCTGCTGGAAATGAAGAAATGTTTTACATTATGAGAAGCTAATAGCAACGAGAGGGAGCAATGGGCTGGCATGATAACTCAGGCAGGGGAGGGGTTTGACTCTTTACAATCCAAAACCCAGTTTTTCATTTTATAAAGCATAACAACAGTATTCCTCTTCAGATTCCCAGCCTCTTTTTTTTTTTTTTTTAATTTTCTGACGGCATTGTTACTAATCCAAGTGAAGGCTTATGCTGGTCAAGATGGAGCCCAGAATGTAAGGCATAATAATCACTTTTGAATATGTTCAACTTGGCTCTGGGGAAGAGGCTTGATTTATAAAAATAAGTAGAAATTTTTTAAAATTCTGAGTATCAGAAAAATACCTACTCAGTCCCCATTGGACATACTAACAGGCAGCTCATTTATTGGGGAATACACCTAGGTCCCACAGATGCTACTAAAAATGTGGTTCATTAGGGGTATTTTGATGTTGGACTGGAGAGAGGATGCCTACACATTTGAGGAAGTAATGTACTCCCAGTTGTGGGAGGTGTTTATACTTTCTATATCCTTCATTAAAGTACTTTAATGTAGAAATCGCTAATTTGATTCCCCCAAGAGCTCTGTGAAGCGAGCATTTTTTCTTTCATTTTTTCTCATCTGAAAACTGAAATTCAGAGAGAATAACTGATTTGCACAGCAAATAAGAAACATAACCAGGAAATGAAGCTGCTTCTTGAATCTAAGGAAAAGTGGAGGTGGGGAGCAAAAAGGGGAAATAAATCAATGCTACGAAGCCAAATGAAAGAAAGCTTTGTGTTGGGGTGGGTGTGTTTTCATTCTGTATGTTGACATTGATTTGATGGTGGGAGCAAGTCTGGTTGGAGAGATAAACCCTGAAGATGGTTTTGTTTCAGCAACATGAATATATAAATTAACCAGATGATAGGTGACTTGATATCTGATGGTAGGTTTTAGCAGAATGAAATCTCAAGATATAGCTTCCTGAATCCTGGGCTTCTGCTCTGCAGCTAATTGCATTGATGTCATAACACACTCTGCCCATCATGTGCAAAACCCCAGTGAATCTCTGCCCTGGTGCCTTCGTCATCTGATGCAAGAAGGGCAGGCAGAAACCAGGTCAGAGCTACAGGGAAACCCGAAGACCAAGTTCTACAAAAGAGAAGAGGATGCTATGCTTTAAGGAAAGAAGAGCAAGTTCATTGCAGCAGCCTTTCCACCACCTTCTACTCGGTACTTTTTCTTGTGTTTTACCTTGCAACCCACATTTGAGGCTCTTAGATCTCTAAAAGCACCCGATGAACAATAAAGATTAGGAAAGTCTCAGGATTACCATGGTCCTTGTGACCAAGATGGAGCCTTCTATGAAAATTTACCCTCTTTTCATTGCTTATTTAGTAGCTATAGGCTGGCTGGAAGCCTGCAAGTTACGTAGAGGAAGATAGAGGCCTGAGTACTAAAACACTCCATTTCTTCAGCTATCAGATCAGATCAGTCGCTCAGTTGTGTCCAACTCTTTGCGACCCCATGAGTTGCAGCACGCCAGGCCTCCCTGTATACTCCAATATAAAATAAAAATTTAAAAATTTTTAAAAATCCGGTTTCTGGGTTACCTGAGAGAAGAAAAATCATAAATGTCTACAAACGCCCAAGGTGCCCCACATTTTTAAAGCATTTTTTATTACAGCACAGTGGCTTTACAATGTTGTGTTAGTTTCTGCTTTACAATTGACAGTAAAGTGAATCAGTCATATGTATACATATATCCCCTCTTTTTTTTTATTTCCTTCCCATTTAGGTCACCACAGAGCCCCATATTTTTTTGTATGAAAATAAAAATTAGCCAATCTTTGGTTATACTGGTCTTCAACATAAAGCAATGAAGCAATAGCATTAGCTTGCCTGAAATTCTAAATCTTATTGTCCTGGTTGATTCCTAACAGACCTAAAACCACAGCATGCATGTGTGTTTGCGGGAAGGGCTGTGTGGTATAGAACTGTTTCTTTAGAACTAGCTTCTTCCTTTGCAGGGAAAACTTACTCTTTCAGAGCAGTCACCAGACCGCTGTATGTTGGAAGAAAGCATGTGATAATAAACATAGTGTACACCAACAATGAGTCCTTTCTTAAATATTTCCATTTCAGATCAAATATCTCAACAACTAGTGTATTTCTCCTAGTTTAGAAGGCACAGTGATATTTCTGAGCTGTAACTCATCTGTCAGTTCTGTTTTTAAATTCGACATTCTTTCAATCTTGAAGTCTGTTATCTCCAGAGAGGGCAAGCTCTGGCTTCTCTATGAAGAAGCAACTGCCACATTCTCTGGTTGAGGAAGTTTGTTGCTGTTTAATCACCAAATTGTGTCCAACTCTAGAGACTAATTGACAACTGCTAGAGACTAATTTCCATGTGAGAGTATCTGCCATAAGCTGATGAGCTGGTGCTCTTGGTGCCTGTGGGGGACTCACCATCAGTCAGTTGAGTAAGTGGATTTTTGCAGAAGGAAAGCGATGTGGTATTCGAGCTCTAAGCAGTGCAGTGATGCTACTCATGGAGGTGAACATGGCAAATTACAAAGCATCGGGAGAGATGCGAATCTGCGAACTTCGCATTAGTGTGGCTACACAGGGAAAGGATAGAAGGTCTGTGCTCATGGTGGCCTTCAGAAGCTCAGTCCCAAGGGCATTGGATGGCAGGTGAGAAGGCAAAGACTAACTTTGAGCCTACAAGTTTAGTTAGGGTTGGGGATACTCAGGGGTTTTCAGGATGCCCAGGGGCTTGGCTTCTGTTGGCTCGTGGAAAGAAAAATGCCAAGTTGAAGTGTGGATGTTCTCTACTAGACTGTGGGCAGTCAGCACAGTTGAACCTTTTATAAAATGTGCACTATTTCCAAGTGGAGCTACTGGTAAAGAACCCACCTGCCAATGTAGGAGACATAAGAGATGAAAGTTCGATCCTTGGGTTGGGAAGATCCCCTGGACAAGGGTGTGGCAACCCATTCTAATATTCTTGCCTGGAGAATCCCATGGACAGAGGAGCCTGGCAGGCTACAGTCCATAGCGTCACAAAGAGTCAGACATGACTGAAGCGACTGAGCACACATACATACAAAGAAGCAAAGAAGGCTGATGCTCTTGAACTTCCACATTGAAGGTCAGGAGTTGGTTGGGACTGGTCTTTGGCAGGATTTTGACTTGAGGGGCACTGCTCACCAGGACCATTACAAGGTCTGTAGAAACTCTCTTCATGAGTAATTCAGGTGCTGGAGCTGCAAGAGGGAGGTCTAGGCCTCAGGGGTCCTAAGTGCAGGCAGAACTGTTACTAATTACCTGGGGACCACATATTGCCTGCCTGATGCAGGTAGAAAGGTGGATAAGTAGACACAAGAGCCCTAAGTAAGCATGTGCTTCTTTGTGACAATAATACTTCTCTTTATAATTGCTATTCAATAAACATATACACACATTTTGATTATTTACATAAAGACATTAATGCAAATAAAGTGAGCCGTGATGCACCTACAACTTACATGTGTACTTTTACCTGGGAAGGGACTAAAGTGTCACTGAAAAGGAGAAATAGCACTTTTCTTAAGAAAAATGTGGAAAACAAAACCACTTTAGAAAGATTTGCCATTGGATTTCCGAGAAGATTTTTGTCTATCAAACAATATTTTAAAATATGAACTATGTTACTTAAACCACTAAGCCATGGCTTAAGTTCTAGGCATATGTATTGGTGACAACGAAGGGAGAAACCCACGAAAAGAATGATCACCTGATGTGTGAATAGTTAAGATAGACAATGGCACCAGGTGGTTCCTTAGTGCATGATAATGAGAATACTATGTCAAAGCAGCCAATCAATACCAAAGAAAAATCAACACACATTCAACATCATCCTTATAGTGTTAAGCTGATTATCCTCTTCAAGTAATTCAGGCAGTGAGATGAATGTGTTCAGCAGCCCTTATTTTTCTCCTTTACAAGGCAGAGCTAGGTGTAAGGGTTAACTGGTGTTTTGTCTTGCTCATCACTCCATACTCCAGTTATAGATTTCAAAGGAGAAAGATGCCTTTTCCAGTGACTAACGCCTGTATCATTTCTGTCGTTGGTAAACCATGCTCTTAATATAAAAGAATGTAAAAAGAATTATTTATGGTATTTTCAGTTGCACACACATATAATTAAATACAAACATACAAGCATGAAACATAGAGACACGTTTATAAACCCAGGTGTGGATGTGTGCAAAGTTGCTTCAGCTGTGTCCAACTCTTCGCAACCCTATGGACTGTAGCCTGCCAGGCTCCTCTGTCCATGGGATTTCCCAGGCAAGGATACTGGAGTGGGTTGCCACGCCCTCCTTCAGGGGATCTTCCCAACCCAGGGATTAGACTCATGTCTCCTGAGTCTCCTGAATTGCAGGTGGATTCTTTACTGCTGAGCCACCAGCATGAAACACACCATTTACATCACTTGAACACTTCAGGTACTTTAAATAGAGACTTCTAGAACACACTCTCCCATGTTATTTGATTTTTCTTTTTTGATGTGGACTATTTTTAAAGTCTTTATTGAATTTGTTATGATATTGCTTCTGTTTTATGTCTTGGCTTTTTGGGGGGTCTGCATGGCATTTGGGATCTTAGGTCCCCGGCCAAGGACGAAACCTATACCCCCTGCCTTGGAAGTCAAAGTCTTAACCACTGAACATCCAGGAAGTCCCACAGACCCTTTTGTTTTACATCTTCATCTTTAAAGAGGAAGTATGTCCATGTGGACAGAAAGAGATTTGCAAGCCATGTGATGAGCTAAAACATAGGCTTGAATAACTTCACAATGAGGAGCTTTTACAGATCTCCATGAGGATTAGGGAATGTTTATTCCCCTTAAGCCCTTGAAAATAACATGATCATCTTTCTTGGTAAAATAATTTGTTACTTAATCACTATGAAATTTTGAAATTCCTAATGGGTAAGCTTTCAAACTTTGCTCTTTCTCACCCTCTGGGGAGGCACCCTTCAGGAAACAAATGAACCTCCTCTAAGGGTCATTTTAAGTTGTACCTCTCCCACAGATTGTTACCCTGTGTATGTGTGTGTGTGCTTAGTCACTCAGTGTGTCTGACTTTTTGTGACTGCATGGACTGTAGCCCATCAGGCTTCTCTGTCCGTGGAATTCTCCAGGCAAACATACTGGAGTGAGCAAGCATTCCCTTCTTCAGGGGATCTTCCCTACCCAGGGATTGAACCTGGGTCTTCTGCGTTGCAGGTAGATTCTTCACCTTGTGAGCCACCAGGGAAGCCTGAATTGCTACCCTAAGAAATACCAATTTCTCACTCTTCTCATAGTGCATCCTCTTTAGTACCTTCCAAGCACAATGTGAAGGTTAAGAGCATAGCCTCTAGTCAACAGACCTGAGTCTGAATCCTAGGTCTGCCATTCTCTTTGGACTAGCTGTATAGCATGTCTTAGCTTCGTTTCTTCCTTTTATAGATCAGAGCTATCATATTGTTCGCTGTGAGCAGTGAGAAGTTGTGAGTATTACATGATCAAATGCAGGTGAAGCCTTCCAGCCAGGATACATGATGAGAGTTTCATAAAAATTT
Source organism: Bos indicus x Bos taurus (assembly GCF_003369695.1). Lineage (NCBI taxonomy): Eukaryota > Metazoa > Chordata > Mammalia > Artiodactyla > Bovidae > Bos > Bos indicus x Bos taurus. The sequence goes on along the minus strand of NC_040089.1, from coordinate 26,164,449 downwards.
TCTTTCATTATTACCACATGCGCTGTGCACTTCTGTACTGCATAGATTTCTTTAGGTGTCCATGCCTCACACAGTGGGTGTCTTGGAGCTGAACCCCAAATGTCCTTGCTATGGTGTTGAATATGATGAGGTTTATTTAGAGGAATATGAGGGCAGCACCTCCAGAATCTATTTCATGAATATTCTAGGAGAGTCAAGGGGATGCATGTACCTATGGGTGGTGACAGTCAAGGAGTCAAACTTGGTCAAAGAGACACTTTTAAATATGGCTTTTCTCACAAGATACTTTAGTCCAGATTCCCAAGATTATTACCTAAGACCTGGGAAAATAGCTTATACAAGTAACAGGGGTGTGTCGAGAAAAATCTCTGAAATATACTGAAGACAAATGTCAATATGTTTCTGTGTTTTAGGCTGCAAACTGTGATGTTACTGGGCTGAAAATATTTTTCTATTTTAGTGAAGTGACTATTGAAGCATTCATAGCACAAATGAAGCAAAGAGCATATTGTTGGTGTTTAGTTACTCAGTTGTGTCTGACTCTTTGAGACCCCATGGACTGTAGCCCACCAGGCTCCTGTGTCCATGGGATTTCCCAGTCAAGAATACTGGAGTCGTTGCCACTTCTTTCTCCAGGGGATCTTCCTGATCCAGGGATTGAACACATGTCTCCTGCATCTCTTGAATTGGAAGGCAGATTTTTTTACTATTGAGCCACCAGGGAAGCCTCCTCTATGGCATATTGTCATTGCTCAGCTGCTAAGTCGTGTCCAATTCTTTGTGATCCCATGGACTGCAGCACGCCAAGGTCCCCTGCCCTTCACCATCTCTCAAAGTTTGCTCAGATTCATGTCCACCGAGCTGGTGATGCTGTCTAACCATCTCATCCTCTGCTGCCCCCTTTTCCTTTTGCCTTCAATCTTTCCCAGCTTCAGAATCTTTTCCGACAAGTTAACTCTTTGCATCAGGTAGCCAAAGTATTGGAGCTTCAGCTTTGGCATCATTCGTTCCAATGAATACTCCAAAGTTTCAGCCATAAAAAGAAGAAAGGGCTACGATCATCTCTGAGACTCATGAAGATTAAATTGGTCTAAAATAATATAGGATCCAGCATATTAGAACTCTGTCAGTTCTCACCAGGAAAGCAACCCTACTTATTCACGCTTGAAGGAAATTTCACAAATATGTTTACGAAGCTCCTAGAAGATGAAATACTAGGATTATTCTATTCTTTAGGTGATCTGATTGAAAAAAGTGTTAGAAAAAAAAAAGTATATGTGAATCATGATAAAGAGTACGAGAAAGTGCAGACACCAGAAGGATTTAGTTTTGCATGTCATTCTAATGCTCAGTAAATCACACCTCAGCTATAGGACCACAAAACAAAAATGCCAAAAGATCTCGTAAATTGCTGGCGTGAAGTGTAAATTGGTACCCATGGCTTTTGATACAACTTTTTATGTGCTGGAAATATTAATTCTACGTGGTGAATATATTTTAAGGAAATAACTCAAGTGGAAAAGCTAATAGATATCATTTCTTTAATTTTTAGCATCTAGTTTATTGAAATTAGAGTACAATCACATTAAGAATGATTATATAATCTTCAAAATGATGATCATACAATATTTGTGCTAATGTACAAAATGCTTATGCCATGATATTAAGGGATGCAATCCAGATTTAAATATGTATATCCCATATTTTTGGTTATATATATAAAATATTTATATAAATATAATATGCATGTATATTAATTTATATGTAAATGTATAAATAAATGCATACTTCTACATAGCTCTTATAAGTATAAATAAATATAGAATATATATATATATAAACAACTATGTTATATAGCTGAGAAAAGCTAGAAGAAAGTATGCCAAAATTTAAGAATAATTACATTTGATTAGTGAGACACAATTCACCTCAATATAGTGAATAATGAGTGTGTATTACAGGCATAATAAAAATAAAATAAACATATTTATACTTCAAAAATATACACTGCTAAATTACCCTACCATAGTTGTATCAATTTTATGCACCCACATAGGACAGAGCCAATTTCCTACATCTACAGTTTTGGATCGTATTTATCCATTTTTGCCTTCCTTTTCTTATAACAACCTGGATAGTGTCTACCATACCATTGACTGAATGGATGGAAACTCTAAGATAGTTCCTGTGGTCCGTATCCCCCTCTTCATTCCTACACCCTTGTTCTACTGCTTGCCCAGATTTTTGCAATGGCCCCTAACCACTGTCTTCACAGCTTGTTTCCTTTCCTCCTGCTACTGCAGTTACCCATGTTGTTTCCTGATTAAGAAATTGAAACTGATCAAATCTCAGTTTGTTACCTTTTTTAAAAATAAAGAATGACATGGAACTCTGCTCAGGGTTATGTGGCAGCCTGGATGGGAGGGGAGTTTGGGGGACAATGGATACGTGTATAAGTACGGCTGAGTCCCTTGACTATTCACCTCAAACTATCACAACACTCTTAATAGGCTATACCTCAAAACAAAATAAAGAGTTGAAAAAGTGAAAGAATGAAAAATTGTATAGTGCCTGAAGGGCATTAAGCAGTAGAATGAGGACTGAAAAGATGTGCCCTAACTTCTCTATAAAACAATGTCACTCAGTGCCACGAGGACACAGCTTCTGTGCAAGCTGTTAAAGACTGCAAATAAGAGGGAAAGAAGATGAATCATTTCCATTCCTATGGGACAGGAAAGACGTTAAAGATAAGTAAGAGATAGTCACCCAAAAAAGAAATAAAGCAAATCAAGATTAAAGGCTGTACTTTTTTCCTTCCTCTTCACAGAATACACTCTTGGTCCCTTTATCCTGCTCTACCGTGGCACAGATGTGCTGGAATACCATGAGATAGGAGACAAGAATATGAACAATGAGATGAATTTTTTTTCCTATCTCTTCTAAAATTGGTCTTCAGCAAAGTGAAAAGCAGGATTTGATTGCTACATATGAATATCTCTCTGGAATTTAAACCAAGACAACTTCTCTCTAACAAAACTAACCTAAAATAAAATCAATCACAGCTACAGAAGACAATTTTGCTTCTCCTTCTTCTAAATAAATCTATTTCATTAAAACTCGAGGTGTGCTAGATTAAGCATTAATTGGAGACAGGTAATGCATACTAGAAACTTCAATTTTCTGAAATGTCAGCCCCCACTCCCACCCCAGGTTGCACAGAATCTGAGACTAGGAATGACTTCAGAGTTCGCTTTGAAGACTTTGGTGTGGTTGCTATGACAACAAAACTTTAGGGCATTGTTGCTTGCATGGAATCACAAAATGACAGATGGCCCATTATGAAACTGTACATATTTGGAGATGAAAAGCAAATGCATTACTCTGAAGTCCATTCATTTTGCTGCTGTGAAAGAGCTGGGATCTAATCACTTGAGTGGGATGAGAATACGCAACCAGAAAGGAAGGGTTAAAATAAAACTTCATCCATCTTAAAACCATGTCAACTGACTTGAAGATTGTTTGTAGATCACTGCCTCTCCCCACCCGTATAGAGAATTTGGATCCCATCATCTTTTTATCTGGCACCATTCAATGCAAGTTTGAAACTTCCTCCATTAAGGCTACAGTTAAGAAGCCAAAGTCAATCTGACTGAAGGCAAGAGGGTAAAACGCTTACATAAGTATGAGCAGGAAGGTGTGGTTTCCTTACCCAGGCTTTGGGTGGTTTTGACAGGGTGTTGGATGATGTAGATGAATGACTGTCTGGAAAGACTGGGTATCTTTCCTTGTAGGTCTGTCCAAGATGTAACACATCAAAATAGGTCAAACTGAATAATATCAAACTTCAAACATATGATGTGAAGTTTTGGGTTAGGTCCTAAAAACAATTCTTGCAAATTCAGAAGATAGGCTTAGGAGGAATTGTTGTGAAAGACTTAGCAATTTTGGCTAAGCTCAGGATGGGTAAACACTATGATGTGTCTGCTAAATGGCACTGTTTGTTACCAAAATCTTGATGTCCAGACAAGGAAAGTGAGGTAGTCTTTTTGTGATTTGGTGATGTTTTCAAGATGTCCACAGAGGTGTACCTGTCTATCTACCTATCATCTATCTGTCCATCCTCATCCTTGCTATCTATGGATGAGCAAGTGGAAACCCCTGATAATGAGTGGAGCTTACGTCTCACCATAAGCGTGTGTTATGCAACTAGACAAATTTTGTGTGTGCTGTACGCTTAGCAGTTCAGTCATGTGACTCGATGTGACCAGGCTCCTTTGTCTATGGGATTTCACAGGCAAGAATACTGGAGCAGGTTGCCATTTCCTCCTCTAGGGGATCTTTCCGACTCAGGGATCAGACTTATGTCTCTTGCATCTCCCACATTGGCAGGTGGGTTCTTTACCACTAGTGTCACCTGGGAAGCCCCTGGACAAATTTTACCTGTTTTCAAATATATGAAGGATGATGATATAAAGGAGAATCTCTATGGTCCAAGAGGTCCGTCAAGAAGAAATGTCTCAGTTCAATGTTTTGAAAACTTTCTGAAAATTAAGCTTTCTCAAAATTGCATGCTACCTTAGAAGGTAATGGATTCCCTCTTTTTAGAAGTTATGAAACATCAGTGTTGGCCTTATGGCAGGTGTATTGTCAGGAGAACTTAATTATCAGAAGGGAACCTTGGCCTGTTGGGTGCAAGGCTCTTCCAGCTTTGAGATCCACTATTCTGTGATCCCTCTGATGGCCGTAGGATGCTCATCAAACCCCTGAATTATGAAGGTCCTGCATTCTCCAGGCCCAGACACTTAATGCAGGGTGCACAAATCATTCACAAAATTGGATAGTGCAGCTGAGAATGAGTGACTTTAAGGACAAGGCCAGTGGGACTAGATTTATTCTTTTTGATGGCTACTTGGTATATTTTTAACCTTGGCCTCTAAGGCTATAAGGTCAGTACATTAACCCTGATGACACTACCTCTTTCCCAAGATTTCTATTTAATTAATAGAAACATAAGGCTTGTCAAAATGAGGAAATGAGGCCATTCTGCCTTTCTTAAGAGCTCCAGCAGTAAATCAAAACATACTATGTTCAACAATGCTTTCTCATATTTTCACAGCTTTCATATTTATTGAGAAATAGTTGCACTGCTTAGAATTTTTGTTGAGTGCCATAAAATATTATTAAAAAATCTTTAATCTTGAGAGATATCTGGATGTGGTATTGCTAACACACACACACACACACACAAATGTGTAAGTACTATTCATTTTTTGTATGTTGGCGTGTTGTAAAATTCTGTTTTCTTTTCATTCCTAGATGTTGTAAATAAACTGGATCTGTACAGTAGGTTTTTGTCAGACTCCCAGAAAGATAATTTTATTTTATAGCACATCCTAGAATGACAGCCAGAAACTGTTCTGCTCCACCTCAGTACAAACAAAATTAGCTTTTCACAATATTTTTGCAGTTGTTAAAGGTCATTAATAGAATGAAACCAGATGACTAAAGCAATACATTTGGAATGATTGGGTTTTATTTTTCTCCCTAGCTTAAAGACACAGAGTCCCATTTTCTCTCCCACTTGGCTGCCTTTCAGTTTTTTTTCAGTTGTTCCATGGTTTCTAAAATCATAAAAGTAAAAGTAGTAGGGTATGTATTTTTTGGCTTATGCCACCTTCCTTGTTTGACAGAGTTGGAATTTTATGAGGACGAAAATAATAGTAACTGTTCAAAAAACCCACGGTGTTTAACAATGGCCCAAGGCTTCTGTTTTTACCAAGGTCACATTTTTGTTATGAATTATCTGAAATCCTTTTTCCAATTAAAAGGAGGAGACAAGAGAATTAACTGGGAGAAATGCTACCAGTTTTCTCTTTCAGAAGAGAAAGGAGAAAGCTCTTTGGAAAGCACAGTGACTTGGTGATGGAAGGATGGTCTGTGCTTTGTTGAGATGGAATGGGCATGCTGCCATCTGTACTGTTTTATTTGTAGCATCTGGCTCTCAAGTAAAGAAGCTGCAGTTAATACCTACAAGTGGCTATGTTTATGTTAGCTACATTGACAGATCAGTTTGAAATTAGTATACCTTCCAAAATGATTCTGCCTTTATTATTCAGTAGGGAATGATTTGGAAAATAATTTCATCATGCAAGTAGAAAAAAAATGACTTGGCTCCATTTTTTAGTGAAAATGAAGTAGCAAAAAAAATCTGGTTGTGGTCCTGCTGATTTAATTGAGGATGAGCATGTTGAAGGTGGCTCAGTGCTAAAGAATTCATCTGTCAATGCAGGAGATGCAAGAGACATGGTGCAATCCTTGGGTTGGGAAGATCCCCTAAAGGAGGAAATGGCAACCTGAACCAGTATCTGTACTTGGAAAATTGCATAGACAGAGGAACCTGGCAGGCTACAATTCATGGGGCCACAAAGAGTCAGACATAAGTGAGCGACTGAGAACGCTCAAATATGTTACCCTCTATCAGTTCTAGATTGCCAGGAGAAATATCAACAACTGTAGATACCACAATTGCAGTTGATACCACTCTAATGGCAGAAAGTGAAGAGGAATTAAAAAGCCTCTTGATGATGGTGAAAGAGGACAGTGAAAAAGCTGATTTAAAACTCAACATTCCGAAAACTAAGATCATGGCATCTGTTCCCATCACTTCATGGCAAATAGATGGGGAAACAATGGACACAGTGACAGACTTTATTTTCTTGGGCTCCAAAATCCTTGTGGACAGTGACTGCAGCCATGATATTAAAAGATACTTGCTCCTTGAAAAGAAAGCTATGATATACCTAGACAGTGTATTAAAAAGCAGAGACATCGATTTGCCTACAAAGGTCCATCTAGTCAAAGCTTTGGTTTTTCCAGTAGTCATGTGTGGATGTGAGAGTTGGACCATAAAGAAGGTTGAGCACCAAAGAAAATTGATACATTCTAATTGTGATGTTGGAGAAGACCCTTGAGTGTCCCTTGGACTACAAGACGATCAAGCCATTAAATACTAAAGGAAATCAACCCTGAATATTCATTGGAAGGACTGAGGCTGAACCTGAAGCTTCAAACCTTTGGCCACCTGATGGAAAGAACCAACTCATTGGAAAAGACCGTGATGCTGAGAAAGAATGAGGGTAGGAGGAGAAGGGGACGACAGAGGATGAGATGGTTTTATGGTGTCACCGACTGAATGGACATGAGTTTGAGCAAGCTCTGGGAGATAGTGAAGGACAGGGAAGCCTTGTGTGCTGCAGTCCAGGGGGTCTCAAAGAGTCAGACACAACTTAGCGACTGAACAACAACAACAAACCTCCTATCAGGGACAGAGCAGCTGTTCCAGCCCCAATACAGCAAAGCACACAGTAGGATTAACTCTTCTGCAGAAGAAAGTCCTTGAGAAAGTGAGAGGAGATGGGATCCAAACACAGTGGATGAACTGGATTGTTTGTGGCGGTGATGCTTCTTCCACTGGAGCAGAGGGAAGGCAGCAAGAATGAGTAGGCAACTTGGTTAGGTTGGAATGGGAGAGCATTTGTGCTCTGAGCCAGCCTGCTCATGTACTGGACTTATTTGTCTTTGCTCTCTCCCAGGGCAGTTTTCTCTGATATTTAAAAAATTAGTCATGATGCAAATAGTTAAAAAACAGTATTATTCAAGCAGTGTGCAAGAGAAATAGCATCTTATTTCCTCCCTCACTGGGGCTTTCAGGGTGGTAATTGAAGTAAACTTTGAAAGAAAAGATCATTTCCAGGGAACAGAGCCAGAAAGGACTACACTGTCTATCTGTGCCTTTCCATCTGAAGTTTGTTTGACAGATGCTAACCATGGCAGATTCTGTTGTTGAATTTTGTGAACATTTAAAAATATGTTTTGATTCCCATGTTTTTTTCTGATGGTATTATAAAAAAGATATACAAACTGTAAAGCTAATTCCCCTTCATCTTCTACTTCTCTATTACTTTTGAACCTATAATTTTGATATGGGCTCTTAATATTCATTTTTATATGTTTACATATAATAAAAATATATAAAATAGAAAGTCGTATTATTTTCTGTGAGTTTCCCAAAGACCTGTGCAAAGAATGATAAAATGACCCATGATATAATGATCTAGCAAACGAGGATGACTGTTGGGGGCCAGACTGAGGTACTCCGCCCGTGGCAAAGGTCATGAGGAAGGAGGCTTGACATACGCAAAGGAGGGATTGAGCCTCAGGAGTCCCCCTGGAAATTCTCAAGCATCTACCCTCATAACCAGAGCCTGCCTACTTTACTACTTTGTGCTCACCTACACCTCTGACTTTACGGGGGGCTGTCCCCCACCACCTCTTTCGGAGAAGGAGTTAACTTAGAGCTCCAGTTAATAATAATTCCTGGGCGTGATAAGAGTGTTTTAACCTACAAACTCCTCTGAAGGTTCTCTAGCCTGCCTGACAGGCTTGTCCGGCCACATGTGATTGCTCACAGCTTCCCAACCGTGAGAGGCACGAGATGCTTTAAACCTTCTAAAAACAGGTTCCTTAGAAAAGTTAGAAAACTATTAGTATAAGTATAATGGGCTGATTAGAAGTCGTATTGGTGAAGGGTTTTTCATTTGTTGAGCCAATGTTTGTTGCTAAGTCTCCACATCCCCTGCCCTTACACACATTAATGAATATATAGAAGAAATAAGTATTAACCTTTGATATTAATCACGTTAGACCTTAGGCTAAGTAAATTCTTTCCTTAACTAAAACCCACTACACCCTCACCCTATAGGAATGTAACTTTATTTGGGTGGCATCTGTTTTAAGAATAATCACCCCTGGAGAAATAAGTGTCCTGGTTGACTGACCGTTGTCACAAGGAGAGGGTCGTAAATTATCAGCAGGCCCCCCCTGGCCAGAAGATGATGTAACACCCCTAAGACCTCTGTATACATTTGTGTGAAGCACCTGACTTTAATAAAAGTCAGGACTGCTGTCCCCACGTGGCTTTTGTATAACATCTCAGTGTATAAAAACAGACTCTGGAAAATAAAGAATTGGGATCAGTTTCTCAAAATACTGGTCTCCCCATGTCGCTCTCTCTCTCTCACTCTGGCTGAGTCTCCATCTGGAGCGCGGAACCCGCCATGCTTACTAATTATGCCTGGGCTTCTAAGATCCGACTGGGGAGGCCTCAGTGTCTCCTCTCCTTTGGGAGAACGGAAGGACGCCTGCGGCCTACGTAAGTGGTGCAAACTTCTTGTCTTGAAGTTTTATTGGTCTCCCGCGTAAACCAAGCTACTCAGCTTCTTTTCTCCACTGAATTTTCTTACTGAGCTATCCTCATCCTATTACTCTTTATATCTTTGATAAAATATTTAAATAAATAGGTCACCGACGCCATCCCCACTTCGAATACCCTGGATCAGCCGGGGCAGGACCCCGGCAGATGACAAACAGGGGGCCCATGCCATCAACAGGCAAAGCCCTCTTCCCAATTGCCCCATTTTTCTCTGAGGTTCACCAATTCTTCAATTTTCCCAGCTATTAAAATGGAATTTCCACTTTCCATTTCTTCTTCCTTCATTCAGGCTTGATGTTGCCTCCTTCCGGGCGCCTCTTAGATGTGACTGCTGCTCAGTCACATGGCCCCCTTGCTCAGGCCACACCACACAGGCTCTGAAACCACAACAGAGGCTGCTAATTACCATCCCAGGCTTTGCTCCTCCTCCTCCTCACTCTGCTCCATTTTGCAGAGAAGAAACTGCAGCGTGGAGGACATCCCTGTAGTAAATGGCTGACGGAAGGGCCAAGCCTGCAGTCTGCCTCCAGACCAATACTCCTGCCAATGTGCCCTCTCTTTTTTTCCCACTGTTTCCTCACTCTTTCTCATACTGCTCCTTTATGACTGCTTGGAATGTTGCCTGTCACATTAAATCCAAGCTCCTAACTCTGTATCCAAGTCGAGCTTTCAAGGCCCTGCCCAGTCTTGTTCCACATAATCAATATTTATTTCCTAAACATCCCCGGTGGAGGCTCTATTCCACTGTGTCTAAACTCCCTGAAGCCCCATCCTCCACAACACGCATCTCACAGATCTCTGGCTCTTTGTCCTCCAAGCATCTTTCTGCTCATCTAAATTTTATTCATGTAAGTACTGTTCAGTAGACATAGATTTGCTTGCCTTTGAAAGATACTTTCTGCTTCATTCACCAGCTCGTTGAACTGCTGAGTTTCATTGTTTGATTCCTACCTCACAGACTAACAGGACCACAGAACACTAAATTCAGCTTTGTAAGTTTTATACACAAGGAAACTGAGTCCCGAGTAATTTAGCATCATTAGCGAGATGGGGCATACAGAACCACTATGGAACTTCAAAAGAAAGACATGCTTGTTTTGCACAGTTGGGATGTGACTCATCCATGGGCTACCTAAATCAAAACATCCAGTAGGTCCTTGGCTGTACAGATGTGAAGATCATGACATATGTACAGACAAGGGACAGCGTTTTGGAGTCTGCCACTGTGGTAGAAGCCAGAAGAGTGGTTGTGAAGACACAGAAAATATTTAGAATTAGACAGACATAAAGATGGGATCCCATAGATGACTGACATGTTTCTGGAAAAGCTGGAGGAGGAGGGGCCAGTAGAGGTGATTAACAAGGAAGGTAGTCAGGGGGTGTGGAAGCAGGAGTCAGTGGTGCTGACCCTTAACAGGGAGCCCACAGAGTGTGTCTTCACAGAAAGCCGTAAAAGCCATATGGAAGGAAGCTCAGTGCCTTGTATGCCACCCCATATCCCTGGGCTTTGATTTTCATGCATATGCCCTGAAATATATGCAAGTATATATTCAAGTATCTTCAAGACCTCTCCTCCCCATTGCTCTTCAGCCACAATAATCAAGCATGCATGGTTTTAATAAGCCTTGGCCATACTTTTTCAGCTGGAATATCAGATGGAATCCATGTAAATATCTTGTTCCATCTCCAAATGATAAATTGTGTAACGATATGAAATTCACTTTAAACATTACGAGTAAAGGGAGTATGCGATTTAAAATGTCATGCTTTGGAGTTATTGTATGAGCAAAATTCCTATATTCAATCATCCAAAGCAAACTATTATTTAGGAACTATTTGAAAATAGATAAGCTGAAAATATCTTATTTTAAGAATAATAGAAAAGTGATAGTATATCAGAAATTACTTTTTCCTATGACATTGGGTTTGGGGTTAGATTTAGCATTATTTACTTTAAAGAATCATAAGTTAGAACTTCAAAATATCACAGGATGGCAATGAATATTGTTGAGAACACATCTCATTTAAATTTCTTTGAAACTACTTCAATTTCTTTCAAACTTATTTCAGGATCAGTTTAAAATGAAACAAAAATATTTTTAATATTCCAAAGGTTTGAATTGGTGCTTTAGAATGTTCCAAAATTTAAGTTGGTTCAAACTTTTCCATTACACACCACTCACACATACATATAAATATGCACATAAAATTACCATGTAAATATTGAAGCTATAGTGAAAGGAAACATTAGAGGCCTAAATTTTTAAATGTAATATTGGATTAACTTGAAATGTATGAATATTGAGAGGCTTAAAATCTTAGAAGTTAAAATCCAGAAAAGATACTTAAAGTTATGCTCACTACAAGCTGGTGAAATAGATCCAGAGGTAGTCGAAATTTAGACAACAGCATAATAACAATGATAATAACTACTTCCTTTGAGTGATTACTGTCTGCCAGATGGTGTCCTAAGTGTGTTAATACATGATCTTATCTAGTTCTTACAGGTAAGATGATTTTTTCTGGTATCCATTTTTCAGATGAAAAAACTGAGTCACAGAGAGGTGAAATAATTTCCATGTCCCAGTCTGATAAAGCAAGTATAGACTTCATGACCTCCTTTTATGATACTGGAAATTCTGACTGAATAATCCGTATGATTAAAAATAATTCAACAAAGTAGGAAAATGCTTCTTTCTTTTCAATCTGTGCTGCCTTATCTTCCAAGTCTTCCTCCTCCACCCAGTCCTGCCTTTACCATTACGGCCGTGTCAGGTGTGGACCACTTGTGGTTTATGGGACCTGTTCTCAGGACATCCACCTTGGGAAGCTTGGTCTTTCAATGAAGTTTTATTGAGTGTGCAGGCCCCATCGTGGAAGAACACAGTCCAATGGATCACAGAAGCACAAGTCAAAGCCCAGAGTGTGGGGAGGATATAAGGGGAGAAGCAACTCATAAGCAAAGGTTCTGAGAGGAGAAAGCTCAGGGTAGGGATGGGCATGAATCTTCCTATTCAGCTGAGGATGCACAGAACTTCTTTGAAAGGTAGAAATTCAAACTCAGGGCTCCCTTTCTCCGTCTTTCACCAAGGAAAGGCAAATCTCCCTCTTTCACTCTCCCCCACCCTTCCTCCACAGCTTGTTGTGGCATCACGACAAATTCACAATAACAAGAAACAGGCTGAATCTCGATTATAAGATGCTCTTGTCTGGTGGACATCAATTTATCAAATTTATTTGGTGTCATGAAATCATTTGAAAAGAAACAAAACTCTTTCCCATTTTTATTTTTCTTGGAATGTAGCAGCATGTCATCGAAGGAAAAGACAATGACCTCAGTCACAAGGTTCTGGGTTTAAATCCTGACTGTGCCACTAGCTGGCAGATATGTAGGTGGGTACATTTCTTAAGGTCTTTGAACTTCAATATTTTCATTTAGTAAATGAAATAGTAACGTGTCCTAGGCTTATGGTGAAAATTAAGTGAAATAACATGTAGAAATCTCTCTGGCAAATGGTGTCTAAATGTTTGTTGAATTAGTGGATAAAAGGAGTTGAACTGAAACAAGATTAGGCGCTATGCAAGATAAGATGGAGAATTGAGCAGAGGGAGAGCGGAAGGGTGGACCAGAACCAAGCATGATTAGTAACATGCTTAAAAGTTCGCAGAAGAGAAGTCCCAGCTCCGCGGCAAACGCCGGATGTCTTGCACTTGCAGAAGTCCCAGCTGTCCCATCCAGTTTAATGTAGTCACAGATCAAGTGTCATCATGCATTTGCCTCTCCCCAGCTGCTTTTGCTATGGACCGGGAAAAGCGATCGCTGGTGTACACAGACTCCTGCCGGCAAACTGTGATGCATGGTGGGGTGGGGGGAGCTTTGTGAGTTACTTTATCTAAGCTTAAGCTAATGAGGATGTTTAGCACAGTCCTTAGCAATTTGTCAACACCTTGGCATCCTTCAACCATTTCCTAGGGCACTGAGTAAATATTTACATGTTCAAGACAAAACAAGCTTCTCATGATGAGAATGATGTTATCCATTCTCTGTGTGCTTTATCCTGCTATTTTAGAAATGAAGGAGCTTTTCTCTGCAGCTGGTGATTTAGTACACAATCACAGGATATTTTTACAAGAGTTCTGAAGGCTTTCCTATCAGAAGTTTTCACAGGTCTTCTAGATATTTCTGGTGGGAAAGTCTTTTGCAAATCTACCAACCCAAACCCTAAAATATACATGTTAATCACACAGAAAGGATTTCCAAGATGACAAAATATGAAAGAAAACAGAGAGGAAGTGAAATAAAAATAGGCCAGTCTGTTCTTGTCACTGCCTATTCTGAGTTAATGACGTGAAAATATGACCATAAACTTCGTAGATGTGATGGTGCTCTATAACAATTCATTTGTTTAAAAATGGATGGATTGAACATGACTTTCTTAGTTTTGACCAATGGGGCTTGATTATGTAAGATGTTATCATTAGGGGAAGCTGGGTGAAGAATATACGGGAACTCTCTCTACTCTTTTGGTAACTTCTCTGTGAATCTAAATTTATTCCAGACACTTTAAAAAGTTTAAGAGAACATTAAAAATATTCACAGATAGAGCAGTTAAAGTGAGAGATCTAGTCTTAACTTTGTCTTCTATCACTGTCTATAATTTTATAAAATACAAAATAAGAGAAAGTGTTTATGGAACTCCCCAGCTCTTGGGATCCATCAATGAACAAAAGACAAATACCTCTGCCCATACAGCACTTACATGAGTGTAGCTTATTGTATTCTGACAATAAAGTGTAAGAAGAAAAAGAGAAAGAGGATAGGAAAGAAAAGAGAAGTAAGTTAGAATATGGTAAGTGGTATGAAAACAAAAAGAGATGATAGTGATCAAGGGTGTGTGGTGGGGAGGATCAGGGTGTGGGTTACAATTTCACACAGGATAGACTTGATTGGCCTGGTGACATTTTAGCCAGGCCTGTAAGAGGTGCTGTGTCTGGGAGTGTCTGGGGAAATTGAAGAAGAAGAGCTGGGCGAAAGCCATGGGAAAGAACAGCTGGGCGGTAGGAGTGAAAAGGGAGGAGGGGAAATGGGAGCAGATGAAGTTTTCAGTCCATCCTTCTTTTCAGTGCATTTGAGTTCATGGTAAATACATTAGGCTCTTGTGGAAAGAAAGAGAAAGAACATTTACAGGATACCTATCATCTCCCTCACAATAAACCCATGAAGTGGGACTAACTGCTCCCCATTTAGGGGTAAAAAAGTTGATCTTCAAAGAGGTTAGGTAGCTCCCCCAAGGTCAAACAGCAAACAAACAATAGAACCGAGGTTCAGATATGACGTTTTTAGCATAGAGGTCACCCATCCCCACTGTCCACTCTGCCGTGCTGGCATCTCTGTGTCACACAAATCAAACCTGAAAGCATTTTGTTTCTTCAATTTCTTAGATATTGCTATTGATTATGGAATATGGAGGAATACTAGCATATGGTTTTATAAATTTCTGGTCACTTTCAAGTATCTGCTTAATTTGAGGTGTCCAAATGGATAAATGGGAAATTTTGTTTCCCAGTTTCTCATTCCAGAGAGAAGAATCTTTCTAATGTGTTAAAACTTCCTGCCTTTAGTTTGTGGTCTTTAATATGTATTACAACACAAGACATAATCAAGAGTAACTGCTATTTCTTATCTTAAGGATCTTTAGTTTCATATAAGAATGGGTTTGGGACTGTCATCTGAAGGAAAAGCATTGCCCAAGACTCAAGACAACCCGAGTGATCTGGATATAAGACAAAGCTTTTAGGTTGGATTTTATTTTATAAGAGAACACTTTGTTCAAAAGAGAGATTTAGTTTTGCATGGAGAGAATCTACAGGACACAATATCACACTTGCTTCAAAAATTGAACATCTTAGTTGCAGAATGGGAAAAAATAGTTAAGTTTGGCAACAACTGTGTGGGATGAAGTAAAGTCTGATTGTTTAAAGAGAAAATAACAGTATCAACAGTAGATATCAATGCATAAAAATAAATTATTTAATTATTAAAAAATTGGGAGAATATAAGATCATAATATTTCCTTTTGCATAAGGTCAGAAATAAAACCTTTCAGAGGATGATTAGAGCTGAACCAAACTGAATTAATAATATGTGCAGATCTCAGAATGGCCAGAGACTGGTTTGGATAAGCTTAAAGATGTATTTAAAAAGTGAAATATCTGCAGATGGTTTAACTTTTTTACATAAGCCGTTTTTCTTGTCAAGTTGTATCTACCTTCACAAGACAGAACTGTTGGAAATACCCAGAATTAATATTATGAGCTCAGCACTTTTTATGACTGTTTCAGATTTGTGGTTTGATAAGATGGAGGATTCTGTGCTTCTGTCTTTCAGGTATCACTATTAGTAACAACCACTGGAGACCTTGGTTTGCAAAGTGCTAGCATATCGTGTGGAATCTGGCTTGTCAGCTGGGGAAAATTATTATGGGGTGGAGTTGTCTCTCTCCCTTTCCCTCCCCCACCCCCATTTTTAGTGGAGTTGTCCCTTCACTTTGCTTGTTTGTACACAGTCCTATTGTTCTGCCTGTTCATTTGGTCCAACTATGAGTCCAGCCTGAGAGCTTCGGTTCTTTTTTGTTGTTGTTGTCTGTCTATGATCAGCTGTCTTCCCATCTCTCAGTGCCGCATGATAAAATGATAAAAGAAAGCCCTGTTTCAGTCTCCTCTTCCAGCTCTACTTCGTGGAGTGACGGGACAAGTTCATTCTAAGGATCACTCTTTAACACTAAGGCCAAAGTTTCAGAAGATGTGCAAGTGATGCTACATGCAAAATTAAGATTCTAAACTGAAGAGCCACTGTTTAGGCACAGATGGTTAATCCACCATCCCATTCTGTCCTTCCCAGTGCCTGGAGGCCAGGAAAGGGACTGAGTCTATTCCGTATGAATGCTGTGTCCTTGAGCTTCTCCAGGACTGAGGCTGTCTTCTGTCCTCCTATGTGGAACAAGAGTCTTAGTTCTGAGGAAGCAACGTTACAAGATAGTTGATCCAAAGGTTAGACTATTTTAGTATTTCTCGGCAGGATTTCTCAAATTTGATGAGTCAGCTGGTCTTCAGCTGGGCTGTTGCTGGTTTAGCATTATTTAGAAATATTTTTAGCCATTTGTCATCTGTTTTTGATAACTTGAGCTAAGGTGGCTTACTGAAAATCACACGGGAACACGGACTCTGCTAAGGATCTCGATTCTGAACATGTGCAGAGAAATACAGCATGACTGTGATTCTCAGCACGCTCATGGCTGTGTCGCTACAACTCACTTAAGAGTGGATATTACTGAGGAAAGAGTATGCATGTTTAGCATTTTATTTTGGTGAAAACAATGTCATCAAGGGACTTAAAGTATTAGGCTCAAATTTTACTTCTTGAGTTACCTTTCTTCTTAGTTAAGGCCCTTTGAAATTCTACATGTAATTACAATATTTTCTGAACCCAGTTCAGCATTTTATAAAGTGATTATTGTTGATTGTTGTTATAAATATTGTACATTAGCAAAAGAATCTGTACTTAAGTCTTTAAAAATAGATAACTGTGTTTGCTTGACTTTCCAGATAGTGCAGTGGTAGAGAATCCACCTCACCAGTGCAGGACAAGGGGTTCAAGCCTTGGGTTGGGAAGATCCTCTGGAGGAGGGCAACCCACTCTAGTATTCTTGCCTGGGAAATTCCATGGGCAGAGGAGCCTGGTGGGCTACAGTCCATGGGGTCTCAAAGAGTGGAACATGACTGAGCAATTGAGCACACACACTAACACAGGAACATGTTCACTCTTTCTTCTTTGAATGCCACAGTTGATGACTCAAATTTAAATATCTATACTTTGAAAAAGAAGACTTTTATCTTCTTAATTATGTTCATGATTGGAGAGTACCTTCTGGTGTGTAGGAACTAAACCTTAGAAAAATATTGTTATTACATCTACCTCCTTTTCTATACATAGCAACAGAGACTTAAAGTCTAGGTTAGAGAACTTTCTCAGTGATTCTCTAATGTTTTCCCTTCTTTGTAGAACATAAATCAGGTAGTCACAAACTTGTAGAGTAAATTCATCTCTAGATTCATAGTATGATGCAAGTGAAGATTGAAAAACAGTCATTCATATTTCATTGTAAGAGTGGACTCACTTTCTATGTGATAACAAATTCCCAAGTTCTTTAGGAAAAGAGGGCTGTAAGCCATATGAATGCCATCATGTTTTTTTAATTAAAAAATTTATTGGACTGTAGCTGATTTACAATGATGTGTTAGTTTCAGGTGTACAGCAAAGTGAATCAGTTATACATAATGTATCTACTCTTTTTTTAGATTCTTTTCACATATAAGCCATTAGAAAAGAGTTTCCTGTGCCATACAGTAGGTCCTTATTAGTTATGTGCTTTACATATAGTAGTGTGTACATGTCAATCCCAACTTCCCAATTTATCCCTCCCTCCATATCCCTGATAACCATAAGTTTGTTTTCTACATCTGTGGCTCCACTTCTGACATGGCGCTTGTTTGAAAGAACTCAGGCTTTGCAGCCAGATAGACTTGGTATTGGCTTGTTCGGCCATTTTCCAGTGGTTTCCCAAACATTTCTCCTCTCCAAGCTTCCATTTCCTCTCATGTGAACTAATGGTACAAATAGCTCCTATTGTGAGAAGCAAGTGGTTTTGTATATAAAGTGCCTCCTACTGAGCTTGGTGGATGACACACATTCACAAATGGTAACTGGTTTGAAAGATGGGCTGATACAGGTTGAACCCCAACTTAGCCATCTACCAACCAGGTGATTATGGGAAAATTAATTCATTCTTCTGAGCCTTTGTTTATTGACCCACTGATTTATGTTTCTGGATTGCTACCTACACAATGCCTAGAATATGATTAATATATGCTAATATTAAAAAGCAGAGACATTACTTTGCCAACAAAGGTCTGTCTAGTCAAGGCTATGGTTTTTCCTGTAGTCATGTATGGATGTGAGAGTTGGACTGTGAAGAAGGCTGAGCGCCAAGGAATTGATGCTTTTGAACTGTGGTGTTGGAGAAGACTCTTGAGAGTCTCTTGGACTGCAAGGAGATCCAACCAGTCCATTCTAAAGGAGATCAGTCCTGGGTGTTCTTTGGAAGGACTGATGCTAAAGCTGAAACTCCAGTACTTTGGCCATCTCATGCGAAGAGTTGACTCATTGGAAAAGACTCTGATGCTGGGAGGGATTGGGGGCAGGAGGAGAAGGGGACAACAGAGGATGAGATGGCTGGATGGCATCACCGACTCGATGGACGTGGGTTTGGGTGAACTCCGGGAGTTGGTGATGGACAGGGTAGCCTGGCGTGCTGCAATTCATGGGGTCGCAGAGTTGGACACGACTGAGCAACTGAGCTGAACTGATGGCCATGTTTACCACCATGGCTAACATTATTTGCCTTTCCTGACATTCTTCCTGTCTCTGAAATGTGGATGGCCACCCAGTGGTTTCAGCCTTCTGCCCTAGGTGTGTTGCAGCTCCCAGGCAGATCATCAGAGGCAGAGATCTCATCTTTTCTCTCGTGTGCTCAGGGAGTCTCTTTGTTTCCTGAATTGTGGAGGCCAATTGCATTCTGTGCGATGTTGGCAGCATCCTTCTGTGATTTCTTGTTGCATTGCTTCAACAAGGATTGCTTTGTTGACACACATAGCCATATGGGAACGATTTTGGATGGTACTATTGACAGCCGTGTTTACATTGCTGTTTGTGTGAACCCCCCTGTCCCCCCGCCCCAGTTCTGAAACAGTTTAGGCCTGGGAGATTCTAGCCACACTGCAGTAAACATCTTTTTCATTCTCCCTCCCTCTGCCTCTTTCTTCTTCAAACACAATTCGTGTCTTATTTGTATGTGTAGGCAAACTGTTGAGGTGTGTATCAGAACTGGTGATGATGCCCGTGTTTCAGAATCTTCTGTCTTAAGGAAGACACGTTACTAAAATTCCACTGGTATAACTAAAAAAGACCAAAAAAAAGTGAGAAAGATAGGCTAATAAGGTGAGTCAAAGGGAGAAAAGTGTCAGGTTTAAATAAAGGACTATCATAAATATGAAGATAGGGGCATGGTATGAGTGTTTTCATGGGCTTTTGGGGGTAAGTCAGGCTAAAAAAATGATTAAAATTATGATAAAAAACACAGCGCTATTACATATTTAGACAGATTGCAAATGCTTACTGTAAATATCTCTTCTGGTTGAGAAGTGGAAATTTTATAAAATTTTGGAAAGGAAGACAGAAAATCGCTAGGTGATTTATAACCTATATATATAACTTTTGACAACATGCTAAATCTGATGTTCTCTTAGTAAGGCATTTGGAACACATAGACTAGATTCTTAGGAGGCAAATCCAAAGGAAAGAATGATCCGATTTGGCTATGTTCAACAGTTGCCATGTCATGAAAAATCCATTCTAATCACAGTGGTGGGATATGGGGCAAAATAAATTTATAGGAAGATTTCATTAATATGAAGTACAAAAACGGTCAAAACTAACATATAGTTATTAAAATCAGATTTGTGATTGCCTGGGGCAGAAGGTAGGGGGAGGTTAACTGGAAATGTACATAAGATAATTTTCTGAAGTGATAAAACCTTATATATTGGCTGTATACAAGAGTACATTTGTCAAAACTTGCTGAACTATATCTTTAAAATATGAGTATTTTACAACACGTTAATTATACCTCAACAAAGGTGACTGAATTTATACAGACACAGAAGAGAACATAAATATTAATTAGGAAAGCTACTGAGAGTTAGAGACAATTATCACAAATATAAAATATGAGGATAAATAGTCACTAAGGTCTTAGAAAATTAGAACACATGATCCCATGAATCACCTTTAGTCTGTTGTTGATTAGTTCAGTCGTGTCTGACTCTTTGCAACCCCAAGGACTGTAGCCCACCAGGCTTCTCTGTCCATGAAATTTCCAGGCAATAATACTGGAGCAGGTTGCCATTTCTTTCTCCAGGGCATCTTCCCAACCTAGGGATTGAACCTGCATCTCTTGTGTCTCCTGCATTGGCAGGTAGGTTCTTTACCAGTTGAGCCACCAGGAAAGCCTGTTGTTGATTAAGACTAGCTTTCAGTGAAGAACTGCAGTTATCATTCATTTTGGGCTTCCCTGGTGTCTCAGCAGTTAAGAATCCACTTGCCAATGCAGGTGATGCAGGTTCAATTCCTGGGTCAGGAAGATCCCCTGGAGAAGGAAATAGCTACGCACTCCAGTGTTCTTATCTGGGAAATCCCATGGACAGAGGAGCCTGGTAGGCTACAGTCCATGGAGTCACAAAAGAGTTGCGTATGACCTAGTGACTAAACAACAACAACACATTTGACTGGATGTGAGTCAAAATATTTGAAATCTAGATTCCCAAGGATGTCTCTACAGGCTTGGCCACACAATGGCATAATTTTTGGGTGAAGAGAAAAACAATCGAGATGTTCATTTATATGTGAACAAATATCCAAAGCCTCTTGGTCTCAAATTGAATTTCCTCAGTAAAATATGTATCCTGGTACAAAATTTTAAATACATGAATGTTGTGGTCTTTTTTCTAGTATTCCTCTGCAGCCTGATTTTTCTCCTTAAGTAGAGGCATTCTGTGGGGGGATAGGTGAAAGCAAAGTTTTGTGACCGTGGGGCAATGGTATTTGATGGCTGTAACGGCTCCATTGAAATGGGTGCTGCCGCTAAACTACGTAACTGCCCCACCATCAATTTAGAAGGGAGGCACAGACAGGGACCAGCCTCTGAGGCAAGCAGGGGTTCACCTGGCGGCAAGCTACTGCCTTCAGCAGAGGGTCTTGTGAATTGTTGATAGTCCAAAGTATTTCAAGTTCAGAAGACATTCACTGCCTTCAACAGTCAATTTTATTTCCCATTTGAAACACTATAAGGATACGTCTTCCCAGAATAAAGGCTTCCCAGGTGGCGCTGGTGGTAAAGAATCTGCCTGATGCAAGAGATGTGGATTCAATCCCTGAGTCAGGAAGATCCCCTGGAGAAGAGAATGGCAACCCACTCCAATATTCTTGCCTGGCCAATTCGATGGACAGAGGAGCCTGGCAGGCTACAGTCCACGGGGTCACAAAGAGTCAGACCCTACTGAGACACTGAGCCCAAGGATATGGCAACTAGATAAGCTTCCTAATGCCCTGAATTTTTTATGAGTTAGAACTTCACTGGACACATTATTATAGTATACAATGCTAATTTATTTTTCTACCTAAGTGACAATAAAATGGGAGTTTCCACACAGGCATTTTTTATCATGATGAATTGTTTAGTTATCAAAAAGTTGCAGTGAATTCCTTGGTGATCATGGAATTCTACAATAGGGTATTTATTAAAATTTATCCAGGTTAGAGAAAAGCTTTATACATCAATCTAAGTCAGCCATAATATTCAACATGATTTGGGGGTCTAATTTGGCTTCATTGGTTCTGCTTCAGGTAATGCCAAGTTAATGATCCATTTATGCAATTGTAGAATAATAAAAATGACTAATAATTTTAAGATTCAGGGTGTTCTGAAACATTTCTCATGGAAATTTAATATATCACAGGGCAATCTGAGGGGCAAAATTTTATGTCAAAAAAGTTTGGAGAACATTTTACAGTGTTGAGGTTTCTCCAGGCCCATTTAGCAAATGAAGTCTGTCTTAATTTGGGCTTTGGTCACAGAACACCATAGACTGAATGGCTTATAAACAACACACATGTGTTTCCCTCAGTTCTGGAGGCTGGAAAGTCCAAGATCAAGGTGCTGGTAGGTTCGTTGTCTGGTGAGAACGCATTTCCTGATTCATGGGTGGCCGTTTTCTCACTGAGTCCCCATATGGCAGAAATGGTGAGGGAGCTCTCTCGAGTCTTTTTCATAAGGGCCCTAATTCCATTCATGAGGGCTCTACCCTCTTGACTTAATCACTTTCTCAAAGGCCCCACTTTCTAAACCCATCACACTGGGGATTAGGCGCAAACATAGGACTCTTGGGTGGGGACACAGATATTAAAACATTTCACTCCTGGTCCCCACAGTTCATATCCTTATCTCATACAATATACATTCATCCTATCCCAATATCTCCTAAAGTTTTAACTCATTCTAGCATCAACTTTAACATTCAAAATCGCATTGAAATATCATCTAATTCAGATATATGTGGGATTGAAGGTACAATTCATTCCGAGGCAAATTTCTCTCCAGCTGTGAACCTGTAAAACCAAATATGTCTTGTGCTTCCAAAATACAGCAGAACAGGTATAGGACGGCTTTCCCATTCCAAAAGGAAGAAACAGGAAAAGGAAAGGAGTAACAGATTCCAAGAAGTCCAAAACCTAATGGGCAAATTCTGTTAGATCTTAAGGCTGGAGGATAATCCTCCTTGGTTCAGTGTTTTACCTTCTAGACCACAGCGGTGGCAGTGTCACCCGTCTGGTTCGGCAGAATGGCCCTGTAGTGGTTTTCTGGCTGGGTCAGGTTTCACCATATATGTTTCTGATTCCTGATGTGTAAGATGGTGCTATTAATACTACCTATCTCATTGTTAGCAATAGAATGTTAATACAATGTTAAGATGTGTTAATACAATATTAAGAACTTAATATTTATCTCCAGACACGTAGTACCCATTCAATAAGTGATAGTTATGTTGTTATTATTTCCTTCTGATTTCTCATATTTGTATCCTACCAGGCTTCCCAGGTGGCACTAGTGGTAAATAATCCACCTACCAATTCAGGGGACATAAGACATGTGGGTTTGATCCCTGGGTAGGAAAGATCCTCTGGAGAAGGAAATGGCAACCTGCTCCAGTATTCTTGCCAGAGAATCCCATGGACAGGGGAGCCTGGTGGGCTACTGTCCATGGGGTGCCAAAGAGTCAGAGTGCCATGGGGCGAGCCTGGCTGGTGAGCTGGCTACTGGAATTGCATGGGTTAATAAGACCTAAGGAGTTTGGGAAAGTCAAGCCAGGTATAATGCTCTCTTTATAACTGTGAAGGTTATAATCCTGAGAAATCCCATGACATGGTCACATATGAGCCCTTAAGACTTGTAAGTAAACATGGGCATCCGTGTGCTCTGTGGTTGCTCAAGCTGATGCATGTGTGGCATTGACTGGCCACCTCTTGGCTGGGCTGAGCAAGTAGGAGGCAGTGCTGTTGACTCTGGTCCTCTCACTGTGGTTGTGATCAGCACCATCAAGACTGAATAAGCCAGCCAGCAAGACAGAACTGTGCCTCCTCCAGCGCTCCCACCAAAGGCCGAGGGGATCCATGACTTAGGTGCACATGTAACCCCTTTGTGGCCCATGTTGGAAACCTTTGGTCTGATAGTTCTCTGAAGCTAACTAGTATCTTGGGATGTTGTGAGAAAATTTATATATGTGGGACCCAAAAGATTTGGCAGGAGAGTCCTTGAATACTGGGAAGGTCATCATATTGGCACTCGAGTCCAGCAAGTGCCCCCGTCTCCCCTAACGGCCTTTTAGGGTCACAGACTGACTCTGGACAGGTTCTCTGAGAAGGGAGCCATGATCAAATTAGCTCAAAACTGCTCCAGACTCAGTGGTCCTTCTCCTTGCCCCTCCCATTCCCCTTCTTCTTTCTGGCTACCCTCATTAGAACTTGTTTCCTTAAATATGCCACCTTTTACCACTTAAAAGGAGAAAACCCCACAGTTTGACTTGCTGGTTTATTTGTACAGCAGAAACTAACACAACATTGTAATTATTTTCCAGTAAAAAATAATTGTAAAAAAGTGTGTCTGTGTGTGTGCTCAGTCATGTCTGACTCTTTGTCACCCCATGGACTGTAGAGCCCGCCAGGCTCTTCTGTCCATGGGATTTCCCAGACTAGAATACTGCAGTGGGTTGCCATTTCCTTCTCCAGGGGATCTTGACTACCCAGGGATGGCAGCTGAATCTATTGCATCTTGCTCCTTGCATCAGGAGCACTGGCAGGCAGATTCTTTACCATTATGCTACCAGCGAAGCCCTCCTAATTAAAAAAAATAGACTGGACCTCATGACTGGTTATATGTGTAGAATAAAGGAGAAAGAAGAAATAGGAATTTGGTTTCTTGAGATAGAGAATACAGTAGCTGGAGCAGGTTGAAGTAAAGAAATAAAGAGTTCCTTTTCATTATTATGAGTTAAGTAATTAATTTAGCATTTAACTGTGTGTGACGTGAATTTCAGGTACTGAGGCATGGTAGTATATACCACTTTTTGTTTGTTTTTAAAAATGATTTACTTCTATTGCATACATAGGTGTAGAGTAGATATTAACTGATTTACAGCACTATTAAGCAAGTGAGAAAATCCTCTTTTGAAAT
Source organism: Bos indicus x Bos taurus (assembly GCF_003369695.1). Taxonomy (NCBI): domain Eukaryota; kingdom Metazoa; phylum Chordata; class Mammalia; order Artiodactyla; family Bovidae; genus Bos; species Bos indicus x Bos taurus. Next base: position 26,139,774 of record NC_040089.1, on the reverse strand, counting down.
AAAATGCACATTTCCACATGAAATTAATAGAATATACTCTAAATCATTTACTGCTGATCTGTCAATCTGTGCCCATGTAAGCAAGAAGCAACTACAGAAATAACCTTATAGGATCTGAAAAGCGTATTTGGTCCCCCATGTATGTTAACATTGAGCTTGAACTACCTGGAGAAAATTGCACTGAAAAATATATCACAGTGGAGGGACAGCTGGAGGTCACAATGGAAGCTTTGGCCTGTGGTTTTAAAAATCAGAAATTTCATCTAACTACCCCGAAGATTCTAGAGACTTCAAATTGTAATTCCTACAAACTCAAATCAACTACAGCCTCATTTATTTGCACTGGCACTTCCAAAGGAAATACTGTTCTTGGTTATGAAAACACAATTTCTTCCCTAATGGGCTGCCCTTTCTTTGTGAACATGCTTGCTTTTATTATTCTGAAAGGACAAATGCAGTCAGCTACAGAATGACAGCTGCACACTGATTTCGGCAGGGTAAAAAGAGACTTGTTCCCTCATTATCTTTAGCTGATAGGCAATGTACCCACAAATAAGAATATACATTAAATGAGAACTGTGCGTAAAATTTTCTCTAAATGGAAAGGAAGCCTGCCCATATAAAAAAAATTTCTATGATTTTTTTTTTTTCACATGAGCATTTATTTGTGATGTGTATGTACACAAGGGCTTCCCTGGTGGCTCAGATGGTAAAGAATCTGACTGCAGTGCAGGAGACCTGGGTTCGATCCCTGGGTTGGGAAGATCCCCTAGAGAAGGAAATGGCTACCCACTCCAGTATTCTTGCCTGGAGAATTCCATGGACAGGGGAGCCTGGTGGGCTACAGTCCATGAGATTATAAACAGTCAGATACGACTGAGGGACTAACACACACACATGCACAAAAACACATAGCCTCATCAAGCCACTTACTAAACAAGTACTTAGTAAATATCTACTGGGCGGGGAGTAACATTATAGGTGCTGAGGGTATAGCAATTAACACAGAAGGCTTTTTTCTTAAAATAATTTTTATTAGAGTATAATTGCTTTATCATGCTGTGTTAGTTTCTGCTGTACAGCAAAGTGGATCAGCTATACATATACAGATATCCCCTTTTCTGATTTCCTTCCAATGTAGGTCACCACAGAGCACTGGGTAGAGTTCCCTGTGCTGTACAGCAGGTTCTCATTAGTTATCCATTTTAGATATAGTATCAATAATGTATATATATCAATCCAAATCTCCAATTCATCCCATCCACGCTTTCCCACCTTGGTGTCCACAGAGTTTGTTCTCTGTGTCTGTGTCTCTATTTTAACTTGTACCCCCTTCCCCACCTTGGTGTCTACTGTTTGTTCTCTATGTCTGTGTCTCTATTTCAACATGGAAGGCTTGAATCCCTGCATTGGTGCCCTTCACTTTCCAGTGGTGGGAAGATACAGTTCAGGTACGAGTTTGGATGAGAAAAAAATGAACTTCTCTAAATCATTGCCATTTTGAATATCTCTTTATTATCTTCCATGGGTTGCTGAAACCTTAGGGTCCATCAGAATCATCTGGGCTACATGTTGAAGTGCAGATTCCTAGCCATCACATCAAAACTTCCTAAGTCACTATATCTCAACAGGGGTCAAGAAATCTGAGTTTTTAAAATGCACAGATTAGAACACAGATGGTCCACAAACCACATTTCGGGAAATTCTGCTATATGAGAAGATTTCCTTTGGTTATGTCTTCCACAAGTTCTTTATTGTATGGCCATTGTTAATACAGGGCTTCCCAGGTAGCTCAGTGATAAAGAATTCATCTGCCAATGCAGGAGACACCAGTTTGATCCCTGGTCTGGGAAGATCCCCTGGAGAAGGAAATGGCAACCCATTCCAGTATTCTTGCCTGGGAAATCCCATGGACAAAAGAGCCTGGTGGGCTATAGTCCATGGAGTCACAAAAGAGTTGGACACGACTTAGTAACTAAAAACAACAATATTGTTAGTATCCTGCCATACCAGTAGAAATCCCAGAGAACCCTTCAAGCCCCACGGTTTGATTGCAAGATATGGTGTTCTCAAAAACAATCTGACTTTATTTCTAGAAATGAAAAATTTTAATCAGAACATTTCCACTATAGTTTGTTGTTCATCGATCATGTGAGTCACATGACTTCTGTACATTTATTTATAGCTTATATAAATACGTGTACATTTGGTTATGATTATATTTCTTTGTTAATAATATCACTACTTACACCTGAAAACATTTGTCATGTATGCTCAAGGGAAGATTTGTGTATTACTAATAAATGTAAATAGTAATAGTACATGTGGTTTGTGATTTATGTGTGGCTTTTTCTAGACGTGCCAATTTAAAGATGCCTGAATTTGTTGGCTTTTTTTTTTTTTTGAGGTTTGGGAAAGGTATACTTTATTGTTTTTCATGTTTATTTATTAAAACAAATTTAAATTGGAGTATAGTTGATTTACAATGTTGTGCTAGCTCCAAGTGTACAGCAAAGTGAATCATTTATACATACACACACATCCATTCTTTCTTAGGTTCTTTTCCCATATGAGTCATTTCGGAGTATTGAGTAGAGTTCCCTGTGCTCTACAGTAAATTCTTATCAGTAAAGATGCTTGAGTTTTGTGTCTTGTGCTAATCCTCACTTTGATTCTAGTCACAGTTAACTAAGGATTGGGCATGCAATCAAACTCTCTCCTTTCTTTTCCTGGTTTTCTTCTTCTTCTTAAAGTTGCTGCTGAAGTTTTGTTCCCAAACAGACACTCATAACTCAGGCTTCTTAACAATGTGTGGTGTCTCCATGTTGATGATAAATTTCATCAACTCAAGAGTGAGGCCACTGGTGTACGTTTCCCCCTTTTCTAGCCTATCCCCCTTTTCATGCATGTTATTTTTCAGCCAGTAGGAGTTTTTTTTTTTTTTTCCCTGTATTTTTATGTCACCAGGCTTGAGCACAGGTTTTTCCTTTTGCTTAAAATAGATTTTTCTTATCTCTTTTAAAGATGAAAACCTTATTAAAATATAATTTGCATACCATACAACTTACTTGTTTAAAGTATAAAGTGCAAACACTACCAGGATCTAATTTAACAACATTTTCATCTTCTGATCAAGAAATTCTTAACCACTAACAGTCACCAGTCCTGACAACCACCAATTTATTTTTCTGTCTCTATAGATTTGCCTATTCTGGGCATTTCCTATCAATGTACTCCAACAATATGTGGTCTTCTGTGACTGGCTTCTTCAGCTTAGCATAAGATTTTTGTGATCCATCCATGTTGTATCATATACTTCATTCCTTTGTGTGTCTGAGTAACATACCTTTGTATGTATATAATACAATTTTATTTTTCCTTTTGTTATCTAGTGAACATTTGAGTTATTTTCAACTTCTGGCTATTTTAAATAATGCTCTTATGGATATTGATGTATTTCTCATCTTTTTAATCTAGTTATATCCTAGCCATCTTTTAAGACCGAACACAAATAACTGATTCTCTGTGAAATCTTTCCTGATCTTTTTATTTTATTTGACTGCACCAGGCAGCATGTGGGATCTTAGTTCCCCAACCAAGGATTGAACGCCTGCCCTCTGCATTGGAAGAGGAGACTGGACTTCCAGAGAAGTCCCTGTTTCCTGGTCTTCCATGAAGTTATTCACTTCCCCCTGCTTTCCTTCTCATTATGTTCTTTCTCATTAGCTCTTTCCCTAGGTTTTTAACATTTGTATCCCCCTTTTAACGGTGTACTTCCCAAAGGCATGAGCAGCAAGTCCCCTTTTTTGTATCTGCTTTGGTGACCAGTATAGTCAGTCCTGGGGCTTCCCTGGTGGCTCAGATGGTAAAGAATCTGCCTGCAATGTGGAAGATCTGGGTTCGATCCCTGGGTCGGGAAGATCCCCTGGAGAAGGGAATGGCAACCTACTGCAATATTCTTGCCTGAAGAATTCCATGGACCTAGGAACCTTGCGAACTACAGTCCAGGGGATTCCAAAGAGTCGGACATGACTGAGCAACTAACACAACACACACATATACACACACACACACACACACAGTCTGTCAGAGGTTAGTAGATAAGTGTTATCTGTTGGAAGGAAAGAAGAAACAAAGTAAGGAAGGGAGGAAGGAAAGGAGAAGATAGTCTTAAAATAATAACCTTTTGTTTTTAGTTGAATCAAAGTGCTGCCTTTTCTGAGATTTTTGATGTCAATAGTCAAATAAGTTTTGGGGGGAATGAGGAAAGGGATTTTTGAGTCAGAAATAAACTCATTATAGTGGTTGTATAAACATAAGTGACTTGAATAATTTTATCATCTTCCTAAATCTTATCAGAATTAAAACTGCAAAACCAATGACAAGAGTGAGTCAGAAAATTTAAAATACACAGGCTGTAAATAGACAGTTTTATATTTCAGTGATTAATCATAATGATACCACTAAGTTTGTGTTTTAAATAGGATACATTTTTTATTAAACATTTCTTCTTCTTGTAACATATATTACACGGTTGAGAAATTGTTTGTAATATATGAAATATGTAGAATATACATAAGATTTGGCAGGTAGAGTATATACAAACCTTGGCAAGAACATGAAGATGGGAAAGTTTTTTCTTTAAGCCTTAGATCCTGGAATCTGTGCTCTGAGGTTGGAAGGGTTGGGGTGGGGGTATTTGCTCAGCAGAGTGAGGGGGTTGGAAGGAAACCCCATCCTTGTTCTTGGCTACCCCTTATCCAGCTATTACTTAGTTTTTAAGGTTGTCAAGGGAGAGCTCTGTTGGAGGTGAAATGGAAACGACTGAAAGTTTTCAGGAAGGATCTGAGTTTTTCACTCTTTGTGACCCCAAGATTAATAATAGGAATTAATTTCAAAGTAAGAAAGACGGCACCAGAGCAAAATTTGATTTACTCTTTAGTTTTCCCTAGGGCAAACCCTGACTACTCCATTCTCTTTCTGCTATTGTGTTTGCTTAAGGACATGAGAGCTTGGTGCAAAATACAATAGGAGATCTTGGCAATAATTATTACCAATGGGTGGGAAGCTAATAGGTGAAATCAATAGCAATCATAAGCTGTACCAATATTCAGAACCAATTCTGAATAATTCTGATAATTGATAATCTACCAATTATCAGAACCTATCATGAGGCCAGGCTAACTGATTTGTGTCTGAAACTTTAATAATCATTACATTGTCCTAATGAGACAAGCACTTGTATTCTTATATTTTAAGGGAGAAAGTGAAGCTGTTTATTTGGTCATTCAGTTATGTCTGACTCTCTTAGCGACCCCGAGGGCTGTAACCCACCAGTCTCCTCTGTCCATGAGATTTCACAGGCAAGAATACTGGAGTGGGTTGCCATTTTCTACTCCAGTTTGTATCCCTATATTTTAAGGGAGGAAATGGAGACTCTGCAAGATTAAAGCTATTGTAGTTCATGGAATTATCCATTCCACCTACTCTTTCAATGATTATTAAGTAGTCTCCATTCTATAAGAAGTATATGTTTGAGTTTTCAGTTTGTTCATCTCCAAAACTACCACCTCCTCCTATGCTCTGGATCCATCTCTATATCTACCTTCTTGGAATTTTGCTCCATTATTTATTTTGTCTACATGTAGCATCAAAACTTTCTCTATCTGCTCTCCCCCACCATGTGAAAAATCTCTTGAACTTTACAAAACTTCTTTTTAAAATTGTTTTGAGCCCCCTACCTACTCCATCTCTCTTCTTCCATTTGAAGGTAAAGTTTTTATAATAATGCACAGTCATTTCTAACTCATCACATATTCACCCCTCAACCCAGCCTCACTCTTTCCCCACAGCTCAGTGGAAACTGTTCTTAGGAAAGTCATTGTTAACTTTCCAGTTGTGAAACAATGTGTATCTTCTCCTATGCCCATCTTACCTGATTGCTGTGATATCTGACCTTGTGGGCCATTCTCTTCTTGGAGTTTCCCTCTCCTGACTTCTGTCTGTGTCTTATCCCCTAGCATCTCTTTCTCACTCTCCTTTAATGACATCTTTTTTATTCAGCCCTGAAATACTAGTCTTTCCCAGAGTCTGATCTTTGATCTTTTTGCTTTTCTTATCTCTATAGTTTCACCATGCTAACCTTGTTTAAATCTGATGATTCTCACACTTATATCCACAGCCCAGTTTTCCTTGTTTCATGTCAAAAATCATAAGCACAATCACTAACTGATCTTTCCCATTTGGTTGTTCTATACACAAAGTAAAATCAGCATGTAAAAACTGACTCCTTACTCTCCTCTATAAAATCATTCTTTTCCTTATTTTATCAGTGATATCATGACTCTAGTCACCTAAACCAGAAAACTGGAGTCAGCCTCTCTGTCCTTCAGTCTTCTCCCACCTTCACTTCATCACCTGATCCTATAGAGTCTACTTTCTACACTGTATTTGGAGCACATCTTCTCTTGATCATTACCTTTTACTGCTTTAGTTTACACCTCTTTTTGCCTTAATTACTATAATAACCTTCTGGATGTCCTCCCTGTCTTCAGTCTTCTTTCTCTGTTATTGGTCTTTCACAGAACTTACAGAGGGATGTTAAATGCAAGTCAAAGCATGGTGTTCCCATCATTAAATTCTGTCAATGGGTTTCCATAACCTTCAGGAAAATTTGGACTGCTGAGTTTGGCAAACAAAGCATTCATAATTAGGTCCTTGTCTTTCTAGCTTTATTCATCATTCACTCCCACATGCCAGCCACACCTGAAAATTTGCAGTGCAGACTATTTGCCACTTAAAGGTCCTTGGTGTGTGATCCTCTCAGCAATGTACTTTTGTCCTTTTTTCCCTTGAGACTATTGTTCTGCCCTTTCTCCATCTTTTACAGTTTCCTTTGGATTTATGACAGTGGATCTGATTGCTCCTCTCATATGAGCTAGAATGTTTCTCTTTTCTTTGATCCCATGGACTATGGATTATCAAAGATGACACAAATAGATGGGGAAATATACCATGTTCGTGGATTGAAAGAATCAATATAGTGAAAATGAGTATACTACCTAAAGCAATCTATAGATTCAATACAATCCTTATCAAGCTATCAATGCTATTTTTCACAGAACTAGAACAAATAATTTCACAATTTGTGTAGAAACACAAAAAAACCTCGAATAGCTAAAACAATTTTGAGGAAGAAGAATGAAACTGGAGGAATCAACTTGTCTGACTTCAGACTATACTACAAAGCCACAGTCATCAAAACAGTATGGTACTGGCACAAAGACAGAAATATAGATAAATGGAACAAAATAGAAAGCTCAGAGATAAAACTATGCACCTATGGACACCTTATCTTTGACAAAGACATACAGTGAAGAAAAAACAATCTCTTTAACAAGTGGTGCTGGGAAAACTGTTCAACCACCTGTAAAAGAGTTAAATTATAATACTTTACACAAAATAAATACCATACACAAAATAAATACACAAAATATAATACCATACACAAAAATAAACTCAAAATGGATTGAAGATCTAAATGTTAGACCAGAAACTATAAAACTCTTAGGGGAAAACACAGGCAGAACACTCTCTGACATAAATCACAGCAAGATCCTCTATGACCTACCTCCCAGAGTAATGGAAATAAAAACAAAAATAAACAAATGGGACCTAATCAAACTTAAAAGCTGTTAACCATTGGAGGAAACTATAAGCAAGATGAAAAGGCAGCCTTTAGAATGAGAGAAAATAATAGCAAATGAAACAACTGACAAAGAGTTAATCTCCAAAATATACAAGCAGCTCATGAAGCTCAATATCATAAAAACGAACAACCCAATCCAAAAGTGGGCCAAGGAACTAAACAGACATTTTACCAAAGAAGACAGACATGCAGATGGCTAATAAACACATGAAAAGATGCTCAACATCACTCATTATTTCTGTGTTTAGTCACTCAGTTGTGTCTGACTCTTTGTGACCCAATAGACTCTAGCCCTAAGGTTCCTCTGTTCATGGGGATTCTCCAGGCAAGAATATTAGAGTGGGTTGCCATGCCCTCCTCCAGGGGATCTTCCAATCCAGGGATTGAACCCCGGTCTCCCACATTGCAGGTGAATTCTTCACTGTCTGAGCCATCAGGGAAGGTCATTATTAGAGAAATGCAAATCAAAACCACAATGAGGTATCACCTCATGCCCATCAGAATGGCTGCCATCAAAAAGTCAACAAACAATAAATGCTGGCGAGGGTGTGGAGAAAAGGGAACCCTCTTACACTGTTTGTGGGAATGCAAACTGGTACAGCCACTATGGAGAAAAGTGTGGAGCCTTGGCATTGAAACATGTGAAATGTCATGTATGAAACGAGATGCCAGTCCAGGTTCAATGCACGATGCTGGATGCTTGGGGCTGGTGCACTGGGACGACCCAGAGGGATGGTATGGGGAGGGAGGAGGGAGGAGGGTTCAGGATGGGGAACACATGTATACTAATTAAATAAAAAAAAAAATTGGAAATAGAACTGCCATATGATCCAGCAATTCCACTGCTGGGAAATCCACAGTGGAATTTCCCACAGAGGAAACCAGAATTGAAAGAGACACATGTACCCCAGTGTTCATTGCAGCACTGTTTACAATAGCTAGGTCATAAAAGCAACCTAGATGTCCATCAGCAGAAGAAAGGAGATGGAAGTTGTGCTACATATATGCAATGGAATATTACTCAGCTATAAAAAAAGAGTGCATTTGAGTCAGTTCTAATGAGGTGGATGAAACTGGAGCCTATTTTACAGACTGAAGTAAGTCAGAAAGAGAAACACCAACACAATATATTAATACATATATATGGAATTTAGAAAGACAGTAATGACAGTCTTATATGCAAGCCAGCAAAACAGACACAGATGTAAAGAGCAGACTTTTGGACTATGCGGAAGTAGGTGGGATGATTTGACAGAATAGCGTTGAAACATGTATATTACCATATGTAAAACAGATGACCAGTGCAAGTTCGATGCATTAAGCAGGGCACTCAAAGCAGGTGCTCTGGGACAACCCAGAGGGATGGAGTGGGGAGGGAGGTGGGACGGGGTTTCAGGGGGCACACCTGTGCACCTGTGGCTGATTCATGTTTATGTATGGCAAAACCATCACAATATTGTAAAGTAGTTATCCTCCAATTAAAATAAAATAATTATTTTAAAAAGATTTTTTTTGGATGTGGACCACTTTTAGAAGTCTTTATTGTTGTTATAATACAGCTTCTGTTTCATATTTTATCCTTTTGGCCACAAGGCATGTGGAATATTAGCTCCCCAACCAGGGATCAAACCAGCACTCTCTGCATTGAAAGGTGGAGTCTTAAACAGTGGACCACCAGGGAAATTCCTTTTTTAAAAAAATCTTTGACATGATACTTGAAATATTTTACTCAATGTATTGGTAAACTTAGTTTCTTTCAGAAATAGAATGTTAATATGTTAAAGAGCTTTTATCTTTGTCCTTGGCACACAGTAGGGATATAATTAATACATGCAGTGTTAACAAATGAATGAATTCATCTGAATCTGTTCTTTAATGCCCCAGTGAAATCATCTTAGGTTTTCTTGAAATGTTATAGCAGAAGGCTCTCTTATTTCCAAAAAACGTCATGGAGGAATTAGAGTATTATCTATACCTAGTATTGCTTTTATAGAGAATATGGATTGCTCTTTGATTTTGTCAGTAATAGTATTACAGATATCACCCTATTTGTGATCAAAGTAGACCTTTAGTGACAGAGAGCTTAGGTAAAGATCTTGAGAAAATCAGCCATGGTGGAGTTCTCATTATATGGTAGATTAAAGGTTGTCCTTAGAGCAAGTCCAGTTTATGAGATGTCCTCAGCCTGCCTGAGTCCTGAGACTTCGGAGGCTGTAGGATGCTCATTTTTTTCCTGTCATTTATTTCAAAGAACCTAGTCTAAGGGAGAAAGCTGGAGAAGGAAATGGCAACCAACTCCAGAATTCTTGCCTGGAAGATCCCATGGAAAGAGGAGCCTTGTGGGCTACAGTCCATGGGTTGTAAAATAGTAGGACATGATTTAGTGACTAAACAAGGGAGAAAATACTTGTATAAAATAGCTTGTCTCTGTGTATGGATGTTTGTGATCATGTAGAGGACCCCATGCCCAAAGGGCAGTGGCCAAGAAGAGTTACCCCATGTCCGAGGTCAGGGGCAGCAGCCGAGAATACCAGACTGTGACAGCCAGGAACGGCCGAGAGGAGCTACCCCGTGTCCGAGGTCAGGGGGGGTGGCCGAGAGGAGATACCCCATGTCCGAGGTCAGGGGTGGTGACGAGAGGAGTTACCCCGTGTCCGACGTCAGGGGTGGCAGCCCGGAGGAGACACGCCACACCCCTAAGCCAAGGCCAGGGGCGGCGGCTGGAGGACCAACCTCACGTTCAAAGAGCGGTGCCTGCACGGGCACAGGAGGGCCTAGAGGAGCTATCCCATGTTGAAGGTCAGGAAGGGTGGTGGTGAGGAGATACCCCTCATCCAAGGTAAGGAGCAATGGCTGCGCTTTGCTGGAGCAACCGTAAAGAGATACCCCACGCCCAAGGTAAGAGAAACCCAAGTAAGACGGTAGGTGTTGCAAGAGGGCATCAGAGGGCAAACACACTGAAACCATACTCACAGAAAACTAGTCAATCTAATCACACTACGACCACAGCCTTGTCTAACTCAATGAAACTAAGCCATGCCCCTGGGGCAACCCAAGATAGGCAGGTCATGGTGGAGAGATCTGACAGAATGTGGTCCACTGGAGAAGGGAATGGCAAACCACTTCAGTATTCTTGACTTGAGAACCCCATGAACAGTATGAAAAGGCAAAATGATAGGATACTGAAAGAGAAACTCCCCAGGTCAGTAGGTGCCCAAATATATCTACTGGAGATCAGTGGAGAAATAACTCCAGAAAGAATGAAGGGATGGAGCCAAACCAAAAACAATACCCAGCTGTGGATGTGACTGGTGATAGAAGCAAGGTCTGATGCTGTAAAGAGCAATATTGCATAGGAATCTGGAATGTCAGGTCCATGAATCAAGGCAAATTGGAAGTGGTCAAACAAGTTATGGCAAGAGTGAATGTCGACATTCTAGGAATCAGTGAACTGAAATGGACTGGAATGGGTGAATTTAACTCAGATGACCATTGTATCTACAACTGCAGGCAGGAATCCCTCAGAAGAAATGGAGTAGCCAACATGGTCAACAAAAGAGTCCGAAATGCAGTACTTGGATGCAATCTCAAAAATGACAGAATGATCTCTGTTCGTTTCCAAGGCAAACCATTCAATATCACAGTAATCCAAGTCTATGCCCCAACCAGTAACACTGAAGAAGCTGACGTTTAACGGTTCTATGAAGACCTACAAGACCTTTTAGAACTAACACCCAAAAAAGATGTCCTTTTCATTATAGGGGACTGGAACGCAAAAGTAGGAAGTCAAGAAACACCTGGAGTAACAGGCAAATTTGGCCTTGGAATACGGAATGAAGCAGGGTAAAGACTAATAGAGTTTTGCCAAGAAAATGCACTGGTCATAACAAACACCCTCTTCCAGCAACACAAGAGAAGACTCTATACATGGACATCACCAGATGGTCAACACTGAAATCAGATTGATTCTATTCTTTGCAGCCAAAGATGGAGAAGCTCTATACAGTCAACAAAAACAAGACCAGGGGCTGACTGTGGCTCAGACCATGAACCCCTTATTGCCAAATTCAGACTTAAATTGAAGAAAGTAGGGAAAACCACTAGACCATTCAGGTATGACCTAAATCAAATCCCTTATGATTATACAGTGGAAGTGAGAAATAGATTTAAGGGCCTAGATCTGATAGATAGAGTGCCTGATGAACTATGGAATGAAGTTCGTGACATTGTACAGGAAACAGGGATCAAGACCATCCAATGGAAAAGAAATGCAAAAAAGCAAAATGGCTGTCTGGGGAGGCCTTACAAATAGCTGTGAAAAGAAGAGAAGCAAAAAGCAAAGGAGAAAAGGAAAGATATAAGCATCTGAATGCAGAGTTCCAAACAATAGCAAGACGAGGTAAGAAAGCCTTCGTCAGCGATCAATGCAAAGAAATAGAGGAAAACAACAGAATGGGAAAGACTAGAGATCTCTTCAAGAAAATCAGAGACACCAAAGGAACATTTCATGCAAAGATGGGCTTGATAAAGGACAGAAACGGTCTGGACGTAACAGAAGCAGAAGATATTAAGAAGAAATGGCAAGAATACACAGAAGAACTGTACAAAAAAGATCTACACAACCCAGATAATCACGATGGTGTGATCACTGACCTAGAGCCAGACATCCTGGAATGTGAAGTCAAGTGGGCCTTAGAAAGCATCACTATGAACAAAGCTAGTGGAGGTGATAGAATTCCAGTTGAGCTATTCCAAATCCTGAAAGATGATGCTGTGAAAGTGCTGCACTCTATAAGCCAGCAAATTTGGAAAACTCAGCAGTGGCCACAGGACTGGAAAAGGTCAGTTTTCATTCCAATCCCAAAGAAAGGCAATGCCAAAGAATGCTCAAACTACCACACAGTTGCACTCATCTCACATGCTAGCAAAGTAATGCTCAAAATTCTCTAAGCCAGGCTTCAGCGATATGTGAACCGTGAACTTCCAGATGTTCAAGCTGGTTTTAAAAAGGCAGAGGAACAAGAGATCAAATTGCCAACATCTGCTGGATCATGGGAAAAAGCAAGAGAGTTCCAGAAAAACATCTATTTCTGCTTTATTGACTATGCCAAAGCCTTTGACTGTGTGGATCACAATAAACTGTGGAAAATTCTTAAACAGATGGGAATACCAGACCACCTGATCTGCCTCTTGAGAAATGTGTATGCAGGTCAGAAAGCAATAGTTAGAACTGAACATGGAACAACAGACTGGTTCCAAATAGGAAAAGGAGTTTGTCAAGGCTGTATATTGTCACCCTGTTTATTTAACTTCTATGCAGAGTACATCATGAGAAACGCTGGACTGGAAGAAATACAAGCTGGAATCAAGATTGCTGGGAGAAATATCAATAACCTCAGGTATGCATATGATACCAGCCTTATGGCAGAAAGTGAAGAGGAACTCAAAAGCCTCTTGATGAAAGTGAAAGTGGAGAGTGAAAAAATTGGCTTAAAGCTCAACATTCAGAAAACGAAGATCATGGCATCCGGTCCCACCACTTCATGGGAAATAGATGGGGAAACAGTGGAAACAGTGTCAGACTTTATTTTTGGGGGCTCCAAAATCACTGCAGATGGTGATTGCAGCCATGAAATTAAAAGACGCTTACTCCTTGGAAGGAAAGTTATGACCAACCTAGATAGCATATTCAAAAGCAGAGACATTACTTTGCCAACAAAGGTTCGTCTAGTCAAGGCTATGGTTTTTCCTGTGGTCATGTATGGATGTGAGAGTTGGACTGTGAAGCAGACTGAGCGCAGAAGAATTGATGCTTTTGAACTGTGGTGTTGGAGAAGACTCTTGAGAGTCCCTTGGACTGCAAGGAGATCCAACCAGTCCATTCTGAAGGAGATCAGCCCTGGGATTTCTTTGGAAGGAATGATGCTAAAGCTGAAAATCCAGTACTTTGGCCACCTCATGCGAAGAGTTGACTCATTGGAAAAGACTCTGATGCTGGGAGGGATTGGGGGCAAGAGGAGAAGGGGACGACAGAGGATGAGACGGCTGGATGGCATCAGTGACTTGATGGATGTGAGTCTGAGTGAACTCCGGGAGTTGGTGATGGACAGGGAGGCCTGGTGTGCTGTGATTCATGGGATCTCAAAGAGTCGGACATGACTGAGGGACTGGTCTGATCTGATCTGAGGGAAATAGTTTAGATTTAGAGTTTTAGATAAAATCTAACATTCTGTAGTTAAGAGAAATGATGTTTATAAGTATGCTAAGCATGCATCGTGTTGGCATAATCACTGAGAACATCAGAGATGAAACTGACACATTACATTCGGCACATTACATTGTGCCTGACCTTCATTCAGTGAAAAATAAGTGAAATTTCTCTGTCGTCTTCATCTAATTTCTTTATTCTCACTTATTTTGATGGAAAAGGAAATGGCAACCTATTCCAGTATCCTTGCCTGGATAATCCCATGGACAGTAGCCTTGCAGGCTGCAGCTCATAGGGTTACACAGAGTTGGACACAACTGGCTTCCCACATATCTTAGTTGGTAAAGAATCTGTCTGCAATGCAGGAGACCCAGTTTGATTCCTGGGTCAGGAAGATCCTCTGGAGAAGGGATAGACTACCCACTCCAGTATTCTTGGACTTCCCTTGTGGCTCAGCTGGTAAAGAATCCACCTGCAATGTGGGAGACCTGGGTTTGATCCCTGGGTTGGGAAGATCCCCTGGAACAGGGAATGTCTACCCACTCCAGTATTATGGCCCGGAGAATTCCATGGACTGTATATAGTCCATGGGGTTGCAAAGAGTTGGACATGACTGAGCAACTTTGACTTTCATGACTATGTGTGATTCTACAATTTTCTCCCATTTTTTCCCTCCAATTTTCAACCTAATATTCTCCACCTTTTCCCTTTGATAGTCTGGAACAATATTTTTGGGGAAAATAAGAAGGATCTCTTTTCCATGCTCAACTAATGGATCTTTTTATTTCTCTGAACATGTTCATACCTCATTCATCCTAATCTCTTAAAAATCAATATCAGCTTCATTTTTCTCATTTTTTTTGCTTTGAAAAAAATATTCACTTGCTCATAATCTTCCAGTGGCTTTCTCATCCTTGGATTTATTCACAAAGCATGAAAAAGAACTTTAAGATTCCATATTTATTCATTTATCTGACAAGTATTTATTGAGGACCTACCATGGATCAGCTACTTGGAATGTTTTGACAAGCACGACAAACACGAATAGCTGCCCTTGACTTTGCATTTTAGTGAAGGAAGCATATAATATCCAGCAAACACAATAAATAAATGTGGATTATTTGGTATGGTAAATACAATAAGTTATTTAAAAATAAAATAAGATTAAGTGAATCAGGAGTGTGAGGCAGAAAGAAGCAGTTTACAATTTGAAATAGAAGGCTTAGAGTAAGTGTCATTGAGAAGATTAAATATGGGCAAAAACTGAAGCAGGTTAGGGAAATAATTTTATATCTGAAAATGTGCATTCCTAATACAGAGCAAGTTCAATGGCGCTAAAATATCTATGTGTGTGGTGGGTGTGAGTGACTGTAAGAAGCCACTTCTGTGAGGAGGAGAGCAGGGAAGTGGACATCCAGTGTTGAAGGCAGAGAAGCAACAGGAAGTAGATCATGAGAATCTAGGAACCTGGCTTTTATTTTGAGTGAGGTGAAAAGTCACTGCAAGTCTTTAGACAGATCCATCATCTAATTTGTTAAATCGCTTAAAAATAGCACTCTAGGTGCCAGGTTAGAGTAGTTTGAGGAAGATAAAGCAGGGACATGGAGAACTTTAAGAGACCACTGCAGTAGTCCAGGTGGAAAGTGGTGGGTGTATGGAATAGGATGGCAGATGTGGAGAGAGGGAGAATTTATGAGAATCTACATGCTTTTTAAATGATGAGCCTGACAGCATTAGATAGGTTAAATAGCACTAGGTAGGTTAGACAGCATCACTGACTCAGTGGACATGAATTTGAGCAAACTTCAGAAGATAGTGGAGGACAGAGGATACTGGCATACTGTAGTCCATGGGCGTAGCAAAGAGGTGGACACAACTTACCGACTGAACAGCAACAGCTGATAGCACTTCCTGATGGATTAAATGTGGAGTTTCAGAGAAAGAGAGGGACCAAGGATGACTCCAAGATTTTTGTTCTGGGTGACTAGAAGGACAGAGTTGCCACTGTGACAGGGAAGATTCATTCAGTGGAGCAGTGTGGGAGAAAGATCAAAAGTTCAGTTTTGGAAATGTTGAATTGCAGATGTCAGATTTGAAATGAAATGACAAGCAGATAGTAGGACTGATGACTCTGGCGCTCAGGAGATAGATTTGGGCTGGAGATTTAAATTGGAGAGTTGTCAACATATAAAGGATATTTGAAGCCATGAGACTGGATGAAGTCATAAAGATAGTGTGGGCACATAGACTAGAGAACCAAGATTCAGTGTAAACAATAAGTGATCGAGAAACAGAAGAAGACATGGAAAAATAAACTAAAAATGAAAGCCCAGTGAGAGGTGGAAAGAAAACCAGTGTTGCTCTCTGCAAGCCAATCTAATAAAGAATGTCAAAGAGAAAGGAATCAGTTCTATCCAACCCTGCAGCCGGATCAACCAAGATGAGGATGAAGACCACTGGAAGGTCAATAAGGAGGTCATTAGTGACCTTGACAAGAGAATACTTTTCATGGAAAGGTGAGGCAAAGTCTGGTTGAAAGAGTTTTTTTTTTTTAATTTAAATTTATTTATTTTAATTGGAGGCTAATTACTTTACAATATTGTATTGGTTTTGCCATACATCAACATGAATCCACCATGGGTGTACACGTGTTCCCCATCCTGAACCCCCCTCCCACCTCTCTCCCCATACCATCCCTCTGGGTCATCCCAGTGCACCAGCCCCAAGCATCCTGTATCCTGCATCGAACCTGGACTGGTGATTCGTTTCTTATATGAAATTATACATGTTTCAATGCCATTTTTAAGAGCATAAAAGGAGAGAAATTAGAGGCAACAAGTACAGACAACTTGTCTCAGGAATTGTACTGTAAAGGATAGTTGATAAAATAAGGAATTAGCTGGTGGGGGAGGTAATGTTGACCATATTTTAACAATAAAACAAATACCTTCTTATCTGAATGCTGTTGATGAAAATGATCCATTAAAGAGAATATCATTACGAATGTGTGAGACGGACTTCCGTGGTGGTCCAGTTAAGAATCCACTTGCCAATGCAGTAAACATGGGTTAGATCCCTGATCTGGGAAGACTCCTACATGCCCTGAGGAAACTAAGCCCATGCTGTGCAACTAGAAAGGCCGCTGAAATCAGAAACCTGAGCACCGTAACTGGAGAGTAGCCCCCACTCGCTGCATCTGGAGGAAGCTCTTGGCAGCCATGAGGACCCAGTGCAACCAAAAATAAATGATAAAAATTTTTTTTTTTTTAATGTGGGAGACACAGAAGAGAGACCTTAGAGTGATGTTTTTGAAAAGGCAGGCAGGAATGAAATCTAGTGCACAGGTTGGGGCTGTCCTTATCAATAATATTAAGTAGGCAAGCAGTATGAGTGTAGTTGCTAGTGAGTGGATTGTGGTGGTGATGGGAAGTCAGTAGCTCTCTCCTAATCACCTTACATTTAAAAACTTTTTTTTGTGTGTGTGAAGCATAACCTCAGAAGAGTATGTTAAGTATCAGTGTACAACTCAGGGAGTTAACACCACACGAAGACCATGTGGCCATCATCTTGGTCAAATAACAAAAAAATGTAGGCAGCCCAGACCCCTTCCTCACATGTTCCTTCATTATCCTATGCATTTCCCCTTTCCTCAAAGCAACCACTATCCTGAATTATAACAGTATAGTTTAGTCTTGAGCTTTAAAAGCTAATATACAATGTTTTGCATTTGTGTCAACATTGTTTTTGTTGAATTCACCTACTTTGTTGTATGTTATCGTAGTCCACTTATTTTTATTTCTATTGAACATTCTGTTGTAAGATAACATAATTTACTACCTACTCTATCCTTATTGGGCATATAGTTGTTTCTAGTTTTGAGCTTCTAGCCTGCTGTGAACTCTATGGTACATATGTGGGGAGCATTTTGTTGAATATACATCTGGGGATACATTTGCAATTATTATTTATTAAATTTCAATGTTTCTAGTGGATGTAGCTTTTATTTCACATTTCCCAGAAACTTCTAAAATGGTATACCATTTCTTGTGTGTATTGCCCTCTTACATACATTTTTCTATAAAGTATCTTTTCAAGTTTCTTGCCCATTTTTTCTATTGTTCATCAGTGAGGGATCTTCACATATTCTGGATATGACTCCTTAGTTGGTTATATATACTGCAACTATATTTTCACATTCTGTGCTTGCCTCTTAACTCTATTAATGGTAGCTTCGAGGAGCTGAGGTTCTTAATTTTAATATGGTTCTATTTATAAATTTTTGCACTTATTATTGGTGCTTTCTAGGTATAATGCTATAAGAAAACATTTCTTGACACTTTGTTGGTGGTGCAGTGGTTAAGAATATGCCTTGCAATGCAAGGGATGCAGGTTCAATCCCTGGTTGGGTAACTAAGAACCCACATGCCACAGAACAACTTGGCCTGGGCACCTCAACTACTGAGCCCATGACACAATGAAGATCCTGAGTGCCACACTAAGACCCCACACAGTCAGATAAAGAAGTATTAAATGACATTGTACAAGAGACAGGGAGCAAGACCAACCCCAAGAAAAAGAAATGCAAAAAAGCAAAATGGCTGTCTGAAGAGGCCTTACAAATAGCTGTGAAAAGAAGAGAAGCAAAAGGCAAAGGAGAAAAGGAAAGATATACCCATTTGAATGCAGAGTTCCAAAGAATAGCAAGGAGAGATAAGAAAGCCTTCCTCAGTGATCAGTGCAAACAAATAGAGGAAAACAATAGACTGGGGAAGACTAGAGATCTCTTCAAGAAAATTAGAGATACCAAGGTAACATTTCATGCAAAGATGGGCTCAATAAAGGACAGAAATGGTCTGGACCTAACAGAAGCAGAAGATATTAAGAAGAGGTGGCAAGGATACACAGAAGAACTTTACAAAAAAGATCTTCACTACCCAGATAATCACGATGGTATGATCACTCACCTAGAACCAGACATCCTGGAATGTGAAGTCAAGTGGGCCTTAAGAAGCATCATTATGAACAAAGTTAGTGGAGGTGATGGAATTCCAGCTGAGCTATTTCAAATCCTAAAAGATGATGCTGTGAAAGTGCTGCACTCAATATGCCAGCAAATTTGGAAAACTCAGCAGTGGCCACAGGACTGGAAAAGGTCAGTTTTCATTCCAATCCCAAAGAAAGGCAATGCCAAAGAATTCTCAAACTACCACACAGTTCCACTCATCTCACATGCTAGCAAAGTAATGCTCAAAATTCTCCAAGGCTTCAGCAATACTGAACTGTGAACTTCCAGATGTTCAAGCTGGATTTAGAAAAAGCATAGGAACCAGAGATCAAATTGCCAACATCAGCTGGATCATGGGAAAGCAATAGAGTTCCAGAAAAACATCTACTTCTGCTTTATTGACTATGCCATAGCCTTTGACTGTGTGGATCACAATAAACTGTGGAAAATTCTTAAAGAGATGGGAATACCAGATCACCTGACCTGCCTCTTGAGAAACCTATATGCAGGTCAGGAAGCAACAGTTAGAACTGGACATGGAACAACAGACTGGTTCCAAATAGGAAAAGGAGTACGTCAAGGCTGTATATTGTCACCCTGCTTATTTAACTTATATGCAGAGTACATCATGAGAAACACTGGGCTGGAAGAAGCACAAGCTGGAATCAAGATTGCTGGGAGAAATATCAATAACCTCAGATATGCTGATGACACCACCCTTAAGGCAGAAAGTGAAGAGGAACTAAAAAGGCTCTTGATGAAAGTAGAAGAGGAGAGTGAAAAAGTAGGCTTAAAGCTCAACATTCAGAAAACTAAGATCATGGCATCTGGTCTCATCACTTCATGGGAAATAGATGGGGAAACAGTGTCAGACTTTATTTTTTGGGGCTCCAAAATCACTGCAGATGGTGACTGCAGCCATGAAATAAAAAGACGCTTGCTCTTTGGAAGAAAAGTTATGACCAATTTAGACAACATATTCAAAAGTAGAGACATTACTTTGCCAACAAAGGTTCATCTCGTCAAGGCTATAGTTTTTCCAGTAGTCATGTGTGGATGTGAGAGTTGAACTGTAAAGAAAGCTGAGTGAAGAAGAATTGATGCTTTTGAACTGTGGTGTTGAAGACTCTTGAGAGTCCCTTGGACTGCAAGGAGATCCAACCAGTCTATCCTAAAGGAGATCTGTCTTGGGTGTTCGCTGAAAGGACTGATGTTGAAGCTGAAACTCCAATACTTTGGCCACCTGATGCGAAGAGCTGACTCATTTGAAAAGACCCTGATGCTGGGAAAGATTGAGGACAGGAGGAGAAGGGGATGACAGAGGATGAGATGGTTGGATGATGTCATGGACTCAATGGATGTGAGCTTGAGTGAACTCCGGGAGTTGGTGATGGACAGGGAGGCCTGGTGTGCCGCGGTTTATGGGGTCGCCAAGAGTTGGACACAACTGAGGGACTGAATTGAACTGAAAAAGAAAACACTTCTTATATACCTGATTTTAAAGGTATTATTTCTAAAAGTTGTATTGATGGTTTCTCATATTTAGATTTATGATTGACCTGGAATTAAGTATGGTGTAAGATCAGGTCAAAATTGATTTTGTTTTTCATTTCAAAAATCTAATTTTCTCAGCACTACCTACTAAAAAGACCATTCCTTGTCCAGACTTCTGAAGTGCCACATTAGGCTTAAAATGAATATCTATATATGATTGTGTTGGCTTCTTGATCTGAATTTCATTTTACTAGTCTATGTATTTCCTTTTTCATCAATACCATATTGTCTAATTAATTTTGCACACACACCCATATTTTCTTAGCAACATATATTTGTTAAATATCACTATACTCTTATTATGTCTTCAAAGCAATATCCATTCAAATCTTTCCATGTGTTTATCATTTTTATTGCTTGTCATTCCTTCATGGATTTCTGAGCTTCCATCTGGTTTCATTTCCCTCTGTCTGAAAAACACTTTTTAAGGTTTCCTTTACTGCAAGTCTGCTGGCGCTAAATTTTCTCAGTTTTTCTTTGTCAGAAAATATCTTTGTTGTTCCTTCACTTTTGAAGAATGTGTTCTTTGGGGGTTGCATTCTGTGTCGACAGTTATTTTCTCTCTGTACTTTGAAGCTATAAGCTCTGTGTCTTCTGTTATTTCTGTTCAAAAATCTCCTGCAGTCTATTCTGATCCTGTCAGATTAATCTCTTTTTGCCCCTGCTGCAGTTGTAAGATTTTATTTTATTTATTTTTTTTGTTTGCAACCTTTTAAAATGATGTACCTTTTTTACAAAAAATTATACTGCTTGTGGCTCACAGTGCTTCTTGAGTCTGTTCTTAATTTTCATACATTTTGGAAAAATTTCAACCTTTTTTTCCAAATATTACATCTGCTCTATTTTGCTTTCCCTGTGGGATTTTAATTACATGATATTAGATCGCTTCTTTCCTTCTTTCTCTTCTCTATTTTCATGCATATATTTTCTACTTGTTCTGTTTAAATATTTTCTTCTTCCTGAATTCCAGTTCAATACTATTCTTTTGAGGTCTGTTGAATCTGCTGCTAAAGTTACCTTTTTTTGATTCTTATATTTTTCAGGTTTAAAATTATCTTGTTTTATAGCTTTCCATATTCTTTTGAAATTCTTAATTTTAACTGTGTATCAATTTTCTCTTATAATTCTTACCTTTCTTTTTTATTTGTGTGATAGTGTCTATTTCATGAACACTTTTTTGATTAAATGCTGAATTTCATATGTTAAAATATTTCTAAAAAATTAGTGAGGATGATTTTTTTCTTCAGGGAGAATGTATTCTTGCTTCCGGTAGATATCTAAGAATATTAGCAATCAGAATCATCTAATCCAATTTCAGGGACTGAAATAATTAAACTTTATCTATTTCAGAGTTGGTTTTATTCTTATGGTATCAGATTAGATCAGTCGCTCAGTCGTGTCCGACTCTTTGCGACCCCATGAATCACAGCACACCAGGCCTCCCTGTCCATCACCAACTCCCGGAGTTCACTCAGACTCACGTCCATCGAGTCGGTGATGCCATCCAGCCATCTCATCCTCTGTTGTCCCCTTCTCCTCCTGCCCCCAATCCCTCCCAGCATCAGAGTCTTTTCCAATGAGTCAACTCTTCGCATGAGGTGGCCAAAGTACTGGAGTTTCAGCTTTAGCATCATTCCTTCCAAAGAAATCCCAAGGCTGATCTCCTTCAGAATGGACTGGTTGAATCTCCTTGCAGTGGTTTTTATTTTCCAAGACCAAAGTATGCGTGGTTTTTCTAGGATAAATCCTTCTTTGTTAGACCTATCTCCTTACATTTGTCCCTATAGACCAGAAAGAATATTGAATGAGCTTTGAGTTTCTCAGCCCTTCACATGACTCATCCTGAATGGCAAGTGACCTTGGGATAAACGATGACTCAGTGTTTTCTTCTTCTCCTGGATCATATGCCACAATATTTTATTGTCCTATTAGTTCTATCTTGCTTTCAGAAAACCTTCTTTTATATTTTTTCTAGGTTTCATGATTTATTTATTTTTAAAATTTTTGTTTATTTTATTTCCTGCTGTGCTGAGTCTTGGTTGCTGCCCAGACTTTACTCTAGTTGTGGGAGCAGGGGCTATTCGCTAGTTGCGGTACGTGGGCTTCTCATTGCAGTGGCTTCTGTTGTTGCAGAGCACCGGCTCTAGGTGCATGGGTTTCAGTAGTTGCAGCACATGGGCTCAACAGTTGCAATTCCTGGGCTCTAGAGCACAGGCTCAGTAGCTGTGGTACATGGCCTTAGTTGCTCTATGGCATGTGGAATCTTCCGGGCTCAGGGATCAAACCTGTGTCTCCTGCATTGGCAGGTGGATTCTTTACCACTGAGCCACCGGGGAAGCCCCATGATTTATTTTTAATAGGGAAACTGTCTAATTCTCTTTCTCTTGAAACTAAATTACTTATTCCTAGAATTCTTTTAGACAGTAGGAAGAAAAGTCATTCATTTTATACAAAGATGGGAGAGGAAATGCCGGAGGTTTGAGGATCAAGAAAAAGGTGTGAAGGAGTCAATTACCACATTAAAAGCATAAATGGGCTGAGGAATTACAGTTTGGTTCCTGGGTATTATTAAGAACATGATTGGTGTTATGGCTATTAATTCAAAGTGGTATGAAGAAGTGTGGTTGTGTCTTCCTTTTATGTTCTGTTGTTACGCAGCTGCAAAGGGCATAGGTTATTATATCCAGGTTGGTGGTTTTGTCAAACAAGTCCAACAGAAACTGTGATGGGCAAGGAGATTGGGTGTCTGTGCTGAGGAGTGAGTGAAATGACGAATTTAATCCAGAAACAGAAGGAACAAAGGAGATCATGGAGGAGGGAGACACTGAGTAGTGATGGGATCAGTGGGCTCAAAGTCCCAATGGGATAGAAAAGCCATTGGCATGTGAGCTGGAAACAGATGGAGTTCCTGGAGTTGAGGCAGCAGATAAAGTCCCTGAGATAAGGTGGAGGTCAAATTGCAGAAGAGTCCAAAGACCGAGGGCCAAAATATCGGAAGGATTCCTATATGCTTATTGAAATGGTCAAGAATTATGGCAAGAGTATCAAGTGGGCCATGAAAGTGAGAAGAAATGAGTAGGGACCTGTGTGTTGGTTGGTCACAGGAACAATAAGTAGTGGGTGATACAGTCTCGTTGGGCTCTGAGCAGGGAGTATGGTCTGGGAGCATCAGTGAGGTCAGGCTGGACAACTGCTTCATGTCCTGGTGGCTCCGACAGTAAAGAATCTGCCCTCAATGCGGGATACCCAAGTTAGATTCCTGGATCAGGAAGTTCCCTTGAAGAAGGGAATAGCTTATCCACTCCAGTATTCTTGCCTGAAGAATCTCATGGACAGAGGAACGTGGAGGGCTGCAGTCCATGGTTCTGCAGAGTTGGATACAACTGAGCGATGAACACACCACTTGAGGAAGTTGAAGTGGAGAATGTCTACAGGGGAGAATCAGATTGCATAAGAAGGAAGGCCTCTTTAGAGAAGAATTTGAGGACATGCAATCTTTTTGTGATGAACCATAGATTTCAGGAGATGCAACAAGCTTACCTATGACTACACTGAAAAGCTATTGTTAGGAATAAGTAAGAAAATACATGTGAGAGGATCAAGCAGAGTGCCTTGCCTACATAATGGTTAAATGTAGAGTACCTTCACTCTAGTAAAACACTGTTTAGGATGTGTTCAGAGAGGAGGGTTTGGGCAATTTCTTTAGACTTCTTTTTTTATATATAATTTTATTTATTTATTTTTGACTGTGTGGGTCTTCGTTGCTGCTTGAGTTTTTCTCTCGTTTTGGTGAGTAGGTTCTATGCTCTAGTTGCGGTGTGCAGGCCTCTCATTGAAGTGGCTCCTTGAGAGGGTAACAGGCAGGAAGGCCAGGGGTCTCCAAATAGAGGAAATAGCCTGCAAGTGTCAGACATTTTTATCTCTCTTAAGCGGCAGGAGGAAACAAACTAGCAATATTTTTTCCTTCTCTATACAAGTTTAAAGGGAGGTTTCTCTTAAAATATTGTGTTGCCATAATGACACCCGGTTTCGCCTGAAGTTAGCTATTCTCGAGTCTAGAGATAACCAATGCCTTTTTCTTATGGAAATGTTTGTCTTAAGCTATGCTAATGTGCTATGCCTTTACCCCAAAACTCTGTCTCCAAGTCGGTTCCGCCTCTTGGCCCAGAACCTACTTGACAAACCAGTATGGATATTGTTCCCCTAATCTATGTAAATGAAACTATTTGTATGGTGGTCTGCCCTTCTTCAAGATTCAAGTTAATCATTTTATGGCCCAGGATAAACCATTTATCCCAAAATGCATCTTATGGGTGAGGGGCCTGGTGCCATTCTGAATTTTAAGACATTCCTTTCTTTCATTAACAGACTGCTAGTGACTATATAACATCCAGCTAAAGACTAGCAGGGGGGTACTCTTTCTGCCCCCTTCTGATGCCTATGTCAGAAGCTTTCTCTATCTCCTTTATACTTCAATAAAACTTTATTACACAAAAGCTCTGAGCGATCAAGCCTCGTCTCTGGCCCCGGATTGAATTCTTCTCCTCCGGGGGCCAAGAATCCCGGTGTATTCGCGTGATTCAACAACAACCTTTCATCTTGGGGGCTCGTCCGGGATCCTTCAGGACAAGGTAAGGATGCTTGGAGCTTTAGTTCTTTGTTCTCTTAGCGAACACGTTTTCTGCTGTGCTTTACTAACTCAACCGTGTGCTTGTGTGAATGAATGGCATGCCCTGCGTGAAACAAGTAAGGAGCCCTGCTCTGCGGTTCCATGGTGATCTCACACGGCTTATGACAGAAACCTGTCGGGGCGTTATACCGACCTGCCAATGCCAAGAGGCACCCAATGTCTCCTTCGGGAACCTACCAGAAATGAGCAAAGCGTGTGGACCGAACTCTCCTTTCTCGGTCAAACTTTTCGGTCTCTTTGACCATTTCATAACTCCTTGGGAATTAGAAGTACTAACCTAATCTATCGGATCATAGACTTTCAAGGGACTTGTGATCTATACTGTTACTGTGTACTGTGGCTTAGGTCCCAAACTTGGATTGGTAGTCAAGAAAGTGTCTAGCCTCGCTAGGAATCGAAAGTTCAGAAGCTAGATGGAGCTCTAGCTCCCAAAACATCTCTGAGGTTAAAGGTTACTCAGATTGGGACTGCGATGGGTTTTTTTCCTTTGGTAATGCCGGCTCTTAGTGGATCAGAGGAGGCTGTTATACTGGTGTGGTGATGCTTGGAAAGAACATCTCAGTTTTATGTTCGCGTCGGTCTTATTGTCGTCAGGAAATACTCAGGGTCGTGCACAGGCACTCAGGTGACGAATGTTTCCCACAATGGTCTTAGCTTGGGAGGCATTCCGGAAGGTTACTCTGATTCACCCCGGGTGACATCAGAGGCAAGCAAGGTTAAGGGTGAAGAGCTGGACGTCAAGTAGGGATGCTATCAAGTCTACCCCTGGTACATCCCCACCCCATCTCGGTGGTAGAACCGGGAGGGACGAGTACGGCCCCTGCGTCGGTAAGGGACAGACTAAGTCCGACCAGGAAGGAAAAGCTTTTGGTGTAACGTCTGTCTACACCCCCATCTAGAGCAGGGAGGGACGCCTCCGGTAGAAAAAATGGCGCTGGTCGCTTTTTTTTCTCTCTTACAGATGGGAGCTAACAATTCCAGCCTCACTCCTTTGAACTGTATCCTGAAAAACTGAGATAGATTTGATCCCCAGGGCTTAAAGAAGACACACCTGGTCTTCCTATGTGATACTGCATGGCCACGGTATCCATTGGAGGACGGCGAACGGTGGCCAGTTGGAGGGTCTCTTAAGTATAATACTGTTCTACAATTAGACCGGTTCTGTAAAGAACAAGGGAAATGGGTAGAAGTAACATATGTGTTGCCCTTTTTCTCTCTGCGAAATATGCCAGACTTATGTCCTAAGGGTATAGATTTGGGTGTGAAATCTTCAGCTCCTCCCTATCCTCTTCCTTTGCCCCCGTACCTGGGACTCCAAACTGGGATTCAAACTGCCCACATGGAGGTCCAAACAACTCCTGTCTCAGTACGACCTCAGACTACTCTGGTTTCAGTAGAAACTCAGACCATCGAAGTAAGCGATGAGATGGAGGACAGGAGACAAAGAGAAGAGGAAAAACAGGTTTCTCCAATCTATCCCTGGGATCATATGCGCAGAGCAGCCAGAGAGACTGAGGAACAGCCACACAAGCTGTTGCCTCTTTATGAAACACCCACCGGGAGAAATAATCAGTCTGTGAGAGTTAATAAGCCTTTTTCTTATCAAAAAATACAAAGAATCAAGGAGGATCTGGGAGACTATTTAGAGGACCCAGAAAAATATATCAGAGCTTTTAAAGGTGTTACTTTGCTTTATGATCTCACTTGGAAAGATGTGATGTATATCTTGGGACAAACGCTGACTCCTGAGTCAAAGACTCGAGTTTTGAGAAAAGCGGTTGCTTATGGAGATGAGTGCCTTGGTAATGAATCAGTAGAGAAGAGGGAGAACGAGATAGCGGCCCTCCCCACTGGGAATCAGGAGTTCCCAACTATAGAACCAGACTGGGACTACAACACAGCTAAAGGAAGATGGGATCAGAGTCATTTTGTTAGATGTATTCTTGAGGGACTTAGGCAGGCGCGTTCTAAGCCTTTAAACTATGGCAAATTGGCAGATATAGAACAGGAAGAGAAAGAAGCTCCTGGTAAATTCCTAGATAGACTGAGAGAAGGCCTTCGCAGATTCACTGAGATTGATCCCGAAAGTGAAGAGGGAAAAGTGATCTTAAAGGATAGATTTCTCACTCAGTCGGCTCCAGATATCCGCCGTAAGCTATTAAAACAGGCGTATGGACCAAATCAGTCTTTAGATACTCTGTTAGAACTGGCTCGGACAGTCTATTATGGTAGGAAATATGAGGAAAAGAAAGAAAGGCAAAAAAAGACAAAGGAAAAGGCAGAAGCCTTCGCCATGGCTATAAAAAACGTTCTTAAACAGCCTGAGAAAAATGCCCAGAGGGGCCCAGGTGAAAAGGGATGGGCTTGCTACTGCTGTGGAAAGGAGGGGCACCTCAAGCGGGATTGCCCTCAGGCATCTAAGCCGCCCCCGGCTCCATGTCCGGTCTGCAAAGGACCACACTGGAAGAGAGACTGCCCCCAGAGGCGTAGGTCTCCGGGGTCGGACTCTCAAGACAATCAGGACTGAAGGTGCCCGGGGGTCCCCACACAAGCTCCCATCCTAATTACACCTGAGGAACCCCGGGTATTAATAGTTGTGGGGGGCCAATCCGTCGATTTCCTTTTAGATACTGGGGCAACTTATTCTGTGCTTACTGAAGCCCCTGGCCCACTTTCTTCCCGATCCGCTTCCGTAATGGGACTGTCTGGACAAGCCAAAAGTTTATTATTTCAGTTATTCTTTATCTTGCAACTGGGATTCTGTGCTGTTTTCACACGAGTTTCTGATTGTGCCAGAATCTCCCTCACCCCTTTTGGGAAGAGATATACTGAGCAAGGTCCATGCCTCTGTTTTCATGAATATGGAGCCCTCCCTTTCTCTCCGTTTAGTTGAACAAAATGTAAATCCTAGAGTATGGGCTGATGGAAAATCTGTGGGTCGAGCACAAAATGCTATTCCTGTAGTTGTTAAGCTCAAAGACCCACACGTATTTCCACATAAGAAGCAGTATCCACTGAAACCTGAAGTTAAAGAAGGGTTAAAACCCATCATCGAAAATTTAAAAAAACAGGGACTATTAATTCCCTGTAACAGTCCTTGCAACACTCCTATTTTGGGTATAAAGAAATCAAATGGTAAATGGAGACTAGTTCAAGATTTACAAATAATAAATGAGGTTGTAGTTCCTTTACACCCCGTGGTGCCTAATCCTTATACTCTATTGTCTGAAATTCCTGAACGGGCCAAATATTTCTCAGTAATTGATTTAAAAGATGCCTTCTATTCAGTGCCTTTGGCGGAAAAAAGTCAATTCCTATTTGCCTTTGAAGACCCTACGCAGCCAGCTTCTCAGTTAACCTGGACAGTTTTGCCCCAGGGATTTCGTGACAGTCCTCACTTATTCGGACAAAGTTTGTCACGGGATTTACAAAACTTTAACAGCTCTGAAGCAGTGGTGTTACAATATGTAGATGATATTTTGCTCTGTGCTGAGACAGAGAAAGCTTGTTCGCGAGCCTCAGAAGATTTCTTAAACTTTCTGGCAGGCTGTGGTTACAAGGCATCAAGAGAAAAGGCTCAGCTTTGTCAACAATCGGTTAGATATCTGGGCCTAATCATATCAGAAGGGACTAGGGCCATAGGCCCTGAGAGAATTAAACCTATACTAAATCACCCCCTACCTATGACTTTAAGACAATTGAGAGGATTTTTGGGAATCACAGGTTACTGTCGCATTTGGATTCCGGGTTATGGGGAACTTGCCCGGCCTTTATATAAACTTATAGCTGAAACTCAGCAGGCCCAAACTGACAAACTGGTTTGGTCTCCAGAAACTCAAAAGGCTTTTAAGGTTCTTCAGACTGCTCTCCTGCAAGCTCCAGCTCTGAGCTTGCCCACAGGGTCAGAATTTAATTTGTTTGTCACTGAAAAAAAAGGTGTGGCATTGAGAGTTTTGACACAACCCCGAGGGCCTCACCAACAACCTATTGCTTATCTAAGCAGAGAATTAGATGTAGTTTCATGTGGGTGGCCCCACTGCCTAAGAGTAATTGGGGCAGCGGCTTTATTAGCACCTGAAGCTTTAAAAATAATTAATGGACGAAACCTTACTGTACTGACTTCTCATGATGTGAGTGGAATCTTAAATTCTAAGGTTAATATTTGGATGACAGACAGTAGGCTTCTTAAGTATCAGTCATTGTTGTTAGAAGGACCAGTAACTAAGCTTAAAGTTTGTGGAAATTTAAATCCTGCCACTTTCCTTCCTGAGAAGGAAAATGGAACACCTGATCACGATTGTTCTCAATTCCTAACTTTAAACTATGCAGCTCGGGAGGATCTAAAGGATACCCCATTAGACAATCCTGACATGGAAATATTTACAGATAGCAGTTCTTTTGTTCAGGATAGAAAGCGTAAAGCAGGTTACGCCGTGGTGACTGCTGAACAGGTTTTAGAAGCAAAATCTCTCCCCCAGGAAACTAGTGCTCAGTTAGCGGAGCTTGTGGCCCTGACCCGAGCTCTAGAGTTAAGCAAAGGGCAGCGGGTAAATATCTATACAGATTCTAAGTATGCTTATTTGACTTTACATGCTCATGCTGCAATGTAGAAAGAGAGACACTTTAAAACAGCAACAGGAGAACCTATTAAGCATTTCAGAGAGATCGAGAGACTTTTAACTGCTATATATTGTCCTAAAGAAGTAGCTGTTATGCACTGCAAAGGGCACAGCAGGGATGGGAGTAAAATAGCCGAAGGTAATCATCTGGCTGACTGTCAAGCCAGAAAAGCGGCACTTTACGAAACCCCTTCACTACAGACGCCTTTGATCTGGACAGGTCCTGTGGAACAAGAAAGACCACAATATACTGAAGAAAAATTAGAAAGATATGAAAAACGAGGAGCAAAGATTACTGATAAAGGATGGTTACAGTCCGAGGATGGACGATTAATAATTCCTGAAAATGCTCAGTGAAAAATTCTTAAGGGTTTACATCAGAGTTTTCATTTGGGTGCTGAGAGTACTTACCAAATGGTTTCTCGTTTGTTTGAAGGTAAAAATGTAATGAAAACTTTAAAAAATATTATCAAAAGGTGTGAGATTTGTCAAAAAAATAACCCAAAGACTGAAAAGCTAGCAAAATCTGGATTACAACGAAGTGGGAAGTATCCTGGAGAGGATTGGAAAATTGATTTTACTCATATGCCAAAAGCTAATGGATATTCTTGCTTACAAGTTTGGGTAGATACCTTTACTGGATGGATTGAGGCTTTTCCCTGTCGTAGTGAACAGGCTAAGGAGGTTATAAAGATTTTAATTCATGAAATTATCCCCAGGTTTGGGCTGCCACGGAGCCTTCAGAGTGACAATGGCTCCGCCTTTAAAGCTGCTGTAACTCAGGGGGTATCTAAAGCTCTAGAAATAAAATATCACTTACACTGTTCCTGGAGACCCCAATCCTCCGGAAAAGTTGAAAAAGCTAATGACATTATCAAAAGGCATCTGCGCAAATTAACTCAAGAGACGCAAGACAAATGGATTAAAGTCCTACCCATAGCTTTAATGAGGGCTCGAACTACTCCCAAAAAAGAGGGACTGTCCCCCTTTGAATGTATTTATGGAAGGCCTTTCTTACGCACAGACATTGTTATAGACCCTGAAGCCTTGGAATTAACTAATTATGTAACTCAGCTCTCAGCTTTTCAACAGACATTAACAGAACTCCAGGAGAAGACTCCTGACCCAGCCTCCGAGTCAAGCAGGCCTCTATTTGAGCCAGGAACCGAGGTCCTCATAAAAACAGTGGGATCTGGGGGGCCATCCCTCGAGCCTCTCTGGGAAGGTCCTTACCAGGTTATTCTTTCCTCTCCCACAGCTGTCAAAGTGCCAGGAATTGATTCGTGGGTACATCATACTCGAGTTAAGAGGTGGCACCCTGACCAAAATTAAGTGACTTCATTTTATGTCTTTACTTTCTATGCTCTGACTTTGTACCTTTTAGATGGGCCTGATAACCTATGTGAGCTTACTTCTGCTGACTCCAAATATCCTGAGTCTGCCGTTAGATCCTCAAGACAATGTCTTCCTGTCCTGGGCTCACTCCTATGCTGCATTCCACAATCGGTCTAACTGCTGGGTCTGCGGAGCGCTCCCCTCTTCGTCAGTGGAAGGCTTCCCGTGGTGGACATCCCCACTTCAAGGAAAAGACTTTCTCCAAGTCTGTAAATACCTTCGACAACAATCACATGCGATGCCTCTTCGTCATCTGATGACATCTACCAACCCTAAAATGGACTGGTGCAACACTTTGTACTCTAACTATGGACATAATGTGACTTTTAATTTTGATTATACATTGTCTCGGTTCAATGACTATTTTGCTACATATAAGGTAAATAGGTCTAGATCTAATGGCTTTTTACCTGACGTTTATCAAATCTGGGATGAGGTTACATGGCTAACTCCTGAAAAAGGACGTTTAATATCTACTGCCTTTATATGCTGGGAACAAACAGAGCCGTCCCCAAAAGTTAGCCAACAACTTAATTACAATGATTGGAAACAAATGGGATATTTGTCTCAGGAAACATGCAATGTAATCATTCCTGTGTTTTCCAATCCCAGTTCCGGTTCTCCCTTTGTCTGGCCAGGCACAAATTGGGACTGGATATCTCAGTCGCGCTGGCTTGCTCCAAACGGGACTTATTGGATATGTGGCTCTTACCTATGGGCACGGCTCCCCCCTGGTTGGATAGGGAGGTGCACCCTGGGTCTAGCCTTTACTCATGGCTTTATATTTTCAGAGCTTCCAGAAAAGCCTGCTAATTTACCCCACCTTAGAACTCGGTGGGCAAGGTCTGTATTTTATTGGTATGATTATTTGGCTGCAGCGTTTGTTCCCTCTTTGGGAACTACAGATGTTATGTTACGAGTGGATGCTTTGACTAATTTTACTCAACAGGCATTACAAGATTCTCAAAAGGCTATTTCAGCTCTTAATGCTGAACAAGCACAAATTAGAAAGGTGGTTTTACAAAACAGATTGGCTCTAGACATTCTGACAGCTGCACAAGGAGGAACTTGTGCCATTATTCATACCCAATGCTGTACATATATACCTGATATGAGCACGAATGTTACTCATTTTACTAACCACATGAACAGGATGATTAGGGCCATGGACACTCCTGAAGCCTCAATTGCTTCACTTTGGAAAACGTTAACTAATTCCCCATGGTGGACAACTATCTTAATTACGATAATTCTGGTTGTTTTGTTCTTGCTGTTTGCTCCCTGCATCTGTAATTGTATAACTGGATTTGTTTCTAGCCGCATGAAAGCTTTTAAGTTACAAATGGTTGCTCAAACTCCTGCTACTACTGTAGCTACCTCCAGCTACTATTTGGGGCCCCTGGATCAGATATCCTCAATATGAGGATTAGGAGAATATGTTGCCTCACCAATTTAGGGACAACGCCCCTTGTCAGCTCGGAAGTAGTTATGGAATGAGAACGACGCCCCTTTTCCCTAGGCAACATAATTCTCCTAAAAGAAAAGGGGGGAATGAGAGGGTAACAGGCAGGAAGGCCAGGGGTCTCCAAATAGAGGAAATAGCCTGCAAGTGTCAGACATTTTTATCTCTCTTAAGCGGCAGGAGGAAACAAACTAGCAATATTTTTTCCTTCTCTATACAAATTTAAAGGGAGGTTTCTCTTAAAATATTGTGTTGCCATAATGACACCCGGTTTCGCCTGAAGTTAGCTATTCTCGAGTCTAGAGATAACCAATGCCTTTTTCTTATGGAAATGTTTGTCTTAAGCTATGCTAATGTGCTATGCCTTTACCCCAAAACTCTGTCTCCAAGTCGGTTCCGCCTCTTGGCCCAGAACCTACTTGACAAACCAGTATGGATATTGTTCCCCTAATCTATGTAAATGAAACTATTTGTATGGTGGTCTGCCCTTCTTCAAGATTCAAGTTAATCATTTTATGGCCCAGGATAAACCATTTATCCCAAAATGCATCTTATGGGTGAGGGGCCTGGTGCCATTCTGAATTTTAAGACATTCCTTTCTTTCATTAACAGACTGCTAGTGACTATATAACATCCAGCTAAAGACTAGCAGGGGGGTACTCTTTCTGCCCCCTTCTGATGCCTATGTCAGAAGCTTTCTCTATCTCCTTTATACTTCAATAAAACTTTATTACACAAAAGCTCTGAGCGATCAAGCCTCGTCTCTGGCCCCGGATTGAATTCTTCTCCTCCGGGGGCCAAGAATCCCGGTGTATTCGCGTGATTCAACAACAACCTTTCATCCTCTTGTTGTGGAGCATGGACTCTCAGGTACCTGGGGTTCAGTAGGTGTGGTAGGTGTGGCACCTGAGCTCAATAGTTGCAGATTCTGGGATCCAGAGCACAAACTCAATAGTTGTGATGCGAGCGCTTGTTGCTCCACAGCGTGTGGGGTCTTTCTGGATCAGGCATAGAACTTGTGTCTCCTGCACTGACAGGCAGAATCTTTACTATTGAGGCTTTGGGAAGCCTTAGACTTCTTGATACTAAGACTAGTTAAATATGTGCTCTTTCTACACACAATGCACTGTGTAATTTGGTAGCAAATGACAAAAACATGGCTACATGGCTCAATTTATTATTTATTAACTCAAACACAAACAGGTCTTATGGTAGAGTGACTTCATGTTTTAACTAAAGGGTCAACGTCATCGTCAAAGTCACAGCTTCCTAGTTTCTTTCTCTTCTGCCATGTTTAGCATTTGCTTTCTTGTTTTCCTGTTTGGCTGCTGCACCACTCATCCCAACCAGGGACAGAATCAGTGCCACCTGCATTGAAAGCACTGAGTCTTAACCACTGGACCATCAGGAAAGTCCCAATGTTCAGCATTTTGGATTTTTTCTTATGCCATCTCTCTTCATTAACGGAGGATAGCTAGTCAATTGCCTTTTCATATTTTTCATGGGGTTCTCTGCAAGGTTCTCTGCTATGAAATCAAACCAATCAATCCCAAAGGAAATCAACCTTGTATATTCATCGGAAGGACTAATGCTGAAGTTGAAGCTCCAATACTTTGGCTACCTGATGCAAAGAGCTGACTCACTGAAAAAGACCCTGATGCTGGAAAAGATTGAGGGCAAGAGGAGAAGAGGGTGACAGAGGACGAGATGGTTGGATGGCATCACCAACTCAACAGACATGAGTTTGAGCAAACTCTGGGAGATAGTGAAGGACAGAGAAGCCTGGTGTGCTGCAATTCATGGGGTCACGAAGAATCGGACATGACTTGGCAACTGAACGGCAGCAAAGTCAATTGCAATCCCACACTCAGGTAATCTAGAGGAATATGAAGGGATATTTCCTGATGTGTGTGACTTTTTCACAGTGAGGAGAACTTTTTACAGTAACTTCATTTTAAGTCTCACTGTTTAAAATGTCATCCCTGTGTTTACACATAAACCAATTACTGCCAAGGCGATGAGACCACCATTGGCCTCATCAAGTTGGCTCAATTCAAGTTGGATCTATTTTCTGAAGCTGCCTCCTCCTTCCCTGAAGGACATGGAAGAAATATGTGAATAAAATCAGGACTTTGTTAGTAAAGAAGAAGTACGCCATTTCACTTTTCTTCCTTTTTCAAGTGCATGCATGTTGTCACTTCAGTCGTGCCTCTCTGTGACCCCATGGACTGTAGCCTGCCAGGCTCCTTTGTCCATAGGATTTCCAGACAGGAATACTGGAGTGGGTTGTCATGCCTTCCATCAGGGGGTCTTCTCCAATCAGGGATTGAAGCCACGTCTTTTATGTCTCAAGTAGTAGTTTCTAATATTATTAGTCAATTTTAATTACCTTTTGACCCTAAACTTGCTGTCATTATTCTCATGCGTGAAAATATGCAGAGATAATATAAAAATATACTAGAATATATTAATTTTCCATTGCTGTATATCAAATCATCACAAATTTATCTTCTTAGAGCAATAGGTGATTATGATGTGGGGACTTTATTCAGACCCTGATTCAAACAAAACAGCTACAAACACATTTGGAGATGATGCAGGAAGTTTGAATGGGTACCAGGTATTAGATGACTTTAAGGTATTATGGTAATTCTGTTAGGTTTAATAACAGCAATGAGCCTTGTAAAAGTATTTACAATTTCTAGGGGTTTGCTTGAAAATATGTCAGGGTAAAATAATGGCTGGAGCTCTATTTAATAATTCAGAGAAAGAGAAGGAGGAAGAGGAGGAAGGAAAGGAGGAAGGGAGGGAAAAGAGAGAGACTGCAGACAAAGTAAATGTGGCAAATTCTTGATAATTATTGAACCATGTGATAAGTATATATGGTAAGTCATTATCTTAGTCTTTTTTTCATATGTTTTAAATTTTTCATAATGAAACATTTTAAAATGAAATTTACCAAGCAGCCGTTAAAATTTAATGCTCTTAGGCACTTACTTCTCCACTTCAATGCCTTTTGCAAAACCTAAAAGTATAATGTAGCAGGATGTTTATTTTCCCCCTATATTTTTAATAAGAAGAGACTTAAACAATGAAATGATAAGTGTACTTAAAATAGATACCTTCCAGATCAATTTTAAAGTTACCTTCCTGTAACACTTTAAAAGTCAAATCTGAATTGTTATGAAGTCCACAGTCTTGGCATCAGTCTTGAATCAAAATTTATTTC
Organism: Bos indicus x Bos taurus; assembly: GCF_003369695.1. Taxonomy (NCBI): domain Eukaryota; kingdom Metazoa; phylum Chordata; class Mammalia; order Artiodactyla; family Bovidae; genus Bos; species Bos indicus x Bos taurus. Next base: position 26,103,904 of record NC_040089.1, on the reverse strand, counting down.
CCTTTCTCTCAGTGCCTTCAGAATAATTTTTTTAGAATTCATTTGGCAAGGTATCTGAAAGTTTGCCTTTATTTATTCATAAATCCCTGGGTTCTGCCTGCATATTTGGCAGCAAGGCCATTATGAAACTAGTTTCTGAGTAGACCCTGTCCTTTCATATATTGGAATCATTCAGAAAGACCCAGACATAAAGGGTGTTATAGAGGCAACTTAAATAAATGGATGGCGGTGGTGGTAGATGAACTAAAAAGTAATAGAAAAATGCCTCTGTGTTGGCTCCTGCCCTGGTATGAAAATGCAGATACTATTTGCATTTATAATAACTCAACCCTCCCACATTCATGGATGGATTATTGTGGCCCCGTGTTTGCCTTTTTTGGCCAGCTCCTCTGATCTCTTTGGTGAAACATGACTTCATCCTGATCAGTATAAAGCTGAATGACTATTCAATGTTGTGTCTTCAATGTCATTAGGTACACTTTTCTATTTTTTTGTTTGTTTTTTTTGAAGAAGAGTTGACAGAATTTTGTTATGAGTTGAATTGTGCAACTCCGACATCAGTATAAAGGCTTCCCTGCTGGTTCAGTTGGAAAAGAATCCACTTGCAGTGAGGGAGACCCAGGTTCCATCCCTGGGTCGGGAAGATCCTCTGGAGAAGGAAATGGCGACCCACTCCAGTATTCCTGCCTGGAGAATTTTATGGACAGAGGAGCCTGGTGGGCTATAGGCCATGGGGTCAAGAGTCTGACATGACTTAGCAACTAAACCACCACCACCACATTAATATGTTGAAGTCCTAACCTAATGCTTAAAAGTGTGACTTTATTTGGCAATAGGGTCCTTATAGATGTAATTAGTTAAAATGATGTCATTAGGATGGGCTTTCACGCAACATGCCTGGTATCCTTATAAAAGGAACACCATGTGAAGAGAAAGAGACATGCACAGAGGGAAGACAAGGTGAAGACACAGTGAGAAGGTGGCCATCCATAAGCCAGGAAGAGAGACCTCAGGAGGAACCAGACTTGCCAACACTTTACTCTCGGATGTCTAACCTCTGGAGTTGTGAGACAAGAACGTGCTGTTGTGTAAGCCACCCAGTTTGTGGTGCTCTGTTGCAACAACCCTAGAAAATGAATATAAACTCCAGACAAAGATTAGGTGCCTTTTCATTTATTTTTTTTTAATTGGAGGAAAATTTTTTAATTGGAGGAGCTTTGTAATGCTGTGTTGGTCTCTGCGTGTATCAGTGCTAATCAGTCATAAGTATGTATAAAACACCTCCCCCAGAGCCGCCCACCTCCCCCATCCTACCACTGTAGGTTATCACAGAGCACCAGAGTACCAGGCTGGGCTCCCCGTGCTCTACAGCAGCTTCTAACCAGCTATCTATTTTACACTTAATAGTGTATACATGGGCTTCCTTTGTGGCTCAGCAGTAAAGAGTCTGCTGATATGCAGGAGATGCAGAAGATGTAGGTTCACCCCCTGTGTTGAGAAGATCCCCTGGAGTAGGAAATGGCAAACCACTCCAGTATTCTTGCTAGGAATATCCCATGGACAGAGAGGCCTGGCGGGCTTCAGTCCATGGCATTGCAGAGTCAGACATGACTGAGTGACTGAGCATGCACACAGTGTCTGTATGTCCATGCTATTTCCTCCATTTGTCCCACCCTGTCCTCCCCCAGCTGTGTCCACCAGGCCACACCATGTCTGCATCTTCAATTCTTCCCTGTAAATAGGTTCATCAGTACCATTTTTCTAGATTCCATACATATGCATTAATATATTTGTTTTTCTCTTTCTGACTTACTTTACTCTGTATAACAGGCTCTAGGTTCATCTACCTCATTATGATGGACTCAAATTTGTTCCTTTTTATGGCTGAGTAATATTCCATTGTATATATGTACCACAGCTTTTTTGATCCATTCATCTGTCCATGGACATTTAGGTTGCTTCCATGTCCTTGATATTGTAAATAGTGTTGCAATGAACTTTGGGGTTCATGTGTCTTTTTGAATTGTGAGTTTTCTCAGGGTATAAGCACAGTATTGGGATTGCTGGGTCGCATAGTTTTATTCCTTTTCATTAAGGAATCACCATTGTATTTTCATTTATATTGCTGTGTTGAGTATTTTTTTTGGCTTACATGCTTCAAGCATTCTTAAAATCTACATCAGTAAAATATCTGTTGGGGTGTGTCTACAAAGCGCTAAGGAAAGGGAAATATCCATTACTTTTGTTCGATACATAACCTCTAACAACCAGGGCAGACAGATCCCCAAGGAGTTATCTGAAGTGGCTCTCCTTATTGGCCATTTCTGTTTGTCAGTTTCTACCCTTCATCATCCCAGTTAGTTTTTTTTTTTTTAATGTGGGAACTGGGGGCTATATTAAGAAGTGCTGAACACAATATTATAATAGTTTTATTTGAACTAATATTTTTATGCTATAAAATTACTTTTTAAAAGTTTAGTAGGAAGGAATAAAAATAGAAAAGCCTTCACTACATAATAAAGAAATAATAGGAAGCTTTCTCTGTAACATGAATCTTGTTTCCATTATACATTACTTGTATGACCGTGGGTAAGTCCCTGAACACTTCTGAATTTCAGTTTACTCATATGCAAAACAGATACAACTAATCATAAGAATCTTTGAGGGACAAAGTAAAATAGCTGATATAAGCTCTGAAAACATAAAACATTGTGGAAATGTAAGCCATTAAAATTATTAGATCTATGAAGGCAGATTCTGTATCTTAGTATAAACAAATACTCTTATAACACTTCTTAGCATGTTGCCTTGTAAGAAAATTCATGACTGTGAAACTGAAATAATTGCTGAAAATAGTTGTGCATTGAGAACTTAACAATTTATCCTTCCTCCAGAAGTCTGGAGAAGGAAATGGCAACCTACTCCAGTATTTTTGCCTGGGAAATCCCATGGACAGAGAGCCTGGTGGGCTACTGTCCATGAGGTCACAAAGAGTTAGATGTGACTGATCGACTGAGCACATACCAGAAGTCAACTGAAGTCAAACACAATAGCATTCTAATACTGGTGGTGATAGTCCTTCCAATACTATCTCATACCATATGCTCCTCTTCTAATGTGGCTGACGCTCCTCTCACGTGGATGATGTGTTCTCTTTCCTTGTGACTGTCCTGTGCAACAGAGGACAGTGGAAGTGATCCTGTGTGTCTTCTGAGCATCAGAAATAAAAAGATATAGCCTCATTCCTTCTCCATTTCTCTCTCTCTGATTCTCTCAGTCTCTCTCTCTCTCTTTTTGTCTTTCTTTCTATCACAGAACATATGCCCTTGGGAGTCATCCATCATGTTACAGGAAAGCCCAGGTCACATGGGAGCCAGAGGTAGATACTCCAGTCAACAGCCCAGCCCAAGTCTCTACCTGTATCAGCTGCAAGATACGCAAGTGAACAAGTGGTTACCTGATTGGAGCCACATTCTTCAAGATCCAGCTGAGATCTCAGACACCATGGAGCAGGGATGGGCTGACTTCACTGTGCCCCATTAGACTTTCTGATTCAGAGAAGCTATAAAAAATTACAAATGATGATCTTTTCAAGGAGGTTATTTGTTATGTGGCAACATAAAACCAATACATTGGTGAAACTAGATTAGACAAAGGAAACCCTCTTTATTGCACCCTCAATTAACAAGTTACCCTCTGAGTTCAAAGCAAAGAAGCTACAGAAGGATTGTGACTCATTTGGCCTTCCTTATGAATAAAAAAAGAGGAATTGGAGAGTATACTTTGTTTGAAGGGCACAGGAGAGAGAGGGGGTAAATATCCTTGTTTCCCTGGGTGATGTTGCTCCAGTTATTCTACCATGGAGAGGAGTGGACGCAGAAGCTTTTTGCTTTTTTGCTTGAAAAGCATGTTCCCAATCCTGAACCCCCTCCCACCTCCCTCCCCATACCATCCCTCTGGGTGTATGGCAAAACCAATACAATACTGTAAAGTGATTAGCTTCCAATTAAAATAAATAAATTTAAATTAAAAAAGAAAAGCATGAAGTGTTAACTTCTAGACATGTGAATTGCTATAGAAAATGGGCTCAGTGTCCACCAATAGAGAACATGTATAATTAAAAACTCAGAAAACATGAAGCAATTATTTTTAACTCTTCTTTAGTAGCCATTTTAAAGGGCAATGTGTGTTGAATATTTCTAGCACCCACTGACCCACTCCCCAGTTGTAACGTTTCCCCCTCTTGCCTGACCTACTTCGTGTTCAACATCACTATGGTTATGAAAATGAGGGCCATGATTAGCATCAGCAGTGGTCACTGGACCACTGAGAACACATGCAGTGGTTTCAAAGGAAGAAATTGGGGACAGAACTAATAATACTGAAATACTGAAAGGTGGAATCTGGTTCTGAGTAATGAGGATGTGGTTTCTAAAATCATCTGATCTGCCCCACCAGAGCTGATACAACTTTTCTTCATGGAAAAAAAATAAGCATGAAAGCAACCGATGGTTCTTTTTCATCTGGTGCTATTTTAAAATTGTATGACAGCGTTAATACTTGCTCTTTCCTTTTAATCGACTTCCCTGGAGGTTTCATCTACAAAGCTTCCCTCTTTGTTTGAGCTCCCCAAAGGAACATTTATTTTTCCTCCAGTGTCTATACCACTATGTCAGTGCTTTTCACTACTTTCTCATAGAAGGATGATATTTTGTCCTGGTTTCACATTTCATCTTAGTTTTTACTCAAGGTTTCTGTGCTCAAGGATCATCATCTCATGTAAGCAACACACTGACCTCTTCAAACTCTGTTATAAAATTGAATGGATGTCCAATTTAGAAATTGGCTAAGGTCCTGTGATTTGCCTTCTAGATTCGTCCGATTGATAAATCTCCTGTTAAAAAAAACTCAGAGGTGACGTATTTTACAAACCTCACACTGTTCATGTCTTCCATAAACAAAAGTAAGTGCAAGCTGAATGCTAAGTAGTCTTGTCTCAACACCTTTAGTGGAAAAGGGCACTGGGGAGTCTGTCTACCTCTGATCTTCCCTGGCAACAAATATGTTCTCTTTCATTTAACCTAGTTCAAGCCTGTCTCTTCGTCAAAACTTGTATTGGCCATTTCAAAATCCAGAGGTGAAACTTATTTACAGTAGAGTGTTCTAAAAGTTTACTAGCAAATTATAAGCAATTTGCAATGCTTGTAAATGTTTCTGATGAATCATTGAGCTTGACCTTGAGACCACCTTAAGCAGTCTGGGTATTTATCTTTCATATATTTCCCTGATGGGTTTGAATATTACTTGCATTAAAAATGATGGATGTGGGCAATTTTGTATTAATTGCCATAGGAAAAAAGTCTTAATATCTCTGAATGGGCAAGACTGACCAAAGAGAGAGAGAGAGAGAGACTATATTTCAGCTAAATATTTTTTTTCCTGGACATTTTTGTGTAAACAAGGTTTGAATTGATTCCTTAGAATAGTTGAGAAAAAATGTGTCATTGGCAATTGCCCCAGAATTGCAAAAAAGTGCAAGAAAATGATGAAGTCACCTATTCAACTTAATCTCCAAGAACAAGAAAAAAAAATAGGACATTTATTCTGTCTCACACTTTTCTTGGATCTGTTGTTGAGGAACTGAATCTCAGCAGGTTCTAAAAACAACTAGATTTGTGCTTATTCTTACTTATTCCTTGTAGAATTTCTCTTATAACCGACATACACATTTATCACATTAGAGCATGCATTCTAATTAATTAAAGAAATTTCTAAAAATATTCTACAAACTCAGATCTAACTACTTCAGTGTGCTTTAAAGATGGGAATATTTGGCATACTTTCAACCTTGAATATTCATTGGAAGGACTGATGCTGAAGCTGAAGCTGAAGCTCCGATACTTTGGACACCTCATGAGAAGAGCCAACTCATTGGAAAAAGACTCTGATGCTGGGAAAGATTAAAAGCAGGAGGAGAAGGGGACAACAGAGGACGAGATGGTTGGATGGCATCACCGATTCAATGGACATGAGTTTGAGCAAACTCCAGAATATAGTGGAGGACAGGGAAGCCTGGTGTGCTGCAGTCCATGGGGTTGAAAAGAGTTGGACACGACTTAGTGACTGAACAACAACACAGTCCTGTTAGCTGTATGTACATGCATATGTGTGTGTGTTAACTTAGTGAGCATTCTTTTTATTACGTATTGAAAGAAACTTGGAAAAAGTAATTTAATTCTGAAAAAGTGTATGTGTACTATGTTTAACTAGCTATATTACATTAGACAGACCTAACAAGAGCAATTTATTATTTGTTCATCCAAGCAGAATATATGCAATTTCAGCCCTGCTTCAATACACTGATTTTTTTCTTTCTCTGAACCATAGACTATGTACTTTCCCTTCGGAGAGCCAAGCAGAAAGTAATCTAACCCAGAGATGAGAGTGGGGGTTGAGTGTGAGCATGAGGTGAAAGTCACATGATTATTTGTGCAGTTCAAGATACTCTAGAGTGGGTATGAGTCAAATAATGAATCCACCGTTATCCCTGATGATGACAGGGAGACGGCTTTATTTTTTGATTTCACTTTGTGTGTACACAGACAAGAAATTAATTTACCCTGATTTTTACAGCACAAGCCCAAGATATTATTGATTAAAAGCATAAGTACTGGTTTTATAGCTCAAGACTATTATGAAGCTGCAAAGAATATTTGTGATGGAGCATTTCTCAAAAAATTTTAATTAAGACATGCATTTCACTTTTAATAATCAAGAAGTCTTCATTGGCAAAGAAATGATGTGCTTAGAACTCACTGTTCTAGTGAATTACTCTAAGAGGTTCCCTAGTCTCCTCATGTGGCACTGGACACCTCCTTGGGTCCCATGTTTCTGCTCTTCATACAACCTTGTAGATTTGTAAAGAAAAAGCTGTTGTTTAGTCATCAAATCATGCCCAACTCTTGCAACCACATGGACTGAGGCCTTGAGGCATCTCTGTCCATGGGATTTATTAGGAAAGAATACTAGAGTTGGTTGCCATTTTCTTTTCCAGGGGATCTTCCCGACCCAGGGATAGGACTTGTATCTCCTGTACTGGCAGGTGGATTCTTTACTGCTGAGCCACAGGGACCTCAGCTCATTTCAGTCACTCAGTTGTGTCTGACTCTTTGCAACCCCATGGACTACAGCATGCCAGGCTTCCCTGTCCATCACCAACACATGGAGCTTGCTCAAACTCATGCCCATTGAGTCAGTGATGCTATCCAACCATCTCATCCTCTGTTATCCCCTTCTCCTCCTGCCTTCAATCTTTCCCAGCATCAGGGTTTTTTCAAATGAGTCAGTTCTTCACATCAGGTGGCCAAAGTATTGGAGTTTCAGCTTCAGCATCAGTTCTTCCAATGAATAGTCAGGACTGATTTCCTTTAGGATTGACTGGTTGGATCTTCTTGCTGTCCAAGGGACTCTCAAGAGTCTTCTCCAACACAGTTCAAAAGCATCAATTCTTCAGTGCTCAGCTTTCTTATAGTCCAACTCTCACATCCATACATGATTCCTGGAAAAATCATAACTTTGACTAGATGGACCTATGTTGGCAAAGTAATGTCTCTGCTTTTTAATATGCTGCCTAGGTTGGTCATAGCTTTTCTTCCAAGCAGTAAGTTTCTTCTCATGGCTGCAGTACCATTAGGAGCCCCCCAAAATAAAGCCTCTTAGTGTTTCCATTGCTTCCCCATCTATTTGCCATGAAGTGATGGGACCAGACCATGATCTTAGTTTTCTGAATGTTGAATTTTAAGCCAACTTTTTCACTCTCCTCTTTCACTTTCATCAAGAGATTCTTTGATTCTTCTTCACTTTCTGCCATAAGGGTGGTGTCATCTACATATCCGAGATTATAGATATTTCTCCCGGCAATCTTGATTCCAGCTTGTGCTTCATTCAGCCTGGCATTTCTCATGATGTACTCTGCATATAAGTTAAATAAACAGGGTAACAATAGCCTTGATGTACTCCTTTCCTGATTTGGAACCAGTCTGTTTTTCCATGTCCGGTTCTAACTGTTGCTTCTTGACCTGCATACAGATTTCTCAGGAGGCAGGTCAGGTGGTCTGGCATTCCCATCTCTTTCAGATTTTTCCACAGTTTGTTGTGATCCACACAGTCAAAAGCTTTGGTGTAGTCAGTAAAGGAGAAGTAGATGTTTTTTCTGGAACTGTCCTGCTTTTTCGATGATCCAACAGATGTTGGCAATTTGAGCCATGGTTTCTTGCCTTTTCTGAATCCAGCTTGAACATCTGGAAGTTAATGGTTCACATGCTGTTGAAGCCTGGCTTGGAGAATTTTGAGCATTAATTTGTTAGCATGTGAAATGAGTGCAATTGTGCGGTAGTTTAAACGTTCTTTGACATTGCCTTTCTTTGAGATTGGAATGAAAACTGACCTTTTCCAGTCCTGTGGCCACTGCTGAGTTTTCCAAATTTGCTGGCATATTGAGTGCAGCACTTTCACAGCATCATCTTTCAGGATTTGGAATAGCTCAACTGGAATCCCATCACCTCCACTAGCTTTGTTCATAGTGATGTTTTCTAAGGCCAACGTCACTTCACATTCCAGGATGTCTGGTTCTAGGTGAGTGGTCACACCATTGTGGTTATCTGGGTCATGAAGATCTTTTTTGTACAGTTCTTCTGTGTATTCTTGCCACCTCTTCTCAATATCTTCTGCTTCTTTAAAGTCCATACTGTTTCTGTCCTTCTTTGTGCCCATCTTTGCATGAAATGTTCCCTTGGTATCTCTAATTTTCTTGACAAGATCTCTGGTCTTTCCCATTCTATTATTTTCCTCTATTTGTTTGCACTGATCACTCAGGAAGACTCTCTTATCTCTCCTTGCTATTCTTTGGAACTCTGCATTCAAATGGGTATATCTTTCCTTTTCTCCTTTGCCTTTTGCTTCTCTTCTTTTCTCAGCTATTTGTAAGGCCTCCTCAGACAACCAGTTTCTAAAATCCGGTGCTGTAAAGAACAATATTGCATAGGAACCTGGAATGTTAGGTCCATGAATCAATTTAGGTCTGTGAATCAAGCCATCAGGGAAGCCCATAATGAAAAAAATTCCCACCTATTTCTATTGTGCAATTTTGGCCACAATAGTAATAGATCTGACCCTAATGAAAAGACAAGAGATCTCAAATTCTTTATAAACTGTGGACTGAAAAATGTATAATTAGGTGTTTTTACTATTCTTAATGATAATATCAGATCAACTGTTAAGGACATTCAATCCGTCGCTAAGTAGGCAAATAACAAAGCACAGCCCAATACTGAGTTAGCAATCACAAAAGTATTCATTTAACGACTCTGTTTCCCATCCTCCCCCTCAACCCCAAATTTCCAAATAATGGAAGCTTAAAAGTGCTTGAGTTAGAGAAAGCATGATGAAATAGTCTTAAACTGCAGACACATAGCACTTTTAAACATCAGCAAAATTTGCCTCTGAGTCTTTTTAAAGAATTCTATCTTATTCTCATAGAATTTCCATCCCAAATATACAGACAGGCAAAAATTTTGTTTCAACATCTTTTTCTTAGTTTTCTTGAAAATTTCATTTTGGAAATTCTCTGTTTGAGTTTTTAAATATCCCATGATTAAGGAAATGCATTATTCCCATTAGTTAAATAGTTAATTTAAAGAAGTGATCTAAGATATACAAGTTAAAGAAAGGGGTGACTTGAATTAAGATGTGGGCAATTTTAATCAAGACATGCTATATTCAGTAAACTCTGTAAGATCAGTGAAGGGAAAACTGTATTAAGGTTAATCAGTTTTGAAGAAATGTAACTGTAGATAATGTGCCCTGATTTTTTTCTCTGTGACAGGTGTAATAAGCACAATCACTGTTCATCTATATTTCACTGGGCATAAATGCAAATTTCTCATTTTCACAGAAGAGAGAATTTTATTACATTATATTGATTTAGAAATAATACATTAACCTCCACTCCTTCTTTTTCTTTACATATCAATCTGTCTCTATTCAAGGTTTTATCTTCATTTTTCAATGAGTTACTGAGAAGTGTCTTATATTGCAGGCTATTAAAAGATTGTCTTTTATACCTTCAGCTTTGTCCTTCTTGGCACAAAGCTGGTACTTGTTTCCTGTACATTTTTGGATATCATTTGGTATGCAGAAATGCTGGCTGCATTTCCTTTAAGTTGAGGATTTTGATAGTTTTATATAATGCACAACATTTGTTGCTTTCTTATGAACCTCCACCAGTTTTTGAAAAAAAGGTATGTTTATATGTTGATTTTTTTCCTTCCTCTCCCAAAGTCAGATGTGTATAATGTTGATGGCTATAATGGAACTAAGTCAGTTAAAATAAATACAGTGATTTTCAATGTGGGAGAGGTCTTATAATCCACTTCTCCCCCACCCTGCCACCTCTAGGACAGGATGGACATCCAAAGACATTTTTGATTGTCATAAATACATGGATGGAGGCTACTACTGACATCTAGGAATAAAGGCCAGGAATACTGTTAAGCATCTTATATACACAGGCAAATCCTCCACAGCAAAGGATGATCTGGTCCAAAATGTTAACAGTGATCCAGGCTAATAAACCCTGTTTTAGATAATTTGTCCCGAAGGCTGGAGTCCACATTTCAGAAGAGTGAAATCAGATACAGCTTAATTTCTCTGTGCCTTTATTTTCCCTTTCCATTAAAGTTGAAATTTAAAAACCAAATGAATAATCGGAGATGCAGAAAAGTGTCTAGGCCCAAGGGTGCTTACCAAAATTTTATATATAATGGTAAAAGGTGTAAAACTGCCTAAAAGTCAAGCAATACAAAATTTATAGTATTTATCATTGTTAATAGTCCCATCACTTCATGGGAAATAGATGGGGAAACAGTGGAAACAGCGTCAGACTTTATTTTTTTGGGCTCCAAAATCACTGCAGAGGGTGATTGCAGCCATGAAATTAAAAGACGCTTACTCCTTGGAAAGAAAGTTATGATCAACCTAGATAGTATATTGAAAAGCAGAGATATTACTTTGCCAACAAAGGTCCATCTAGTCAAGGCTATGGTTTTTCCAGTGGTCATGTATGGATGTGAGAGTTGGACTGTGAAGAAAGCTGAGCACCGGAGAATTGATGCTTTTGAACTGTGGTGTTGGAGAAGACTCTTGAGAGTCCCTTAGCCTGCAAGGAGATCCAACCAGTCCATCCTAAAGGAGATCAGTCCTGGGTGTTCTTTGGAAGGACTGATGCTGAAGCTGAAACTCCAATACTTTGGCCACTTCATGCGAAGAGTTGACTCATTGGAAAAGACTCTGATGCTGGGAGGGATTGGGGGCAGGAGAAGAAGGGGATGACAGAGGATGAGATGGCTGGATGGCATCACCGACTCGATGGACGTGAGTTTGAGTGAACTCCGGGAGTTGGTGATGGACAGGGAGGCCTGGCGTGCTGTGATTCATGGGGTCGCAAAGAGTCGGACACGACTGAGCAACTGAACTGAACAGAACTGAATACTTAATTAGAATACAATAGAATAAAACTTACAGGTGAGTGTTAGAATGATATGCAAAGTGCTGAGTGTACCAAGTAAAACATTATTGAGCCGTGTGACTTATATAAAATAATCTAATGTTAGAAGAGAAGTGTTTATGCTCATAGTGAAAAATTGCAAACAAAAAATGTTACTTTGTTACTTCTAGGGATATGGGTCAGTTCTGCACCTAATGACATTTTTTAAATGGTGGATAATAATTTAATTTGGTTGTGAGAGCACACACCCTGGGGCTTGACAGATGTGAGCTTGCACTCTTGTTTCATCACCCACAACCACTGTGTGACTTTGGGCTTCACTTTTCCATTAAGTGCAACAGCTTCTTTAAATGGTGCCTTTGAAGATTAAATGGCTTTGTGTATAAATTGAGTGGTAAAATTTAGCTCTCTTCTTCCTTCCTCCAATGAGATAACTTGAGGCATTATTGAGAGAATTCTTTAAGGTGTTTTCCTTTTTATGTATCTCCAACATTGTCAGAGAAGACTCTTGAGAGTTCCTTGGACTGCAAGGAGATCTAACCCGTCAATCCTAAGGAAATCAGTCCTGAATGTTCATTGGAAGGACTGATGCTGAAGCTGAAACTCCAATACTTTGGCCACCTTATGCGAAGAATTGACTCATTTGAAAAGACCCTGATGCTGAGAAAGATTGAAGGTGGGAGGAGAAGGGGGCGACAGAGGATGAGATGGTTGGATGGCATCACCGACTCAATAGACATGAGTTTGAGTAAGCTCCATGAGTTGGTGACGGACAGGAATTCTGACATGCTGCAGTCCATGGTGTTTCCTAAGGGTCAGACACAACTGAGCAACTGAAGTGACAGACCAAGCACTGCCTAATAGAAATCCCAGATCTCATTTGGGCCCAGAAATGTAATTGCCAATTGATTTGTGAATGAATTGATCTGATGTCATATTCCCATCCCCACCACTACCCTGGCTCCCAGTTTCAATTCAATTTGGTTTAATTCTATTCAGTTCATCAATTCAGTTCAGTTCAATTCAACTTATAAGTCTTAATGGGAAACATCTATTTATACGATAAACACAAATATGAATAAGATAAGATCCCTCTTCATCACAGCCTCACAGCCTAGAAACCAAGGTGGATATAAATATAAGAAACTCTAATATAAAATGGCACAGAGGTACCAACTATGAAGCAAGTGGACAAGTAAGGGAAGGATGGGAACATTTTGTAAAACTAAGGGCAAGCATTTGGTGTATCCTTCAAGAACGGGAGGAGGTTTTGATGGGAAAAGAGCATTTTCCAGTTGTCCCTTTTGTGATGTACAGACACCTTAGACATGTAGATTTCAGACATGGTCAGACATGGTAGAAGGTGTTATGTGGCTGGTATGTAGTGGTCAGTTCAAGAACAATGAGAATCAGGCTAAAAAATAAAATGGGTGGATTAGAGACATCCTTACCTTTAGTGAAAGCAACTAGATTTTATTTTGTGTGCAATGTGGAGTCACTTAAAGTTCTTTATGGGGAAGTGACATGAAAATAACTCTGATTAGTGAACTGAGAAAGATTTAAAAGCTAAATTTAAAACCTATTTCATCTTACATAACAGTGGGCTAGCTTAATACTACACTAAGTATCTTAATGCAAACTACACATTTAGCATTTTTGTAACTAGAATTAAGGAATTTTAGACAAAACTATTTAGGGCATGAACAGTATCCTGTGCTCTGGTCATGATAAATATTGATTGAGAATATAATGATTGATCTTGAATAAAATTATGATTTCTGCCTCTAAAATGATCAGATAAAATTATTCTGAGGAATTCATCTGTTATACAGTTGAGAAATAAATTTATGTTAAGCTTAAATTCCAAATTTTCCAAATGAAGAATTAGAGACAGTTTTGAATATACATTTCATGTGGCCAATCTGTAGGATTTATTGTTGAGAAGGTTACAGTGTTGCCTTATAACATTGTTAGTAAACTCATTTTCAGAAAGTAGAAAATTTTATTTTGAGTCAGAAAAATTAGTCTTTATCAATTCTAACTTCAGTGCTTATGTTATTAATTTTAAAGAATGGCCTGGGGAAGAAAATAAAAAGAATTTGCTTATCTGCTGAAAAATATAATGGACTGGAGGACCTATCCACTTTCTTTTTAGGTGTGTCTGTGGAACACATTGGCCCATTACCAAAATACATATTTTAGGAATTATACTTCTTTCTAAGCATTGGTTTGCAGTCCATTTCCAAGTCTAAGGTGATTTAAATTACATGATTTCTCTGTTCATTTAAAATAAGGTTTTTAATATTTTAGTTTTAGGTAATAAAATGCCATTCAAGTGTGTAATTTATTACTAAACCCATTAATATTTATAGCCAAAAAATGATTTTCCTGAATGGTGGAAAAAACCCTCAATATCAATTTTTGCCTATTAAAAAAAAGCAACAACAGTGAAGAGTCCTGTGACAGAGTATATTAAACATATATATATATATATATATATATTTAGACTAAAACCATAAACTTTCCATCTAGTCATATTCTATTAGATCTTGCACTCTGAAATTCTAAGCTATGTTTAATTGATAGATTAAACATTTGGAGATGTTAATGAGGTTGTGTGGGCTTCCCTAGTAGCTCAACTGGTAAAGAATCCACCTGCAATGCAGGTGTTCGGATTGCTGAGTCGGGAAGATGCCCTGGAGAAGGGATAGACTACCCACTCCAGTATACTTATGTTTCCCTGCTGGCTCAGAGGGTAAAGAATTTGCCCGCAATGGGTTCGATCCCTGGGTTGGAAAGATCCGTGGAAAGCATGGCAACCTACTCCAGTATTCTTGGCTGGAGAATCCCCATGGACCGAGAAACCTGGGGGGCTAGAGCCCACGGGGTCCCAGAGAGTCGGACACGATTGAGCAACTAAGCATAGCACAGCACATGTGTTTGTGAAGCACTCTGTATACTCTGATTTTGGAAATGAACAATTCAATTTACTGAACCCTCTATTTTATCTATTTAAATAAAGGTTTGTGATGTCTACTGACATCAATCATTACTTTATCCATATACCTACTTTATATATATATACATTCTGACATTGATATGTGCTGAACATTGTTCTAGGCCCTGAAAATATAGCCGTGGAAAGGCAAATCACCAACTTCCACAGCCTTATGGATCTTACATTTCAATGGAAATCAGAAAGAATCTCCTTTATTTTAATGTTTACTAATAAACGAAAAGTACAACTCAGTTTTATGGATGTCATTCATTTTCAAATACTGTAAACTTTCAATAGATTTCTACTGTGTGCCCAGGACTGCATGGCACCACAAAGGCTCTGAAAAGAGGGAACAACTGCCAAAGATTTTGAAGACTTAATGATCATTTCCTTAACTCTAACTTAGCTCCCACTTATATTACTACAACACCCATCTGGTCCTACTCTTGCTTTCAGTTGCTGACTCACAATCCAGGATGAAATCAGGATAAAAACCACTGTTAAATTCATCTTCCTTAAGACCACATTTCCAATGTCTCTTCTTGCATGAGAATCCTTAATGTTCAATTATTTTCAGTGAGATCCAGGCTGAATTCTCAAATCTAGATCAGTCAGTGTCAAGCAGGAAAGTAAATCATTGTGTGTATGTTAGATGAGATAGTCATTTTAGGAATAAGACCTAAACGGTGGTGCAATTATCTGGTGAGAGTCTGAAAGGTGAGCTGGAGCGTGAGAGAAGTCCCTCAGTAGCCCTCTTGGTGTCAGATGTATCCTTGTTGGAGTAAAGCCACAAGGGGACCTGGGTGTGAAGCTGTAGTTGGGTAGCAGAGCAAATAGGTATAGAGAAGAGCTGGAGGCAGAATGGAGAAGTTAGGACTTGAGGCGTTTCTCTGTTCTTGTCATCTCTGACCTTAATGACCATCAGGGGGTGGTGGCTATTGATTCATATCCACCTTCCTGATATTATGCAAATTCTCTTTTGGTCAACTCTAACTTGAAAATATAGAAGATAGTGATTTTGTGAAGCATAGTTCCAGCCTTGCCAAATTGATGTAATACTACAGTCTTGTCTCTTCTAATATTCCAGTCTCAGTGCCTTTTTTCTTCTCACAAACTGGTTTCCTTACTTCATTTCTTGGTCCTCTGACTCATCCCATCACTAGGCTTTGTGAATGCTGTCTTCTACGTTTGGTACACTTATCTACCTTCTGTTTGCCAACCTGCATACTTGCTCCCCAATTAATTTTTTTCTGATCTTTAATAACATGATTTATATATAAAATATATATTATATATATAATATACAAAATGTACATTTTATTTATAGTATACTATTTACATATATGCAAACACATATATATATTAATCAAAATTAACTTTGTAGTATAGTTCAATCACTTGCTATTTCATACACATTCCTCAACCAAAATTTGGCACCCTGACAAAGAGAAAATAAAAACTTTTGGATGAAACTATAAAATTGCCAAATGCCTACTCCTCAATTTAGATTATGCATTGAACACCAAATTATAGAGGTTTTGACATTGTTTAGGGTTTTAATAGCACTTGTAAATGTAATCTGTATTTGAAATTCTTTTCTATTACTTTGAAATGACTGTAGAATTTTGAGGAGAATGTGATTAAGTGAAAGTGAAGTTCCTCAGTCATGTCCGACTCTTTGTGACCCTATGGACTGGAGCCTATCAGGCTCCTCCATCAATGGAATTTTCCAATCAAGAGTTCTAGAGTGGGTTGCCATGCCCTCCTCCAGGGGATCTTCCCAACTCAGGGATCAAACCCAGATCTCCCACATTGCAGGCAGATGCTTTACCATCTGAGCCACCAGGGAAGCTGGTGAGGATGTGATTAACACAGTGAAAAAAAATAGATTTGCCCAGAGGAAGTGTTCATCGGCCTTATATAAACAGTTGACCAAGGAAATGTTGGGAGTGGGAGAACTGCACAGGTTTACAGAGGATCAGGTGATCTAAAAGTGGGAGAAAAAAAGATAAGCTTGGTAAAGGTATAATATTTTTCAATATGGTGTGTCTAGACAGATAGATGAAGAATAAATGAAAGGGATGTTCATTATTCTGCAAAGAAAAGGAACAGGGTTGGAAGTCAGGTTTACCAGAAAGCTGGAAGGGTCATGAGAAAAATAGCAAGAGGAAATTTTCTGCTTTCATTTTTCAATATGACCTCATATTGATATCTGTAAAAACAAACAAGAATAATAAAGAAAGTGGAAGATGTTGCTTTTCACTTCACTAATGCTGGGACCTGTTCTATGAGCTTTCCATATGCTAACTCAGTATTTTATTCATACTCCAGAGAGAGAGGTAATCTCTTTTACCCTCAATTTACAAAGAAGGAAAACGTGGCACAAAGAGTTATAATTTTTTTGCCTACACTATTATAGCTAGTGAAATATGGAGACAAAATATGAACTCAGCCAATCTGGGTCAGAGTCTATTTTTTTAAAGTTATACTATACGCTGTATGCTTAGTCGCTCAATTGTGTCCCACTGTTTGCAATTCCATGGACTGTAACCCACTAGGTTCTTCTGTCTGTGAGGATTCTCAAGGCAAGTATACTGGAGTGCCATGCCCTCCTCCAAGGGATCTTCCGAACCCAGGGATGAATAGCCCATGACCTTCACATGTCACCTGGGAAACTCTGAAAAAAATACAAATTCTTGCATCTCATTCTAGATCTGTTGAATCAGAATTTCCTGAGAAAGGCTGGGAGTCTTACAAATTACTTGACTTCTTCTGAACCAGAGTTAAACTTGGGCCCTTAAGTCAATACTCTGCTGCTGCTGCTAAGTCACTTCAGTCGTGTCCAACTCTGTGCGACCCCAGAGACGGCAGCCCACCAGGCTCCCCCGTCCCTGGGATCCTCCAGGCAAGAACACTGGAGTGGGTTGCCATTTCCTTCTCCAGGGCGTGAAAGTGAAAAGTGAAAGTGAAGTCGCTCAGTCGTGTCCGACTCCCAGCGACCCCATGGACTACAACCTACCAGGCTCTTCCGTCCATGGGATTTTCCAGGCAAGAGTACTGGAGTGGGGTGCCATTGCCTTCTCCAGTCAATACTCTAATGCCTCTTTATCCTAGACAGTAAAAAAAAAAAAGTGCAGAGGAAATACATGACACTCTCCCATGTGTTTATCCATCTCCTGCCCAAAGATCATTTTCTCTTGCACACCTTGCTCAAATTTTCAGGTGAAATCATTTTTCTCATCATGTTAAATAAACTTCTGTGATTAGACATAGTACATCACATTAATCTATTTATATCTTATATCCTGGGTAGAGTTATGAATAAGAGCTCCATACATTTCACTGAATCAGGGAATATATAGGCAGATGTGTTATGAGCATATAGTGGCTTTTGTTAACAAAGGTGTTTTCTTACTATTCATCATGACTGCCTGCCCTTCCCATCTGCTTTCCCTCAGTGGTTGAGTTTTCAAGGTCACATTCTTGAAGCTTCTTATAAAGGAAAGATCTGTGAATCATTTTATAGCATCATGTTTAGACCATCATTTTTATGACATATATTAAATATTTGTATTTGCGTATTAGAGGAAAATGTATAGACACCAAATTATCTCCTTGAGTAAGTAAGTTTTCAGAAGTAGCTTGCAAACAACTTCATGTCAGAAGTTAGTGAATGCATTTATGGTAGTAGGTTCTTTATTTTTAAATGTATAGTATGCACTTAACACTACATAATAAAATTATATTATTATATAGTAATGCAATGGATTCTCACAATTATATTTCAGTTATAAATCCTAGAGATAAAGACTTTAATGAATAGAAGTGAAATAAAATTTCACAATAGTCATGAAATAAAATTTCACTACACAGATTAAAATATACTGAAAATTCCTAGAAGTGGCATCTCTAAATTTTGGTTTCACAAGGTGGAACTAAGAGGCCCATTTGGCTTGAACAAAAGAGCACAAGGACTCTCCTGGTGATTCATTGGTTAAGACTCCAGGCTTCCACTGCAGGGGGCATAGGTTCAATCTCTGGTTGAAGGAATTAAGATTACTCATGCCATGAAGTGCAGACCAAAAAAAAAAAAAAAAACATTTTGAAAAAAAAAGGGAAAACAGGGAAAGACACATGCACAGAGCAAGTGCTTTGAGAATATCCATAAACTAATAGAATTTTAGAGATGTGAATGATTTTAAAAAGGGTATTTAGTCTAAGCCCTTTATTTCCAAACAAAGAAACTAATATTTAACATCACACTCTTGCTAAAAGAATTTTCAAAAAATTTAAGCAACATGTGATATGGTCATATATATTTTACTTAAAAAATGATGCCTAAAGTTTAGCAGCCAGTGCAAATAAAGGAAAAAAATAAGTGCTTATTAATTTATAAGAAGAAGCTTAGAGGTCTGGAAAAACGGAAGTCAGAGAACCAAGTATAAAACTAGGTTATACCAACAGGTTTACATGACTTTGGATTAGTCACTGAGCTTTTTTTTTTTTTTTTTTTTGAGCTGGGTTTCCTGGTCTGCCTACTGCAAGATTTTTTGAGGCTTGGTGAATATGGTCACTATTCATCAAGTGGTCTAAGCCAACTTCCTCCCATCAACTATGACTCAGATTGCCAAATTGTCTTCCTAAATCCAAGTCAAATTAGTTAATATTCTTCCGTGTGTGTGTGTGTGTGTGTGTGTGTGTGTGTGTGTGTGCACGCTCTGTTGTACTGACTCTTTGCGACACTATGGACTATAGCCCACCAGGCTCCTCTGTCTATGGGATTTCTCAGGCAAGAATACTGGAGTGGCTTGCCATTTCCTTCCTCTGATATTCTTCTACATGTTTACAAATTTGATGGGTAGAAACATCTCCTTTAATTTACCTTCTCCTGATTATCAATTTGAGTCGACCTATATTTTTATATTTATTTGCTATTTTATTCTGTGGTTTTACTCTATTTTATTGGGTGTGGAATTTTAATATGTAAAGAATATTACTTTTTATGTTATATACATTAAAGTGTATTCTTACAGGCTGTGTCTCCTTTTTAAAACTTTCTTGATGGTGGTTTGTCTTTAGAGAATTTAAAATTTCAGTGTGGTTAAATTTGCCAATATAATTCTCTGCAACCACTGAATTGTATGTCATAGAAAGACTTTACATATCCCTAATAAAGCTATTATCCTATATTTTATACTACTAAAGTTAAGAATTTTAGCATGTTGTCTTCTTTTACTTGATCTGGAACTTGGCTTTGGTCTTTGAATGTTACAATGTAATATTGAACTCCTGGAGTGTTGGGGACACTTGTGTATCCTGTATTGGGGTTATGTTGCTATTTACTGGCTATGTCTTCCTTTTATTAGTGACAGGATGCTATATAGTCAAATCAGTTAGAAGGGTGTATTAGAAACAAGTGCAGTAGCACTAACTCGGAGAAGAGACATGGCATCTCTTCTTTGAGCTGCTTTGTTTTGCGGAAACTCACTCTGTCTTTATCAAGAAGTGAAAAAGTCTGCCTGTTTTGCTTTCCGAGTCATTCTCAAAATGCTGGGGAACATGATGATGAAGGGGCCATTCTTAATCTGAATTTAGCTTAGACGTGTTCAATATTTATACTAGCACTGTATAAGATTTCCTCTAAGACAAAAATGGAGATAATTGTGTAAAAGCGTGTAGATGTGTATAAATGTTCAAGCAGATATAAATTGTCTCTGTGTAACTTGCTGCAATTTCCAGGAGAGATCCGAAGGATTCTGTAACTTGACTATTAGAGTGTTATTCCATGAAATTCGAATTTAACTTCAGAGTTGCAGATACTAAGAATTAGATATGAATGAACATCTATGTGAAATCATTATTGAAAACATGGTTTTCATGCAATACCCTCTTTGTGAGATTAGGAACCTTGTCCCAATTTTCCAAATTTAGGGTTTAAAAGTTGAGAATTTGGAAGCACAATAAAATTGTTGGCGTATGAAAAAGTTTAGAGTCACAGGATGAATTAACTTCTCTCTATTGGAAGCAGGAGAATGACTTTGGGGAGTGATTCTGAAGCCCAGAAGAATCCTGGTGGCTCTGAGTCCCACTGGCTGGTTCATAGAAGGCACCCAGGAAGTGCTTATTAAATGTTGATGAATAAATAGCTTCTCTACATTCTAGTGGGGAAGATACCATGGGAGAGTTAAGGTTTTTTAATGGTAAAAACAGATGGATAGGTTAATTGACTAACTGTTAAAGAAAACAATTTTTGACATCCAACACATGTCTTTAGCTTCCAAGATTAGGGCTGCCCAGAGGTTTGATGTCTGTTTGGAATCACTGCTGTTGTCCTGGTTCTGAGATTACAGGTCTTTTTAAAGACTGCCTTGGATCCTGAAGATTCTTCACATTGCGGTTCACTTCTGCCTTGTCCAAGACAAGGCTGAGCACAGCCTTGCTGTAACTCAAGGAGAATGAACAGGGCACACACAGATGCAGTAAAAGATCATTTTGGGAGGACTTCTAAGCTATCAAAAGGAGTCCTTTAGTTAATTTTTTTTTTTTTTTTTTTGCTATAAAGGAAACATTGTTGCTAAGTTGCCTCCAACTCTTTTGCTAATACCTGGACTATAGCCAGCTAGGCTCCTCTGTCCATGGGACTTCCCAGGCAAGAATACTGGAGTGGGTTGCTGTTTCCTTCTCCAGGGGATCTTCCCAATCCAGGGATGGAATTCACATCTCCTGTGTTGGCAGGCAGATTCTTTACCACAGAGCCACCAGAAAAGCCCCAAAAAGGGGATAGTGAGGTATATTCTCAAAATGACAGTATTTATATGACAATAGGTATATTCTCAGTATGACAATATATTGTTTAATGTGTGCTAAGATCAGTGTGAAATTTGAATAATGGGATATCTCCTCAGGTAGTTTCCTAAACTAAGTGAAGAGTGCATTATGGAGAAAGAATGGATAAGCATACTGTGAGATTAGGAGACGGCTTTCTGCTTTTCACAAAGAAAGCACCTGCAAAATATCTACCCAAACATAATGTCTGTTCCACATGCACTAAAGAATTTTATGTTTGTGTGAGAAGTAGATGGATGCTCCTTGTAACACTAATCCCATTGTTTTGTCTTTTGGCTTCCTGACACCAAAAAATGATATGGGTGGATGAAAGCATCCATTTCTGTTCTTCCAATAGTGAAGGTAACACTGATACCCTGTGTCTAGTTATAAAGAATAACAAAGCCGTAGGAGCCGGTGTATCTATTCTTCTTTGTGACAAGGAGTGATTTATGGCAACATGCCATGCTGAGCATATGCTTTATCTAACAAGAGTAGTTATTATTTGAGTGACCCATTGCTAGATCAAGCTCCAGGGAAAGTTGTGAAAGATTTAATTCTATAGGATGATTTCTGTTTCTGTTTTCTTTTACTCAATTGTGTGTCTGCCAGTGCTGTACAATAAAGGGCTCTAAGGCTTGAATGAATTTTACTATTGAGATTTATCATTCCAAATACTTTATCTGTTACTTTGTGACTTCTTTTTCTTTTCCCCTTTTTTTGTTCCTCTTTGCCCCTGTGGTCTCCACATTTGATCAGTTTTCTTTACATATGTATTTTAGGTTAAAATTGCACTTCCAAAGAGTCTACAGAGAAATGTTTTAAACACACAGTCTTGATTTTAAGGAAAAACTGGGCAGAGATAATTACAACAACAGTAAAACGTGCAGCAATAACATTAGAAGGAATTCTATATTCTGTTTATACAGGATGTAGAAGCTTACAGAAAGCCCTCAAATTCCCACGCTCTCTTTCAGTTTACACAGACTTAAATCCTTCCTTGTATTTTAAGTGGTCATAGTCTAGTTTCTATCACTTCAAGTTGTTTTTTCACTAGTGGGTAAAATTGGAAACAAGTGTACTATAAGAAACAAGAAGTTCAGAGCTGCTTACAGCTGCAGTCACTAGGTGATGGTTTTCTTTTCTTCCGAGTGGCATGGATGGCTCTGTCAGACTGAGTGTTCACTGGATAAATGAATGGTTGGCAAATTCCCACATGCTTTCTCCTCTGAGCGATGCACAAGCGCGCTGATGAAGATACTGCCGCCCGCCGGAGCTTCTGTTGAGCAGTCTTCTTCTAACCTCTCTGCAGCTACAGACCTAATACCCAAGCCAGCCTACAGCTCCATCCTTCTTTTTGCAAGCTAATGACTGTGGATAGTGCAAGCTTATTTGACAACAACTAAATTTGCTTTAAGAGCAAGTATAATACAGGAGGGAAAAAAAAAAACCCAATCAGAATATTGTTATTTTGACCCTTTTAGTTACCTTGTAGAAAGTGCCCTCCTAATTTGCTGCTCCGTGTGATCTCAGCATTCAGTAGAAGGCTGAGGATTTTTCATTCCAATGACAGGAATCCATTAATAAAACAACAATCTTTTGTGTATGGTTATCTTTAATCTCATTTTGTCACACACTTCTCAGTAGCATTTCCACTCGTTTTACAGTATAATTTATGGCACAGAAACAACTCCTGCCCTAGAAAAGGTCATTCTGTCAAGGTTTACTTGTCTTTGAAGAAAAGTAATAGAGCATTATTTATGAACTGAAGAGTGCACTTCACTACTTTAATCAATCAGGAAGATGCTTGTATTATTGTGTCTTTTGCTGCTACCCCCACCCCCCAACCCCCAAAGAACCACAAGCAAAGGAGGCGGCAATCTTGCTTTTTCTTTTATGTTGCCAAAGGCCTCTTACCTTTTATGTCTCTTCTGCTTTTGTGTTTATGGCACTATGGAAATAACAAGCCTGATGATGTCTGGTATCTGGGAACAATTTGTAAATTCTATGCAAGGGGTTGATCTGTTCTAAAGATCATAGAACCTCTGGACAGATGAACCAGCCCATCCAATACGCTCATTATGGGAAATTCATCTGATAAACAGAAGGAAATTTGCAGTTAAAAACCTCATGGATAGAGGAAAAAGTTGAAGAGGTTTGAAACTGTCTCAGAGAGTAATCAGCAAAACAAAAGCAATTACCATGTTTTTGTACAGAAGATGCCCAAACATAACCACAGTTGGTCCCCATATGTTTCTAGAAACTACCACAAGCACAAATTAGAACATGCTGTGTGGGGAAATGAATTGATAGTTCATTAGAGAAAACAGTTACAGTTGGAATAAATGTCTCCAATAAGGATTTAATTTAAGCTAGAAAGGATGTTGGGTGTGAATTAAACACCAGTAGATAGCAGTGTCAACCTCATGCAATTTAAAAAGTGAGTTAAAAATGTAATTACAAAATGGTTAAATATGAGTCCAGGTAGTTTTGGTAAACTATATTATAATACATGAGTATGACTTTAAGATTATGTAAAAGTCAACTGACAATGAATTTTTAGAATTTAATGGAAAAAAATAAGCTGTAGAACCAGAAAATGACATGTTTGAAATATTTTGTTTTAAATATCATATTAACCAAAGCACCAAATTTATATATGTATTTTAGATTATAGTCACACTTCCAAAGAGTCTGCAGAAAAATGTTTTAAACACACAGTCTTGATTTTAAGGAAGAATTGGGCAGTGGTAATTGCCTGTGTTAAAACCTTATAGTAATTTCCAAGTTGATTTAGAAGTTAAGACTGGATTGAGTAACCTCAATTATTTGTTTATTTATTTATATCACTGCAAAGATTTTGGGGTGGCTTATATTCAATTAAGACTAATTACTTGAAAAGAAAAACAACTGAATGATTCATTAAAATTTTTAAAAAGTTGATTCCTGTCCCTCAAAATGATGATAAAACGAAAATTTCATTATCAATTGAGTGAACTAAATTTTAAGTATTTGAACATTGTTGTAGTGATTGAAAATAATTGCTTTTAGATATAAATAGATATTTTGAATTTCAGAATAAGGATAATGAATAAGGATAATGAATAGGGCATTCTCTCGAGGATCAAGGGAGAAGGGACCTTGCAGTTGATACTGGTGTGTGGATAAAACATAGAGGCAGGTAGAAGTGAAAAGGTGAGAGGCGGTCATTGCACACTGTTCATGCTTTACCTTGGAGAAGGAAATGGCACCCCATTCCAGTACTCTAGCCTGGAAAATCCCATGGACAGGAGCCTGGTGGGCTGCCCTCTATGGGGTCGTAAAGACTCGGACACGACTGAGCGACTTCACTTTCACTTTTCACTTTTCACCTTTCACTTTCATGCATTGGAGAAGGACATGGCAACCCACTCCAGTGTTCTTGCCTGGAGAATCCCAGGGACGGGAGAGCCTGGTGGGCTGCTGTCTACGGGGTCGCACATTGTCGGACACGACTGAAGCGACTTAGCAGCAGCAGCAGCAGCAGCATGCTTTACCTCCATTTTATAAGCTCAGTTTCTCAATAAAGATCCTTGTGAAGAAATGAACACATGGGAAGAAGACATGACAACTGACAATGTTAAATAGAAGGCCAACTTTATGCCATAGGATAAAATGGAATTGCAATAGATAAAGTATAAAACCCACACCTACTCACTGGGAAGAAAGTAGGACTGTACCATATCTCGTCCCAAAGTAGGGATGTACCACACCTCTTCCCAAAGTGGGGTTGTAGCATATCTTTTCTCAATGTAGGGATGTACCATATGTCTTCTCAAAGTGGGGATGCACCATACCTCTTCCCAAAGTAGGACTGTACCACACCTCTTCTCCAAGTAGGACTGTGCCATATCTCGTCCCAAAGTAGGGATGTACCATATCTCTTCCCAAAGTGGAGATGTGCCATATCTTCCCCCACAGTGGGGATGTACCATATCTCTTCCCAAAGTAGGACTGTGCCATATTCTTCTCAAAGTAGAACTGTACCATATCACTTCCCAAAGTAGGTGTATACCACACCTCTTCCCAAAGTGGGGTTGTAGCATATCTTTTCTCCATGTAAGGATGTACCATATGTCTTCTCAAAGTGGGGATGTGTCATATTCTTCTCAAAGTAGGACTGTACCATATCACTTCCCAAAGTAGATGTATACCACACCTCTTCCCAAAGTGGGGAGGTACCACACCTCTTCCAAAACTAGGACTCTATGACAATTTCGTTTCAACGTCTGTCCGTTAGCTCACCAGCGCTTACTTGGGTCTCTGCCATGCACATGCACTTGTTTGCACACCTCCTTTTGATATCACCTCCATATAAACAGAGTGCCTCTTTTTGTTTGTCAGTTTGGATCTCATAGTTCTTACAAAACAACAGGGAAGGCAGATATTGGTAGTGATTCAGGTTTCTGGAGGCTGGAGAATAGTGAGGGACAAAGGCATATAATTTGTAATGCTTGTATTTGTAACAGGCTATTTGTAACATTATAATATTTTATTCATATTACAAATATAATTTTAAAAATTATATACTTTTAATTACTTTAAATATAATGATCTCTTGTGAATGACTAAGATACATTTTGAATCCTGATTTTTAAAAATAGATGTCATGAACAGTTTGCACAATGGCATATAAATATGAAAATAAATATGCAAAAATGTTCAAACTCACATGACTGCTCAAATTAACACAAATATAAAAATATATAGTTTTTTATTCATCAAATGTAGCAGATATTTAGTGATTGATATTGATATGATTCAGTGAAGTCAACACTCTTAGGCATTGCTTTAGTAAAGTAAATGAATACTTTTCCAGAAAGTGATTTGGCATCAGGTTTCAAAAGCCTTTAAGAAGTTGATGCTGCTTCAACCAGTAACTCTACCTTAATTAAAGCTGCAGACAAATATTCATGAAAAATGTTCATCACATAATTTTTAAGTAGATACTCATAACTTGTATATTCAGAAAAAAGTAATTCTCTTAGTGGAAAGAAAGAATATAATTAAGGAAAAATGGAGAACTGTATTAAATATAGAGAAACTTGTGTTTCCCTAGGGTAGAAATGAGTTGACCAGTTGTGGGGTCAAGTTAATGTAATGTTTTGAGATATCTACACTTGGGTCCCATAAAACAAGTAGCTTTTCACTCACAGACTGCAAGTGAGGCTAAAAGTAATATGTCATTGGGAACTAGGGGTGATATTTGACTAGTCATGAAGAGCATAACTCCAGCAATCAAAGTCTTCTAAAAACTGGAGACTTGGGTGAGTAAGTAGCAAGAGCTGCTGGTGAGCCAAGCTGCAAAAATCCTCAACAAAATATGAACTGAATTCAATAGTTATATTAAGGGGATGGGATAGAAAATATTTGTAAATCATGTATCTGATAAGAGGACAAAATCCAAAATATATAAGGGACAGATATGACTCAATGACAAAAAAAAGATTAAAAGGCAGAGGAACTGAATTGAAGTTTTTTCCAAAGAAGACATACAAATGGCTAACAGGTACATGAAAAGGTACTCAACATCATTAATCATAGGGGGGATGATAATTAAAATCAGGATTTATTACACTGTTGTTGTTGTTTGGTTGCTAAGTCATGTCTGACTCTTTGTGACCCCATGGACTGCAGCATGCCGGGTTCTCCTGTCCTTCACTATCTCCCAGAGTTTGCTTAAACTCATGTCCATTGAGTTGATGATGCCACCAACCATCTCATCCTCTGTCGTCCCCTTCTACACTGATAGTGAGAATGCAAACTAATACAGTCACAGTGGAAAATAATATGGAGGTAACTCAAGAAATTAAAAAATAGAACACCCATATAATCCAACAATCCCACTTCTGAGTATATCTCCAAAGGAAATAAAAGTCACTGTCTTGAAGATAACCATACTCCCATGTTCATTGCACCATTATTCACTATAGTCAACATATGGAAACAATCTAAGTGTCTGTCGATGGATAAACTTGTGCCTTAGGTTCAAACACTAGTTCTACAACTTAATAATAGATATTCTAGGTGAGTTCTTTGACTGCTAAATCTCAGTTTCTTCGATTACATAATGTGGATTGTGTGTGTGCAACAAATTCTCAATTAGGTTCTACCCATACCATGAGAGTTGGCATGAAATTCTCCAGGCCAGAATACTGGAGTGGGTAGCCTTTCCCTTCTCCAGGGGATCTTCCCAACCCAGGGGTTGAACCCAGGTCTCCCACATTGCAGGTGGATTCTTACCCAGCTGAGCCACCAGGGAAGCCCTAGAATACTGGAGTGGGTAGCCTGTCCCTTTTCAGGGGATCTTCCTGACCCAGGGATTGAACTCAGGTCTTCTGCATTGCAGGTCGATTCTTCACCAGCTGAGCCATAAGGGGAGCCCTTTTCTATGAAGGAGTCTCAAATAGAACTGAGTATTTCTGTGCTACCCAGAGCTTAACAAAATGAAATCCCTATTTTAGAGTTCCACTTTCTAATGTTTGATCCTAAGTACATCCTGCTTGCTGATTTATGCTAAGCCCTGTGGTTTTCTAAAATTATGTTTCTTTATGACTGTACAATATCATATTACAATACCTAACGTGTTAGATACAATGACCATTGAAATGATAAAGCACAGTCTTTAAAGAATGTGGCATATATGTACGTGTTCATTTCTTTCTCAACCAGAAGGAGCTATTTTAGAATAGAAAATAGAGATACATGTGAAAACCTATAAACTAGGAAAACAGAGTATTCTAAGGAACAGTAATTAAAGCTAAGAAGATTATAATGCAGCCAAGAATGGTTATATAACTTATTTGTGCACTGAGATTGAAATAATGCTGTTCAAAATTCTATTGAAAATATGATTGTTAATATCAAAGATGGCAAAATGAGGCTAAATTTTAATGAGGATAGAAAATTGAATGACTCTCCAAGTCTGTGTAATTTGTTCAACTCAGAGCTAAACATATAATCTACAAATGTATAGAAACTGATATGTTCATTACTCCACAGCAGTAATGAGTGGATTACCAGCAAAGATTCATTCCTGCTGAAAGGTGATGATTCTTAGGAGCCAAACGAGAGACAGTAGATGGTGTTTCTTCACAAAGGGCTAATGTTTTTGGAGGCTGAATTTCACACACGTTGTAATACGATGTTATAGACATTCTTGATGGCTTATGAGTATTTGTGTTTACAGAATATAAGGAGCAGGTAACTGGAGGCCAGGCTTTCCCTAAGATTTAAAACCATCATATATTCTGCTGCTGGAAATCTTGAAAATTATAATATATCCCTGTTTCTTTGTTTAATGAAATGCCAGGGAATATAGAAATTATACTATTTGAAAAAAATAGAGTGCAGAAAGAGGAAATGAGATTGTATTTAATGGAGAAGATGCCTTTTCTAGTAGCTCAATTTTTTGGTTACTGGAGTGTTAACCATTTTCCTGTTTGTAGCACAGTCTGTGTTGACAACTGCCTGTCCTATGGGTTTGAAAAGGGAGCAAATGTGCCCCCAAATGAGGAATCTCCCTTGTTTGCTTGTTTTTGATTTTCAGAAATAGTATCATAGCTTAGGGTCTTGCTGAGAGCCTTATGTCTTAACTGATTGAAACTTTGCTCACTTAGGAATTTGTGAAGAGGTGGGTGTCTAGCTTCTACTGCTCCTTTCAGGTAATTCTTTCTGTCAGCACCTTCCGAAGGAAATGAGAGGAATTTCTGATTTAGTAGAAGAGT
Source organism: Bos indicus x Bos taurus (assembly GCF_003369695.1). Lineage (NCBI taxonomy): Eukaryota > Metazoa > Chordata > Mammalia > Artiodactyla > Bovidae > Bos > Bos indicus x Bos taurus. The sequence goes on along the minus strand of NC_040089.1, from coordinate 26,074,752 downwards.
TCCTCCATCTCCCTGCTTCTCACTTACTCCCTCATATGTCCACTGCAATCCCATGTGTATGTGTAAATATATGTATATGTATATGTGTACATGTCTGTAAGTATGCGTGCATGTTCAAGTGCTTCAGTTGTGTCTGACTCTGTAATCCTGTGTACTGTAGCCTTCCAGGTTCCTCTGTCCACGGGATTTTCCAGACAAGAATACTCAAGTGGGTTGCCATGCCTCTTTCAGGAAATCTTCCTGACCCAGGGAACGAACCTGCATCTCCTGCATTGCAGGCAGATTCTTTGCCATTGAGCCAACAGGGAAACCCTTCTGTAAGTATATGTGTTTGAATATACATATTCACCATTTGTTCAATCATGCAGTTATACATTCTCTAAATTGACTGCGTATCTACTATATGCTGTCGATTAATTGCCAGGAGTACAAAGTAGAGGAAGACTTGAAGTCACCATGTTTGAATCAGGAAAACTTGAATTAAAATATTTACTCTGCTTCTTCCTTGTATAACCCTATGAAAATGTCCTAAACTTTTCTTTATTCAATGGTGATGAAGTAGCTCTTAGAGTTAATGTGAGAAATAAATAATTTCTTTGTGATCAAAGGACACAGCACATATAGCAAGCACTCAATAAATGACAGCAACATAGTAATAACTAAGCTTTTATCTAATGAAAAATAATTTCTTCCCTCTCTTTAACCACCAGCTTCTCTTCCCCTAATGGATCAAGTAAAATAAAAATATTTTGCTATTTCATTTATTAAAAAAAAATCTTACCCCTCTTATCCACTTAGAACCCTATTTCTCCTCTGCTTTACAGCAAAATCCCATACATTGTCTGTACTTGTTCTGTTCAATTCCTTCCCTCCCATTCCTTGAAATCAATGAAATAAGATTTTCTCCTTCTCAACTGCACCAAACTACGTTTATGAAGGCCAACAATGGCTTCTGTTTTAGAAAACTAAGCTCAGTAATCAATCCTTATCTTTTTTTTTTTTCAATCCTTATCTTAATTGATTCTCTCTAAGTTAATATCTCCTTCTTCTTTGAAAAGTTCTCTTTATTTGCTTTCAGGATGATACTTACCTGGTTTTCCTCCTGCCTCACCAGGAGTTCCTTCTGTATTTCCTTTGTGTTTTCCTCATTCTTTCCCTAAACTCTTCCAGTGCCCACATTCAATCCTTGGGGTATTTTTCTCTCTCTACATTTACTTCCCTGGAGAGCTCTTCCAGTTTCATAGCTTTTTATGTCAAAGACTTGCAAATTTATACCTCCAACCTAGACCTCCCTCCCCGAATTCCAAGCTCCCTCTGTCAACTTCTGTCTTGCTATCTGTAGCTCACGGTCCAACTGACATCTTAAAATGAGCAGTTCTGATCTTTCCTCTAAACTTGCTTTTCCTGAAGTCTTTCTCATCATAGTCAATGGCAACTCCATCTTTTCCATTATCCATATCAATAACCACATTATTTATCATCCTTGATTCTCTGTTCTTCTCATGTTGTATATATTATCTCATCAATCAAATCTACCGCTATTGCCTCAAAAATAGATCCCAGATCTGACTACTTCTCACCACCCTGGCAAACCATTGGCATCTATTGAATGAATTAGTTGCTTCTTAAGTAGACTTCCTGAGCTTGTCTCTGCATAGCCTGGCAGCTAGAGTAATCTTTTTAAATCCACATCAGCTCACCAGGCTCCTTTGATGAAAATTCTCCAATTATCTCACTTTCATTAACACCATAATACTCACAAGAGCCCACAAGGCGGTCCGTATGAGACTTCTCTCCCCTCTAACCTTGCCCACCATGCCCCAACCACACTGGCCTCCATGGTGCTGCATCTCAGTCACAACCCAGACTCTGCAACTTTCTATCTATGGTTCTTTCTTTCCCCAGGTATATACTGGGCTCACTCCTTCACATGCTTCAAGTGTTTGCTCAAATGTTCTCTTTCTTTTGAGGGCTTCATTGAGACTCCTCTATTGAGAACTGAGAAGGAAATGGCAACCCACTCCAGTATTCTTGCCTGGAAAATCCCATGGATAGAGGAGCCTGGTACAGTTCATGAGGTCGCGAGAGTCGGACACGACTTAGAGCGTAAACAAACATTGAGAATTGAACCTTAACCCCACTCTAGCTCTTCTTTCTCACTGTCTTTCTATACTGTACTTATCACCATTTGACAACTTTATTTACAGGATTTATTTGTTGGCTGTTTCCCATACTACAATTTAAGCTTCAATCAGTGTGTACTTTTATTGTAGTCTATTTTGTTTGTTGGGCTTCTCTAGTGGCTTAGAGATAAAGAATCTGTATGCCAATGCAGGAGACACAGGTTTGGTCCCTGGGTTGCCTGGAGGAGGAAATGGCAGCCCACTCAGGTATTCTTGCCTGGGAAATCCCACGGACAGAGGTGCCTGGCGGGCTATAGCCCATGAGGTTGCAAAAAGTCAGATATGACCTAGTGACTAAATAACAACAATGACAAATTTTGCTTATTATTATTTCCAGTTAGATCTAGGTTTTTGTGGGGCCTCGTGTGCGTGTTCCTTCTCTTACCCTCTTGGAGAAGGAAATGGCACCCCACTCTAGTACTGTTGCCTGGAAAACTCCTCACAGGAAAGGAGCCTGATAGGCTCCCCAGTCCATGGGGTCTCAAAGAGGAGGACAAGACTGAGTGACTCCACTTTCACTTTCAGAGTATATACAAGTTAGGTATGTATCTTGAACATAAAATTATGAAAACATATATATGAAAATTGGTGATTATTTAGAATATAATTTTAAATTACACTTTTCAAAAAGCTTAGAAATGCAAACACCACAAAATAAATGAATATTTTAAAAATTAATAGCCCTGTTTTTTGATACATGTTTTAAAATCAATATTAAATAAATATTTCCTATTATAATTTTGATACAGCAAAGCAAAATAAAAGCCTCTAGCGTGGTCACTTGAAAGTTACATTTTGTTTTTTTTTCACTTGAAGAAATCACTTGCATATTTGGCAGGACTGGTGGAAAGTGGCTGGTAGTTAATTTTTTGTTGTTTTTGGTTTTTTTATATGTATTTTTTTTATTGTGGTAAAAGTCACATAACATAAAATATACTATTTTAACCTTATTTAACTGTGTTTTCATTGGCACTAAGTACATTCACACTGTTGTGCAACTCTCACCATCATCCATCTCTTGACTTTTTCATGTTCCTAAACTGAAACTCTGTCCTTGTTAAACACTAACTTTGCATTCCCCCTTCCCTCATCTCGCACGTGGCCCCCAGTAGCTTTCTTCACAGTCCAACTCTCGCATCCATACATGACCACTGGAAAAACCATAGCCTTGACTAGACGGACCTTTGTTGGCAAAGTAATGTCTTTGCTTTTCAATTTGCTATCTAGGTTGGTCATAACTTTTCTTCCAAGGAGTAAGCATCTCTTTATTTTATGGCTGCAGTCACCATCTGCAGTGATTTTGGAGCCCAGAAAAATAAAGTTTGACACTGTTTCCCCATCTATTTCCCATGAAGTGATGGGACCAGATGCCATGATCTTCGTTTTCTGAATGTTGAGCTTTAAGCCAACTTTTTCACTCTCCTCTTTCACTTTCATCAAGAGGCTTTTTAGTTCCTCTTCACTTTCTGCCATAAGGGTGGTATCATCTGCATATCTGAGGTTATTGATATTTCTCCCAGCAATCTTGATTCCAGCTTGTGCTTCTTCCAGCCCAGCATTTCTCATGATTTACTCTGCATATCTTACTTAATCGAATGTTAGACAGATCTTCAGATTTAGCAAATAAAGATTTGTACCTCATGTAAGTGCAATCAGACACTGTTTGTCTGCACCTGATGCAGATTGGAATGGACTCTTAAGGTCAACAAGGGATTAATCTCCAAAATATACAAACAGCTCATGTAGCTCAATACTCTAAAAAATAAGCAACCCAATCAAAAAATGGACAAGTGTTAGTCACTCAGTCATGTCCAGTTCTTTGTGACCTCATGGACTGTCACCCACCAGGCTCCTCTGGCCATGGAATTCTCCAAGAAAGAATACTGGAGTGGGTTGCAATTCCTTTCTCCAAAAAATGGATGAAAGACCTAAATAGACATTTCTTCAAAGAAGACCTACAGATGGCCAAGAAGCACCTGAAAAGATGCTCAACATCACTAATTATTAGAGAAATGCAAATCAAAATGACAATGAGGTACCATCTCACACAAACAAAAAAATCTACAATCAATAAATGCTGGAGAGAGTGTGGAGAAAAGGGTGGGAATGTAAATTGATACAACCACTATAGAGAATAATATGGAGATTCCTTTAAAAACTAAAAATAAAACTGCCATACAATCCAGCAATCCCACTTCTGGGCATATACTCTAAGAAAACCTTAATTCCAAAAGATACATGCACTGTAATGTCCATTGCAGCATTATTTAAAATAAATTTTAGTTTAAGGATGTGTGGGTGCATGCTAATTTGCTTCAGTCATGTCCAACTCTGTGCGACCCTATGGACTATATAGCCCACCAGGCTCCTCTGTCCATGGGATTCTCCAGGAAAGAATACTGGAGTGGGTTGCCACACTCTCCTCCAGGGAATCTTCCTAACCCAGGGATTGAACCCACATCTCTGTGTGTCCTACATTAGCAAGTGGGTTCTTTACCACTAGCATCACCTGGGAAGTCCAATTTAGGGATATCTATATTTGGGGGCAAAATTATAGTAATAAAATTACCCTTTCTTTATTTTAAATTTAACTGGTATTACAAATCTTTATTTGCTAAATCTGAAGATCTGTCTAACATTCGATTAAGTAAGATATGCAGAGTAAATCATGAGAAATGCTGGGCTGGAAGAAGCACAAGCTGGAATCAAGATTGCTGGGAGAAATATCAATAACCTCAGATATGCAGATGATACCACCCTTATGGCAGAAAGTGAAGAGGAACTAAAAAGCCTCTTGATGAAAGTGAAAGAGGAGAGTGAAAAAGTTGGCTTAAAGCTCAACATTCAGAAAACGAAGATCATGGCATCTGGTCCCATCACTTCATGGGAAATAGATGGGGAAACAGTGTCAGACTTTATTTTTCTGGGCTCCAAAATCACTGCAGATGGTGACTGCAGCCATGAAATTAAAAGATGCTTACTCCTTGGAAGAAAAGTTATGACCAACCTAGATAGCAAATTGAAAAGCAAAGACATTACTTTGCCAACAAAGGTCCGTCTAGTCAAGGCTATGGTTTTTCCAGTGGTCATGTATGGATGCGAGAGTTGGACTGTGAAGAAAGCTGAGCACCGGAGAATTGATGCTTTTGAACTGTGGTGTTGGAGAAGACTCTTGAGAGTCCCTTAGCCTGCAAGGAGATCCAACCAGTCCATCCTAAAGGAGATCAGCCCTGAGTGTTCTTTGGAAGGAATGATGCTAAAGCTGAAACTCCAGTACTTTGGCCACCTCATGCGAAGAGCTGACTCATTGGAAAAGACTCTGATGCTGGGAGGGATTGGGGGCAGGGGGAAAAGGGGACAACAGAGGATGAGATGGCTGGATGGCATCACCGACTCGATGGACGTGAATTTGAGTGAACTCCGGAAGTTGGTGATGGACAGGGAGGCCTGGTGTGCTGCAGTTCATGGGGTCGCAGAGAGTTGGACACGACTGAGCGACTGAACTGAATTGAACTGAAGATAAAAATTTACCCGAGGCCTCAATTTTAGGTTTTAGTTTTTTATTTCATTTATTTATTGTATTTTTATTGAGTTTTGTTGGAATATATTTGCTTTATAACGTTGTGTTATTTTCTGCTGTACAGCAGAAGTTCAAGTCATTTCAGAGTCTGTGCCAGGAACCCATCTATGCCTGGTGCTCTAAGTAATTTAGTTGACATCACTCTCAAAAATCTTCGTGCAGTAAGATTTGTTGTTCTCCTTTTATGGGTGAAGAAACGGTGGCTTGGAGAGACAGAGTGATGTGTCCAAATTTACACAGTGGGTTGGCAGTGGGGTTGGAAGATGAACCCAGATCATCTGACATAAATCCATGCCCTTCTCACACTATCCTTCTCACTGTTGAGTTCTGTAGCATCTACAAACGGCCCTGGGATGCTCCAGAATTACATGGGAAGTCACCTTGGCAGAGAGAAATCACTGAAAGAAGGATGGGTAGGCCCCAAACTAGTTCCCTTAACTTTCTCATAGTAACTTGGGGCCCACGGGTGTCTGGGAAGACCCTTGTACTGCTCTTGTCCAAGGTTCCTGTATCTCTCTGTCCATATTCTTTGACCATCAGTGCCTGCCTGGCTGAGAAGGCAATGGCACCCCACTCCAGTACTCCTGCCTGGAAAATCCCATGGATAGAGGAGCCTGGTAGGCTGCAGTCCATGGGGTTGCTAAGAGTCAGACACGACTGAGCGACTTCACTTTCACTTTTCACTTTCATGCATTGGAGAAGGACATGGCAACCCACTCCAGTGTTCTTGCCTGGAGAATCCCCAGGGATGGCAGAGCCTGGTGGGCTGCCGTCTATGGGGTCACACAGAGTTGAACACGACTGAAGAGACTTAGCAGCAGCAGCCTGCCTGGGGTGGGACATACAATGTTGACAGTCAGGCTCATGGCACCACGGGCCTAGAAAATGTCATGTAGACTATCAGCCGTCCCTTCATCTTGAGCCTTTTTATCACATAGCTTCTCTATGAGAAATCACACTATCTTATGTGTTGCTACTTTTCTCTTTAGTTTTTTTCAGTTTTACTGAGCTATGATTGACAAATAAATGTTGCAAGTATTTAGGTTGTAAAAAAATAAAATAAACACAAACTAACTTCCTTTTCTTTTAGAATGTCCTTTACCTTTACTGGGCTTCCCTGATGGCTCAGCTGGTACAGAATCCACCTGCAATGCTGGAGACCTGGGTTCAACCCCTGGGTTGGGAAGATCCCCTGAAGAAGGGAAAGGATACCCACTCCAGTATTCTGGCCTGGAAAATTCCAAGGACATTATAGTCCATGGGGTTGCAAAGAGTCGGATACAACTGAGCCACTTTCGTTTTCACTAACCTTTATTACACGTTTGATTAATGGTGCAAATTGACCACAACTACTTTCCTCCCTGAGTTTCCTACTCAGTGGATTATGTTACTAGAGACAAAAAAAAAAAAAAAGAAATTTAAACACATTGTATTTGAATTTCTTGATCACATCACTTGAATCACTGGTTCTGATAAACAGTTTTGAATACTTGCTTCTTCTTCTTGTGTTTACCTTCCGTGGTCTCCTGGCTAAAATTCTGAAAATGATCAAAGCATCTATTTTCCTGGCTGTAAATCATTCGTTTCAGGATTACTTTATTAAACAAAAAAATAAGGAATTAAAAAATGTATTCTATAGAAACATAGCTAATAACAGAAAAAAACAGTGAAGAGAATAAAATTCATGAGGAGGTGAATCTTTCCCCCTCCTCCTTGCTCTTTGACTGAAGTTTTCATTTTTCAATCAATTGTTTCTGCATCTGTTAGGCATCACCCTGGACAATTTTCCTTGTGTTTGTGGGAATGATTGTAAAATTGCTTTGGATGAAAATGCAGGAAGCCAATACTTGAAAACTTTTCTGGGCTTTTTTTTTCATGTACCATTTAGATAGGAGAACAGCTGAAGAGATCAAAGACAAAAGTAAAAGTGTGAATGACACAGGCAAGAACTGTTTTTCAAAAAGGGTTTAAAACTGAGGTAAAAAAAAGGTCTGTTGGTTTATGCTTCTTCCCATTCTTGCTACAATCATTGTCTCAGGAATGAATTCATATTCTGCATCATTTTCGGTTACCTTTATAGTCTTTCTCACAAGAATGAAGAATGAAAATTTTAATGCCTCATATATTCTATGAATTACTGTAGATGGCTAGACTGCACTACTTTGATCTTTCCTATATTCTGTGGTTTGATTGGATCGTGATGTGAATGGAAAGCAGCACAAAACAAATCAGTTTCTGAGGGAACGACTTTAACAAGAAAAGGAGAAAAAGTACCTCAGCCCACTTCAGAATATTACACATGTGGCTGTAAGAGTCTAGACAACTATCCCTGTGTCCAACTCAGAATGATCACAGTCTTTCTGCTTGATACACATTCTGACCTGGGAATTCATTACGAAAAACGGCAATTGAGCTTTGGAACAAATAACCATTTAATATCATTTAGATTTATGTGTTTGCTTCCCAGGGGTCCCAGCGCCGTGCCTTGCTCGTTGCAGGTTGACAGGACATGTGGAATGAACAAATGAATGAATGACTGAATTCAACACTAATATGCAAAGATAGATGGGAGAGCACAGATAAGTTTTTTTCTACTCCGATGTCTGTTTCTCTAATGCAAATTAGCTCATCTTTGCTTAGTAAATAGGAGAATCATGTTATTATATTGTGGAAATTGTGTTGGTTCGTAAGCAATTTTCCCCAGCATTTTAATGATTTGTGTCACCAAGTCGTACCAGCTGATCTCCAAGAACAGAGACACAGGGGATCTCAGCAAGTGCATAGGGCATGGTTTCTTGGACCCAGGGGGCATTTTGCCTCTGTGTCCAAATTAAAAGCCTCTGCACACAACTTAGCGACTGAGCAACAACAAATAACGTGCATTTGATGCTTTTGTGCATGCTTAAGACATTTCCAGGCTTTTCAAATGAATTGTGTAATTGAATTCTTATAAGACAACAATAAAGTAGATAGAGGTGTTATAACGCTTTCCTCTTTTAGGTGGAGAAACTTAAGCACAGAAAGGGTAGACAACCTGCCTGAGTTTAGGCAATAAGTGGTGGAACCTGGATCTGGACCCGGTTGGTCTGATTTCAGGGAGAGCACTGTTAGTCAGAAAAAATGCCATCTCTTTGTCACTAGACCTCTTTCATCCTGAGGTGTATAATGTGGTCACAATGTTTGCTGATTCTGGAAAACATCTCAGGATTCCCTTGAACTGATGTTATAGTGATCATGTGCTGCCATCATAACCATGCTCTTCCCTACGTTTATTTATTTTTGTGTGAGCTTAGAGACATGAATGCAGTGGATTGGTACACACTCCTGAATAGGGATGTAATGTACATGGTCCACAGGGAAGCAGTGGGTGAAGTGGGGAAGAACGTTGGCTCTCCAGATTTCTTGGGTTCAAATCCTGGCTCCATTGCTGACTAGCTGTGTGACCTGCAGTGACACTCTGCCTCAATTGTCAGATCCCTGAAATACAGATAATATTTGTTATGTACCTCAGAGGATTGTTGTGAGGGTTAATTAAATAATATATTTAACCCCCTAGAACTCAACCTGTTGCATAGATGTAAGTCATTTTAATTATGATGTTCTTGAACTGCTTCTGAAACAGAGCAGAAAATCCAGTTGTCTTCAGTATTATTTTGTTGTTGTTGTTGTTGTAGATCAAGAAATCTAAATATATGGCAAATTTGTCTTTGGTTAGGACTCTTGAAGTGAGCTGGAAGTAGCAAGACCCAGGTTCAATCAGCGGATTGGGAATGCAGTCTCCATCCCCATTAGTTGTGGTATTGGACAGATGGTTTGTTTCTATCTCCCTGGTTGCCTTTGCAAATGGAAAGAAAAAAGGAAGTTCATCTTCATCAAAAGCCTGAAAAAAATTCATGTAAATGTTAAGCATGTTATGCTGACATAGAAACTAGTCTTTTTTTCAGGGCTGACTATACGCTTTTCATCCCCAGATAATACAACCTCCTGTGACCACATCACTTCAACTATCTTGAGAAATAAACACAAGCAACACTTCTTTGAGAAATATAATTTTGAGAACCAAAAACAACAACAACAACAACAACAAAAATAAAAAACCAACAACAACAAAAATCAAAAACCAAAAACACCAGCCTCTTCATTACAGAGAGAAGTGTAAAGCTCTCTATTTTCCCTCTTGTGACATTCAACTATTAGAGGCAAGAATTCCATTTTATTGGCTTCTTGTAATCAAGATGATATGACCTTTACAGGATTAATATCTCATTCTTTTGCTAACTAATTTACTCTAATAACCAGGAAGATGCTTTATAGTGTGAAAAACACCTCGGGGTATTGGGATTGGACATAATAGCTAGAATGAAGCCATTATAGTTGGATATATAGTAGGAGTGTAATCTTTAATAAAAATTTGTAACCATGGGATATGGAAAATTTCTTTTTTTTTTAATGTTAGAGTTTTGCTTTTATTAGTTCTTTGTTAAAAGAGCTACTCTGTTTTTGCAGTAAATTTTTGAGGGCTCCTATGACTTTGCTTAGTCTTTTGTCATTTTTACACCTATTATTCTTGTGGTTATTCATTTTATACAAAGTTAAATTAGGTGGTCCTATCACAGTGTTGATATTAATTCATGTGTAGCTGAAAGAAAAGACTCCCAGGACTCCTGTTCCATTAGATCTTGAGTTCACCCAAGGGAGGAACTTGCTTCCCAATCTCCCTATTCCTAGGATCTAATCAAGCAGCGACACACAGCAAATGCCCATCCCATGTGTGATAAATAAACAGTGATTTTCCTCTGCACTAGAAAAACTTAGAATTTATATTTCCTAAGACCCAAGCCGGGGGTCCCTCGTGGCTCAGTGGTAAAGAATCTGCCTGCCAATGCAGGAGACAAAGGAGATGCATGTTCGACCCCTGGGTCAGGAAGATCCCCTGGAGGAGGAAATGGCAACCTACTCCAATATTCTTGCCTGGGAAATCCCAAGGACAGAGGAGTCTGGTGGGCTACAGTTCATGGGGTTTCAAAGAGTTGGATATGACTGGACACTTTCCTTCTTCTTCTTCAAGACCCAGATAGGATAAATCGCTCACTGTGGAATCACCGTGTCTCCAGGATAACAGTTACCACTTGGCCAGTCTAACATTCTGACTTCAGTTACTCTTTAAGTACTTTTAAGAATGTTCTACCTCCTTTGTGGTTTTGCGATTGAATGTCATCATGATAAAATGATGAATGGTGAGATCCGATTCTATCTGCACAAAATATCATCTAGATCCAGACCCACTTGCTTAACTATTGATCTTTACAATTAATGTTCCAACCATGTGCCAAGAGGTCTTGGGCTCTTCTCTTCTTCCTCCATGCTCTGTCTTTGTGGTTTCAGTTATATCCACTGATTCTAAAACTCATCTTCATGTGTATCTGTTCCCAATTCATGTCTTTTGTTCTGACATGGACTTTCCTGGTGGCTCAGCTGGTAAAGAATCCGCCTGCAATGCAGGAGACCTGGATTCAATCCCTGGGTTGGGGAACCTACTTCTCACTGAATTAGACCAGAAATCTTCCTCTTAACTGTCACTTCAATCCTTCAGGAAGTTCTATCAACCTTCTCTCAACATGTCAGGTCACCTTTTATTCCCCCATCTTCACTGCTACTTCCTAAGTCCAGGTCACCGTTTTCTTTCACTTATGACTTCCTACCAACTCTCTCTGCTTTCTCTATTGCTGCTTTCCATTTCATTCTTCACACTGAAAAAAAAACTTTTTAAATAAACATTTTTCATGCTGAAACCTTAAATGGCTTTCTAGTGCACTTGGTATAACAGCCATGCTTTGTGCTGTGGCATAGGAAGAACTTTATGATCTGGTGCCTGCTTCTCTCTGTAATACCTGTGATAACTGTCAATTATATATTTGTAATTTTATACATTAAAAAAAATTTACCTTCCTTTCTCAGTTCAGTTCAGTCACTCAGTCATGTCCAACTCTTTGCGACCCCATGAACTGCAGTACTCCAGGCCTCCCTGTCCATCACCAACTCCCAAAGTCCACCCAAACCCATGTCCATTGAGTCGGTGATGCCATCCAACCATCTCATCCTCTGTCGTCCCCTTCTCCTCCTGCCCTTAATCTTTCCCAGCATCAGGGTCTTTTCCAATGAGCCAGTTCTTTGCATCAGTTGGCCAAAGTATTGGAGTTTCAGCTTCAGCATCAGTCCTTCCAATGAACACCCAGGGCTGATCTCCTTTAGGATGGACTGGTTGGATCTCCTTGCAGTCCAAGGGACTCTCTACCACATCAAATATTTGAGGGCAGAGACAATACAAGCTCCATTTATTATCGTAGTTGCAGCACCTAATATTCTGTCTGATACAAGGTAAGTACACGACAAGTATTTGGAGAATAAGTAAGAAGAACTTTCTGTAACCTCTTGCCCACATATCCTACACCTGAATCTATGCTCAACTGCACTCCACTCTATTCCTTTCTCCCTGCTAATTATAATTATAACATTTTAAATTTTACTAAGAATATTAGGTATCGATCCTTCAGTATTTCCTTCTCTTTGGCTAATTCTAGTTATTATTTTGACTCTTTCCATTTCCACACCCTTGCTATCCACCTTGATCCAAACAATATTCCTCTTGTCTGGCCAGCCTTCCACATGAGTTCTTGAACTTGGCATCTTCAATCTCTTCTTCTCTGCACTGGCTGCTTCTCTTTCCAACATATTCCCGCGTCCTCTATCCTTTGACACTCCCTTTGGCTAACGTTTCATTCTTTGTGTCCTTTATCACCACATCTTTGATGGGCTTACATATCCATTCCATCTAATTCTTTAGTGCTTATCTTTCTTTGCACCCCTATAAGCTAAATACACTTTTTCTTCTATTAAAATTTTCTTCATGTCAAATACTTTCCTGATCATCAAATCCAATTCAATAACCTATATTGGCTGTTAACAACTTCCTTTTTGAAACTCTCTTCTTCTGCATCCCAGAATTCTAGACTCTCTGATCAGCAATTTTCTGTCTTCTTCGTGGGATTACTAGCATTTTACTGCCTTGTAAGTGCATATTATTTTATAATTATATCTTTTCATTTGATTTTCTCTTTGTACAGTCTCCCAAGAAAAACTCATTTACATCTAACATAGATTAAACTTATCTTTTTTTTTTCTTTTTTTCAGATTAGTTTTCCCCTGAGTTCCTGCTTTGGTTTCTGTCATCATGGCCCTCCATCCAAAACTTCAATTGATCTGTTTACCATTATCACCTTACTCTATGGGGTCTGAGTCTCAACCACATTACTTAGGACATAGTAGGCACTCAGTGGATACTTTAACTAAATGAGAACATCCTATAATCTCACCTCTAGTACAGCAAGTCTTTAAATGTTCACCATCTTTACAACCAGTATCCTGTCTCATTGATGCTAAACCTGCCTTGAAACATGTTCCCATCTTCATTGTCTAGACAAGTACAGTAGTGTAGGCTGATTTTATCTTTGAAATCCACTTACAGGATGGACATTGCTACCTAGCAAGAAGTATAAAGGAGGATTCTGAGGTCTCATTAAAGCTCAGTAGGAAAGAGTGTGATGACTGTTGAGTGACAGCTCTGGGAAGAAGGGATGTAGAGAGGTCTGCTGTGTGTGCTATGTTAATCCCTTGCCTACAAGATAAAGACCATATTTATTAGCCTATGAAATCAAAGCCTGAATTTTTGGCTGGTGACTCATACTTGCTTTCAATAACATCCCTAGTTATTTATAGTTACCAATATTTTGCTTCAGCAAACTCATTGCTCTTCAAACAAATCTCCCAAACTTTTCATGCTGTGGAATGCTCTTATATTACCTCAACTTAGATCTTCTTTTAATATCCTTCCTTCCTTCCTCCTTTCAATTTAAATCTATCATTTTCTGTAAAGCTTTCTCAGAGGATTTTAATTCAGAACAGTGTCTTCTGAAGTTCTATGAAACATGCTTTGAACTGTTCATCTATCATTTAAGTACACAATACTTGGGATATTTCCTGTATTTTTGTATGAATTATTCAGTGCTTTTTGCTCTATCAGTTTTCATTTTCTGTGTTGTTCATGTGCATGCTCAGTCATGTCTGACTCTTTGCGACCCATAGAATGTAGCCTGCCAGGCTCCTCTGTCAATGGGATTTCCCAGGCAAGAATACTGGAGTGAGTTGCCATTTCCTTCTCCAAGGGATCTTGCCAATCCAGGGATCAAACCTGTGTGGCTTGCATTGGCAGATAGATTCTTTATCACTGTAGTACCTGGGAAGCTCCCTTTCTGTGTTGTATCTTTAGTTAAACTTTAAGGATTCCTATGTGCATGGCACATAAGAAGCTTTCTAACACATGCTACTTACTTTGTGTTCAGTTCAGTTGCACAGTTGTGTCCAACTCTGCAACCCCAGGGACTGCAGCATGCCAGACTTCCTGGTCCATTACCAACTCCCGGAGCTTGCTCAACTCATGTCCATTGAGTCAGCTTTCTTCACAGTCCAACTTTCACATCCATACATGACTACTGGAAAAACCATAGCTTTGACTAGATGGACTTTGTCAGCAAAGTAATGCTTCTGCTTCTTAATATGCTGTCTAGGTTGGTCATAGTTTTTCCTCCAAGGAGCAAGCATCTTTTAATTTCATGGCTGCAGTCACCATCTGTGCTGATTTTGGAGCCCCCCCAAAATAAAATCTCTCACTGTTTCCATTGTTTTCTATCTAATTGCCATGAAGTGATGGGACAGGATGCCATGATCTTAATTTTTTGAATGTTGAGTTTTAAGCCAGCTTCTTCACTCTCCTCTTTCACTTTCATCAAGAGGCTCTTCAGTTCTTCTTTGCTTTCTGCCGTAAGGGTGGTGTCATCTTCATATCAAGGTTATTGATATTTCTCCAGGCAGTCTTGATTCCAGCTTGTGCTTCATCCAGTCCAGCATTTTGCATGATGTACTCTGCATATAAATTAAATAATTAGGGTGACAATATATATAGCCTTGACTTACTCTTTTCCCAATTTGGAACCAGTCCATTGTTCTACGTCTGATTCTAACACTTACTCTGTGTAGTAACCTCCAAAGCCAGAGGGACTGTTTACTTAATGAATTGCCTTTCACATAGTTAGTGCTCATGACATCTTTTTGGTTTAAATTCCAAATGCTAAGAGATATTTCTAAGTGCATTATGTGTTTTACTCTGTGCCCTATGCAGTATTTATATCATCCCATTTAGTTCTTGTAAAAATCTTATAAGCAACATTACAATATCCAAGTTTTACAGAAGCTATGAGGTCTGGAAATGTTGTAGTAAAAAAATAAAAATTATCCAGTGTTAAGTTATGCAGATAGTGATTCCTGGAGCCTTGGTTCAAATGAAGGTCAGAAGTACTAAGAGTACCACTGGAAAAAGGAGTGGAGAAGCATGTTTTATTCTGAAAGAAAACCCTGTTACTCAGAGGAACTGTCTCAAAGGGTTAATTATTTGTGGTCATTGGCTCTTGTGACAAAGTGACACTGGAGTTTCTATACCTGAAAACTGTACAACTGGCTTTCTCAAATGCTAATAAATCTTCTAGCAGAATAAACTCAAGGTTTTGTGATATAGCTCTAGTCAAGTATCTCTCCCTCATGGAATGCAAGCCATGGAAACCAGGAGATGAATTGGGACTTTATTCCAAGAGATAATATTCTATTTGCCCGTTGTTCTGAGTGCAAGGAGGACCACAAAGCTCCAGCACCCTTAATACATTTGGCTCAGATAGATTATTTGGGGAGCCCTCAGATCAACTTGGGGCTTCCCTGGTGGCTCAGGAGGTAAAAAAAAATCCACCTGCAATGCAGGAGACATAGGAGATGAGGGTTCGATCCCTGGGTTGGGAAGATCCCCGGGAGGAGGAAGTTGAAACCCACTCCAGTATTCTTGCCTGGGTAATCCCATGGACAGAGGAGCCTGGCGGGCTATAGTCTATGGAGTTGCAAAGACTGACTAAGCACGCATGCACACAGATCAACTCGGACCTTTGGGAATATATCCAAGTCAACTGGAATCCCTGAAAAGACCACGGACACTGGGAGATATCTGGAATGGCATCTATCTTTGCAGATAACTATAGGCTGTCTAAACTGAGATTGAAAACCTCTAGAAGGTTTAGAATAGACAGAATAGAATAGATATGGGCATGGACACTCCCATAAGGCCAGTATATCCATTCCAGTGGCTTCAGGATGCCCCTAACTGCCTTAGAAAGGTGTAATTTGACTGCAGCCATCATCCTTCCCCACTTGGGGGCACCAAAATGATGCCTCTGTTTTCTTTATTTCTCATGGAAAGAATTATTCTACAATGAGATGAAGAGAATTCTGTATGCAATTATTTTAGTTTGAGGACAAGTTGGTAATGGTTTATATTTATCATTCACTCACATAGCCTGCTTTTAATGCTTGCAATCACTCTGTTAATGAACTAGAAATTGGCTGCTTCCAGAAAGAGGTAATGGCCTTCTGATGGATAGTGAATTGGTGCTAGAAGTCAGCAGACCCAGGCGCCAGAACAGATTCAGAGTCAGAAGTGAGTTTGGAGGTTATGATCTGACTTCCAACTTAATTCGTGAATAACCTCTCCAGTGCCCCTGGCAAGGGATCATCCACTTCCAGTTCAGGAGGACCACTGGGTAATTGTGTGATTAGGCAAAGCACTTAGCAAGTACATTATAGAATCACAGGATGATTGAACAGGAGAGGACCTTGGAGGTGGGCAAGTCAGTCCCTTCACTCTGAGATGAGGGCTGATGAGGTTAAGTGACTTACCTCTGAAGGGTAGCAGTATAGCAAGAACTAAGTATCCTGATGCCCAAGTCAGAAGAATCACTCCACCATAGCAATTTCTCTGTTAGTTAAATGAAGGTAGTGGTGACTAGTTCCTAGATGTAAGAGCTTTGGAGAAATAACTGTAAATTGCAAATAATATCATTTGAATATTCTGATTATGGAATTAAGGCAGAGTCTAGAGGGAAAGGAAGGGAGATGGCAATGTTATGGGGCCAGTTATAAGTTAATTCAATCAAGCAGCAGTCAGGATTCAAATGGTATTATGTGCAAGAATAATCCCCTTTTCTTGAGGATCACTTTTAAGAAGGTTGATTATAGTACCCACCGGATTTTGAAGAAGAAATATATATCTTCCCAACAACCTTGACCTTCCTTCAAGATTAGAGGTGTTCACTGGTTAATCTAAATTTACTCATTCAGATTTCACATTTTAATCCATTTTGTCAGGTTTATCGTTAAAGTATAAGTAACTTATAAAATGCAGCTATCTCTTCCTCAAACTCTGTTACTTTCAGCCACAGCTCCTTATTTGAACAGCTTGAGGACTAATTTGAATCACACTTTACTTTGTGGAGGCTCAGAAAGTGTGTGATACCTTAAGGAGTTGCCTGACAGAGATTTTAAAGATGTTTTAAAATGAAGTACATCTAAGTTCTTTAAATTACATATGGTTTAATCTAGAAAAGGACAATTGAAGCCTTCATTAAAATAGATTTATTCCAATTTCATATGTGGAAATAAATTTGTCTGAGATAACTTGGTACACGCCTCTCCAGATTGTAGCATTTCCCCACTTTCTAAATTAAATGTTGCTGTATGTGAATCTTGGCTTCACAGCAGCATATATTAAAAGGCTTAGTCATCATTATTGTAAACATCCCAGAATTGAGTCAGGTTTCATTGGAACTTAGAAGTAACTTCTTTTTTTTCTTCTCTTTTTCATTTTCACTTCTTATATTTGCCTGCAGTTCTCCTTTACATTTGCTTGCTATTTTCTCTTTCATCTATTTCAGCCTTTGTCAAGAATCTAAAACTGTCTTGCTCTGTTTAAAAACCTAGTATTCTCTGTCTTGAGTTAAAGGGGCAGTTCTGAGCCTTTATGTAGGAGGAAGAAAGGAGCCTTTCTTACTACATAGGAAGCAATTTATTTTTACTATGTCATTTAATATTTTTAAAATCTTATAAGGTAATTTGAAAAGAGCCATTTAAATATTAGGAGAAAAACTCTGAGAGTCAGTCTCTTAACAAGGCCACATAAACAGTAAATGGCAGAGCTGGGATTTCAACCTGGGCCTCCCCTACTCCAAAGCCTGTGCATTTGGCACCACACCGTGCCTCTCCTGAGTACTTGGCTTAAGTCAAAACCAAAACATTTCTTTAAAAAAAAGAAAGAAAATAGAACAAAGCAAGCAACAACAAAAGCATATCTGTCTTGCAATTTGCTATAAACTAAGCAAAAAATATATGTATTTTATTATTCTGAGGGCACTCTGTCTTTCCATTTTCATGAGCTAGCCCCATTTTTTGGAATCATCCAAAAACACTTTTGTTGTTTTCTGGCTTCTCCTTTTGGCATTAGGAGAGCATGATAATGGCTAACAACAACAACAAATAAAGCGTGCCATCTGCACTGTGGTCATTTTGTATAACTGAGTAAAGACGAAATCAAGATTCAATGTATTGGACATCTCTGGGGGCGCAGTGGATAGAAGTCCACTTGCCAATGAGGGGGCCACAGGTTTGACCCCTGGTTCACGAGGATCCCACATGCTGCACAGCAACTACTCCCACGTGCCACAACGACTGAGCCCATGCTCCTAAGCCTGTGCTCCACAACGAGAGAAGCCACCTACATGAGAAGCCCGAGCGCCGCAACAGAGTAGCCTCTGCTCGCCAGAGCTAGAGAAAGCTCTCACAGTAATGAAGACCCAGCGAAGCCAAAAATAAATAAATTCAATCTATGGACATGTTGAGTGCACTCTGAGCATCACTGATCCATAGCCTAGAGCTGCACCTCTCAGCCAGCCAACCATTTTCTCTTGTTCTTGTTACAAATACCAACTGAGGCCCAGGGAGAAGCTCCAGTGTCCTGGCACACACCTATCACTGTAAGATTGTCTGAGAAAATGATTCTAAATATATATCATATTGATAATAGACTAACACATTCCCTTTGCATGTGTGTTCTGATACATGTTTAGGTCTACTTCATTTCATTCATTTGTTTAGCCAATGCTCTTCAGAATGAGAACCAACTTTGAATCTTGAATTGAGAGGATTCAAATTTGGGCAAGTGACAGAGACATTTTCTCACCTGTAACAACATGAAATGTAATAAAATACTGTCAAATTACTTAGGACTGTGATTAGCACAGTATTAATTCTAACTAATGGGAGCTGTTATGACATTTTTCTCTTGTTCTATTCTGGATTATAAGAACACTGAAAGCGAAGCATATGGGTGAAGTATCTTTGTATCCTCTGTGACACTCAACACCGCAGGCATCGAATGGCTTCCGGTTTTCCACTGTGCCATGTGGTGGAAAGGATCAAACACACAGATTCTATAATCCAACTCCTTGCAACCTGAAATGATTATCTATTGATATTAATGAGTTTATTGAAAATTCTAGCCAATATAGGCAGCCACTTTATACAAATCAAGTACCTTATCTTCTTTATCTTTATAGCAAAGTAGAGAATATAAGCATTTTTATAGGTGGACAAAAGGATATCTTATGACTTCTAATCTGCTTGGTCTTTAAAAAAAGATGCAAGAGAAGGAGGAATTTCCCATGAAAGCCTCTGATATCTGACCTAACTTTGAATAGAAAGGGCACTGACTTGGGATCTGCTAAGTTGACTTTCTACACTGGGATCTCAGCTAGCAAAGGGCTTGGCTAGAGCACAGAATGCAACACAAGATAAAATAGATAAATACAGTATCTTAAGTTGGAGTCACTATTATGTTATTTAATGTTGTACAGAGTAAAGGACAGGGACCTTCATTGCTGAAGGTATTGTTACAAAAAATAATTTCCTGATCATCTGGAAGTTTCTGTGGGGGTGTTGATTTTGAGTCACCTATTCTGCCAAAGTTTCTACGGGATGATTGCTCCTAGCCCCATCCCAGTTGGAGGGCCATCCAACCACCATTCCCAACACCCAGTCAGTAGGCAAGCGGTCCTTTACCTGTGGAGATACAGGCTGAGCTGGTTTGACTGCAGCCATCATCGACTGCAACATATGCCCTTTTAGTATTTCCCATCAATCATTCAGGAACTATCAGGCTCTTTCATTTCCTATTGCAGGAAACAACAGACATTTTCTCTGCCTTGCATGTAACTATATTAGTGGGAAAGCATTCTTTAAAGAAATCGTATTGAACTCTTTTTGTTTCTTATAAAGAGATTTTACTGAAGTCAAAAGAGGAATAATTGGTAGGTTTTCTTTTTGCCTGTCTTAAGGGGAAAAATGCTCTATCCTATTTTAAAGATTTATAAACAGCTCAGCTAATAGAAAGTGGGTGGGCAAAAAAATTAAATAAAAGCACTAACTTCTGAACTTTAGCAGAAGCCTATATGTTGGAATAAAGAAAATGATTCAGAAGAGCTCTTTGATAGTTCTTTCCACTACAATAAAGTACAGCCCTGCTTGTCAGCCCATCTGTATTTTCCCTTCATCTAATAAACTGGCTGGGCCAGAGCTGTAAAGGAACATTATAATATTGACAATGTTGCTGGAAAACCATGTGCTTTAGAATGAATTAACTTTTGCTGCACTGCTGAACAGATGAAGAAAAATTGGCTTAGCAGGAAAAAAAATTGACTTTAACCCCCCTTTTTTTGTTGTTACTGGAGTTTGATGCAGCAATCAAATGAATAAGATCTCTCAAAAGAACTGGAGCATTTGTCCTTATAAAGAAACCCATCTTTATACAGCCTTAGGCTATCATATACATCTCTGAAGCTTCAGAAAATTTCTGGCAGATCTTGGAGTGATGTGAATGAAATTGCAGATAAAATTTACCAAATTAACAAGTTATGGGAGCTCTGAAGAGATTAACTTATTGGTAATAGTGCAAAAACTCAAACTGAAGTAACATGATGTCCTTAATTATTGTATTTAGTGTTCATATGTAGCAGTTATTACACTAATTGCTTCCACCGGATTCTCTGGTGACTAGCTGAGGATAGATTGCATTCTTATAATAATTTTCTATCACCTACCTCTCAGGATATTTGCTAGGTAGAAAATGCTTGAAATGACTTGTGCTGTATCTTTTCTGTTTTACTCTTACTTCATTAGAGTTTCATAACATTGTTCCCTAACTCTTGTTATTGTTCAGTCACTAAGTCATGTCCAATGCTTTGTGACCCTGTCCTTCACTATCTCCAGGAGTTTTCTCAAACTCTTGTCCATTGAGTTGATGATGCCATCGACTATCTCATCCTCTGTCACTCCCTTCTTCTCCTGCCCTCAACTTTCCCAGCATCAGGGTCTTTTCCAATGAGTTGGCTCTTTGCATCAGGTGGCCAAAGTATTGGAGCTTCAGCTTTAGCATCAGTCCTTCCAATGAATAACTCTAACTCTTATCTTCTTTCAATTGCTAAATAGACATATAGTTCCCTTTAAAAACGTATGACCTACAGAGTATACGTATTTATGTGAGTATACATATTCATGGACATATCTTATAATAACATAGTAATTAATAATAAATAACATAACAAACAATATGTAAAAATAGAAACATTACAGCTTCAGGTTACCATGCAAGGCATTTTGTATGCATTATCTCTTGGGTTGTGCAGAGTAGCCGCTGCTGCTGCTGCTGCTGCTAAGTCACTTCAGTCGTGTCCAACTCTGTGCGACCCCAGAGACAGCAGCCCACCAGGCTCCCCCGTCCATGGGATTCTCCAGGCAAGAACGCTGGAGTGGGCTGCCATTTCCTTCTCCAATGCATGAAAGTGAAAAGTGAAAGTGAAGTCGCTCAGTCGTGTCCGACTCTTCGCGACCCCATGGACTGCAGCCTACCAGGCTCCTCCATCCATGGGATTTTCCAGGCAAGAGTCCTGGAGTGGGGTGCCATTGCCTTCTCTGGCAGAGTAGCCACTAAGTTTCTAGAAATGGAACTAGGAGAAAGTTCCTTTCTCTCTAAATGAGTGGCCTTTGCACCAAGATCACAAACACAAGCAGGAAAAGTAGAATGAAATCCAAGCCTAATGTCAACTTCTGTCTTACACAGACCAGAGGAAAGAAGTGGGGGAGTCACCAACCCAAGGAGCTGGTAGGGGTGAGGTTCTTGACAATTCTAGATGCAAATCCAGGAGACATTGCAGTTTGGGCAGCCAATAGGCCCTCCAAGAAAATGATCCTTCCTCATTATGGTGGAGGAAGAGACAGGGCACTTCTGTCCCTGGATCAACAGGTAGGAGAAAAGCAGTGTGACCAGAGCATGCACAGTGGCTCCCACTGCCCTGGAGACATGGCCAAAGTGTCCTTCTTATAGGGCCAGTGGTTTAGGGAACACCAATGGAGCGTGCTTGTATATTTGGGCCTTGATGCCTATTTCCAGTGAGCCACAAATCTTTTGAAATGTGCAGTTGAAAGCAGGTCATGCACCTACATTTCTTCTTTTTTAACTTTTTATTTTATATTGAGTATAGCCAATTAACAATATTGTAATAGTTCCAGGTGGACAGCAAAGGCACTCAGCTATACATATACATGGATCCATTCTCCCCCAGACTCCCCTCCCATCCAGGCTGCCACATCACATTGAGCAGAATTGCCTGTGCTATACAGTAGGTCCTTGTTAGTTATCAATTTTAAATATAGCACCTATGTTTCAGTCATGGAATTGATATGTTTATGCCAACCACAGCATGATGACTGAGTTGTGTCATCTGACTTCACGTCTGAGACTTGCAGACTTCAACTACTTTAGAGAACGATTAGGTGATAAAGGAAGTTCAGTTCAGTCACTCAGTCATGTCTGACTCTTTGTGACCCCATGGACTGCAGCACGCCAGGCTACCTGTCTGTCACCAACTCCTGGAGTTTACTGAAACTCACGTCCATCCAGTCAGTGATGCCATCCAACCATCTCATCCTCTCTCATCCCCTTCTCCTCCTGCCTTCAATCTTTCCTATCGGAAAACCTCATTATGGGGGACCCTGGCCCTCAAAGTGACTATTTCAGGGATCCCCCAAAATTGGCTCTAAAACTGCAAATTATCTGTATTTCCTCAAGACTTCCTTGTCCCAGTGAAATAATCGGATGAAAAGTGATCATAAGACTAATATTCCATGGCCTGATTCTACTGGCTGGGTGATCACTCCTAAAGCCCTCCCTCTTTCTAAGGTTGCCCACTAACCATATTGTTTTCAATTCCCACACGCACTCCTTCTTGGGTAGAGCCAAGATATTCACAGGTAGTCTAAAGAGTTCATATTTCCTTCTTCCATACCTGCCTTATCTTCTGGTTACCAGATGCCAAGGTTTCAGCTCTCAGGGGCTCCACCTTGACTGAGGTTCTGTGCTGGGTGAGTCACTAGGCTCTCCTAGGAGACCCAGCACTCAGCCCTCCTCCTCTCTCCCTTCCATCCCTACCCTTCCCAACCCAGCTTTCTCTCCTATCCTCCTACTCTTGTCTCCTATACCATTCACCGTCCTTACTCGGGAGCGTTAGACAAGTAACTCTCATCAGATTCCCCAGTGGCAACTGAAGGGAACAGGAATCATTTTAAATGGGAGGAAATGATGAAATCTGTATTTTTTTTTTAAAGAAGATCATCAACACAATTTGACCTTTCTGGAAGGATCCCAGACTGAACTGTTGGTGATGAGAGGCTCTAATTTCTGTCAGGGAAATTCTGTATTGGGAAAAAAAAAAAAACAAGGCTAGTGGAAATAGTGGAAAGAGTCCAAGTCTCTAATTGCCTTAAGAGGTTAAGGAAAAGAATATTCTATGCTGTATTACAGTAGTAAGATAAGTGTGCCACAAAGAAATGTAGCTAGATAGCCCCACATTCAAATCCATATTGCTCATAGCTGTTTACCAAAATATGGACTTTGGCAAGTTATTTAACGTCAAGTGTCAGATTTTGGACTTTTGTGTTTTTAAGTCTACAGAGTAGGATCTAGTGTTAGCTTTTTGTTTCATTTTTGTTGTTTTAAAGAAATGTTTAAAGACTGAGTTAACTTCCAAACACAATGCCTGGCTCATGGTAAGTTACCAAGAAATGTTACTGTTTTTGCCTTCATATTTTAATGGATATTTCACTCAGGTTCATCAGCTTTCATCAGCTCTTTAGAAGTCCCTGGATTTAAACTTTAGCCAATGCTGTTTATGCCAACTGAATCAGACCTCCTTTTAGTGGGGATCTGATGAATTTTACATTTCAATTTCCATTCCTCACATGAACAAGCAGCATCAGAAGGAAGCAATTTTTATGTGTTTCTTAGGTTTGGTGAAACATTGGTAACAGTTTGGAATAATTTATAAAGGGGATCCAATGGTAAGGAAGTGTGTCTTCAAGTCCTGTGCAGTGTTCTATCTCTACTATAGTGATTTTGTGGAAAATAATTTATCTTCAAGGAAGTAGAATAGTTTCCATAAACTACATGCTGTAAGGCTACAGAGTGTAAAAGTTCAAGCTTTCAACTCTCTAAAGATTACTGGCTGGGATCCTTTGTGGCTTCCATACTGTATTACATGAAAAAAGAAGCCCCAAAATGACAAAGGATCTGTTTTTTTATTAGGAAAACAATCAAAGGCAATTAATTTTCTTCAACTCTGAGCTTTGTCCAATCTAATATAAAATTGTTCAACTCAATCCCCCTTCATTAGTTCTCCAAGAACTGAATAAAATGCTTCTTACAAATTTATATTTGTAATGAAATATTGGATGGAATTCAAAGAGAGCTTTATGATCATCTAGTCAGTTTTCTTCACTTTCAGATAAAGAAGCTGGGGCTGAATGGAAGTGGTGCACTCAATTAAGGAGGCATGGTTAAGGAGCAGGAAGGTCTTACTCAGGTTCACCACTTAAGGCCACCTAATTGTATGTGTTTTCCACTCTACTCTCAACATCATTGTCATACAGCATAAGATATTTATTTCCTTACCTTCTTAAAGCTATTGGAGACTTTGATTCCTTCTGTTATTTTCACAAAACTATTTGCAATACAGATTCTCCCTGTCAGAGAGTAGAACCTGAAATCCCCAACAGTCCAATTTGAGATCCTTTCATACAAGTTAATTTCCTGTTTTATTGTTCAAAACATGAATCCCCCTCCAACCACCCCATTTCAATGGTTAACATTCATTTCGATTGTCTTCGGAAAAACTAGAGTGACTTGTCTAATTTACGGAGTGGTAATGGTAGTTCAGTCGTTCAGTCATGTCCAGCTCGTTGTGACCCAATGGACTGTAGCCCACCAGGCTCCTCTGTCCATAGGATTTTTCCAGGCAAGAATACTGAAGTGGGTTGCCATTGCATCACCAGGAGATCTTCCTGATTCAGGAACTGAACACGAGTCTCCTCCATTGCAGATGGATACTTGACTGCTAAGCCACTAGGGATTCCCGATGTTATGGAGTAAGGAATGTTCTTTTTTTAAGCTTTGCCACATTGTATATTGGAGGATTCCTAAACTGTAGTTTCTGTATATCAAATATTTCAAGAAAATCATGCGTTTACTTATCTCTCTATTTGGTCTATTTTGTGTTGCTATATTTTATTCACTTAAGTAGATTAAAACAAGGGGATTGGGTGGAGAGTGTAAAACCACGAAGCAAAGAGACTTGTGTTACTCTGAAAGAAACTGCATGACTCGAGCCATAGATATGAAAAATAAAAGGCAGGTTGTACTTTAGAAATATCCTTCTTTAAATCAGGGTGATGGTATAGTTTGGGGATCTCAATAATCATTCTTTCATTTTTACTTATTGACTATAAGTTGGGGTGCAGATTTTATTCATTTTAATTGGTTATTATAATGGTCAGTGACAAGTTATAGTCATGTAGCTACAGAATTCTAAGCACTTTTAAAATAAGGATTGTTTTTGTTTGCTTTATTAAGCAAGCGTAACTCTTAATTGTGTTTGATTAATTCTTTCCCTTTAAGTCATTTCTTAATTGATGATTCAACCATTCTCACAATATCAATTGTGTTCATTTTTTCAACTTAAAAAATGACAGTTGGAGGAGGAAACACGTTTCTAGGAGACACAGGAATGGTTTGGTGACTTGACAAATGACATCTCCGGGTTTAGTTGTCTTTTGAAGATTTTAACTCCAGCTCTTTATCTATTCGTTAGTCCTACAAATGCCTATAATGCATGTCTAGCATTATAGAGAGAAGGCAATGGCACCCCACTCCAGTACTCTTGCCTGGAAACTCCCATGGATGGAGGAGCCTGGTAGGCTGCAGTCTATGGGGTCACTAAGAGTTGGACACGACTGAGCGACTTCACTTTCACTTTTCACTTTCATGCATTGGAGAAGGAAATGGCAACCCACTCCAGTGTTCTTGCCTGGAGAATCCCAGGGACAGAGGAGCCTGGTAGGAAGCTGTCTATGGGGTTGCACACAACTGCGACCCCCATGGGGTCGCTAAGAGTCGGACACAACTGAAGCAACTTAGCAGCAGCAGCAGCAGCAGCAGCAGCAGCTAGTTATCTGGTCAGTACTTCAGAGTAAGTACTGTATGGTCAAAACCAATGTTGTTTTTTTTTTTTTTTTTAAACTTTCAAAATTACTTCTTTCCCCTCTGAGTTCCTTGTTTCTCTTGTTTGTTTACTTGTTTTGGTCATGCCTACGGCATGTGGGATCTTAGTTCCCAAACCAGGGATCAAATCTGTGCCCCCTGCAATGGAAGAAGCGTGGAGTCTTAACCACTAGACCATCAGGGAATCTCCCCCTGTTTCTTAATGACACTGTAATTCTCCCAGACATAGAATTGAAAAGAAGTCGTTACTATCCCCAGTATAGAAAAGTCTCTAAGCCAGGCAGATTCTATAGTTTTGAATCTTGACACTGCCAGTTATTAAGATGAGGAATGTTACCAATATAACAACATATGATGTGTATATGTTGTACTATTGTATCTGTGGGTATCAATTTTCTATTGTAAACTGTGAATTCCATAAAGACAATGAATATATCTTCCATATTAGGATTTACATATCTTACAGTATAAACATGACACAATGTTTTACATATGACAAAAGCTCAGTTTTATATGAATGAATGAGTAACTGAATGAAAATACAGATGAATTATAGAGTTTAAAATCTGAAATGGAAATTAAATTTTCCATTTACCCCCCTGTCAATTGGATCATCTCTCCAAGTTACCAGGAATGCTATATTTAATGAAATCAGCCTGAGAAATTATTCTGAAATAGTGCTCATATTTACACAAGATATTTTAAAAATATCTCATTGGCAAATCTAACTTTGGAAACTAGCAGACATGATTTCCAAAGGTAATAAAGTTATAATAAGAATTTGATTATATCAGGGAAATAGTTACTTTCATTGACAGAAATTAATAGCATTGAAAACAGAATTCAATATCATTAGGAATATAGTTTTATACAAAAGTTTTATCATTGATAAAATTTGCTTACTTTGAATCTAAGAAAGCATCTGAATGCCTTAGGGTGTGAAGTAGTTGGAATGAAAAAAAAAGAACAATGGCTCATTATTCATATACATGAGAATTTAAAATCTCACCATCCATCTGAATGCATTGATACCACGAGGAGGAGAAATAGAACTAATTGCAAAAAAATATGTCAATCCTTTTCTTCATTTTTAGAAAATATCTAAAAATTCAAACCTGTCCAGTTCTGTATAAGTAAAAACATTTATTTTCCTTTGATTTTTGTTACTGCTACTTAAATTATTTAATTTAAGTGGGATGATTTGAGAGAATAGCATTGAAACATATATATTACCATATGTGAAGTAGACCGCCAGTCCAGGTTCGACGCATGAGACAGGGTGCTCAGGGCAGGTGCACTGGGATGACCCTGGGGGATGGGATGGGGAGGGAGGTGGGAGGGGGGTTCAGGATGGGGAACACATGCACACCCATGGCTGATTCATGTCAATGTATGGCAAAAACCACTACAATATTGTAATTAGCCTCCAATTAAAATAAATAAATTAATTAAAAAATGTTTTTTGACTGCCTCCATGTGCAAGGGAGTGTGCTAGAAACTGATCATAAAAGAATGTCTATTTAATAACGGAGATTATATATTAGATATATGTGTGGTTGTAGTGGTTTCGTCACTAAGTCGTGTCCAACTCTTGTGACCCCAGGGACTATATCCCTCCAGATTTTCTGTCTATGGGATTTCCCAGGCAAGAACACTGGAGTGGGTTGCCATTTCCTTCTCCAGGGAATCTTCCTCACCCAGGAATTGGACTCTGGTCTTCTTCATTGCAGGTGGTCTATGCATTGCAGGTGGTCTCATACATTGCAGGCAGATTCTTTACCTACTGAGCCACAGGGAAACTGTATATATGTATATGATATATATTATATGAGTATGTGTGTATAACAAAAATGTGTGTACTTACATACACATATAACAGGAGCAATTGAAAAGTTAAGATAGTTACCATAGAATGTTTTGTTGTCATTGTTGTTGGTTAGTCTTTAAGTCGTATCTGACTTTCTGCAACCCCATGAACTGTAGCCCAGCAGGCTCCTCTATCCATGGAATTCTCCAGGCAGGAATACTGGAGTGGGTTGCCATTTCCTTCTCCAGGGAATCCTCCCAACCAAGGGATTGAACTTGCAGGTCTCCTGCAGTAGCAGATGGATTCTTTATCACTGAGCCAAAATCATGCTACATATACTATGATTTGTAGGTAAATGATAGTTATGATATTGGTACTAGAATAAGCAGAAATATATTCAACTAATCAGCATTAATTTATCTGCTATGTTCCAGGTGTTGTGACATAGGAAAGAATGAAAATTGTCCCTCAAGGAGCTTATAGTATAAGAGGAGAGATAATCCATGAATGTAGGAAGCTCCCATGTACAACTTAATGTCTCATGAAGGGTACGAATTCCATATTAGTCTAGTCGGGAGGAGCACCAGGAAAGGGTGAGTCTCTGGTGTCAGATGATGAAGTAAAGAAACAGAAAGGCTTCAAAAGGTCACTCTTTGTGAGGGGCACAGGATCGCCCGCATAAAGTACGACCTGCATTGTATACCCTGCAAGTTCTGGACCTAAACACAATATCAGTTGGAAAAAATCCAGATTTTCAATACAAATGAAAAATGACAACATTCATTCAAAGATCTACCTGACAGACCTGGGGCTGGCCTGGGGGATTCTGGCCTTTTGGCGTATGGTGTCTTGTCCCTTGGAACTGCACAGCTGCTCCAGGGGCAGGAATGGGGGACTCAAAGGCACTCTTCCTGCTATGATTGCTGTTTCTGGCAGCAGCCAGGGTCTTGGGGAATTATATTTCTTATTCAACTCACCAAACAGCAGTTTGGAATGATAAGCTGTAGAATTTTAAAATGCTGATTTGAAGTAGATTGTCCTTGACTTTCCACAGTGGAGGCTGATTGGTCTTTGTGGCTGTATTTTGTTTTTCTTCCATCATTGCCTAATAATCCACAGACCCCAAATGTTCTGCACTTTGTGAACAAAACTTGCAATTAATAATAGGTTAGATTTGGGGTGAAGCAAAAATATAACTGGAGTAGAGAACCTCACTCAGAAGCTCCAATTTCGTTAATTTTCTTACTAACTTTGTGATGGGCCATGCCCGTGGATCTGTATTTGCTCCCAGGCAGTTTATCATTAATGATTAAAAATTCACAATATTTTCTCACTGTCTCATTTCCTTCAAGATTGACTGCTTTGTTGTCAGTACCTTGCAGTCCAAGGTACTCTCAAGAATCTTCTCAAAAAAAAAAAAAAAAAAAGAATCTTCTCCAGCACTACAATTCGAAAGCATCAATTCTTCCCCACTTAGCCATCACTGTGGTCCAACTCTCACATCTGTACATGACTACTGGAAAAATCATATACCTATCTGTAGCTATGGAATAATATTAAAACCAGGAAATTGTGTTGGTACATTAACTAGATTACATATCATAAGTTTTCACCATTTGAAAACCTGGATTCATTTGTGTGTGTGTGAGTGTGTAAGTGTGTGCATGTGTACATATGTGGTCCTGTGCAGTAGAATTTTCCATTTTTTATAAGCCCTGCAGGTTAATTATGATCAGACAAAGTTTATACACACCAATTTAGTGCAATTATTCACAAGCAGAATTCAGAAGAATCTACCTCATGGCTTTTTAAAACCACAGCTTGCCTCCCACCCCAAATGCCTGGCAGGTTCTCAATAAGGAATAGTGGATAGGACCCAGGAATTAGCATGAAACATCCAGATCATCCTGGTCCTACTTTTCTACAAACCAAACTTTGAGAAATCTTGGCTTCCCAAGTGGCACAGTGGTAAAGAATCTGCCTGCCAATCCAGGAGATGTGGGTTCAATCCCTGGGTTTGGAAGATCCACTGGAGGAGGAAATGAAAACCCACTCCAGTATTCTTGCCTGAGAAATCCCATGGACAGAGGAGCCTGGTGGGCCCCAGTCTATGGGGTTGCAAAAAATCCACACAATGCATTTTAGTGGGCGAAACCAGGCTTCCCGGAGAAAGCTTCATTGAGAGGAAGCATGATGAAACAGAAATGGAACATGATTAGTTATAATTGAACATGTGTACTATGGTCAGCTTTTTAACAAATTCTTGTATCAAGTGGTGCAATGTGGTTCATTGTTCTGGTACTCAACTTCCCCATCTGTAAAGTAATGTGAATGGATTATGTCATCTTTTATGTCCCTTGAAGCTCTAAAATATTTTAGCTTTATGCTTGTAGATTTTGGATTCTCTAGATTTGACAAAATTCTCATCTACTTTTTTCCAGGACCTGATGTAGGACACAGACATTCAATGAACTTTATATTTATGCGAAAGGATCAAGTTTATTTCATAAATCTAAGGATATTAATTATTTGAATGATATGATATAATTTAATCCACAGTTAATTATGTGTAATCCACATAATTACAGTTTTTGTCTGTAACTAGAAAAAATAATAAATTCACCATTTTGTAATGCACATATTCTACAAATAGTTGATGACAGTAAATTGCTTTTTTCTAATCAAATTAAGTACCTGTGAATTTCTAGCTTTAGTTAATATAAAATTGAATTTTGATAAATATCCTTCTCCCTCAGTTCAATATAAATTCCTTGAAGAGATTATCTATCCCCCCATTTACTTTGTTATACTTCTGACCTAATTGTTCTGAACCACATTTTTTTAAGCTTTCAGAAGATATCTCAGTCATCCAAGCTAGTGAAGCAATTTGGGATGAGTTTGCTGAAAGCAGTTTTCTACAAAGATAGAATTAGATCAACAGCTGGAACTACTTCTGCCACCCAGAAATATAATAGTTTATTTATTATTGCTTGTCTTTATTGTATCCATTCACAGCTGAAGTCATTAGGCACAATTTAGGATATTCTGAAATGAAGAACAGTGTCTGTCTCTATAACTTTTGACAAACACAATAAAAAAATACAAAAGCACACACACAAAGTACATAATGCTGTTACTTCTCCCAGTCCTAGTCAAAGTAGAAATGGCAGCTGCCAAGAGGAACCTCACACTTGAGTTTCAAAGTCTCTCCAGATTTGATGATTTTGGCCCCTTTAAGTACTGCTTATTTCAACTTTGATTTCTTAAAAAATATTTTGTCTCAATTCCTGGCCCATTGATTGGGAAACGTTGCCATAGGCATGGATGACTGAAAAGATAGCTTTGTCAGTTTCCAGAGACTGGGCTTAGTTATACATTTTTGCATTTGAATACTTGGTATTTGAAGTTATTTTTCTATTGATGAAATTCCATGAAGAAGATATCATTTATTGCCACAAGTTGAATGTTTTATTTGCTTATTAGAGTAGGTTTGTTTTAAATGCCACAAATGAAGGGTAAGAGGCAAACTAAGTGGTATAGGAATGAAGCGTCATCTTAGGAGCCAGAACACCTGGGTCCAGTCCCAGACTTGTCACAGCCTCAAGTTTCTTTTTGCAGCCTTGAGAATGATATAAATATCTGTCAATTCCGCTGAGTTATATAATAAGATTTTGAATGTTAAGGTAATTTGTAAATGCAGGTTTTAGATCTTAGTTTTGTCATTTGAGAAACAAGATGAAGACTACAAAATTGAAGATAACTAAATCGCTAGGAGTCGGACACGACTGAGCGACTTCACCTTCACTTTTCACTTTCATGCATTGGAGAAGGAAATGGCAACCCTCTCCAGTGTTCTTGCCTGGAGAATCCCAGGGACAGAGGAGCCTGGTGGGCTGCCCTGTCTATGGGGTCGCACAGAGTCGGACACGACTGAAGCAACTTAGCAGCAGCAGCAGCAAATCCTATAATTCCTCTATCATCAGTGTATGATGTAACTCTGTTTCACAGGTAGTATTTTATTGTGCATATGCTAAATATAGTATTTGATAAGATACACAACAACATATGTGGAATTATTTTGGAGAGGAAAGGTAACAATAACCACTAGTAAGATGTGAAAGAGGACTTTTTTTTAAATTAAACTCTTAATTTTAAAATATGTTTAGATTTACAGAAAAATGGTGAAGTTAAGAACGAGACTGCAAGGAGATCCAAGCAGTCCATCCTAAAGGAAGTCAGTCCTGTATATTCATTGGGAGGACTAATGTTGAAGCTCAAACTCCAATACTTTGGCCACCTGATCCGAAGAACTGACTCATTTGAATAGACCCTGATGCTGAGAAAGATTGAAAGCAGAAGGAGAAGGGGATGACAGAGGGTGAGATGGTTGGATGGCATCACCGACTCAATGGACATGAATTTGAGTAAACTCCGGGAGTTGGTGAGGGACAGGGAGGTCTGCATGCTGCAGCCCATGGGATCGCAAAGAGTCGGACATGACTGAGCAACTGAACTGAACTGAAGAACAAGAGCTCCCATATATCCCAATCCTTGTTCCCACTGTTGTTAACATCTTATATTATTGTGATACATTTGTTTCAATGAATGAAACAATATGGACACATTTTTATTAGCTAAAGTCCATAGATGATTCAGATTTTCTTACTTTTTACCTAATGCCCTTTTTCTACCAGGGTCCCATCCAAGAAGCCTGGTGCCTAACTAAATTATATGTAAGTCATTTTGTCTCCTTGGCTCCTTCTGCCTGTGATAGTTTCTCAGGCTTTCCTTGTTTTTGATGACCTCAACAATTTGGGGGAGTCCTGATCAGGTACTTTGGAGAATGTCTATCAACTGGGATCCATCTGTTGTCTGTCTCATTTTCAGATTGGGGTTCTAAGTTTGGGAGTGGAAGATTGGAGAGAGGTGTCCATGTCATATTTTATCAAAGGTGCCCACTATGAACATGACTGATCACTACTGATATTGACCTTGATCACCTGGCGGAGGTACAGAGGAGACACTGAATTCATGTTGATTGACATTATGGAAAAAAGTGTTAAACATATGGCATCTGAATTCTATTTTAATTTCATTTGCATTAAATACAGTGATTATAAACCCTGAACTGGTCTCTGCAGTGTGGCACTGAGTCAGCAATCTATGATTTCTTTGCCTAAAAGCCATAAAATAGACTAATGAAATGTGATTGGTGTAATTGGTAAATTACGAAGTGGTATATATTTTAGGTTTAAAATATTATTCTGGAAGGAATCCATCCACATCAGTGTGCTAGGATAATAATAATTAGCTTTACAGGTTTAATGGAAAGCTAGTGTTATTTACAAAACACCATAAGGAAATGGGGCTTCCCTTGTGGCTCAGTTGGTAAAGAATCCGCCTGCAATGCGGGAGACCTGGGTTCGATCCCTGGGTTGGGAAGATCCCCTGGAGAAGGGAAAGGCTACCTACTCCAGTATTCTGGCCTAGAGAATTCCATGGACTACGTCCATGGGGTTGCAAAGAGTTGGACATGACTAAGTGAAATAAGGAAATGATTCATTATTCCTCATGGTATTAATTTTGCAAATACCTGGAAACCTCCTTTAATTATCAAAACTGCATAATAATCAAAACTGCATTTTCCCTGAGCCAGGACTTAGATCTTTACTCTGCTTTTTTGTCAAATCTATTCTAATCATCCAAATGTCCCATTTTGGGCTCTCTTGACTAAGTATCATCCATACTTTCAAGTCAGGTCTGTTTCCTTAACCAGTTTTTCTTACCACTATCACCAAGAGATATGCTATTTATTGTTGTTGGAGTAAGATGTTTCTACTTATTTAACTATGAGTATTAGTGTTAGTCACTCAATCGTGTCCAATTCTTTGCAACACCATAGACTGTAGCCCACCAGGCTCTTCTGTCCATGGGATTTTCCAGGCAAGAATAATGGAGTGGGTTGCCATTTCCTTCTCCAGGGGATCTTCCCAACCCAGAGATCAAACCCATGTCTCCTGCATTGGCAGGTGGATTCTTTACCACTGAGCCACCTGGTAAGCCCAGACTATGAAGTACTGATTAAATATCGTATCACTGACAATGTAATCTATGTCCAAATCACAAGCTATAGAAAAATTGCACTAGTAAATGTGTAAAAGCTGAAAAGGAAAAATTATGAACATATTGACATGTTAGTTATATTCTTGAGCTTATTAAAAAAAAATTCCTTAGTGACAGCTTGACATTTGGGGCCAGGGGAGAAGAAATTCTAACATATGTTTACCAAATTACCTTATTCACTCAACCTAAATACACTATTATGTACCCAGTTTGAAATAATCAATATGTTTTCTTTTAATATTGAATAACCAGAACTAAAACTTCAAACCCGTTAAAAAGTAATTATACCTCTAAGACAATAGGACTATGGGATGACTGAAATCCGTTGATGCTACCAGTAGTTAAAAGTTTATAACAATATAGATAACTATTTCAAACTCCAGAGAATATAAAAAATTAATACATAGGTATTTCTAACTGAGAATTTAAATGCACAGATATAAAATAAGTTCCATTTGTTTTACAGAAAATATACCACAGAGCAATACTACTGTGGAACACAGCTAGGCAAGAAGTAAGGAAGGACTAAGAGCCAATAAAACTAATCTTATGTGGATAGGTGTTGTTTATAGTAAGATTCTGATACTGAATAATTTTTACATGTAGTATTGCTATTTAGACCAAAAAAAAAATTTTTTTTTAAATGACAATTAAATACCAGTGCCTTAGACTAGGAGGGTTCTGTCATTCACTTACTATGTGAAATAAATTATTCATTGAAATAATTTTAAGAGACATATTCATTTTTTCATGATTGAGTTACTTTATTTTCAGACTTATGTTCCTGTTTCAGGGCATGGCGTCAGATTGGAAGTGGAATCTCCCAAAGCAATGGAGAAAGAATGCCCTGGACATGGTTGCCTTGTTGTGCTGTGCTTAGTCATTCAGTCATGTCCAGCTGTTTGTGACCCCATGAATTATAGCCCGCCAGGCTCCTCTGTCCCTGAGGATTCCTCAGGCAAGAATACTTAAGTGGATTTCCATGCCCTCATCCAGGGGATCTTCCTAACCCAGGGTCTGAACCCAGGCAGGTGGATTTTTTACCAGCTGAGCTACCAGGGAAACCCCAGTGGACATAGCTACATGGTACAGTTTCAGATGCTAGAGTGTGGTGGACTTTAGATTGCATGGTTTAGGATAATTTGCTTAGGACTTTGTACTTATTTAATTCTTCATCTAGCACTGAATCTCATGCCAACTGTCAAACTCGAGAGAGGAAATGCCCAGCCTTGAAGATTCTTGTATACCTGACAAGTCATCTTATCCCATCTTCCAAACTCTGACTTCACAGCCTTTCCCCCTCTCAGAGCTTTATATTTCTTTACTCTGGCACCTGTTGTTACTTACCTAGTTATGACTTTAGTTGCTGAGAGTAGAGGAGAACCTTTACCAAGATTCACCACTTATTAACTTTTTGAAGCATTTGTTCAACCTCTTTCTTTGTACATAAACACACACAAACATGCATACACACTCATTTCAGCTAAACTATATAAGAAGCCGTTCACAGATATCATGATACTACACTCCTAAATACTTCAGATGTATCTATCAACAAGAATAGTCTCAAATATAACCACATTTTTTGTTGTTGTTTAGTTGCTAAGTTGTATACGACTCTTTGCAATCCCATGGACTGTACTCTGCTAGCCAGCCTCCTTGTCCATGGGATTTCCCAGGCAAGAAAACTGGAGTGGGTTGCTGTTTCCTTCTTCAGGGGATCTTCCTGACCCAGGGAATTGAACCACAATACAATTACCAAACTCAAGAAATTTAGCATAGATACAAAACTGTTATTTAGTATACAGTCTATACAAGTTGTTTCATCTGTGTTAATAATAGAGTTTGTCATTATATTTCCATGCTTTATTGCAGTATAATTACATATAGTGAAATGCACAGATTTCAGTGTACAGTTTAATGTTGTGAAAATGTATAAACGCATGTACCCAATACCCCAATCAAGATATAAAATATTTCTGTAACTCAAGAAAGCTCCTTCTTGTCCCTTTCAAGTCAGCCCTCTTTCCTCTCTACCTCCTAGAGGAAACAGCTATTTTATCTTTATAGATTATACTTGCTTGTTTATAAATTTCACATCCAGTCTGTATTTTTTCCCCCCTCAGGTCATGGGTTCCAGTACTTGTAAATAAAGTTTTATTGAAACACAGCCATACTCATTCAGTTGTACAGTCTATACTGCTTTCATACTGTAGCAACAGCATTGAGTAATTGTGACAGGATTAGATGTAATAATTTCACTGCCTTCTGTTGCTACTTCAGTTCAATTCAATTACTCAGTTGTGTCCCACTCTTTGCGACCCCATGAGTTGCAGCACGCCAGGCCTCCCTGTCCATCACCAACTCCCGGAGCTTACCCAAATTCATGTCCATCAAGTTGGTGATGCCATCCAGCCATCTCATCCTCTGTTGTCCCCTTCTCCTCCTGCCCCCAATCCCTCCCAGAATCAGGGTCTTTTCCAATGAGTCAACTCTTCACATGAAGTGGCCAAAGTACTGGAGTCTCAGCTTTAGCATCATTCCTTCCAAAGAAATCCCAGGGCTGATCTCTTTCAGAATGGACTGGTTAGGTCTCCTTGCAGTCCAAGGGACTCTCAAGAGTCTTCTCCAACACCACAGTTCAAAAGCATCAATTCTTCGGCGCTCAGCTTTCTTCACAGTCCAACTCTCACATCCATACATGACCACTGGAAAAACCATAGCCTTGACTAGATGGACCTTTGTTGGCAAAGTAATGTCTCTGCTTTTGAATATGCTATCTAGGTTGGTCATAACTTTTCTTCCAAGGAGTAAGCATCTTTTAATTTCATGGCTGCAGTCACCATCTGCAGTGATTTTGGAGCCCAAAAAAATAAAGTCTGACACTGTTTCCACTGTTTCCGCATCTATTTCCCATGAAGTGATGGGACCAGATGCCATGATCTTCATTTTCTGAATGTTGAGCTTTAAGCCAACTTTTTCACTCTCCTCTTTCACTTTCATCAAGATGCTTTTTAGTTCCTCTTCACTTTCTGCCCTAAGGGTGGTGTCATCTGCATATCTGAGGTTATTGATATTTCTCCCGGCAATCTTGATTCCAGCTTGTGTTTCTTCCAGTCCAGCGTTTCTCATGATGTACTCTGCATAGAAGTTAAATAAGCAGGGTGACAATATACAGCCTTGACGTACTCCTTTTCCTATTTGGAACCAGTCTGTTGTTCCATGTCCAGTTCTAACTGTTGCTTCCTGACCTGCATATAGGTTTCTCAAGAGGCAGGCTATTTGGTATACTGCAAATTACTGCAATCCAATTATAACAGCATTTTAAATGTCATACTTATCACATTTAATTATTTATTTTTTGGTTACAGTACCTACACAACATGTCAAAATCAAGAAAGAAAAGTTGGGTTTGCGTGTTGTACTTTCAAGAAAGAGTGGAGGGTGAATTCTCTGTTACCCAATTAAGGGGCAAAGCATTGTGTTTATTAGGCAGTGACACTGTAAGTGTGCTAAACTCATACTATATGCATTGATATTATTAGATTAAGCACTAATTATAATAATCCCACTCACAGAAAAGCAATTTTCAGAAAAATTAGACATCTTAAAATGGAATAGCTCATTGAGACAAAATTTTTTTAAAGAGTTAAAATATTGAAATAAGGCTGAAATTAAAGTAAATGCCTGTGTAGCTCATTTGTTAACCAAGCAAGGAAAACCATTTACCAATGTTGAGTTAATTTAATTGTGTTTGATTGTAGCAGATGAAGAAATGTGTCCAGAGAAAATGAACTCAATTATGACTATTAGCCTTTTAGTGAGAACAATTGCTGGAAGAAGTAAGGATATTGAGAGCAACAGATGGAATAAATATACTTTCCACTGTCCTCCCACTGAGTACATCTAAAATCCCTGGATATTATATATTGAAAGATATAAGAAGGCTCTGAAAAGTGGAGGGAAGAAGACAACCAAACAGGGAGATTAGCACCCAAGGAATGACACAGTTTGAGCTCTCTGACCTTTTCTTTCTGACTCATCTGTCCCACACTGGGTCTGGAGAGGCCAGCTTCTCAATAATGCCAGTGGGAACATTTGAAAAAAAAAAAAAAAAAACCCAAGAAAAGTATACTCTCTCTAGCCAAGACACTAAGAGACGGGCTACGTAGCAAGACAGAAATGTTAGATAATAACTGTCCATCTCCAACCATGCACTCCAGAAGAAGCTGTGGCCAGCCCTCACTCCACCGTCAAAACTGGAGTGGAGAGTCTGGATGTGTCACAAGGTGCCCCAAATCCCCTGTATTTATAAAAAAAAAAAAACAACTTCATTTATTTATTCATGTATTTTTGTCTGTGCTGGGTCTTCATTGCTGCACAGGTTTTTCTCTAGCTGCAGTGAGTGGGGGGCTACTCTCTAGTTGCAGAGCACAGAATCTAGGCTTCATGGGCTTCAGTAGCTGCAGCTCCCAGAATCTAGAGCACAGGCTCAATAGTTGTGGCACACAGGCCTAGTTGCTCTGCAACATATCCTTTCCCAGACCAGGGATCTAATCCAGGTCTCCTGCATTGGCAAGCTGACTCTCTACCACTGAGCCACCAGGGAAGTGTCCCCTGTATCTTGATTGTGTGGTAGTGGTTGCTTCAATTTACCCATGTAATAAGTTGACAAAAAAATTATACATACATATTAAATCCATCTGCCCTTGCTAAAGCTTCTCAGTAATCTCTTGGATAAAGTTCATCCTTCTGTTGAGTTTCTCAGATTAGGCTCATGAGTAGAGTATATCTTGAGATCCTGCAAGTTTATAACTACTTTTTTATAGCCTTAACATTTGAAGAATAGTTTGGCTTCCCTGGTGGCTCAGAGGTTAAAGTGTCTGCCTCCAATGCGGGAGACCTGGGTTCGATCCCTGGGTCCGATCCCTGGGTCGGGAAGACCCCCTGGAGAAGGAAATGGCAACCCACTCCAGTATTCTTGCCTGGAGAATCCCATGGACAGAGGAGCCTGGTAGGCTACAGTCCACTGGGTCGCAAAGAGTCGGACACGACCTAGTGACTTCACTCACTTCACTTGGCTGAATATAACACCCTTGGATCCATGTTTGTTCTATTGAGTTTCTGAAAATGTTGTTCTATTCTTCTATGGCTTCACTGGCAGCTGTCAGGAAGTCCATGGTCAATAGATTGACTTTCCTTGGTAAGGAAGTCTTAGCTGGATATAAAGTTCATTGATTCTCACTTTGTTTTGCATAGTTTCTTTAAAGTTGGCTCACCATTTTCTTGCTTGTATTTGGTTGCTGAGAAGCTCATCAGCATTATTTTCTTCCCTTTTCTGAATGACTATCTTTTTTCCTTGGATCCCCTGAATGTTTTTTCTCAATTTTTAATTTTAAGTCTATAATAGATTTATCAGGACACACCAGTTTTCTAAGATATACAATGAGGACTTTCAATATATAGATGTAGGTCTCTTTTATTTCTAGGAAGTTTTTTTAGAATTAGAGTTTAAAATATTCTATTGATTTCTTCTTTTTTCCATGAATAGTTATATGAATGTATTCTACCTTCCTTGCCTACCTTCTATTTCTCTCACATCCTCTGTGATTCTTTCCACTTTTCAAAATATCTTCTTCATTCTTTTTTTTTTTCTTCATGTCTTATTAACTTTTCATTTGAATCTCTTCTGCCCTGGGCTTATTGCAATTTAGATTTAACTTCTCTTCATTTTGAATTCCTATAACTACTGCTATTATAACACAACTCAGACACATTTCAAGTATTTTCCACTAAGGATGGTACTTCCCTATTTGGAATGACTTTGTTTTCCATTATTCCTAGGCTTTATACTGCCATTCCCTCTTTTCTACACATTTTCCACTTGACTTTCACCACAACCCTTGTTTCTGAAGCTGTATCTTATAAATTTGGATGTTTATTTTTCTATTTACAGGTAATTTAAATGATATTAGAGTTGTCTCATTAATTTGATGATAGTATTTCCAAATGTGTTCCTCCATGGCTAGGTAACTCCCAAATAGTCTGTTTCAGATCACTGAGGGAGTAGAGCAGTTAAATATGTCTTTCATTATTATAACAAGGCAGTAATTTTGACAGTAGCATTGGCACAGGGATAGACATATAAATAAATAGTCGAGACTGGGGATGCCAGAAATATATCACACATATAACTTCCATTGATTTATTACCAAGAATGCCAATGTATTCAATGGATAAAGAATATTACCTTTTAACAAGTGATATTGGGGCAATAAAATAAAGAACATTGACTCTTAGTTCATGACATATTTGAAAATTAACAAAATGTTCTAAATGTAACAGTTAAAATGGTAAAATTTCTAAAATAAAGTGTAGGAAAATTTTTCTCAGCCTTGAGATAGACAAAGACATTTTGACACAAAGGCATTAAAAAATGATAAATATGACTATCAAAAAACTTGCTCATTGAATTATATAATTAAGAAAACAAAAAGGGAAGCCATGGAATGGGAGAAAATGCATGCAATACATTTTGACCAGAGACTTGTAGCCTTATGTTATAGAATTCAATAGTAAAAAGAGCATAAACCTGACAATATAGAGCAAAATATTTGAACAGTTGTTTCAAAAACAATAAACTACAAATGGCCAGTGAGCACATAAAAAGATGCTCATCATTATTAACCATCAAAGAAATGCAACTCCAACTCCAAAGCAAAATGAG
This sequence comes from Bos indicus x Bos taurus, assembly GCF_003369695.1. Taxonomy (NCBI): domain Eukaryota; kingdom Metazoa; phylum Chordata; class Mammalia; order Artiodactyla; family Bovidae; genus Bos; species Bos indicus x Bos taurus. The sequence goes on along the minus strand of NC_040089.1, from coordinate 26,033,742 downwards.
CTCCACTCTTTACAAACTAGAATGGCTAAATTTTTTAAATAAAGTTATTAGCAATAAAAAGTGTTGGATTTTGGAACTTTCATCCATTTATGGTGCAACTGTAAAATAACACCCTCACTTTAGAAACTGGCAGTTTCTTTCATGTTAACCATACATTTTCCATATGATCTAGCCATTCCACTTTGAGATATTTACCAAAGAGAATGAAAATGTATATCTATGTAAAAACTTGTGTTTGAATGCTTGTAGTAGTTTTATTCATAATAGTCAAACATTGTAAGCATATCTATGAGCTGGCGAATAGATAAACAAACTGTGACAATATCCATGTCACAAGATATTACTCAGCAATAAAAAGGAACAAGCTATTAATCCATTTAATAATATGGATGGATCTCAAAAATAGCAAAAATGCAATGAAGAAAAGCCAGACACAAGAGTACACACTGAATAATTCTCTTTATATGAAACTCTGGAAATGACAAATCCAGTGGAGAGAGATGGAAAGCGTGCCAGTGGTTGATGAAGGCTAGCGGTGAGCTGGATTAGCTGGAAAAGAGCACAGCGGAGTTATTCTGCATCTTATGGTGATAATGCCTACATTTGTCAAACTCATCATACTCTTCACTTAAAATGGATTCATTTTAAGTGAACTGTGCTGCAATGGAGTTGGTGAGTTATAAAAATGTTGCGAATATATCTTCCAATCATCTCTCTTCGGCTTGTAGTTGTCTGCCTTCTTGCTGTGTCCTCACATGGTATTTCCTGTGTGTACACATCCCTGCTATCTTCCTGTGTGTCCAGATTTCCTCTACTTATGACACCAGTTAGGAACTAACAGCCTTGTTTTAGTTTAATTACTACTTTAGAAGTCATATCTCCTAATGTGATCACATTCTGAGATATTAGGGTTTCGGGCTTTAGTGTATGAATTTGAGGTGGGGGATACAATTCAGTCCATAACACATGCTTTCTCATTCCCTTTCATGTGATTCTTTAGGCACATAAGACATCAGTAGACACCCCCTGGTAAAAACTGTGCCTCAACAGGATATTCTGGTAGACCCTCAAACAGTGTTCTGAGTGAAATCATCTTCCTCCTTGAGTTTTGCTTAAATTCAGAATGTGCATTGATGTCAGAGATTATTCACTTTGGCAATTCAGAAACAAGCCTTGTTTGTGCAAAGTTCAACCCACTTTGCTAACTCTGTGAATAATATCTGAGAGGAAATGACTACTATTTCACAAAGACTCATTACAGAGCTTGGACACAATCTTATTTAAGTAGCAATTGTGATATCGTCTGATCAGTCATCACATCTGGAACTTTCAAAGAGAATTCCAACTCTGCTGTAGCTGACTCTGGAATACGTGCCAAGTATTTTTTAAAAAGCATTCACCTTCTGCAATGTACGTTTTTGGAAGCATGTGGTTTACATTTGCATTGAATTTCTCATCCATCTGTCCATAAGAATGGATATGTTTTTATCGAGCATTTCCTGAGTTCACACTGGAAAAGTATTATTATCCCAAAACATTGACAACCAAAAGGCAAGAGTTAGAGTTGCACTTTTGTCAGCCGATGAGTCCTTGTTTTGAAGATGAACGTCGAGTTTCAGCTGCTTCTCATGTACATAGAAATCAAAATTGTGCCTTTTGGGGCTTCCATCTTCCTGCATTGTCAACTATGAGTCACCATCAAAATGAGTAAAGCTGTCTAGAATGTAAGTGACTGAACCCCCACAAGCTGAAGTTGAAAAGGAATTGTCATCATCACTCGAGTTACTACCTTGCTATTTACCAAACAAATTAAACAGGCAGAGGTGTTCTAAGATGGTTTACACAGTATTCCACAGTTGCCGAGGACAGTTGTGTAATTCTGCACCCTTTCTTTTGTAGCGGAAGTGTATCGCCAGCTCCCTGCTTGGAATGTATTGGCTTCTACCTCTTCCTGCTTTTCCCTACCTCTTTCTCTCCCTTTCAGCTTTGTTTCCTGTGGAGCAGTTGTCATGTGTAAAGTAGTGAGCACATTCAGAGGTCCAAACTGGTATCTTATACCTAAACTTAGCCTATAGGTGGGTTTTATTTGTGTCATATAGTCTTAATCTTTCAATTCATCCTCTACAAAATCAGAAGACTTCACAAAAATGTAGGAACTTGGGAGTTTTTTTCCCACTAAAATTGCTACTGTTGGTGTTATGTCAGGAATCTAAGTCCTGGTTTAAAATATACACACATGTAAATATAACACCTATTCATTTAAAGATCTTTTATAAAGTTTTATGAAATTGGCAGTGATGTTACTTTTATAGTAAGATGATGAATTTTGCAATAAGGAATAAAATCATTAAAAATATAAACAAATTGCTATGTTCTACTACATAAAATGGGTAAGAAACATTTGTAATTCACCTACCTTTATCAATGTGCTTCTGAAATCTTTGGTAATTCAAATGTTTAAACAAAAATATAGCATTATGAATTTTTGAAAGCTTTCCAAACTTTTCATTCACTCATTCAATCTTTTTTCTAAGTAGTCAGTAAGAAATAATTCTATATTATGTGAAAAAGACTATCCAAGCTGTGTTTTATGAAATAACTTTGGGAAGCAGTAGAAAAGCTTATAGGTATTATGTTGCCTGAATGTTGCTATGATTAGTAGAGAAAATGCTGCTGTGAAGGAATACAATATGCATGAGACACATCCAATACACATATACATACATACATGCACATACTGTGTTCAGTCACTCAGTCACATCTGACTCTTTGCAACATCATGGACTGTAGCTCACCAGGCTTCTCTGTCCATGGGATTCCCAGGCAAGAATACTGGAGTCTGTTGTCATTTCCTCCTTCAGGGGATCTTCCTGACCCAGGGATCAAACCTACGTCCCCAGTATCTCCTGCATTGGCAGGTGAATTCTCTACCACTGAGCCACTTGGGAAGCCCACATGCACATACACATACCTCCAAAGAACAAGTATTTCCAGTAGGAATTGCTACCCAACATTACTTTGGGAAGTTTATATTTTCTGAATCCTGAGAAAAATTAGTCCCTAAAATGGGAAAATGGAAAAAAGTACGATAGTTTTCACGTGAGAATCTATAAAGAGATGTTACTGGTTGGAAGGAATCCACAGATGCCAAGCAGAAAGCAGGAGTGGGAGATGCCAACGCTGTGGAGTAGAAGGTCAAAGTTGACACTTCCAGGACCTGGCACAGCAGCAGGCAGAAGGGAGGTGGTCCATTCATCTCCCTACTGGTAGCTGGTGCTATGTCGTAACTACATTTGTGACCCTTGCTGGCTAACAATGAGTCATTGTGGTAAACCAAATACTAATAAGTTATTCACATACTTTATACAAACCCTGTTAGTGTTATCCCAAGAGGTCACAAGTTTTGGAAGCCAAATGCATCCTTCAACTGAAATTTTAGCACATGCCCTTAACAAAAGGTCTGAAAGTTGCATTATACAGATACTACCTAATAATGCTTATTAGAGTTTTCTGTTATTTTAATATTTGCTACAGGTGACAGTTCTTTGCAAAAGCCATGCAACTTAACATTTCTTATTTCCAAAGCGATTGTGTAAAGATATCTATAATAATCATGAAAGAGAATGAAGAATGTTGGAAGCATTTTTGACTAACCTAATATTTCAGGAATTCATGATAGTTTTCAGGAATTCTGATTTTTTGTTTCCAAATTCTGAAAATTAATATCTGTTGGAAATTTTGAAATATTATCAGCCACTAACTTCAGAGTTTCATGAAGTCAAAATTTCTAATTTTAAAGCCTGTTTTCAGTCACTTATTTGAAGTCACTAATTTGGCACATACGGAAATTTTATGATTATTTTTTCAGGAGCAAAACAGAAAAGTACTTTATGTTCAATCTTTTGAACATGTGTGTGTTTGTGTGTGTGTAGGATATTAAATGGATAAATTTTCACAAAACAGAAACAATGAGAATTGGCTAATAATTTTTTAAAAATAGGGTACACTTCCTATTTCCATATAAAATGAATTAATCTGCCCTTAATACAATGCATTACTTACTCACACTTTGTTTAATAGTAAGTAAAGAAATTTTAAGAATTTTACTTGACTTTTCTCTTCTATTCGGTTTACTTTGCCAAGGAAAGAAATGCTATGAATATTGAGATTTGCATCAAGTATTTCTAAAATCACCCACAAGTGTAGACATAAAGGACTTAAAAAACCTGATTGTTCACACACTTGTAATGATGACTCATGTCTTATAAAGCTGCCTTGAAAACCCACAGATCTTTCTGTACTTAAAAAATGTAAATGACTTTTTTGCCTATGGGGAGATTAATAAATTCACTAAGGTGAAAAAAAATGAATTCTGTCTTCCCCAGTAAGAAAATTGCTCAAAGATTAATTTAGCCTATTTAATTCAGCTCTCAAATGTTTCTCAGAGCTCTAAAATATTTTTCTACCTTCCTTGCACCTGGGGCATCAATTTGATTATTTTTACTCTTGATTTTAATGTGTCTACTTTCTTCTCTATCAAGCTATTTTCATTTTCATTCAGCACATTTTTACCCTTGGTTTCTGTCATTTTTTTGATGATTATTGCTATTCACATTTTGCTGATAATCTTCTCTTGCATTATTTTGGACTCAAAGCTGGAAGAAATTTGTAATAGATATAGCATTTTCCCCTCCTTTTTCCAGTCTCAGTCTTTTCCTCCTCTATATATAAATGCACATCATCAATGTTGATTAACTTGTGGTTTTGCTCAACACTAGAGCCACTGCTTTTTCAAGGAAACTAACATTTCAAGCTGAGGGAGCCTATAACAAATCTTAACAAACCTTTAGTAACAAGTCCAGGTTTCCAAGATCCTTAGGATCAAGATCCTAAGATCCCTATACTTAAAGGGAAAACTGAGTCAAATTTCACATATTTTATGCATGTTATTTTTATCAAAAACACAGTTGATTGTGATTTTTTTTTTTTACCATCTGTTTTAAAGAGCGTAGTAGTTGCTCTGTGGCTGTTATTACTCTTGAGGTCAATGTTTGGTGATTTATTTCTGATATTGTCATTTTTATACTGTGAAATGCAGTGAGCATTATGAAAATAAAATGATTCTCATATTGTTTATTTCATTTTCTTCTTCTGATATTACTCTGGTTAAATTTCCTTATAAAATATACCAGATTTTATTTTTAGTTTATACTTGATATCAAAATCCATTTGTTTTCTTTATGTTCTTCCTTTTCATACTTACATTTTATAAATAATGAAAAAATTCATTTCGACTTGAAATAATAGACACTTTTGAAAACAATGAGACCGAGTACCTTTTCTGCTTTAAGGAATCAATTTTGATGGAAATATTTTGATGAGAGTAACACTAGAAAAGCATGGTTTTATTAATAAAACCAGTGTGGTGGTGTCTTGTCATTTTGCTTTCATCATTTTGCTTAAGAAAGTACACCAATATCTCTACAATTTTTAACTTTAAAGAATTTCTTAAAGTTGTGATAAAGTTTTGAAAAGTCCACAATCCTGTAGCTAAGGGCGCTGTGTATGCTTCTTCGATGCTTTATTCAAGACACAAGAAAAGTCAAGTGGGACATTTAACCCAGATCCAGGAACTTACAAAACTGCTACGAAACAGGTAAAGGACCGCAATTAAGTTCCAGTTTGTTGCATCATTGCTTCAGGTCGTTTCTACTCTGCATCTTATGTGCTTGATTAATTCCTGGAACAAAGGTGAGGGACTGATCATTAATGCCTACCAAAGTCCACACAGGAAGGCAGAGTGTCTGGCATATTCACCTCTCTTTAGTGGCCTCTGGCTGCTGTTCATTACTAGGGGCCAACACAGCACTGATGACACATGCTCAGGCCAGGTGCTTCTGTTTATTGGGCACAAAATCTGATGTTGCCTCCCCTAATGCAAAAAGAATTCAAAGAGCAAGAAGATAGCATTTCAATAAGACTAGGTAAAAGATGCAACCCATAAACTGTCCACGGACGGCAGAGTAAATGAAATGTTATGACAGGGGAAAATATGTGTTGGTAACATAGCTTGACTCATATTTCCAGAGCAAAATTGAAACCATACTTCTGGAGGGTACAGATGGTGACAATGGGAAAGGTGCTCTGAAACACTACTATTTCAGCATGTGACACACAGACCCTCCTCCACCCAATCACTTTCATGTGTAGGATAAATATATCTCAGGAGGTAAAAGCAATTTTTTTCTTAAGTTCTGGGGTGAAGGACTGTGAGGGGGAAGGGGGGAAGAAGGTAGCATATTAAAATAAAAGGAATACGTTCTTTAAAACAACGTGGATGTTGTATTAATAAAACATCACACACACAATAGGGCCAAAATTCAATAGTTCCTTGAAGAAGTGAGTATCATGAAGTTAATGTCTGGTTATTGGCCCACAGGGTAGACTATATATGACTAAAGTAGTCTTAACTTTTACACCATATGGTACTTTATATACCTTAAGAGGCAGTAGATCATTTTGAATCAAAGGCAAGGTAAGTTTTTATCTTAATATCATGGTTAGACGAATTCCCAGAGAATTAAATATCTAAGCAAAAATGAGGGTCACATATAATGTCTAATATAGATTTCTCCTTTAGCTTTGATTTTTAAATTTCCTTTTAAATTTTTTGCTTTTTATTACAGCTAAAAGTAATGGCTTAAAAAAATCTAACAGTAATTGCTTTTTGGGCAAAAGTGCAATGATAATTTCTATGCACTGTGTGCAATGTTAAATTCTTACGATATTTTTTTGGTTAATGAAACTTGGATAAGCATTTAAATTCTCAGATGAAGAGTGAAGCTTGAGTGGACTCGGGGAGACAGTGCAACTCTGCACCCATGAGTTCAAAGTTTTATATTGAGTGAGTTTTATACAACTTTTAAAATTATTCTCGGAAGTGGGGCTGTGGAGGTTCTTTTTAATTCCACTGAATCAGAGAAACACAGCATCTCTTCTTCACCCTGAACTAGGAGTGCTCCAGGAGGCTCTTGTCCAGCGTGGTCCAAGGACACAGTGAGGGCAAGGACTTTCTGTGTTACACACCCTGCACCCCAGCTGCTGGCATGTGCTGCCTCATGCCCGGTGCACAAGGGCTTTGCCAAATGAATGAATGAAACCCTTTCCGCAGTCCTTTTGTAAAACTTTCTTCTCTCACTGACTCCTGGTTTTCCATGTAACCCTGTCTGCTCCTTCTCAGTGCTGTGTGTGTGGGGCATGCACCCATTAACACCTGTTTTCTCTTTGTTCACTTGCCCATTCAATACATTTGTTATTTAGAGTCCAATTTTCTTCTCGGCTAGGTCTCTACTCCCTAAGCAGGGACTGTGTGACCCTTGAATGCATATGTGCAGAACTTTTTCCAGGATTCTAAATCCACATACCTATGTACCAAATGGATGATTTTCTCTTAAAATTTCATAGATGATAAATCATACCATTCATGATTCAGAAAAACATTTTCACTTTCCAAATTTGTTCTTCATTTTATATTCCCTTTCATTCACTCCTTGGAATCAAAATGGTTATCTCAGCATTTGAGATTATTTCTCTGCTCTTTGCCTAATTGGATGCCAAGTCCCTGAAATCTCTTTTCTCAACATTTTCCTATTTATCTGCTCCTTGTCTTTCTTACTGACACTCTACTGGTCCCCATCTTAATGACTTATGACTCATATTGGGATCCAATAGCATCTTTCTTGTCTCATCACCTCCATTCTCACCCTCCTCCCTACATCTTCCCCACTGCTGTTAGAGGCATCTTTTGAAAATCTAGCTTGATCATGTCACTCATTTACTCAAATCTCTGTTTTCCTCTAAGATTTCAAAGTAGGATTTAAACTCTTGAGTTTAGTATAAGGCCTTCCACAAACTGGCCTATCTCTACTTTTCTAGCTTCACCTTCCACACTTGTGCCCTAGGCTTCTGTAATGTATACCTAGCTACTTATAATTAGAGGTTCTATCTCTTTCATGCTTCCATGTTTTCACTCTTTATGCCACCTCTGCCTGAGATATCTGCTTGAATCCCTTCTCTTCCCCCTGCCTACCTCCCTACCATTTATTCCCTTAAAATATGTTCATCCCCTGGAGACTTCTCCTCAATTATACTTTGTGTGTGTGTGTGTGTGTGTGTGTGTGTGCCCTCAGTCATGTCTAACTTCTGTGACCCCATGGACTGTAGACTACCAGGCTCCTCTGTTCATGGAATTTTCCAGGTGAGACTACTGGAGTGGGTTGTCATTTCCTCCTCCAGGGCATCTTCCCAACCCTGGGACTGAACACACAGCTCTCGCATCCTCTGCATTGGCAGGCAGAATCTTTACCACTGCACCACCTGGGAAGTCCCAGCTGTACTTTGATCTGCATGATTTACAAGGTCCTCATTTATCCTCCTGTCATTTTAAAAGCATCACTCATCACAACTGTATGATCACTTCTATCACCATTAGCTCTTTGAAGGCAAGTAACTCCTTATTCAACTTTGTGTGTTCAGAAGATCTCATGGTGCCTGACACACAGTAGACACCCACTGATGTTTGCTAAGTGGATAAATACACAAGTTCATAGGCAGAAGTCTGGGATTTAATTATGGCTTGGACATAAAGAAAAACATGGTTCTGATAATGGATAATTGGGCTCTGACTTATTGTGAAATTTCATGCATCATTCCAGATATTTGGATTTCAACGATAAGATTAAAAGCGTGCTATTAATATAGCCATGACAGTTAGAGTAGGGTTATGAGCTTGGATTTAATGTATCAAGTTCAGTGATTGTTTTCATTAGTCTTTAGGTTTTATGTTCATGTGAAACTTGGACTAAACTGAGCTGCTTGAGTTTCATTATGAAACTAAAGCTTGTATCTCCTCATATTAAAACCTCAGTTTAATACTCAGCAGTTTCAGGGGATCATTTCATAAAATGTCAATTCCTGCAGTTTTGGAATTGAGTGACAGCCAAAAGTTTTAGCAAAACATCTGAGCAGAATTATTCACCAGTACTTCACAAATGGTGAATAAAACATAGGAAGACTGAAAAGTAGATATTTTACAGTTACATTATTTTAGCTATAAATTAAATGTGTTTTGAACAAAAATCCTTATCTCAGGAAAATTTATTATAACCTTAAAATATTCACAGGGTCATTTAATATTTTTGAGTCACCTCTCATGTTCTTATTCTTCATTCCCTTCAAATTTTCAGAGAACCTGAAATCTTGACCTTAGGTTTCTGGAATATTCTCATCTATTTGCTATTTCTTTTCTTTCAAATCAACTGATTTGAAATTACTTGGAACCATCTTACTACTCGAAAAATAGGGAAATTACTTAACCTCCTGGTGTCTTATTTCTCCCTCACTGACACTCTGATAGTAGAGTTTATACACTCTTTATGGTGCAATTTTATGTAGGTTATTTCAAGCAGAAGAGTATATTGATTTTTTCAACAAAAGCATGCATGTAAAAGGCAACTTTATCATTAGGCTAAATTCTTAATATCCAGCGTATTTCATTTGCCAAATTTCAATGTGAAATTTTTATAAGATTCCTATATTTGATCTCCCACTAAAACGTGTCTACAGCTTTAATGTCATTTACAAGATCTGTGTTACCATTACTTATAATTTACATGAAGAGATTTTAAACTGAATTAATTTTGTCTTCTGACACAGTTTGACTCATTCTAATACTTTCTTTTTGATTTCTCACAACTTTTTCATATTCCATAGCAAGTATATAATTTAATATAAGGTCAATCTCCTTAACGGGCATGCTTTACAATGTTTCTTTAGTATTACTAGTCTCATTATTAACTTTTGTTGGCATGTGAACAAAAGTAGTGTTGATCAGCATAGCAGCCTAGAAAAGAAGAAATATTAAAGTTTTCAAAGAAGCACAATGTGTGCTATATTACACTTAAAAATCACTGTCTGCATTGTTTGTAATCTTTTATTTATAAATTTATTTGTTTTTATCTATTTACTTCATGTCTTTTTATTTATAAATAAATTTGTTTATCTTTCCCTATAAAGAACACACATGGGCATCTAAAATAGATGTTGTTTAATTTTCATGAAATCACCTGCTTTAGTTGGGATATAGAAACTATACCAATAATTTGAAATGATAAAATGTAATAAAAAGGAAGATTGATTTTCAACTTAACAGTGTGAGATGCTCTATGGACTTAATTCCCATTAGAAATGATGAAAATTAATTAAAAAAAGAACACAACTAAATCTTTAAAGGGGCTTCCTTGGTGGCTTAAATGCCAAAGAATCTGCCTACAATGCAGGAGACCCAGGTTTGATCCCTGGATTGGGAAGATTATTTGGAGAAAGGAATGGTTACTCACTCCAGTATTCTTGCCTGGAGAATTCCATAGACAGAGAAGCCTGGTGTGCTACAGTCCATGAGGTCACAGAGTTGGACATGACTGAGCGACTAACATTTTCACACTTTAATTTGACAACCCTTCGAAGTCTCTGAAATGGTCTTCAGCGCATATGAATGAAGAAATATCCAGTCAAGAAAAATCCATTTAAGAAGGAAGATCACTCCCTCCCTCCTGTTTCCCAGTCTCCCATCAGTCAAGAACACAGGAATCCCTCTCTCTTTAGTTCCCAGTGGGAGGAGCTCCCAGTTGGAGAAGCACAGCATCAACATTTCTCATCCTGCCTGTTCTGAGGCTAAGTTCCGGGCAGGTGCCCTTGACAGGTGAGGAACCAGCGTCTACATATTAAATAAAAACTCTACCTTCGGCAGGGAGCTGCTGAGATTTTTTGGACCAAGATTTTCCTTGCTCTAGCTTGCAAAACAATGGTTCCATACTAGAAAAAGTCAAGCCCAGAGGGCCTCAGACTGCTGTCTATCACCCGCCACCAAGCACTCAGCTCCCAGAGTGAGAATGTCACTCCAAGAAAAGCTTACCGTTTTCCTGTCACATCTAGCTTCAAATTCTGGCTCAGATATTTTGTGTGGGTTGGGAATCAGGCTGTGAAACAGGGAGCACCTAAACGTTTTTCAAAGGAATTGATGTCATTTGCAGCATAACATAGAGAAGTTCAAGCTTAAGGGTGCCCTCAAAAACACTGGGGGTTGTGTTGGGAGACTACTGGAAGAAGAGTCAAGATACAGGTTGAATTGAAAGCCAACCAGCTTGCAGGAGAGAGTTAGGGAAGGGGATGTTTAGAAAGGCCCTTCTGGGGCTGAGAACAAACACCAAACACTGAGCTTAGGAGCTGTCCCCTTCAAGGGAGGCCAGACTTAATCAGCTTAGTTTGTAGAATAATCTATGCCGTAGGGCACGGTTGAAACTGTGAAGCAGTAAACCTGCAATCAGTGTAATTTAGTAGCTAGGAGAGGTCAAGGGAAGAGAAGAAGGATCCTTGCTAAAACCACTGTCATTCCAGAGTAAATGTAGGCATACCCAAAGCTGTGCCTTCTGGGAAACCAACATCACAGGTTTAATACTATGGAAGAAAAATAAACTTCACTAAAAGAAACCACTGAGTCTCTGAACAAATAAAACAACAAATAATAACAATAATAACAAGCCCCAAGGTGAAAGGGAACAAGTACCCAGAGTTGCTACAATGTATTATCCAAAATGTCCAGTTTATAACCAAAAAAGAGACATGCAAATAGATAAGAAATTATAATCCATACACACACACACACACAAATATTGTGGCAGCATAAACTGCCTGTGAGAACGACCAGATGTGGGGTTTCAAAGAAAAGGACTTTAAGAAAATATGTTTAAAAAGAAGTAAAGTATGTAAAGTAAAATATGATGACAATACTGCATGAAATAGAATCCATAAAGAGATAGGAATTATAAAAAAGAAGCAAAAGAAAATGTTGGTGTTGAAAAATGCAATAACTGAAATGAAAAATTCACTATAGGTGCTCAATAGTAAATTTCATTTATCAGAATAAAGAATGATCAAAATTGAAGATAGATTGATCAATGCATCCTGCAAAATAAAGAGGAAAAAGAATGAAAGAAAGAAAAAAATCTTCATAGAAAAGTTGGTTACTACTTAATACATCAAATATGCATAATGAGAGTACCCAAAAGAGAGATGTGAATAAGAAGAGCAAAAATATTAGGACAAATAACTGCAAAGTCCCCACATTGACTAAAAAACTAATTCATGTACACATTCATAAGCTTCAACTTCCAAGTAGGATTAACACAAAGAGATTAAAAAACAGACACATCATAGTAAAAATGCTTTAAGTCAAAGATAAGGAGAAAATCTTGAAAGCAATAAGAAAACAATTGACTCGTCATTTACAAGGGAACTCCAATAGTGTAACAGCTGGCTTGTCAACAGAAAGGTAGTTGGAAGACATATTCAAAGTGCTCAAAGATAAAAAACTGTCAACCAAGATTACTATATTCAGCATAGCTATCTTTCAAAAGTGAAATGAAATAGAGGCCTCTCCAGATAAACAAAAATGGACAGAGTGTGTTACTTGCATACATGCCTTACAAGAGACCGAAGGAAGTGCTTTAGACTAAAAGCAGGTGCCCAAAAATGACAATTTGAATCTACACAAAGAAATAAAAAGCACTGGTAAAGTAATTATGTAATTATAAAAGATAGTAGAAATGCATATTTTTCTCATTTCTCTTCTGATTTTAAAAAATATATAAAATAATAGATATACCACAATAATATATATAATGTATTGCTGAGTTCATAACATATAGAAATGTAATATATTTGTCATATAGTTGCCAATAACAGCACAAAAGAAGTGTGTGGGAGCAAAGCTGTATTGGCCTAAGGAAATGACTACAGATGGTAAATTAATTATAACAAATCCAACACGCTTTCTTGATAAAAACACTAAGTAAAGTAGAAATGAAAGGGAGTTTCCTCAAGTTGGTAAAGAGCAGCTATGAAAAACCCACAGCTAGCATCATACTTAATGATGAAATACTGGATGCTTTCTTTCTAAAATCAGGAAAAAGACAAGGATATCTGTTCTCTTTTCAATACTGTGCTGGAGATTCCAGCAAAGCAATAAAACTCATCCCAATTGTAAAGAATGAAGTAAAACTATCTGGAGTCACAGATGACACAGTCTTATATATTTAAAAAAAGCTTACAAAATCTTCTAAAAAACAAGGAGAACTAAAAGAGAGTTTAGTGAAGTTGCAGGACACAAGATCAATATACAAAAATCAATGGTATTTGTCTATACTCACAATGAAAAACTTGAAATAGAATAGACATGTAGATCGATGAAATAGATTAGGAGTCTAGAAATAAAACCAGGTGTTTATGTCTAGCTAATTTTTGACAATGATGCCAGGACCATTCAATGGAGAAAGATTAGTCTTTTCAATAAATGGTGATGAAACAACTGAATAGCTACATGCAAAAGAATGAAGTCGGATACTCTATACAAAATTAACTTGAAATAAATTAAAGACCTAATTGTAGAATAAAAACTGTGAAACTCTTAGGAAAAGACAGAAATGACTCTTCATGACTTGGATATGACAAATCATTTTATATATTACACCAAAATCATAAGCAACCAAACAAAAAAATAGATAATTTGGACTTCAATAAAATTAAAAGCTTTTATGTTTCAGAGAACATCATCAAGAAAGTGAAAAGATAACTCACAGAGTTGGATAAGTTACTTGAAAATCAAATATTTTTAAGGGATTTATATCCAGAAACAGGAAGAGTTAATTAAACTTTTCCAGAGCCAGTAAATTAATATCCATGGTCACAAAGTAACTTTAGGCTTTATCATTTTAATGCCCCAATAATTTGAAGGAGCAGTAGTGTTCAGTTCCGTTCAGTTCAGTCGCTCAGTCATGTCTGACTCTTTGCGACCCCATGAATCACAGCATGCCAGGCCTCCAGGTCCATCACCAACTCACGTCCATCGAGTCGGTCAACATTAATTACCTACTGTCTGGCAGTGTGCATGTTCTGATATAAATGAATAGGTCAGTAGTCTAGTTTATACATTAGCTACTTAGGACTTCATTGCCTGAAAATATAATGCATAGTCACAGAATGGGCCAAATATACATATGTAGTGTACAATCCTGGAATCTGGTGACCCCTAAGGTACTCTGCTGGGCTTTCCTGGTGCTCAGTGGTAAAGAATTCACCTGCAATGTAGGAGCTGCAGATTTGATGGACTACACTCTGTAGTCGTGTCCGACTCTGTGCGACCCCATAGACCCCACCAGGCTCCCCCATCCCTGGGATTCTCCAGACAAGAACACTGGAGTGGGTTGCCATTTCCCTCTCCAATTCATGAAAGTGGAAAGTGAAAAGTGAAAGTAAAGTCACTCAGTCGTGTCTGACTCTTCCCGACCTCATGGACTGCAGCCCACCAGGCTCCTCCATCCATGGGATTTTCCAGGCAAGAGTACTGGAGTGGGGTGCCATTGCCTTCTCTCACACTCTACAGGGTCACAAAGAGTTGGACACTACTGAAAAAACATATGCAAGGTACTCTGCCAGAGCAAGCATCAACTTCTTTCTTGGCCATCACTGTTTAACTGCAAAAAGGATAAAGAGGCTGAATTTCTTTGATTAAGTAATATCGCATTTTAAAGACATCTTTAATAATGTATACAGATATATAATATTAACAACTCTTTGGTAAGTATTGAATATGTGCCAAGTGCCTACACAAATGAAGTTATTTACCCCATAAGTTCTATAGAAACCTCACAAAGTCTTCTGAAGTAAATGTTAAGATGGACAAAGGCAAAGCTATTATCGTCTCCATTCTAGTGATGAAGTAGAGGCAGATTAATTGCATCAATATCACAGTCTGTAAGTGGGAGGCCAGGTTCTTAACTATTAGAGGATACAGTGTTTTTCTTTTTCTTTTTTTTTACATGTATGTAACTCTCATTGGTGGAGAAGGCAATGGCACCCCACTCCAGTACTCTTGCCTGGAAAATCCCATGGATGGAGGAGCCTGGTAGGCTGCAGTCCATGGGGTTGCACAGAGTTGGATATGACTGAAGCGACTTAGCAGCAGCAGCAACTCTCATTGGAGAAGGAAATAACAACACACTCTAGTATTCTTGCCTGGGAAAACCATGGACAGAGGAGCTCCCCCGCATGGGGTTGCAAAGAGTTGGACACTATTTAGTGACTAAATAACAACAAACTTTCTCAAACATATACTTAACTCTCACATCAAATCTACTTGCTCAAGACTTCCCTGGTGGTCCAGTGGTTAAGACTTCACCTTCCAATGCAGAGGGTGTGGTAATCCTTGGTTGGGGAGCTTAGATCCCATATGCCTCATGGTCAAGAAACCAAAACCTAAAACAGAAGCAATATTGTAACAAATTCAATAAAGACTTTTAAAATGGTCCACAACAAAAAAGTAAAGAAAAACCCCAACTCTACATGAAATTAAAAGACGCTTACTCCTTGGAAGGAAAGTTATGACCAACCTAGATAGCATGTTGAAAAGGAGAGACATTACTTTGCCAACAAAGGTCTGTCTAGTCAAGGCTATGGTTTTTCCAGTGGTCATGTATGGATGTGAGAGTTGGAATGTGAAGAAAGCTGAGAGCCAAAGAATTGATGATTTTGAACTGTGGTGTTGGAGAAGACTCTTGAGAGTCCCTTGGACTGCAAGGAGATCCAACCAGTCCATTCTGAAAGAGATCAGCCCTGGGATTTCTTTGGAAGCAATGATGCTAAAGCTGAAACTCCAGTACTTTGGCCACCTCATGCAAAGAGTTGATTCATTGGAAAAGACTCTGATGCTGGGAGGGATTGAGGGCAAGAGGAGAAGGGGACGACAGAGGATGAGATGGCTGGATGGCATCACCGACTCGACGACGTGAGTCTGAGTAAACTCCGGGAGTTGGTGATGGACAGACACGACTAAGTGACTGAACTGAACTGACTTGCTTATCAACAATAAACAAGTACAAATATACCTATATAAATACAAAAATATAAACAAAATAAAAATTTTAAATATCAGTTTAAATAATTCAGCCAGCCAATATATATAGTGACAGTAGAATGGGATCAGTGGTTGTAGTTTCCTCAGTATGTCTGTATGTGCTTGTGCTTGTTGTGAGATGAACTCTCATCCTGCAATGATTATAGTGATTGATGATATGTATTTATCTTACAAATCACTCTGAAAAGAAGCTGACTCCTTTGACTCACACATATAAAGAACATGTTATTTTAACATGTAAGATTTGTACTTTATGTACTACCTACTTCTCAGACATATGTTGTGATTGTACATACACATATATTTGCAGTGTAGAAATATACAAGTTAGATGATGTAAATTATATTACTTTGCATGTAGAGGTAAGTTGGTGGGCTGCGGTCTTGGGGTTGCACAGAGTCGGACACGACTGAGCAACTGCATTTTCAATTTCACTTTCATGCACTGGAGAAGGAAATGGCAACCCACTCCAGTGTTCTTGCCTGGAGAATCCCAGGGACGGGGGAGCCTGGTGGGCCGCCGTCTTGGGGTCGCACAGAGTCGGACACGACTGAAACGACTTAGCAGCAGCAGCAGCAGCAGCAGCAGAGGTAAGTTGTATCTTCTATGGCTAATATATTCTGGAGAAAAAAACAATTAACAAAATCACAAACTTAAATTCTCTTTACTACCGATTATAAAAGGTAATTACCAGCTCAAATAAGACTTTATACCTTGATGGCAGATGATAATAGGTGAATATTGATCTAGTCTGAATCTCTACTCTGGAATGCCAGGAAGTGAAACTTAAACACTATTATGTATTGACAGGCTCTAATGAATATAATGCAGGCAGAAGATCTTAGTTAAAATAAAGCGCCTGTTGACAAAACAAATAATTCCTCTTGGTTGTGAACAGAACTGATGTTTAATCTTTAGCTACTGCCTATTTTACATTAGAAGTTTGCATTTTATTCCTACTGTGATTAAAATGAAAATAAACTATTTATATTAAAATTAATTTTACTTTAATGATAAAGATTTGCATTTTGTTTTTTAACAGCTATAGCAATTCTAGTACCGAACAATGACTTATAGTTGTTCACGCTCTCATCTTTAAATAAACGGTGATCAACATATTTAAAAACAAAACATTTTAGTGATCAGTAGTAGTAAAGAGACCAAAAACCCCTCGTAACAGTGAAATAGTAAACCGTAAAAGGGACAGAACTAATTATTTGTGAATTTTAAATGTATGCTAGAGACAGACACAGTCTTTTTATTCTTGACAACTGTCCTACCTGGGAATTGTTTACCAGATGCAAAACCTGATCCACAGAGAAATTTAGGAAACTGTTCAAGTTCACATAGTTAGTTAGAAGCAGAGTCTCAATTTGAATGCAAGTCTATCTGGACCCCAAATCTGTTTTCTCTTCTATAGTCCACTCCTTTGGAGAAGAACCCTTCATTTAACTCCATAAACAACATCATCATCATTTGGAGTCTTGTTTTCTGAAGCAAGTATTTTAAGAGGCAGGAAAATGTTATTAGGACATTGTGAAATTTAAGAAAAAAACATTTTGAATAAGCCTAATAGTAAAGATGTTTTAAAATTAACACTTGGTTTATATGTAGAAACAATGCTGCTGATGCTGTTAATAATGATGGTGATGATAACAAGTTTAAAATAGATAAAGATAGGAGTAGGGGATTAAGGGTGCAAACTGTAATATATAAAAGAAATAAACTACAAGGATATATTTCACAGTGCAGAAAGTATAGCCAATATTTTATAATAAGTATATGTTTATGTATAACCTTTAGAATTTGTGAATCAGTGTGCTATACACCTATAACTTACATAATATCAACTATGAGTGCATGTGTGCTAAGTCACTTTAATCATGTCTGACTCTTTGCAACCCTATAGACTGTAGCCCACCAGGCTCCTCTGTCCATGGGATTCTCTAGGCAAGAATACTGGAGTGGGCTGCCATTCCCTCCTCCAGGGGATCTTCCTGATCCAGGGATCGAACCTGCATCTCTTATGTCTCCTGCAGTGGCAAGGCAGATTCTTTACCACTAGAACCACCTGGGAAGACCCACATCAACTATACCTCAATTTAAAAAATAAATTTTAAAATTAAAAAAAATATATAGATAAGGGACTTCCTTGGTGGTCCAGTGGTTAAGAATCTGCCTTTAAATGCAGAGGATGCAGGTTAGGTTCCTGATTGGGGAACTAAGATCTCACATGCTGTGAGACAACTCAGCCACGCCACCACTACTGAGCCTGCTCACCCAGACAAAGATCTCAGTTTTGCAACTAAGACCCAATGCAGCCAAATAAATAAAGTAATTTATACATTAGCTACCTATATATTTTTTTGAAAAATAGGTAAAAGAGATACACTGAAAGCATAGGACATGATGCTATGTAAAAGGATTGAAAAATACATATGAGGCAAATGGTAGCCAAAAGAAAGCTGATGCAGATATGGCAATGTCATACAAAATAGTCTTTAAGACAAAAGAAAAGGGATAAAGAAAGTAACTGCATACTTATACATAGTGAAATGCACCAAGACAATTGGATAATTCTGAACTTGTATGCATTTAACAAACCAAATTCAAAATACATAAACAATATTAATATCATGAAATTCAAGGGAAGACAAACTGTTCCAGATTAAAAGAAACTAAAGATACATGAAATGAACACAATACATGCTGCTGCTGCTGCTAAGTCGCTTCAGTCGTGTCCGACTCTGTGCGACCCCATAGACGGCAGCTCACCAGGCTCCCCCGTCCCTGGGATTCTCCAGGCAAGAACACTGGAGTGGGTTGCCATTTCCTTCTCCAATGCATGAAGGTGAAAAGTGAAAGTGAAGTCGCTCAGTCGTGTCCGACTCTGAGTGACCCCATGGACTGCAGCCTACCAGGCTGCTCCATCCATGGGATTTTCCAGGCAAGAGTACACAATACATGACCATGGGCTTAATCTTAGGTCAAGAGGAAAAACAATATTGTTAAAAAGAGCATCACTGGACAATTGGCGAAATTCAAATATGGACTTTATATTGTTGATTTCCTGAATTTGATTAGATTTCTGGGTGATGTAAAGTTTATTTTTGTTTCCGAGGAATACATGCTGAAATATTTAGGAGTGAAGAGGCATTATGTCCGTAAATAATTTTTAAATGGTTTACCCATATACTTGGCAGGAAAGAGAGAAGACAGAGCGAGGAAGAGATACGATTATGTAAATATGATAAAAGCTTCTTTAAAAAAATCATGTATCTAGATAGCAGGTTCTCCAAAATGATATGTATGTCCAAGTTCTCATTTCTAGTTCCTGTGATTGTGACCTTATTTGGAAATAAAATCTTTGTAGATGGAGATGTAGTTAAGGACCTTGATATGAGACCATTCTGGCTTTAGGGTGGACCCATGAGAAGAAAAGCCTAGGGCTATGGATTATTAAGGGAGATTATTTCTCATCCACATTTCTGGTCCAGGAAGACACTTCTTCTGTATTGACCATGCTCTATGGATTCTTCAGCCCATCACTGCCTTAATTTAAAAGTTAATGTGAAAGACACACAATCACACACAGAGTTCCACACATAAATACAGCACAGGGTTATGTTTTAAGGAATTTATAACCAATTTGGAAGACAAGACTAATAATCATAAAAAATTAAGTGTTTATAGCTAGATAATATAATCATTTATAGCATAAGTAATTTGTGTGGTGTTCATAGTGATATGACAGAGTGGGAAAACATTTAGTCAATGCAAGGGCTTTTAAATAACACTTTTTAATTTGAATAGCTATCTGTCTTAATCTGCTCAGACTGCTACGACAAAATACCACAAATTGCTTGACTTAAACAACAGATATTTATTTCTCATAGTTCTAGAGCCTGAGAAGCCCAAGATCAAAGTACCAGCATATTTGGTATCTGATGAGATCTGATTCCTGGCTTGTAGACACCTGCCTTCTTGCTGTGCACTTACTTGTGTCTGGTGGGAGAGAGAGGGAGGCCCTTGTCTCTCAACTCCTTACACAGGCACTAATCTCATCATGATGGCATCACCTCACCGAACTTAATTACCTCCCAACCTACCTCCAAACACTATTACCATGGGAATTCAAGCTTCAGCTTGCAAATCTGGTGGGGATGGGGGATACACAAACATTCAGTGAATAACATTATCATCAATCGGAAGAGGAATGTCGTTAGAATAAACTGGCACAAGAAAAGAGAATTCCAGAAGAATGTATGTAGAGAGAATAAATGAGACTTCTTTTTCTCAGGGAAAGATAATGAACATGCCTTTTGACCAACTTTGGGAGACACATGACATAACTTCACCTCGAGTTTCTTTTTTTAACCGCACTCTGTGACATGTGGAATCTTAGTTCCCCTACCCAAGGATTGAATCTGCACCCTCTGCACTGGAAGCATGAAGTCTTAACCACTGGACCACCAGGAAGTCCCCTTAACCAGAATTTTTAAAAGTCAAGCATAGGAATTTAGAGTTAATGTGACAGTTGATGAAAATGATAATATCAGATATTATTGAGCATTCCTTTATCATGTTCTTAGCACTGTTTCAACAATTTTTATTCTAACAGTAATTCTATGAGTAGAAATTGCCGGGGTCCAGCCCGGGCTGGTCCAGGGTATTTGAAGGGGAGATGGCGTCGACGACTATTTATTTATTTATTTATTCATCAAAGATATAAAGAATAATAGAATGAGGATAGCTCAGTAGGAAAATTCAGTGGAGAAAAGAAGCTGAGTAGCTTGGTTTATGCGGAAAATCAATATAACCCGTGACACCAGGTTAGCTCTGACCACGG
The DNA here is from genome assembly GCF_003369695.1 of Bos indicus x Bos taurus. Taxonomy (NCBI): domain Eukaryota; kingdom Metazoa; phylum Chordata; class Mammalia; order Artiodactyla; family Bovidae; genus Bos; species Bos indicus x Bos taurus. The sequence continues at coordinate 26,012,866 of NC_040089.1, read as the reverse complement.
AGGCTGCAGGCACCCTCTCGAATAGCGGAAGGTGCCCCACCTTAGACACCTTCTCGAGTGGGTCTTAGAAGCCCAGGCAGATAAATGGTTGCAGAGGATATCCGTGCTCCAGATGGAGACTCAGCTGGAAATTGAGGAGAAAAATGACATGGGGAGACCAAGTGTTGGTGAGCAAGGCCCGTAGCTTTATTTTCAACAGGGGCTTATATACCCTAAGTTACACATAGAGGATAATAGGGGATGCAAAGTCAGCAGTCTTTGATCCTTATCAAAAACCAGGGTTTCTTTCCTGCAAATTTATCGTATACAAATGGTTTAGGTGATTTACATCATCTTCTGGCCAGAAGGCTTATTAACATTTTATGACTCTTGACAAGGACTTATCAACAAAGACTTATTTTCTCTAAGAGTAATTATTTTAAGGTTTGGCGCCATCTTCCGAAGATAAAATTGCATTCCTATAGGGCGGATGTGTAATGGGTTTACAACAAAGGAAAGAATTTATTACCTTAAGCGTCTAAAGTTACTAACACCAAAGCCACTACTTATTTTTTCTACATACCAACTATATTAATTAATACACATTCAAGGATACAATTCAGGGGATGTGAAAACTTGGCAACAAGCATTGGTTCATCAATGAAATCTTTTACTAGTTTTATTCTGACAGTTTCTAACTCTCTGAGAGGCTCTAAGTTATTTGAATATCTTAAGCTTCCCGTGCCTCTCGAGCCTGGGAGACTGTAAACAATCGTATACATAGCTGTAGGAGTCCAGGTAAACTTGTCAGGTGAGTTAGAGAGCTACCTGAGGGGTTTGGACTTAAACACTCCTAATTGCCCAGGAACTTTTATTAATTGGAGCTGTAAGTTAACTCTTTGTCAGAGAGAGCGAGATAGTGGTGGGGCACAGCCCCCAGTAAAGTCAGAGGTGAGAGCACAAAGCAATAAAGTAGGCAGACTCTGGTTTTTTGGCGGTAGATGCTCGAGAATATCCGGGAGGACTCCTGAGGCTCGATCCCGCCTTTGCGTATGCCGAGCCTCCTCCCTCATGACCTTTGTCACGAGTGGAATGCCTCACTGGCTCCCGGCAAGAAACTATTACTGTTTTTCAAAAGAGGGAACTGAGACATGGGGAAGTTATTTAACTTTTCCAGGTTGACAAATACAGATAGCAGAAACAAGATTCTTTGCCCACTGAAATGGGAATTAATTAGAATAAAGTGTCAATTAGCTTCTATTTTAACATTCAAGATATACTGTAAAGTCACTTGTCCTACGTGGAACTAGGAAAAACAAAGCTTAAATGAAATAAAAGAAAAACAATCAATGGAAGATAACATTGAGATAAATCAGATATTGAAAGTATGTAAAAACTTAGAGAAACTTGACAGTACAGTGCTTGACAGTAGAGTGGAGATGAGAGAAGATAGAATCGGTAAATGTGAGGACAGATCAATAGAATTCACAATCTGAACAACAGAGGGAAACTAGACCAAAAAAGTGTGAATAGAGACTCAAGGATATGAGAACAAAAGATCTACTTTTCATAGCATCATAATTCAACTTCTGAAACCAAACACAAAGGAAAAATGTTAAAAGCGACCAGAGAGAAGTGACACATTGATTTCAGGGAGACTTCAATTTGAGTGGCAGTGCATTTCTCATCTAAAAGCATGGAGTAGAGAAGGAAGAGGCACATTTTTCAGGTGTTGAAAGTCAAAGACCATCAAAGCAAATCCTTTATTCAATAAAACTATCTTCCAGAAAAGAGAAACTAAAGATGTTCTCAGAGGTGGAAATTATGAGAATTACTCAAAATGGATAGAAAAGACAAGGAAAGCATAGCAAGTATTTGAGCCTATCAAACCATTGAGAAATATTTCAGCCAATGGTTTTGGCTTTGTTAATGTTAAGATGTCCTATTTAGACACTCTGCAATGGCAACCCACTCCAGTACTCTTGCCTGGAAAATCCCATGGTCAGAGGAGACTGGTAGGCTGCAGTCCATGGGGTCACTAAGAGTCGGGCACAACTGAGTGACTTCACTTTCACTTTTCACCTTCATGCATTGGAGAAGGAAATGGCAATCCACTCCAGTGTTCTTGCCTGGAGAATCCCAGGGACAGAGGAGCCTAGTGGGCTACTGTCTATGGGGTCACACAGAGTCGGACACGACTGAAGTGACTTAGCAGCAGCAGCAGCAGAAAGTGTTAAATTAAATACCTTTTTGTTTCAGCACATTTGAAAGTAACAGCTGTATCTTTTATCTCATTGACAATCAATCCATTTGAGAAGATTAGAATCTAGCATATTTACCTCCATTTTAAAGGCAAGGAAATGCAGGTGCCATGTGGTTAAGGGACTTTTCCACAGGCACAAAGCTGGGTGATGAGATGACAGGAAAGAGAATATCTAGATTGTGTCCCCTTCCCCTAGGCCACACTGACTTCCCCAAGTATTAACCACTCATTATGCCAAAACTTACATCAAATCTTCCCTAAAGCACATTTCCTTGGTTAGCCACAAAACCCACTCCTTGCTTTCTAGAGGTCAACTTCACAAAAGTAACTAAGGAAGTATGTTCCAACATGATTATGGAGAGTGTTGTGCTCCAGATAAGGAGGTTAGACATAATGTGATTGACAATATCACTGAAGGTAGTTGAATAAAGAATTATTTTAGCAAGATGTATCTGTTCTAAAACATAAAGAAATAAGATTGGCAGAATTTAGTTATGGAACTTCTGCAATAATACAATTGAGAATTGAAAAAATCTAACTAGCTTATGATTTTTCAATGATGGGAAGAAAGGAACACGGGAACAAATATTTATTGGGTAACTAACATAGATATTGGGCAATATAAAGAGATCTAAAACAGCGTTTGGCCATATGGGACAAATTTAATAGTGACTTTTGTTAACTGTAAAAATAAAAACTGGGTTTACCAATAAAACACAGCAGCAAATGTTTTATTGGTACCATAGTGGTTAAGGAATAGAATAACAAGGCTCTGCTTTGACAGAACATCTCCCCACGGAAAGAAGGTACAAAAAGAGTCTGAAAATTTTGTCTTTGAAATCTTCCAGAATTCAAACTAACTGAAGAGTTAATAGACTTATAAATATCCTAGCAGTGTGGCATGGGTGCTGTCATGTCTGACCCTGTAGCCCACCAGGTTCCTCCGTCCATGGGATTCTCCAGGCAAGAATACTAGAGTCGGTTGCCATTTCCTACTCCAGGGGGTCTTCCTGACTCAGGGATCAAACTCACATCTCTTGCATCTCTTGTATTGGCAGGCAGATTCTTTACCACTGTGCCACTTGGGAAGCCTTGATAAACATCCTATCGAGATTAAATGTTCCCTGCATGAGTAAGATTTCTTTGCAAAACAATTTTTCACCTCTTCAAGCCCCAACTGGTTTCTGTTGGACACTTACCCATTGCTAAAATGATCAACAGCTCCAAAGAAATCCTGTCTCTGATGAACATTGTATAATAATGTTTATTACAAAGAGAGCAAGACAAGAAGAAGAACTGAGCCTGTGGAACTATGAAAAATAGAACTTAGGAGATGGGGGAAACTCATTCAAACCAGCTCTGCTATTTAAATGGACTCTGCTTTCCCTTAGCTGAGAATTGTCCACTCCTCAAGAACTGAAAATGAGAACTGTAATTCCCTGAAAGGTGCATACATTTATACTTATAGCTGATTCATGTTGTTGTATAGCAGAAATGAACATAACATTGTGAAGCAATTATTCTCCAAAAAGCCCTTCAAAATAACAAAATAAAATACTGGGATTTATGCTTAAAAATATAAGTACAGGCTGGAATCATAAGCACAAGTTGGATGAAGCTCAAGCTGGAATGAAGCTTACTGGGAGAAATATCAATGTCCTCAGAGAAGCAGATGACACTATGCTTATGGTAGAAAGAGAAAAGGAACTAAAGAGCCTCTTGATGAAAGTGAAACAGGAGAGTGAAAAAGTTGGCTTAAAACTCAACATTCAAAACACTAAGATCATGGTACACAGTCCCATGAGTTCAGCTCAGTCAGTCGTGTCCGACTCTTTGCGACCCCGTGAACCACAGCACGCCAGGCCTCCCTGTCCATCACCAACTCCCAGAGTCCCCCCAAAACCATGTCCATTGAGTCTGTGATACCATCCAACCGTCTCATCCTCTGTCGTCCCCTTCTCCTCCTGCCCTCAATCTTTCCCAGCATCAGGGTCTTTTCAAATGAGTCAGCTCTTCGCATCAGGTGACCAAAGTATTGGAGTTTCAGTTTCAACATCAGTCCTTCCAATGAACAGCCAGGACTGCTCTCCTTTAGGATGGACTGGTTGGATCTCCTGGCAGTCTAAGGGACTTTCAAGAGTCTTCTCCAACACCACAGCTCGATTCTTTGGTGCTCAGCTTTCTTCACAGTCCAACTCTCACATCCATACATGACCACTGGAAAAAGCATAGCCTTGACTAGACAGACCTCTGTTGACGAAATGATGTCTCTGCTTTTTAATAATGCTGTCTAGGTTGGTCATAACTTTCCTTCCAAGGAGTAAGCATCTTTTAATTTCATGGCTGCAATCACCATCTGCAGTGATTTTGGAGCCCCCAAAATAAAGTCTGACACTGTTTACACTGTTTTCCCTTCTATTTGCCATGAAGTGATGGGACTGGATGTCATGATCTTAGTTTTCTGAATGTTGAGCTTTAAGCCAACTTTTTCACTCTCCTCTTTCACTTTCATCAAGAGGCTCTTTAGTTTGTCTTCACTTTCTGCCATAATGGTGGTGTCATCTGCACATTTGAGGTTATTGATATTTCTCCCAGCATTCTTGATTCTGGGTTGTGCTTCATCCAGCCCAGCGTTTCTCATGATGTACTCTGCAAAGAAGTTAAATAAGCAGGGTGACAATATTCAGCCTTGACGTACTCCTTTTCCTATTTGGAACCAGTCTGTTGTTCCATGTCCAGTTCTAACTGTCACTTCCTGACCTGCATACAGGTTTCTCAAGAGGCAGGTCAGGTACAAATAGATAGGGAAACAGTTGAAACAGTGACAGACTTTATTTTCTAGGGCTCCAAAATTACTGCAGATGGTGACTGCAGCCATGAAATTAAAGGACACTTGATCCTTGGAAGAAAAGCTATGACCAACCTAGACAGCATATTAAAAAGCAGATTCATTACTTGGCCAACAAAAGTCCATCTAGTCAAAGCTATGGTTTTTCCAGCAGTCATGTACGAATGTGAGAGTTAGACCATAAAGAAAGCTGAACGCTAAAGAATCGATGCTTTTGAGCTGTGGTGTTGGAGAAGACTCTTGAGAGTCCCTTGGACTGCAAGGAGATTAAACCAGGCAATCCTAAAGGAAATCAGTCCTGAATATTCATTGGAGTTACTGATGCTGAAGCTGAAACTTTAATACTTTGGCCACCTGATGTGAAGAACTGACTGATTGGAAAAGACCCAGATGCTGGGAAGGATTGAAGGCCGGAGGAGGGGCTGACAGGATGAGATGGTTGGATGGCATCACTGACTCAATGGACATGAGTTTGAGCAAGCTCCAGGAGTTGGTGAAGGACAGGGAAGCCTGGTGTGCTGCAGTCCATCGGTCACAAAGAGTCAGACGTGACTGAGCAACTGAACTGAACTGATGCTTAAAAATAAAAAAGTGCATATGAAAGAGATGGGAGGTATTATATTAGTCATTCTCATACTTTGTGTGTTTAAGAATCACGAGAGGAATTTGTTAAAATGCAGTTTCTTAACCTGAAAAAACAATCCTAACCTGAAAGATTCTGACTTAAGTCTGGAATGAGATGCAGAATTTTGCATTTTTATATGTATTGTACTCTAATCACTGCCCCCCTCCCCAAACCTGGGTAATTATAACGATTGCAATGATCATCTGGAAGAACACATTATGAAACACAGGACTGAAATCTTCACATCACAGTCTTGCAGAAGAAGGAACAGAGACGCAGAAGCATCAGGTACCTCGTCCAGCATCATACAGTGAATTTGTCTGGTAGTATGTATACTGATTTGACACACACCTGCACGCTGTTCTGTTTCTGTTAGTTCATAAAACATGACTGTGGCATCCAGTGTGCTAGTATCTCCCTCTTTGTGATTTCTTTGTTGAGTTGTAGGCTCCTTGACATGGGGATGGTGGAAGCTGGGCTCTGATCTCACAAATGCCATGGTTTGGTATGGGGTCAATGTGAGCCCAAAGGAACATTAGGAGACAACTTTAAACCCTTTGCTTTCTTGTAAATACGCTTTGCAAGTCCATGAAATTGCTATCTTTGGGGTTATGTCTCCTGGTCTCTCTAGTTGTTTAAATCTTAGCAAATTGGGTGATGATAATCTGATAAGAACATATATATTAGGGTCAGGCCCTTTCCTTTCTAGACACCCTTACTTTTCTACCTCTTCTCTTATTAGATTAAAATAACAAAAGCATTTGTTCGTGGCAAAAACACAGATGTCTCATGGCCAAAAAAAGAGAGAGAGAGAGAATATTACATTTTTCAAAAGCCTGTTTCTTATTAAGCCAGACTTGATTGGTTTTAGACCCAAGAGACATAGGCCAGTGCTTATTTCCATGGCCTCCTTAAAGTTATATTCCCCCAGAATCTTTCCTTTTTCTATTTTCTCTAGGAAAAGTCACCAAAGGAACACATTTTCAACCTTGATGCTATCTCCTAAGAGGTTAGAAGAATCAGTTAACTTTTTCCTGTATTTGGACTGTCAGGTCCAATATTCTCCCCGATATTACTTTATTTTTTTAATCACAGTCTCCAAGCAATAGCAAATTTTTATTCATGCACATGATGACTGTGATTTTCTAGATAGAGTTTTGTGCTTTGGAACTTGAATTGCAATGCAATTATCTTTCCTTTTTTACCCTTGCTTTCCAGGGAGATAACCCTACAAATTTTGATTTTCTAGACATAGTGTGGTCTTCTTTGAATTGCAAATTTTTCTTTCCTTTATATTTTTAGGATGAAATTTTATATTGCAAAATGCATTCTTATGTATTTGTATGTGTGCACGTATATGACTTTATGCATTTGAACATATATGTTTAAAAATGTAAATACAGAGATGGGTAATACCTTTCTGCTCAGCATTATCTTGAAGGCTTGTCTAATTTTAACATTTTATGTACACGGAAACACAAGAAAATATCTCTCTTGGTTCTTTTCAATCTGTGACTTGTTAATTTACCATGTAAATGAGTGGCATTTTCACAATTTAAATGAATGCATTCTATCCTTTAAGATTAACGTAAAATTGGAATATTAGCCAGTATTTAAGAGTAGTTTTAGAAAGTGGTAAGGTAGAGAATAGAGGAATATTAGCTGTGATATTTCATAATATTAAACTAAGAATGTTAAAATAAGAAGGAGGCTTGGGAAACCCAGCTAAACTATTGACACTTTGTAAGAATCTGATGAGAGGTATGGCTTTTCTTTCCCCTCTCTAAAATATATGCATGGTTACACATTCACACACACACACACACACACACACACACACACAATTTCAATAAAAAGCTCAGTGGGTTTCCTGTGTACCTATAATTCTGGTTTAGAACACTTGAGTAATTATAAGATATATTAAAAATGAAGATAGCATTGATTTCATTGTTACTGAATCTATCTCATCAAGTATAATGCTTGGTATATAATAAGCACTGAGTGCATAGATGTTTGATGAATGAATGAATAAATAAATGAGTAATTCCTATTTCCTCATAAAGACAGATAATTCTTTTCTTTCTTCTCTGAACCCCACAGTTATAATTGTTAGAACTAAATTGAAATTTACCTCCCTGTAAATCTGAACTCTCTATAAATTTCTACTTATTGTAAAACAAATAAAGCAAAGCATAAGTATGTTCCTGATTTAATTTAACTATGGAAATTGTTGAATACATTTACCAAGAATGCCTTCAATTTCCCAAACTAAAGATATTCTTGAAATATTCCACATACTAGATGGTTTCCAGAATCCCTCATCACCTTAATTACACACTTATACTCCCTTGCACACTATCTCCTCCTTACTGAGTGAATCAGAAGGGGAACAGCTCCCCGGGTGGTGCTATAGTCAGTGGAGTAGGACAGTGACCACTTTTAATCTAAAGACTTAAATTAAATTTACTTTTCATACACTGCTGTTCATAGAGATCTACAGCACAGTAATTTGAGAAAATCTATTGTCTATGGGACTTTCTTTCCTTTTCTGAAGGTACATGGATACTCAATATAAATCTATACAGAAGCTCTTTAAACTTGAGGAAATCAATGTCTTTTCAGTTCAGTGCTAAACAGATTTTGAGCATCTAATATTGTCTCAAAAATAGAAGTGATTTCTATGGATGAAATATGAGAATTTGGCTCAAAACCCTCAAGTCTTTTAATTCTTAGATAGATGATCCCCATCCTTATAATTATGGGTTAGAAGCATACTTGAGACTATATAAATAGCAAAGAAAGTTCTGGACACATCAAATTACAGCATCCCATTTGATCAACTCATTCCATCATTGTCGTCATTTAATTGCTAAATCATGCCTGACTCTTTGCAACTCCATGGACTGTAGCCCACCACGCTCCTGCATCCATGGAATTCTCTAGGCAAGATACTGGAGTGGGTTGCCATTTCCTTCTCCAAACTCAGTCCGTAATGAATTCTTTCTGTGTTTATCTTTTGAGTTAATTAAGTCTCTAGCATGTGTAGATTCCTATCTTTTTATCAAATTTGAGAAGTTTTTGGCTACTAGATTTTGGAATAGATGGCCAATGGTATCTCCTTGTTTTAATTTGTATTTCTCTGTTGGAGAAGACTCTTGAGAGTCCCTTGGACTGCAAGGAGATCCAACCAGTCCATTCTGAAGGAGATCAGCCGTGGGATTTCTTTGGAAGGAATGATGCTAAAGCTGAAACTCCAGTACTTTGGCCACCTCATGCGAAGAGTTGACTCATTGGAAAAGACTCTGATGGTGGGAGGGATTGGGGGCAGGAGGAGAAGGGGACGACAGAGGATGAGATGGCTGGATGGCATCACCAACTCGATGGACATGAGTTTGAGTGAAATCCAGGAGCTCATGATGGACAGGGAGGCCTGGTGTGCTGAGATTCATGGGGTCTCAAAGAGTTGGACACGACTGAGTGACTGAACTGAACTGAACTCATGCCATATAATCCCCATGGAAAAGAAATGCAAAAAAGCAAAATGGCTGTCTGAGGAGGCCTTACAAATAGCTGTGAAAAGAAGAGAAGCCAAAAGCAAAGGAGAAAAGGAAAGATATAAGCATCTGAATGCAGAGTTCCAAAGAATAGCAAGAAGAGATAAGAAAGCTTTCCTCAGCGATCAATGCAAAGAAATAGAGGAAAACAACAGAATGGGAAAGACTAGAGATCTCTTCAAGAAAATTAGAGATACCAAGAGAACATTTCATGCAAAGATGGGCTCGATAAAGGACAAAAACGGTATGGACCTAACAGAAGCAGAAGATATTAAGAAGAGGTGGCAAGAATATACAGAAGAACTGTACAAAAAAGATCTTCATGACCAAGATAAACATGATGGTGTGATCACTCACCTAGAGCCAGACATCCGGGAGTGTGAAGTCAAGTGGGCCTTAGAAAGCATCACTATGAACAAAGCTAGTGGAGGTGATGGAATTCCAGTTGAACTATTTCGAATCCAGAAAGATGATGCTGTGAAAGTGCTGCACTCAATATACCAGCAAATTTGGAAAACTCAGCAGTGGCCACAGGACTGGAAAACGTCAGTTTTCATTCCAATCCCAAAGAAAGGCAGTGCCAAAGAATGCTCAAACTACCGCACAATTGCACTCATCTCACACGCTAGTAAAGTCATGCTCAAAATTCTCCAAGCCAGGCTTCAGCAGTACATGAACTGTGAACTTCCAGATGTTCAAGCTGGTTTTAAAAAGGCCGAGGAACCAGAGATCAAATTGCCAACATCCGCTGGATCATCGAAAAAGCAAGAGAGTTTCAGAAAAGCATCTCTTTCTGCTTTATTGACTATGCCAAAGCCTTTGACTGTGTGGATCACAGTAAACTGTGGAAAATTCTGAAACAGATGGGAACACCAGACCACCTGACCTGCCTCTTGAGAAACCTATATGCAGGTCAGGAAGCAACGGTTAGAACTGGACATGGAACAACAGACTGGTTCCAAATAGGAAAAGGAGTATGTCAAGGCTGTATATTGTCACCCTGCTTATTTAACTTGTATGCAGAGTACATCATGAGAAAGGCTGGGCTGGAAGAAGCACAAGCTGGAATCAAGATTGCCGGGAGAAATATCAATAACAGATAATAATATAATATGCAGATGACACCACCCTTATGGCAGAAAGTGAAGAGGAACTAAAAAGCCTCTTGATGAAAGTGAAAGAGGAGAGTGAAAAAGTTGGCTTAAAGCTCAACATTCAGAAAACGAAGATCATGGCATCTGGTCTCATCACTTCATGAGAAATAGATGGGGAAACAGTGGAAACAGTGTCAGACTTTATTTTTCTGGGCTCCAAAGCCACTGCAGATGGTGACTGCAGCCATGAAATTAAGACACTTCTCCTTGGAAGGAAAGTTATGACCAACCTAGATAGCATATTCAAAAGCAGAGACATTACTTTGCCAACAAAAGTCTGTCTAGTCAAGGGTATGGTTTTTCCAGTGGTCATGTATGGATGTGAGAGTTGGACTGCGAAGAAGGCTGAGCACTGAAAAATTGATGCTTTTGAACTGTGGTGTTGGAGAAGACTCTTGAGAGTCCCTTGGACTGCAAGGAGATCCAACCAGTCCATTCTGAAGGAGATCAGCCCTGGGATTTCTTTGGAAGGAATGATGCTAAAGCTGAAACTCCAGTACTTTGGCCACCTCATGTGAAGAGTTGACTCATTGGAAAAGACTCTGATGCTGGGAGGGATTGGGGGCAGGAGGAGAAGGGGAAGACAGAGGATGAGATGGCTGGATGGCATCACTGACTCAATGGTCATGAGTCTGAGTGAACTCCGGGAGTTAGTGATGGACAAGGAGGCCTGGCGTGCTGCGATTCATGGGGTTGCAAAGAGTTGGATACGACTGAGCGACTGAACTGAACTGAACTGATGCCATATAATGCTCAGCATTTGTTTCTAGTTTTCTAAGGTTTTATCATGAATGGGTATTGGATTTTGTCAAATCCTTTCATGTTTTTTTCTTTTTTGCCTGTTGATGTGATAGATGACATTAGTTGATTTTCAAATGTTGAACCAACCTGGAATACCTGAGATAAATCTTGTTTGGTCATGGTTTCTAATTCTTTTTATATATTGTTGAAGATTTTTGCACTTGAGAGAGATATTGGCCTAGTTTTCTTAAATATCTCTGTCTGCTTTTAGTGTTGGTGTAATGCTGGACTAAGAATGAGTTAGTATTCCCTCTACTTCTATCTTCTGAAAGAGAATAGAGAAGTGGTAGAATTTCTTTCTTATTATGAAATGTGGTATAAAATGAAGTCACTTATGTCAATGAGTTTGAAAATGGAGCTGAGAGAGCATTAATGAGTCCTTATCTGGTGGAACTAGGAGCTATTGAAACAAGCAAATCACAAATATTCCAAGAACTCTGCAAGAATACTTGCAATTTGCCTAAGTAATGGACTTCTACCTCCCTCTAGTAATAGTCTTAGCAATCAATCATGTTTAGCCAAGGCTAACCTCCATCTTTAACTCCAATTAAACTTCTTTTTAATGCACATTTCTCTTCTTTGCCGTTAAAAGCCCCCTACTTTTACTTCTATTGGGACACTGGGTTGCTACCCAAATCCGTGTGCCCCAAGTTAATTCTCTGATCCCAAACAGATGCTTTCTGCTTGATTGTTGGCCTGCTAGGTTTATTGAGGCTGACATTCTATATTTGACAGAATTCACCATAAAATCATCTGGGCCTTGTACTTTTTATTTTGGAAAAGTTTTAATTATCGATTCAATTTCTTTCTTCCTGTTGAGTTTGGCACGCTGTGTCTTCCAAGGGATTAGTCCATTTCATGAGAGTTGTCAGGTCTGTAGGCCTGGAGATGTTCACAGTTTTTTTTATTATCTTCTTAATTTCTAAGAGCTCTATAGTGATGCCCTCTTTTTCATTTCTGTTATCACTAATTTGTGTCCTTTCTCTTTTTTATCTTAGTCTAGCTATGGGTTTATTGATTTATTTCATCTTTTCAAGGAACCAGCTTTTTGTTTCATTGACATTCATTTTCTATTTTCAATTTCGTTAATTTTTGCTCTCTTTTTCCTTATGACTTTTCTTCATACTTTGGACTTTATTTTCTCTTCTTTTTCTAGCTTCCTAGACGGAAGCTTAGACTGATTCTTGATCTTTCTTCTTATCTAATGTACATATTCAATACTATACATTTCTCTCTGAGCACTGTGTTTACTGGATCCCACAAATTTTGATAAGCTGTGTTTTCATTTTTGTTTAGTTCAGGATTTAAAAGAATTTCTCTTGAGGTTTCTTCTTTGACTCGTTTTGTTTTTGGAAGTATGTTGTATAATCTTCAAGTATTTGGGAATTCCAGCTATGTGTCTGTTCCTGATTTCTAGCTTAGTCTCATTGTGGTGTGAGAGCACACATCATATGATTTCTACTCTTTCAAATTTGTTAGGATATATTTTATGGCTCAGGCTTGCCAATATTTGAGTTTGGTTTTTGTAAACTTTTCAAAGAGATTTGGTTCAGATAACTTTTTAAAAAGATAAATATTTTGTTTTACAATCCATTTAGTTTTACTGAAAATTTATGAATATAACACAAAGAATTCCCATATGCTTTTCACTGGTTTCTCCTATCATTGACCTTTATGTTACTATGTTATACTTATCACATTAAGTGACACAACATCAATGCATTATTAACTAAAGCCCCCACTTTACTTAGATCCCTTCAATTTTTTACTTAACATTTTACTTTTCTAGAATTCCACCTGGGATATCACATTACACTTAGGTGTTTTGTCATGTTAAACTCTTCTTGGCTACGGAGTCTCTTAGACTTATCTTGTTTTTGATAACCTTCAGTTTTGAGGAGTACTGGTCTGGTATTTTGTAGAATATTTACCAGTTGGGATTTGTCCTGTGTTCTCTGGATTTTCGACTGAGTGATGGATTGCCAGAGGAAGATCATAAAGTGTCATTTCATCATATCGTACCAAAGTGACAGTGTTTCATACTGATTTATTATTTGGAATGCTAACCTTGATCACCTAGTTGAGATAATTTTTACTGAGTTTCTCTACTGTAAATATACTCTTTTACATCCTTTCTGTATTGCACATTTTAGGAGTCACTACACTCAGCCTACAGTTAAGGAGTTGAGAGCTATACTCCACTTTCTTGAGGCTGGAGTATGTAGTCAAAATATTTGGATTTATTTGCTCTCTAGTTAGCATTTTTGACTTTGCAAAGTTCTCTGGCTTATCTTTTGGTGTAATGTTAGAAAAAATAGAACTCCTTGCTTTCTGAGACTCCCTGGCTTTGTTTCTTTTCCCTACTTTCATTTAGACTTTTTATTTTATCTCTGTTTTTCTCCATTCTGTTCAATTTTGACTCCACTCCCAGCTATTCTCCTCTGTTTGTGTCTTTGACTGGTAAGGAAACATTACTGGTTTGTTTCCTGACTTCGTGTGGGGTGGCTTGTATCCCCTACAGATCTCATTGCAGCTTTCTTATACTTACTCAGGGGGCAGAGCTCCTTCCAACATCAGTTATTCTCTAATGCCCTTGAATGAGCTTAGTGCATGTTGCAGTGAGTGTTTTTGTCTTTTGGAGTTCTCATAATTCTTTTTTTGGTGTATGTGTATGTATATTTATAGCATGTGTATGTACTGTGTTGTGTGTGTGTGAAAACAGAGATAAAAAATTCTATGTTCCCATTTTTACTATTGCTTCAGAATCTTACCCACTCCCCTCTCACATTTCTTGATTGGTTACTTTTTAACAACTTTATTGAGGTATAACTAATACACAAAGAAATGCACAAATTTAGTATGTACAACTTGATGTGTTCAGACATATGCATATATACCTGTGGAGTATCTCCGCAAGCTAGGTAATATCTAAAAACTCCGAAATTTCCTGTTGGTATTGAAAATAGGAAAAAAACGAATACCTGGTAAGACCACACCTGTAAAATCATCAAAAGATATATTTGCTTGTACTCGGTTGTGTTCAACTTTAAGACCCCATGGATTGAAGTCTGCCAGGCTCCTCTGTCCATGGGATTCTACAGGCAAGAATACTGGAGTGGGTTGCCATGTTCTCCTCCAGAGGATCTTCCCGACCAGGGATGGAACCCATGTCTCCTGCATTATAGGCAGATTGTTTACCACTGAGCCACCTGGGAAGCCCACGTTTATCCTTTCATAATTACTTCCCTACTTTGCTGAAGTTACCTATACTCTAAATTTGGATAATATGATCTAACCATATATATTTACATATTTGTACAAGCAGTATGTACAACATTTATACTGTCAAATACATTTTCACATGAATCCCCCCCCCCACACCCATTCAGGCACGATCACTCACATACACAAACTACTTATATATATAGACCTATACATGCCCACAACATCTACCAATGAAGAACACATACATATAAATCTAATGAAATGTTTCATACATCAATTCATAGGACCATAAATCAAGTACATATTTTTAATTCAATCCTGTCCTTTACCACCTTCAAAAGTCTACAAAAGAGTAGCTTCAACATACATTTATGGAATGAATGCAAGAATGAATAATTTACATTTCAGAAGAGCTAATGATGTCACCGAAAACTACTTCACATATGAGTTAGCCAAAAACAAATAGAAAATTTTAAATCAGTATCTCTCCCTAAACTACAGGCTGATCCATCATCTTATCTCTCAGATTATTTAGATGATCAATTTCTTCAATTATTTTTCTAACTAAATAAAATCCCATCAGATAAAATGCTATTTCCTATAATTCTGAATTGAATTTTTATGAGACATACAAAAAAATTTAATCAGTGATTATGGTTGGGGATTTAAATCCACTAATGTACCTTAATTTGCATGATAAACAGATACCTTTATGAATTCTCCCTGAAAAGGTAATCACATGCTGTATCTAAAGAGACTTGCATCTTTAGCTTAATCTAACTTAAAAAAGAAACATTTATGCTCTCATTAAATCTGTTCCTACAGTTTTATTTCATTGATTTAAGGTTCTTTTAAAAATGCACATAAACTGCCCACACTAGTAATTATTCTAATTTTAAAAACTGCAGTCACCATTCAATCATTAAGAAGGGAAGCTAAGCTTCAGTCCATTAGCAGTTGTTTATAATAGCACATCTCAATTGATTAAACTCTAGATTTTTTTTGTAGGTCTTGTTTTATAAATTGAGCTAGTCAAGTAAACATAACATTTGGTAATAGTCCTCATAGCAACTGTCAAAATGACTTATTGTTTTTACAGTCCTGCATTCCTTCAGAATTAATAATACCTTTGTGCCCTTTACAACACTTATTATTGATGCCATGAAGTTCTCTATATTTAATGAGTAGATGTTTCATTATAGTACATAGTTCTGTTGACAGATAGAAAATTTTTCTAATTTGTTTCTCTTTTCCTCTTGATTGAAGGATTGTAAATATGCAATTAGCAGTTGAAGTAGAAGTAAAAGAAAAAAATATCAGCTGTCAAGTATTTCTGTTGAAAGAGACAGGATGCTTTAAGCTAAGAACAGCATGACAAAAGATAAAAGCATTCTTGCCAATGAGGCTGAAAGTTGCAAAATGTTTAAACATTTGATTTGTCTTTTTCCTTCTATGAAATAATTGTTAATCCTTGTCTTGTATGAAACAGGAATTAATGAAAAGACACATTCTTTTCCAACAAAGCTGACTAAGGTCAAGCTTTCATTCTTCTCCACCAAATACTCAGCTTTTGATTTCTATACTTAATTGCTTTTTAGTATTTTTCAATAATGATGGGGTCACTAGCTTCTAAGAGAGAGAGAACATGGAAAATACAGCTATAGGAGTTTGCAATTTATAGAAGTGATATTGGCCAAAACAATAGTATATGGTAGCAATTCTTGGTCAATACCAGCTAGAATATTTATTACTCTTTTCAGTTTATCAACTTAGTCTCAAAATGGCAGAGACTCATATTTTGGAATCTCAAATTACACTTTTCAATTCTCTATGATTTCTATTTTGATCTCATGATTTTGGAAATACTTCTCCCTTTTATAAGACAAACAGATTTTCAACACATTGCTGGAAACAAAATGATTCTTGTGACCTATAAATAATAAGCACGCTCCATCTTCATGGGGGAATATCTTCAGATATTTTGGAATGTGCAAATATATTAGAAATTTGACAATATGAAGTACAAATGATTTCTAAATATTTTATTATAGTTTATTATTTTATATTTATATATTATGCATTAAGTGTATAGTTAATAAATGATGGAGATATATTTATACTAATATAAATTATTTTATGTTATTTTTAAAAGATTTCAATGGAGTAAATAACTTCTCCCATCTCTGTATGATTTATAAAGGACAGTCCTTAATTTCGATGGACTCAAATTTACTTTTATCCCACTGAAAAGCAATTCCTTTCTTATTTTGAACAGACATGGAAATTCTGCATTTCTTCTGTTAACTTTAGCACCTTTTTGTTAATATCTAACTATGTGATGACTTATTTGTGTATTCTATGAGGTAGAGATACAATTTTACTTTTCTCTACATGGTGAACCATTTTCTCTTGCAATGATTATGAAACAATCTCAGTGATATGTAATGCCAATTCTTTTATTTACCAAGTTTGCATGAATGGATGATTGTTATCTGGCCTCTCTATGCTGCTTTATGACTATTGGTTTATTCATCTTCCTCTACTACATTTATTGCCATGATATTTTTGTAGGTTTTATACTATGGTAGGTGCTTCTTCTCAATTTGCTTTTATTTTTACTTTAAAAAAAATTGCCTTAGATACTCATAGAATTTTTTCATATGAGTTTTTTATACAGTTTTCTTTTTCTTTTTTAGATATTTAGGGCACATGTATACAAGTGATTACTTTTATTAGATTGATCTTGTATTCAGCAGCCTTGATGAACTCAACTTTTTATTTCAAGCTTCTCCTAAAAATCTTAGTGTGAAGTGACTTGAATTTGAGGGTTAATTTTGTGAGAGTGCAGTAGGAATTGACTTCTTTGCAATCTTGAATTATCCCAATCAAGAATAAGATCTTTTCAAGAGAATTTATTTACATGTTCTTCTATGTCATTAAATGGAGTTTAACTCTTTTTTCAAGATTCCCTGTTTTTTAAAAAATATTTAATTTATATTTTACTTCTTAAATTTTATTTATAATTATTTTTGAGGGAATTGAGAAAAGCAATTGAAAATTTAAGGTGGTCTTTTATCTGGCCAATCTTGCTTAAGTTTTCTGTAGTTTTGAAGGAATCAAAAACCATCCAGGATTAGAGAGTGAAA
This sequence comes from Bos indicus x Bos taurus, assembly GCF_003369695.1. Taxonomy (NCBI): domain Eukaryota; kingdom Metazoa; phylum Chordata; class Mammalia; order Artiodactyla; family Bovidae; genus Bos; species Bos indicus x Bos taurus. The sequence goes on along the minus strand of NC_040089.1, from coordinate 25,995,271 downwards.
ATCAGTTCTCAGTGAAAAAGCAAAAAGCAGCCAGGCCATTAATCAGCATGGTAGGAAAGACACAGATAAAGTCAGCAGCAAAGTTAATAACCTTGTATCTACAAAGGTCATGCCACAGTTGTAAAATGACATCAAGAACCCACTTTGAGTGATCACTGCTTTCTTCCCAATGATGCACCTCATCTGTTTTGCTATTAAGTAGAGGGGATTCCAAATTATTTAGCCACCTTAATTTAAGAAAGCAGAAAATCCCTAGCTCATGCCTGCATCTTTCAAATTCTTCTTAAAAACAAGCCAGTTGAGATTCATCCTTACTTCCCTCAGACTTCCTCAGTGTCCTTCAGAGAGAATCCAAGCCTAGCCCAAGATGAATCCCTTCTACCTCTTATTTAACAGCATTCCATGTTCCTCTAGAATTTTTTTCCCAAATGGAAGCACAGAAACAACAACAATGAATTTTTATCAGATTACAGACTAATTAGGCTTTAAAAGTCTTATTAGCTTATCTGCTCATTCTGATTGGGTTTCTGTAAATATGCTCAAATATTCTTTTCCTTCATGCCTCATCACTTTTCTTTCCCAATTACGTTGTCCAAGACCTAAACACTACTATGCTGAGCAAAAACAAAGATAGTGATCATCCTCAACTAGTTCCCTGTCTTATCAGTGGTTAGAAACCATATCCAACTACCTATTCTTAAAGATATTGTTTAAATATATCTGGCTCCTTGTCTTAAAGGAGATTATTATTTTTTCTTTCTTGGTTAAACATATTTGGTAAAAATTTTTGCAACTGGACCTTTATTAAGTTAAGAAGTTCACTTCTTTTCCTTTTTTTATCATTCATCACTTAATTTTTAAAATCATATATTGAAGTTAACAATTCATTTTTCTTTATCTACTGAAGTTTTCCTGTTATTTTTGAACATTTCCTGATGAGAAACCACTCTTGGGACCCTGGAATAATCCAAAATGTATAAAGATGTGGTATTTTTAAATACACTTTTTGTATCTCATTGTACTTTTAATTTGCAATTCCTTAATAACTAATGAATAGCGAGCATTTTAATGTGCTCTTTGGTCACTTATATATCTTCTTTTCAGTGGAGTGAAGAGTTAATTTTTACATTCTGGATAAGAAAGCTTCAAATGTATATCCTTCCAATCTATGACTTGCCTTTTAATTTCCTGATAGTGTTTTGAAGAGCAAAAGGTTTTAATTTTAATGCAGTCTAATTTATTAATAAAGTATTTAAATATTTAAAATATTAATATTTACCTATGGTTTGGTGGTTTTTGTGTCCTATTTGAGAAATCCTAGCCTAAACAGAGGTTTAATGATTTCTCTCCTGTTTTAACTTATAGAAAATTTATAGTTTTTGGTTTCATGTTCAGTCTATGATGCATGTTAAATGAATTTTCAGTGGGATGTGATGTAGAAATTAAAGTTTATTATTTTTATTTAAAAATATTTAATTGTTTCATCATCATTTGCTGAAAAGACTATCCTTTCCTCCTTTGAACCATTCTCACAAATTTCTCCAAAACTAACCATTTTATGTGGATCTGCTTCTGGACTCTAGTCTGTTCCACTGATATATACACATATTCTAATGTTAGTCCAACACTATTTTGATTTCTGTAGCCTTATAGTAAGTCTTAGTATAGTAATATGCAAATTTCATATTGTTCTTTAGCTATTGTAAATTATATCAATATTCTATTTTAATTTACAATTGTTTGTTGCTACTTCATGCTATATATTCAAGATGGTGAAGTAGAAGGATGTGCACTCATCTTCTCCTACGAGAACTCCAAAAATACAACTCATTGCTGAACAATGATTGACAGGAGAATGTTGGATCCCACTACAAAAGATACCCCACATCCAAGGGCAAAAGAGAAGTCCCAGGAAGATTGTAGGAGGGGCAAAATTGCATTTAGAATCAAACCTCATACCCGCCAGAGACACAGGGAAGGCTCAAACGTAACCTTGTGCACACCAGGAAACCCCACAGAGACTAAGCCAGACCTGCCTCTGAGTGTTTGAGTGTGGAGGAACACATCAGCAGCAGCTTGCCACAAGGGTATGGAATAAGCCCTCCTGGAGGAGGTCACTACTGACCCCACCATAGAGCTGGTAGAACTTGCACAGGACTGGGGAAACAGACTCTTGGAGGGCACAAACAAAACTTTGTGAGCACCCAGGGGAAAGGAGAGGTGGCCCCACAAGAGACTGGCCCAGACTTGCCCTTGAGTGTCCAGGAATCTCCAGAGGAGGCGTGGGTCTGTAGTGGCCTGCTACAGGGTCAGGGACACTGAGTGCCGCAGTGCCTGCAGGGGATCTTTTGAAGGAGGTTGCCATTATCTTCATTACTGCACCCCCACCCCCCATAGTTTGGCCTCAGGTCAAACAACAGGGAGAGAACACAGACCCGCCCATCAAAAGAAAATTGGATTAAAGATTTGCTGAGCTAGGCCCTGCCCATCAGAACAAGACCCGGTTTCCCCCCCCCCCCAGGCAGTCTCTCCCACCAGGAGGCTTCCATAAGCCTCTTATCTTTATCCATCAGAGGGAAGCATGAAAATAACAATCTCAAAAAACAACAGAATGATCTCTGTTCATTTCCAAGGCAAACCATTCAATATTGCAGTAATCCAAGTCTATGCCTCTACCAGTAATGCTAAAGAAGCTGAAGTTGAACAGTTTTATGAAAACCTACAAGACCTTCTAGAACTAACACCCCAAAAAAGATGTCCTTTTCATTATAGAATGCAAAAGTAGGAAGTCAAGAGATACCTGGAGTAACAGGCAAATTTGGCCTTGGTGTACAGAATGAAGTAGAGCAAAGGCTGACAGAGTTTTGCCAAGAGAATGCACGGGTCATAGCAAACACCCTCTTCCAACAACACAAGAGAAAACTCTACACATGGATATCACCAGATGGTCAATACTGAAATCAGATTGATTATATTCTTTGCAGCCAAATATGGAGAAGCTCCATATAGTCAGCATAAACAAGACCAGAGGCTGACTGTGGCTCAGATCATGATGAACTCCTTGTTACAAAATTCAGACTTAAGTTGAAGACAGTAGGGAAAACCACTAGACCATTCAGGTATGACCTAAATTAAATCCCTGATGATTATACATTGGAAGTGACAGATTCAAGGGATTAGATCTGATAGACAGAGTGTCTGAAGAACTATGGATAGAAGTTCATTTGATTGTATAAGAGGCAGTGATCAAGACCATAACCAAGAAAATGAAATGCAAAAAGGCAAAATGGTTGTCTTAGGAGGCCTTACAGATAGCTGTGAAAACAAAAGAAGGGAAAGGCAAAGGAGAAAAGGAAAGCTATACCCATTGGAATGCAGAATTCCAAAGAATAGCAAGGAGAGATAAGAAAGACTTCCTCAGTGATCAATGCAAAGTAATAGAGGGAAACAATAGAGTGGGAAAGACTAGAGATCTCTTCAAGAAAATTAGAGATAACAAGGGATCATTTCATGCAAAGATGGGCACAATAAAGGACAGAAACGGTATGGACCTAACAGATGCAAAAGATATTAAGAAGAGGTGGCAAGAACACACAGAAGAACTATGCAAAAAACATCTTCATGACCCAGATAATCACAATGGTGTGATCATTCACCTAGAGCCAGACATCCTGGAATGCGAAGTCAAGTGGGCATTAGGAAGCATCATTATGAACAAAGCTAGTGGAAGTGATGGAATTCCAGTTGAGCTATTTCAAATCTTAAAGATGATGCTGTGAAAGTGCTGCACTCAATATGCCAGCAAATTTGGAAAACTCAGCAGTGGCCACAGGACTGGAAAAGGTCAATTTTCATTCCAATCCCAAAGAAAGGCAATGCCAAAGAATGCTCAAACTACTGCACAATTGCACTCATGTCACACGCTAGCAAAATAATGCTCAAAATTCTCCAAGCCAGGCTTCAGCAGTATGTGAACCATGAACTTCCAGATGTTCAAGCTGGTTTAGAAAAGGCAGAGGAACCAGAGATCAAATTGACAACATCTGTTGGATCATCAAACAAGCAAGAGAGTTCCAGAAAAACATCTTCTTCTGCTTTATTGACTATGCCAAAGCCTTTGACTGTGTGGATCACAATAAACTGTAGAAAATTCTGAAAGAGATGGGAATGCCAGACCACCTGACCTGCCTCCTGAGAAGTCTGTATGCAGGTCAGGAAGCAACAGTTAGAACTGGACATGGAACAACAGACTGATTCCAAATTGGGAAAGGAGTATGTCAAGGCTGTATATTGCCACCCTGCTTATTTAACTTATTTGCAGACTACATCATGAGAAATGCTGGACTGGATGAAGCACAAGCTGGAATCAAGATTGCCGGGAAAACTATCAATAACCTTACATATGCAGGTTACACCACCCTTATGGCAGAAAGCAAAGAACTAAAGAGCCTTTTGATGAAAATCAAAGAGGAGAGTGAAAAATCTGGCTTAAAACTCAGCATTCAAAAAACTAAGATCATGGCATCTGGTCTTATCACTTCATGGCAAATAGATGGGGAAACAGTGGTAACAGTGACAGACTTTATTTTTCTGGGCTCCAAAATCACTTCAGACGGTGACTGCTGCCATGAATTTAGAAGGCACTTGCTCCTTGGAAGAAAAGCTATGTTACTTTGCCAACAAAAGGCCATCTAGTCAAAGCTATGGTTTTTCCAGTAGTCATGTATGGATGTGAGAGCTGGACTATAAAGAAAGCTGAGCACCAAAGAATTGATGCTTTTGAACTGTGGTGTTGGAGAAGATTTTTGAGAGTCCCTTGGATTGCAAGGAGATCCACCAGTCTATCCTAAATGAAATAAGTCCTGAATATTCATTGGAAGGACTGATGCTGAAGCTGAAACTCCAATATTTGGCCACCTGACTCAAAGAACTGACTCTTTGGTAAAGACCCTGATGCTGGAGAAGATTGAAGGCAAGAGAAGAAGGGACAACAGAGGATGAGATGGTTGGATGGCATCACCAACTCGATGGACATGAGTTTGAGCAAGCTCCGGGAGATGGTAATGAATAGGGAAGCCTGGTATGATGCAGTGCATGGGGTCGCAAAGAGTCAGACATGACTGAGTGACTGAACTGAACTGCATGCAAATATAATTGTTGTACATTGAGCTTGCATCTCAGAAACTTCATAAACTAAAACTCTTTTGTAAATTTTTAAAAATGCTTTACTTATACAATAATGTGTTCTAAAAATACATTTTTCCTTATTCCTTTTCAATATTTTGACTTTAATTTTTTATCTCCTTATTGAAGTGGGTAAGACTTCTAGTAGAGATCTGAATACATTCAGTTCTATTCGAAATATTCAACAAGACATTCAATCCAAATATTCTTAAAATTTTGTCCTATCAAAAACATCCATAAGCATATTTATCCAGGCCAAATGGTTCTTGATATTTGGTAGTAAGATCCATGTTTAGAAAATGTGCCTGGGTTCAAAAAGCACTTAATGTTTATGCTTTTGGCTTACAGGATTAATACATATAAAATAGTATAAAGTTTCACTGATGCAATAATTGTGTTGTGGCTTTTTTGCTAATAATAACCATTTTTGCTTGGGTGAAGCTAGTGGTAAAGAACTTGCTTGCCAGTGCAGGAGACATAAGAGATGCAGGTTCAGTCCCTGGCTCCAGAAGATCCCCTGGAAGAGAAATGGCAACCCACTCCAGTATCTTTGCCTGGAGAATCCGAAGGACAAAGGAGCTTAGCGGGCCACAGTCCATGGAGTCACAAAGAGTAGGACACGACTGAGGGAATTAGCACTCACACAAAGCTACCTGTAAATGGCAAATAGAGTTAGGTATATGGGTCAATATTGAACTCTTGCAGAAGAATGGTATTTATATTAAATATGTGTACAAAGAAAGAGTCCTATAGTTAAAGAAATGCACAGAAAAGGGGGCTTCCCAGGTGGCGCTGGTGGTAAAGAACTCTCCTGTCAAAGCAGGAGACAAGGGATGCAGGTTCAACCCCTGGTTTGGAAAGATAAAGCTCCAATACTTTGACCACCTGATGCGAAGAACTGACTCATTGGAAAAGACACTGATGCTTGGAAAGATTGAGGGCAGGAGGAGAAGGGGGCAACCAGGGAGTAGATGGTTGGATAGTATCACTGACTCAATGGACACGAGTTTGAGCGATCTCTGCGAAGGGATCATGCCAGGGAAGGCTGGCATGCTGCAGTCCATGGGGTCACAAAGAGTTGGGCATGACTGAGTGACTGAACAACAACAACATAAAGAAAAATTAATGCAGTGGAAGGTTGGTATAGCAAATTTCAAGACTTGGTGAAGTGAAAATAGTTATGCCTCATCCTTCAATTTGGAGATTTATTGAAGTATTTTACAAACTGAACAGCAAAGCAATGAACAAATTATCACTCAGGGCCTTGATAGTCACACTCAAACACAGCCAACAACTTCACAATACTTGTTAAGTTAAATTTGCATAACCAAAATTCTTAATAGGTATAATGAATATAAAGCCAATAATCAGGTCAATATATGTGTGTGTGTGCTCAGTCGTGTCTGTTTCTTTGCAACTCCATGGACTATAGCCCACTGGCAGAGGGTGGCTCCTCTGCCCTCCAGGTTCCTCTGTTCATGGAATTTTCAAGGCAAGAATACTGGAGTGGGTTCCCATTTTCTACTCCAAGGGATCTTCCTGATCACTGGCCTTAAGAGTAACCATGCTGAACTTCATGATGAAGAAGAACAAAAATAAATCTGAAACCCAGAATTCATAATGAATTACAATAAAAAGACTATAAATAAACATTAATAAAGTTAAATGTTTATGTTATTTAGCAAATCATTGACCAAATGTTTCAAAGGACATTTAGAACAAGACCAAATTTAAAAGATCTTTTTGGCATAAACCAAACATCTTAATGGAAGTTTTGGCTAGAACCAAGCATCTCAATGGACGTTTTGGACAGGACCAAATTTCCAGAACTTTTTTGTCATAGACCAAATGTCTCAATGGATATTTTGTTTTTCTTTCTCAAGATTGTTTTGGCTATTCCCCATTGTTTGTGGTTTCATACAGATTTTGGATTATTTGTTTTAGTTCTATGAAATGTGCTATTGGAATTTTAATACGGATTGTATTGAATTGGTAAATTGCTTTGGGTAATATGAACATTTTAACAACATTATTGTTCCAATCCAGGAGCATGAACTATCTATGTTTATTTGTAACTTCTTCTTCAATTTCCTTTACCAGAATCATAGTTTTCAATGTATTTGTCTTTCACCTCCTTGGTTAAATTAATTCCTAGTTATTTTATTCTTTTTGATATCATGGATTTCTGGTTTTGTTTCCTGCAATGAAATTCATTCATTAGTTCTAATAGTTTTTTTTTTTTTTTTTTAGTAGCGTCTTTAGGATTCTTTCTATATAATATCATGTCATCTGCAAATAGTGATAGTTTAAATTTATCCTTTCTAATTTGGCTGCATTTGCAAGCCTAGCCTTGTGTAACTGCAGTGGATAAGCTTTCCAATACTGTGCTGAAAAAAAAAAGGCCAAGAATGGGCATTCTTGTCTTACTCTTGATCTTAGAGGAGAAGTTTCAGTTCTTATCAGAGTATGGTGTCAACTGTGAATTTGTCATATATGGCCTGTATTAGATTGAAGTACCTTTCCTCTCTACCCATGTTAAGAAAAGCTTTATCATAAATGGTTCTTAAATTTTGTCAAATGCTTTTATTTTGCATCTATTGAAGTGATCCTATAATTTTTTATCTTTTTATTTTTTTATTATAGTATGATGTTTCATGTTGATTAATTTGCAGATGTTGAGCCATCCTTGCATCCCTGGAAAAAAGCCCCACTTAATGATACTGTGTGATCTTTACACATATTGTTGGATTTGGTTTACTGGTATTTTGTTGAAGATTTTGGCATCTATTATGCATCAAGAATATTGGTTTGTAGCCCCTGTGTGTATGTGTGTGTGCACGCACTATCCTTGTGTGGTTTTGGAGTCAGGGTAATCCTGGCTTCATAACATGTATTTGGAAGGTATTCTTCCTTTTAATAGTTTTGGAAGAGTTTGAGAATAAGTATTAAACCTTATTTGAATGTTTTGTAGAGTACTCCAGTTAAACCATCTGGTACCTGGGCTTTTGTTTGTTAGGAGATTTTTGATTACTGTTTCATTCTCCTAACTAGTATTCAGTCTATTCAGATTTTTAATTTCTTCATGATACATCTTGGAAGATTTGTTTCTAGGACTTCATCCATTTCTTCTCAGTTATCCTGTTCGTTACCATGTAATTCTTCATCTCTTATGATCATTTATATTTCTATAGTATCAGAGTAACTTCTCCTCTTTTATCTCAGATATTGAGTCTTTTTTATTCTTGGTTAATCTAGCTAAAGATTTGTCAATTTTGTTTATCTTTCAAAGAACTAGTTCTAACGTTTATTAATTTTTTATTTTATTTATTTATTTTTTTAGTTTATTTTACTTACTTCCACTCTGATTTATTTGTTTCTCCCAATAAGTAATTTTGGAATTTGTTTTTCCTTTTCTCATTCCTTTAGGTACAAAGTTAATATGTTTATTTTTTATTTTTCTCATTTCTTGAGGTAGATTTTGGTACATCATATTTATGGTTTTGTTTCAAGGCATTTTAAATTTCTCTTTTGATTTCTTTAGTGATCCACTGATTGCTCAGTATCACATTGTTTTTTCTTGTGATCGATTTCTAGTTTCGTACCATTGTGATCAGAGAAGATGCCTGTTATGATTTTCTTTATTGAGTATTGCTTTGTGACCTAACGTGTGATTTATCCTAGATAATGTTCCATGTGCACTTGAGAAGAATGTGTATTCTGATGCTTTTAGATAGGATGTTCTGTAGATTATCTATGAAGTACACTTGGTCTAGTGATTTCTTAAGTAAAGTATTTCCTTACTGATTTTCTGTCTAGATGATCTATCTACTGGTATAAGTAGGGTGTTAAAGTCCCCCACTATTACTGATTTGCTTTCAAATTCTCCTTTTAAGTCCTTTAGTGCTTTATGTATCTTGCCATCCTCTGATGGATGCATATACATTTTTAAAGGTTGTATTTTTGGTTCTCTGTATATAATACTTTGTTCTTTGATTGCTTTTTAAGTCTTTCCCTTTAGTATAATTTGAAATATCATTGGCCTAATTTTATACAAAAAAGATCTTCAAGACCCAGATAATCATGATGGTGTGATCACTCACCTAGAACCAGACATCCTGGAATGTGAGGTCAAGAGGGCCTTAGGAAGCATCATTACGAACAAAGCTAGTGGAAGTGATGGAATTCCAGTTGAGCTATTTCAAATCCTAAAAGATGATGCTGTGAAAGTACTGCACTCAATATGCCAGCGAATTTGGAAAACTCAGCAGCGGCCACAGGACTGGAAAAGGTCAGTTTTCATTCCAATCCCAAAGAAAGGCAATGCCAAAGAATGTTTAAACTACTGCACAATTGCACTCATGTCACACACTAGCAAAGTAATGCTCAAAATTCTCCAAGCCAGGCTTCAATGGTACATGAACCATGAACTTCCAGATGTTCAAGCTGGATTTAGAAAAGGCAGAGGAACTAGAGATCAAACTGACAACATCTGTTGGATCATCGAAAAAGCAAGAGAGTTCCAAAAAAACATGCTTTATTGACCGTACCAAAGCCTTTGACTGTGTGGATCACAATAAACTGTGGAAAATTCTGAAAGAGATGGGAATGCCAGACCACCTGACCTGCCTCCTGAGAAGTCTGTATGCAGGTCAGGAAGCAACAGTTAGAACTGGACATGGAACAACACACTGGTTCCAAATTGGGGAAGGAGTATGTCAAAGCTGTATATTGTCACCCTGCTTATTTAACTTATATGCAGAGTACATCATGAGAAACGCTGGGCTGGAAGAAGCACAAGGTGGAATCAAGATTGCCAGGAGAAATATCAATAACTTCAGATATGCACATGACACCACCCTTATGACAGAAAACAAAGAAAAACTAAAGAGCCTCTTGATGAAAATGAAAGAGAGAGTGAAAAAGTTGGCTTAAAACTCAACATTCAGAAAACTAAGATCATGGCATCCAGTCCCATCACTTCATGGCAAATAGATGGGGAAACAGTGGAAACAATGACAGACTTTATTCTGGGGGGCTCCAAAATCACCACAGATAGTGACTGCAGCCATGAGATTAAAAGAGGCTTGCTCCTTGGAAGAAAAGTTAAGACCAACTTAGACAGCATATTAAAAAGCATAGACATTACTTTGCCAACAAAAGTCTGTCTAGCCAAAGCTATGGTTTTTCCATTAGCGATGTGGATGTGAGAGTTGGACTGTAAAGAAAGCTGAGCACCAAAGAATTGATGCTTTTGAAGTGTGGTATTTGAAGAGACTCTTGAAAGTCCCTGGGACTGCAAGAAGATCCAACCATTCCATCCTAAATGAAATCAGTCCTGAATATTCATTGGAAGGACTGATGCTGAAGCTGAAACTCCAATACTTTGGCCACCTGATGTGAAGAACTGACTCATTGGAAAAGACCCTGATGCTGGGAAGGATTGAAGGTGAGAAAAGAAGGGGACGACAGAGGATAAGATGGTTGGATGGCATCACTGACTTGATGGACATGGATTTGAGTAAACTCCGGGAGTTGGTGATGGACAGGGGGGCCAGGTGTGCTGCAATCCATGAAGTCAAAAAGATTTGGACACGGCTTAGCGACTGAATTGAACTGAAAGGGATGCACTGGGATTTCTGAGCTTCTTGGTTCTGTGGATTGATAGCTTTCTCCAAATTTGAAAAATTTCAGCCACTATTTCTTGATTTTTTTCTCTTATTCCTACTCTCGTTCTAAATTTGGTCATATACTATGTTGACTGCTTGACATTGTTTCATAGGGAAACACTGATTTTAATTTTATTTTTCACTTTGTGCCTCTCTTTTATAGATTTTTATTGCTCTGTCTTTAGTTCACTTATCTTTCCTTTTGTAGTGTCTAATGTACTGCAGTATCTAATTTTAGATATTTTATTTTTCACTTTTAGAAGTTCCATTCCATTTTTGTTTTGTATATCTTCTTTTTCCTCTCTTTATCCTGTTTGTGTATGTTTAACTTCCTTGTTCACAAGGAGCAACTTTATAAATGTCAGTGTTCTTTTCTGCTAACTCCATCATCTCTCTCTTATTTCTGTGTTTTATTAGTTGATATTAATCTCAGTTATGAATCATTTTTGGGTTTCTTAGGTGATGCCAGTGGTAAAGAACCCATCTACTATTGCAGGAGATGGAAGAGACATTGGTTTGATCTCTGGCAAGGGAAGATCCCCTGGAATAGAAACTGGCAACCCACTCCAGTATTCTTGCCTGGAAAATTCCATGGACAGAGGACCCTGGCAGGCTGTAGTCCATGTAGGCACATGGAGTTGCAAAGAGTCGGACACGACTGAATACATACACACACACACCCCACACACAAGTCACAGTATTCTGCTTTTTTGAATGCCTAACAATTTTTGTTTGTATTCTAGATGATCTCATTTACCTTGGACATATTTCTTTAAAGAATATTCAGCTTGAACTGTTTGAATTTTTCAAGGTTTTCTTTAATATTTTTTTACTGTTAATCCAGGGCAGCCTTTTTTCCTCTAGTGTTCAATTAATTTTACTATTAAGGAAAAAGTTTTAATGCACAAGAACTCTAACACCCCATTCTTATGAGGTCTGTTCACTATGGCTGGTGACGGCACAGACTATTCACAACCTTGTGTGAAGCCCTATAAACTGTTCAGCCTACTGGTTTCTGGTGATTCTATTATGAAAGAATGTTTCACATATTAGTGGAAATCGCAAAGGGATTCCTCTGTAGACCTGCAGAACTATTTCTCTGTGCAGATCCCTCCTCTCAAGATGCTCCCTGCCCCAGTATATATTTCAAGGCTCCTTGGTTTGCTAAACTCCAATTACTATCTACTCAACACAGGGAGGCTATTGAGCTTTGTTTGCATTTCCATCCTCTATAATGCAGGTTGGGAACTACCTCTAGGAGGTATATTTGGTGAATCATAAAGCTGACTTTATTTTCCCCTTTTCTTGGAGATTATAATCCTGCTCTGTTTTCATGTATTTTGCCTTGTTTTGTAGTTTTGCAGAGAGAGCAATTCCCATGGTATTAATAGTGATCCTTAATGGGCAAAAGTAGAATTTGAAATGTATTTTCAACTTGTGTATTCTTCAATTATAATGTCCTTGTTTTTAAAATAAGTAATTTTGATAGCCTCATTAAATGAGATGTATCGCTTTCCTGTTTTTAAATATTTTTTGTAACAACCTGTATTTATGGTCATTACTAACAACCTATATTTATGGTCATTAATAACTCATTAAAATTAGCTCTCAAACGGTGTCGGCCTTTTTTTTTTAACCACAATTTTAACTTTTACTTAATAGATATTTGTACATTAAAGTTTTTATTTTTCTAATAATTTGACATATTATATTATCCCCAAGATCTTAACATGTCATCTCATTTTCCAAATTTACCAATGCATAGTTTATAAGAAAAATCACTATTATATACCTATTTGGTTTTCTTATTTTGAATTTATTTATAGCTTATTTATGTTATATTTATTATATATTGCAAAAAGTTTCATTGATTTTAGATGCTTTTTTTCCCCAAAGAAATGCTGTATCTTTTAAGTTTTACTGTGGTCATTTATCTCTATTTCATGAGTCCTGTATTATTTATATATTATTTATTTCCAGCCTTCTTATTTTGGGCCTGCTATGTTTTTTTAGCTCCCCCCCCCCCACCATATTTCTTATTTTCTAATAAAAGTATTTCTAAATGCTTAAGAATAAAAAAAGGAAGCAGAAAAATTAAAAACAACTATGGATAGCCAGTTCACACAAAGTTAAAACCACATGATTTTAGAGATCTATGTAGAAATCAGAAATCTAGAAACTTTCTAGAAATCAGAGAAATAATCTGTCATTTAAATCAGAGAAATAATATGTCATTTTATTTCTATCAGTTTGCCTAACATTAGACATGCATAATTCCCTGTATCAACTAAATTTGGATAAGGGAAACAACAGTATTTATATATTATTCATGTTTTAACTTGGTGAAATTATTTTGGAGTGGATTCTGTCAATGAAATTAAGTAGTGAAATTAGGACTATATGTACTGCAAAATCCAGCAGGCCCTTTCTTGGATATATTCTCTGGAGAAAACCCACTAGAGTATAAGCTTCTTATAGCCCAGGCTCTTAGCTTCTTTTTCTCATTGATGCATCCTACATGATGAGAACAGTGCATGACAATTATTAGTTACTTAATATGTATTTGTTGAATAAATAACTCTCTTACACAAGTGTTACAAATGGTGATGGGTGAGAATGTTCACTGGAGTTAAGATTTCCAGCAGCAAAGAAGCCTTCATTGTATTCATTGCTAAGGGAACAGAGAAGCAAAGTGTAATAACAGCATTCAAAGTAATACTGTTACAGTGAGAAGTACTAAGTACACAATAATGTGACTAGATTGATGTGAATAGTAAGCATCAAACAAGATCAAAGCAGTATATCAATTTAAATTTTTTAAAATATACATAAAATAGAACTTCATATTTTGAAGGAGGCACTTAAAGATGGGAATTAAAAGCAATTACAGTAGGTAGGATAATGGATGTAGAAGTGAAAATAGAAAATTACAATTAAAAAATAAAATAAATATAACCACAAGGCACCTGGCATGGACAAATAGTGAGATGCTATAGCTCAATCTGCATTATGCCTTTGAAGTTCAAGAATAAAAAGTGTGTGCATATGCCATTTTAACATGTTTTGTCTTTCTGAACATACAATTCAATTCACTAATGATAGTTTCTCAAGAAGGTTTTACATTACAAAATTACTCCTCCTTAAGTGAATTGATTTTATGCCCCAAACCAGGTATTTCCTTGTGGTTAGTTAACAAAGAACAATCTGACTTGCTAACTTGTGGCAGACAGACCACCTGTTTATTTTGGTTTTACAAATCCAGGACTGTAAACAGTAGCATCATTTTACAAAACAACTGAGGGACTGAGTAGGCCTGAAAATACACAAAGACAATAAAAACTACCAATTTTATGTAACTCATTGTCAGATTGGTATGTAGAGACTGAAAGTTTTTATATGGCAATCGTTTTTGTTTTTGACCTATTAGCACGTATGTGAAATGACTGTGGGCCAGGCCCGTTTTGTTATAAATATTAGGTGTCTTCTCCACTGCACAACTGGCACCTCTGTGGCTGAGATGGCATGATGAATATCATGCTCTCACAGCAAGCACAGTTTATCAATGTTAACATCACACCGAATGGCCATTGAAGAACAAACATTTTTTTTTTTCCTTTACTGAGCAAACTATGTTCTCCGTGGTCTTATCAGAAATGGGTAACATGAGTAACAGAAGGGAAAAATGAAGTAGAAAATGTCAGTTGAACACTGCAGCATTCTAGGAAAAGCACAGAGCTGGCTGTAAGGAGAGCAGAGATACACAAAAAGGAACTGAATGGCTCCTCTTGTGCTCGAAATCCTCCACGAGTTGAAGAAAAGAGACCAAAATGTGAAGCACGGGGGGAAAAGGAAGATTACAAAAGAGCCTTTATCTAAAAGTCCCTATTCAAAGATGTAGCTTTCTTTTCAGGCAAGCACAACAGTTACAAGGAGTGGGCTTGTCCCTTTACCTATACACGGCATGCTGTCCATGTGGTCATTTCAGAGAGTGGCATTTTAAAAGGACTCTCATTTTGTTGGCAATAATTAGGGGCAAATGAGTTTGGAAAATAAGTACAATATGCCTGTTGTTTAATGTAAGGAGTTTGGTTCTACCTACAATTGGTACTATCTGATTATATGAATGTATTATTTATATCCACGTGAATCTAAGAAGGATTTGAAGTGATTATGTCTTTGTGGACTATCTGCCAGGTTAATGTGTTAAATTATTAAATATTCTTTCTTATGATATTTGTCTTGCTCTGACTTACTTCACTTATGATGATAATTTCTAGGTTCATCTACATTTGCTGCAAATGGTATTATTTCATTCAAACATCATATGATACCACATATGTGGTATCTAAAAAAAAATGATACAAATGAATTTATTTACAATCAGAAATAGATTCACAGACATGAAAAACAAACTTATGGTTATCAAAGGAGACAGTGGGAAGGAGATAAATTCAGAGTTAGGGTTTAACATATACACACCACTATATATAAAAGAGGTAACCAAAAGGCCCTACTGTGTAGCACAGGGAACTGTATTCAATAGCTCAGAATAACCTATAGTGGAAAAGAATCTGAAAAGAATGTATATATGTCTGTTGCTGTTTAGTCTCTCCGTCATGTCTGACTTTGCGACCCCATGGACGGTAGCCTCCCAAGCTTCTCTGTTCATGAGATTTTCCAGGGAAGATTACTGGAGTGGGCCACCATTTCCTACTCCAGTGGATCTTCCTGACCCAGGGATCAAACCCACGTCCCTGCATTGGCAGGTGGATTCTTTACTGCTGAGCCACTAGGGAAGCTTGCATATATGTATAGCCAGTATATATGGACATATATGTGGCAAAGTGATTCAATTATATATATGTAATTGAAGCACTTTTCTGTACACCTGGAACATTGTCAATCAAGTATACTTCAATTCAAAAAATTAACAAAAAGGCTTTCTAATGACTATTTCTAATACTTCAATAAAACCTGGAACAAAAATCTTACACTCATAAAAATGAGTGAATCTTACAAATCCTTTAGTCTAAGCATGATATTTTCTTGAAGAAGGCTGAGCGCTGAAAAATTGATGCTTTTGAACTGTGGTGTTGGAGAAGACTCTTGAGAGTCCTTTGGACTGCAAGGAGATCCAACCAGTCCATTCTGAAGGAGATCAGCCCTGGGATTTCTTTGGAAGGAATGATGCTAAAGCTGAAACTCCAGTACTTTGGCCACCTCATGTGAAGAGTTGACTCATTGGAAAAGACCCTGATGCTGGGAGGGATTGGGGGCAGGAGGAGAAGGGGACGACAGAGGATGAGATGGCTGGATGGCATCACTGACTCGATGAACGTGAGTCTCAGTGAACTCCGGGAGTTGGTGATGGACAGGGAGGCCTGGTGTGCTGCGATTCATGGGTCTCAAAGAGTCAGACACGACTGAGTGACTGATCTGATCTGATCTGAAAGTAATTTTAATTGTAGAGTATATGAATGTATTTTCCTAGTAAAAATTCAAACACAAAAGGTAAGCCCAATAGATCTTTGTGAGAGAAAACTTTTTATGGCAAATGGCTAAAAAGTTAACCCAGCTGGCACGAACACCAGCATGATGTGTTGATTGCATGATGGAAGCCCTTGTCTTTCCAGGGTTTCAATGATAGCAGGACCCTGACTCTCTCTTTGTCTATATCTTGATTCAATCCCTTCCCGGCAACCAACGAAGATGGCCTTGTTCTCAGACTCTTGCTCTAAGATTGCAAGAGGAGTGCCGTGGCTTCAGTCTTCCTTCTTCTGGTTTCATATTTTATAATATATTTTTTCAAGTTTCCACAACTAAGTTTCGTTTGTTTTGAATTAGAGTCTTGAGCTGGTCACTGGTTTGTATGGTTCTGAAAAGCACTTATTGTTTTGGGTCTTATTTACGTTTCAGTCCAAGATGAAGAGTGTACAGTTTCAACCAAGCGTATTGGTTGACACGGGAGGTTTATCCAAACACAAAATCAGTGCCTTAAGGAGCAGGACCAGGTACTGGGGGATAAAATAGGACATCTTCATGATCCTCCCCTGTGAAGACCCCTTCCAGGTGTTTTTCCATTACTCCCAGTAGATAATTGCTGTCACCAATTTTTCTGTGGCTATTCATCCACACATTTTTTTTCTGTGAATTTACATAAAATATTTGTATATTTTGTTGTGTGTGGTTTTATTTCTTACCTTTCATCTGCATTTTTACATGAAATGAAGTAGCATTTTTTTCCACTTACTTTTTTTACATTTGATCTTGAAGAGTTAACCATGTCAGTAGGAGCGGATCAGGGTTTCACAGGTGGCGTTAGTGGTAAAGAACCCCCCTGCCCAATGCAGGAGATGTAAGAGACACAGGTTTGAACCCTGGGTTGGAAAGATCCCCTAGAGGAGGACATAGCAACCCACTCCAGTATTCTTGCCTGGAGAATCCCATGGACAGAGGAATCTGGCCTGCTACAATACATAGGGTCACAAAGAGTCAGACACGACTGAAGCAACTTAGCACACACGCACACAGGAGTGGATAAACCTCTGTAATATAAGTACATAAAGAGCTACCTTAAGAAAGATAGTATCTATAGGTCTACTGTGACAACCACTGGATATTTTCATATAGTATACATTGTACCATGGTATATTTAACCACAGTGTACTTAGCTACAATTCAATTAAGATTTTCTTTCTTCCTCTCCCTTCCACCCCTGCTTTTAGTATTAACAATGTCATAATGAACATTCTTGTGCAAGTCTATTTGTACATATGATATTATTTATTGAGGGTAAATATTATTCTCAGAAGTGGCATTATTAGGTAATGGCATAGTTCATTCAACTTATCTGTACCAATTTATACCCAGTGATGATTCCGACTCATTGAAAAAAACCCTAATGCTGGGAAAGATTGAAGGCAAGAGGAGAAGGGAGTGACAGAAGAGGAGATGGTTGTATGGCATTACCAACTCAACGGACATAAGCTTGAGCAAACTCAGGGAGAGAGTGAAGGACAAGCAATCTTGGTATGCTGCAGTCCATGGGGTCTCAGAGTCAGACATGACTGAGTGACTGAACAATAATAACAAAGGAACATTCTTATGCAAGTCTATTTGTACATATGATAGACTGTACCAATATACACTTATAGAAGTTTACAACTACTTTATAGCTGTGATATGCAGCTGCTGACAATCTTAGCTACACTTGCTATAATCAACCTGTAATTTTTGCTAATCTAAAGGATGAAAAATTGGCATCAGAATTTTTGTTTTACTTTTGAATTTCCTTGTTGATTATTGAGGGTATCACCTTTTACAGCTATATTGGTATTTTGCATTTTATTTTCTATAAATTTCCTGGGGGGAGGTGGGAGAGAAGCTCAAGAAGGAGGAGAATATATGTATACTTACTGCTGATTCACTTTGTTGTAAAGCAGAAACCAACACAACATTGTAAAGCAATTATCCTCCATTAAAAATAAATAAAAAATTTTAAAATATGAATTTCCTGAACATATGCTCTGCTAAGTCAATATTTTTTGTTGTTTAACTATTAGTAGAATTTTCTTATGCATGCTGAATACCAATTCTTTGTCTTATTATCTAAGTGATAAATACTCATACCCCGTTCCCTATTTGTGTTTTAAAATTTATCAATTTATTCATTCACTACTTTTTATTTTTAGTTATTTAAAACTGAAATATAATTGACATATAACATTGTGTTAGTTTGTGGAACTACTAACAACTTCTTTGTGGAAGACATTAGTTTTCCAGTGTAATGATTCAATATGTGCATATTTTGGAAATGATCACCACACTGTTTAGTTAACATTTATCACCACACATTATTACAAATTCTCTTTTCTTTTTGTAATGAGAATTCTTAAGATTTACTCTCCTAGAGACTTTCAAATATACAACAGAGTGTTGTTAACTATATTCACCAAGTTGTACATTACATCCCAGGACTTACCTGATAATTGGACCTACAACTTTTAGCCACCTTCACCCATTTCATGTCTCCCTCTTCACCATCCACCCCCACCACCTCTGGCAACCACCAATGTGTTCCCTGTATTGTTGAGTTATGTTTGTGTGTGTGTGTGTCTATTTTTTTTTAATTCCACATGGAATTGAGATCATATGGTATTTATCTTTATCTGTCTGACTTATTTCACTTAGTATAATGCCCTCAAGTTCCAAAAGCTTTCATGGATTTTTAAACTTTTGTTGTATAATCATAAACATATGTTCATATTTTTCTTTTTATACCTATATAGCTTTACTTCTTACATTCTTACATTTGAGACATTAATTCATTTGGAATTCATATTTGTATGATATGAATAAGGATCTTTCTTTCATTTTGCTTTAAATTTTCTCAACATGACTAAACTGAAAGTGTGTCTTTTCCTTATTAATGTGAGATGCACACTAAATTTTAATGATTCTGTAGTCAAAATCTAGGGTCTAAATTTTTTTCTCTGCTACTTGATAAAGTAAAATTTCTTGTTCCATTTTGTTAAAGTTGTCTTGGCTATTTTGATTCCATAAAAATTAAGAATTCAACTTGGCAATGGCAGTAAGAAACATTTTTTTGTGCAGTGGGTTGTGATAGATTGAATTTACAGACAAATAAAGGGAAACAGACAGTATTACAGTACTCAGAATTCCCAAACATTAACGTGTTACAGCTCTCCATTTATTTCAGTTTTCTTTTATGTTACTAAGTAAAGTTTAATCGATTTTTTCCTCCAAAAAGGTCTGAAAACATTTTTATAGGAACTTAGTAACTTTTCATTTTTGTTTTAATATAACTGCTCTATAAGAAACTATTAATTAAAAATTTATTGACATAAAGCAGATGTAAAGCAAACACACATACTTCAAGTATACAGCTTGATGAATTTTCACAAACTATGCTTACCCATGTAAACAGCACCCAGATTAAGGTATTGATTATTGCCACCATTTTAGAAGCCATACTTCCTCTAGTCAATATCACATCCTTTGTGAATAATCACTACTCTCGTTCTTACAGCATAGATTAATTTGCTGTGTTTTTATAATTTATATAAATGGAAGCATATTGAATATACCCTTATATGCCTGACTACTTAAACTAAGGATTACGTATGTGAGCTCTATTCGTTGTATGTGGTTGTAGAAATTTCAATCCAGGCTAGGGTCGGGAGTTAAAGTGAGAGTTCGGCTGTCTTCCAGTGCCTGGCCACGGCGGCGGCCCTGGGAGCAGAGGTGGAGCATCCCCATTGCGTCAAAGATGAAAGGCTGAGGTTGGCTGGCCCTGCTTCTGGGGGCCCACAAAATAAAAAAAAGAAATTTCAGTCCATATGCTTGTTGTATAATATTCAACTTAATTAACATGTAGCAATATATCAATTCTACTGTTGATATTTGGGTAATATATTTTTAGTCAATTATTAATAGTTCCGTGTTGAATATTTTCCTCAGTGAATTTCAGTGAATAATTGTGTGCCTTCATCTTGGGTATACATCTAGGAGGAGACTTTGCTGGGTCATAGAAAAATGTGTATGTTTGGCTTTCAAAAACATTGCCACAGTTTTCAAGAATGCTTCTGCCAATTTACACTGTCATCAGCAATGTAAGAGGATTCTGTTTATTTTACATCCTAGCTGACAATTGACATTTCCAATCTGGTCATTTTGTGGTAGTATTTCTTTGTGGTTTTAATTTACATTCATTTAATTTCTAATAAAGTTGATCTTTTTTCATATTTTTATTTCCATGTTGACAGTATCTTTTGTGAAATATTTGCTCAAGTCTCCTACCATTTAAAAAATTGCTTTGTCTGCTTTTTGATTAGTGATTTAGAATTCCTTAATGTTTTCTTAATATGATACATTGGATCTATTGTGTTAAGGTTCTGTGGTTACTTTTCATTCTCATAATAAAATTTTTGATGAACTGAAGATCTTTATTTTAATAAAGTTACACAGTTTTTTTTATTGTTACTATTTTTAAAGTTCTGTTGAAGGACATTTGCCTATTCCCTCGATTATATCTTCTCCTATATTTTCCTCTGAAAATTTTACTATTTCACTTTTCACATTTAGATCTTCAATCCATTTGGAATAGATTTTTTTTTTTTCCGTAAAGGGTGAGATACAGGGTCAAGATTCATTTTTTTTACCAAATGAATATCCACTCCATCTGGCATTATTTATGAATAAGACTATACTTTCTCTTATTACACTGTCTCATATTTGTCATAAAGAAACAGTGGTTGAATATATTGGTTCTGTTTCTAGATTATATTATGTTGCAGAGATCTCTTTGTCTATCTTTGGGTAAATACACCATATTGTCTCAGTTAGTATACTTTCAGAATAGGGCTGGGTATCAAGTATTGTCAGTCCACCAGTTTTATTCTACTTCCTCAAAAATGCCTTAGCTATTTTAATCTTTTGCATATCAATTTTAAAACCAGCTGGTCAATCAAAAGTATTGCTGAAATATTGACAGAAATTACCAGGTGGCACAGTGATAAAGAATCCTCCTGCCAATGCAGGAGACACAAGAGACTCGGGTTCAATCCCTGGATCATGAAGAGCCCCTGGAGTAGGAAATGGCAACTCGTTCCAATATACTTGCCTGGAAAATTACATGGACGGAGGAGCTTGGTGGACATGGTCCAAGGGGGTCCATGGGGTCGCAGAGTCAGATGCAACTTAGCGACTGAGTGACTGAGCACAGCACAACACCTTGAATCTACAGTTTAATTTGGAGAGAATTGACACCATTATAACATTGAGTCTTTCAAGTCACAAACATAGTATCAGTTCAGTTCAGTCGCTCAGTCATGTCTGACTCTTTGCGACCACACGGACTGGAGCACACCAGGCTTCCCTGCCATCACCAACTCCTGGAGTTTACTCAAACTCACGTCCATTGAGTTGGTGATGCCATCCAACCATCTCATCCTCTGTTGTCCCCTTCTCCTCCCGCCTTCAATCTTTCCCTGAATCAGGGTCTTTTGGAGTTTCAGCTTCAGCATCAGTCCTTCCAATGAATATTCAGGACTGATTTTCTTTAGGATGGACTGGTTGGATCTCCTTGCAGTCTAAGGGACTCTCAAGAGTCTTCTCCAACACCACAGTTCAAAAGCATCAATTCTTGGCCTCTCAGCTTTCTTTATAGTCCAACTCTCAGATCCATATATGACTACTGGAAAAACCATAGCTTTGACTAGACAGACTTCTGTTGGCAAAGTAATGTCTCTGCTTTTTAATATGCTGTCTAGGTTGGTCATAACTTTTCTTCCAAGGAGTAAGTGTCTTTTAATTTCATGGCTGCAATCACCATCTGCAGTGATTTTGGAGCCCCAAAAATAAAGTCGGTCACTGTTTCCACTGTTTCCCCATCTATTTGCCATGAACTGATGGGACTAGATACCATGATCTTAGTTTTCTGAATGCTGAGTTTTAGGCCAACTTTTTCACTCTCCTGTTTCACTTTCATCAAGAGGCTTTTTAGTTCTTCTTCACTTTCTGCGTAAAGGTGGTATCATTTGCATATCTGAGGTTATTGACATTTCTTCCGGCAATCTTGACTCCAGCTTGTGCTTCATCCAGCCCAGCATTTCTCATGATGTACTCTGCACATAAGTTAAATAAGCAGGGTGACAATATATAGCCTAGTATATAACTCCATAGTATATCCCTCCATTTATTTAGGTCTTTTAAGTTTTCTCTTAAAATTGTTTTATAATTTTTAGTAAAAGGATATGCATATCTTTTATCAGATATTTCCAAGGTATTTTATGTCACTGAATACCATCATAAAATGTATGTTTTTCTTTTTCTTTTGGTAGCTGTTATATAGAAATATAATTCTAATTAACATTGAACTGTGTCCTTATAATAGCATTATCAATTCTAATTGTTTATCTATGGATTATTTTAAATTTTCTAGGTAAAGAAACATGACTTCTATAAACAAAGGCTTTTTATTTCTTTCTTTACAAACCTTATAACTTTTTTTTTTCTTATTTCACTGGCTAGTACTTCTGGTACAACATTGTATATTGTTATTACAATATTACAATGTTTTACAATATATTACAATATTGTAAAATCTATAGTTTTTTTTAGATATTAATATTAAGAACATTTCCTTTCATTACTGCCTTGCTAAGATATTTTATTGTGAATGGGTGTTAGATTTTATGAAATGCTTTCTATATATCTATTGAAATAATTATGTGTGATTTTTCTCCTATTTTAATGTAGTAAGTTACACTGTTTTCTAATCTCGAATCATACTTGCATTCCTAAAATAAACATTCTTTGGCTGAAACATATTGGACTTTGCGTATATCACTGGAATCATTTTTTGTATACCTCTTGTAATAATCAGTTGATAGCCTATATATTATAAGTTCAGAAAGAGCATTTTGTAATTTAACTGAGCTTAAGTCATCATATTATTTGTTGTTTGTATTTATTGTTATGGATATTGCATATAGATGGTATTTCTCAAATATGAATGATACACAATTAGGTATTTGAGGATTTTTGCTTCTGATACACTTCCCATAGATAGCCTATAGAAGGTCTGGCAACCACTTGTAGGGTTATGGTCCACACTGTTTTAGGGGGAGGGTGATGGAATATGCAACAAATCACTGTGCATGTGTGTGTGCTCAGTCGTGTCCGACTCTTTGCAACCCCATGGACTGTAGCCTGCCAGGCTTCTTTGTCCATGGGATTTCCCAGGCAAAAATACTGGAGTGGTTTGCCATTTCCTACTTCAGGGAATCTTCCAAACCCAGGGACTGAACCCACGTCTCTTGTGTCTTCTGCACTGGCAGGCAGATTCTTTACCACTGCACCACTTGGGAAGCCCAACTAGATCACTGCCTTGTCTCTATTCCTCACACTCCCACAATGCATATTCCTGCTCTGAGTAAGATACCCTGTACCTTACTACTTGGTCCTGGGCTAAGGGAATACTATAGAGAAATCTCTATTTCTGGTTACTCCTAATTTGTTTTTCCAGCTGATCACCCTGCTTATATTTCTGGAAGTCTGCTGTTCATTGATTCTACCATCGTGGTCATGTTCTAATAGGCTTTAATCTTCTGTGTCAGCATAGCCCTAGAGCCTAAGGTGGGCTCAGGTGTGCAGATCAGGCTGTGAGGCACACCCAGCTGTTTTGTTTTTCAGTCTTGTACAGATTTCTCTCATGCTCAACCATGATGATAATTCAACTCGGTTTTAAGCAACACTATAGTCATTAGTATAAATGTATAGGATTTGGTGCAGGAGGTGAGACTCTTGATAGTGAATGTGATTGGTCATCTCTCTTAAAACCAAGTGTCTTTAGCACAGACATTTAGAGACTTGATGGTTCAGTTATTCCTTTTTGAAAATCAGACTCTTCTGCTAAATCTTGCATTTTATATTGACCATGATAGTATGAGATCTTTGTTCCAAAAGCTATTAAGGATTCAATTAAAATTCTCTCATACTGTATGAATATTATATAACACTATACATCACTTGGACTCTCTATAATAACACGGCTATCCTTCCCTTTAGAAATATATAGCTCATCTTTAATTTCTAGATCATATCAGACTGGTGACTGAAATATAATGTCATTTGTGGTTGATTACTCAGTTTTTTAAATTGATAGAACTTCAAATTCTCACCTATTCTTAAATTATCTTTTTTTTTCTTTTAACTGGACAGCTAATGGGCTCTTAGTTCCCCAACCAGGGATCAAACCCACATCCCCTGGAGTGGAAGCACAGAGTTCTAACCACTGGACCACTAGGAAAGTCCTTTTGGTTAAAAAAAAAAATTCAAATTTTTACTTATTCTTGAAGAAAATGAATCTTGAGAATGGTTTGGGAGATTGTTCTTATTTATGTCCTACTATCAGCTGTTTTCGGAGAAGGTGATGGCAACCCACTCCAGTACTCTTGCCTAGGAAATCCCACAGATGGAGGAGCCTGGTGGGCTACAGTCCACGGGGTCACGAAGAGTCGGACATGACTGAGTGACTTCATTTTCACTTTTCACTTTCATTCACTGGAGAAGGAAATGGCAACCCACTCCAGTGTTCTTGCCTGGAGAATCCCAGGGACAGGGGAGCCTGGTGGGCCGCTGTCTGTGGGGTCGCACAGAGTTGAGCACAACTGACATGACTTAGCAGCAGCAGCATCAGCTGTTTTGGAGAAAAATATAATAATCCTGTTTTCTATTAATAATTTTGGCCTTCATTATAGATATGTTTTCATTAGTGCACTCAACTCTTCCACTTCCTAAACTTGTCTTATTTTCTACAAAAGTAAATCAATTCACTTTTCTCAATTTTTTCTTTTTAAAAGGTATTCTTACAACGGTTCTGTTCTGTTATCTTCCTTCTCAGTCCTTATCTCTAGAGCTTTTAAAAGGTTGGCATTGAAAGACAGTATATGTACAGACTAGAAAAACATGCATCTCATGTCTAACTTTGACCAAAGCATTGACAATTGTGGTAGATGCAGTTGTATTAAATTTAGTCAGGTACAGATATGCACTGAGTTGTAAAAGACCCAGGTGTATTTAATTTAAATATAACCTACAAAAGAGTGAAGAATTTTCTAATGGAATGACTGCTTAAAAGCAGAGGATTAGAAAAAGCATGATTAGAATTGACCATCAGGCAAACAAGACAGAAAAACAAAAGAAAGTGCAGAGAAAGAATGAAATACAGAAAGCAGAAAATTTCTCTTGCAAAATCTGACAGCTTCAGAGCAGTGATGCTCTTAAATTACAAATTAAAGTGATTTTAATCAAGAGTTTAAATTTAGACATACAGACTGTATCTCTGTATAGCTACATGTAGATAACATGTGGCTTCTCCAGTGGCGCTAGTGGTAAAGAATCCACCTGCTAATTTGGGAGACATAGGAAACATGGCTTCTATCCCTGGGTCAGGAAGATCTCCTGGAGAGGATATGGCAACCCACTCCAGTATTCTTGCATGAGAAATACCATGGGCAGAGAAGCCTGGTGGGCTACAGCCTGTGGGTTCACAAAGAGTCAGACAGGACTTAGCGACTGAGTATGCATGCATATATGTAATTACATCGTGTGCTATGAAATGTGACTAATCACATTATCACTCAGTCATGTCCGACTCTTTGCGATTCCATGGACTGTAGCCTGCCAGGCTCCTATGTCCATGGGGATTCTCCAGGCAGGAATATTGGAGTGGGTTGTTTTGCCTTCCTCCAAAGGTCTTCCTGACCCAGGGATTGAATAGGGGTCTCCTATATTTCAGGCAGATTCTTTACCAGCTGAGCTACCAGAGAAGCCCTGTAATCATATTATATATACCTAAAAGTCTTTGTATCAACAAAGATACAAAAATACATTTCCTTATACGACCAAAAAACATTGGGTGTTAAAAAAGGAAATGAGAAAAATAGTACAGGTGGAGGTTAGAAATGGGTAGCAAAGTAACTCCTTCTGCACTTTCCCACAAAGACATCTACATCAAAGACTGTCAGCCCCACCCTCACTTCACTGGGACCCTTGTGTCTCTGTAATGCTGTTTTGCTCCGTCTTTTTAGCTGATACGTAGATAGCCATGTCATGTGTGTGTGTTCGTGTGTGTGCTCACATAGATGCAGATAGAAAATACAGATACACAATTTTTTTTTTCTTTAGCATAGTCTCATCTCTTTCTGGCCCTATGCTAAAGCAGTGTGTTGAGGTCTCCTTCAAAAAGGGTTACGGAAGGTTAAAATTCTTTGAGCTTCGATTAATTCCAGGCAGCTATCTTTAAGAAGACACCGGAATCACAGAAGGTTGTTAGATAAGCAAATGTCATGGACATTTGTCAGGTCCCGGCCTTCCACAGCAGAGCTACTAAGTTGCATTTGCCTTAGTTTCGTTGTTGTGTTTCCATTTTTTCTCATTTCCCAGTGGTATAAAGCAAAGAAAGTGAAAAAAGGAAAGATGCATATTTTTCTTTGCCCATCATATTCTTTCCCTACACATGAAAAGGTACAATTCTGCCAGCAATTTAGCCTCCAAACTAGGATGTATCTACATTACACATCATTGAAACGGTATGGTTAACGAATTCTAATTTAACAACATGAAATGAGGATTAGCTGCTGCTTTGTTTGGGACAACCCAGCATTAGCCCAACTGGGAAAATGCCAAGCTGCCCCAGTGTTTTGACTTTCAATTATTTTAACTTACTGTGTCCCATTGACAACACTTCCATCTTTCCTATAGCAGTTTCTTGGCCAGGCCTAGTCTCAATGGCCTTTCTATTCAAGCACCTGCTCACTTTCCTTTGAAGAGACTAGGAAACAATTAGGATTTCCAAAACCATGTAAACTTTAGATCTCCAGTCCCTAAGGCATATATTCTGAATAATTTTATTTCTATGGGATTTTTAATAGTTTTGTGCTTTTAAGATAGTGTATTCAAAAGCAGAGACATTACTTTGCCAACAAAGGTCCATCTAGTCAAGGCTATGGTTTTTCCAGTAGTCGTGTATGGCTGAGAGTTGGACTGTGAAGAAAGCTGAGCGCCGAAGAATTGATGCTTTTGAACTGTGGTGTTGGAGAAGACTCTTGAGAGTTCCTTGGACTGCAAGGAGATCCAACCAGTCCATTATTTAAAGGAAATCAGTCCTGGGATTTCTTTGGAAGGAATGATGCTAAAGCTGAAACTCCAGTACTTTGGCCACCTCATGCAAAGAGTTGACTCATTGGAAAAGACTCTGATGCTGGGAGGGATTGGGGGCAGGAGGAGAAGGGGACGACAGAGGATGAGATGGCTGGATGGTATCACCAACCCAATGGACGTGAGTTTGAGAAAACTCCAGGAGTTGGTGATGGACAGGGAGGCCTGGCGTGCTACAATTCATGGGGTCGCAAAGAGTCAGACATGACTGAGCGACTGAACTGAACTGAACTGTGCTTTTATCTTAATGATACTCTTAAACAGTTATATATATATTCTGAACTATTTGAAGGTGACTTTAAAATTTTGTTTTTATTGGAGTATAGTTGCCTTACAATGTTGTGTTTGTTTCTACTGGACAGCAGCTTGTAGAGACGCAGATGGAGCTAGAAGATGACTTCATAACAGAATAGTGATATATGACTTCATTGTTTCCATTTGTGTTACTGTCACGCCCTTGCTTGTGCTGAATGGAAGGCCATAGAATGTCATGGTGTCGTAAAAAAGTTAAATTTTTTCAATGACTTGAGCAGAGAGAATAGTGGGAGGATTCAACCAGCACAGGATGCTGAACAGAAAACAGTGTGCTTTGTAGTAAAGACTGTGTTCACATTTAAGTAGATGAGAATAGTGGCAAATATACAATGACTTGTATGTGCATGTTAAGTTGCTTCAGTCATGTTCCACTCTTTGCGACCCTATAGACTGTAGCCCCTCAGGCTCCTCAGTCAAGAATACTGGAGTGGGTTGCCACGCTCTCCTCCAGGGAATTTTTCCCGACCCAGGGATCCAACCCTCATCTCTTATGTCTCTGGCATTGGTAGGTGGGTTCTTTACCACTCGTACCATAGGTTACCAATTCTTTAAAACATTTTCACTATAGTATTTCAGAGTCAGTATGAAATTTATTAGCCTGTAAAGTAGCTGAACAATGGTTAAAAACTGCCTTCCTGTTAAAACAACAATAATTGAAATGGTTTATGGAGTTGTCCACTGGGCTAAAAGGCAAAAGAATCAAGATGATAAAAAATAAAGCATCAGCTGTGTAAACCTTAACTCTCTGTTATTAAACCTAAGATAGGTGATGGATTTTCATTGGTAAAACATCATCCACTTTTTACTTTGGAACATACTGACTTTGCAGTTTTGTTTGTGTTGATTCATTTTGATATTTGGCAAAACTAATACAATTATGTAAAGTTTAAAAATAAAATAAAATTAAAAAAATTGAAAAAAGAAAAAAATAAAATAAAATATGTAACATATATAAGCACTAAATTTTTATAAATTTGTATATAAGTGAGAGCTACACTTGAAAACAAATATTTTAAGCATACACTGAGGATATGTCAGAATTAATTTTAGACAAAGGGGAGCTACATATCATACCAGCCATGTAACTGTTCTATAAAGTAGCTGAAATAAATAAAGAGTAAGACTTTATTTTTTTCTTACCCAAATAAAGAGCAAGACTTCTCTTGAGAGAGGGTAATGGGGCAAATACATGGTTAATAGACCATGAATGAAGAAGAGTGGAAAATTGGAGAAAGAAACTTTGTTTCCTGTTTTCTAAAATCTGTACTTATGATGAAATTGGACTTCCCCCGTGGCTCAGGTGGTAAAGAACCCACCTGCAATGTAGGAGACTTGGATTTGATCCCTGAGTTGGAAGGGTCTCCTGGAGAAAGAAATGGCAACCCGCTCCGGTATTCTAGCCTGGAAATTTCCATGGACAGAGGAGCTTGGCGGACTATAGTCTATGGGGTCGCAAAGTATCCGACACGGCTGAGTTACTAACATGATGACGAAATCTGTTTAGTACCCACAGATATAAATTGACATCGTGTGGAATCTTATGTGATTCTAACAAAAGAGTTTCAGAAAACTACACATACAGCAAAAATTAACCAAAAACTTTCTATGGTAATAAATCAGATTAAATTTTACAGTCTTATGTAATAAGACTTTGACTTCAGGTCAAAGACAACATCTATTTGTCTCATTTCTGATATACTTTCACATTTTAGTTACATGTGGAAACCAGGTGGCGTAATAATGGAACTAAGATGACTTTGTGATACTTCATTTGGGGGGAAATGTTAACTTACAAACACAAGCCAGCACATCCCATGAAGCCTTTATATTTAAGTGAGAAAATTGATGAGACTTTTAATTTTTTTAAAAAACAAGAACTTGATTTAGTTTTTCCTCTTTGGTGAGTGAAATACCCCTTTTTAGAAAATGCTTGGGGAGAGTTTTCAAAAGTATGTGAAAAAGTAGTCTAGATAAATTTCCAAAATAAATGAATAATAAAGTATACCCAGTTTGTGTTACAGGTTATGTTTTTAATGGGTCATAAGTAAGTCAAAATTATATTATAGAATGCAGTACCATTTCAGTAAAGACAGTTTCTAATCCTGTTTTAGTCATTGGGAGGTAATTTGATGTACTGAAATTTCCTTTCTGAAATCAAATTTCAGCTATAATCCAAACTTAGTGTCAGTTGTTTAGAAAAAAATCTGCTGAGTTTTTTGTTCACTTGATGAAAGCTGACTTGACTTTAGCTAAACATTGCTTGAGCTCAGGCCTTTTGAATTTATTATTTGGAAAAATTATTGGATATAGGTGATGATAAGGTTTCAGGAAAAATTATCATTAATTTCTTTTGAAACAGTCCTTTATTACCAAATAATAGACACATTAAATTACATGAAAGACAAATTATTTTTAAAAGAAATGAACTTTAATTCACATTCCTGCAAAGTAAGAAAATATTTCCTTTGAAACAAGACAAGTCTCTGAGGAATGTAGTTCTATAGAAAGTAGTTCAAGGTGTAAATGTAATCTAATAGCTGGCAGATCTGGATCATTTAAAATTAAAATATTTAACATATATATTGGGTGAAAATCACCGATGCCTCAGAACTCAGTGACAGTTACTGGTAAGAGAAGCATTTCAGATTAGCAAAGAAAAGAAGTAAGGTCAAATTGGTGATGTGAAAAAAGAAGCAAAAGAAAAATACTTCATAATGAGCCTGTGATCTTTGGTTTCATTGTAACTGGACTTGCTCAGAGTTGGAACTAAACATTGTAGCCAGCTGTGGATTAAAAGGAGCTTTCCCAGTGGCTCAACAGAAAATAATCCAATGCAGGAGTGATAGGAGACATGGGTTCCATCTCTGGGTCAGGAAGATCCCCTGGAGGAGGGTATAGCAAGCCACTTCAGTATTCTTGCCGAGAAGATCCATGGACAAGGAGCCTGGTGGGCTACAGTCCATAGGTGGCAAACAGTCAGACACAACCGAAGCAAGTTAGCACTGCATGGATTAAGAACTGATCAAATTTCCCTAGATTCAAGAAAAAAAAAGTGTTTCTTCAGGAAGATCTAATCAGTCAGTGTGACGCTCACATCAACAGTCACAATCACAAACCTATTTCTTCAATTAACATGGTGAGAGAGAGAGAAAATGGTGCACCAGCCTCTGCCCACCACAGATGTGCCTTGACTTTCATTCCTTGGCTGCTCAACATAAATGACATTTCACTCAATGTAATCTTTTCAGAGACTTGGAGTTTAACAAAACCTTTCAGTACAGTGAATTATTTTATTTGGGACATCAAGAGCAATGCATACAAAAGTACTGATTTTATTCTCATTTCTATAGAAAAGAAGAAAAATCAATTTCCTCACCAGTATCATAGTTAACACACCCACCTGGATTCTTGCTCCCATCTGTTTTCAAAGAGGCTGAAGAAAATCACACTGTAATAGTTGAAACACAAACTGAAATTGCATTGGTAGACTTGGAAAATCGCATTCCCTCCATTTTTTGAATATCTTTATGAATTACAGATACAAGTTTTTCTTTTCTTCAAGACAGAAGTAGTCTGCTGCACTCTGGATAAATAAATCTTATTACATTCTTTAGACATGAAGTGTTAAAAATCCTTCCTAAACTTTCATGTTAAATCAAATATGCTTTTGAAGCACTTAACAGAATCTGTTATAAAGTAGATTCAATAAATGTATATTATAATAATTTGAGTCTAAATTTATTTTTCTTTTAAGTTTTACACACTTTATGTGAATATACAGTTTTGATGATTATCCCCATATCTCTGAATAACATGCTGACATTGCTTATATAAAAATTTTTATTTTTCAATATTTAACATTGTGTAAGCAGTGTCTGTTCCATTATAGGAAAATGTAAATTTTGCCTTCTTTCATTCTTTTGACTCTATTAAATACACAAACTCTTCCCTTTACCTATTCTGTCTCTCTCTCTTTCTCATATATATATACACACATAATATAGTATGTCATTATATATAATATAATAAATAAATATAATGTGTACTTAATGGCATATAAATACTTAAACATTAATATATATACAGAGTTGGTTAAGTTATTATTTCATTTTTATTTTATGAGACCCATGGGGCTTCCCTGGTGGCTCAGATGGCAAAGAAGTTGCTCAGTTGTGTCCGACTCTCTGCGATTCCATGGACTATAGCCTACCAGGTTCCTCCATCCATGGGATTTTCCAGGCAAGAACTCTGGAGTGGGTTGCCATTTCCTTCTCCAGGAGATCTTCCCAACCCAGGGATTGCACCCGGGTATCCCGCATTGTAGGTAGACGCTTTACCATCTGAACCACCAGGGAAGATGGCAAAGTACCTGCCAGCAATGCAGGAGACATGAGTTTGATCTTTGGGTCGGATAGATCTAGAGAAGGGAATTCCAGCTCACTCCAGTATTCTTGCCTAGAGAATCCCATGAACAGAGTAGCCTAGCAGGCTACATACAGCCCATGGAGTTTCAAAGAGTCAGATGCGACTGAGTGACTAAGCACAGCACATTGCAGAAGATAGTCTCAGGGGCAAGACATAGTACATATATAATAAATATAATGATTAACTAATGATTTACTAGTGAACGAATGAAATGAGAGTTTGCTTTGCTATAATATTGCCAGCAAGTCATGGTGTTTTCATGTTAAAATAGCATTGTAGGGAAAGAAACAACTTTTTTCCTCTAGGTTATTTAATGAATAAAAAGTTGACTGTTTAGAGCTAGTTAATCAATAACATACTGAAACATGGGGTTTAAAAATGTCCTTGGTAAAGTTGAGAAAAATTGAAAGCTTAAATTCTTAATCAGTAAGCTTATTGCCCATTTGCATGAATGATAAATATTGCACAATAAATAATTTCATAATAAGACTAATTTTAAATCATCTTATTGAAAATTAGATTTTATACCATATCCAGGACCATGAATATGCACTTGTTTATAATATCATCATAATACATATCATCTTATTACATAAATCCTTTCCCTCTCTAACACTTAAAATATTTGGAGAGAAAAACACATGTAAGGGTGAATAAAATATTATAACTATAAATACTCACTTTCTGCATATATGGCTTAAGCTAAATGCTGTCTTTCTGGAATTGTTCTAACAAGTTGTTTTTCATGTTAGAATCTGCGTGTAAACTTGGCATATAGAAATAAAATCTTATCAGTTCAGTTCAGTTCAGTCGCTCAGTCATGTCCGACTCTTTGTGACCCCATGAATCGCAGCACGCCAGGCCTCCCTGTCCATCACCAGCTCCTGGAGTTCACCCAAATTCATGTTCATCGAGTTGGTGATGCTATCCAGCCATCTCATCTTCTGTCATCCCCTTCTGCTCCTGTCCCCAGTCCCTCCCAGCATCCCAATGAGTCAACTCTTTGCATGAGGTGGCCAAAGTATTGGAGTTTCAGCCTCAGCATCAGTCCTTCCATTGAACACTCAGGACTGGTCTCCTTTAGAATGGACTGGTTGGATCTTCTTGCAGTCCAAGAGACCCTCAAGAGTCTTCTCCAACACCACAGTTCAAAACCATCAATTCTTCGGTGCTCAGCTTTCTTCACAGTCCAACTCTCACATCCATACATGACCACAGGAAAAACCATAGCCTTGGCTAGATGGACCTTTGTTGGCAAAGTAATATCTCTGCTTTTTAATATGCTATCTAGGTTGTTCATAACTTTCCTTCCAAGGAGTAAGCGTCGTTTAATTTAGTGGCTGCAATCACCATCTGCAGTGATTTTGGAGCCCAGAAAAATAAAGTCTGACACTGTTTCCACTGTTTCCCTATCTATTTCCCATGAAGTGATAGGACCAGATGCCATGATCTTCATTTTCTGAATGTTGAGCTTTAAGCCAACTTTTTCACTCTCCACTTTCACTTTCATCAAGAGGCTTTTTAGTTCCTCTTCACTTTCTGCCATAAGAGTGGTGTCATCTGCATATCTGAGGTTATTGATGTTTCTCCCGGCAATCTTGATTCCAGCTTGTGCTTCTTCCAGCCCAGCGTTTCTCATGATGTACTCTGCATATAAGTTAAATACGCAGGGTGACAATATACAGCCTTGATGTACTCCTTTTCCTATTTGGAACCAGTCTGTTGTTCCATGTCCAGTTCTAACTGTTGCTTTCTCACCTGCATATAGGTTTCTCAAGAGGCAGGTCAGGTGGTCTGGTATTCCCATTTCTTTCAGAATTTTCCACAGTTTTTTGTGATCCACACAGTCAAAGGCTTTGGCATAGTCAATAAAGCAGAAATAGATGTTTTTCTGGAACTCTCTTGCTTTTTCCATGATCCAGCAGATGTTGGCAATTTGATCTCTGGTTCCTCTGCCTTTTCTAAAACCAGCTTGAACATCAGGAAGTTCACGGTTCATATATTGCTGAAGCCTGGCTTAGAGAATTTTGAGCATGACTTTACTAGCGTGTGAGATGAATGCAATTGTGCGGTAGTTTGAGCATTGTTTGGCATTGCCTTTCTTTGGGATTGGAATGAAAACTGACCTTTTCCAGTCCTGGGGCCACTGCTGAGTTTTCCAAATTTGCTGGCATATTGAGTGCAGCACTTTCACAGCATCATCTTTCAGGATTTGGAACAGCTCAACTGGAATTCTATCACCTCCACTAGCTTTGTTCATAGTGATGCTTTCTAAGGCCCACTTGACTTCACATTCCAGGATGTCTGGCTCTAGGTCAGTGATCACACCATCGTGATTATCTGGGTCATGAAGATCTTTTTTGTACAGTTCTTCTGTGTATTCTTATAGCTGTGATTATTTTTCTCATCACTCTATGTTACAAATTTCTAAAATGGAAACCATAGGACTTACATAAAAAAAATGACTTGGTAGAAATATGACCACAGGTAAATGTTAGTAGCTTCAGTTTATGCAGTTTTCCCTAGAGGTAACACTTATTTCATAATGAAAAAGCATTAATATATCTGTAATGTCCTAAGAGGTAGGTAAACCAACATCTTTACATTGCTGGAGAGAGCTAATTTATTTTCAACATAAAGCATTTCAAATATATTCTCTCAGTCAACATCTACTTTAGACATCAATTTAAGAAAAAAATTCAAAATAAAAATCAATGAAGTTTAAGCACTATTTGAGATACTTTAAAAAGCCAAATTGTAACTAATGTATTAAATTATACTATTCATTGTTCTTTATCCATAGTAGATGTTTACATCTCTCTATAAAAAATATTGGGCTCTCTTCTTCTCTTTTCTCTTACTCTTATTTCACTTATCAGTTACTGAACACATAAACAAATTTCATATTAATAAACCAAAAAAAACTCTAATATTTCTTTTACATAGCAGACTCTTCAGAAATGTTTTAAGTTACTGAATGACTGTACTAAGTTGCTTCAGTTGTGTCTGACTCTGTGCAACCCTATGGACTATTGCATGCTAGGCTTTTCTGTTCATGGAATTCTCCAGGCAAGAATACTGGAGTAGAGTGCCATTTCCTCCCCCTGGGATCTTCCTGACCCAGGGATCAAATCTGCATCTCTTATGTCTCCTGCATTGATAGATGGGTTCTTTACCATTAGCTCCAACTGGGAAGCTTGATTGAATGAATAATTAACATTAATGATATATCTCATATGTGGTTTGTTATGTTACGAGTGCTGCTGCTGATTTTTTTGTACAAATAATCAAGAGATTATAGACTCATAGTCAAGTTACAGTATAGCATGTAACCCTCAGGTTACTCTCCCTAACCTGAAGAGTGTAGAACATAAATATTGAAATTTAAAGGGATGAGTTAACTGTAATATTAAATGGCGTATTGCAAAATCAGCCAAGAGTTTATTAAAGGACTAAAGTGACCAATATACAAGATTTCTACAGTGTAACAAGGAGGCTAATTGGTTAATCTATGCTCTGCTGTGAATTCTCAGTTCCTAAATTCCTCATTCAACTGTGTGTGCCTTTAATCTTTGCTTCCTTTTCACCTGCATAAATTTGTCACCTGTATAAATTTTTTAGTAGAACAAGTTACATACTTCTCTGGCCTTGCTTTTACCTATTCTATTTGAATTCTAACATGACTTCCTATATTCAAATTGTCTCCTCTTCCAACCTTACTCTGAAAAGGCCTTCTGCCACTGCTGAGGGACAAAGACACTTCTATATTGCTAAGACCTACCAGGGACACCCCTATGGCACCTACTCTGGGTTCCCAGGTGGCACGGTGGTAAAGAATCTGCCTGCCAAAGCAGGAGATGCAAGAGACGTGGGTTCGATCCCTGGACCGGGAAGATCTCTTAGAGTAGGAAATGGCACCCCACTCCAGTATTCCTGCCTGGAGAATCCCAAGGACAGAGGAGCCTGGTGGGCTACATACAGTCCAAAGAAACACAAAGAGTCGGAACAACGGAGCACATGGTACCTCCTGGGGCCCATCACCATTTTTCTCAAGACCAGGAGCTGGATGATAAGAATTCTTATGTCTGTGCCTAACAAGGATGTTAATACACTGAATTGATGTGGATATTCCTGCTGTTACAGATTTACAAAGTCCCTGTCGTTTTCAGTAAAAGTAACACTTCTGATCACTACAATATGATGACTTCTCTCATTTTTTCTTGTGCATTTTAGTGAAAGCAATTGATTTTCAGGTTCTCCTTGTCTGTTCATTAAATTCCCTTACACTCAGACATAAATCCTAAAAATTCGATCAGAGAGTGGTATGGAACAAACTACTATGCCGTATTTCAGAATTGCTGACTTCTTCTTCTTGGACCAAGGTTGATCACTCTGACTATATTTTTCTAGAATGTGTTCCTATTCAGGCAACACTTCATACCCCTGTACAGATAGAGTGCTAGCTGACCCACAAGATAGATTCTTGAGACAACCCAGTGGGTCTTCAGTCTTTAGAGGGAACGGATGTGGCGCTCAATCCAAATATCTAAAATGTTTTCCAAAACCCAAATCAAATTAATAAATCTTTCATTGCCATTATTCCCTTTCATTATTAGAAATGAACTGAAAACATAGTTATAATTTTAAGCAATGGCTAAGTGGTAATGTAGTTTAACTTTGCAATTTTGCTCACTTTTATTCATAATTGATCTTTTATAGCTTTCTTCTCCCACCCACCAAGCTGTTAATGGCTAAAAACAAACACGGGCTAATATCTTTAGCAGGAAAGACTAATTAAAAATACTTAATTAGGCTTTGGTGAGCATTTATTTTATCAAGGCGGATCTTTTGAACTGAAACTTTTCTGTCTCTATTTAGCCCTTCATCTCATAGTGTTTGAAAACCTAGCTGTTAAATTCACATGTGAACTTCATTTTGACATAGATAATGGATTCAGATAATATTTCCATTTCCATTCATGCTGGATACATATTAGTATTATTTACTGCTTCAGAGTAACTCTTTCCTCTTCTCACCACTGTTTGAGTGCAGGCTGACTACATGATTATATAAAAGAGTATATGGCTTTATATTATGGCTTATCTAAGGTCCCCCTGTGGAGGTTAGCAAATTAGGAGACTATGCGGGAAATTGAAGGGAAGGAAGAGAGTGAGGTCAGAATACTTTATTCCTCTGGCTGACTGTGGGTGTGGTTGTTTCTGTGGGGTATGTCTTCAAACTGAACGGATGCTTCTCTCAAGACGCTATTACATGCACGCATTTCTGTCTTCTTGTGGGTTCTAGTAACTGCCTCTTCCTTGTTCCTTTGAGCTTGTGGGTGATAACTGACTCTGTTTCTTGCCCTCAGTGACTGTACTATCCTTCGTAGCTCTTCTGTACTCCAGCAACATTTTGTAAATAGTCCCTTTGTAAATGAACTCTTCTTGAATTATTATCCTAGGTTGAAGGCAAAATTTTTTTCTTATTGGGATCCTGATGAATACACTAAGTAAGATGTAGAGTCTTAACCCTGATTGTTGTTCAGTAACTAAATCATGTCTGACTCTGCAACCCCATGGACTGAAGCCAGGCTCCTCTGTCCTCCACTATTTCCTGGAGTTTGCTCAAATTCATGTCCATTGCATTGGTGATGCCATCCAATCATCTCACCCGCTGGTAACACTAATACCAGATTATTAATCTTATATTAGAACTGTAAACACCATGACTGACAAACACATTGTTGATGCACACATTGGTCTCTATGGCATTTTTAACCTCCCGGTGTATACTAGACTTTGATGATGAAGGTTGAACTTATGTTAGAAGGTGGTCATTGGAAGAGAAATGCATTTAGGAATTTGTTTTCTTCAAATTGATCAAAGTTTTCTGTTCAATGATAATCATGTAAGGAATTTTATGCATCTATTTGATTTGTAACCCTGTTACAAGAGAATTCAAATTAAGATAATCATTAATAGTCAAGATAGTGCTCTTTGAAAGAAATCTCTGTCATCAACATCTACACTCCTCACAAGTTTCTTGTTACTCCTCCTCGTTGCAGCGACAGATGCTTGGCATCATTGTGTGTTCCTTCCTCTTTCTCACCATGGAAATCCAGTCAACTGCAAGATCCTATTGATTTTCATCTCCTGTTCTGGAACTTACTCTCCAACTCCTCTGCTAGCCACCTAGCTCTGTTCATCCAGAATAAATTTTAAAATTGTAAATCTGATCAACTTACTTTCTTAATGCTGTCAATAACTTTTTTGCCCTTAGGATAAAAGCCAAAAGTCATTAAGTTGATTATAAGGCCTTCCATGATTTAGTTTGTACCTAAGACTTCCCTGGTGGCTCACACAGTAAAGCATTTGCCTATAGTGTGGGAGACCTGGGTTTAGTCCCTGGGTGGGAAAGATCTCCTGGAGAAGGAAATGGCAACCCACTCCAGTATTCTTGCCTGGAAAATCCCATGGACGGAGGAGCCTGGTAGGCTACAGTCCATGGGGTCGCAAAGAGTTGGACAAGACTGAGCGACTTCACTTTCACTTTATATCTCAACCTCATTTCTTAAAACACATTTGAAGTTTCAACCACACTGAATTGCTTTCAGCTTGCCCCTTTGACCATAATATGTTTTCTCTTTAACGTGGGCCTTCACATTTGTCTGCAAGACACCTTCCTACTCTTGATTTCAATGCTAAATCCTGAAATATCTTGCCATGTTGGCAAGAATTTAGTTGCACTGAATACTCAACTAATACTGAAAACTGAAAGTGAAAGTCGTTCAGTCATGTCTGACTCTTTGCAACTCCATGGTCTATGCCATTAAGGATTTTATTGATTGTTAAAATATCCCAAGGTCAGCAGTTTCAGTTAAAGTTTCTGCCTCAAACAAGACCTGCAACTCTTTCTTTTCACATCAGCAGCATCCTGTATTCTGTCTGGAATTTTTTTGCCCTGTGTTCACATTTGATATGCTCCAGTTCCTGACATCAAAACAATGAACAGACATGTTCAAAAGCAGGAAGGACAGTATGAGAAAGAGAACATTCTCTATTCACTTTCCACACCTCTCTAGTATCAAGGAGAAAGCCTTAAGTCTTCTGCTGACATTCTTGTGTGGCTAGTTAACCAGACTTGATATTTCAACCAGGAGATTGATGTGATTGGCTCACGTCATGACTCGCCCTCTAGGACACAGCGCAGGTAGTCCTGAATAACATGGGATTCCTTAACAAGGAGGAAGTGTGTCTGAGATAAGCAGCCAATGATGTCTTCAGTCCCTTGGACAGCAAGGAGATCAAACCAGTCAATCCTAAAGGAAATCAGTCCTGAATATTCATTGGAAGGACTGATGCTGAAGCTGAAGCCCCAATACTTTGGCCACCTGATGCAAAGAACTGACTCATTGGTAAAGGCCCTGATGCTGTGAAAGATTGAAGGTGGAAGGAGAAAGGGACAACAGAGGATGAGATGGCTGGATGGCATCACCAACTCGATGGATGTGAGTTTGAACAAGCTCCGGGAGTTGGTGATGGACAGGGAAGCCTGGTGTGCTGCAGTCCATGGAGTTGTAAAGAATTGGTCACAGCTGAGCAAGTGAACTGAACTGATGCCTGCAGAACCATGTTTATCTGCACAGCTCTCCTCCTGCGAAAATTTCCCCCGTGGTCCCTGTGCTCTTAGCCTCCTTCTACTGCACTCTATATTCTAGTTATACTGAAATTCTTTCAGATTCTACAATGTTCTATGTGCTCTCCACACACATAGTCCTTTCCTGGAGAAGGAACTGGCAACCCACTCCAGTATTCTTGTCTGGGGAATCCCGTGGACAGAGGAGCCTGGCGGGTTACAGTCCAGCAAAGAGTCTGACACGACTGACCACGTGTACGCACACACACACCCTGTGCTCCTAGCATCCATGCTTCGCTGTGCCTATGCCTAGTACAGACTTTCTCTTTGCCCAGTAGCGTTTATGAGCATTCAGATCTCAGCTCCAACTTTGGCTGCTCAGTCATTTCATTGTCTGTTCAAACTAGTGATTCTCCCAATCACGGATCCTGCTAGATTACATCTTCTAGGTAAACACATTGGTGTAACTGATAAGTCTGCCTTCCTCTCCCATACTTCCTTAGAGTCCGTGATGTCCTTTGGTTTTTGTCAATAAGAAGTGTGTTTCAGGGAAAGGATGTTACAGCAGAGAAAAGGCTTTTGAATTCCAAGAGCTGGGGCACAGGGGAACTAAGAAGATGGAGTGTTGGAGCAAGGCTTCTGGTAGCTCTCAACTCCTGTCCAGAAATGATTCCTTGGAGAATCTCCCTGGAGAATTGTGGGAGGAGTTTCAGGGGAAGCCAGGCATGGTGTGTGCTCCTACAAATGGAATTACAGGTCCCACCAGCAGAGAGGACAACAGACACTTCACGTGGGTCTGAGAGAAGAGAGTCCTTGTCTGTTCGAGCTGACAC
This sequence comes from Bos indicus x Bos taurus, assembly GCF_003369695.1. Classification (NCBI taxonomy): domain Eukaryota; kingdom Metazoa; phylum Chordata; class Mammalia; order Artiodactyla; family Bovidae; genus Bos; species Bos indicus x Bos taurus. Next base: position 25,954,470 of record NC_040089.1, on the reverse strand, counting down.
AGGTGACGAGGTCTCAGTTTTCCTACCTGTGGGTGTGAGAATAGAGGACTAGAAATGCCTGTCTCATGTGCCAAAGCAGAGCAACCCGGGCATCTCACACACGAGAGGATTCGAGTGTCAGAGACCAGCCTGCAGAGGACGAAAAGGCTCTGATAGCTCCACTGAGTGACATGGGAGCAATGATGTACTACATCCTGAGGGGGATAGTAAAGGAGCAGAGTCAGGCAGGGCATAGTGCCTGGAACAAGGTCATTAGAGTGACACATAAGGAAGGAGGAAGGAACGCTTGACAGAAAAATGACATCTCAGGCCATGCTGCAGTGTATAGGGGACAGCCCAGTCTGGAGTCACTCAGCAATCCCTGGATATTGTATGAACCAGAGAACACAGACGTGATCCAGGACAAAGCAAGGAGAGTCATAGGGAGTAGCTGTCAAATGGGTTAAATTGCTATGAACTAATAGAATGGGGACTTGAAAGATAAATTAAATTATTATGGGAAAAATTTTTACTTCTTGCTTATTGAAATTTCTTCCTTCAATATCTTAGCACCTGCATAAGCCCTAGATTCCTTGGGCAGCAGCCGGTGTCACTTGTTACTACTGTCAAACCAAGACCTGGCAAAGTGCATGGCAGACTAATGCTTGAGAAGTATAATGTGGACCAATCAGTAATAAGGCAGCACGGGGTGGATTACACTTTGTAATATTTCAGAGAGATCAGAGAGGATTAGATGGAAATAAATAAAACGATGGGTTAAAAATCTAATTTAGAAATAAAATGCAGATCCTTATTATTGTAACTCATGACACATTAAAATACCTCACAGGATAAAAAGGCACTTAAACGGCAAATGTGTTTGTGCTTTTCTGTGTAATTCATATTGCCCATTTCAAAGAATATGCAAAATTTCTCAAACTAAAGATGTCTGTATTGTGATGGGGACTGCACACAAATTTTTAATACAGGTATATGTTTATATGGATTTTAGAAAAGCATACGTAATATTGGAAATGAAACAATCATGCAATATGTATTCATTCTTTACTGAATTTTGGGCTAGAGACATAATTTGAGTAGAAGATTAAGCTCTGGCTGAAATATCATCATGTTTCTAATAAAAACTGAACAGATTTCACAGTTTGAAAAGGGTTGACTATTACAGAAAACCAGCAACCTAATAACTCAGAGCATGCAGGATTCCAATAGAATCATTCCTTGTTCTAATCATTATGTACCTACCTCTGTGGTTACTCTTACTTTATCTTTTACATGGGGGGTGGGTGGGGAGGACAAAAGTTATAACTTACCCATTCAAAGTATTCAGAAATAAAAATAACCTGGCAGCTTCTAACAGACTTGTTTCCAACCCGAAGACATTATATATTTATATTGTTCTTCACAAAAATGAAGAAAGATAACTCAGAAATAGAAGAGGAAAAGCAAACAAATAAAAGAGAGGAAGTAATCACACAACATATTACAACTTCCCATACGATGTTAGATTATTGTGGGAGAGCCAGCTGGTGAAATTATTGGGCTTTCACTGTTTCTCTGCTAGTTTCAAATTTGGTTTGAACCTCTAGGGAAATGAGTTTGAATGTCTCATCTCATTCCTAGAAGCAACAAATCTCAGAAAAAAAATAACAGTTCAGTTTGAGGAAGGAATTTGCACTGAATGTGAACCTGAGAAGGGCTTGCAGTGTATTCAAGGGTTGATCCACCTCTTCCTTTGAGGTCTGGGGGGCCCATGTCTGTGAGTCTTTCCTAAAGAACTAGTTGCTCATCAGAATCTCTGCCTCTCCACGTAGGTTCGTGAAGGTTTTCCCTTCAGCTATGCTGGTATGTGTCAGTTTGGTGGTGTGCTTTCCTCAGAGAGAGTTAGTGCTGCTTGGCAAAATAAAATATAATTGAGGATAGGCAACAAGAAAGAATGAGAAATTATGAAGACATGGGTGGACCTAGAGAGTGCCATACAGAGTGAACTAAGTCAGAAGGAGAAAAACACATGTCATGTATTAATGCATCTATGTGGAATCTAGAAAAGTGGTACAGATGGTCTTATTTACAAAGCAGAAATAGAGACACAGAAATAGGAAAAAAACATATGGCTATCAAGGGGGAAAGTTGGGGGATGGGTGGGATGAATTGGGAGATTGGGATTGACATATTTACACTATTGATGCTATGTATACCTGTGGTGGATTCATTTTGATATTTGGCAAAACTAATACAATTATGTAAAGTTTAAAAATAAAATAAAATTAAAAAAAGTAGATAACTAGTGAACATAGCACAGGTATAGCACAGGGAGTTCTATTCAGTGCCCTGTTAGGACCTAAGTGGGAAGGCAATCCAAAAAATGTATATGTATAGCTGGTTCACTTTGCTGTACAATAGAAATTAACACAACACTGTAAGGCAAATATAGTCCAATAAAAATTTAAAATAAAGAAGGAAAGGAGGCTGGCAATGAAAACCTTGTCTCTGCTGTCCTTCAGTGCATGAAGAGGTAGAAAAGTAAGTGGTAGAAAATTACCAATTCTTCTGTCCATGTGTCTAGCCATATTTTAAATGTTTCATACCTGTAATTGCATTTAAATCTATGCAAAGTATCCCCACAAAATAAGAGACTTCTGCCCACCCCTGCTTCATTTTTCAGCTTAGAGAAAAAGTAACTTTTCCTAGTTCATGCAGAGTTAGATAAGAACTGGCCTGCTCATTCCCAGGCCAGCTCTCTTTCCTGATCCACGTCGTAACCTTGAATCACCAAAGAGGTCAAAAATATACATGATTAATTAAAACCAAGAATAAGTTGTCTACTGGAATATATTGCAGTAACGTCTTACAAGTGCTAATGCTAATAAAAGGAATGAGATGAGTGTGTGTTTGTGTTTGTTTGGAAGCTTTTTTCCCAGGTCTAGGTTTCTAGCATTGACTTGGAATTAGAGAGTGCTACCCAGATAGGAACTCAGGAACACCCAAGGATGGCTGTACTCTTGATACAATTATAAAACAAGACATAAAACCACTTAGAGATGATATTTCTTTCTCCAGATTATGAAACTGAATTGTGTTTGAACACTAGCTCCCCAAACCTGGGCTTTTGAATAAGAAAAAGCACAGAGAAACACATTTTTGTTAAAAGAACAAATATTTCACCTAAATTTATGAAGTAAACCTGAGCTTTTGAAATGCACAAAATATGTGAAACATTTCATCAAGCCTCTAGTGCGTCTTTGAGCCTTGTCACCATGCACCATATCCTTTTGTTGCCTATAAACTATTGGTCCATCCTAATAAAGAAATGATTCTGGGTATAATAATATGTTTTTCCACTCTCTTAGTAATGAGTATATTAGTCTGATACCAAAGAAAAGTCTGTTTTATATTCTTTTTCTGGCATGAAACTATAAAAAAGTATTCCAGTACAATTTAGAAAGTAAAGAACTTAGCAAAACTTTTGTGTTTTGGAATGCGCAACATTTCTGAGTCATTACATTCCACTGAACTTTTGCAGAACAGCTCAAGTAGCATATTTTAGACCTATAGCATATTTCAACAGCATAAGTCTACTCAGCCAGTCATGACCTTGAGTCACCCCCAGAGACTTTTGTTTCCTTTCCGTGTCTGATAAACACTGGCAGGAAGGTTGTGAAAGATTCAAAGGGGCCACTGTCCCCTGGAAGCGCCCCACTCACTCTCCATTAACCCTAGTATTCTCTGAGCAAAAATATCTTCCAAGTGATTACGACCTTTTGGTGATAGTAGTTAAAGGGTTCTAGGGTCACGTATGGAAGGAAACTTTTACTATAACCTGTTCACAAATATAGAAATAATGCAATGCCCAGGGCACATGCATTTTCATTTCTTATCATTTTTGTTAATGTCTCTTATCATTATCTCAGACTCCCTAGAGTTGTAGCAGGCAGTTGAGGATGGGCCAATGGCAACACCATTCTGCCAAAGGTTCACAGAGGCATTTCTCTTCTCTTGGTTTCAGTAAAATAATAGAATTGAATTGGTTAGCAAATCTGTGAGCACCAAGAAATACATCCAGAATTGAAACTCCTGTCAGTAAAAGTGTTAGTCACTCAGTCGTGTCTGACTCTTTGTGACCCCATGGACTGTAGCCCGCCAGGCTATTTTGTCCGTGGAATTCTCCAGGCAAGAATACTGGAGTGGGTTGCCATTCCCTTCTCCAGGAGATCTTCCTGGATTGAAGCTGGGTCTCTTGCATTGCAGGCAGATTCTTTACCATCTGAGCCATCAGGGAAGCCCTCAGACTCCTTGAGAGATGTATGTAATATAATCACACTATTTTCTCCTTTGAAGCAGAGCTGAGGATGAAGAAGTCAAATGAACAAGGTTCCCCCACCTTGTCCCCTTTTGTTGAGTGGAACACTGTGAATTCCATTGTGAATGGAGCATTTTGTTTCTTGAATTCTTGTAGAGTTGTTATGTAATGGACTATTAAAAAACTAGTTGCGTGGTGGGTTTTGCCTATCCAAACTCATAAAGCAATGCTAATTGATGCTCAAAGGCAACGAAATGTTAAAATTTAGTGCAGGGGTCAGATTTACTTGGCTACTAAAGCCAAGCTCCTTATGGCAGAAAGTAAAGAAGAACTAAAGAGCCTCTTGAGTCAGTTCTAATGAGGTGGATGAAACTGGAGCTTATTATACAGAGTGAAGTAAGCCAGAAAGAAAACCACCAATACAGTATACTAACACATATATATGGAATTTAGAAAGATGGTAACAATAACCCTGTGTACGAGACAGCAAAAGAGACACTGATGTATAGAACAGTCTTATGGACTCTGTGGGAGAGGGAGAGGGTGGGAAGATTTAGGAGAATGGCATTGAAGCATGTATAATATCATGTATGAAACGAGTCACCAGTCCAGGTTCAATGCACGATACTGGATGCTTGGGGCTGGTGCACTGGGACGACCCAGAGGGATGGTATGGGGAGGGAGGAGGAGGAGGGTTCAGGATGGGGAACACATATATACCTGTGGTGGATTCATTTTGATATTTGGCAAAACTAACACAATATTGTAAAGTTTAAAAAAAAAAAAAAAAGAGCCTCTTGATGAAAGTGAAAGAAGAGAGTGAAAAAGTTGGCTTAAAGCTCAATATTCAGAAAACGAAGATCATGGCATCTGGTCCCATCACTTCATGGCAAATAGATGGGGAAACAGTGGAAACAGTAAGAGACTATTTTTGGGGGCTCCAAAATCACTGCAGATGGTGACTGCAGTCATGATATTAAAAGATGCTTGCTCCTTGGAAGGAAAGTTATGACCAACCTAGACAGTATATTAAAAAGCAGAGCCATTACTTTGTCAACAAAAGGCCATCTAGTCAAAGCTATGGTTTTTCTAGTAGTCATGTATGGATGTGAGAGTTGGACTATAAAGAAAGCTGAGTGCCAAAGAATTGATGCTTTTGAATTGTGGTGTTGGAGAAGACTCTTGAGAGTCCCTTGGACAGCAAGGAGATCAAAGCAGTCAATCCTAAAGGAAATCAGTCCTGAATATTCATTGGAAGGACTGATGCTGAAACTGAAACTCCAATACTTTGGCCACCTGGATGTGAAGAACTGACTCCTTGTAAAAGACTGTGATGCTGGGAATGATTGAAGGTGGGAGGAGAAGGGGATGACAGAGGATGAGATTGTTGGATGACATCATTGACTTGATGGGCATGAGTTTGAGTATGCTCCAGGAGTTGGTGATGGACAGGGAAGCCTGGCGTGCTGCAGTCAGTCCATGGGGTCACAAAGAGTCAGACATGACTGAGCGACTGAACTGAACTGAACTGAAAGCCAAGCTCTTGTTGAGACCCTGGGCAGCAACATGTGTCCAGCATGAAGCAGGTATTTGTACATGATTACTGAATGAATGAAAGCTGGACAGTGAGTGAAACATGGTAAAAGCTATTATATTTTAGATGAAAAACAAAAGTGACTTAGGGCCTTAGGTTAGGAGGAACTCTCACAATGTTTAATACATACTCATTGATTGCTCTTCAGTTGTTACTGCCATTGGATGATGTCTTTATTATCAATTTAATTCTATGCCTTTGTTTACACTTATTCATTTGATGAGTACTTTAAAAATATTAAGCAATTAGGAACAGTTCTTTTGTGGTTCAAATGATCTATTTAGTCATCTTGCTATTTATTCCTATACACAGTATAGGAATATAAAAAGCTCAATAAAGTATCCCATTAATTAATGTAACATTCATGCAATTACATTCTTCCTCATTCTAGCTATATATATATATAGTGTTTAAAGAGTTATAGAATTTAATAGCTGGAAACAGTATCTTGAATAATGAAGATGATGTTCAAAAGAACATTATTCTTCAAAAGAATAATATTCCTTTCCTCAGATCTAAATCTTTATTATTATTATTCAATTGCTTATATTAAGGCAGAAAATAAGACTGGGTAGAAAGGGAAAATAATATGGTTTTCAACACAATTGAATACACCGTTGAGGGTAGGCTGGGAGACCAACCACAGAAAACTATTCAGGTAAGAACTGACTCAGAAAGCACCCTTCTCTTCAAATGTATTCAAAGGTAACCAATGATTCCAATAGAGCAAAATCCTTAGGAGGCTGTGACACATCCCCTCAAATAATCCCTCTTCCCACTGGAAGTACGGTAGAAAGCTTTCTCTGACAGCAGCAATACCAAGATAAAGAGAGTAAATGAAACTTTTTTTTAATGTGTTTTGGTATTGTAAACATACATGCATTATATTCAAACACTCAGGATAACTTACTTACTGCACAAGCCAATTAGATCATCTCCAATCACATGTGGAAAGAGCTCAGGCTAATCTAATCGATTCAGGGATGCTCCATTTATTTCTGTGTTTCTGATGCCTTTATAATATTACAAACTGACCCATAAGCATGCTCTCCAGTGAGGAGAGCTCCTGCTCCTGGAACTAGAAATTCAGCAGAATACAGTTTGGGGAAATAGCAACCTTCATGTGACTCTCAATTTGAAATAAAAAATCAGCTTTTTGAAGTATGATTGATATACAAAATCCTTTACCTAATTAATGTGTACAACTTGATGAGTCTGGAGATAAGTATACCCCCTATGAAATCATCGCCACAATCCATGCCACCTCTAAGAATTTCTTCCCATCTTATTATTTACTATTATTAGCATTATCATTATTATCATTTTGTGATGAGAACACAAAATCTATCCTTATAAGTTTTTAAGTACACAATATAGTACTCTTAGGGCTTGCTTGGTGGCTGAGTGGTAAAGGACTTGCCTGCCAATTCAAGAGACATGGGTTTGATCCCTGGGTCAGGAAGATCTCTAGGAGAAGGATATGGCAACCCACTCCAGTATTCTTGACTGGGAAATTCCATGGACAGAGGAGTCTGGTGGGTGACAGTCTGTGGGGTTGCAAAAGTTAGACATGACTTAGTGACTAAACAATAAAAACTGCATATGTAACTAGAAATGGGGATTCTAGATCACTTGGAAATTCTATTTTTAATTTTTTGAGGAACCTCTATACTATTTTCCAGAGTGACTGCACCAGTTTACATTTCCACCAACGGTGTACAGGGCTTCCTTTTCTTGCCAATTCTTGCCAATACTTACCTTCTGTTTCTTTTTGTTTTGTTTTAATACTAACCACCATAACAGTGTGAGGTGATCTTCATCGTAGTTTTGATTTGCATTTCCCTGGCAACAACAGCAAAAATTGATGTGTAGAATTACATCAAACTAAAATGCTTCTGCAGAGCAAAGGAAACAATCCACAAAATGAAAGTATTTGCAAACTGTATATTTGATAAAGAATTAATATCCAAATATATAAGGAACTCCTATAATTCAATAGCAAATAAACAATGCAATTTTAAAATGGGAAAAGAAACTAAATAGACTTTTCTGCAAAGAATACATATGAATGGCCAACAAGTATGTGAAAAGATATGCAACATCATGAATCATTAGAGAAACAATATGTTAAAGAATATATTATAGAAACTTTGTAGAATTGTTAAAGACCTATTAAAAAGCAACTAATTTTCTAGGCAAGTGGCTGGACCAGATGCCATTTGAAGGTCCTTCTGATACCAGTGTCAGGATGGTAAATAGGAAGGAACCATGTCCTCACAGTAGAGCTCATAATGACACTGAGCATTTGCTTAAATTCATTCATTCAGGAAAGCAGTAATACTCCAAGTTTAAATAGTATATTACTTATTAAATTCACAGTCTCACTTGGAAGGAAGCTATGACACACCTAGACAGCATATTACAAAGCAGAGACATTATTTTGCTGACAAAGGTCTCCGTATAGTCAAAGCTATGGTTTTTCCAGTAGTCATGTATGGATGTGAAAGTTGGGCCATAAAGAAGGCTGAGCACCAAAGAAATGATGCTTTCAAACTGTGGTGTCATAGAAGACTCTTGAGAGTCCCTTGGAGAGCAAGGAGATCAAACTAGTCAATCCTAGAGGAAATCAACCTTGAATAATCATTGGAAGGACTGATGCTGAAGCTGAAGCTCCAATATTTAGCCACCTGATGCAAAGAGCCAACTCATTGGAAAATACCCTGATGTTGGGAAAGATTGAGGGCAAGAGGAGAAGGGGCTAACAGAGGATGAGATGATTGGAAGGCATCACTGACTCCATGGATATGAATTTGAGCAAACTCCAGGAGATAGTGAAGGACAGGGGAGCCTGGCTTTTATGTTGAGGTATTTTTCTTTTTATTTTTTTATTTAAACCTGTCTTTTTTCTAATGCTGTTCTTACCAAAAGTTTCTCTCTCTTACTTAAAGCATCACTCAGATTCTTATATCCCAGTATTAAACATTCAGAAAAATGAACAGAAAATATTTTAATTTGATGATAAAAATTATGCCAATGAGTTCTCCTTAATTCAGTCAATGAGCTGATTGCATATATTTATAGAGTATTTTCAGTGAGCAAGATACTGTCCTAGGTGAAATGAGTGTTTTGTACTGAGTGTTTGTGTTCCTTGCAGATTCATATGTTGAAGCCTTCACATGAAGTTTGGAGATTAGGACTTTGGCAAAGAAGTTCAGATGAGGGTGTGATGATGGGACCCTTATGATGGGATTGATGACTTTGTAAGTAGAGATCCTACAGAGGAAATTCACTCCCCTCCCCACCTTTTCTTTCTCTTGGAGTCTCTCCATCCTAGCACAAAGAAGAAGTCACGTGAGCCCACGATAAGATGGGGACCATCTACAAGACAGGAAGAGCACGCTCACCAGACACCAACTCTGGTGTCCTGGTCATGGACTTCTAGCCTCTAGAACTCAGACAAATAAGCCTCCATTGTTCACGCAACTCAGTCTATGGTGTTTTCTTACAGCAGCCAAGGCAAATGAGGAATTCATCGAACAGAAGACTAGTCTCTGGCTCCAGTGTATGTAAAATAACTAACAATATAAATAATACAAGGTAGAATAACTAATAACACAGATATTATTGCCCACAAATATAGTAGTAATTTAGGAAAGAGAAACCATTTTGGCCTAAACCAAAGCCAAATGAAATTGAAAGATAAAATTTTATTTCTCATATATTGTGTTATCATCCAGCAGATGACAAGGAGATATAAAGCTTAAATTTATTCCACAACTGAGGGCTTTGTCCCCTAAAATCCATAACCCTCTCTTATTTTTTATTTATTTTTTCTTTTCATTTCATTTCTCTTCTGACACTTTTGTACTCACCAACACATTTCAGCATGCTTCTGAGATGTGACTGATACTGTGATGGAAGAAAGATCCACTAAGAACAACTGTGCTTACTTTTTTTATTTTAATGACGAATCTGGAAAGCGTCCCAGATGAAACATTTATTATACTAAACATATTCTGCTGAGGAGGAAATTGACCAGGGAAGCACTGGGCAACTACCTATATTTACAGTATGTTGACCTCCCTTTTCCCCATTTCTGTGAAACATCTGTGAGTGATCTTGCCAACATTTTTGGTCTATGACTGGTTATTTGAAATCTGGCATTTGAATTTCAGATATGTGCATTTATATTTATGTAGCCAGTGAGCCGCCCTTACAAGACATTTTGAAATCAAAATGCCAGTTGCCTTGTTTAATGGAGATTGACAGAAAGCTAGGTTTTGGTTTATTTGTTTGGTTTCGGGGGTTATATATTTAAATCATACTACCTCATGCAAATTATTTAAATTTTATAAAAATAATAATAGCGATGAATTTTATACTTATCAGTCATGCAGAAGAGAACTTGTGCTCATTATACTGTTAGGCATTAGTGGAGGGTTCTTGGGCATTTCCCCTGGGGCTCTAAGTTGGTAGATGGATTAGGATAAAAGAGCATTTCATTATCCCATGGAGGGTCTATGATCTGAGAAGAATGAGGGAGAAAATAATACTGGACAAATAAGTTACTACTGAAGGAAGATTTTGAGATAATTCATTATATTCCAACCAAAGAGATTTTATATGGAGTTTACAGTACTGGAGCCTCATGAGTCAATCAGAAAGACAGGCTGACATTACCTTAACCAGTCATAGGTGTTTCTAAGGCCAGGTCAATTTTCCACCAACCTGGGTTCCAGATTTCTTTATTGGCTGGATAGAAGTAATTATATGACACATTAATTAGTTGCCCTGTCAAATTGGACTTTCGGCTACCCAAAGAAAGGAAAGCATAACTCATATGACTGCCAACTATGCAGTTTGGTGTTGTGCTGGTTACTCCTGAGGAAAATAATGTGCTTTGGGGATCATTTGATATCAGATGTACCTAGACCTAAGTCCTGGGTGTCACATGTGACCTTACACAGAGACCTGACTTCTTGAAGCTAAAATTTCTTTTGATAAAATGTGGTAGGGCTAGGATATGCCTGATCCAATTACTGTGAGAATAAATTATTATTAGGATAAATAAATTAAGGTGTCTGACACCACCCTTATGGTAGAAAATAAAGAACTAAAGAGTCTTTTGATGAAAGGGAAAAAGAGAGTGAAAAAGTTGGCTTAAAACTCAACATTCAGAAAACTAAGATCACGGCATATGGTCCCATCACTCCATGGCAAATAGATGGGGAAACAGTGGAAACAGTGAGAGACTTGGTTTTCTTGGGCTCCAAAATCACTGCAGATGGTGACAGCAGCCATGAAATTAAAAGATGCTTGCTACTTGGAAGAAAAGTTAGGACCAACCTAGACAGCATATTAAAAAGCAGAGACATTACTTTGCCAACAGAGGTCCATCTAGTTAAAGCTATGGTTTTACTAGTAGTCATGTATGTATGTGAGAATTGGACTGTAAAGAAAGCTGAGCACCAAAGAATTGATGCTTCTAAAGTGTGGTATTGGAGAAGACTCTTACTAGTCCCCTGGACTGCAAGGAGATTCAACTAGTCAATCCTAAAGGAAATCAGTCCTGAATATTCATTGAAAGGATTGATGCTGAAGCTGAAACTTCAATACTGGCCACCAGATGTGAAGAATTGACTCCTTAGAAAAGACTCTGATGCTGGGAAAGATTGAAGGAGGGAGGACAAAGGGATGACAGAGGATGAGATGGTTGGATGGCATCTTTGACTCAGTAGACATGAGTTTGAGTAAATTCTGGGAGTTGGTGATGGACAGAGAGGCCTGGCGAGCTGCAGTCCATGAGGTTGGAAAGAGTCGTACATGACTGAGCAACTAAACTTGAACTGAACTGAATTGTGGTGTTAGAGAAGACTCTTGAGAGTCCCTTGGACTGCAAGGAGATCAAACCAGTCAATCCTAAAGGAAATCAACCCTGAATATTCATTGGAAGGACTGATGCTGAAATTGAAGCTCCAGTACTTTGACCACCTGATGTCAAGAGCTGACTCATTGAAAAAGACCCTGATGCTGGCAAAGATTGAAAGCAAAAGGAGAAGGGGACAGCAGAGGATGAGATGGTTGGATAGCATCACAGACTCAGTGGACATGAGTTTGAGCAGACTCTGAGAGATGATGAAGGACAGGGAAGCCTGGAGTGCTGCAGTCCATGGGGTCACAAAGAGTTGAACTCAATTTAGCAACAGAACAACAAGCACATCACATAAATAATTGCCTAGCATAAACCATACTTGGGCAAGTGGAGATGTAAAGGTTATTTGCCTATGGCCTTTGTTGCATGCATATGTGTGTTAACTGCAGTTGTGTAAAGCTGTCTAAACAGTCAGTTGCATCTACCACAAACATAGCAGTGATAATAACATGAATAAGCTACCCTGCTCTTCTGGCAAAATGTTTTTTTAAATTCCTATTTTTCAAAAGGTGATGCAGTCTTTTGCTTGGTGAGGTTCACCTCAGCATGAGCCTCTTTTATGCAGGGCCTTAGAGCAACAGTTGGAAACTGCATTAAAAATTTTCAATAAAATACCTCATCTCCCTGAAGTGCCTGAAGTAAAGCATAACACTCAAGATCTATGTGGCTCCTTAGCTGAAATGTAATGATCTGGACTTACAGTATGTTAAAAACTTTTGTCATTGAATAAATTCCACGGTAGGCAAGGTATACTGTATGTCACAGAACATTAAAATGATCCTTCAACCAAAAGAAAATAATAATGTGGCTAGACCATAAATCTCAGGCATCCTCGGTGACTATTAAATATCTGCCAAAATTCGCTGTCTAATGATGTGTATTTCAATCAACCCAATTTATTAACCTTATGGGCTGATTAAAACTATATTACTCCATTAAGATTAATTTCTGACTTCTGGGAATTAGAATTTTGTGAAGTAAAACACTAGATTGAGAGATTCAGATCTGTTAACTACAGATTATTAATAGAAATGACTCTTAAAACATCTAACAGAGTTAGGAATATGAGTGTATATTTTTATGTTTGTGTGTTCAAAATATCCTGTTAAGTATCTTCCATGGTTTAAAAAGCATGCATGTCTCTTGAAACCAGTTACTTATACATTATCCACTTTTCAGAAAGGATACAATTCAGTCCAGAAATATCATATCAAATCCCCTCACCATGTCTGTAGTCTTAGAGGCCCCTCAGGTATGTGATCAGGAGGTGTCTACTTACATACTGGGGGATGGGGGAAGGAGGTCCATTAATCACAAAAAAAGCATTCTTTATGTAGCAAAAGGGGCTCACTCCACACTTTTCCACATAAAGACGTGACATTCAAGTAGAAATGGATGGAATTTGTTTTTATGAATAGGGTCCTTGCTGACTAATTCTTTTTCTGGGGAGGGGAATGGGCAAATGCTATCCAGATGCATTCCTCTGGAACGATTCCCAGTTTGGGAAAGTGAAAACTACTGTACTTGCAGTATAATAAAGGGCAGTCAGAGAAACACGATAGCTCCATAAAGAGTGCAGTTCTGTTCCTCCCCGCCCGCCCGGTGTCATGGAGCCCGAGCTGTTGCAGAGATCTTTCATGTCACACGGAGGACTGAGAGTCATCCACCATCATTTTTTTCTTTCGGAACTCTTGCAGTCATAGCAAAACTGGAATCAAAATGGGATCAAAATCATCTAAATTTGGTCAAAGCTCCCAAACAAAAAGCAGTGAATGAATATGTATTTGTGTGTTTTCCCAATTAAATTGTTGGGCAAAGGAAGAAATATTATCCCTTTTCCCCTTAGAAAGTTTTTTCCCTCAGATCACAAATTCTTACCCAGGTCTACCCCTCCTCCCCTTGGTCTTCTTTTCTGTCTGAAACCCATTACTTTACTTTACTATTAGATTGAGTGCAGCCCAGGACTCCGTTCACAGTCCTCATCCCATTCTGTACTTCTACCTGGCCGTCATTTTCATACTTATGCTTGCAATTGAACCTTTCTTCTCACCTTCTTTTTGCCAAGAAGTACATGTAGCTTTGGGTTCTTTCAATAAATATTATTTTATATCCATATACTATATTAATAATAATCATATTATTTATTATTATACCAACAATTGTATATTGTTATATAATTATACAAATAATTAAATATATATCATGAGTTTGAGTGAACTCTGGGAGTTGGTGATGGACTGGAAGGCCTGGTATGCTGCAATTCATGGGGTCTCAAAGAGTCGGACATGACTGAGCGACTGAACTTAACTGAATTATATGTTTATATTATAAATAATGCCACAGGACTGGAAAATGTCAGTTTTCATTCCAATCCCAAAGAAAGGCATTGCTAAAGAATGTTCAAGCTACTGCACAATTACACTCATCTCACATGCTAGAAAACAGTGCTCAACATTCTCCAAGCAAAGCTTCAACAGTACGTGAACCAAGAAATTCCAGATGTTCAAGCTGGATTTAGAAAAGGCAGAGGAACCAGAGATCAAATTGACAACATCTGTTGGATCATCAAAGAAGCAAGAGAGTTCCAGAAAAACATCTACTTCTGCTTTATTGACTATGCCAAAGCCTTTGACTGTGTGGATCACAATAAACTGTGGAAAATTCTGAAAGAGATGGGAATACTAGACTACCTTACCTGCTTCCTGAGAAATCTGTATACAGGTCAAGAAGCAACAGTTGGAACTGGACATGGAAGGATGGACTGCTTCCAAATTGGGAAAGGAGTATGTCAAGGCTGTATATTTCCACTCTGCTTATTTAATTATATGCAGAGTACATCATGCAAAATGCTGGGCTGGATGAAGCATAAGTTGGAATCAAGATTGCTGGGAGAAATATCAATAACCTCAGATATACAGATGACACCACACTTATGGCAGAAAGTAAAGAGGAACTGAAGAGCTTCTTGATGAAAGTGAAAGAGAAAAGTGAAAAAGCTGGATTAAAATTCAACATTCAAAGAACTAAGATCATGGAATCCAGTCCCATCACTTCATGGCAAATTGGTGGGGAAAAATGGAAACAGTGAGAGACTTTGTTTTCTTGGGCTCCTAAATCACTGCAGATCATAACTGCAACTATGAAATTAAAAGACGCTTGCAGCTTGGAGGATAAGTTCTGACCAACCTAGACAGCATATTAAAAAGCAGAGACATTACTTTGCCAACAAAGGTCCATCTAGCCAAAGCTATGGTTTTTCCATTAGTCATGTATGGATGTGAGAATTGGACTATAAAGAAAGCTCAGCACCAAAGAATTGATGCTTCTGAAGTGTGGTATTGGAGAAGACTCTTGAGAGTCCCTTGGACTGCAAGGAAATCCAACCAGTTAATCCTAAAGGAAATCAGTCCTGAATATTCATTGGAGGGACTGATGCTGAAGCTAAAACTCCAATGCTTTGGCCACCTGATGCAAAAAACTGACTCATTGGAAAAGACCGTGATGCTGAGAAAGAAGGTGGGAAGAGAAGGGGATGACAGAGGATGAGATGGTTGAATGGCATCACCAACTCGATGGACATGAGTTTGAGCAATCTCCAAGAGTTGGTGATGGACAGGGAGGCCTGGCATGCTGCAGTCCATGGGGTGGCAAAAAAATCGGACACAACAGAGTGACTGAACTGAACTGATTATAAATAATAATATATTAGATAAATAAGTACATATTATTTGTAATTATATACTAATATATTGCTTTTTAAAAATAATATGGATTTAAAGATTTAAACAATGTGTTTAAACAAAGTGTTCTCTCCATTTATTAAAATATTCTTTGATTTTTTTGATCAAAAGTTTTCCTTCTGTATAATTTGCTCATAATATTTATATAAAATTTGTTAGATTTATACCTAGGTATTTCAGGTTTTGAGTGATAATATAAATGGTATTGTGTTTTTAATTTCAAATTCCAAATGTTCATTGCTAGTATAGAGGAAGCAATTCACTTTTATATATCAACCATGTGTCCTACAACCTTGCTATAATTACCTGCTAGTCCCAGGAGTTTTCCTTTGATTCTTTAGGATTTTCTACATAGAAGCACAAAACATCTAAGAACAAAGACAGTTTTATTTCTTACATACCAATGTGTGTATCTTTTATTTCTCTGTTCTTTCTCATCACATTAGGTAGGACTTCCACTATGATGTTTCATAGTAGTGATAAGAAGAAACATGCTTGCCTTATTTTTGATCATAACAAAACATGTTTCTTAGCATTGAATTATAATGGTAGCTGTAGGTTTTTGGTAGATAGTCTTTATCAGATTGATTAAGTTCTCCTCTATTTCTAGTTTGTGGACTGTGACTCTTAAAAATCATAAATCAGTATTGAATTTTGTGAAATGTTTCTGCTGGACTATAGATACGATATCACGTGATTTTCCTTCTTTAGCCTGTTGATGTAATGGATTAATTACTTTTCAAATTATATTATGGTAACATTATAGTACTATAATTATATAATTAATTAATATTAATTAATTAGTTTCAAATGTTGAAATAGCCTTGCTTGTATACCTGAGATAAATCCCACTTGATTGTGGTATATAATTATTTTTATACATTTAAAAATTCAATGTGCTAGTATTTCTTTGTGGATTTTTGCATCTGTCTACATCTATTGGTCTACAGCTTTCGTCTTATGTAAGCTCTTTGCTACTTTAGATATTAGGGTAATGTAGTCCCGAGTGGATAAGTTAGGAGTTTTCCCTCTGCTTCTGTTTCTGACGTTGTAGAGAACTGGTATACTTTCTTTCTTAAATATTTGGTAGAGCTCACCAGCAAACCCATCTAGGCCTGGGACTTTCTATTTTGGAAAGCTGTTGGTCATTGACTCAGTTTGTCCAATAAATACAGATTTGCTCACATTGTATACTTCTTCTCATTGAATTTGGATAGTTTGTGTCTTCCAGTGTGTTGATTCGATCTAGGTCATGAAATTTGTGAGCATCGAACTGTTTATGGTATTTCTTTGCTATCCCTTTAATGTCTATCAGATCTGTAGTAATTCCTGTTTTATTTATGATTATTAACTTGTATGGTTTTTCGTTAGCTAAGTTAGATGTTTATAGTTTTATTGGTCTTTTGAAGAATTAGCTTCTGGTTTTACTAATTTTCTCTATTGATTTTGACTTTTATTGACTTCGGTTCTAAGTAACTTTTACATTTGCTTTCTTTGGATCCAATTTTATCTACTTCTTTTTTTTTTTCAAGTTTCTACACATATATTCTTGATTTTACACTTCAATTGTTCGCTAGTAACTGCATTCAGTGTTATATAGATTTGTTTTTTCTACTTCCACAAATTTTGATAAAATGTGTTTTTATTTTCATTTATTTATTTCAAAACATTTTTAAATTTTGTCTTTTTTTTGAACCATTTATATTTAGAAGGGTTTTGTTTAATCTTCAAGCATTTGGGTCTTTTTACAACTAAATTTCTGTCACTGATTTCTGGTTTTATTCCATTGCAGTCTGAAACCATATATTGTATAATTTTATTATTTTAAATTTGTTAAGATGTGTTTTATGACCCAGCTTTGCCCTCTCTTGGTGAGTATTCCATGTGTGCTTGAGAAGATCATGTTTTCTGCTGTTGTTGGATGGAATATTCTATAAATGTTAATTTGATGTGGTTGACTGATGTTGCTGTTCAGTTCAACTAAGTCCTTTGTGATTTTCTGCCTGCTGGATCTTTTACTTACTGATAGAAGGGTGTTGAAATCTACGACTATAATAGTGGACTTGTCTATTTCTCAGTTCTATACGTTTTTGCCTCATGTCTTAATGCTCTGTTGTTAGGCACAAACACAGTAAATATTGTTACGTCTTCTGGGAGAATTGGCTCCTTTGTTATTATGATTACATGCCCTCTTTATCTCTGATAATTTTCTCACTCTTGAGTCGGCTTTGTCTGAAATTATAGCCATGTCAGCTTTCATTTGATTAGAATTTGCATGGTACATCTTTCTCTATTCCTTTAGTTTCTTCATATCTTTATATTTAAAGTGGGCTTTTTATTGCCAATACATAGTTGGGTTCTGTTTTTTTAACCACTCTATCAGGCTGTGTCTATAACTAGTTATTTAGACTGTAGATATTGACATTTAAAGATAGTATTGTTGATAAAGTTGATCTGTACTTAAATTTGGAGTATATGTATATATAATATGACATTTAAATATCTTTCAATTATGTTTGTATTTTTCAGCATACACATTTTTCACTTTTGTTAAATTTATTCTTAAGTATTTTATTCTTTTGGATGCAACTGTAAATGAAATTATTAATTTCAGTTTCAGATTCTTCTATCCTAGGTATAGAAATGCAACTTACTTTGTATATTGATCCTGCACTATCAATGTTCTGCAGTCTAAATAGATAATTTCTGCATCAGGTACTATACATCAAGACATCAAGAATAAAAGCTTTTTGTGAGCTGAGCCAATTCTGAATGATCATCCTCAATGCTCCTAATTTTAGAGTAAGAAGTGTGATTAGGTAAAGACCATATGATACTAGAAAGAGCATGTTATTCTCTACAAGCATCGTTTTTAAAAGCAGAATTATCAGCTAAAATCCTCCATAAATGTCTATGAAGCAGCCAGATAGCTGTTTCTTTGCCTGTGCCACATTTTTATTTCCCCGAAATGAGGTGTCCACATGTTCAGCCAATCAAATAAACTGTCTGGCTGAACATTCTAAGGTGCTTTAAAATTCAGTAAATAGTACTAATCACTTCCATTTCAGTATTGATATTAAAGGCCCTATTCATACCATTAAAAAAAGTGGAATGCAGCTGTACTGTGCTTTCCTTTAGAATTTGTATGTGGAGGGCTGCTTGCATAATGAGAAATATGCCTGTATTCTGTGTTCATTTGTACTTAAGAGGCTTAGAGAAGGTATGGATGAAGACATGCTGCCTGCATGCTGTCACTTCAGTTGTGTTTGACTCTCTGAAACTCCATGGACTATAGCCCAACAGGCTCCTCTGTCCATGAGATTCTCCAAGTAAGAATACTGGAGTGGGTTGCTGTGCCCTCCTCCTGGGGATCTTCCCAAGCTGGGGATGGAACCAGTGTCTTGTGTCTCACGTCTCCTGCACTGGCAGGCGGGTTCTTTACCACTAGCACCACCTAGGAATCCCATGTTAGTCACTCAGTCCTGTCCTACTCTTTGTGATCCCATTGTCTGTAGTCCACCAGGCTCCTCTGTCCATGAAATTCTCCAGGCAAGAATACAGGAGTGGGTTGTCATTTCCTTCTCCAGGGGATCTTCCTGACCCAGGGATTGAACCTGGGTCTACTGCATTGCTGGCAGACACTCTACCCACTGAGCCAGCAGGGAAGCCCCTAAAGACATGTTAATAACACAGAAACTTAAAGAAAATACCTCTTTTGGCTCCCAGGGTGGTATGGGGGAGGGGCTATGGTGTAATCTGAAGCAGTTTCCATTTTTATGAGAATATTGATACTTTGAAAATGTAATTGATGTTGTTAAATGCCTCTTTGTAAAAATTTCACAAATGTTCCAATTTACTAAGCTTAAGTATTTAACACAGCAAAGGGCTTCCAGATATGTTGGACATATTTTTAACCTACATTTTCAATTTAATATCCATATTGATCCACTGCAATGGTAGTAAAAGTACATCCCTTGTTTTAGAGATTTCTATTTAGAAATGTGCTTAATCTTTTAAAAATTACACCTCTGTCTTTTTTCTACACATACATTACCTAAATTGTACTTCTCCTTGGTTGCAATTGATTTTAAAACTCCAGCTTTAATTACAAATTACAACCGTCATATCGGTTGACTTTGGTGTTTTAAATAAAAGAGCACAATTTCCTACAAATACGACTATCTGTCAAAAATCAAATTTCTATTTTGTGGAGCCCTACTATCAAGGTCATAGGTGTGGAGCTTTATACCAAGGTCACAGGATAAAATTCTCTAGAATTAACCAAACCCCATAGCAACCGTTGCCATAAGCCTCCCGATATCCCTCACCTCATGTTAGGTAAAATACCTACCCTATTACTCACCCTATAGCATCCTAACCAATCACCTAATGTCACCCTTCCAGTAGTAATCTTCTCTGTCTTGAGGCTATAACAATTGGCTACTAGCACATGAAAGGGGTCAGCTCTCCCTTGAGCTGGCCCGCTGTTCTAACAGCAACTCCCACTCTAAATAAATTACTCTATTCTCCTCTCATTCCACCTCTTGTCTGGAAATTCTTTTCCAATCTGCACACAGACCAGCGCACATTTCTCTGAATTTTGTTTACTGATAGTCAAGAATCCTTTATTTAAATTTCCTTGGAAAAGCACAAGCCACATATTAATTTGATTTTGTTAGAACAAAGATTAGATTACAATACGAATGAATTAAAGCTTTTTACCTATTATTTTTGGATTTTACACACATTTTGCTCTTTGGGGTGGTGAGCAGCTGGGGAAGTATCCCAAGTTCACTTGCCTTTTATGAATTCTTTATATAGTGACCAAGTCCTTTCTTCATCTTAGATGGAAAAAAAAATTCAATTCTATGAAAAAAACAGTTCTGACAAAATTTGCTAAAGATACTTTTGATAAATTAGCAGGGAGGTACAGCACAAATTGGGGCTTCCCATGTGACATTAGTGATAAAGAACTTGCCTTTCAATGTAGGAGACATAAGAGACATGGGTTTGATCCCCATGTTGGGAAGATCCTCTGGAGAAGAGAATGGCAACCCACTCCTGTACTCATGCCTGGAGAATCCTATGGACAGAGGAGCCTGGAAAGCTATAGTTTATAGGGTTGCAGCAAAGAGTTGGCTGCAACTGAAGTGACAGCATACGCAGCACAAATTACATTTAACCTTTTCTTCTGCTCTCTACACATGAATCTCAAACACTCTGTTTCTCTCCTAGTCTCCTGTCTACTACTGTCTCCCTCCATTCACCAACCCCACCAGTCACCAACTCCCCTGCACCGCCCCCCACCTCAACTATGTCCTAAACAAACACATCCCTTCCTGCTATGTACTGCAAGTATTCGAGCAACTAGCAAATGGCATTTTAAACTCACTCTTCTTCCATCTTTAGCATGTTGAGCCCACCCTTTAATATCCAAACAAAAAGCTCAAGCTTCCACCATATGCACCAGAGAAAGCCCAGCATATTTCCAAATGCTCTGAGGGTGATTTATGTCCTGCTTTCAATTTTCACTTCTCATTCAATTATCAAACCCATTTGCTATCTCACCTCCTGAAACTGTGATCTTGATGACCTCACTCGCATTGTCCCAAGGGTGGACACATGCGTTTCTGTTCATTCCTCAAGTCACCACAGATACAAAGTTGTTTGGATAAAAGATTTTTTACTACAGGTTTAAAAATAAACAAAGATTATTCTAGAACAGAGTAGCAAACAATTTTCAGTTGAATATTTGGCACCACCTCTCCTAACAACTCATCCCACAAAGTGAAAGTGAAAGTTGCTCAATTGTGTCTGACTCTTTGCGACCCCATGGACTATACAGTCCTTGGAATTCTCTAGGCCAGAATACTGGAGTGGCTAGCCGTTTCCTTCTCCAGGGGATCTTCCCAACCCAGGGATTGAACCCAGGTCTCCCACATTGCAGGTGGATTCTTTACCAGCTGAGCCACAAGGGAAGCCCCATCCCACAAGTAAACTTTTATTAAACCCTTCAGATCCAATATTCCATACATAACTGAGGTTTGCTTCTCTACCCTGGCACTTTTCTCATCTCCCAGGGTCAAAAACACTTCAGAATTCCTGTTGTATTATTTTCTTCATCAAAGAAATTACTCATTTTGCCAACAAATGTCTGTATTGTCAAAGCTATGGTTTTTCCAGTAGTCAGGTACAGATGTGAGAGCTGGAGCATAAAAAAAGGTGAGTGCTGAAGAACTGATGCTTTTGAACAATAGTGTTGGAGAAGATCCTCGAGAGTCCTTTGGATGGCAAGGAGATCAAACCAGTCAATCCTAAAGGAAATTAACCCTGAATATTCATTGGGAGGACTGATCCTGAAGCTGAAACTTCACTACTTTGGCCACCTGATATGAAGAGTCAACTTATTGGAAAAGACCCTGATGCTGGAAAAGATTGAAGGCAGGAGGAGAAGGGGGCAACAGAGGATAAGATAGTTGGATGGCATCACTGACTCAATGGACATGCATTTGAGCAAACTCTGGGACATAATGAAGGAAAGAGGAGCCTGGTGTCCTTCAGTCCATGGGGTCGCAAAAAGTTGGGCACAACTTAGCTTCTGAACAACAACAACAAATTAACTAGGAGCTTTGCTAAACAGTTTGTCTCTTAGGGTCGTTTACATTAGCTTTGCCTTATGCAGACTGTTAGCTTCCAGGAGGGGAGATGTCTGATCTTTCCATTTTCCTTTATATGACACATGGCAGAGCCCTGTGGATAAGGATATTAAAGAAAGCTTTAAATAATGTATTTTTGCCAACTGAAAGTCTCTTGTTTTAAAATTCAGACACCTTATTTTTAGAACAAATAGGTTAAGTAAGTCGCTCGGTCATGTCTGACTCTTTGCAGAATTCTCCACGCCAGAATACTGGAGTGGGTAGCCTTTCCCTTCTTCAGGGGATCTTCCCAACCCAGGGACCGAACCTAGGTCTCCCACAGTGCAGGTGGATTCTTTACCCCCTGAGCCACAAGGGTAGCCCACTGGAGAAGGGAACGGCAAACCACTTCAGTATTCTTGCCTTGAGAACCCTGTGAACAGTATGAAAAGATAAAAAGATATGACATTGAAAAATGAACTCCCCGGGTTGGTAGGTGCCCAATATCATACTGGAGAAGAGTAAAGAAATAACTCCAGAAAGAATGAAGAGATGGAGCCAAAGCAAAAACAATGCTCAGTTGTGGATGGGACTGGTGATGGGAGTAAAGTCTGATGCTGTAAAGAGCAATATTGCATAGGAACCTGGAATGTTAGGTCCATGAATCAAGGTAAATTGGAAGTGGTCAAACAGGAGATGGCAAGAGTGAACATCAACATTTGAAGAATCAGTAAACTAAAATGGACTAGAATGGGTGAATTTAACTTAGATAACCATTGTATCTACTGCTGTGGGCAAGAATCCCTTAGAAGAAATGTAGTAGCCCTCATAGTCCACAAAAGAGTCCAAAATGCAGTTCTTGGGTGCAATCTCAAAAAACAACAGAATGATCTCTGTTTGTTTCCAAGGCAAACCATTCAATATCACAGTAATCCAATTATATGCCCCTACCAGTAATACTGAAGAAGCTGAAGTTGAACGGTTCTATGAAGACCAACAAGACCTTCTAGAACTAACACTCAAAAAAGATGTATTTTTCAAAATAGGGGACTGGAATGCAAAAGTAGGAGGTCAAGAGATACCTGGAGTAACAGGCAAATTTGGCCTTAAAGTACAGAATGAAGGAGGGCAAAGGCTGACAGAGTTTTGCCAGGAGAATATATTGGACATAGCAAACACCCTCTTCCAACAGCACAAGAGAAGACTCTACAAATGGACATCACCAGATGGTCAATGCTGAAATCAGATTGATTCTATTTTTTGCAGCCAAATATGGAGAAGCACTATACAGTCAGCAAAAACAAGACCAGAGGCTGACTGTGGCTCAGATCTTGAACTCCTTATTGCCAAATTCAGACTTAAATTGAAGAAAGTAGGGGAAACCACTAGACCATTCAGGTATGACCTAAATCAAATCCCTTATGACTATACAGCAGAAGTGACAAACAGATTCAAGGGATTAGATCTGACAGACAGATCTAATTAGATCAGTGCCTGAAGAGCTATGGAAGGAGGTTTGTGACATTGTACAGGAGGCAGTGATCAAGACCATCCCCAAGAAAATGAAATGCAAAAAGGCAAAAGATTGTCTGAGGAGGCCTTCCAAATAGCTATGAAAAGAATAGAAGTGAAAGGCAAAGGAGAAAAGGAAAGATATACCATCTGAATGCAGAGTTCCAAAGAATAGCAAGGAGACATAAGAAAGCCTTCCTCAGTAATCAATGAAAAGAAATAGAGAAAAACAGTAGAATGGGGAAAACTAGAGATCTCTTCAAGAAAATGAGAGATACCAAGGGAACATTTAATGCAAAGATGGGCACAATAAAGGACAGAAATAGTATAGACCTAACAGAAGCAGAAGATATTAAGAGGTGGCAAGAATACCCAGAAGTATATTAAAAAGATCTTCATGACCCAGATAATTACAATGGTATGCTCACTCACCTACAGCCACACATCCTGAATGAGAAGTCAAGTGGGCCTTAGGAAGCATCACTACAAACAAAACTAGTGGAGGTGATGGAATTCCAGTTGAGCTATTTCAAATTCTAAAAGATCATGCTGTGTAAGTGTTGCACTCAATATGCCAGCAAATTTGGAAAACTCAACAGTGGCCACTGGGCTGGAAAAGGTCAATTTTCATTTCAATCCCAAAGAAAACAATCTAAAGAATGTTCAAACTACCACACAATTGCATTCATCTCGCATGCTAGTCGAGTAGTGCTCAAAATCCTCCAAGCCAGGCTGAAACACTACATGAACCATGAACTTCCAGATGTTCTAGCTGGATTTAGAAAAGGCAGAGGAACCAGAGATCAAATTGCCAACATCTGTTGAATCACTGAAAAAACAAGAGAGCTCCAGAAAAACATCTACGTCTGCTTTATTGGCTATTCCAAAGCCTTTGACTGTGTGGATCACAGCAAACTGGAAAATTCTTCAAGAGATGGGAATGCCAGACCACCTGACCTGCCTCCTGAGAAATCTGTATATAGATCAAAAAGCAACAGTTAGAACTGGACATGGAACAGCAGACTGGTTCCAAATAGGAAAAGGAGTATGTCAAGGCAGTATATTGCCACTCTGATTATTTAACTTATATGCAGAGTACATTATGAGAAACGCTGGGCTGGAAGAAGAACAAGCTGGAATCAAGATTGCCAGGAGAAATATCAATAACCTCAGATATGCAGATGACACCACCCTTATGGCAGAAGGTGAAGAAAAACTAATGAGCTTCTTGATGAAAGTGAAAAAGGAGAATGAATAAGTTGGCTTAAAGCTCAACATTCAGAAAACTAGGATCATGGCATCTGGTCCCATCACTTCATGACAAATAGAGGGCGAAACAATGGAAACAGTGAGAGACTTTATTTTCTTGGGCTCCAAAATCACTGCAGATGGTGACTGCAGCCATGAAATTAAAAGATGCTTGGTCCTTGGAAGAAAATCTATGACCAACCTAGACAGCATATTCAAAAGCAGAAACATTACTTTGCCAACAAAGTTCTGTCTATTCAAAGTGATGGTTTTTCCAGTAATCATGTATGGATGTGAGTTGGACTATAAAGAAAGCTGAGCACCAAAGGATTGATGCTTTTGAACTGTGGTGTTGGAGAAGACTCTTGAGAGTCCCTTTGATTGCAAGGACATCCAACCAGTCAATCCTAAAGGAAGGACTTGATGCTGAAGCTGAAACTTTAATACTTTGGCCACCTGATGTGAAGAACTGACTCACTGGTAAGATCCTGATGCTGGGAAAGATTGAAGGCAGCAGGAGAAGGGGACGACAGAGAATGAGATGGTTGGATGGCTTCACTGACTCGATGGACATGAGCTTGAGCAATCTCTGGGAGCTGGTGATGGACAGGGAAGCCTGGCATGCTACAGTCCATAATGTCACAAACAATCAGACACAACTGAGCAACTGTACTGAACAGTTAAGTAATAGCAATTTTGTCATCTACCAATGCATAGAAAAATTAAAATGGTTTCTCATGTATGTTATAAGGGATATGTAATTTGATACCAACACATGTAAATATAGAAATTTTCCTCTAGCATGATTAGAGAAAGAAGCTTTAAACGCATAGAAAATGTAAAGTAATATATCACCTGTATTGACTTTTTGTGAGCATACATTTTTTTCATTCTGTAAGTCTTTCTAACTTAATATATTGTATATCTGAGATTGTAGAAACTTAGCATATACTATTTTCTGTATATTGCAATAATAATCTCAGGTTTATCTTCATTCATTGAATTGTTAGAACCCTGTAAGTGGACAAGTCTACAAGGGTTAATCCAGTTACTAATTTAGCAGGAATCAAGAACTGTGATTACACTATACATAGAAATGAGTTGTCCCATTTGCAGAAATAAGAAAGAATTGACTTTGAATCCTCACAAGCAACTGGTTGATGCTTTCAGGAAAACATCTCATATACATAAAGTTTTTATAGACATTGTCATTAAAACCTTTAGTTCAGCAATCGGAACTATTTGCTTCATTGAAATGGACTTCACTTTGTGTGTTTTATCCTGTTCTGACATCTTAAAACTTTCAGTATGCCAACCTTTTGATAGACTTTTAAGACCCAGCAGAGAAAAATTAGGGCATTTTAGGAAAACTGTAATCTTCCAAATGTTTCTTTCTGTTAAAATAACTATAAATGTTTTATAAAACAAAATGTTTTAGAAACCCTTTGTAAGAGCTACTGGGTATCTATATGTTTTCCATGTCTTCACTCCAAAAGAAAAAGAAAAATCAATGAAATACACAAAAATAACTTGACAAAGATTTATAAGAAAATTGACTTTAATTTAGTATCTTCTAAGTTCTCCTAAAGAAAGAAAATCAAATCTGAATAATTTTGTATGAGAATAAACGGAACAAAAGTATCAATTCAGTCATTTCTGAAGATGGCGGAGGAGTAGGATGGGGAGAACACTTTCTCCCCTACAAATTCATCAAAAGAGCATTTAAAAGCCGAGTAAATTCCACAAAACAACTTCTGAATGCCGGCAGAGGACATCAGGCACCCAGAAAAGCAACCCAAGTCTTCGAAAGGAAGTAGGAAAAAATATAAAATACAAAAAAAGAGACAAAAGAGGGAGGGAGGGAGTTCCATCCCGGGAAGGGAGTCTTAAAAAGAGAGAAGTTTCCAAACATCAGGAAACCTTCTCACTGCCGAATCTGTGCCGAGCTTTGGAAGCACGGAGGGCAACATAACAGGGAGAAAAAATAAATAAACAATTAAAACTCGCAGATTGCGAGCCCTATGGTAACTCCCCCAGTGGAGAAGCAGCACAGATGCCCGCACATGCCATTAGCAAGCAGGGGCTGGGCAGGGAGGCGCAGCGCGGGCTGCATCGCTTAGAGTAAGGACCTGGCCTGAATACCCTGAGCACTATCTGAGCAAAATAATCTGGGCTAGCAAACCAGACTGTGGGATATCTATCACGCGAAAAGCCAGCCCTAACCTAAGACACCGCCAGGCCCGCGCACGGAACAAAGGACTGAACAGAGATAGCCGGCTGCAGACCTTCCCCCTCCGGTGACATGCAGCCAGAGCCAGAAGGGGGCAATCGCAGCCCCAGAGAGACATTAACTATAAAACTGTAAGCAGGCTTCTTTGCTAACTAAAACTTCTTGGGGGTCTGGACGGTCAACATCTGCCTGAGAAGGTGTGCCGGTTTTATACCCAGATAACTAAGCGGCGGGGAGGCGATAAGTCGCAGCAATCGCACTCACTAAATACGTCATCACCTGAGCTGCTCGGACCTGGGAAGGGCACAAAACGCAGGCCCAACCGAGTCTGCGCCTCTGAGGACTACTCGAGTGCCTGAACCTGAGCGGCTTGGACCTGGGAGGTGCAGGCAGCCCAGGGCCGGCCACGGATGGTTCCCGGCAGAACAACCTAGAGCCTGAGCAGTGTGGACAGGGAGGCTACACGCTCAGTGAGCGGGGGCAGACCCAGTGTGGCTGAGGCACTGCGAGGACACGCCAGTGTTACTTGTTTACAGCATCCCTCCCTCCCTCCCCACAGCGCGACTGAACAAGTGAGCCTAAAAAGAAAAAAAAAAAAAGTGTCCTCCACCGTCCCCTTTGTGTCAGGGCAGAAACCAGACACTGAAGAGCCCAGCAAACAGAAGAAGCTATAACAGAGGGAACCGCCTTGGAAGCTACAGGCAATAGATTAAAACCCTGTGGTTACTACCAACTACATAGGAAGGGGCCTATAGATCTTGAGAAATAAAAGTCGGACCAAGGAATTAGCCAAAAATGAGCTGAACCCACAATACTCACAACAAAACCAGAGGAAGTCCTTGATATATTTTTACTATTTTTACGATCATTCTTTCTTTCTTTTTTTTTTAATTAAAAAAAATTTTAAGTCCTCTATTATTCCTTTAATTTTCACTTTTATAACCTATTACTTTGCAAAAACAAAAAAAAGACTCTATTTTTTTTTCTTCAGCAAACTTCACATATATATTTTTTATAATTTTTTGACCTTTTTTTTTTTTTTTTTTCCTTCTTCTTTTCTTTAACATTGTATTTTTGAAATTCCAAACTCTACTCTAGATTTTTAATTTTAGCTTTTTGGTATTTGTTATCAATTTTGTACCTATAGTTTTTTTATAATTTCTGTGACTTTTTTTTCCCTCTGTTTCTTTCTCTTCTTTTATATAACATTGTATATCTGAAATTCCAAACTCTACTCTAGATTTTTAATTTATGCTTTTTGGTATTTGATATCAATTTTGTACCTGTATTTTCTTTATAATTTTTGCGACATTGTTTGTTGTTGTTTTTTTTTCTCTCTCTCTTTCTTTTTCTCCTTCTTTTTTTTAACATCGTATTTTTGAAAT
The DNA here is from genome assembly GCF_003369695.1 of Bos indicus x Bos taurus. Classification (NCBI taxonomy): domain Eukaryota; kingdom Metazoa; phylum Chordata; class Mammalia; order Artiodactyla; family Bovidae; genus Bos; species Bos indicus x Bos taurus. The sequence goes on along the minus strand of NC_040089.1, from coordinate 25,925,897 downwards.
TCCAAACTCTAATCTAGATTTTTAACTTTTGCTTTTTGGTATTAGTTATCAATTTTGTACCTATATTTTCTTTATAATTTTCGCGACCTTGTTTTTGTTTGTTCGTTTTTTCTCTTTCTTTTCCTTCTTCTTTTCTTTAACATCGTATTTTTAAAATTCCAAACTCTACTCTAGGTTTTTAATTTTTGCTTTTATGTATTTGTTACCAATTTTGTACCTTTAAGAACCCAATCTTCAGTACCCATTTTTCACTAGGGAATGAGATTACTGGCTTAACTGCCCTCTCTCCCTTTGGACTCTCCTTTTTCTCCACCAGGTCGCCTGTGTCTCCTCCCTAACCCCTCTCTACTCTACCCAACTCTGTGAATTTCTGTGTGTTCCAGACGGTGGAGAACACTTAGGGAACTGATTACCGGCTGGATCTGTCTCCCTCCTTTTCATTCCCCCCTTTTATCCTTCTGGCCACCTCTGTCTTCTTCCTCCGTCTTCTCTTCTCTGTATAACTCCGGGAACATCTCTGAGCAGTCCAGTTGTGGAGTGCACATAAGGAAGTGATTATTGGCTAGCCCACTCTCTCCACTATTGATTCCACCTCATCTCATTCGGGTCACCTCTAACTCCCTCCTCCCTCTTCTCTTCTCCATGTAACGCTGTGAACCTCTCTGGGTGACCCTCATGGTAGAGAAACTTTTCATCTTTAACGTAAATGTTTTATCAATGGTGCTGTATAGAAGGAGAAGTTTTGAAACTACTGTAAAAATAAGACCAATAACTGGAAGCAGAAGGCTTAAATCCAAACCCTGACTCCAGGGAACTCCTGACTCCAAGGAACATTAATTGACAGGAGCTTATCAAACACCTCCATACCGACACTGAAACCAAGCACCACACAAGGGCCAACAAGTTCCAGGGCAAGACATACCAAGCAAATTCTCCAGCAACAAAGGAACACAGCCCTGAGCTTCAAGATACAAGCTGCCCAAAGTCACCCCAAAACCATAGACATCTCATAACTCATTACTGGACACTTCATTGCACTCCAGAGAGAAGAAATACAGCTCCACCCACCAGAACACCAACACAAGCTTCCCTAACCAGGAAACCTTGACAAGCCACCTGTACAAACCCACACACAGCGAGGAAACACCACAATAAAGAGAACTCCACAAACTGCCAGAATACAGAAAGGACACCCCAAAATCAGCAATTTAAACAAGATGAAGAGACAGAGGAATACCCAGCAGATAAAGTAACAGGATAAATGCCCACCAAACCAAACAAAAGAGGAAGAGATAGGGAATCTACCTGATAAATAATTCCGAATAATGATAGTGAAATTGATCCAAAATCTTGAAATAAAAAATGGAATCACAGATAAATAGCCTGGAGACAAGGACTGAGAAGATGCAAGAAAGGTTTAACAAGGACCTAGAAGAAATAAAAAAGAGTCGATATATAATGAATAATGCAATAAATGAAATTAAAAACACTCTGGAGGCAACAAATAGTAGAATAACAGAGGCAGAAGAGATAGGATTAGTGAAAGATAGAATGGCAAAAATAAATGAATCAGAGAGGATAAAAGAAAAATGAATTAAAAGAAATGAGGACAATCTCAGAGACCTCCAGGACTATATTAAACGCTACAACATTCGAATCATAGGGGTCCCAGAAGAAGAAGACAAAAAGAAAGACCATGAGAAAATACTTGAGGATATAATAGTTGAAAACTTCCCTAAAATGGGGAAGGAAATAATCACCCAAGTCCAAGAAACCCAGAGAGTCCCAAACAGGATAAACCCAAGGCGAAACACCCCAAGACACATATTAATCAAATTAACAAAGATCAAACACAAAGAACAAATATTAAAAGTAGCAAGGGAAAAACAACAAATGACACACAAGGGAATTCCCATAAGGATAACAGCTGATCTTTCAATAGAAACTCTTCAAGCCAGGAGGGAATGGCAAGACATACTTAAAATGATGAAAGAAAATAACCTACAGCCCAGATTATTGTACCCAGCAAGGATCTCATTCAAATATGAAGGAGAAATCAAAAGCTTTTCAGACAAGCAAAAGCTGAGAGAATTCTGCACCACCAAACCAGCTCTCCAACAAATACTAAGGATATTCTCTAGACAGGAAACACAAAAACATTGTATAAATTCGAACCCAAAACAATAAAGTAAATGGCAACGGGATCATACTTATCAGTAATTACCTTAAACGTAAATGGGTTGAATGCCCCAACCAAAAGACAAAGACTGGCTGAATGGATACAAAAATAAGACCCCTACATATGTTGTCTACAAGAGACCCACCTCAAAACAGGGGACACATACAGACTGAAACTGAAGGGCTGGAAAAAGATTTTCCATGCAAATAGGGACCAAAAGAAAGCAGGAGTAGCAATACTCATATCAGATAAAATAGACTTTAAAACAAAGGCTGTGGAAAGAGACAAAGATGGTCACCACTTAATGATCAAAGGATCAATCCAAGAAGAAGATATAACAATTATAAATATATATGCACCCAACATGGGAGCACCACCATATGTAAGACAAATGCTAACAAGTATGAAAGGAGAAATTAACAATAACACAATAATAGTGGGAGACTTTAATACCCCACTCACACCTATGGATAGATCAAGTAAACAGAAAATTAACAAGGAAACACAAACTTTAAATGATACAATAGACCAGTTAGACCTAATTGATATCTATAGGACATTTCATCCCAAAACAATGAATTTCACCTTTTTCTCAGGCGCACATGGAACCTTCTCCAGGATAGATCACATCCTGGGCCATAAATCTAGCCTTGGTAAATTCAAAAAAATAGAAATCATTCCAAGCATCTTTTCTGACCACAATGCAGTAAGATTAGATCTCAATTACAGCAGAAAAACTATTAAAAATTCCAACATATGGAGCCTGAACAACACGCTGCTGAATAACCAACAAATCACAGAAGAAATCAAAAAAGAAATCAAAATTTGCATAGAAACGAATGAAAATACGACAACCCAAAACCTGTGGGACACTGTAAAAGCAGTCCTAAGGGGAAAGTTCATAGCAATATAGGCATACCTCAAGAAATAAGAAAAAAGTCAAATAAATAACCTAACTCTACACCTAAAGCAACTAGAAAAGGAAGAAATGAAGAACCCCAGGGTTAGTAGAAGGAAAGAAATCTTAAAAATTAGGGCAGAAATAAATGCAAAAGAAACAAAAGAGACCATAGCAAAAATCAACAAAACCAAAAGCTGGTTCTTTGAAAGGATAAATAAAATTGACAAACCGTTAGCCAGACTCATCAAGAAACAAAGGGAGAAAAATCAAATCAATAAAATTAGAAATGAAAATGGAGAGATCACAACAGGCAACACAGAAATACAAAGGATCATAAGAGACTACTATCAACAATTATATGCCAATAAAATGGACAACGTGGAAGAAATGGACAAATTCTTAGAAAAGTACAACTTTCCAAAACTTGACCAGGAAGAAATAGAAAATCTTAACAGGCCCATCACAAGCACGGAAATTGAAACTGTAATCAAAAATCTTCCAGCAAACAAAAGCCCAGGTCCAGACGGCTTCACAGCTGACTTCTACCAAAAATTTAGAGAAGAGCTAACACCTATCCTGCTCAAACTCTTCCAGAAAATTGCAGAGAAAGGTAAACTTCCAAACTCATTCTATGAGGCCACCATCACCCTAATACCAAAACCTGACAAAGATCCCACAAAAAAGAAAAGTACAGGCCAATATTACTGATGAACATAGATGCAAAAATCCTTAACAAAATTCTAGCAATCAGAATCCAACAACACATTAAAAAGGTCATACACCATGACCAAGTGGGCTTTATCCCAGGGATGCAAGGATTCTTCAATATCCGCAAACAAATCAATGTAATACACCACATTAACAAATTGAAAAATAAAAACCATATGATTATCTCAATAGATGCAGAGAAAGCCTTTGACAAAATTCAACATCCATTTATGATAAGAACTCTCCAGAAAGCAGGAATAGAAGGAACATACCTCAACATAATAAAAGCTATATATGACAAACCCACAGCAAACATTATCCTCAATGGTGAAAAATTGAAAGCTTTCCCTCTAAAGTCAGGAACAAGACAAGGATGCCCACTTTCACCATTACTATTCAACATAGTTTTGGAAGTTTTGGCCACAGCAATCAGAGCAGAAAAAGAAATAAAAGGAATCCAAAATGGAAAAGAAGAAGTAAAATTCTCACTATTTGCAGATGACATGATCCTCTACATAGAAAACCCTAAAGACTCCACCAGAAAATTACTCAAACTAATCAATGGTTATAGTAAAGTTGCAGGATATAAAATCAAGACACAGAAATCCCTTGCATTCCTATACACTAATAATGAGAAAACAGAAAGAGAAATTAAGGAAACAATTCCATTCACCATTGCAACAGAAAGAATAAAATACTTAGGAATATATCTACCTAGAGAAACTAAAGACGTATACATAGAAAACTATAAAACACTGGTGAAAGAAATCCAAGAGGACACTAATAGATGGAGAAATATACCATGTTCATGGATTGGAAGAATCAATATAGTGAAAATGAGTATACTACCCAAAGCAATTTATAGATTCAATGCAATCCCTATCAAGCTACCAATGGTATTCTTCACAGAACTAGAACAAATAATTTCACAATTTGTATGAAATACAAAAAACCTCGAATAGCCAAAGCTATCTTGAGAAAGAAGAATGGAACTGGAGGAATCAACCTACCTGACTTCAGGCTCTACTACAAAGCCACAGTTATCAAGACAGTATGGTACTGGCACAAAGACAGAAATATAGATCAATGGAACAAAATAGAAAGCCCAGAGATAAATCCACGCACATATGGACACCTTATCTTTGACAAAGGAGGCAAGAATATACAGTGGATTAAAGACAATCTCTTTAACAAGTGGTGCTGGGAAATCTGGTCAACCACTTGTAAAAGAATGAAACTAGAACACTTTCTAACACCATACACAAAAATAAACTCAAAATGGATTAAAGATCTAAACATAAGACCAGAAACTATAAAACTCCTAGAGGAGAACATAGGCAAAATACTCTCTGACATACATCACAGCAGGATCCTCTATGACCCACCTCCCAGAATATTGGAAATAAAAGCAAAAATAAACAAATGCGACCTAATTAACCTTAAAAGCTTCTGCACATCAAAGGAAACTATTAGCAAGGTGAAAAGGCAGCCTTCAGAATGGGAGAAAATAATAGCAAATGAAGCAACTGACAAACAACTAATCTCAAAAATATACAAGCAACTCCTACAGCTCAACTCCAGAAAAATAAATGACCCAATCAAAAAATGGGTCAAAGAACTAAATAGACATTTCTCCAAAGAAGACATACAGATGGCTAACAAACACATGAAAAGATGCTCAACATTACTCATCATCAGAGAAATGCAAATCAAAACCACTATGAGGTACCATTTCACACCAGTCAGAATGGCTGCATTCCAAAAGTCTACAAGCAATAAATGCTGGAGAGGGTGTGGAGAAAAGGGAACCCTCTTACACTGTTGGTGGGAATGCAAACTAGTACAGCCACTATGGAGAATAGTGTGGAGATTCCTTAAAAAACTGGAAATAGAACTGCCTTATGATCCAGCAATCCCACTGCTGGGCATACACACTGAGGAAACCAGAATTGAAAGAGACACGTGTACCCCAATGTTCATCGCAGCACTGTTTATAATAGCCAGGACATGGAAGCAACCTAGATGTCCATCAGCAGATGAATAGATAAGAAAGCTGTGGTACATATACACAATGGAGTATTACTCAGCCATTAAAAAGAATACATTTGAATCAGTTCTAATGAGGTGGATGAAACTGGAGCCTATTATACAGAGTGAAGTAAGCCAGAAAGAAAAACACCAATACAGTATACTAACGCATATATATGGAATTTAGAAAGATGCTAACAATAACCCTGTGTACGAGACAGCAAAAGAGACACTGATGTATAGAACAGTCTTATGGACTCTGTTGCAGAGGGAGAGGGTGGGAAGATTTGGGAGAAAGGCATTGAAACATGTATAATATCATGTATGAAACGAGTTGCCAGTCCAGGTTCAATGCACGATACTGGATGCTTGGGGCTAGTGCACTGGGATGACCCAGAGGGATGGTATGGGGAGGGAGGAGGGAGGAGGATTCAGGATGGGGAACACATGTATACCTGTGGCGGATTCATTTTGATATTTGGCAAAACTAATACAATTTGTAAAGTTTAAAAATAAAATTAAAATTAAAAAAAAGTATCAATTCAGCTAATGTATTTTAATCTTGGTCTTCACCTAAAATAATAAGTTTTGCATTGTATCTGTGTAATTCTAACTCTCAATTTCATCCTTTTATAAGAGATCCAGAGGATTCATCTATAGAACCATGTGTATATATATATATATATATATATATATATATATATATATATATATATGATATTCTGGCGATACAGATTAGCTTTTTAAAGCAACCAAAAGGAGTATTCAAATGTTTAGAAGAACATTTGGAAATCATGAGGTATTTATTATTTCTTAAAATTAATAATCAAATTTCAATGACCCAGCATTGAACAGGACTTGTAGTTCACAGTGTGTAACTTACTAAAAGTTACTAGAAAGGCACAACTTATTGTGACTCCTGACAAGGGACATCCATTATTGAGGCCTGAGAACCTTTGTGTGTGGTAGTAAATTTTTAAAGGTGACATAACTTGGCAAATATAAAGCAGACATATTATGAACTATCTCTTCTATAGAGTCATAGGAAATTGAAAAGTAAAGAAAAAAAATACACATAAAAGATAGGCCTGTCTTTAAAAACAGTGGCCTTGTAGCACAGTGAAGAGATAAATATATCTAAAAGAGATAAGGAGAGGCAAGAACAGGGAGGAAGACAGAAGAAGAAAAAGAAATTGATGTCTGCTCTACTGACTGTTATTGAGCGCCTATACCAACCTAGTTATGGTGCTGAGTGCTAGCAGAAAGCACAAATAAGGCGTACTTCCTGCCCTCAAGGAGCTTATAGGGAAGCAGTAAATGCCAACATGTAAATAAGTAATTACAATGCAATGAAAATAAATACTGTAATAAGATTATACCATAAATACTACCTGAATATTCATTGGAAGGACTGAAGCTGAAGCTGAAACTCCAATACTTTGGCCACCTGATGGAAGAACTGACTCCTTGGAAAAGACCCTGATGCTGGGAAACATTGAAGGCAGGAGAAGGGGACGACAGAGGATGTGATGGTTGGATGGCATCACCGACTTGATGGACATGAGTTTGAGCAAGCTCAGGGAGTTGGTGATGGACAGGAAGCTTGGCATGATGGAGTCCATGGGATCACAAAGAGTTGGTCACGACTGAGCAACTGAACTGAACTGATAAATACTCCAGAAACACCAGGAAGAAAGCAACTGGTAATTATCATCCATACAGGGGTGCTCAGTTGTATCTGACTCTTTGTGACTGCATGAGTTGTAGCCCACCAGGCTCCTCTGTCCATGGGATTCTCCAGGCAAGAATACTGGAGTGGGTTGCCATTTCCTTCTCCTGATGATCTTCCCAACCTGGGGATTGAACTGGCATCTCCTGAGTTTAGTGCTTTGGTAGGCGGTTTCTTTACCACTGAGGCACCTGCAAAGCCCATTTATCATCCAGTTCAACATAAAGTCACAAGGGAGGATTCTAGAAAAGACACATAAGGTTTTTTCAGTTTTGAGTCTTTATATTTCCTCTTTTTAAAACTATTTCTATAGCAAGGGAAGAAAGGTATAGCAAAATGTAGTTTAAATGCAAAAGCAGAGGAAAATAAAAGCAATCTTATAAAAATATTTTGCTTTAGTTTCACCTGAAGTAAAGCTATGGCATAAATATACATCAGTATTAACACCATAGCAGAATGAAAAGAGGCTAAGAATACAGAGTGATAAAAACCCACTTAATTTTATAGGCCCTAACCTTTGCCAATTAAATCAGATTCATTCATTTTAGGACACTTCTTAATGCTAAGTAATAATTTAAAGAATGTAAAAGCCAAAGAAGTTTAACATTTAGTCATGCATTTAATTTTCCGTTCATGGGAAATTTATTTCTATTATTTGCAAGGTAGGTAAGAGGTTTAAAAAAATGGAAACAGGTAAGAAGAAAAATAGAAATGTAAAAAAAAGAGAGAGATATTCTTATAGCAAAGGCTGACACACCCAAAGTTCTAAGAATTTGTGAGAAGCATTGAAAAGTAATAAAAAGATTAATTCTGGAGCCATGCTGAGGTTGTTGTGGTTCTGGATAGCCAAGGGATTGTCAGTGGATAAGCAGTGCTGCTCATCCTTAGCTTCTTTTTCTCTTTTTCAGTCTTTCTCTAGAATTTTGCCTTGTGTTTTATTAAGACTACCATTGAGATTCATTAAATACTTGGTATATTACTGGATATTGAGTGTAAAATTGCCCGCTGACTGCATGTTCCCTGTAGTTTGCCTTCACTGCCAAGATTATAAAAGCTCTAAAGTACATTTAACTTCATTTTTGTCATTATTAACAGTGACCTTTTAGACATTTTGCTCTATTGATGTCCAAGCTTTCAGTTGAGGCCCTTTCTGGAGGCAGTATTTGTGCTCAGTGAACAATTAGCAAAGTGACTGGTGTAGGTGAAAACGACAGTTATTGCACATAGGAAGATCCACGTTTCTTTTTTCCCCAAATCTCCCATGTTATAGTTGTCAAAGACTTAATAGGAGTAAGGAAGGCTAAACATGTGTCTGTAGCCAAATACTCTTATACACACACACACACACACACACACACACATATACACATTAACACACACTAGGCATTACGTCCCATCCTTGGACTCCCCAGTGCTTGTTTATCACTTGTGTGTACTAGTATTGATTACTATAGTATCGGTTTGGTTATTTTGTGATTTTTTTTAAAGAAATAAAATTTAATTTCCATGTTAATAAAAGTACTCATTAGTACCCTCTGAAATGATTTTATTTACTTAATTAATTGCTTGCAATCTGCAGTTTGAAAAACATTGCTTCAAGATTTATTCATTAGTCTTAAAAGCTGGAAATTTAGCATCTGCCTGCAACATTTTTAGAAGTTAAGATTTTAGAGAATGTTCTCACGAGGTGCAAAAATCCTATCTGTTCAATGTTGTATTTGACACTTGTGTATCCTCTGTAGTAAACGTCTGCTCATGACTTTTGTCCATTTTGTAATTGTATTTTTTCTTTCACTGTTGAACACTGAAAGGTGTTTATATATTCTAGATGCTAGTCTTTTGTGAGGTATATGATTTAGAAATATTATGTTCCAGTGTGTAGCTTTTTTTTTTCATGCTTTTATCAGGGTATTATCAAAAACAAAATTTTTTAATTTTGATAAAGTCTAATTTATGAAATATCCCTTTTATGACTCATGCTTTTGCTGTGGAGTCTGAGAATACTTTACTTGGCCCTAGATCACAAAGATTTCTATTTTTTTCTGAATATTTTTTACTTCTACATTTTACATTTAAGTCTTAATGAATTTTGAATTAATTTTTGTAAAAGATGTGAGGTGTATTTCGAGATTTATTTTTTAGGCTATAATTGTCCAATAGCTCCAGAACCATTTGTTGAAATCTGTCCTTCCTCCACTAAAATGCTTTTTCACTTTTGTGAAAAATCAGCTGGAAATATTTGTAAAGGTCTATTTCTTGGGTCTCCAGAACCATTGACCTGTGTGTATTCATAGGCCCTTATCAAACTGTATTGATAACTATAGCTATAGATGTTTAATATTGGCTAGAATGATGTCTCCCTTTTTCTCCCCAAGACTATTTTATCTATTCTCAGTCCTATTCATTTCCCCATAAATTTCAAAATAAAATTGTCTGTATCTACCAAAACTTTGCTGTAATTTTGATAGGAATTGAATTAAACCTATAGGCAAATTTGGGGAGGGAATTAGCATCTTCATTATTGCATCTTTGAAATATGACCATGATGTGTTTCTCCATTAAATTAGGTCTTTGATTTCTTGTGTCTCTGGTTTGTAATTGTCAACATACAGATTTTGTATGTGTTTTGTTAAGTTTGTATCTGAATATTTTCTTTTCTTTTAAATGATTGAAATGGTACTGACTTTTAAATTTTGGTTTACATATGCTTATTTTTAGTATTTGTGCATGCTCAGTTGCTAAGTTGTGTCCAGATCTTTGCGATTCCATGGCCTGTAGCCACCAGGCTCCTCTGTCCACAGAATTGCCCAGGCAATTCCTTCTCCAGTGGATCTTCTTGACCCAGGGATCGTCTCCTACATTCCCTGCATTGGCAGGTGGGTTCTTTACCATATTGTTAGTATATAGAAATCCAATTGATTTTCACATATTGAGCCTACATTCTGCAATCTTTCTGAGCTAAGATGTTATTTTTATGAGGATAGAAATACATTTTTTGGGTAGATTCTTTGAGATTTTCTATGTAGATAATGTTAATGGAAAACAGTAACAATGTTTTTTCCTAACTCTTTAATCTATATGTCTTTCATTAACATTCCTTCTTTTATTGAACTGGTTTGAACTTCCAGCAGCATGTTAAATAATATTGGTAAGAGTGTACATTCTTACCTTGTTCCATCATAGAGCAAAAAGATCTAATCTTTGAATAGTACCATATTAATTGTAGGTATTTCAAATGCATAATAAAATAGCTTAATTGTCAATAATTATTTGCTGAATTACTGAGACTGTGATTTTGGAGACAGAAAGCTAGATAATACAATGTTTTATTATTTTACTTTTTCATCACATAAATGCTTTCTATTTTTTTACACTTGAATCTTGCTGGTATAACTCTTCACAGAGGTCTTTCTTAATGATCTTTAATTTTTTTCTATTTTATGTTTTGAAGCAATGGCTTATCTAGCAGCAACAAAACAACTGTAATAAATGACAAAGGAGCACTTATTGGAATACAGAATTCTTATTTGATAATATAGATGAGGGTTTACACTTGGGGATTTTTCTGTTGTGAAATATGATCTGGATACCAGTGATTTTTTTTTTGGTTTATTATTGTATATTTGTATGAGCTATTTTAAAGTTAAGCATCTATAGTGTCACCAATACAACTTTCTATATTTTCTTATTCTTGTGTTTTTTTTTTTTTCCCCCATAGAATGGGAGCAGGATTTTACTGAAAGAAAATGAATTTCAACTCTCTAAGACTGGAATCAAGTTAAAACCTTGAAGAATAAACCTGTATAACTGATCAAAGACTAACCTTGTCCTTTCAAGTATTTGATTTCAGTTTCTTTAAATGAGTAATTTTAAAATAAGCTCTTTTGTATGCTTTGTTTTTCCCACTCCTCATTATACACTATCTCAGTAAACATACCTCTCTTTGTTTCTTTGTCACTATTTTCATTTCAGAAAATAGCAATCCCTTTATTTAACCTATAGTCATTGTGTTGATAAGCCTAAGTAAATTATGGTTAATATAGCAAACCTGTATTATTGTAGGCATTAATACAACTTAAAAATTTATTAATGTTAGGAATGAACACAGTTCCTCTCATCATCACATTATCAATACTTACACTGCATTTAGATTTGTTATTTTCCATTTATATTTTCACCCAGGTAATCAAATGAAGGCATTTTTAATAATCTATTTTACGGAGCAGGCTGATTGATTATAGCAAATGTAATTTCCCATCCTATTTGAAGATCCATTTTCATATTAAACAAAGCATTTGAACATTGAGTTACTGCAAGATAGTCATAGCATGAAGACTGTGTTTTTCTATAGGACAAAAAGGATGCAAGCTTTTTTCTGTTGTTCTGTAGAGGTCACATATGAGTCTTTATATTACCAACCTTTCCCAACAATGCCACAGTGCCATTACAAACTACTTTCTATCTAGTTTTGCTTTTTAATGGGCAAAGAAAATTGGATACTTGTGTTAGTTTGCAAGGACTGTTGTAATGAAGGACCACAAACTGGGTGGTTTAAACAACAGAAACTTATTGTATCATAGTTCTGCAGGTGAGGGGTCTCAGATCAAGGAGCTACAAGCTGAATTTCCTTCAAGGGCTGTGATGGAAAATTCTATTCCAGTCCTCTCTCTTTGGTTTGGAGATGTCCATTTTCTCTCTGGTGTTCACTTTATCTTCCATCTGTGCTTGTCTGTATCCCATTTTTCCTTCTCACAAGAACACCAATCATAGTAGACTGGGTCCCACTTTAATGATTTTATCTTAACTTGGTTACCTCTGTAAAAACCCTATCTCCAAACAAGGTCATATTCTGAGATGCTAGGGGTTTGGACAGATCTGTAAGTTGGAGGCTAAGGGAACAAATACAACCCTTAGCTTTTGCTCTATTTTGTCTTGTCTCCTTGTAAGTAGGTAGTAGTCCTAGTGTGATAAATTTGTCCAAAGGATCAGCAATTCAATGCAATTAATTTACTGAGCATTTACTCAAGAATAGAGTAAATTTCTAGTTTCTAGAATCAAATGACTGTATAACAAGAAAAAAATATTTGCACATCTCAAATGTAGTTACAGAGACAAACAAAACTTGTTAAAATATAAAATAATAAGTACCACAGAGTGGGAGGTCATTCACTTCTCTAGGGAATCTTCCCAACCCAGGAATTGAACCCAGGTCTCCTGCATTGCAAACACATTCTTTACCACTGAGCCACTAGGGAAGTCCAACATACAGGTACTCTGGTCAAAGAGAGGAGAAAATGTATGCCAGTTTTTGGAGATGCTCACAGGGTCAGGAGGAGCCTCACAAAGGAGCTAACAGACAGAATGAAGTGGGAGTAGTAAGAAAATGTTTGCAGGAGATATTAATATGGTGGTCCTCTGTGACTCCAACAAGCTTGAAGTTTTGAACATTTAAGACACTTGGTAACCTCTTTTCTAGGGTCTAGAAGAATGTTGCTTGATAGGAAACATTTGTTGAGTTCTTTATGAGTGAGAAGGGTTGCGTTAGATGCTGTGGAGCTGCAAAGATGCACATAATGCTGTTCCTGCTCTGCGCAAGCTGTTCTGCATCCACTCCAAGCATTCTCTGATATTCACACCTCTATAGACTTCCCTGGTAAAGCTCCTTGGTAAAACCACCTGCCAATGCAGGAGACGCAGGTTCAATCCCTAGGCTGGAAACATCCCTTGGAGAAGGAAATGGCAACCCACTCCAGTATTCTTGCCTGGAGAATTCCCTGGACAAAGGGTTGCAGAGTCAGACCCAACTAAGCAACTAAATAGTAACAACAAAATGGACTGCTAAGTCTGCTTAGCAGTGCTAAGCAGTTTGCTATATATGTCTACTTCACTGCCTCTGGAATAGTATAAATGAGCTTTTATTTTTTGCTCTGAAGAAAACAAATTTCTAACTTTCCTCTCCTCTCCTGTATAGATATTAATCGGTCAAGCTTCAATGTTAAAAGGAAAATATTTGTTTACTGGATCAGTGAACACTGATACAAATTACTGATATTATTAGATTTTGATATCCATTGTCAAGTTTTCCAAAGGCATAATTTGCTCTCCTATGCTAAAATGCGGATCATAGGGTTTTAAAAATCACTAGAGTTTCTCTGACAAAATCTGTTAGATTGTAGAAAAGATCTTTTTAGAATACGAGAAGAGGTTAGTAGCTTGGCTGGATGATAAAATGGCCTTTTTTTGTCAAACAAAGTTGGTTTCACTTATGACTCAATGTGAAAAGACAAGTTCCTAAAGAAAGTTTTTAGATTTTCATACTGATCATAAATATTTTAACTTGATTTTACTTAGTGCCCAAGTGAATAACCATGAAAGAAATGATTTTCAAGCATTCATTGTCACAGATTTTAAACCCTCTGGAAGAGTCACCGAGTGTAGTGTTATTATGAATCATAAGGAATGTAGTGTTATTATGAATCATAAGGAATCTTAGCAAGATGCATTCCCATTGTCATCGAAGTAGTTAAAGCCAGTGAGGCAGGACTAAATTGTTGTGACATTTTCCCAGCCCCACTATTACCTGTCAAATTGGAAAAAAATCAAGGCATGAGGACAAGCTCACGTATTGATGTGCTCAGTCTTGTTATTAATTGAAGTAAATGGATAAGCTTGTCCATCAACAGTAACAAACACATATGCTCATGGTAAAAAAAAAAAAAAATCTCCTTAACCTTCTGTTTCTCACAGGTCCCTGGGATTTGAAAAGTGCTTCGTTCTCTATTCAAGAACCATGATGACTATTGTGTTTGTTCTACACTTTTTTTTAATTTGCTGACAAAGTGAAATATGGAATACTGTATTCGCTTATTTCATGTTTGGCTCACAACGGATTGAGTTATATAAAGTAGGACATGGACAAATTACAAAAACCAGAACAAGCAGGGTCCCTAATAGTCTTATATAACTGCAAACACTCTACATCTGCTTTAATCCATCATCTTCCTTGCTTCTCAAATATAATAGTGTGTTTTTCTCTCTGTGATTTTTAAGTACAAATAGAAAGTTTTCCATACTGTAAAACTGAAAAACTTTTGATGAGAAGCAACTCAAAAAAAAAAAAAAAAAAATGCAAAGGGTGAAATGTCTTGAGTTATTTCATTTATGTGAGTCTATTAACTCCAAAAGTACATTGCAAACACTGATAAAGCAAAGCTATTCTAAATCTTCTTTTGCCCGAACAAAGTATTTGTGACTGTATTTCCTCAGCATGAAAATAAAGAATTCATCCTCAATGCATTGAGATGAGCAAAAATTTTCTTCTAAGCTGGTATTGAAAAGGATAACAGCAAGCTGGGCAACAAATTTTTTAAAAATACAGCAAAATTACTTAATGATGTGCATATGACATTTTTAGCCTAAGCAAGAATGTGATGTTCACTAGAACTGGAATAAAGAACACACCAGGTGTCAATGGTGTCTTTTTCTTTGTTGTGATATTAATGAGTACAACAGTTTTTCTCCTGCCTTCTGACAGTATCTAGGATTTTTATTGAAGGGTAGGGATTAATTCTTAAGCATTTCAGTGTTTGCAAAATATTTGCTACCATACATTCTAAAACCACAGAAAGTGAAAATGCAATTACGATTTACTAATGCAATATGTCTTGTTTTATACAAGAAAATGAGACAGTTGAAAGAAAAGTAGTCACCCCCTAGAGAGGATGGGGAAATTTTTACATATAAAAATGAAAGCAGCGATGGTTTAGCAGTTTCTCCATATGGTTTTATGCATTATGTTACTGAAGAGTTCTTCCAAGTTTGACTAAACTCAAAGTCCTACTGATGCCTGAGCAGACATGAATACTGATGAAGAGAGCAGAGATGACAGATTAAATCCTGTCTTTCTTCATCCCATGTTCCCTTCTGTGTAATCTATATTGGCATTTTTCCTGTTCCTGAAGAGTCTCCCGAGCTTCTCAGGGCCCTGCCTGGAACTCCAGATTGTGGCCTTTGTAAATAACGTACATCGAGAAGGGCTGTTAAACTCTTGTTGAGTTATTTTTGTTTTGCACTTTGCACCTTCAGTGCATATGAGAACTACTCCCACACCATTTCCTGACAAACCAAATCTTGCTGTGAAGGCTGAAAACATTAGTCAGTGGCACCCTATTTTTAGGACTTGTAATGAAGAGAAAATGTAGTGTTATAACACCCATCCAAATGCTGGCGCCCCAGTAGATGTCGGCAGAGTTTTAAGAGCTAATGTAGACAATTTATACAAAAAAAAGAGAGGCCAAATTGTGACCAGTTCTGCAAATAAACAAGCAACAGATCACTAGGAGTTGTGACGTGATCTAGCCGTGGATTGGAACACCAAGCTTGGTGCTATTGACGATCACAGATGGCCCCAGAATAGCAACAGCAGCTACCCAGGAACTGGACTTGGAAGGATGCTAATTTTAGTATTAAAAGAGGAGAGTGGAAATAAATCCAAAACTCACTGCTACTGCTTTGGAAATCACATTTAAAAATGCCTTTTACTTTCCAAATAATAACAGCTAACTTCTATTGAGTGGTTGCCGTGTGCCAAGTGCTCTTCTACAGGTTTTACATATACTAACTCTTTTCATCTTTATGACAGTACTGTGAGGGTGCGACCATTATTATTTCTATTTTGCAACTGAATAAATTCCACCAGAGAGGGGGTGATAACAAGGTCAGGTCTCACAGCTTGTGAAAGTAGAAATGTAGACCCAGGTGGTCCACTCCACTGCTTGGCTTCCTTTTGACCTTCCTGTTGTCGTGGAGATAACTTTCAAAAGCTTCCTTTCACTTTCGTGGTGAAAGCTCCTTCCTATCACTTTCTGGCACACCTTCTAAGGAGAAAACAGACCGGTGTGGGCGAAAATGGAGAGAGTGAAGCGTGCCCCAGTTACTAATGTCAAAGGCTGGTGGGATTTCTACAAATCTAGGTGCATGTGCTTGCTCACACAAGTTACGCTACTGATGAGCCCCAAACATGGCCATTATCTTGTTGAATCCACCAATTAGTTTGGATGGAGTAGATTACATTTAGTGGCTGGTCATCACTTCTACATTTGTCTGGCTAAGGATTTAAGTGGGAATAACTTCTGATGATATTTTAACCGCCGCTTTCATGGAATCACATGGCTTCATCAGGAAAGTACAGGACCAGAGGTCATATCCTCAAGTGAATGTGTGCTGTGGAGCCCAGCACAGGGGTGTGTGACTAGTAGAAAAGAGGAAGAATCCAAGTGTACAGAGTTACAATCTAGATTCTTCATTTCCTGGATGTTGGGATATTTGTGGTGTGTGCGTGCATGCTAAGTCACTTCAGTCATGTCTGACTCTTTGCAGCCCTCTGGAGTGTAGCCCACCAGGCTCCTCTGTCCATGGGATTCTCCACGCAAGAATACTGGAGTGGATTGCCATACCCTCTTCCAAGGGATCTTCCCAGCCCAGGGATCGAAGCCAAGTCTCCTGCATCTCCTGCATTACAGGTGGATTCTTCACCTACTGAGCCACCTGGGAAGCTGGATATTTGTGGTACTTATAAGCTTTCTCCAATTCATAATTTGTTGTGATTCATTTTCTAGGTAAATACTTACCTTCATGTCAAAAATTTTCATCAAAATTTTAAATTCTTTTTCTTAAAGGACCTTCCCCAACAAATCATGTAAATCAAGACAAAAATTAAACTTATATATGCTTCTGCTCACAAAAGACTCATGTATAAATCCAGAAAAGTAAATGATTGACTTATAGTTCTCAACATAAATGCTGAATGAAGACTTACATTGACCTGTTTAGCATATTTTTTTTCCTTCTAGGCAAGATATATTCTTCAAGTTCACAGAGAACAAAGGATAAACACATTGAAAGATATTCATTTTTCATTTGGTTTAAATGTTTAATGGCAGCAGTTTCTGCTGGCTGAATGCAATGCTTTCTCAAGTGCAGTTTAGGACCAAGAGCATCCACATCACCTGGGAAATGGTTGAAAATATGTTTTCTCTGGCCTCACTTCACACCCACCAACTCAGGAACTCTAAGTAATTGGGCCCAATAATCTATATTTTAACAACCTTTGCATATGATTTTGATGAACACTAAATTTTGAAAAACGTTAGTCAAATGTGTATGTTTTTGCAATAGTGAAAGCAAATGTCAGACAGGCAGGTCACTCTCCCAAGAAATGGTTTGGCTAAGTGTTATCCGTATTTGCTCATTTGATTCTTGATTTTCTATGGTTTCATTGAAGATCTCCTTTTCTTGTTATTGAACTCTATGTGCTAGATTGACTACTTGTTTCTCTTGCAATCTTTTAGGCTAGGAGCAATGTCACTCTCAGAAAGCAACTTGCTTTCTTCATTTGCAGGTTTTTGAGAGGTACCTCTTTGTTATCTCCAGATAGAGCAGATCTCTGGAATCTGTAAGAAATATGCTCAGAGACATTTGTAAGTCCTCAAATAACAGGCTAACACAAAACACTTGTGAAATTGGTACACAAAGTACTACCATGACTAAAACTTTTCAACTGAAGTATTCTATAGTGACCTGGCATTTGTGTAACAGGAACATAAGCCTGACTTAATCCGTCAACTTCCTACTTTGTTACAAACCTGAAGACTTGGTCTACCTTTTTCAATTCTCCTTAGACACATATGACTGTGAAAGTACTTTCTTCCCATAAAGGCAGATCCCATCTGTGTCCAAAGCTTTTTCTTACCTAGCTGTAGGTCTAAGTCTAAACAGCTGTTCTAGCTGTTTAGACTTCACATTCTGAAAATAAAAATGCATCTTAAAAACATTAAAATGAAAGTTGGCTCAGTGGTCATACTGGTGTCTATTGCTTTATGTAAATTTTGAACGGTTACCTAACATCTCATGCAATACATTTTCTGCCAAAGGTCATACTTTTTAGTATAGCTTTATGCCATAATTTAACCATTTCTTTAATTTTCAAAAAAATATTCCTGTTACTTCCTAATCAGTTTTCACACTGACTGAAATACAACCTTTTCCCAATACCAGGAGCCCACTGAGGTTAAGGTAATTGAATGACCATTTATAATGTCACTCAAAACTAAGAAGAGAGAGGACACTTTACGAGCATCATAATGTACAGGAGACACACAGCAGCCAAATTTGCTTCTTCATGATTTAGTCATGGTAGATTGTATATTTCTAAGAAGATATGCCTTCTGGGTAACTTTACATATTTCTGCTGCCCAGTTTGGTGGCATATGATTTTTCATAGCAGGCTTCTATAGTCCTTTTTATTCCTGTGCCATTGGTTGTAATGTTTCCTTTTCTCTCCACGTGGGATCTAACCCTTCAGCCCATTCTCTGTGCATCAGCTTAATAAACAGGAGTGACTGAGGACTGACAACCTACCCTGAAGAATAAGTCCCAGCAACTGTCTGGAAGATGGCAGGGGAGAATCTGTTATTTTGGAGGTGGGTTGGGAAAGGGTTACTTTCTTCACCTTCAAGTGGTGGCAACAGAATTGCCTGAGAGCCTGTGCCAGTAGAAGGGGAAAGGGGGCAGGCTGAGGAAACGAGAGCACAACCACAGGGCTCGGTCACTGTGGACTTCTGTCAAACTGGACTGTAGCACTTGAGTGTGAAGTAAAGACCATGCCCCCCATCTTCCCGAAGAAGGGGCGTGCTCACTCACTCCTGCATGAATATAGATTTTCCAATCCATACCTAGCCCTCATTACACATTCCATAAGGAGCTCGATGAGAGTGCTGAAAGAAAGAGCGGCGAACAATATGTTTCATAGAGAATGTGATATATATAGTAAATCTTTGAAATTTAGAAGTTTTGAAATTATAATTTTGCCTTTCTTGACTTCCAAGGACTTGAATGCTTTCCTCTCATGATCAATTCTTCTCTTCATCCAGGACCAGAACTAAGGATGTTATGCTCTGGCCACATCATGGGTTAAATATGGCCTTTTGTAAGCAAACTTGAAAACTAAACCACCAGTGATCATATTATTTCCTCATAAAATATATTCCACATTTCAAACAATTAACTGAGATACTAAATTTTGAACTGATCAGATCAGATCAGATCAGTCGCTCAGTCGTGTACGATTCTTTGTGACCCCATGAATTGCAGCACGCCAGGCCTTCCTGTCCATCACAAATTCCCGAAGTTCACTGAGACTCACATCCATCGAGTCAGTGATGCCATCCAGACATCTCATCCTCTGTCTTCCCCTTCTCCTCCTGCCCCCAATCCCTCCCAGCATCAGAGTCTTTTCCAATGAGTCAACTCTTCGCATGAGGTGGCCAAAGTACTGGAGTTTCAGCTTTAGCATCATTCCTTCCAAAGAAATCCCAGGGCTGATCTCCTTCAGAATGGACTGGTTGGATCTCCTTGCAGTCCAAGGGACTCTCAAGAGTCTTCTCCAACACCACAGTTCAAAAGCATCAATTCTTCGGCGCTCAGCCTTCTTCACAGTCCAACTCTCACAGCCATACATGACCACTGGAAAAACCATAGCCTTGACTAGACGAACCTTTGTTGGCAAAGTCATGTCTCTGCTTTTGAATATGCTATCTAGGTTGGTCATAACTTTCCTTCCAAGGAGTAAGCGTCTTTTAATTTCATGGCTGCAGTCACCATCTGCAGTGATTTTGGAGCCCAGAAAAATAAAGTTTGACACTGTTTCCACTGTTTCCCCATCTATTTCCCATGAAGTGATGGGACCGGATGCCATGGTCTTTGTTTTCTGAATGTTGAGTTTTAAGCCAACTTTTTCACTCTCCACTTTCACTTTCTTCAAGAGGCTTTTGAGTTCCTCTTCACTTTCTGCCATAAGTGGTGTCATCCGCATATCTGAGGTTATTGATATTTCTCCCCGCAGTCTTGATTCCAGCTTGTGTTTCT
The DNA here is from genome assembly GCF_003369695.1 of Bos indicus x Bos taurus. Classification (NCBI taxonomy): domain Eukaryota; kingdom Metazoa; phylum Chordata; class Mammalia; order Artiodactyla; family Bovidae; genus Bos; species Bos indicus x Bos taurus. Next base: position 25,905,428 of record NC_040089.1, on the reverse strand, counting down.
TCCAGTCCAGTGTTTCTCATGATGTACTCTGCATAGAAGTTGAATAAACAGGGTGACAATATACAGCCTTGACGAACTCCTTTTCCTATTTGGAACCGATCTGTTGTTCCATGTCCAGTTCGAACTGTTGCTTCCTGACCTGCATACAGGTTTCTCAAGAGGCAGAACAGGTGGTCTGGTATTCCCATCTCTTTCAGAATTTTCCACAGTTTATTGTGATCCACACAGTCAAAGGCTTTGGCATAGTCAATAAAGCAGAAATAGATGTTTTTCTGGAACTCTCTTGCTTTTCCCATGATCCACCGGATGTTGCCAATTTGATCTCTGGTTCCTCTGCCTTTTCTAAAACCAGCTTGAACATCAGGAAGTTCACAGTTCACATATTGCTGAAGCCTGGCTTGGATAATTTTGAGCATGACTTTACTAGCATGTGAGATGAGTGCAATTGTGCGGTAGTTTGAGCATTCTTTGGCATTACCTTTCTTTGGGATTGGATTGAAAACTGACCTTTTCCAGTCCTGTGGCCACTGCTGAGTTTTCCAAATTTGCTGGCATATAGAGTGCAGCACTTTCACAGCATCATCTTTCAGGATTTGGAATAGCTCAACTGGAATTCTATCACCTCCACTAGCTTTGTTCATAGTGACGCTTTCTAAGGCCCACTTGACTTCACATTCCAAGATGTCTGGCTCTAGGTCAGTGATCACACCATCGTGATTATCTGGGTCATGAAGATCTTTTTTGTACAGTTCTTCTGTGTATTCTTGCTATCTCTTCTTAATATCTTCTGCTTCTGTTAGGTCCATACCATTTCTGTCCTTTATCGAGCCCATCTTTGCATGAAATGTTCCTTTGGTATCTCTGATTTTCTTGAAGAGATCCCTAGTCTTTCCCATGCTGTTGTTTTCCTCTATTTCTTTGCATTGATCGCTGAAGAAGGCTCTCTTATCTCTTCTTGCTATTCTTTGGAACTCTGCATTCAGATTTTATATCTTTCCTTTTCTCCTTTGCTTAATCATTATATATATTAGAAATGTTTTTGTGAAGTGATAACATGTATATGTATTCAAAATTCATGTTCATGAAATAACTTTGGTCAAAAAAAGTCCATGGTTTATCAAGTTAGTCATCGTAAGGGAAAAAGATAAATAAAATACAGAGATAATTGTTAAGTTTAAAATTTTTCAGTATATCTGCTACTTGCTCTATAAAGCATCCTAAGAATAGCTCTCTCTTAAGAATATCGATACATTTAAAGTTTGAGTTCTTTTTTTTTTTAACTCTCCTTAACTTAGGGGAGTTTTGTTAAGGAAGAGAATGGCTAAAAAGTGAGTTGGAGAGAATATGAGAAGGTTGTACTAAGTTCCCTGGAACCTGTAAAATTAGATTAGTAATAGAATTACATTGAGATGTTTTAGAGAGAGTACTGAGCTAGCATTGTGCTATTACTGTAAGCCAGGCCCCCATTAGTCTAGAAAATTCTTAAGTCACTTACTCAGTGGTCCTCAGAATGTTGATTTCATGAACTAATAAATGTTTTTTAAAAGGAATAATGTGACAAGCAGGTAATTATCTTATGTGTTGCTTAATGGCACAGTGGTAAAGAATCCACCTGTCAATGCAGGAGATACAGAAGATGCAACTTAGTAGGAAATGGCAAAACCCACTCCAGTATTCTTGCCTGGAGAATCCCATGGACAAAGGAGCCTGGTGGGCTACAGTCCATAGGGTCACAGAGTCAGACACAACTGAAGCTTCTTAGCATGCATGCATGCAATTATGATGAAGAGTGGTGAGAGGCTTACCAGAATAAAGCGTATGAGTCAATTACAATGTGATCATCTCATATCTCTAGGAATTATGTGAATATATATAAATATACATATATACATATATACATATATATATATATATATATATTTAAAACAAGAGAAAAAAAGAAAATCTCCAAGGATCAAAAGTAGTGAAGATGCTGTACAATGCTAAGTTGTGATCTTACCAGTTTCTTGACTATTTAGTATTTTACTCTTCCAATCCCTTAGTCCAACTTTACAGATTTCCAGTGTTTACCTGGGGAGGCAGCTAGCCAGCCCCCAAGCACAAAATAACATTCCTAATTCTCACACATTCCTGAAAGCAGTTATAAGAGTCTACCATTCCCACCACTCAGTGTAAGCAAGACCCTCACTTGAAGAGTTAGTATACCTCTAAACAATTCATAAGGTTTATGACAAGACCTGACCCTTGGAAACAGTTGTCTATTCTCTGTGCTGTTTTGTTTTTTGTTTTAAATGTTATTCTAGGAAAACACACTCTAGGAAACAGTGTGTGAAAGACAAATCCTTGATTTGAAGCATTTTAATGGATAGTATGACCAGGTAGCCACATATCTCATGTCTGGTAGTTACAAATGAATTCTATTAGAGTTACAATAGCAAGAGCATTTTCAACTAGGTACTCAAATTCTATTCCATCCAGCTCCTTCATGTTAAGTGGCTAAATGTATGAAATTATTAAGAAAATATAAATATCTATTAAAACCATAGCCTGCCGTTTATTATCTAGGTCATACCATGGATTCTATTCAACAATGTCATCAACATGGCCAATAAAATTAGAAGAAATATACTATAATAGTTTTAAGATCACCAAAACGTTTCCTATAGAGCTTAACTGCACACATTTTGAAAACCACATTTACATCTGTGAGCAGAAAAATTGAATGACACTGGTGTCTTCGGTGTCCTTTCTTCTTAATCATGAAAAGTCCTGTAGAAGTGTTTGTTATCTGCCTCATTCATTGAAACTATCAGTGTCATGTGTAAAATCTAGGATTGTAGGGTGGTGCAGGGGCCAAGATTTGTCTCTGGGTACCTGGTAGCTCAGCTGGTAAAGAATCTGCCTGCAATGCTGGAGACCCTGGTTTGATTCCTCAGTCAGGAAGATCTGCTGGAGAAGGGATAGGCTACCCACTACAGAATTCTTGGGCTTCCCTGGTGGCTCAGCTGGTTAGGAATCCTCCTGCAATGCAGGAGACCTGGGTTGGGAAGATCTGCTGGAGAAGGAAAAGGCTACCAACTCCAGTGTTCTGACCTGAAGGATTCCATTGACTGTATAGTCCATGGGCTCATGAAGAATCCGATGTGACTTTCACTTTCACCAGCAGAAGTGTACCCCCGCCAAAGTACAGATCTGAAATCAAACCAAAGGAAGGAGATTTTATTGAAATCATCCAAGCTGTGTTTGGCTGGCTCTAGAAAAATTAGAACTAAGAAGAGATTAGATTGTGGCCCTAAGAGCTGAAGTTTCCAATCTTCCTGTGACTCAGGAGAGTTTGTAAGAGGTGAAACCAGAGGATTTAAGATCTACTAATGCTCAGCTTCCTGAAAACTTTGCTTCCCTTAGTCTTAATTGAGAACAGCAATAGAATCCCTGTGAATATTCACCACCAAGGAACCAATGTATAAAGGTAAAAGTTGGGATCTTTTAAGAGTAGAGAGAAAGAAGTAAATAATTCAAAAGATGAAACAAGCATTAAAAGAGAATACTCACGACTAAGAAATATAAACCAAATATACATCATTTTCATATGTTGGTAACAATTTACTTGAAGGATGAATTTCTCAGTTGCCAAGAAAACCACAAAAATGCTTAAAAATATTTTAATAGATCTGGCATGCATATAAACATACTTACGGGCTTCCCAGGTGGCAGTAGTGCTAAAGAACCCACCTGCCAGTGTAGGAGACACAAGAGATGTGGGTTTGATCCCCGGGTCTAGAAGATCCCCTGGAGAAGGGCATGGCAATCCACTCCAGTATTCTTTCCTGGACAGAGGAGCCAGGCGGGTTACAGTCTACAGGGACATGAAGAGTTGGGCATGACTAAAGTGACTTAGCATGTGTACATGTTTCTTTTATGCTTTCCATAAGACTTTACCCCTAAGATAAATACTAGTCTGAAATAGCACTTACTTGGCTCAGATTTTTATGGTCATTAGGTATTTATTGAGTTGCCTTCATTAATTTTGAAAACTGGAAGCCTGGTACTACTTTTAGGTAACTTGAAATGTGATTTGATAACAAAATGGAGTTTCTCAACTTAACTACTGTCTATTTTTTTTTAATTTAATGGCTTATTTTATTAATAACTTCCTGGTATAAGCAACTTCAATTGTTTTAAAAAAATCACAAGTTCCTAATTGGACAGTTAATCCTATTTTTTGCATGGCTAGTCAATTTAGTACAGTAGGAATCAGAGGAGCACTCACTGAGTGACTTAGTTGAGGTATTTGCCTTTTGTCTCCTTTATGCCCATCATGTCTAGCTGAAAGGTCCCAATATGTATGTTGTCAGGACAACCTTACAGTTCAGAATAATGGACAGTGATTTTAGGAGCACATGGAAAGTTGATTTTCCCAAAAGCATAATGATAGTCATATATAGTAACTTCATTAGAGATACATTTAGTGTTGGTCACTCAGTTATGTCTGACTCTTTACGACACCATGGACTGTAGCCCACAAGGCTCCTCTGTTCATGGGATTTCCCAGGCAAGAATACTGGAATAGGTAGCCATTCCCTTCTCCAGGACATCTTCCCAACCCAAGGATAGAACCCAGGACTCCTACACTGCAGGCAGATTCTTTAGCTTGAGCCATTCCCACTTCTTGTAGTGGTTTCTGAAAAAGCAAGTTCTTTTTATAAATTCTATAAATTATCATGTATACCTATGTGTGAGTTAGAGGTTTAGATGGCATCATAAGAAAGTAGTTTTTGCTGGTAAGATTGCAAAAAGTAGGGCGGTAAAGGAAGACTGGAAAGCACAAGAGCTTTCACTGCTGGCTTTCAGACCTCAGTATCAGTCAGCCTCTCAGAAGCAAAACTCTCCAAATGGAGATCTTCTAGAAGCTTCTTGCACTGGAGCAGTGACAAAGCGAAGCAATCAGTTGTGCTCTTAAGGAGTACATACTTGGACATTAAGGACTTAGAACGGGATGGATCATTTGAACTTTCATTCACCTCCCTTATGAAGTCATCTGTTGCATTAAAATTTCAAAAGTGGCTCTCAAGCTCCAGAAAGAATGACGCATGTCAGATTGCCAGCCTCCTGTCTTCCTCTCCGAAGAGGCAGCTTTTAACCCGAGTTGAGCTTGAGGCTGCAGGTCTATATGGTGGTGGCTTCACTTGAGCATCCAGTGATTTAATATTACCCTTGAAATAACACGGAACACAGGGAATTACTAGAAATTTGTTCGTTCTCTTGAGTTAATTGAGAGTGATCTTAATAGCTAGAAATGTGCCCAGAGCTGGTAGAATGCCTTAACCTCCTGCCATTTGGCTGAGGTGTGACTGAGGTGGGTGGCCAAATGCCACTTTAGAAAAAGGAAGCCCACCAAGCTCATGGGGCTGGGATTGACCAAGGACAGATAAGGCCATGTGTATCATTTTTGTTCCTCACGGAGAACCTTCTCATGTCTGTCTTACAAGAAGAAAATCAAAGTTCTCAGGTGGTGTAAATGTGCCCTGATGTGCATCTTTTAGCGTCTGTTCAGTTTTCTGCTTTTGAGTCAATGTGGAGATCAGTAACATGCAAAGTGCAGACCCTGGAAATTCCACTGTGGCCCAGGAACTGCTTATTCTCAGTCCAGGAGGAGGGGAGGACCCTGTGCCAGAGCATCTGACTAAGCCACAGAGTACTCCACTTAATTCTGTGGTCATTTCCTTTGTGGATGAAGAAAGCAGTGTGTTGACCTACCCTTTGGCAAAAGGTTCATTACAATGTTGAATGAGCTGATTAGACAATTATAAATTCATCAAACATCACTGTGAAAAGCACACCATGTAGTATCTTTCAAAATACATCTCACTCTACGGACAACAAAGTAGCTAACACTTATTGAATGCGCACTAAACACCAGGGACTGCTGTATTTATAATTTAACAGGAGAGGAAACTGAGCTACACAGATGCATTCAGCCTTCCCACATGTACAGCCGGTAAGGGTACAAACACAGGCAATTCGCCATCACATCGTGCTGGATATTCCCATAACAGATTGCATATGATAAATCATATTTTATATTTGAGTTGGAAAGGCCAAAATCTGAGAGCTATCTGACCCTCTCCTCTTTTTCCTTATAAAGTCCATTTGTTCTAGCTCTCTGTTCTCATTATAATTATCCAAGAACAGATTTTATTACTCCTCTTCTGACTCCTAGATGGTGTTCTCACCACCTCACAGTGCCTGGTGCTTGTGATACATAAAAAAATATTGACTGTGGCACTTTTATCTCTTTATAGGCAAAGCATATCTCATCTAATATGCTGGGGTCTAAACTGTATCTTATGTACATCAGGCACTCAACGTATATTTGGTGAATTTACAGGTAAATCTTTTTTATTAAAAAGTTCTTAAGTTGCAAGCTAGAGATAAAAAATAGCTGATCTTACTGTTATGGGTTAAAGTACAGTTGCTTTCACTCCACAACAAAGAACACTAACTCAGTAAATATAAAAAGACAACTCCCAGAAAGGAAACACTGCAAACTAAACTTGTTTCCCAGGTTCAAAATCAGCACCTAACACAAAGCTGGACCATAAAGAAGGCTAAGCACTGAAGAATTGATGCTTTTGAACTGTGGTGCTGGAGAAGACTCTTGAGAGTCTCTTGGACTGCAAGGAGATCCAACCAGTCAATCCTAAAGGAAATCAACCTTGAATATTCATTGGAAGGACTGATGCTGAAGCTGAAGCTCCAATACTTTGGCCACCTGATGCAAAGAGTTGATGCATTGAAAAAGACCCTGATGCTGGGAAAGATTGAGGGCAAACGTAGAAGGGAATGACAGATAGTGAGATGGCTGGATGGCATCACCAACTCAATGGACATGAATTTGAACAAACTCCAAGAGATAGTGCAGGACAGGGAAGCCTGGTGTGCTGCAGTCCATGGGGTTGCAGAGTAAAGAGTTGGACACAACTGAGTGACTGAACAACAACAACAACCCCCTTTCTTGTTACTCCATCAGTGACTATCCAGAGGAAAGTTTCTCTGTCCACCACAACTCAGCTTCAATTCACAGAACTTTGAGGAAGATGCTTCAAGCTGTCAAAAAAAAAAAAAGTACAGATTTTTGATATCTGCCCAGTAAACAACTGGGATTAAAAAAAACAAACTGTAGAGATGGCTATGCAGAGTAGATACACGGCAGTGACAGACAAATTCCACAGGTTATCATATAAATACTACCTCAGTTTTTTAGACTGATCCCCCTTACTGGGTTTCTCCTAACACAAATCTTCTGAATAAGATGCTGGGCAAAATCTCATTGCCCTAACCTGATATTTGTATGCCTTTTAGGGGTGGCAGCAAATATTCCAAAATGCTATGTCCATACACAGAGCTTCAAGAAGCTTCTAGTAAGCTTCCTAGAATATGCTTAAGGCAGTTACTCTTTAGATCAAAGTACAAATTAAAAGTTAAATGGACATTCACAGCAAATAAACTGGATCAGTCCCTGGGGAAACAATATTATTTTTGCTTAATGAGTAGAATAGTTGAAGAGGAAAGGAAGGAGGGAGGGAGGAGGAAGAGGGACAGAAAAAGACATGAGAAAGAGGATGAAAAAAGAAAAAGACAGACCTAGAACCATTCAAACTAATACTTTGGTTTTGATGTGAGAGTTTTTTAAAAAATCATTTTCTCATATCATAGATAGCTAAAGAAATTCCACCTAAACCACATCTGTCAAGAGAAGATCTGCATGTGCTAAGTAGTTTCTGGTGAGATGGATCTAATGGTGAATAAGAAGACAGTGAGAAGGATCTGACCCTTGAAAGGTCTTTGACAGCCGTGGCTGATTGCTGATAGTGTTAGAATAGACTTATTATCAGCTTCTATGCACCTTATCAGAACGAACATGCCTCTTTGAAAATTAAAGTATATGAAAAAGGACATCTTGTATTTCGTTTTTGATAGTTTTCCCTAAAACACACATTTAAAAGATATAGGATGAAACTCCTTATCATTTAAAGTACTTTTTCAACTTGATTGATTAAGTTCTCTTTTCTCCTTTATGCAAGGGGGAATGAAAACCCAGGAACTAGCCGGGGGTGGAGGAAAAGCACGTTGTTGGTATTATTCAATACTAGAGAAGGGAAATCAGACTGGAGTATTTTAGATTTGAAGCAAGGAGTTTCATAAACCAAAAGGAAAACACAAACAGCAGGGATTTTTAAAGCTTTCTTTGTTTGTTCCTTTGTTAATATCTTGCTCTGCTAGGTTTACAAATCCTAAATAAATAGAAATTAGTGCTCCTTCCTTTGCAGTCCATTTGCTTTAGATGTTTGCCTTGAGGGACATTTGTGTATTCTGCTAATGGCTGCAGCAGAGTGCTGTCTCATTTTCATTCTGGCAAAAAAAGGCCGTCACCATGGTTACAGTTTCATTTGCTAGAGAGAAACTGATGGCTGTTAGTGATCCCATCATAAGCAACTTCTGTCAGATTTCTTATCAAGTAGACATATTTTGACAAAGTGAAAGATAACACCGTAATAAGAGAACTGAGTTGCTACTCTATGTAATGAACCATTTAGCATTAAATGAAATGTGAAACCACATTTTAAAAACTGAAGGTGGTGAGAAAAAGTAATATTTATAATTTATACACACATATACACAAAAGGAATATTCCATCGTGGAGTAATGATAGCCTTTTTCTTTTTGTTGTCACAGTAACTCCAGTGGGATAACATTGATTTATATTGGGGGTCTCAACACTCTATCCCGCAGTCACTCAGAGCTTGCAAGGGAAGATATTAAGATTTCCTTTGCCCATTTACCTCAGTGGAACTCAAGGCTATGCCTGGAGACAAATGCTAAAGTAGTAGATCAAAACATTCTGATAAAAGATCTAGCAAAACAGTTTTTCCCATAACAGACTATAAATCTGTCTTGTACAGAAAAGGAATAATCTAATCCCAAAGTAGAATATTGAGATCTATGGATGCACATTCCTTGTCCACGTTAATGAGCCCTGTGATATTTCCAAAGGCTGGCCAAGATGACACTTGTTGATAGGACCTTGGAGAGAAAAAAAATCTAGCCTGAAGATGCCCTTCAGCAGCGGCACCCAGAATTAATCCACACAAGAAGAGTGAAGGTAATGAGTCCAGATTAGAGAAAAATGAATCTCAGGCCATCAGACAAAACTGCTGGCAGTGTCATCTATTGGATTGTGAACCAGGTACCTGATGGAGACTACCGATGTTATTTCATTTGAGGACAAATGAAGATAGAGACTAACTCAACAGGAAAGTCCCCTAAGGAAAAGCCCTAAATGTCTTTTCTTTTTCTGACTTTTACAGTGTGACTCTGTCTTGGCTTCAAACCCATGTAATGATCATGTAGATATTTTATTTTGAGAGGAAAAGAATGACGTCCTCTTTCCTTTTAGATAACGAAACAGGTTCCCTATGATTGACAGCTCTTCCTTCAGGAGCAGAGGTACAGGACTGCTCATTAAAATGCTATCTGAAAGAATTCTCATAGACTTTAGGGATAAGGAAGATAAGATGTAGATATAGTTCTATCGCTTTTCTGCTTGTTGTTTATGCAAGGTTTTTCACTAAAAATGAAAACATAAAGGGCAAAATGCAGTTTTGAAATATGTTTAGTTCCTTTTCCAGTTTTAAAGGATTGCATTGCTTTATTTCATCTTGTTTTACTCTATATTTTATCTTACCAATGAGGGCAGTAAGGTGTTACGGAGTGCAAACTTTGCCCAGAAGTAATCTGGATGGGATCTCTTTCTTCCTGAGCTTCTGATTTTCCAATTTCAAGTGTCTCTGCCTGCGATATCTACATAGGTGTGTATATCAAATGTGAAGGAAACCATGAAAACCAGCAGTTGCTAGAGTGACGAGGAGAATCATCAAATCAACAACCAGAAGAACAACCTATCTTGGCTAAAGCCATCTCCTGTCAACCAGTTCCTTTAGGAAGCAATGCGTTTTTGGACAATTTTGAAATTATCAGTCCTTATACCCTTTTCTAAAGTATGGTATTTCAAGAAGTTTAACAAGCCACACATTATTTGTATCTTTTAAAATCCATTTGCAAACATACATAACTAATACTGCAGAGTGACAGAGTGTTTTAATGAACATAAATAAAAGTCCTTATTTGCCTTGCTGAGGGGACCCTAAAACTGATGCTTGCATTGGAAGTCTGAAGGAATGTTTCTCTTAATCAGTCTAATTTAAAAGAGTTGCGTTATTATTTACTCAGTGGCCAATCAGGAACAAGAAATCCTGGTTTCTAAGTTTGTGTTATAGCAGGTGGTCTATTAACCAGAAAAATATACAATTTTATTTTAATCCAGTGAATATAGCGTCTTATATTTATAAAGCATGAACGAATGCAAATGACTTTGTGAATATCATCTTATCAACAGTTCATCTCTATTTAACCAAAAACATGTGAAAAAATCCAGGATATACAACTTCCAGTACAGTTCCTCTTCAATTACAAAATACAATTATCCTTGAAAAGTTGACCTTGCATCCCAACTTTTCCTTTTTTTACCTTTTTACTTCATATTGGAGTTCAGTTCAGTTCAGTTCAGTTGCTCAGTTGTGTCTGACTCTTTGTAACCCCATGGACTGCAGGACTCCACGCCTCCCTGTCCATCACCAGCTCCCGGAGATTGCTCAAACTCATGTCCATTGAGTTGGTGATTAAATCCAACCGTCTAATCCTGGGCTGTCTGCTTCTCCTCCCACCTTCAATCTTTCCCAGCATCAGGATCTTTTCCAATGAGTCAGTTTGTCACATCAGGTGGCCAAAGTACTGGAGTTTCAGCTTCAACATCAGTCCTTCCAATGAACACTCAGGACTAATCTCCTTTAGAATAGACTGGTTGGATCTCCTGGCAGTCCAAGGGACTCTCAAGAGTCTTCTCCACCACCGCAGTCCAAAAGCATCAATTCTTTGGCGCTCAGCTTTCTTTATAGTCCAACTTTCACATCCATACATGACTACTGGAAAACCATAGCCTTGACTAGACAAAATGATACTTTAAAAAAAGAGACATGAACCTACAATTTTTCCTAAAAATTTTTATTTCCACTTAAATTGATCAACCTAAGTCTTTTTGTCCACATGTAATATATAATAATATAGGGTTCATACAATTTTTGAGTAGTTTAGGCATTTTGCTAAGTTCATAATAATTTGCTGTAAATAGATGTCACAGGTTAATTTTTTAGTTAGATCATTTCATATTGTTGCTATTGTAGATTTCTCTGCAATGAACATCTTCTGGGATTTTATTTCAGCTTGATAATTTCTATTGGAAGAGCCCCCTAAAGTGATATTATTAGGAAAAAGTGAATGAGTTTTCTTTTGAATTTCTTTTGACTTTTAAACTTTATTTTATTTAGAATTTGTATAAGTTTTGACATTTATTTTGAATTTTTAAATAATGGTTTGAATTTTCTCTGGTGTTGCATTTTCTTTTGACTTTTGAATCTCACTGTGATCATAGTTAGATTGTATTTTGGTTAAACAGTTAATAAAAATTTTTTTTTCTTCCCTAGCTGATTGGTTTTAGCCAGTATCTGATAATACTGGGGATTTTAAAGTTTGCAAAGAATATGTTCAATGTGTGAATATTTTCTACTGTATATATTTCATAAGAATTCATCTTCATAAGAACTCATCATTGTATCTTTACTTGTAGTAAAGTCTATATGTACTATTGTAAAGTATTTTAAAATTATCCTTAAATATTATATAATTATGTCAACTTCCTCTTTATGGGTCACTCAGAAAATATTAAAAGTCAATATTCATCAAGTTATTAACAATAGCAGATTCACATTCATTTGTTATAAGGGAACGATGCTAAAAACCTCAGCTATCTTCTTAGATATTAAAGAAAAAAGAATTTTTTTTAATGCTGTTTGAACATTTCAACCTAAGATGCAGGAAGAATCATCATTGAGAATCTCATCAACAGAAAATTAGAATTTTGCATTTAATTTGAACCTAAGTGTTTGGACGAATGAAATTTATGGCATAATTAGAATCTAGACGTGAATTATTCTTCGTCATATCCCTTTATTTTTTCATAAGTCCCCTGTCCAAAATAATAAAAATAATAATTTCAATGTTAGTAAAGTTCAAGAAAATTTATTAAGAATTCCATGTTGTTATTTTATCAAATATCTTATCAAAACATATCTCTCATAGTACATGATGTTCCTCTACACAATGTACTGTCCTAAAAATATGTATTCAAGAAGAAGGTTCAGTTTCCAAGAAATCATCAAATATTAGTTTTGTTAAGTCATAAGGTTTCATCTGTTTATTATAACTATGGCAGTTGGTTTGCAACAGAAAACTTTATTCACATTTCCAAAGTATCTTGGGCAACAGAAGATAAACGTAGAAGAGAGAATTTGGGGTTTGGCAAATTATTTTTCATTTTCAAGTAGAAAATAACAAACTGCAACCCATTTACGCTATAACCATCTTAATTATTACTCTACAAAGGCCAAGCTTTCTTTCAAACAAACCAGTTCCTTAAACCTCATTTCTGCAGCCAATGTTAAGAGGAATAGTCAGCCCACTTGAATTTTGTTTCTTTAAACCAAAGTTTTGAATTTTGGCCTCTCATCAAGGAGAATGAAATTGGATGTTCAAACCAAAAATTAGCCAGAAGCATCTGTGGTTGCCCACTCCGACTTCTGCTTGAAATTGAGAAATGAGTTGATGGACTGAAGTTATTTTCCTTAATCCACACATCATGATGAACAAGGGCTCCAGTTTTATTTAATATTGAGCAACCATGGAAGCATATTTGAAAAAGTATTCTCATCAGCAAAGGTAAAATCGAGATAATCGGAGAGGACACACACCTACATATTTTCTAAAATCTTTCATGCACACACAAAACAGCTACAAAGACAGATTATGTAAGGCACAAACCCAAACGCTAGCTGGACTAAAACCTAAAGAATGAAACAAAAAAAATTGTTAGGATGATGTCAGCATGCTGAAAGCAACAGAACTTTGGAAAGCTAAGAGAACTAAGCTTCAGAAAATAAACCCAAGCTTTTTTCTTCAAGGGTCAACTTTCTCTAAAGTAGGATACCTACAGGTTTTTCTACTTCTTCTTCTAGTTTCTACTAGTTTTCTACTGTTTTCTACTTTTTCTTTCTAGTTTCTACTAGTTTTCTACTGTTTCTTCTAGTAATACTGATTGTATAGAATTGCATAAAAATTCTCTCTGAACTTCAAGTTTATCTCTAAAGTAACCAGCTAAAACCTTCTACATTCTGTTCTGTGTCCACAGATAAAAGGGGGATTTTTATACAGCTTGCAATTCTTGAAAAGAATTTTCACCAAGGCCACAGACAAGTGGCTGGCTGTAACTTCTAATTCCTGATCCTATCTCTTAAGATTGTAGAGCAAAATCCAATTTCATAGTCTTATTTTTTTTGCCAAAATCCCATTTAAAGCACAATGACTTTAAAGCAGACCACCTTTTCATCCTAGCTAAAAGGTGATCACTTTTTTTGTCTGAAGTTGCACTTGCTCTAATCATAATGGAAAACTGTAGACTACCAAAATAGAAATGGAGTGGTATTAACAGATGTGATCTCATCGGGGTTCCATTTGTTAAAGAAAACATTGAATATTAATTAAAAGTTAATTAGAACTAATTGCCAATTAGAAAGAAAAAGTAATTTGAAGCTGCTCACAGCCCTTCTATTATTATTACCTCTGAGAATCCTATACACCCAAGGGTTGTCAGGCACGTTACCTTTCCTTTCTCTGGTGTCACAACTGTGGCCCATCCTGTTATAGTTAACTTGTTGTGTTAAACTACGGATTATGGTACCCAAATATCACTCCCTGAATGCAATCATGAAACAAGAGTTAGTGGTTTACTGAGAGGGAATTCCCTGTGTTGTAAAAAACAAGGAATTAAAAAAGTAGGCAAGTGTGATCATTTTCAAGTGATATGGAAATGGTTCATTGACAATGTAGTGGCTCTGTGTTGATTGCCTACCTCACATGTACTTTTATTTCTCCCAGCCATTTACCTTGGTGTCCATCTGGGGATCCATACTTCCTACACTTTTGAGGCCCATGTCTAGGGTGGGGATGCATCAGTCTGAATTCAGAGGTAGAGTACATGGTTGTGGTGGTTTAGTCACCAAGTCATGTATGACTCTTGCAACCCATGGACTGTAGCCCAACAGGCTCCTCTGTTCATGGGATTTCCCAGGCAAGAAGACTGGAGTGGGTTGCCATTTCCTTCTCCACAGGATCTTCCTGATCCAGGGGTTGAAACCTGAGTCTCCAGTATTGCAGGTGGATTCTTTACTGACTTAGGCACCAGGGAAGCCCCAGTACAGTACATAATTCAGGCCAAAGTCAGGATACAGAGTCTTCCTCTCTGCCCCATCCCCCAGACACCCCAGGTATGGAAGCACCTGCAGTAGGACCAGAGGAATAAAACTCAGGGCTTTTTTCCAGAGTTTCCACTCAAGGGGCTGGAAGTTCCACTCTTTCCTGACGGAGCTAAGACTGAAAAAAAATGAAGCTAAAGCTGACATTTGTCTTGCCACTAGGCAAGGTTGAAACTAAAGTCAGATGAGAAAAATCTAGGCTGCAGCCAGCCTTGAGCCCTGAAGCCAGCCCTGCTTGAAACCCACCAACTAATTCCTTTTTCCACTGGAGCTAGCTTGGGTTGTCCTGTTAGTCACTTAAAACTGAAACAGATTCAGTGTTTTCAAGATATTTATAAAATAGTTACAGAAGAGAAGGTAATACATGAATATTTCCCCTGGAGTTTAGAAATATATAATCTTCCAAGAGAACTGTTGCTTCCATATCCTTTCCTTGGTTTTCCTCTGAAGATCTTAGGGTGACACTCAGGACTCTGAGTTTCTGTTTCTTAACAGTTAAATGGAGGACCTAATGCAAAAGTATGGGCTTCCCAAGTGGCTCTAATGGTAAAGAATCTGCCTGCCAATACAGAAGACATAAGAGATATGGGTTCGATACCTGGGTCAGGAAGTTTCCCTGGAGAAAGGCATGGCAACCCACTCCAGTATTCCTGCCTGGTAAATCCTATGGACAGAGAAGCCTGGGGGGCTATAGCCCATAGGTTCGCAAAGAGTCAGACATGACTGAAGCAACTTAGCATGCAGATACACACAATCCAAAAGTATGGGGAGAGAACATATGTATAACCTGTGTTAATATATTGCAGAAACCAACAGACTATAGTAAAGCAACTATCCTCTAATTAAAAATAAATAAATTTAAAATGTAAAATTAACTGTGGTGATGGTCACACAACTCTGTGACTATACTAAAAAACCATTGAATTTGCACTTTTAGTGGGTAAACTATATTTTGTGAATTACATCTCAATAAAGGATATTATAAAAAATAAAACTTTGAAAAAAATAAAAATAAAAAATAAAACTTTGATATAAAGTTTTTTTTAAAAAAGTAAGTATATATCCTATGATCAGTGTGTTAGCCACTCAGTCATGTTGGACTCTTGTAACCCCATGGCCTGTAGCCTGCCAGGCTCCTCTGTCCATGGAATTCTCCAGGCAAGAATACTGGAGTGGGTAGCCATTCCCTTCTCCAGGGGATCTTCTCAATCAAGGGATAGAACCCCAGTCTCCCACACTGCAAGTGGATTCTTTACCATCTGAGTCACCAGGGAAGCCCTATATCTTATGAATCTAACCCACAATAAATTTTAATTCACTCATGACCTGGGTAGGATTTAAATCATTGATCTGATAGAATTTTTTTTTAAAGAAGGCGATTTCATGAATCAGAGACATGAATTTTTGACTTTTAAGAAAACATTTTCATTGTTCCTCTCTGTCAACTTCATTCATGCCCTAGTTTTGAGATTCTTTTTAGTCAAAGAATAATAGACAGAAATACTATATTAGTTTCAGGTGTACAATATAGTGATTTGACATTTATATATTAATACATAATGAGATGATCACCATGATAAGGTGTTACCATCCATCATAATTTAAAGTTATCACAATATTATTGACTATATCCCCTATTCTATATATTGCGTTCCTATGGTTTACTTATTTTAAACCTGGAAGTTTTTTGCCTCTTAATCCCCTTCATCAATTTCTTCCATTCCTTCACCCTCCTTCTCCGTGGCAAACACTAGTTTATTCTCTCCCTATGACTTTCTGTTCTGTTTGCTTCACTTTGCTTTAAAATTTCATGTTTAAGTGAAACCATGCAGTATTTGTCTTTCTCTGCCAAACTTACGTCACTAAGCATAATACCCCTTGGGTTCATCTGTGTTTTCACAAACGACAAGATATTATTCTTTTTTTATGACTGAGTAGTATTTAATTGTATATATACCACATCTTCTTTATCTATTCATCTATTGATGAGCACAGATTGCCTCCATATATTGGCTATTGTAAGTAATACTACAAGAAACATAAAGGTGCAAAAATCTCTTTGAATTAGTGTTTTCTTCACTAATACCCAGAAGTAGAATTGCTGTAGTTCTCGGAGAAGGCAATGGCAACCCACTCCAGTACTCTTGCCTAGAAAATCCCATGGACCGAGGAGCCTGGTGGGCTGCAGTTCATGGGGTCGCTATGAGTCAGACACGACTGAGCAACTTCACTTTCACTTTTCACTTTCATGCACTGGAGAAGGAAATGGCAACCCACTCCAGTGTTCTTGCCTGGAGAATCCCAGGGATGGGGGAGCCTGGTGGGCTGCCGTCTATGGGGTCGCACAGAGTTGGACACGACTGAAGCGACTTAGCAGCAGCAGCATGGTAGTTCTATTTTTTTTTTTTTTTTTTGAGGAGCGTTCATACTATTTTCTATAGGGGCTACACCAATTTACATTCTCACTAACAGTTACTGAGGGATTCTTTTCTTTCACATCTTCACCAACACTTGTTATCTATTTATTTATTTAATAGCCATTCTGACAGGTATGAGGGGACGCCTCATTGTGGTTTTGGTTTGTATTTCCTTGATGATTGGAGATGCTGAGTAATTTTTTCATGTACCCGTTGGCCATATGTATTGTACTAGTTTTGAGATTCTGACTTTGATCTTCCATTTATCAGGTAGCTAACAAGAATAGGAAATCCACTAATATTTAATATTCCTCTAACAAAAATGCAGTAGAAGACAGCTAACATAGATTTGCTTCTCTTGGTTTTTAGCTTTTATTTTAAAGTCCTTCTCTGATTCATTATGAGTATTTGTATAATATCCTCATGTTATGTTGCCAGATGTTGTTAGAAGGTGAACTATGATATCATGAAAATTATTCCTCTTATTTACCTGATACTGTTACTGAAAGAAGCCATATGTGTCTCATTGATAAAAAAGGAATGACCTGACAGTTTTACCTCTATTTAGTGGCAAAAACATGGAAATTGATTAGAAATGATACTAAATGTGCTAACATTGCCTTGGCTTGCATATTTACATTGTGATTTAGAAATTTTTTACATATAAAAGAGAACAAAAACTTCTAAATGTATACATTTTTAAATTCACAGAATAGTTTCTTAGTTATTATTTTGAGACTCCAAGATCTAAATACAGTAGAAAATGAATGAAAAAAATATGAGATTTTGATTTTTCAAATGTTCTTAGTGCAAATGCCAGACTGAATCCACATATTTAAAAAGCTTGTCATTTATTAAAAGTATTATTAGTCTGAGCCTTCAGGCAGTTCTCAGAAGGTTATACAATGAACTGAAATCCACATTACTGAATCTGGAAGTTTCATTCTGACCTAAGAGCTCCATCAATGAAGTTTAAATGTGGCACAGAAAGGTTGCTCAGATTTTCAATACCTTAATAGTATTTTTGCCTTGGAGGCTGTAAGAAATATTTAATATTTAACATGTGAGTCACAGAGGCATATGCTTTTTTTCAAGCTTCTATATCTTTAGCTTTCTGAGAAGATTTCATAAGAATGTGAATAACCTGATTTCCAGATACAAAAACACTTTCCAAAGTGGTACTCTTTAATTCCGACTAATTTAAAAGTCTGTGTTATGGGAAAATGATAAGCAATAAAAATATTTACCAATCAGAAATCTAAAGGAACTCCCCTGGAGTTTATGAAGAGAAAATTTTATCTTTAGGACTTTTCTCTAGGTATCAGACTTCTACTTAATTAAAAAAATACCTGAAATTTATCGTCATGTAAAAGTTGTTAACACACACACAGATTGAGCAACAGGATATAAATTATTTAGGTTCAGAATATTCTGTCTTGCATGCTATTGCTGCTTTTGTGTATTTTAAGAAAACACTTGGAAACATTACAGGACTGAGATGCAGCTGAAATTTAGGATATATCTGTACTTTCAGAAGAATATTTATTTAGTCAAATGTGTCAGTTTAACACAAAACTAAAAACCTTACTTAACTTCGATTTATAAATCAAATGTATGCAGGGAAGCCTTTGGAATTTGTTTCTAATGTTCCTAATTTCTTAGCTTCCCATCTACACAATTTTACTTCTTGGGTAACTTTCATCAGTTTCAGATTATTCATGCCAAAGAATGGTAACAGTGACACAGATCATGTCAAAACGGCAGACACCCAAGCATCTTTTGTATTTATGCCTGGAACATGTTTTCTCTGCCCTCTTTCCCCTGAACATTTACCTTCCTAATTATGTTTTACTCAGTCTAATCTTTAAATTAATTTGAATTCTCTGAGCTCACAACTGACAGTGAGAACAATGGAGGAGAATATTTCCTGAAGGGGAGGAGAAATTGGATTAAATAATAAGGATCACTCTTGGGTTTCCCTGGTGGCTCAGTGGTTAAGAATCCATCTGCCAATGCAGGGGACACTGGTTCAATTCCTGGTCTGGAAAGATCCCACATGACACAGAGCAGCTAAGCCTGTGTGCCACAACTACTGAAGATGGTGCACTCTAGAGCCAACGAACCGCAACTACTGAGCCATGTTCAGCAACAATAGAAGGCACCACGATGAGAAGCCCTTGCACCTCAACTAGAGAAAGCCCATGCAGAGCAACGAAGACCCAGCACAAAAATAAATAAATCTTTTTTAAAAAAAATGATCATCTGTGTCTCTTTTGCTATCTCGCATACAGGGTTATCGTTACCATCTTTCTAAATTCCATATATATGTGTTAGTATACTGTATTGGTATTTTTCTTTCTGGCTTACTTCACTCTGTATAATAGGCTTTTCACCCACCTCATTAGAACTGATTCAAATGTATTCTTTTTAATGGCTGAGTAATATTCCATTGTGTACATGTACCACAGCTTTCTTATCCATTCGTCTGCTGATGGACAGTTCGATGCTGTCCATTTGTCTGCTAACGGACAGGTTCTCAGGGCTGGTGCACTGTGATGACCCAGAGGGATGGGATGGGATGGGGAGGGAGGTGGGAGGGGGGTTCAGGATGGGGAACACATGTATACCCAAAGCTGATTCATGTCAATGTATGGCAAAACCACTACAATATTGTAAAGTAATTAACCTCCAATTAAAATAAATAAATTAAAAAAACATAATGATCACTCATGTAACTAGACCACCTCAGAGTTTACAGGGTGATTTGTTGATTCTAACTGAATTGGTCCACACCATTAGGAACTGGATCGAGAAGCCGATTCATAATGTAAATAACAGTGCCTGCCACGTGACAGCTCCTTCAAAGGAAAACTACTCCAAATAGGCAGAGATTGTGGAAGGAAACAAGACCCCAAGTGCTTCAAAATGGTATCACAGTTGTGCACTGTCTGTATTTGATGGCAAGATAAAAGTTCAGTTTCCTGCCAAGGGGTCAGCCCTGTGCTGTCCTGCTCTGGCCAGGTGGTTCCATCCCCACCTGGCCAGAGTTGAGGGGACAGGAGGCACAGTGTCCCAGGAACAAGGGTACTGAGTCTTTGCCAGGTGGAGCCATCAGGGAGTGAAGTACTGAAATGGAAATCTGGTCCAAATGATAATGAGACAAACCAATCTATTTCTAGTGGGAATTTTAACTAGAGAATAGAAAATGAAGCAGTGACTGGGGCAGGCTCATGCTGAAAGAAGCCAGAAAAGACTTTAAATTAATATAGAGCCATTAACTTTTTTTTTCATATGTGCATATATATATTTTTTAAAATAAAAATATTATATATAAAAATGCGTGTGAGCTCACTCACTCAGTTATGTTGGACTGTTGGTGACTCCATAGACTGTAGGCCACCAGGCTCCTCTGTCCATGGGATTCTCCAGGCAAGAATACTGGAGTTGGCTGCCATTTCTTCCTTCAAGAGATCTTCCTGACCCAGGGATCAAACTCATGTCTCCTGCATTTACAGGAAGATTCTTTACCACTGAGCCACCTGGGAAACCCACATTTTAAAATATGCATATATATATATATATATATACACACACACACACACACATACACACATATATATAATAATCTTTTTAAAAAAAATTAATTGACATTTTATTTGGAGGATAATTACAATATTGTGATGGTTTTTGCCATACATCAACATGAATCAGCCATGGGTATACATATGTATCTCCCTCCCTACCCTACCCCTCTGAGTTGTCCCAAAGCACTGGCTTTGGGGCCCTGCTTCATGTATCAAACTTTCACTGGTCATCTATTCTACATATGGTAATGAACATGTTTCAATGCTATTCTCCCAAATCATCCCACTGTCTCCTTCTCCCACAGAGTACAAAAGTCTGTTCTTTATATCAGTGTCTCATTTGCTTCCCTGCATGTAGGGTCATCATTACCGTCTTTCTAAATTCCATATACATGCATTAATATATGGTATTTGTATTTCTCTTTCTGACTTACTTCACTCTGTATAATAGGCTCCAGTTTCATCCACCTCATTAGAACTGACTCAAATGTATTCTTTTTTATAGCTGAGTAATATCCCATTGTGTATATGTCTCACAATTTCCTCATCCACTCACCTGTTGATGGACATCTAGGTTGCTTCCATGTCCTAGCTATTGTAAACAGTGCTGCAGTGAACACTGAGGTACATGTGTCTCTTTCAATTCTGGTTTCCTCGGTGTGTATGCCCATCAGTGGGATTGTTGGGTCATATGGCAGTTTTATTTCCAGTTTTCTAAGAAATCTCCACACTGTTCTCCATAGTGGCTGTATTAGTTTGCATTCCCACCAACAGTGTAAGAGGGCTCCCTTTTCTCCACACCCTCTCCAGTCTAATTGTTTGTAGACTTTTTGATGGCGGCCATTCTGACTGGCATGAGATACTTCATTGAGGTTTTGATTTGCATTTCTCTGATAATGAGTGATGTTGAGCATCTTTTCAAGTGTTTAAGTCTAGTATTAATCATACTAAGCCACGGACTTTTTTCATACATACATTATATGTTCATGTTCATGTATTAGAATATCATATATATTATAAATATTTGTATGTATATACATATATAAAAAACAATCTTTAAGTCTAATATTAATCATATCCCTAGGGTGGGGAGTCAAGAGGAGGGGACGGGAGATCCGGCCGCAACTGTGACTGCTACTTTAGTAAAAACACACATCCACCCATGTATATATCCCTGAGGAAGCTGGAAAATAAGCAGTGGCTTGGGGAAATTGATTGCAGCATTAAAAATATTATCAATACTAGGATTCTCAAACAAAGATTACCTTCCTATTTACATTGCAGTTTTAGTGTCTTTACACTGAAGATAGTTATTCACATGACATCTTTATTCATTTCAAATTCTAAACAACTCCAAGGGTTTTGATAATGTTATTCAATGTCCTTAAAAGCTGCCAAGCTCATTGCTTGTTTTTTATTTGTATAATGCATGTTAATAGTGACTGGAAGCATAATTTTTTAACTTATAGCAGGTTTGAGTAACAAGTTCAGTCTATTTTTCACATGTATTTTTCTGATATTTTCATGAAAAGACTTTACTAAACTTACTATTAATAACAAGTCTTTTTCCATATCAGTGTTTTATATTCATTTTATTTGGGTAATATTTTCTTTTCATGTAGAAGCAATGAATAAGTCTTAAAGCAATTTTATGATTAAATCCATTAAAGATGAACCAAACTGTCACCATCACAATCAAATTACTATTATTTTTATAAATACATTGGTACTTGAGCTCTGAAAATGCATACTTGCATTTCATTTCTCTTTCCCTCCCCCAGTGTTGATAAAAATCGAATTTTACAATAGCAAAGACATCTTCTGCTTTTGGCAGAAATGGATTAATCATATTACAGTTAGCTAGTAATTGTTTGCCCTGTAAAAGTAATGACATGCTAACAAAAAGGGGAAATATAGGTATATAGAGGGAAGAGTAGTGATTAGCTGTATTTGAAATGGAAATGTATAATTTTCTATTTGCAATAAAGTTTTCCCACGAATCTAAAACCCAGAGGATATAACATTTAACTCATTCTGTGTTTCCAGATATAAAGTACATGCATGTAAAATACAAATAAAGATAACTATACTACTCATAAATTCTTGAAAAAACTTGCGATAATATTTTTCTGCTCTCATTAATAGCATCATTACATCAAAAATTAAATAAGAGAAATATGAACTGAGCTATAAAAACTCTGCTATTATAAAAAAAAAAGCATTTTTTAACTCAATTTTCCTACTCAAGAAAAAACTCTATCTTTCTGAGGAAATAGAACAGGTAATTATAAAAATATGTACTATAGTTTCCATGTTATTATTGAAATCTCATAGCTTATTTTTGGATTCCCACTCAGGAGGATATATTTGGCGTTTTACAGCACAATTTTGTATATTGATTGTTCCATTTTTGTCTAATAGAACATGCATATGACTCAGATACATAGATAGATATGACCCCCCCAAATCATGTTCTTCTGAAAATGCTACACAAAACATATTCGTTTAAGGAAGAACTGACTGACTTGTATTGTAACCAACTGCTCTAGTTAGAAGGGCATCCATTTTATATCTTAATACTTTACTTTTTTCATATTTGTAGAAAGGAGTCTTTTTTGTGCTTTATTTATGCACGATGCAAAGAAAATATTCTAAAGTATATTCATCAGAAGACATTGACTCATAAATATAAGTGGGGCATAGCAAAATGAACATAACATCTGATGCAAATAATTTACTGAAGATATTAAGACGATTGAAAGTGTTCTCTTGTGTCTTTGATTTTAAGTACTATATTAGAGTCACTGTGGTTTATAATTTTATCACACTGGCTAAGTCACTCCACAATTAATGCTGCTTACTTATTATAATGAGTCATTGTTTACCATCTCAGGCTATTAGTTTAGCTTAGGGTCTTGAGCCTAAAAGCACTATTTTTTGCAGAACACTTAAGGAAATCATAAGTCCATAGAAGCCTTCTGTAGAACCTATTTTACTGACAAACAATTACATTTTAGATTGAAGAGGTGAAATGATTAAGAATATTTGACTTAGTTGCCATGACAGCATGCATTTTTCATCAGGCACAGTGTAATTACTACAATTTCAATGATGTAAAATCAAGAAAGATGATAACAAACAGCAGAACCGTGGAGATATTGCCATTGCAACCAGGTTGCCATAGCAACAGTGATAATAATCCCGGTGATAGATGTTTTCTCTTGCTCTTTCCATTTTGTACGGTTATAACATTCAGAGCCAGTTTTTACCACAGCTTTTTATAGTTTATTAGACTGTCAAAATAGTTTATGAGATGTTGTTGCAAAGGAAATGACTGAGTTCCGCAGCCTAATAAAAATGCCAAATACTCTGTTTACATACTGCTCCAGCACTTAACAAACATTAAAAAATTGTATGAAAAATGATTTGATATTGTATCTGTATTAATCAATTTGCAAGGCATAAGCTTTGTCACTGAAGGTCAAATGAATAATTTCCAAACACTAGAGGGTCTTTTTTTAAAAAGTTTATTTTTTGACATAACAACAGGCAACCCCCTTTACCTGGATAAAAATATAAACTACCCACAGGAAATACTTTGCACATCTAAAAGATAAATAGTTATAGAAAATTAAAACCACATTTGCTTCTCAAATAGTTTTGGGGGGAAATATTTAAAGTTTATGGCCAGAAGTAATCCAAATCAACTTTTTAAAGACAACAATTTTTGAAGGTTTGACCATGGACAGGGATCTCATCTTAATGGATGAGGCTCAGAAATAAACACTGCGAGTGTGAACAGTTTGAAAGAAAAGGCATAGTGATGTCCAACCAAACTAAACTACGTAACATACAGGCACACTGTGTAATGAATATAATTCACCAATATTAGAGACCTGTGCCAATCATTATATACAGTCTTACATCTTTTGCAAGCTCTTCTTTCACTTTCAATGGAATCACACTACAGAGAATGTACTTCAATACAGACCTACCATGGTTTTGCTGTCAGAAAAGGTACCCTAAGATGCATGCATTCACATGAACCCGGAGGCTTTATAATTTATTGCAGTCGTGTTGAGTATTCATGAATAGACTAAAATTGAGTCAGACATTAAAGCTTTGGGCCCTGCTTATACGCAGCAAACAGAAAGCCTTGAATAGTTTCAAAGATGTGTGTGATTGTGGGTTCACAGGCAGCTTTACCAAAAAGTATAAAGGGTGTAGGAAGAATTTTCAATGACAAGCCCTCCTTCTACATCCATCCATTTATCCCCTGCAGATGTTTTCCATATTAGTGGAGTACTTTGTATCTAGTGAGATTAGACCTCAAGTTAATTATGCTAAGAAATATAGGGCCATGGTCCAGACATCCTAACACCTGTTAGTATTGGAGGACAAAGCAAAAAGGTTTAAAGTTTCCAGTGTTCCATCGTCCCATTTACTGATGATCTGCTCTTCAGCACTTTAAAGCTTTTAAGGTTTTTTATTTGGCTGCGATTTTTTAAATTTATTTTTAATTAGGGGATAATTGGGTAACAATGTTTTGTTGATTTCTGCCATACAGCAATGTGAATCAGACTTAATTATATATTTGTATCACTTCCTTCTTGAGCCTCCCCTCCCACCCCCTCTAGGATGTCACAGAGCACCAGGCTGGACTCTCTGTGCCATATGACAACTTCCCACTAGTTTATCTATTTTACACATGATAGTGTATGTATGTCAGTGCTACTTTCTCAATTCCCCCCTCCTTCCCCTGCTGTGTCCACAAGTGCATTCTCTACGTCTGTATCTCCATTCCTTCCCTGAAAATAGGTCCATCAGTACCTTTTAGCAGTTCAGTTCAGTTCAGTTCAGTCACTCAGTCGTGTCCGACTCTTTGCGACCCCATGAATCGCAGCACGCCAGGCCTCCCTGTCCATCACCAACTCCCGGAGTTCACTCAAACTCATGTCCATCGAGTCGGTGATGCCATCCAGCCATCTCATCCTCTGTCATCCCCTTCTCCTTCTGCCCCCAATCCCTCCCAGCATCAGAGTCTTTTCTAATGAGTCAACTCTTCACATGAGGTGGCCAAAGTATTGGAGTTTCAGCTTTAGCATCAGTCCTTCCAAAGAATACCCAGGACTGATCTCTTTCAGAATAGACTGGTTGGATCTCCTTGCATCCAAGGGACTCTCAAGAGTCTTCTCCAACACCAGAGTTCAAAAGCATCAATTCTCTGGTGCTCAGCTTTCTTCACAGTCCAACTCTCACATCCATACATGATCACTGGAAAAACCATAGCCTTGACTAGATGAACCTTTGTTGGCAAAGTAATGTCTCTGCTTTTGAATATGCTATCTAGGTTGGTCATAACTTTACTTCCAAGGAGTAAGCGTCTTTTAATTTCATGGCTGCAGTCACCATCTGCAGTGATTTTGGAGCCTGAAAAATAAAGTCTGACACTGTTTCCACTGTTTCCCCATCTATTTCCCATGAAGTGATGGGACCCGATGCCAGGATCTTCGTTTTCTGAATGTTGAGCTTTAAGCAACTTTTTCACACTCCTCTTTCACTTTCATCAAGAGGCTTTTCCTCTTCACTTTCTGCCATAAGGGTAGTGTCGTCTGCATATCTGAGGTTATTGATATTTCTCCTGGAAATCTTGATTCCAGCTTGTGCTTCTTCCAGCCCAGTGTTTCTCATGATGTATCCCATATATATGCATTAATTATTTTTTCTCTTTCTGACTTATTTCACTGTGTATTACAGGCTCTATTATCTTTTCTTAAATTTGTAGGACCGGCTGAGGCCCTATGAATTTAGAAACAAGAATTGGGGGTCTCTTAACTCTCTCAGCTTCAGTGTCCTTGGGCAAACAGGTAACAAGAGACTTTTCTCACCTGTTGCTGAGATAAACATGTGCCTGTAGCATAGTAAACATTAGCTGGATTTGATCTTGCTGTCCCAGGCGGCAGCCAGCATCCCCAGACTTTCTCCGCAGTTGCTTAAGTCACATAAGAGTACCAGGAAATTCACCCTTTTGCTCTGACTGCTAAGGTGGAGTTGAAAAGATATAATAGACAGAGGGTTTTCATTATTGCTTACAGAAGCAGCTTTAGAAAATGAAGGAGAAAACTACAAATCAGACAGATTATACTGTATTGCTTATACTAACTCTTTTAGAAAATCATTTACTGATTATGGTTTTTTGTAACTTAAATAGTAAGTGAAAATTGTTCACAAGACTTTAAAAGTGCATATGACTTTGCTTATTAAATACAACCCAACACTACTCCTGGAATCAATTGCCAAGTCTTGTGGTCAGTGGCATAATATTACTATCTCAAATACCATCCAGTCACTGAATGAAGCCATCATTGGAACAGGATGCTCTCTCCAGCAAATGCTATCAGTAAGCTTGTTACCAGGGAATGCTCACTTTTTCCAATGAGTGTATCATCTGCTTAGAGAAAAATAATATTTCTCAATTTAGCCTAAGATAAAAAATTTTGGGTAGTTTTTCTTTCTTCTAATAATTTTTTCATTCCATGCCATTTTGAGAATAACAAATGTCATTATTTTTCACTATGTGACAGATATACTATTTATCTCACCAATTTATAATAAACATTCATAGCAAACTTCTTCCCAGAAGAAGTTGAGGAACTTAAAATATATACACAGGCACTTAAGGGATACTTAAGAGACATTAAAATAATAATGAAGGCTACTTCAATAAAAACATAATAATAATAGGAAAGATCAAAGCCATGAAAGGAGAAAGGAAGATACAGGATCAAGGGTGTGTTTAAATCCTCGAAAGAAAATGTTCACTATTGCTCAAAGTCAAGTGAGCTTTTATTCCTTGCTTCAGAGAATGTTCTTTATCTGTAATCTTAAGAGTGTTCTGTCCCAGGAAGTAATACATGCTTCTTGACTTGAATCGCTTTGATGTATGGTTATGCCATCATATGTAACTCACAGACTGCCCTGCTGGGATGTTCATTATTTAGTATCTAAAGAGCAATAACTCTAATCCTATAACATTTTAGTTAGTTGTAAAAAAAATAAAGCAACCTTAACAGAGCAGCAGTTATCTAGTTTTAAGACCTCAGAACACTGCGTACAAAAGGGCAGAGTATTTTATGGTTTTATTCTGAAAATTCTTCTCTACAAGGAGTTTAAGGCTTACACTTGACTTCTTTTTTTTTTTTTTGGTTGATTATACAAAAATGTCCTTAACATGTACCTAAATTATTTTAAAGTTGATTCTACTCCATTTTCTTTTGTTCTTAATAGTTCCCAGCTGTGAGATTTCCATTTTCACTGCTTCGAGTATTTTACTCTATGGAGGCCCAAGACCTTTAGACACATTCCAGGAAGCTTGATAACTCAAGTCTAACACCCTTGCCCCATCTTGAATACAAATACTCCACAATAATCTAGAGAACTCAGAAGGGTTTGTGCATTTGTGAACATCCTTCTTGTTTCAAAAGTTTCCTTCAACTTCTACCTCATTGTCCCTAGTCCCAAGTGTCTTATTCCCTTAGTGTGGGTCAATGAAACTCAAAATACTTCAATATTTTCATTTAAGAGGAAATGAAGATAATAATAGATATCTGGTCTTACAGGATTTTTGTAAGACTTGAAAGAGGTTAGACATGGGAAAGCATCAGAGAAGTTAAAAATATAATTGAATAAATATGAAACTAACTAGGCACCATCATCATCATTATTATTATTTGTCAACTGATACCTTCTTGTCTAATTTTGCAGATAACAGTACACTCTGCGGAGTTCATAATACTTGGTCCTTGTGGACCTATGAAATCCTGTAAAACTTAGTAATGAAGACACTCAGCAGAAATGCAACTAAAATGATTTTCAGCTATGGAAGAATTATGACAGTGTTATTGTGAGAAGTGAATGAAATCTGAAAGAAAATGTTAAGGGAGACATTGTGTTAAAGACTGTGAGAACAAGCAGAATTTTTTCGGTAGGAGCAAAGAAAAAAAATGCCAAGAACAGGAAACAGAGCAATCTGAGATGTGTCCAAATAGGATCAGACTCAGCATTGTTCCATAGAATAGTTCATCCTATTGCATAAGGGGCAGCTGCATTTAACGGAAGCTTTCAAATCAAATGATGACTCTTCCTGTATTTTCCTATCCCAAATATTTAAGTACTTTTTTATGAACCATCATTATTATTTCCCTGGGATAGCCTTGAGAACACACTTGGAGGTCCAACTTTCAAATCATTCTAAATTTGTGTCAGTCTCATTGGTGGTCACCATTCTCCAGCTGTCTCCATCCTTTTTATCTTGAGAAACATTTATATTTAATACAGTTGTTCCTTGGCATCTGATGGGCGTTGGTTCCAGGAGACCCCCTCAGAAACCAAAACTGTTGGATATTCAAGTACTGCATGTTTTGCATCCCCAGATAGAGAGAGCTGACAGTATACCATATACCCACCTAGAAAGATTCTTGTCAAATTCTGAACTTCAGCAAGTCTATAATGACTTCTCTGAGGTATCAGGTTTCCTTAAAACATGGCTGCTGTAGAGAATTATCAATTAAATGATCCTCAAAGACAAGATGGAATGATCCGAGTTACATTAACTCGTTTTACAGTCATTTTCAAATCACAGAAGTTCTTCCAAAACTTTCAAGCAGTGTCAGAGGTTGCAAAGTTCAGCCCCCAAACAAAATGTTTGCCTCTTTGGAACTGTAGAATAAAAGCTACCAGTCTTTCTATAATGTAAGTTTTACTTGTATGGTCTTTCTGGTCATTATACCTTTATTGCAAGTAAAACTACGGTGACCACCTCTTTACTTGCTCTGGTTTTAGCCTATATTCCATTTTCTTTTGTACATTCTCAATGCAGAGAAAAGCTAAGCAAATATTTAACTTTCTCCAGGTAAAATTATTTGAAGCTCATTTTTCATGTTTTCAATTTTTCTGAAAAAGTTGAGAATTCTTACAATGAGACTCTTCTGTACATGAAATGTGTTATTTATCATGAATATTTCTCACAGCACCACAAAGAAAACTTTTGAAATCTGAGAAACTTTGACTCAACAGGCAGGTAGATCTTTTACAGTGATAACTGAATTTCCAAGTTTTTTGGAATTATCTTAAAGATAGTTTCAACTAATTCAGGGGAAAAATGGGAGTGGCTCTCTAGAAATCTTCCTTTCTCCTTTCAATAACCTCCCACTTAGCATGTTCTTAAAATGAAAATCGTGAATTTTGCTAATATTAAAAATGTTTTCTACAACAGTCTGTAATTTGTAGTTCTGGAGGTAATATGAAAAGCTCAAATTCAAGATGTGACAATGACTGCCGAAGTTGCAGATCACTTCTGTACATCTGGGATTTTACAGTGGATATTTCTGTCTTTTACATTTTATCTTGTTATATTTCCACCAACTGTTATTCCTTTTGCTCTCATGTAGCTTTATCCTGGATCACAGTTTGGAGGAGATATAGTCTTATAAGACAGAAAGTGTTTCAAGATGCCAGAGTACATCTTCTGTTTTCTGGATGAATATTTTAAAGAATTTTGGGAACACCAGATCCGATTACTTCTTCTGAATTATATAAACAACTTTGATTTTCAGGCAGCTCCATATAAACCTACATACTTCACTTCATAGCTTTTGTTTTCTTTGACACCTCATCTTTGGTTGTTATTGGTTCTGTATTATTTTTCTAGCCTGAAAATGCAAAGGAAATTGCAAGGATTCATGCCATGTGAAAATTTAGTCACAGTACCAAGTATTCATTTCTCAGCATTCTCTGAACTGCAAAGTTAGGAGACTTGATTAGATCATTCTATTAATTTAATGCCAATCTCATGTTTAAAAACAAAAAAGTCATTTAGCAATTAAAACAAAGAAAAAAATCAAAGACGTGAAATTCAACTTCAAGTGTTTTGTTTGGCTCACTAAACATATTCACCATTTTATTGGGTTCATTCCCAAGAAGTTGAATGAGACAATCTGAAATTTTGCTAGGAGGGAGTGCTAAAAGTGAGAAATCACATTGTCCTGAAAAAATTCTCATAGTCTTCTGGTATGTGTTGTGGAAATCCTGAGCTTTGCTCCTCTGAGATTTGATAGACTTCTAATCTCAGCTACAGAGAAGTTCCTTCATGTCATGGAAGGATTAATGTACTTCCCCCAAGAATTCTAACTTACTGGAACATGGTAACAGCTCCTGGTGAAAAACATCAAGGCATCTTAGATAACCATCTATATTTTAGGCTGTTCCTTTATGAAAAGGTAAAAATGGAACAGGGTCAAACAAAGACATTGTATGATCAACTTGACTCTTTCTATAAAAAATGTAATGAACACCTATCACTTTTGTATCAGATTGTTTAGTGACAATGAATTTTCTTATGAGTTATCTTACTGATAATCATGGATAATGATTAGCTATCCTTGATTCTTTTTTCTCCTTCAAGGAGATACATACAATCATCAGTCAATACCCTGTGTCAGAACATTTCCTTAATACCTTATGAACTGCTTCCTTCACTTCATCCCAAAGTCACTGCTTTTGCCTGATCTATGTCTCCTCCAGTCTGTACACCACCATCCTCACTTGCCATCCTTCTTCAACTGCTCCTCAACTCCACAATCAGTGATAACTTTCTAGGTGAGAAATTAATCTTCACCCATTGCTTACCACCTTTGGGATGCCCAAGGTTTCTGATTCTGAATGAGAAAGTACCCATATCTGGACTTCCAAGTTAGAAAACAATGAGAAACACTAGAAAGTCAGGTATCTAAAGCAGCACAAGAGATGGGAACTGAGTCATGGCAATGAAGCCTGCATCTATTGTAAATCAACTATACCGAAACAAAAACTTAAAAAAAAAAAAACAAAAAAAAGAAAATGGAGGAATTTCCAAAAAAAAAAGCCTGCGTCTAGAATCCATAATTGAATTTGGAATCAGTACAATTTTGGAATAAGACTTTGGTAGGTTTCATGCTGAGATTAAGATTCAGAAACTAGGCTTTGCCCTAGGTCTTCAAAGTGAGGTCTCCCTCTCAAAGTGAGGTCTAACACCACCAGGGAGCTTGTTAGACATGCAAATTTCAGCCCCACCCCAGACCCATGGCCTTGCAAACTCTGGGCCTGAACAATCTCTCTCTTTTGATGAGCTGTCTAGGTGATCCTGATGCCCACTAAGGCTGGACAATCACTGTCTTAGAGAAAGGAGTGCATCTGAATCTTCACCTTGGAATTAAGGGGCCCAGCTGTGGAGAGGGGCTTCCTACCACATCTGGGAAGAAGGATTTTTATCCTGAGAGCACTTAGAGCTGTGGTTCCTGTCTGTGCTGCATATTAAAACCCCTCAGGGAATTTAAAACTATCCTTCCATAGGTCAGTTACATCAGAACGTGTGAGGGGAGGCCCAGGCAGTGAGGTTCCTGAACCACAGCCCAGGTGATTTTTCTGTGCAGTCAGGACTGAGAAGAGTTGGTTTGGGGATCCTGTCCCCTCGCTTAGGATCCTCCCCTGCCCAGCTGAATAAATACCACTGTGCCCCCCCATTTCTAGAATTGTAACAGTACTGCTGCTTTAAAATCGGGACCAGTATACCGAGCCATACCTCCAGAGTGAGCATTGGTAGCTTGTGCTCAACTACAAGGTCCCTGCACTGCTCAGACCCAAGGGCATCTTCCACATGGCCTGACATCACAGTCCTAGACTGCGCTCCTGAGAAGTGCTGGAGAAGCCCTGGTACCTGCTCCTGCCCTTCATCCTGTCCCCATCCAGCCCGCTTCAAACAAGTGCTCATGCATCATTTCCAGTGAGATAAGCAACTCTATAGTCATGCTTTACATTTTAACTCAGGCTGCAAAACACAAGGTAAGACCTTGTTCTGTGTCCCATAAAGTGGCTGCTTTGAAACTTGTATTTTATTGCTTCAAGTCTGAAGTCATAAATCACTCCAGACTAATCTTTCATAGTTTGAAATTGCTTTTAGTATTAAAACACACACAAAAAAGATGATCTTTGGTGTTCTCTTACCAATCTCCTGTAACTCGTGAAAAATATTAATTTATCAGAAAGAGAAATAACTGTCGACTTGATAATTTATATTTAATTTTAAGCAATCATCACTGATACATTACATGACTTTCTGTGTTTAACCATGCTGTGTGCTAAGTCTCTTTAGTCGTGGTCAGCTCTTTGTGACCTCTTGGACTATAGTCCACCAGGCTCCTCTGTCCATGGGATTCTCCAGGCAAGAACACTAAAGTGGGTTGCCATGCCCTCTTCCAGGGATATTTAACCATAAAATGATTTAATTCACATCAAAGAAATTGGAGATTTCATAACATGATATGATGGTCTTTGACACTGTGAATCCAAGGGTGGTCCCCAGCCCGGCAGATTGGTACCACTTAAAAGGATGTTAGGAGAGAAGAATCTCATACCCAATCCAGTCCTACAGACACAGAATATATATCAAAATTTGTATTTTAACAAGATCCCTAGGTAGTCGTGTTGCATATTAAAGCATGAGAATCACTAGACTTGGAAATGTTGAAGAAATTGCTTCAAACTCAGGTTAAAGAACCAACTTTACATGGCAGCTATAAGTCCCCCAATATTTGACACATTAATTGAAATTACAAGTAAACTAGACTTTTCTTCCTCATTTAATGGAAAATAGGCTTGAAATTAATATACAACAGGAAAACCATTGTTTTGGGAGGTTAAAGTTTATACAACTGTCCTCTGCCAAGGAAAACCCACCCACCAATTACACAGGAATACTTCATTGTGCAAGGAACATTAAAAAGCTGTAGGACAAGGCAGGTCAAGACCAGAAATGACCCCTACCAGGGCTGGGCCAGTGGCCAGAGATTCAAGGGCTGCAGAAAGTAGACTTCCAGGATCCAGCCGTTCAACAAACATTGCGAGCACCCACCATATGCCAGAAATCATGTTAGTTACTAGGAATACTTGTTTTAATTTGTTCACTCTCTAGATTTTGGAGACAAGCACAGGAATAATGACAATGCTGCTTGTTGTTGTTTAGTCACTCAGTCATGTCTGACTCTGGAGAAGGCAATGGCACCCCACTTCAGCACTCTTGCCTGGAAAATCCCATGGACGGAGGAGCCTGGTGGGCTGCAGTCCATGGGGTCACTAAGAGTCGGACACGACTGAGCGACTTTCACTTTCACTTTTCACTTTCATGCATTGGAGAAGGAAATGGCAACCCACTCCAGTGTTCTTGCCTGGAGAATCCCAGGGATGGGGGAGCCTGGTGGGCTGCCATCTATGGTGAAAGGTTGTTGTTGAATCACACGAATACACCGGGATTCTTGGCCCCCGGAGGAGAAGAATTCAATCCGGGGCCAGAGACGAGGCTTGATCGCTCAGAGCTTTTGTGTAATAAAGTTTTATTGAAGTATAAAGGAGATAGAGAAAGCTTCTGACATAGGCATCAGAAGGGGGTAGAAAGAGTACCCGCTTGCTAGTGTTAACAATGAAGTTATATACTCTCCAGTGAATCCAAAGAATGTCTGGAGGTTGTAAAGACCTCATCAGACCTACTCCCATAATTTACATTTTAAGATAACACTGTCCTCAGGCAAGATACATCCTTGTAAAGACCAGGTCTACTCCCATAATTAACATTTTAAGATAACAGAAGGTTGAATCCAAAGACTGTCCTTAGGCAGGATACATTATTGGTATATAATCCTAAGGAATGTGGAGAAAGAAAAAAAGTTTGTCCTTTCTTCCTCCTTGAGAATTCCAGACCCCTCTCTCCTTGGGGACCCCTAGACTCCCTATCAACCTGCCTAGGAAATGACTCTATCAATGGGGTCGCAAAGAGTTGGACACGACTGAAGCAACTTGGCAGCAGCAGCAGCAGCAGCATGTCCGACTCTGTGATCACATGGATTGCAGCACGCCAGGCTTCCCAGTCCTTCACTATCTCACAGAGTTTGCTCAAACTGGTGTCCATTCAGTCAGTCCATTCAGCTATCCAACCAATACAGCTTAACAAATGCTGTTTTAAAAATCATGCCCTACGATAATGGAGACTCAGAAGACAAGGCACTAAACTGACTTGAGAAGAGAGCATAGTCAGGAACAATTTCTTAGAGAGGGTGGCAGTTAGGTGTCACTTCAGACAACTGGAGGTGAGTGTAGCTGAAGTCCAAGAGGACAAAATGATTTGCTTATGAGTTATCTGACATCTTTTCAGAAAAATGAACCCAGCAGGTGAAATCAATAGTCAGGCTTATAACTGAATGGTATTGAATGGAAAGCCTGTGAGAAACAAGTGGTGGTTGATGATGTGGTTGAAGGAGAAATGGGAAGAGTTGAGACTCATACCAGAGATGAAGAAGTAAAGCCTCAGAGGAACAGGAATGCTTCTGTCTCTATCACGGAGGAGAAGGTAGGTGATGAGATTGCAATTGAGGAGGCAATGAAATGGAGAGGCTTTTCACCTAACAACTCCTGTTTCCTTAATGAAGAAGAATGTAAGTTCTTCCAGAAAAAGAGTGAGATAGGCTGAGGAAGATAAAAGTGGAGAGCAGTGTAAATTAGATTTTTTTTTTTTTTGGTAATGTGACATGGAACTTACAATGGACACTTAAAAAGAACGTAGTCCATATGTGGTTGAAATCATGCCGTTGTCATTGCGACAGTCCTCCAGATTGTGTGAGGTTGATTTAAAAATGTTCAGCAGTGCATGATGCTTGGATTGACTGAGGTTCCAGAGTTGTTATGTGAGCACAGGACAAGGACAAGTTGGAAAGACCTGGAAGATGAGGTCAGGAGTAACTGAACTGATTATTATGTATTTGTTAAACTTCCATGTGTGTATAAGTCACCTGGAGAACTTTGGAAATGCAAATACTGATTCAGAAGCTCTGGACTGATGACTTCAAGTCTTCATTTTTAACGAGTTCCCAGATGACATTTTTTTCTGGTCTTCCACAGGCCACACTTTGAATAGCAAGTTCTAAGCTGTTTAAGGGAAAACCAATTAAAATCCAGAATGGTGATGGCTTGAGGGAAACAAAAGTGACAAATGTACTGAATGTCAGAAAGCAATGGTAAAACTTTTTTGCCTAATTTTCTTTTTATTTTTAAAATAGATCCATGTCAGTTATTTCTTTTGAATATAGCGGTATGTATATGTCAATCCCAAACTCCTAATCTATCCCTCCTCCATACCCTTCCCTCCTGGTAACCATAAGTTCATACTAAGATACTGGGGATTATCATATTGAGTAAAATATGTCAGACAGAGAAAGACAAATATCGCATGACATCGCTTATATGTGGAATATAAAGAAATGATACAAATGAGCTTATTTCAAAACAAAAACAGGCTCACAGACATAGAGAATGAGCTAATACTTTATTTAATACTTTATTTAATACTTTACATTCATTAGAATGGCTATTGTGTGTGTGAAGTTGCTTCAGTCATGTCCAACTCTTTGCGACCCTATGGACTGTAGCCTGCCAGGCTCCTCTGTCCATGGGATTCTCCAGGCAAGAATACTGGAGTGGATTGCCATGCCCTCCTGCAGGGGACCTTCCTGACTCAGGGATCAAGCCCACATCTGCTGTGGCTCCTGCAGTGCAGGTGGATTCTTTATCACTGAGCCACCCAGGAAGCCCCAGAACGGCTATTCGTTTGAAAATAATGAATATTGATGAGGATATAGAGAAACTGGAATTCTTGTGCACTGCTGGTATGGCTTTTTTTTGATGGTATATATATTCCTCAAAGACATTCTTCAGAAGAATGCTAAGTCGCTGCAGTCATGTCCGACTCTGTGTGACCCCAGAGACGGCAGCCCACCAGGTTCCCCCGTCCCTGGGATTCTCAAGGCAAGAACACTGGAGTGGGTTGCCATTTCCTTCTCCAATGCATGAGAGTGAAAAATGAAAGTGAAGTTGTTCAGTTGTGTCTGACTCTTAGCGACCGCATGGACTCCTCCATCCATGGGATTTTCCAGGGAAGAGTACTGGAGTGGGGTGCCATTGCCTTCTCCGATATATATATATATATAATTTTTTATGTATAACATATTTGTATGTTTATATGTATGAATGTGTATATATATTCTGCATTTATACATCATGCCAGTGACTTCAACATGATCCCAAATAGGCCTAAGATTTCAATACTGAACCTCATTTTAAAATGTTTGCCCTTTTTTTTTTTTTTTGCCTCAGCACTGAGAATTATTCCAAGTTACTTAAATTTTGAAATACAGAAATAAAGAAAGGTCTCTCTATTTCTCAATGTATTTGTAATCCTAAGAGATTACTTGTAATTCAGATTCAACTTTGGTGTTAGAGGTATATGTCAAAACCAAACCACAGTTATATATGAATAATATGACCCAAACTACCTTATTCTGACTTAAACACTCTTAACAAAAACTAACATATTAGATCCGAAAGTATCTTTTAGGTCCTGAAAGAATGTAGTTATACTCTTACTGATCTGAAGACAACAGAATAGATATAGGCAAGCAATAAGCAGTTCAAAGGCATTTTGCTACATGTATTATATCTGAAATATAGTACTGTTAGCAATGCTACCTGATAGGATAAAATAAAGCTTACCTAATGGAGAAGTCTTTTCTCTATTTAGAAGTCATCCCTTTTTAAACTGCCCTTGATCTACAAAGCCATCCAAAGAAACTTTTCAGTGTGGTTAGCTAAATTCCACCAGTTATAAGTTATTCTCTGAAAGTAACTTTGGCACTTTCAAAGGCTCATTAAATCTTTCTGGGCCCTCGGGTATCACTAAGGAAACTGCTACAATAATTTGCTAAATGGTATCCTCGGGACCTTAAAAAGTTCTTGTTCCTCACAAAAGACTAACTTCCTCTCAAAAAGAAATTTACTTCCTACCAGGAGATGGCTAAGACCCTTTGTTTGTCATTCTAAGAATTGTTTAAGGGGGTTAGATCAACTATTTGTTTTAGACACACTCCGTGTTCTAAAAGAACTACTATTTTTTACTATAAGAGTTTTGTTGTTATTTTGTTTTTTTAAAAAGCGCCAACCTAGCCTTCTTCTTCTCACTAGTTAGTTTGCCTACCAAGAGAATTATCTATTTAAATGGTGTGAGGAGAGTTTGGTCTGCCTTTAATTCCAAGTTGGCTGGTATGGAAATGCATCAGCCATTTCTTTAAGGCTCAGAGAAGTTTTTATAAACATTGCTCCAAGTTTAAGTGAAACTAGAACTATCTTCAAACTCTTAAATGACATAATCTAAATAAACTAAACTAAATCTCTAAGGAATTTCCATTACAGTAATGGAAGTGGAGATGAAAAGCTGCATTAAGAGCTATGTGATCTTGGTTAGTGTTCTCCCACTGTTTGTGTTTGTTCCTTCACATCCTCTACCATCCTGTACCATATTCAACCAAATAAAGTATGAAATCTAGCTCTTGGGGTTTTATGTGTCCAAAAGCTTTTTTTTTTTTTTTTAAGTTTCATGAAAGTAGCAGTAAAAGAAGAAACTGGAGAGGGCTGGATCTAAAAATTAAACCTGGCATTTATGCACAGATCAAAATGAAAGTCACAAGGAGAAAATAAACGAAATTCCCCAGTACAGCAGCACCCCCCAACCCCGCAACTTCCTGCTCTATTCTTGGCTTGCTTTGCAAAAGGGAGATCCTACCCTGGCCCTGTATGTAGTTGGTAACATGCCTGTGACAGACATGAAGGTTTGGGGAAGTACTGGCATGAAAGAAAAAGGGGTCATAGAAACCTGGCATAGGTTTCTATGCCAACTCCCCATCCTTAGGCACATGTACCCAGATCAGGGTTCAACTGTAACAAGCAAAAATGATTGGAAGGTTCCAAAAATAACTTGCTGGATACCACAAGATCAGCAAAATAGCTAATTTCTGACTCATAGGATGCTAGTGATTTGGGAGGCATCTATGAAGCCACAAATGGTATTATTATGCCAATTTACAGGTTAGTAAAGGGAAAATTGGGCTTCCCGGGTGACTCAATGGTAAGGAATCTGCCTGCCAATGCAGGAGATGTAGGTTCCATCCCTGATCCTCGAAGATCCCCTGGAGAAAAAAATGGCAACCCACTCCAGTTTTCTTGCCTGGGAAATCCCATGGAGAGAGGAGCCTCGCAGGCTATAGTCAGTGGGGTCACAAACAGTTGGACACAACTTAGCGACTGAACAACAATATTAAAAGAACATGGGGTCTCAGAGCTAGTAAATGGCAGAAACAAGATGAGGGATCCCGTTTCAGCTGATTCCAGAAGCCATATTCATTCTACTACGTTGTGACATCTTAAGGAAGAGTTAACTGATTTTAGAGCATTAAATATAACCCAGCCTCTACCATCTCCTCTTCTGTGATCATATGTTATGGAGGGTTCTTAGGTCCTCAAAACAGAATCATCAGCAAATAAATGAAGAAAACCCTGAATCAAATATGCTAGTCCTGCAGGATTCCTTAGAGCCTTTAGTATATCCCAGTGTGCCCTGTGAGTCCCCACAGTGTGTGCTTGGGAGGCTTTGATTTTCCTCTGAAGGAACTTTTATAGCACTCACGTTCCAAAGACCACTTTATGAAAGGCATCTGCAAAATCTCGCTGGCTATGAAGTCAGTTTCTTTACGGTGACTTCGTACATTTCCAATCTTGCCCGTGTTATGATGATTTAAAGCTTAATTCTCAAAGAAAGAAAGTGAAAGTGAAAAGTGAAGTCGCTCAGTCGTGTCCGACTCTTTGCGATCCCATGGACTGTAGTCTACCAGGCTTCTCTGTCCATAGCATTTTCCAGGCAAGAGTGCCGGAGTGGGTTGCCAATTCCTTCTCCAGAGGATTTTCCTGACCCAGGGATCGAACCCAGGTCTCCTGCATAGAAGGCAGACGCTTTACCCTCAGAGGACTCCCCTGGTGGCTCAGACGGTAAGGTGTCTGTCTACAGTGCAGGAGACCTGGGTTCGATCCCAGGATCAGGAAGATCCTCTAGAGAAGGAAATGGCAACCCACTCCAGTACTCTTGCCTGGAAAATTCCATGGACGGAGGAGAGTAGTAGGCTACAGTCGATGGGGTCGCAAAGAGTCGGACACAACTGAGCCACTTCATCATGTTGAAAAGTTTCCTCTAATTCTCAAAGGTCAATCTAAATCCCCTTACACCCAACAGCTATGAGACAACTCATTTTTCTCCTCCATAACTACAAGTATTGAGGACATTTATGGAGATCAGAAATGTGAACGCAGAAAATTTACTTTTTTTTTTTCTTCTTTTTAACCTCCCCGGTTGGAACCTTGCAGTAGTGAAATTATTTTTAATATTTCACCTAGAGTTTTGGGAACCTACAGACAACCAAGAGGAAGAACTTCTCTTATTTCTTTCATACCCCTGTCCTCTGATTTCTCCCTCTGCTTCTCAAATTTGTTTCCCCTACTTGGTCTTCATAGATTGCTATTTCCTTTTTATCCTAAAGCATTAGTTACTCAGTTGTGTCTGACTCTTTGCAATCTCATGGTCAGCCCATGGAATTTCCAGGCAAGAATACTGGAGTGCCTGCCATTTCCTTCTCCAGGGATTGGACCTGGGTCTCCAGGTTTTTACTGTGTGAGCTACCAGGGAAGCCCCAACGCACTCCCAAAGCATGTGTTTGGATTCTAGACAGAACTACATGAAGGCAATACATGTATTTCTGAAGAATTTTCCTGGAAACTCTAGCTTAAGTATAGACAGAGCATCATGGGGAGCACTGACTTACAAAAAATGTCATGTTCTAATAAACTCTGTGTATACAAATAGTGATAGCATATATCCAGTATTAGGAGAAGCTTTAGTGTAGTGGTATATATTACAGATTCTGAGTTATCTGAGTTAGCATTTATTCATGTCTTAGTTTTCCCATCTTTAAAACAAAGATGATTGAAATACCTACCTCCTATGGTTATTTACATGTAAATACAGTAAAATATAAAAGGCAATTAGAACAATGGCTGCATGTATGCTAAGTTGCTTCAATCCTGTCTGATTCTTTGCAACCCTATGGACTGTAGCCCACCAAACTCCTCTGTCCATGGGATTCTCCAGGCAAGAATACTGGAGTGGGTTTCCATGTCCTCCTTCAGGGAATCTTCCTGACCCAGGGATCAAACCATGTCTCTTATGTCTCTTGCATTGGCAGATTCTTTACTACTA
Organism: Bos indicus x Bos taurus; assembly: GCF_003369695.1. Classification (NCBI taxonomy): domain Eukaryota; kingdom Metazoa; phylum Chordata; class Mammalia; order Artiodactyla; family Bovidae; genus Bos; species Bos indicus x Bos taurus. Next base: position 25,864,729 of record NC_040089.1, on the reverse strand, counting down.
GTGCCACCTGGGAAGCCCAGAACAATGTCTGTGTGTGTGTGTTAGTCACTGAGTCGTGTCCGACTCTTTGAGACCCCACGGACTGTAGCCCACCAGGCTCCTCTGTCCATGGGATTTTCAGGCAAGAATACTGGAGTGGGTTGCCATTTCCTTCTCCAAGGGATCTTCTCAATTAGGGAATCGAACCTAGGTCTCCTGCATTGCAGACAGATTCTTTACTCTCTGAGCCACCAGGGTAGCCAATGTCTGCTGCTGCTGCTAAGTCGCTTCAGTCATGTCCGACTCTGGGCGACCCCATAGATGGCAGCCCACCAGGCTCCCTCATCCCTGGGATTCTAAAGGCAAGAACACTGGAGTGGGTTGCCATTTCCTTCTCCAATGCATGAAAGTGAAAAATGAAAGTGAAGTCGCTCAGTTGTGTCTGACTCTTAGCGACCCCATGGACTGCAGCCTACCAGGCTCCTCCAACCCTGGGATTTTCCAGGCAAGAATACTGGAGTAGGGTGCCATTGCCTTCTCCGAGCCAATGTCTAGTACATAGTAATTACTCAATTAACATTGGCTGACATTATTTGTACAATGATCTCACAGGAAGGTCAGCCATCAGTAACTTTGCATGCGTGCCTTCTAAGTCACTTCAGTAGTGTCCGACTCATTGCAACCCCATGAACAGTAGCCTGCCAGGCACCTCTATCCATGGAATTCTCCAGGTAAGAATACTGGAGTGGGTTGCCATTCCCTTCTACAGGGGATCTTTCCAACCTAGGAATCGATCCCCTGTCTTCAGTGGTCATTTTAGGCAGTGGAAGTCATGTGATGTGTTTAGTAAGGGCTGTGAGTTAGACACTATGCCCACAGAACAAGCTCCTACTTTGGGGTTAAGATGGGACCTCTCCCTCTATTTAATTTAGTTTTTTAAGAGATTAAGAAAATCATTCTTAATCCATATTTGCTAACATTTATGAGTTTTCTCTTGGAATAAATTCTTAAAAATTAAATTGTTGGTCTGGAGGCGAGCTTCTGAATGTGAACCTATAGTTTACGTATTTGGTTCTCTTGAAATCTTTTCTCCGAAAGAACTTGTCTTTTCTTGTTTCCATCATCAGAGTATATGAAGACCTTTTTTCTTATTGTTTTGACCACAGTTTTGACCACAGTATGGTAGGTTTTCTATATTTTTAAACACTTTTTATTTGATAAATAAAATATCTACTTATTGATTTTATTTGTTTTTCATCACTAGTTAAGTTGGCTATCTTTAAATGTGTCTACTGAAATTTACATTTCTTTTGTGAATTGCCTGTTCATAGCCATTGCCCATTTTTACATTTTTTTGTTCTCCCTGGTACCTGACTAAGAGAAACCCAAGTAAGATGGTTGGCACTAAGAAAGGGCATCAGAGGGCAGACAGACAGAAACCACAATCACAGACAACTAGCCAATCTGATCACATGGACCACAGCCTTGTCTAACTCAATGAAACTAAGTGATGCCGTGTGGGGCCACCCAAAGCAGACGGGTCATGGTGGAGAGTCTGGCAGAATGTGGTCCACTGAAGAAGGGAATGGCAAACTACTTCAGTATTCTTGCCTTGAGAACCCCATGAACAGCATGAAACTGCAAAAATATAGGACATTGAAAGATGAACTCCCCAGGTTGGTAGGTGCCCAATATGCTACTGGATATCAGTGGAGAAATAATTCCAGAAAGAATGAACGGATGGAGGCAAAGCAAAAAGAACACCCAGTTGTGGGTGGGACTGGTGATAGAAGCAAGGTTCGATGCTGTAAAGACCAATATTGCATAGGACCTGGAATGTTAGGTCCGTGAATCAAGGCAGTGGCTGATTTGATTTTTCTGGGCTCCAAAATCACTGCAGATGGTGACTCATTTTCCTATTTGGAACCAGTCTGTTATTCCATGTCCAGTGCGGACTGTTTCTGACCTGCATACAAATTTCTCAAGAGGCAGATCAGGTGGTCTGGTATTCCCATCTCTTTCATAATTTTCCACAGTTTATTGTGATCCACACAGTCAAAGGCTTTGGCATAGTCAATAAAGCAGAAATAGATGTTTTTCTGGAACTCTCTTGCTTACCCATGATCCAGTGGATGTTGGCAATTTGATCTCTGGTTCCTCTGCCTTTTCTAAAACCAGCTTGAACATCAGGAAGTTCATGGTTCACATATTGCTGAAGCCTGGCTTAGAGAATTTTGAGCATGACTTTACTAGTGTGTGAGATGAGTGCAATTGTGCGGTAGTTTGAGCATTCTTTGGCATTGCTTTTCTTTGGGATTGGAATGAAAACTGACCTTTTCCAGTCCTGTGGCCACTGCTGAGTTTTCCAAATTTGCTGGCATATTGAGTGCAGCACTTTCACAGCATCATCTTTCAGGATTTGGAATAGCTCAACTGGAATTCTATCACCTCCACTAGCTTTGTTCGTAGTGATGCTTTCTAAGGCCCATTTGACTTCACATTCCAGGATGTCTGGCTCTAGGTCAGTGATCACACCATCGTGATTATCTGGGTCGCGAAGATCTTTTTTGTACAGTTCTTCTGTGTATTCTTGCCACCTCTTCTTAATATCTTCTGCTTCTGTTAGATCCATACCATTTCTGTCCTTTATTGAGCTCATCTTTGCATGAAATGTTCCTTTGGTATCTCTGATTTTCTTGTAGAGATCTCTAGTCTTTCCCATTCTGTTGTTTTCCTCTATTTCTTTGGATTGATGGCTGAAGAAGGCTTTCTTATTTCTTCTTGCTATTCTTTGGAACTCTGCATTCAGATGTTTATATCTTTCCTTTTCTCCTTTGCTTTTTGCTTCTCTTCTTTTCACAGCTATTTGTAAGGTCTCCTCAAACAGCCATTTTGCTTTTTTGCATTTCTTTTCCATGGAGATGGTCTTGATCCCTGTCTCCTGTACAATGTCACGAACCTCATTCCATAGTTCATCAGGCACTCTATCTATCAGATCTAGGCCCTTAAATCTATTTCTCACTTCCACTGTATAATCATAAGGGGTTTGATTTAGATCATACCTGAATGGTCTAGTGGTTTTCCCTACTTTCTTCAATTTAAGTCTGAATTTGGCAATAAGGAGTTCATGGTCTGAGCCACAGTCAGCTCCTGGTCTTGTTTTTGCTGACTGTATAGAGCTTCTCCATCTTTGGCTGCAAAGAATATAATCAATCTGATTCGGTGTTGACCATCTGGTGATGTCCATGTGTAGAGTCTTCTCTTGTGTTGTTGGAAGAGGGTGTTTGTTATGACCAGTGCATTTTCTTGGCAAAACTCTATTAGTCTTTGCCCTGCTTCATTCCGTATTCCAAGGCTAAATTTGCCTGTTAACTTTATAATAGACTTAATTTGAAATCTATTATTTAATATATTACAGAAGTATCATAATATTGTAACAAGACAGTTTATTACATTAAATCACTTAAATGATTAATTCTATCATTGGACTTCTTAATATAATGTCTCATTGCATTCATCCTAAACCCTACTTAGTCATGATTTTTTATTAGTTTTTTAACATAGTAAGTTCAATTTTCTATTTTAGTTTTTGTACTTATTTCTATAAATGTTAACATTATAATTTTTTTCTGAAAGTTCTTACAAGTGAAAGATAAGTAGGAATTATAAATATTTACAATTATGTAATATATATTATAAAACATTTAGATAATTAACTGAAAATATGTTGAAACTGAGGAGCTAATTTCAGTTAAAATCTTGTATTTATTTAAATTTATTTGGTAAAGCAATTATCCTTCATTTAAACATCTTTTAAAAGTAATCCTAAATAAGATTTGCTTTTTGAATTAACAGTATAGTTATATCCCATTAAAGTTTTTCTCAACCTTAGTTGAACTCTCAGAGGTAAAATAACGCATTTTAATATGAAATAATCCATTTCATGAAAACTTTCTCATTTAATAGAAAGTTTTACATATTTCTCTTTTGCAGTTAAATGTCTCTCTTACCTAATTCATCTTTTTCTCTATATATTTTCTCTATTTCTTATAATATGATAACACACTTACCTTATGTGTTTAGGTTTTGTTGTTTTCAAATAATACACTCCTGAATTTATTTATCAGTTATTCTCTATTATTTAAGTCATCAGCTTTTTTTAAACACTACTAACTGCTTTCTCTTCCAATATTTTTATTTTATTTTATTATTTCCTTTCTAAAGTATGGAGATGACTCAATTTTTAAAAATTATCTAAATATTTAAAAACTTTAAGGATATTTTCTCACTAGTATTTATGTTTCTTAAGGGATTTTAATACGTACTCTTCTTAGTACTGTTACTTTCTGACTATTTCCAAGTGGTTGCTGCTGAGTCACTTCAGTCATGTCCGACTCTGTGTGACCCTATAGACGGCAGCTCACCAGGCTCCCCCGTCCCTGGGATTCTCCAGGCAAGAACACTGGAGTGGGTTGCCATTTCCTTCTCCAATGCATGAAAGTGAAAAGTGAAAGTGAAGTCGCTCAGTCGTGTCTGACTCTTCACGACCCCATGGACTGCAGCCTACCAGGCTCCTCCATCCATGGCATTTTCCAGGCAAGAGTACTGGAGTGGGGTGCCATTGCCTTCTCCAAAACCTTTAATCTTTTTGTTACTAATTATATATTCAATTCATTTCCTCACAAAACATAGCCTGTATCTTTTCTGCTTTGAAGAATTTCTCTTTGTTAGAATTTATTTTGTATATTTAAGTTCCAACATTTCCTAATAGGAAGATTGTGACTGTGAAGTTGCTCAGTCGTGTCCGACTCTTTGCGATCCCATGGACTGTAGCCCACCAGGCTCCTCCATCCATGGTATTTTCCAGGCAAGAGTACTGGAGTGGGTTGCCATTGCCTTCTCCAAATAGGAAGATTACACACACATATTTTATTTATATGATTATATGATATATATGATTTCATGAATTATACATTCAGTCCCTAAAACAGTTTAAAAACTTTTTCCTTGCTTTATCTGAAGACTGAAAAATACTCTTAAAATGTTTCAATTGCTTCTCTAATTTTTAGAAGTGCTTAACTTTATATTTTTGATGCTATGTTTTTCACCTCAGGTAATAACTACAGATTTCATCTTCTTTAATCAATAAAATTGCTCTCTTTTATCCTGGTAAATGCCTTTGGCCTAAAATTTCACTTTATTTGATGTTAATATAACCCAAATGACCCCAGACTTCATTAGCCTGTGGGTACTAAGGATGCGTCATTAATATTAATATCCTAATTTGCTAGCTCATTAACCCCTACCTGTATAACAGTGGGACCTTGACCTCTACTTAGGAAGTCCCCAGGCAGTGTCTGACATGTGGTCTGGAATCAGTAATCTATTCTTCATCCCTACTCTTTGCTCTTTGAAGGCAGATTCTACCTTTTCCAACTGCTGCTTCTGCTGCTGTGTGTGACTGGCTTCCCACCCAGAGAGATTCGGTCTTCAGGGTACCAACCATAATGGTGAGGCTGTCTTCCATGAAATCAGATGGGACATCTTTCAGAGGGGTTTTCCTATGAAGCTATCTTATTGGAGAATCGATAAGACTATTACTCAGCTTAACATTCAGACTTTCCTTTTTCCCAAGGCACATATTTATTGAGAGAAATTCGATAACAGTTGCTGAACTCAATACAAACGCTCCTGTCTAAACACCAGACCTGTTGTGAAGTCTGGTTCATCCTGTTAAACTCTCTTTGCACAAATGACTGTTCTCTCAAGGATCACACCTTCCTGAAATCTGGATTCTTTTGCAATGTCTTCTTTGATATTTTAAAAGGCAAATTTGTAAAATAAAGCTTTCACTTTGAGAGTACCCATTATTTTGCTAGACATAGTCAGTGATTTTACTTGAACCTCATGGCAACCTTGTGCCAGAGAAAGTGAAAGTTGCTCAGTTGTGTCCGACTCTTTGCAACCCCATGGACTATACAGTCCATGGAATTCTCCAGGCCAGAATACTGGAGTGGGTAGCCTTTCTCTTCTCCAGGGGATTTTCCCAACCCGGGGATTGAACCCAGCTTCCCACATTGCAGGAGGATTCTTTACCAACTGAGCTATCAAGGAAGCCCCCTGTGACAGAGAGGCTGGGATTATTCCCATTTTGCAATTAAAAAACCTAAAGACAGAGAAGTTATTTAGCTTGCCCATAAAAAGGAAGCTACTACCATAACCACCAACCCTTCATACTACTGCCTGCTCAGTCTTGGGTTCTTTATTCAATTCATCCTTCTGGTGACTAAAATATATCATCAAATACATTTATCATGAAAAGTACTTTGGTTTGTCCACTTTCTGAGTCTTTAAATAGAGGTTCTATTTAATGTATTTGCTGTTTCTTTACTCATAAGTGACCGTATTTGGGTTATTCTATCTCTTCCTATAAATTAGAAGTATAGCATAATGTATAATACTTTAAGGGTCACTAGGGTTATTTCTTTAAAATGCAGATTCCTGATAGGAGTTTGTATACTTCTGGCATAAAGAAAATAAATATATGAAAAGGGAAAGTTGCATTTTAAAATATTACCTACCATATCTTAATTCTAACTATTTTTTTTTTAATGGCGGTTCTTTGTGACATGTGAGTGTTAATTGCTCAGTTGTGTCTGACTCTTTGCAACCCCATGGACTATAGCTTGACAGATTTTTCTGTTCATGGAATTCTCTAGGCAAGAATACTGGAGTGGGTTGCCATTCCCTTCTCAAGGGGATCTTTCTGACCCAGGGATTGAACCTGTGTCTCCTGCTTGGCAGGTGGATTCTTTGCTGCTGACCCAACTGGCATTGAGCTAAATGGAATTACAAGTTTGCATTTTTCTTCATAATGGTTGTGAGATTTTTAAGAATAAGAATTATATAATATTATATAAAAATTATATGTAAAAAAACTTAGTAACTATATATATTAGTATATATGTAAGTATAAATATATATAGTTAGTAACTATATATTAGTCAATTTTTTATTATCAAAAATAAAACATTGCACAGTGATGTTTTATTTTGTACATTAAAGATTTGAACTTTTTTTTTTGGTTGGGAACCAAGATTTGGAGTGAGAGAATCACTAAGTTTCTAAAAGAAATAAAGACTTAGAGACATTTTACTCCTACCCATTTTGGTGTTAACTTTCAGGAGCTGACACCAAGTAGCTAGGCTATTGTTTTGGATTTTATCAAAATTCATTTTCAAGCAATTCTACTTGTAAGATAAAGAAACTGGGATAACCAATATGGATTTCTCTCCACTCTCTTAAGTATCTTGCTGAACTGTAGTGGGCTGAGATAGGGCAGTTGATAGAGGCAATCAACTCCCATTATGATAGTAGTCATAATAGCAGTTACTAAAATAATAGCACTCACTGATCAATTTCCTGCAAGTTTGTCTGACACTCTGTTACTTCTCTATTCTTATTATTTTTATATATCATTCTTACTCTTATATTCTATATTCATCATATAAAATCTATGATAATTACAGCAACCTTATATGGTGGGCACTACTATATCCATTTTAGAGTTTGCAAAACTGAAGGTCAGAGATATTATGTGACTTGCCTGTGTTCCTACACTTACCCAAGTGTTATACCAAAAATTTGAATAGAAAATTTCATCTTCTTTCCTCTCTTATTCTTTACCATCTGTCACATAGTAGTAATAGTAGTTTAGTCGCTAAGTCGTGTCTGACTCTTGCGACCCCATGGATTGTAGCCTGCCAGGATCCTCTGTCCATGGGATTCTCCAGGCAAGAATACTGGAGTGGGTTGCCATTTCCTTCTCCAGGGGATCTTCCCAACCCAGGAATCGAACCCAGGTCTCCTGCATTGCAGGCAGATTCTTTACTGACTGAGCTATGAAGGAAGCCCCGTCTGTCACATAATGTTTATATAAATTGATAAGGGGGACTTAGTTTTCTGAAAATATAGTATCCACATTCTTGAAAGTACTAAAATAATATCTGCGGTCTTTTTCTGGGGTCATCATTTGGCATTCTAAGAAAAAAACTTCTAAAAAATTATTATTTTTAAATTGGTCACTGTATAAATCCTAAAACTCCAAGATTAAAAACAGACCAGCCTCTTAAAAGTTGTTACTAATACAGTAATCTGTATTAATAGACAAATAAAATGTAATAAGATAATAAAACAATTATATATAAAAGCATAAATTGAATCAAAGATTTTAAATTTTCGTGAAGATTTTTAGAGAATTATATTATGATATTTTAAGAGATTTTGGAAGTTTAAAGCATATTTTGTACACAAGACTAAATGTCAGGTTAGAACATCATTTCATTTCTTGATACACCTAACATATACTATATATTTTGTAAAAATCAATTGAATTATAGATGAACATCATGAGAAAATTATACTTTGCAGAAACACTTTAAGACAATTATAGTTCAATTTTGCTTCTCTAGAATGAAATATGGGAGAACTGTCCCCCATACACCCCTGCCAATAACATCCTTAAGTCAGAAAGGGCCCGAAGATTAGATTACAAATTCTAGTATTTCTTGCTACAGTAATATTTTAATGTCATTACAAAGAATAACATTCAGCCCTCTGGTAATTATTAAATTAAGCCCTAATTGTTTTATAGCATGTGTGAACTCAGGCAAGAATCTTCGGTGTAAGGAAAACCCAGAAGGCTATCTATTCTAACACTTCATCAGCACCACCCCCATTATCTGATGAAGTGATTGGCCAACCTCGATGGAACATGTCCAAGTTCATAGAACTCACTGCCTATCATAGGATCCCATTACCACAGTGTTCAGCTGTAGTACTTACAAAGTGTTTCTTGAAAATGAATTCTCTAAAAGTGGTATTCATTTGTCTTAGTTCTACATTCCGAGGTTAAATTAACAAACTATAATCCTTTTTCCATATGGAACTACTTTTATTATTTGAAGGCAGTAATCTAATCTCTTTGCATCTTCTTATCCCAGATCTTTCAACTATTTTGATCTTGAGACTCTCACCAGCTTAGTAACTCTCCCCTGAGAAAGCGCCACTTGCTAAATGTCTCTGAATGATAGAAAGTAATGTTATTACTCATTATTTCCAGAGATCTTTAAGGTGATTAGATCTAACATCCATAATTTTGACTAGTTAAGAGCAAATTCAAAGACCCATGACATGAGGTGATTAGTAATTTTGCCAATTGAAAAATTTGAATTGCACAGGTTTTAAGACAGCCATACACATGAAGATCACTTAATGGAAAGAGTGAGTGAGAGAAACTAATCAGCCAACATTCATATATCCATGTAGCTTTTTAATTGTGTAATCCTCAATGAGCTTATACAAGGTAATTTTTGTTACAGCAGGTGTATATGTGTCAGTGAAAAACAACTACAAAAATAAAGTCAACTGACAGCATTGTATTGAAGGTACATGTGTGTTAAGTTGCTTCAGTCATGTCCAACTCTTTGTGACCCTATGGACTGTAGGCTGCAAGTCCATGGGATTCTCCTGGCAAGAATACTGGAGTGGGTTGCCATGCCCCCCTCTAGGGGACCTTTCCTGTAAAGTAACATTAAAAGGCCTAAGAATGTCATACTGATAGCCACAAGAAAAGGTTTTGATCACTCATTCTTGAAATTAATCTGATATTTGACATGATTGAGGCTACATATATATTCTATATATATTCCTAAGGCAATTAATAAAAAAAAAATCAATGATTGTCCAACTAGTATGAATTTTCTTGTCTAGTGATGACTAGTGATTTATTGACAGGTAATTGTTAGGCCAACTTCTTTAGCCATTTGATGCAAAGAACCAACTCATTGGAATCATTCCCTGATGCTGGGAAACGCTGAAGGCAAGAGAAGAGAACGACAGAGGATGAGATGGTTGGATGGCATCACCGACGCAATGACCATGAGTTTGAGCAAACTCCAGGAGATAGTGAAGGACAGGGAAGCCTGGTGTACTGCAGTCCCCAGGGTCTCAGAGTCGGACATGGCTGAGGAAGTGAACAGAAACAACAAATTAATTTCTGGACTGATGATACATCCAACAAATGCAAAACTCCTTGCTGAAATGTGATTTGGGAAAGAGTCAAGAGAATTCAACATTTCTGCATATTGAAAACTTATGGATTCAAGATATGTCCTTCATAAATATCATAGGTCTATAGAATTTCTTATGAAGTCAGCTAGGATGGAATTAGAGATTTTGCAGTCATGCGCACACTGTTAACTGAAAATTAAGAATTTAGGATATCGATTTTTGCACAAAAAGTGTCAGTGTTGGACTCTGTAGTAGGCTGGATGATGGCCACCCAAAGATATCAGGTCAGAATATATAAACTTGTATAAGTCAGTAATAAACAGTAAGTAGAACAACTGAAATGGGCAAAGGATAAAAGCAGGCACTTCTCCAAGGAAAAGGTACAAATGTCCAATAAACACATAAAAGATGCCTGGAATCATTAGTCATCAGGGAAATCAAATCAAAACCACAGTGGGTACCACTTGACATGCAGCAGGATGGGCAGAATCAAAACATCAGATAAAAATAAGTGTTGACAAAGATGTAGCAAAGTAGGAATCCTCATACTCTGACTCTGACGGTAGAAAGCTAAAATGGTACAACTACTTTGGAAAACTGACAGTTCCTCAAACAATTAAACATATAATTACCACATGACCCAGCAGTTTCACCCAAATGAAAACATATGTCCACACAAAAACTGGTGTGTAAATGTTTACAGAAACATTATCCATGAAAGCCAAAAAGTAGAAATAACCCAAATGTTCACCAACAGATGAGATGGATAAACAAAATGTAGCATTTTATACAACTTAGCACACAGACATAGAAAGAAATGAAGTATTGATACATGCAGCAACTGGGATCAGCCTTGAAAACATGTTTAATGAAAGAAGCCAGTCACAAAGCTCCATATATTATATGATCCCATTCATATGAGTCCAAAACAGGGAAATTTGTAGAGAAAAAGAAGGTAAGTGTTTGCTCAGGATTAATTGAGGAAGAAAGTGAAAGTGTTAGTCGAATTTGACTCTTTGTGACCCCATGGACTGCAGCCCGCCAGGCTCCTCTATCCATGGAATACTCCAGGCAAGAATCCTCGAGTAGGTAGCCATTCCCTTCTCCAGTGGACTTCCTGACCAAAGGATTGAACTTGGGTCTCCCTCATTGCAGGCAGATTCTTTACTGTCTGACCCACCAGGGAAGCCCCAGTTTGAAGATACGTTGATAGATAATAAGGGCTGTTACTAAATGATATGAGGTTTCTTTCTGAGGCTACAAAAATGTTCTAAAACCAACCATGGTGATTGTTGCACATATCCGTGACTAATTACACTAAAAGTCACTGAATCATATACTTTAAATGGGCGAGTTATATGGTATAAGCATTATATGTCAAAAAATCTGTTTGAAAATGAGGCTAATAATCTCTTTTTGTGAAAGAGAAAGATATCAAAGATGCATTGCTAAATTTTTAAAAGGTTGTTAGACTGGGAAAAATCAGTAGTGCAGGATGGAGGAATATTTAAGATTCGACTAACAAAAATAATGATATACTTAGCTAGGAAAGCTGAAAGATTACCTCTGGCTAGAGGGATGTCAACATTTTCTCACAGTATCCAAATACTTTTTATAGTCTCAGTCTGAAATTGTTTAAAAACTGGGAGATAGTTTTATTTATAGCTCTAGTCACTACTGCACCATTTTTAACTCCTAGCAGTCCTAGTTTTAATTTCTAAGAACTTTCCTGGTTTTGAGTTTTTCCTTTTTTCATAATATTCAGTTCTTATATTATGGTTACAGTCTTTGATTATTGGGTTTGTGGGTGATTGTGTCAATTGCTTATTTTTCTTTAGCATATGACAGCAGGCAAGGTCACCTCAGATCGGAATAAGAAGACCTTTACTCTGACATTTCCATTGTTATAGAGTCACACTAGAATCCTGGCCATTTCTAGCAGATTGGTTCATTTATAATAGAGGATGGTCCTTCAGTTTTCTTCTCAGGGTGCAAACTTTGAGCTCACAATTGTGCTGTGTTTATGGGGCCTTGGTTGGACTGACACATCATAGATGTTGTCAAATGATGAGACCATTTTTTCACCTCCTGGGTAGTGCCCCTTGTTTATACCTACTGACTGTTTTTGGAGGGTCTTCATGAAGCCCCCTGTAAAATAGCCCTGAACATCACTTTTTAAACTATTTCTCTGTTTATTCTGGCTTGTGTTATTTCTGCTTTGTTTCACCTGTCACCATACACACATCTGTTTTTTGTCTTCCAGAACCATATTAATAACTTCAGCCCACTGTTGCCTTCATTCCTATCTGCTATTGTGGGTTTATTCACATTCAGACACCTCTATTTTCATTTCTGTGGTGTTTTGTAAGAGCCAGCCATATGAATGTTCTGAGCCACCATCTTCAAACCAGAGATAGCAGAACCAAGAAAAATGTGCAACAATATTTTTATGACCCAAACCCTGAAGAGTTAAACCATACCCAGAAAGAAGCAATGTAATTAAGTGGAAAATACCACCTGGAAGGAATAGATATTTTTACTCAATCTGGCAAAATGTTAAGAATGGGGCTTAGTCAAAATCACAACCAGCACAACCATCCAAGTGAGCCAGTCCCCTTGCTGCTTGATTTACTCCATGTATTCTGTGCACGCATGCTAAGGTGCTTCAGTCGTGTCTGACTCTTTGCGACCCCATGGACTGTAGCCCACCAGGCTCCTCTGTCCATGGGATTCTCCAGCCAAGAATACTAAAGTGGGTTTCCATGCCCTCCTCCAGGGGATCTTTCCAAATCTCTTATGTCTCCTTCACTGGCAAGCAGGTTCTTTACCACTAGTGCCATCCGGGAAGCCCACCCACTTATTATGTTTTACTTCTAAAAAAAGAAGCGACAAGCAACTACATGAAAACCAAACAGGACCTGAAACAAAGTGACATCAGAGTTGTAGATAAAACAGGTGGAGATTATATTATTTTTCTACTTTTCTATATTAAAAATCACTGGGGGACTTCCTTGGCAGCCCAGTGGTTAAGACTCTGCACTTCCAATGCAAGGAGCGCAGGTTTGATCCCAGTGGGGGAAGGAACTAAGATCCCCTATGCCATTCAGCACAGCCAAGAAAATATTTTGTCTTTAAAAGTCACTAAAACAAAGTGAAAGAAATAAAAAATAAAGGGAAACCATAATTGTAATTGGTAGGTGTCGTACCTACAAATTCGCAGCATGGGTTAAACTCCCAGCTCTCCAGCTCACTTGCTCAGATAAAGCTGACAATTGACTTAAATTCTGAGTTACAGATGCTTACTCTTTAAAACTGGTTGCTAGTACCAACCTCACAGAATGCTTAAGAAAATAAACTATGATGATACATGGAAAACCAAGGTTGCTTATTACCATTACATGGGTCTTCAAAAAAATTGTTTTAAGATATGGAATCTTACAGAGAAATGAGGCATATGTCAACCTATGCAAACTATTCTTATATAGGAATACATAAATATATATATAAGAATTGCTGGGCTAACCTTGTGTTGGTGGTGATGGATCGCAATTTAACAAACACCTGGAATCACTCATCAACAGTGGATTATCTCAGTCATGTTTAGATAAGCTGTACACGTACAACTTTTTAAAAATCATTATTATCAAACGTCCCTGGAGGAAAAATTATTTTGTGATTCTAAGTCTGCTGCTCTCCAATCCAATTCATTGTTTTAAAATTAAAGTTGCCTTTGTGGCTCAAGTATTTAATAGCTTGAGATTTCTCAGATGTGACTCTTGAGTTATACCAGAGAAAACTGTTCAGCAGTAGAATATAGCACGTGACTCAGCTCCACAAAGCATTCCTCCCAATAACAAGTTTTCCCACAAACACAACACTTACATCAGTCTGCATGCCACAGCAAGAACTTAAATGCTTCTGCTCTCCTAAAGGGAAAACTTAAAATTTTAGGGGAAAAGAGCTTAATATGAAATCTGTGTAAAGTTTATGATGGAGAGCTAATCCTCAACCTTCCTTATCCAAAAGGCAGTGGTTTCATATCAGAATGAATGCTAACAAGGACTCTCAAACGCTCATTAATTTCACCCTTGTAGCTGTTTAGTCACTAAGTCATATCCAACTCTTTGTGACCCCATAGACTGTAGCCTGCCAGGCTCCTCCATGCAAGGGATTTTCCAGGCAAGAAGACTGGAGTGGGTTGCTATTCCCTTCTCTAGGAAATCTTCCCAACCCAGAGCTCCTGTATTGGCAGGCAGATTCTTTACCACTGAGTCACCAGGGAAGCCTCTAATTTCACCCTTTGTTGTTGAGTGGCTAAGTCATGTCCAACTCTTTGCAACCCCATGGATTGAAGGAAGTGCAAATAAAGGCTGGTCTTATGAAACTTTCAGGAACCTTGAGTATCTGATCTACACCATAAATATAAATAGTCATTCATCTTTCATCTTGAAATATTTGAGACATTTCTACCTGTAATCTTTCCGGTTGTTTTCTGTTTGTGTAATTTTTTTCACCAGTAAGTAGGAGAAAATATCAGTAATACAAATAGCACATTATTGTTTTCTTTATCTTTTTCTATGATCCCAACTTTGGGAAGTAGGTACAATTCTTCCTATTTCATGATTAAGCATGCCACAGCTTTCAGAGAGCTTAGATGTCTCCAAGAACAAGAATGTTATAGGGCCAACAGTTCAGTTGGCTGCCACACACATAAATCCATGCGTTTTTCCTATAGCATAGTAAGTGTTTGGGAGAAGGCAATGGCACCCCACTCCAGTACTCTTGCCTGGAAAATCCCATGAACAGAGGATCCTGGTGGGCTGCAGTCCACGGGGTCGCTAGGAGTCGGGCACGACTGAGTGACTTTACTTTCACTTTTCACTTTCATGCATTGGAGAAGGAAATGGCAACCCACTCCAGTGTTCTTGCCTGGAGAATCCCAGGGACGGCAGAGCCTGGTGGGCTGCCGTCTCTGGGGTCGCACAGAGTCAGACACGACTGAAGCGACTTAGCAGCAGCAGCAGCAGCAGTGTGTTAGATTTACTTTCTCATTCTGTAGTTATTTTTAGAATAAATTTTAAATGCCCAACATAATATCAACATTTTGAATATTAATCTTGACAGACGTGGGTTTTTTTTTGAATAGTAATCACATGGCATGAGTGTTAGAACCTTTTAAGTGGAACAGTGATAACTTGTCCATCTCCTTACTCCCTTTTCATTGTTTCTTTTTTCCATTTCAACTTTCTCATACTCCTTAACATCTGGACCTGAAAAGGAATGAAGCTTAATCCCTAGATTTGGGTGGCAAGAAAACAACAAGCCTTTATACAATTACACATGTTCCCAGAAATCATAAAATGATGTTTGAAAAGAGTCATCTTCCCATTGATGCAGATTCCAATAACCTATTAAAGACATACTTTTTTCCTGCCATGATCTTTTTCAGATAGGAAGATCTCATACTCAAACTATTTCTCTCTCCAAAGTTCAAATGTATTAATAGCATGAATACACTAAATCCATTAGCTCATCTTTGGATCAGTTCAGTTCAGTCGCTCAGTCGTGTCCGACTCTTTGCGACCCCATGAATCGCAGCACGCCAGGCCTTCCTGTCCATCACCACCTCCCGGAGTTCACTCAGACTCACGTCCATCGAGTCAGTGATGCCATCCAGCCATCTCATCCTCTGTCGTCCCCTTCTCCTCCTGCCCCCAATCCCTCCCAGCATCAGAGTATTTTCCAATGAATCAACTCTTCGCAAGAGATGGTCAAAGTACTGAAGTTTCAGCTTTAGCATCATTCCTTCCAAAGAAATCCCAGGGCTGATCTCCTTCAGAATGGACTGGTTGGATCTCCTTGCAGATGCTTCAAATTGTTTTTCTAATCTTTAGATCATCTATAAAGAAAAAGGAAAAGAGTAAGAGTGGATGAACCAGAAACTATGCTACTTACATAATTCTTAAATTCTATTATGCTACTTACATAAATCTTACATACCCTTCAGGAAAGATGTGAATATCCCCATTTTCACAGATGAAGAACCTCAAGTGTAGGTGGGCTATGTTGCTGCTGCTGCTGCTGCTGCTAAGTTGCTTCAGTCATGTCCGACTCTGTGTGACCCCATAGACGGCAGCCCACCAGGCTCCCCCGTACCTGGGATTCTCCAGGCAAGAACACTGGAGTGGGTCGCCATTTCCTTCTCCAATGCATCAAAGTGAAAGTGAAGTCCCTCAGTCGTGTCTGACTCCCAGCAACCCCATGGACTGCAGTCCACCAGGCTCCTCCATCCATGGGATTTTCCAGGCAAGAGTACTGGAGTGGGGTGCCACTGGTCCAAATTAACAGAGTGATGAGATATGGCTGTGAACAGGTCTGTCCAGCTTTCCATAACATATTGTATTATTAGGCTGCCATGCTTAAGGGACTAAGGCATTATTGTCTCTTTTTCCATTACACTACCTTTAAAGATATCTTTTCCTTTGACTATGGTCATTTCCAACACCTGGTAACATACTACAGAAAATCTCTGTGACTTTTGACAAAATTTAAACTGATGATTCCAGAATCGATACATGTAAGATACAAAAGTTTTTTTGTTTTCTCACTTAACATTAAATTCATTAATAACAATGCCACAAAATTACTCCAGCCTGAAACCTCATAAAACAGGAACTAATCAAAGCAAACACATTTAACAGCTAATGATGATTTTAATTTAGCTGTAAATGCCTCAAAGGCTAGTAATTAGAGAGCAGTTATACGCTGTTTTGCAAA
The DNA here is from genome assembly GCF_003369695.1 of Bos indicus x Bos taurus. NCBI lineage: Eukaryota > Metazoa > Chordata > Mammalia > Artiodactyla > Bovidae > Bos > Bos indicus x Bos taurus. Next base: position 25,847,902 of record NC_040089.1, on the reverse strand, counting down.
ATAAATCATTGTTGCATGTTTTGCCCACAATTTTCTCTATTTAATTTTGCTAAAATAGTGTTCTCTGTGCAAAAATTTTAAAATAGATCTAATGACAAGATAATTTAGATAACCATGTTACAATCAATTGTCTGTTTAAAGTAATGGTTTATGAAGATGTTTCAAACAATAAAACTGGCCACAAATGTGCTATTAAACAGCAACAAAAAGGGCCAAGTAAATAAACTCTTTACAGCTCTTGATTACATGGTCCTACTCACTTTAGATTTAATGAAGGGTTACTTGTTTAGCAATAGGGACGTGAGTCATATATTATGGCTCTAAACAATAAAGGTTAACCTAAAATTGCATATTTCCCCCAAACAGACACAATTATCAGTATTTTCTGTGTACCAGTTAGATAAGTAGCTGCAAAACTGCAAAACTAAATCAGAGATCAATGGCCTTGTTACCGTTTAGTATGCATGAGGGTATGTGCTGGTCTAGAGGCTTCAAGAGAAGGGAGGCCAGGGCAGTTTGCCCTACTAGATGCAAGTAAATATATATATATATATGAAACATAGAGTTTCAGATAGTGCCAACAACCATTTTGAAGGCAACATTCATTTTAGGAGGGAGATAATCAAAAGAGTATGGTATAGAGGTTATCATTTTAAACCTGGGAAGAGAAAAACAAAAACATCCTTAAGTGAGATTGAGAATAAGAGATTGAGAATAAGATGGCTGAAAGAGGGAAAGGATAAATTTGGGATGTTTAACTATGCTGCTGCTAGGCTTCTCTATCCATGGAATTTTCCAGTCAAGAATAATGGAGTGAGTTGTCATTTCTTACTCCAAAAGATCTTTCCAACCCAGGGATCAAATCCTCATCTCCTGAATCTCCTGTGTTGGCAGGCAGATTCTTTACTACTAAGCCATTTGGAAAACTCCATTTAACTCTATTAGCTGTTATTTCCTTCCCACTCCACAATAAAAACTGTTGTTTGTTTTATGGCTTGTTTTTTGCTTAAGATATAAATAATAGACAAGTATTTAATTTTTTTAAGATTTGTGTGGATCATTTGTTTAAATTTATTGAATTTGTTATAATATTGTTTCTGTTTCAGGTTTTGGTTTATTGGCCTTGCAGCGTATAGAATCCCAGCTCCCTGATCAGGGATGAAACTGGCACCCCTTACACTGAAAGGCAAAGTCTTAACCACTGGACCTCCAGGGAATTCCCAACAAACACTTCTTTTAAAATATTCAAAAAAGGTATATTATGTAAAGAAAAAAAAAATAAAGGCTACTTGGAATCTCAACTCTGGATAAGGATAAGCAACATTAGCTTTGTTATGACTATCCATTTGTGCTTTGCATCATACCTATATACTCAAATCAATAGATTTTTTTACACATCTAAGAGGGCCACTTACATTGTATTCTAGCGGGATGGTATGCTTTGGAGTTGTGCAGTGTGCGCATACCACAAATGGAATCAGAACACACTTGTTATTGCTATTTTGGATTATTTTCTTTTTAAAAATATAATGCCTTCTCTTATATCAACACCATAATTTCTATCTCCTGCTAAGGATATTAAAACATGAAATTTGATAATATCTAATAATTAAAAGATGCTTGCTCCTTGGAAGAAAAGCTATGACCAACCTAGGCAGCATATTAAAAATAAGAGATGTTACTTTACCGACAAAGGCCCAACTAATCAAAGCTATGGTTTTCCCAGTAGTCATGTATGGATGTAAGAGTTGGAATAAAAAGAAAGCTGAGCACCGAAGAATTGATGCTTTTGAATTATAGTGTTGGAGAAGACTCTTGAGAGTCCCTTGGACTACAAGGAGATCCAACCAATCAATCCTAAAGGAAATCAGTCCTGAATATTCATTGGAAAGACTGATGCTAAAGCTGAAGCTCCAATACTTTGACCACCTGATGTGAAGATGGAGAAGCCAAAGATGGATGTGATGTGAAGCCAAAGATGGAGAAGCTCTATAAAGTCAGAAAAAATAAGACCAGGAGCTGACTGTGGCTCAGATCATGAACTCCTTATTGCAAAATTCAGACTTGAGGAAAGTAGGGAAAACCACTAGATCATTCAGGTATGACCTAAATCAAATCCCTTATGACTATACAGTGGAAGTAACAAATAGATTCAAGGGATTAGATCTGATAGATAGAGTGGTTGAAGAACTATGGATGGAGGTTCGTGAAATTATACAGGAGGCAGTGATCAAGACCATCCCCAAGAAAAAGAAATGCAGAAAGGCAAAATGGTTGTATGAGGAGGCCTTACAAACAGCTGTGAAAAGAAAAGAAGTGAAAGGCAAAGGAGAAAAGAAAAGATATATTCATCTGAATGCAGAGTTCCAAAGAATAGCAAGGAGAGATAAGAAAGCCTTCCTCAGTGATCAATGCAAAGAAACAGAGGAAATAATAAAATGGGGAAGACTAGAGATCTCTTCAAGAAATTAAGAGATACCAAGCGAACATTTCATGCAAAGATGGGCTCGATAAAGGACAGAAATGGTATGGATTTAAAAGAAGCAGAATATATTAAGAAGAGGTGGCAAGAATACACAGAAGAACTGTACAAAAAAGATCTTCATGACCAAGATAATCACAATTCTGTGATCACTCATCTAGAGCCAGACATCCTGGAATGTGAAGTCAAGTGGGCCTTAGGAAGCATCACTATGAACAAAGCTAGTGGAGGTGATGGAATTCCAGTTGAGTTATTTCAAACCCTTAAAGATGATCCTGTTAACATGCTGCACTCAATATGGAAGCAAATTTGGAAAACAGCAGTGGCCACAGGACTGGAAAAGGTCAGTTTTCATTCCAATCCCGAAGAAAGGTAATGCCAAAGAATGCTAAAACTACTGCACAATTATACTCACCTCAAAGGCTAGCAAAGTAATGCTCAAAATTCTCCAAGTCAGGCTTCAACATTAGGTGAATCGTGAACTTCCAAATGTTCAAGCTGGATTTAGAAAAGGCAGAGGAAACAGAGATCAAATTGTCAACATCTGTTGGATCATCAGAAAAGTGAGAGAGTTCCAGAAAAACACCTACTTCTGCTTTATTGACTATGCCAAAGCTTTTTTCTGTGTGGATAACAACAAACTAGAAAATTCTGAAAGAGATGGGAATACCAGACCACCTGACCTGCCTCCTGAGAAATCGGTATACAGGTCAAGAAGCAACAGTTAGAACTGGACATGGAACAACAGACCTGTTCCAAATCGGGAAAGGAAGTATGTCAAGGCTGTACATTGTCACTCTGCTTATTTAACTTATATACAGAGCACTTCATGAGGAAAGCTGGACTGGATGAAGCACAAGCTGGAATCAGGATTGCCAGAAGATATATAACCTCAGATATGCAGATAACACCACCCTTATGGTAAAAAGCAAAGAAGAACTAAAGAGCCTCTTGAAAGTGAAAGAGGAGAGTGAAAAAGTTGGCTTAAAGCTCAACATTCAGAAAACTAAAATCATGGCATCTGGTCCCATCACTTCTTGGCAAATAGATGTGGAAACAGTGACAGAGTTTATTTGGGGGGGCTACAAAATGACTGCAGATGGTGATTCTAGCCATGAAATTAAAAGACACTTGCTCCTTGGAAGAAAAGTTATGACCAAACTAGATAGCATATTAAAAAGCAGAGACATCACTTTGCCAACAAAGGTCTGTCTTGTTAAAGCTATGGTTTTACAAGTAGTCATATATGGATATGAGTGTTGAACTATAAAGAAAGCTGAGCACCAACGAATTGATGCTTTTGAACTGTGGTGTTTGAGAAGACTCTTGAGAGTCCCTTGGACAGCAAGGAGATTCAACCAGTCCATCCTAAAGGAGATCAGTCCTGGATGTTCATTGGAAGGACTCATGATGAAGCTGAAACTTTAGTACTTTGGCCACCTGATGTGAAGAACTGACTCACTGGTAAGACCCTGATGCTGGGAAAGATTGAAGGCATGAGAAGGGGATGACAGAGGATGAGATGTTTGGATGCCATCATCAACTCAATGGACATAAATCTGATTAAACTCTGGGAGTTGGTGATGGACAGGGAAACCTGGGTTGCTGCCGTCCATGGAGTCGCAAAGAGTTGGATATGACTGAGCGACTGAACTCAACTGAACTGAACTGATGTGAAGAACTGACTCACTGGAAAAGACCCTGTTGCTGGGAAAGATTGAAGGCAGGAGGAGAAGGGGACAACAGAAAGTGAGATGATTGGATGGCATTACCAACTTGATGGATATGAGTTTGAGCAAGCTCCGGGAGTTGGTGATGGACAGGGAAGCCTGGCGTGCTGCAGTCCTTGGGGTCTCAAAGAACTGGACATGACTGAATGACTGAATAATATGGATGGGCTTCCCAGGTGGCTTAGTAGTAAAGAATCCTGCGATGCAGGGGACAAGGCAGATTTGACTGAGTTTGATCCCTGGGTTGGGAAGATCCCTGGAGGAGGAAATGGCAATCCACTCCAGTATTCTTGACTGGGAAATCCCATGGACAGAAAATCCAGGCAGGCTACAGTCTGTGGAGTCACAAAGAGTCAGATACACCTTAGTGACTGAGCATGTACACACCCAATAATATGGACACATAATCATATCTAAGTTGGGCTCTCAGTTCAGTTCAGTCACTCAGTCATGTCCAACTCTTTGCGACCCCATGAATCGCAGATCACATACATTTTCTTGACCTCTTTTTCATTTAATCTTGCTCATTATCTTGTTACACTATCATATGTGTTTTATTTACTCTTTGTACCATGTATTTTATTAAAAAGCAAGGTAGTCATGATATCAATTTGAAGAAGGAATAATCCTAAGTGGTTCAAGAATATATGAAGCAAAATATGAAATGTTATTGAAGGACATTAAAAAGAACTCACTTCAGTGAAGAACTCACCAGGTCAATGGATTGCAGCCCACATATAGAAGATTTTCTTGTCCCACACATAATCTTTAAATTTGAAGTGATTCTAACCAAAATCACAAGAGGATTTGCCAGGTTCTAAAAGTTTATTTGGAAAAATACAATTTCAAGGATAGCCAAAATCATTCTGAAAAAGGCCAAATATATTTTGGTCCTGAAAATGTTTCTTCCATAAGGACCTATTTTTGTTGCCTTTCAAATAAAGTTGGAGATTACTTAAAGTCCTTTACTGCTCACAGGATGTAAGAATACCTTCATTTTCTTTCTTCAGAAGACCTCTAAAGCAGGAAAATATAAAACTTCTTTTAGCATCCCATTTCAACCGCTATTGACTTTCATTTGCAGGAGTTATTTTTGAGGTCTAAACTAAATCTCTTATCCTTAAGCTTGTTTCTTATTTTGTCACCATTCCTTGTGCTATGAGACTTCAAATTCTTAAAGACTCTTATTAAGTTCTCATCATTTTTTTTCTCTTCATAGGGGAAAAAACAGTGGTTTCATAAATGTTCCCATATTTTCATACTTCTGCTGTTTTCCAAAATTTTTTTTTCCTTTTGGTTATATTTCTCTCAAACCTGATTGGGGCAGGAGGGCTACAAGGGTATGAAAGTGGGAGAGGGTGTAGAGGGCAGGGGATATACAGCAGTTTTATGGAAACATTTGTTTTGAGGATGTGTCCTCACTTTTACTTATCCTGAAGTTTAAACAGCCTTATAGCAAAGAGTATTATAATAATGAATAATCTTGTTTTATGAGTTTGCTAAGCTCAAGCTAATAGCATGCATACGTGCTAAATCATTTTAGTCATGTCCAACTCTTTGTGATCCTATGGAATGTAGCCTACCAGGCTCATCTGTCCATGGGATTCTCCAGACAAGAATACTGGTGTGGGTTGCCATGCCCTCCTCCAAGGGATCTTCTCCACCCAGGGCTTGAACCTACGTCTCCTGGTAGGCAGGTTCTTTACCACTGGCACCTCCTGGGAAGCCCCAAGTTCATAGCATACAATGCAATGCGTGACATGTTACAGGATTCCCAACGTATTTCTATATACATTATTTCATTTCATTATCTCAGTGACTCTTGAATCAGTCATCTCAATAGCTCAGTCGTGCCCGACTCTTTACAACCCCACAGACTGCAGCACGTCAGGCTTCCCTGTACATCACTAATGCCTAGAACTTGCTCAAACTCATGGCCATCAAGTCAGTAATGCCATCTCTTGAATGATGACTGGTATTATAATCTCCATGGATGAGGACACTCAGAGTGTTGACATGATTAGTCCAAGGTTACTAGAACAGAACAAGCATCAGAAGCTAAGTTTCCAGAGGGGTTAACAGATAGTATTTCTTCTTTACATATTCAACTAGTCATTTAACTTACCAAAAGGCCAGCATCACAAAATAATCTGGACAACCTTCTGGCATTTAGGTGATATGTTGCATGTTCCAGTTATCACATGATTTTCTGTGAAAGAGCCTACTCCTTGCTGTCACCATTTGTAGTAAATAAAATAGTACCCCTGCAAACATATCCACATGCTAATTCCCCCAAACTCATGAAGATATTACAAGAGGAAATGAAGGTGTCAAATGGAATGATAGTTGCTAAATAGCCGACCTTAAAATGAGATTTCCTTGGACCATCCATTGAGCCCAAGGTAATCCCAAGAGTCCTTTAAATGTGGGAAAAGAAATAGAAAAGCAGAGTTATGTGATCTGAGAAAGACTAAACCAGGCACTTCTTGCTTTGAAGATGGAAGAGGCCATGAAGCCAGGAAAGCACGAGGCTTTAAATGCTGAAAAAGGCAAGAAAATGGATTCTCAGTGAGAGGTTGGTTCCCTAACACCAAATATGTGGTGTCTTTACAAATAGCAGCTCTCCAGTTTTTTAACATTAGCTAGGTTGAAACTCCAGTACTTTGGCCACCTCATGCGAAGAGTTGACTCATTGGAAAAGACCCTGATGCTGGGAGGGATTGGGGACAGGAGAAGGGGACGACAGAGGATGAGATGGATGGATGGCATCACCGACTCGATGCTCATGAGTTTGGGTGAACTCTGGGAGTTGGTGATGGACAGGGAGGCCTGGCGTGCTGCAATTCATGGGGTCGCAAAGAGTCGGACATGACTGAGCGACTGAAATGAACTGAACTGAACTGAGGAGTCCAGCATTTTGATTCAATTCAATTCAGGTTTAGATCAGACCCCACAGATAGAGGGCTCCATTCTGCGGATGTGCCCACTTCAGATGTCAGTTGCAATAGAGTGTCCAGGCTGCTCATAGTCCTGCCTGGGTGACTAGTTTCCAGAATTCATGACTTCTCCTCAGCTGCAATAATTTGCCAGAATAGCTCAGAAAACTCAGGAAAACACCACTTACTCTTTTATTTTTTTTTTTTTTAATATTTATTTGGCTGCCCCAGGTCTTAGTTGTGGCATGTGGGATCCTTAGCTGCAGCATGCAGGATCTAATTTCCTCCCTGACCAGGGATTGAATCCTGACCCCCTGCATTGGAAACTCAGAATCTTAGCCACTAGACCACCAGAGAAGTTCTAGAAAGACTGCTCACCATCACCACTTTATTATAAAGGATACAACTCCAGAAGTCACATGAAAGAGATGCTTAGGGCAACGGATGGGGTGGTGGTCCTTCAGAACTTCCAAGTCCTCTCCAGACTGGCCACTCTCCCACAGTCTTGATGTGTTCACCAATAAGGAAACTCTCCAAAACCCCTTGTTTAGGAATTTTAAATAGACGTTGAAGAGTCCTTGATTAGATCATTGGCCATTAGCAATTAAATTCAGTCTCCATCTTCTCAGACTGGTGGGGCTAAAATCCCAACTCTAATCTTGGCTTGGTCTTTCTCGTGACAAGCATCCATCCTGAAGCAATTTTGGAGATGTTCAGAGCCATCTCATTAGCATACCAAAGATACTTTTATCACTGAGGAGATTACAAGCATTTTAAGAGCTCCATGCCAGGAACCTGGAGCAAAGAAGACACCTTGATTTTAGACCATTGAGACCCATTTTGGACTTCTGACTTCCAGACCAATTTGTGTTATTTTAACCACTAAATTTGTGGCAATTTGTTAAAGCAACAATAGGTGCCTAATATATCATTTATAAACAGTTGCAACAGATTATCACACTCATGCAGGGAGGTGGAATTTCAGATATTAAAAACATAGAAACAGCTTGATTTTTGTTTGTTTTATTTTTTAGCTATTATATTTATAAAAGATTTTATTTTTCACAGTATTTTCTCCTCTTGTAAAGCAGTTTGTGTCAATGCAATGCAAAGTGACAGGAGACCGACACTTGAAGGGAAATACACTATTTTCAGATCAGATATCAGCTGTCAACTTGGATAGACTGTATTGTTTCTGGTATTTTACAGCCCAGTTCGCAACAATTTTACATGCTTACAATTCAGATCTGGTGTGAAAAATTTGTTGAAATATGTTGCATATGGAGCACACAGTAAGAATTTTTATGGACATAGCCTGAGGAGATTGGGTTTAAATGTGAATGGATACACGTAGATATGAAATAAAAATGAGAGAATGAAAAAATACTCATGGAAGGAAATGAAGTCAGTAAGTAATCTACATCAAGTATTCTCAGACACACAAAATGAATATGTATTTTGTATTGTTTATTCACAATTCAGAATTCAATGTACTTTCTTTAGCTGGGGCTGAATATATATAATAGCCAAAAATTAAGAAACTCATTGTTCATTAATTAAACACTATTTTCTGTTGATTGAATTAGAAAACCGTGACTTAACTGTGGGAATCTATAAACTGCAGATGGAGGGGAAAACTGAAAAGTGATCTCTCAATACTATTATCCATAGAGATTGATCATCATTTTGTTACAATTCATTTTTAAAGTACTCATATCTCTTTTAAACTGAAAATACAAAGTGTTCAGATTATCGTTTTGATGAAAAGGGCTTAGATGAGTTTTGAAGGTAAATGGAAACATAATGAACTTAGGTCTATATGGGAAGTTGATAATTTGGGATTTTACAGAATCCCATAAAAAGCTGATAATTTGAGATTTTTAAAAAATCACATAAAAATAGAGTTCCTAATCTGATCTAAAGAATCTTGGTTTTTGCAAGTGAATAAAACTATTAGGCTTAAATTATACCACTTTTCAACACAAACATGACATTGGTCCATTTCTTCTTTTCTTGTTAGGGATAATTTCTTATTTTGGGGGTAATGCTATTACTATTCATACATTAAGAGTGGTAACTCCTAAACTATTAAAAATATAGTATTACTCATGTGCTTTTAAAACACTTTATGATTTGTATCTTTTGCCTTTATTACTTAATCTTCATAGTTATTATTTAAGATAAGAGGAATCAGTTCTTCTCTGTAATTTTTTTATAATTAGAAAATCAATGCTCTGATTCACTCTTTTCAATTTCAGAGCCAGATGCTTAGCTCAGGGCCAGGTATGTTGAAAATTCCCAATAAATGCTTTTTAACATGTTTTTACCTTATCATTTCTGTGTCTTCTTCATAATAAATCAAAATAAGGTCACCAATTATCTAATTAACAGATGCAAATCATGTTGAAAATTAACTCAAAGCTAAGACACGCTAGTCACAAACAATTTCACATCTCCTCTGGTGCAGTGCATAGGGCCTCTGTATGTGGTTGGCATTTTATTCCCTACACACTTGTCCCCGTGTCAGAGCGAAGAGGGACTGCTATTCAGCCCAACTTGGCTTGGCAAACAACACTGGCCAGAGAGGGACTGCCTTCTTGTAATTCATCCTCCCAGAAGGGGTGCCTTTTTGCCATTCATAAATGGCATAAAGGCATCATATGTACCCTAGCTTTGGACAACAAAAATCTCTTGTTGACTTGTTCATCTTACACATCTGAAACCATGGTTACTAGACTTATCTATTGACTACACTAAATTATACACTAGTAACTAGTATATAGTATGTAACTAAAATTATAGTTACTATATTATTTTATATTTGTATAACACATTATTTTCTCCTCAGACATGAAGACACTGAAAATGTTTCCTAAAAATTTGCAATATGATAAGCTCAAATAGTGTCTTTCTAAACAATTTGGCATAAAGATCACATTTTTCCACAACAACGTTATAGGGAAATGGGATCAACAAAGACCGAAATAGATAAACAGCACATCGGAGTGTACATTCCTCTCTCTACATGTCATACAGTTATAAATAAGCCATAACCTGACATTTGTAAGGTCAAATTTACAGAAGCTAACAGAACCATCTCAACTTCATGGATGGAAACCTGGAGTTCCTTAATGCAAAAGAGACGTAAGTGACAATCAAACTCTGACCAAGCAGCTTAGCCAGCACTCTTCCTTGATAAAGGGCTGGAGACACCAGACCACCAGATACATCCCATTCATTTTTTGGGTGTTGAAAGAAGCAAGATGTTTGGGAAATCAAGATACCTAAGCTATTTGTTGTTGTTGTTTTCAGTTGATAAGCCATGTCTGACCTTTTGCGACCCCATGGACTGCAGCATGCCAGGCTTCCCTGTCCTTCCTCATCTCCCAGGGTTTGCTCAAATTCATGTGACAAATAACTTTGTTGTCACCTGATAGTTTAACTGGTGTTGGCCATGGTGACAATACAAAATAAAATCAATTTACTCTACTTTTACACAAAATCATTCACAGGCAAAATTATTGTGATCCTATTTATTTGTTCTTGAGGATTATTTTTAGTTGTAATTAAATATCTTCAACTCCACTATGCTTTACTCAGTGAATTTTCCAGAAGAGTTTCTATGATTCTTGCTAAGTAATAATAAAATTCTGCAATATAGTATAAGAGTGTAAATTAAAATAAACCCTTACACTTCTGTCTTCAAGTACTGAACAACTTAATGTTATCTTTAAAAACATGATTTAGGTTTAAATTTGTTGATATTCAAATACTTGAATGTGTCACATGTGTTGGAAAAGCTACATTATCCGGAAGGAGTTTATTAAACTTTCTGCTACTTACATTGCAAAAATGTCATATGAGTCAGCTACCAAAAAATGCAATCTGCTAATTCAGTCAAGAGAAAGCATCCATTGTTCTTGCTTTATGTGATATTTTCATGTGGTCTTATAATTTTGTGGAATGCTTGATACAGAACTCTAGAAGAAACCATAATATAGGACTATACTTGGAATTTCTCAGATCTATTGATGATTAATGCTATTTTTATTGTTTAGATACTTCAATTTCTAAAGAACAAAATGGCATACAGTGATATTTTAGTATAAAGTAAGTATATTTTACATATGGAGTTGCAACTGATTAATATGACAGCAGTTAAATTCCAAAATTTATAAATTAACAAATTATCTAGAAATCATTAATTACTGTCTCAGTCTGCTCAAGCTGCTATAACAAAATACCAGGGGGTATGTGACAACAGACATTTATTTCTCATAGTTCTGGTGCTGGAAAATTCACTTCCTAGATTGCAGTTGGACACCTTGTAGCTAAATGCTCACGTGGCATTTCCATAGTGCATGTTTGTGGAGGGAGAGAGATCCGTCACTCTTCCTACAAGGGCACTAATCCTATATGAAGGTCCTGCCTTAATAACCCAATCTAAACCTTATTATGCAACCAAGCTCAAAAGCCAATAATAGAGAGGCAAGTGTCGTTAGAAAGGAAAGATATTTTAGAAAAGTCTTCAGTCTGGGAAGAAGGTGGACTTATGTCCCAAGACCAACTCTGAAGATTTTACTCAGTCCTGACAGTTGGAAGGAAAGAATCTCAGTGAGCAATCAAGACAAGAGTTTGGACTCTGCTTCCTTCTTCACTGCATGTAGACTGGCCAGCTCTTTTCAGATGTCATTTTGCCTACATGATCTGCCAGCAAGATTGTTAAAGGGTCTGTTGAGAGCAGAGAGCTAGTCATTCTTTAACTGCTTAATTCTTCATCCTTTACATGTTTTAATCTAGGAAGAGAATGAAGAGATTAGTCAGGGCATGGTGTGCATTCAGGAGAGTTAAGTTAAATTGCCTATTGATCTCATTCCTGTAATTAGGTTATTTTAAGGTTAGAGAGAAACAGAAATGAGCAAAAGAGTTGCTTTCAATTATCCTCCCATAGGTCCCACCTCCTAATACCATCACATTGGGGATTAGGGTTTCAACATATAAATTTGGGAGGAAGGAAACATTCAGTCTATTACACCATAGCATCATAAAACCCAGCACTCTTCTAAGTCATTTCCAGTCTTACTCCCTGCCCAGTCCATCCATATCACAGATGATGTGATGGGAAAACAGGATGAAAAAAACTGTTGTTTCCTAAATGTTCTCAAGTTGGTTGTTCTAATTTTAATAGGCAATAATAATTAAGAAACTTATCTTTCAAAATTGCATTGGTCAATGCCATATAAGCTGTCCATTCTGTTAAAGCATGGTCCTTAAATTGCAGATCGTTCTGTTATTTGTGATAATTGCGCTAATTTATAGGCCTTTATCACTGTTATTGGTTGATTTGAATTAGTGTTGATGTTAACATCTCAAAGGAAACAAAAGCTAATCATCCCTGATTTTCTAAAACCAAAATACTCTTCCATTAGATAAAGCACATTATTAACTGTAAGTTTAAATACTGAAACATCCTAACAATAAAATTGTTCTAAAGTGATTTTTTTAAACAGTCTTCTTTTAAAAAAATTACAATGATAATAATTGAAAAAATTATTTTTAGGGATATATTCTAAGTCACTTCAGTCATGTCCAACTCCTTGTGACCCTATGGACTGTAGCCCACCAGTCTCCTCTGTCCTTGGGATTCTCCAGGCAAGAATACTGGAGTGGGTTGCTATTCCCACTTTCAGGGATATGGGTAAAAAATTATGAAGCTGCTGCATAACTATACTGAGACTAAACAATTAAATAAATGGGTGGTTGATGGCAGAAGTCAGATTTCTCACTGTTGCAAAGGCATTTACAGAAAAGTCTAGGAAAGCTGCTAGAACAAACCATGTGATATTTCATTAGACTCAGTTGCATCAGTATGAACTCATACAGATGCAGATAGATGGATACAGAAATAAGGAGAGACATGTACATGTATGGGGCTTCCCTCATGGCTCAGACAGTGAAGAATCTGTCTGCAGTGGGGAAGACTGGGTTAGATCCCTGGGTCGGGAAGATTCCCTGGCAAGGTAATGGCTACCCACTCCAGTATTCTTGCCTGGAGAATTCCATGGACAGAGGAGCTGGTGGGCTATAGTCCCTGGAGTCACAAATAGTTGAACATGACTGAGTGCTAACATTTTAATGCTTTTCTGTATATGTAAGGTGAGTATACATTTCATAGCTCTATTCACAGAGGGCCTTGAAGCAATCAGACTCCTATAGTAATAGGCACACCTAATGCCCAGATCTCGGTTTCTAATACTATCCTTCAATTAAAGAAACCAGAGCTATTTGGAGAAATGATTGATTCCAGGGCTGGGGCACCAAATATGCAAGATGAGATGAGCCTAGAGCATCTTGACATGTTAGAGGTAAGAATGTTATCAAAAAAAAAAAAAAAGCCTCAAAGAATGGGGTATGTCCAGGGAACACAGGGGCCAAATTGAAAGTGCTCTCAGTGGCCAAATAGGAACAGAAGAGACTCACCAAGTATCAATAGAAATGATACTTGCATATCTACAAAAGATAGATGCAGGCTAAAGCATAAACCAGCAGAGTGCTGACCTCCAAAGACAAAGAGAAAATCATGTACATTTCTTGAGAGATGAGAAAAGGGCTAACAAAGGAGAATAACAGACTGCCTTCAGATTTCTCATCTTCAACAGAGTAAACCAGAAGACAGAGTTTGAGGAAACTGTCCTTGGAATTTTGTGCCTCGGCCAGCATTTATAAATAGATGAGGAAGAAGCAAATCCCCCTTCAGATATTTCGGATTCCAGAAGCACACTACTCATCACAGTGTACAATTGTTCTTTTCGTTTTTTTGGAGGGTGGCTGGGGAGGGCAGAGAGAGACCAAAATATTCCACCCAAATGAAAAATCTCAGAAGATAATAATACTATATATGTATACATATACTTATGAAACATGCATGGGCAAAGAATTCTGTGGAACTTAGGTCAAAATGTGTGCTATGCAATCTCTCAGTCATGTCCAACTCTTTTTGATATGTTTGCAAACTGTAAAAGCTTTGGTCTGCTCAAAATAAAATTTTACATGATCTGAGCAATTCGGTTGCTGAATTGTGCCAAAATGCAGAATAAACATAAGTAGTTGAAAAATAAACAAAATTTACCACTATTCCTTTCAAGTTTTCTGATTAAACTGCTTAAACCACATGACTATCAACTGCTACGTAAAAAGACCTATTAACATTTGACTGCTTGTATTTGTGAATAGTAGTTTTTCTATTCTGTACAACCAAAAGTTCAAAATAACTTCTTTCTAGGCCGAGACTAATATCAGACTTTATGGTTCCTTGCTGTCAATTTAAGTATATGTATGAAATATTAAAATTGATAACATTCTTTAAGGTAGTCCCATGGTCTTATGTACTTGCTTCATAATAAGTTCATATTACAAAGTTGAATGTATAGTTTGTAATACTAAAATAGTGTTTTTTCTACTTATTGTGAATTTTTGAGGGATTTTTCTATTTAACATACTTGAAAACTCTAGCTACAGACAAGTGATTTTGAGTAGGAAAGTAACATTAACAGAATGGTGGTTTAGAAAAAATAATTCTGTGACTATGTGGTGAGAGACTGGAAGAGAAGGAAAATATAAGATATAAAATGTTAGAAGGCATACAGTATTCTAGCACATACTTTGATGATCAGACTTACACTGTGAGAAAAGTGTAACTTTTTCCTTATCATTTCCCCTGGTGCTGGGAAAGATTGAGGGCAGAAGGAGAAGGGGGAAACAGAGGATAAGATGGTTGGGTGGCATCACCAACTCAATGGATATGAGTTTGAGCAAATTCCAGGAGATGGTGAAGGACAGGAAAGCCTGGCATGCTGCAGTCCAGGGGTCACAAAGAGTCGGTTGCAACTGAAGTGACTTAGCAGCAGTAGCAAGCCCTTATTGTGTACCTAGAATTGTGGTAGGTCCTTCACACACCTTATTTATCTTCTCTTTTTCTCACAACCAGCCAAGGAGGTGTTACCTCCTTCATTTGAGTTGCCCGGAATGGGTAAGTGACATGTCCAGTCCAGGCTCTTTGCTTGGTACAGCGTACAATCGCTCTCCATCTACGTCATAGTACTTGTTGTTCAGTCACTAAGTTGCATCCAACTCTTTGTAACTCCATGAACTGCTGCACACCAGCCTTTCCTGTCCATCTCCTGGAGCTTGCTCAAACTCATGTGATACCATCCAACCATCCCATCCTCAGTCGCTTGCTCCTTTTAAGAATAGCTATGACAAACCTAGACAGTATATTAAAATGCAGAGACATCACTTTGCTGACAAAGGTCCATATAGTCAAAGCTATGGTTTTCCCAATAATCATGTCTGGATGTGAGAACTGGACCAAAATGAAGGCTGAGCACCAAAGAATTGATGCTTTCGAGCAGTGGTGCTGGAGAAGTCTCTTGAGAGTCCCTTGGACAGCAAGGAAATCAAACCAGTCAATCCTAAAGGAAATGAACCCTGAATGTTTTATAATACTGTGTAGGACCCCCCCCCCACAAAAAATAGATCCTCATTCTTTCAGATGTGTTATTTACTGCATTTGGCGCCACCATAACACTTAATACAAGAAAGTAGCGAGTAAATAATACATATTCATGGATGGGTAATAGAATAAATAATGATAATCAAATCTTCCAAAATTCCTGTGGCATTTTGGTTATTTAGAACAATGAATTTTTAGAAAAAGTTTTATTGGAGTATAGTGATTAACAATGTTGTGTTGATTTCAGGTGTATAGCAAAGTGAGTCAGTTATACATACACTACACATATAGCCACTCTTTATTTAGGTTCTTTTCCCATATAGACCATTGCAGAGTGCTAGTAGAGCTCCCTGTGCTATACAGTCCGTTCTTATTAGCTATCTATTTTCTATAGAGTAATATGCACACGTCAATCCCAACCTCCCAATTCATCCTTCCTCCTCCTCATCCTCTGGTAACCATAAGTTTAGAACAATAAATATTAACTGTGCTTACTTTCCCAGTATATATTTTTATTTCTGCTGTTGTTCTCTGAAATTTTAGTTCAATTATGTTATAAAATCCACAGTTTAGAAGACTTCAGTAGACTTCATGTAGTAGTACTTTCTTCTTAGTAAACTGAAACTTCAAAAACAAGTTTTGGATTGAAAATTTATCTTTGTTTGAAGATAGTAAAAGTGAAAAAAAAAGCCCACACATTTGAATGCAGGAAGCCTTTAAGTGATCTTTGTCTCCTATGCCCTCCCCTCCCCCATTCTTCCTGTGAAGCATCAGAATAAACGTCTCTGTTTGAACCAAATTACCCACTGTGCATAGCTGGTACCATAAGCACAGAATACATACCTTATCAGAACCCTCTCATCTGAAAGGCGAGGGTGTTGGAACCTAGGCTTTTTGTGTGTATGTGGCCCTATCAATTAGGGGTAAAGAGAGAAATATGCATGGTGGGTAGGGTGGGGGTTGCTCCTGGTCTCCATTTGTTTAGGCTTCATTTCGCTTAAGCCTGTTAAGGTCTAATCCATTCTGTGTTCTACCTGATGGTGAGCAAAGCAGCTGCATTTTGTATTTCTTTGTGTGGCTGACATTTCCTTCACATAATTTAAAATTAAACCTTTTATTAGTCCAGGGGAGGCCAAGGTGGGAAACAATAGCAGCTCAGGGAGAGTAATTATTTCTGTTCCATTGTGTGGGATGTTTGAGCTTTTGATTAGTTGCACTCTACAATACTTATAACAGCTAACCAATCTTGCCATGATTAACAATACATGAGAAGTTTTTTTATCCCATCAGTGTACCACACACCCCTGAAACGTTGGCTTTCAGTGTTTCTTGATGACTTCAATCTTGTTTTAAAAATACCTCTCATTTTCTGGGGTGTTTGGAAACGACCCTACTATCAACAGCATAGAGTAGGAAGCAGCAGGCATGGCAAGAGGGGAATCACTATAAAATGCATGCAAAAAGCTGTGGGTTGTACACCATTAAGTGTTCTCAGTATGTCTCTAATGAGCTTATGATGGCCTCACCGAATTGCTGTTTCTACTCCAGCCCACAAAATTACAGTATGCCCAAATTAAATCAGTGGGGCTCAATAGAAGCCAGTCTTCATCAGGGTCCACATTTGTAAGAATTAAAAAAAATCATACTTAATCATAGTTAAGTATGTCCACTGACTCCAGAGTATCAGGCTCACTTTCTTCTCCCAAATATTTGGGTGTTAGAGGGATACAGAGTTGGTTCATGCTCAAGGAGCAGTTTTATTCCAGTTCCTACTTCATACAAGTACAATTCTTGTTTCACTTTTGAACATTCCAAACCACTTGCCGGGTGAATACTGAAGTTGAATTCCAAGTCAATAATCACTATGAAGCCTTAAGATTATTATTGTCATATATGTATGTATATTAGTTTCTAAATATGAGTAGCTTTCTATTAGACTTTAATGTGTTCTAAAAGCTGAAATTTTGGTAAATTGCATGTTATTAGATAACTTATGTGATTTGGGCTAAAACTGTTCTTTAAAAGTCTTGAGGAAAAAAACTACCTGTGTCATCTGCTGTGTAAATAAATGGCCTTCTTGTATAGATAAAAGAAGTTACACCACCTAGATCAGCTTTCAAGAATGAAAAAATAAAATGTTACTAAGGTTTGACATGGGAGAAAGAAAATCTAAAGAGATTGGGAAAATCACTACTTTAAAAAATTATTTCTCACAACTATTATGTCAGACAATTAATGCTTACAGCACCTGTTGTACACAAGTTAAAGAAACATTACAAATATGAACCAATTTGGTTTCACAGTCTTTCTTTAAAGTTTCATTTGCTACACAAGCACTTGGTTTTGGCTATACAGGAAGAAAAAACAAATGCCCCAAAGAGTATTTAAGTGCAATTGACTCCTAGTTTCCATTTTCTAAAACCAGATGGCATAATCTTTCCCCGTGAATGTATTAATCGGTTATCATGTTACCGGTGGAGGGTCAAATTAGGCTATTTCATTTATTGGGGGAAATAAAATTGCTCTCTTCTTCCCACACAATCCAGCCACCATCCTGCCCAGGCTCTCCCCATCTGGCTCAAACCACTCTTTGCTTTTCACGGAGAGCAGTTTAACAACAGGACTTTATGCGGTTATAAATAAATAATCCAGGTTCTCATTCCTAAAATGGAACGCCAGAACGCAGAGCTGGTGGAGAAGCTGGCATCCTGTGTCCTGTGTATGTGAAGCATCAGAGTTGATTAGCACAGACAGGAGATCGGAAAGCCATGAAGCACTTTTGAAACCTTGATAGGAAGTGACTCTCTCTGGATGCAGATTTATTGATACTGACAACATTGTTTTTTTTCTCGTTTTTTTAAAAAAAGTGAAAGTACCTTGTACATGGAAAAATACAGAAACCAAATGAATAATGAAAAAAAAAAAAAAAAAAACCAGCTCAATTGAACTGCGTGTCCCAGCTCCTGAAAGAACCAGTGTGTGGGGAGAAAAGAAGAGAAAAAGAGAATAGTGGGGCAGTATAGGGAGGAAGAAAAGGAAGATTAAATACAAAATGTTTTCAGCGGAGTTTAAATATACATTTATATATCTTATATATCATATATAATTTTCAAGTGTTTACAGAAACCTGATCCTTGGATTCATCTATTTCTTTAAATGGAGTCTATGGTATTCAGCAACATTAGCCTGAAACCTACAATCTTCGGGTAAATGTCATCTCACAATGTCTTTGCATGCCTATATTGGCCAAGGAGAGAGAGTAGCATCAAAGTGAATCCCCTCCCTCCAAAAGTAAGAAAGATAGTTAAAAAAGAAAAAAAAAAACAGTGAGAAAGAGAAACCAGTCCTACAACATAGCAATATTTTCAAATGTCAGAGTTTCTTGATTTTCATTGCTGTTAAGAAAAAAGAGAACTTTTAACAAGCCCTCCAAATTTATTTGTGGTTAAGTCAAAAATAAAGTCACTGAATGGTTGAATTACCAGAAAATTCCAGTTCTGCCATTCTATCTTCCTCAGTATCATCAAACCCTCTCTTTACTGTCACCTCAGGGAGAGCCGGAAATCATCCTTCAGTTAGAAGTAACCTGGTCTAGTCCAGGGTAGGGAGGCTGTCCTGTCCCTTTCAGAGCTGTGGCCCCAGAAGAGGAGATCTATCTTTGGGGCTGACAGCACTCTCTGAACCAGGCTCCTGGAACAGGCTTTCTGCACCAAAAACAAGATTTTCCTTCCTTCTTTATGGCTGTTCTGTCACAGTAACACCTTCAGAACAAGCAGACCTTCTCCTAGAACCTTTCACTGAGTAAATTGCCAGGTTAACTCTTTCCTGATCAGGGCAGTACCCACACATTGGTTTTTAAAGGAGCCCAGCTCTGTCTTAGAACCACCATGTTGACCACAATATAGAAAACCACAGGCAGGATAGAGGTCAAGTGTCTGACCCAAGTATGGCCAGGGCCATGTGCAAAGCACAATCCTAAGGACAAAGAAACAGGTAAGAAACATGGATATGAAAAATAGAATTGTTGCTGTTGTTTAGTTGTTCAGTCCTCTCCAACTTTTGTGACTCCATGGACTAAAGACCACCAGGCTCCTCTGTCCCTGGGATTTTCCAAGCAAGAATACTGGAGTGGGTTGCCGTTCCCTTCTGCAGGGAATCTTCCCAACCCAGAGATCAAACCCAAGTCTCCTGCATCTCCTACGTTGGCAGGTGGGTTCTTTACCACTAGTGCCAGCTGGGAAGCCTAGAAGACAATTGGTATCTTTTAAAAAGTGAAACATTAATGCGATAAAAAGACCTTAGTGATTGCCACCAAAGAAATACATTAAGAAGTGATTTTTGAAGCTACATTTGTTAATGAATCTTTGTTTGACATAATCATGACATACCCTCTATTTTAGAATTCATTCTTAGTTGCTCCATTGTGTCCAACTGTTTGTAAGCCCATGGACTGTAGCCCCCCAGGTTCCTCTAGGGAAGCCTCCTTAGTGGCTCAGATTGTAAAGAATCTGCCCCCAGTGAGAATCCCATGGACAGAGGATTCTGGCCGACTGATGGACTAACTGATGGACTAATTGATGGACTGGTGGACTAACACTTCTGCATGCTTTCATAGAATTCAGAGGAGTTATTTGGCCTGGAGGAGTACCTGTGTGAAGTAAGGACTGCTGGCCCAGGAAGCAGCTGTCCAGACATGAAAGAATAAATAAGCTGATTGACACACAAGCAAGAGAGGATCGTGGTGACCTACTGTATAGCACAGGGAACTCTGCTCAATGTTACGTGCAGCCTGGATGGGAGAGCGGTCTGGGGGAGAATGGATACCTGAGTAGGTACGGCTGAGTCCCTGTGCTGTGTACCTGGAACTATCACAACATTGTTAATCAACTATACACCAGTACAAAATAAAACCATTATTAAGTACATAAAGATGTCACCTAACATTTATTCATCAAGTATGTTTATTGCAATGTGTTGTTGAATAAAGTGACAATGTGGGAGCCATTTAAAAATCTAGGAAGAGATATAGTAAATAATGAAATACTGTGTCACCATTTAAAATGATGCTATGGAGGCATAATTTTGATTATGGATAATATTCACATTGTACTGTTGTGTTGAAAAAGTAAAAGCAGAAATCCCACTTCTATAAGGTAATACATGTATTTCATTATATATTTTGAATGATAAATAACAGAATATTTTTAAAAAGAGAGAGAGAGAAAGAGGCAGGATCATGGTGGCCTGCCCCCTGCCCTGCCATCGCTGACTGTATCTTGACTGGATTCTGAGCTCACTGCCAAAGTTAATGTTATTCTTCTTAGACCCTGAGTGTTCTAAGCGTCTAAGAGCCAGTCATGCCTTCACTCTTGGGTTTTACAATATTTGATTCCACTTAAGCCTGTTAGACAAAGAGAAAGCATTTGCTGGAGACACAACTTGGAGAATGCAGGGAATGTGGGCACAGATGATGGATAACAATCATGACAGGGGGCTAAGACTAGTTTTTTTAAATGGAACACCAAAAGAGCCCATATGAGCCTTCTACAACATATGTAAACTATAATAGGATCAAATCCAGTTTTGAGGGATCTGAAGGAAATAACTTTCTTTGAGTTCAGATCTTTCATCTATAAAATCTGAGACAACACCTGCCTCTTATGGATATTTGAAGAATTTAATAAAGGTAGGCAAACATCCTATTGCTTTGCCCAGGTATAGTGGGGTGGCCAGGAAGTATCATTTACTCACCTTTCTCACTCTGAAGTAGAATCCTTACTTAACAAAAGAGAAAGAAAGCTTCCTATCTCTTCAGAACAAGGCTCTGGCACTCCTCAGAAAATGAATTTGGTAAGTGTGATTTAAAAAAAAACTTACTAGATACTGATATCAATTTATAACAGATAAGAAAAACTCAGCATTACCTGGGGCAATTTAATACTCAGCTTCAAAGGCAAGGTGAGTTTGGAACTTTGAAGAAGAGACACAGGTGATACATAATTTAATCTAGTTCTCCAGTTGCTTACATTTTAATTTGGACTGTGTAAACACCACTTCTGAGACTATTGGGACTTTAAACCACATCACAAGTCACAGAATAAAACATTTGATTTTTCAGACAAGTCTTTTAAAGCTAGGCAGTTGAATGACAAGTAACTAATCACATAAACATTTTATTTTTTAATTTTGTGATTAAGATGGATGACAGTACACTCACTTAAACAATACAGTTCAATGGGCAGGTTATACTTTTTAGAGAGATTTCATCTCTGGAACCTTCCTCCCTCTTCAAATAAGACTCTGGTTTCTGATTCAAATAAACCATGTTTTGTTTTGGGCATGTTTTGCTGGTGGAAAACAAAAGTTTAGATATATCACAAGAAATGTTTACGAGAACTGCTCCCTCATAAAGGGAAAAACAATCAAACAGGCAAAGATCAATTTTCTGTCCATTTAGAAGTACCTCAGAGAAAGGACCTGGAGAAGGCGATGGCACCCCACTCCAGTACTCTTGCCTGGAAAATCCCATGGACAGAGGAGCCTGGTAGGCTGCAGTCCATGGGGTTGCGAAGAGTCAGACACGACTGAGCGACTTCACTTTCACTTTTCACTTTCATGCATTGGAGAAGGAAATGGCAACCCACTCCAGTGTTCTTGCCTGGAGAATCCCAGGGACAGGGGAGCCTGGTGGGCTGCCGTCTATGGGGTCGCACAGAGTTGGATACAACTGAAGCGATTTAGCAGCAGCAGCAGAGAAAGGACCAAGGTCAATTAATTTCAATTGAGTGATTATGTGTGATGTCATATCTATAAAAATACTTTTAAATTCTATATACATATATATATGATAAGGAAGTAAAATTATGAAAGGCATATATCAAACCCTGATATCTTTGGAAGGCACTGGAATTTTGGTGTTGGGAAGAGGGAAAAACTATAGGGAAATAATGGTTAGACTCAACTGTGATGAGGTAGATTTTCCAGCTGAAAACTGGGAATTAGTAGAATTGCTTTTCTTGAATTCTACTCATGAAACAAGCTAAAATAATTCAAATATTTTGGAAGGGAAGTTAGCAATATTTCATTTTAGAAATCAGAATTATACAAGAAACTGGAAAAAACAGATTCAGTATTGCATTACGTGTCTACTATTTAGTTAAAATGAGATTGCTTAAACTATTGTAAAACATGAATAGTCTGATAAGCTAATAGTTTTTGATGGAAAAAGAGCATTGGTAGAGGACAATTTGCAAAATACTAATGGATTTGTAACAAAGTTTGCTTTTCTAATGTGCAGTATGATGAAAACAATATAGGCAATGTAGTGAGTTTTTCATAAATTTACTTTTTCAAAGGATGTTCTTTATCCTCAGAACATTTTCATCCTGTTAGTGTTGTAAAATCTCTCTTTCATAAAATGGATGGTGATAGAAAATGATAATCCATTTTTTTCTCCTAATATCCTTGTTTGGTAAAATAGAAATTGAACAAACTTTTATTAGCACTTTTATTAGTTGTCTGTGAACTTAGAACTGTTCTCGATACTTTATCATGGTTTCATCTCTACCAGTGATTCTAGCCTCGCCATCTATTTTATGTGCTTAGTGTAGCTGTATTCATTTACTTCCACTGTTAGCCTGCTAAGCCTTTTCCCATTCTGTACTCTCAACCTTTCTGTTGTCTTGTCTCTAAGGAGTGTCTCTATTAGTAGTAACAGTAAATATTTTTTAATAACCACTATGACAGTATCTATCTTTTAATTAGAGTATTAATTTATTTATATTTGACGTATTTGCTGAGGTATTTGCATTGAAATCTACATCATTCTACTCTGCTTCTAGTTTTCTATCACTTCTCAGTTCTCTTTCCCCCTTATCCGCACCCTCTTTTTAGGAAAAGAATATCAGGAACTTTTTGTTCAGTTTCCTCCTGTATTAATTTTATGTTTTACATTCTTTTATTTTTTACCATAGAGATCAGAACATTTATTCTTGACTTATTAAAAAGTGAGAGTGTTACTCCTTCAGTCATGTCTGACTTTTTTCAACCCTATGGACTGTAGCCCACCAGGCTCCTCTGTCCATGGGGTTAGAGTATTGGAATCAGGTACCATTTCCTTCTCAGGGGATTTCCCAACCCAGGAAGATCGAAAATGAAAGATTTTTGAATATTTTAAATTCATTTACCTTCTCACACTTGTTATACTATCGTATAATTTATGTTATGTTTTCACATAATATATTTCACCTGTATTCTTTGGTTTGGATTCCCCTCAAGACACATCCTGGGACAAAAATTAGAGATTTTATTTGGAAAATGATCCCAGAAAGAAAGTGATAAAGTGGGAAAGGGAGAAAAGCCGTAAAATATCTTAATGATCAAGTCACAGTCTGGGGACTTAAATGTGTTAGAGGCTGTACTGAGTTGACTGGTGCCCCACTCCCTCCAAAAAAAGATGTGTCCATGTCCTTATCCCAGGAATTAGTGCATGTGACTTTATTTAAGAGAAAAAAAGAGAGCTCGTTGCAGATGTAATTAATATAAAGATGTTGAGATGAGGAAATCATTCTAGAATAGGGTGGACTCTAAATTCAATGGAAAGTCCTTTAAGAAGCAGAAGAGAAGACACAGAATGAGGAGGAGCAAGGCATGAGAAAACGGTGTACAGGCTGGAATTACGCAACCACGAAGCCAAGGAACAGCTGAAGACTAAAAGAAGCTGGAAGAAACAGACTAGGGTTCTCCTCTGGAGTATTCTCAGGAAGCATGGCCAGGTTGGCACATTGATTGAGAATGTCTAGTTTGCAGACTGTGAAAGATTAAGTTTCTCTTTAAGCCACTTTCATAGTAATTTGTTACAGTAGCCCTAGAAAGCCAACTCTTACATTTATATTGAGAAATGGAGTCATGCTGTAACAAACACCTAAAAATGTGGAAGCATCTGTAAAATTAGGTAAAGGGCATTGCATAGAAGAAATTTAAGAAGCATGATAGAAAAAGCCTAGATTGCCTTGAAGAGAACAGACCTATGCATGAGCATTAAAGGGGTTACTGATGGGAGAGTTCAGAAGGAAGCTAGGAGCATATTTCTGTAAGCTAAACGGAAGGAAATCCGTTGTTACATAGCAGTAGGAAAATTGGGCTGAATTATGTTGTACTGTTGTGTGGAAAGCAGAACTTATCAGTGATAAAACTGGATATTTAGCTGGAGAGATTTCCAAGGATAGTGTTGAGGGTGTGGCCTGATTTCTTCATGTAGCTTATGGTAAAATGTGAGAGAAAAAGTGATAAATTGCCAAGCAAAATGGAACCAGCACTTGATGATTTGGGAGGTTCTTGGTATATTCAGACTGCAAAGGATGTTAAAATTAAGTAATTCATGGTTGAGAAAGTGTGCCCTAGAAAGAAGTTCAAGGGCATGACTGGATTGTCTTTGGATGAACTGATTAGCTGGGTGACACATGGATCCATCTCAGCAGAATCCAGGAATAGATAAATGGAGTTTTTCCAGAAAAGATTTATGGAGGACTTTGTCCAATGTCCTAGAGCCCATGACAGAAGGGGGAGATGGATAAGATGTTTGAGAATGTTGTAACAGCAGAAACACTTTCAACTTGGATTGAAAGAGACAAAAGCAAGACCGAAGGAGAACACTGTCAGATTTCTGAATTTTCTCAGGTGGGAAATGAGCTGATACACCTACTCACCTGCAAATATATACTACCCTTCAGAAAAAGGGAAGATAACTCTGAGGATAAAGCCCAACAGAGCCACTGTGGGCCCAGAGGGTGAAGCATGGAACCACAGAGAATTATTTTCAGGTTTTGAAAGTGAGGGGAATTTTTCTGGATGGGTTTCTAACTTGCTTGGAACTAGTGATTCCTTTATTCCTTCCAATCTCTCCCTTTCAGAATGAGAATGTCTGTGCTTCTCCTACAGTTTTATGTGGAAGTAGAAAATTTCCAATTTTATAGATCTATAAATGGAGAGGAGTTTTTCCTCAGGATGAATCATATCTCAGAGTGTTACCATGTTTTATATAAAAGATGTACTGATGAGATTTGGGATTTTTTGAGCTGATGATATTCACATGGGACTTCCCTGGTGGCACAGATGGTAAAGAATCTGCCTGCAGTGTGGGAGACCCAGGTTTGATCCCTCAGTCTGAAAGATTCCCTGGAGAAGGAAATTGCAACCTACTCCCAGTATTCTTGCCTGGAGAATTCCATGGACAGAGGAGCCTGGCAGGCTACAGTCTATGGAGTCACAAAGAGCAGGACACAACTGAGCAACTATTTTCATGAGATTTTAGACTCAGAGTTGATCTGTAATGCATTGTATTCCTTCTTTCACTTCTTTTTACTTATATTTGAATTTTTTGCATTTTAATTGAAGGTGATGGCACCCCACTCCAGTTCTCTTGCCTGGCAAATCCCATGGACAGAGAAGCCTGGTAGGCTGCAGTCCATGGGGTCGTGAAGAGTTGGACACGACTGAGCAACTTCACTTTCACTTTCACTTTCATGCATTGGAGAAGGAAATGGCAACCCACCCCAGTGTTCTACCTGGAGAATCCCAGGGACGGGGGAGCCTGGTGGGCTGCCGTCTATGGGGTCGCACAGAGTCGGACACGACTGAAGTGACTTAGCAGCAGCATAGTTGATTTACAATGTTTCAGGTATACAGCAAAGTGACTGAGATACACACACACACACACACACACACACACATATATACTGTTTCAGACTTGTTATTACAAGATACAAGTAGGTCCTTGTTGTTTATCTATTCCTTCTTGAATTTATATTATTTCATCAAGGATCATTTTCGTTATGAAAGAGCATTTCATATATTTTAATATTATTCAAATAGCAAAAATGTTCTTTCAGTATTTGTTTGTATGAAAGTATGTTTACTTCATCTTTTTTTTTTAAAGACTATCTTGGCAGAGCATAGATTGGCAATTATTTTTGTTCCCCACTTTCCACATGACGTTTTATTTTCCTTTGGCTTCACCCTTTGAAATGTTAACTAACAACCTTATTTTTGTTCCTTTTCTCCCTGATATTTATAAGCTCTGTGTTAGGTTTTCAGCATTTTATAAATGCTTAGGTATGTTTTTCCTTTATTCGGCTTGAGTTTCATATTACTTCTTGAATCTGTAGTTTGGTGTCTTTCTTCGGTTTTGGAACGTTTTCAGTGTGTGTTTCTGCAAGGATTGCTTTTATTCCATTCTTTCTCCTCTCAGCGTGAAACTTCAATTATATGAGCATTGCAGTTTGCCTCTGTATCTCGTGTGATTTCTATTCTCTTTCTTCCTGCATTCTATGTGCTTGTATATGGATATTTTATACTCTGCTATATTCCAGTTTCTAAATCCTGTGTCTGTTCTATCATTTCAGCAATTTATTACATTTTAAATGTCAATTCGTGTATTTTTTTTAGTACCACAATGTACATTGGATTTTTTTATTACTAGTTCTAATTTTCTGTTAAAATTCAAATAACCAGACACAGAACTTTATCAGAGAAATGTAGTCCACGGAACTATTATGTTCCAGTCTATTTTTACTATCTCCAATAGTTGGATCACGTGGTGAGCTGCTTCTGTTGTTCATTTTCTCTCTTTATTTTCAGTTGTTTGGTCCTGACATTTTGTGATGCTCTCAATTACACTATCTTCCTCCAGAGAGGCTTTGCTTTACTTCTGACAGCCAGAGGCCAGATTATTGTTTTAAGGTAGAAATACTAATTTATTTATCAGATAAATAATGATAAATTGATAAACTGATAATATTATCATCAGGTAAATACTGATAATACTAATTATTTATCAGCCAGTACCTATGGCTGATTCTTGTTGATGTATGACAGAAAACCACAAAATTCTGTAAAGCAAGTATCCTTCAATTAAAAATTTTAAGAAAAATACTAATTTATTGTACAGTTGCAGTAAATAGTAGAGCAGTAAATGTGGGCACACTTTTTACTGAGAGTCTAAGAGCTTATTTCCCTGTAATTGTTAACATTCTAGGTGTATTCTTGGGCTTCCCTTGTGGCTCAGCTGGTAAAGAATCCACCTGCAATGCAGGAGACCTAGGTTCAATCCCTGGGTTGGGAAGATCCCCTGGAGAAGGGAACAACTACCCATTCCACTCTTCTGGCCTGGAGAATTCCATGGACTTTATAGTCCATGGAGTTGCAAACAGTCGGAGACGACTGAGCAACTTTCTTTTTCACTAGGTGTATATGCCAGACTTTTAATGAAAGTGGAAATAATAAAGGAGTAAACGGTCTAAGGGCTTCCTTGGTGGTTCAAATGGTGAAGAATCTGCCTGCAATGCAGGAGACCTGAGTTCCATCCCTGGGTTGGGAAGATCCCCTGGAGGAGGGCATGGCAACCCACTCCAGTACTCTTGCCTGGAAAATCCCATGGGCAGAGGAGCCTGGTAGGCTGCAGTCCATGGGGTCGCAAAGGGTCGGACACGACTGAGCGACTTCACTTTCACTTTTCACTTTCATGCGTTGGAGAAGGACATGGCAACCCACTCCAGTATTTTTGCCTGGAGAATCCCAGGGGCAGGGGAGCCTGGTGGCTGCCGTCTATGGGGTCGCACAGAGTCGGACACGACTGAAGCGATTCAGCAGCAGCAGCAGCAAACGGTCTAAGGGCTTCCTTGGTGGTTCAGATGGAGAAGAATTTGCCTGCAATGCAGGAGACCTGAGTTCCATCCCTGGGTTGGGAAGATCCCCTGGAGGAGGGCATGACAACCCACTCCAATATTCTTGCCTGGAGAATCCCCATGGACAGAGGAGCACGGTGGGCTACAGTCAGTCCATGGGGTCACAAAGAGTCAGACATGACTGAGTGACTGAGCACAGCACAAAAGGTCTAAAGACTCAATAATTTTATGCAATTTATTTCCACCACCACCCCCCGAAAAAAAATCCCACTAAAGCACCACAGGTGATTACCTCTTTTAATTGATTATCTCAAAACTAAAGTTTTCCAACAAATATTAATTTTTTTTGTTAATGGGGGCTCAGAACTACTCTAAGCTGTAGGAGCTGATGGATGGGGACTATTATAGAAAGGAAAAAAAGATACATCCTGAATTAACCTTACTATCAGTGAGTCTATAATCAAGTTGGTCAGAAAATTCTATCTAATATAAGAAATCAGTAAAAAAAATTTTGGATTACATCACACTGATGATCTATGTAAAAAGATAATAATATAAAAATGAGTCACAGAGAGACACCATCTAAAGGGATGTTAGAGCTATTATTGCGATAAAGTTATTTGGTTAGTTTGCAACCAAAATTTCTACTAAGATTAGTTAGCCTCATATATTTTATGATATCCTCAGGGGGAAAGTGCTCATTTATTCAACAATGCTTATTCTTATAATACATCATAATCACTATTACAAGTCCCAGAACGAGAAACTGTACCCACATGTCCACACAGAGAGCATTGTAGCTGAAAAAGCTCTGGGAACAAATTCTCTTTCTATGCGCTTACAATTCTCAAGCCAAGAATGGATTAGGAGCATGTACTAATACAATTATTTGTATTTTGATGTAAACATGAAATAAAATGAGCTTGTCTGTGATCATTTGCACCCACAGAAAAACTCGTCGGTTTCTTGTTGTGATGTTGTTTTGGCCAAAGATATTAAAGAACTCTATTTTCCTAAGTCAGTTTTAGTATTACACACTTTCATTTTCATATTTATGTATGATTTCCTCTGAAGTAAACCAGCAATGGTAATACATCAATGAAATGTTTTATTTAAATAACAGGAAGATCAAGAGATTTAAATGTAGATGCTTTACATAAAAAAATACAGGTATTTTAAAAATAGAACCATTATTTTAAAAATAAGACCTCAGTTTATCCTGGAACATAACTAGGTAGAAAAGCATTTTAAACATTGTTTATAAATGTCTGTATTGATACAGTATTATGCTAAGTGCTATAGCAAGAAAAATAAGGGAGGAATTTCTCTATATGGGAATATATGTAAACATGCACATATTACAGAAAATACCACAGTGCTCTAAGAACCATAATAAACTATTTGGAATGCTGCTTCAGAGTCTAGTTAATGAAAGTAAAAACCAGTTTATAGGAGGAAAAATCTTTGCTGGTAGCAAAAGAAAAAAAATTTGTTGAAATGCATGAGCCTTCCCTGGTGGTCCAGTGGTTAAGGATCCATCTTGCAATGCAGAGGATGCAGGTTCAATCCCTGATCAGAAAACTAAGATCCCACATGCCACGGGGCAACTAAGCCTGTACACCACAGCTAGAGAGCCTATACACCACAGTACACAACCCTACATGGCACAGTGAAGATCCCACATGCCCCAACTAAAGCTCAATGCAGCCAAATAAATAAATACATTTTAGAAATAGTTGAAGTACTGAAGGTAAATTTAACAAGTAATAGGCACCATCTATAAGGAGAAAACTTTGTTGAAAGACACACAAACATACCCATCTAAACAAATGGAAAGTTCACTTACATTTCCAAAAAGGAAAAAAAACAACAGCATAATGAGTTCAGTCAGTCAGTCAGATCAGTCACTCAGTCGTGTCCGACTCTTTGCAACCTCATGGACTGCAACACTCCAGGCCTCCCTGTCCATCGCCAACTCTTGGAGTTTACTCAAATTCATGTCCATTGAGTCGGTGATGCCATCCAACCATCTCATCCTCTGTCATCCCTTTCTCCTCCTGCCTTCAATCTTTCCCAGCATCAGGTCTATTCAGATGAGTCAGTTCTTCATTTCAGGTGGTCAAAGTATTGAAGTTTCAGCTTCAGCATCAGTCCTTCCAAGGAATATTCAGGACTGATTTCCTTTAGGATGGAGGGGTTGGATCTCCTTGCAGTCCAAGGGACTCTCAAGAGTCTTGTTCAACACTGCAATTCAAAAGCATCAATTCTTCGGTGCTCAGGGTTCTTTATAGTCCAATTCTCACATCCATACATGACTACTGGAAAAACCATAGCTTGACTAGACAGACCTTTGTTGGCAAAATAATGTTTCTGCTGTCTGTAAATTGTTAAACCACATTATAAAGCTAACTATCTAAAACAGAGTAGTATATGCTTGTAACTAGATAGAACAGAATAGAAAATCCTTTAAACATATAAGCCTTTTTTTTTTTTTCAGTTGATAAAGAGAACATTTCAAGTTAAGTAAGGAAATATGGATTCTAAGTAAACTAGTCATTGGGATAATAGGTTAGCCATTTGGTATAAATAAACAAGTTTATATTTCTACCTTACATATAATAAATTCCACATAGATTCAAGAATTATAGATGAAAAATTAAACAAAGTATTAGTAGAAAAATGTAAGCATATGGAGTTCTTTTACAGTCTCAGAATGGTAAAGGCCTTTTAAGTGGCATAAAATTCCAGAAGCCTCATAAAAATATATTGATAAATTCAACTATATAATACTTCAACAGTACAATAGTTCTGCTTAAATAAACAAACAAAAAGAAAAATATCAAAAGACAACAGACAAATGAGAAAAATTTGCAGCCCCACATGACAAAGTTAATTTCTTTAATGTATTAAATGTTAATTTCCCTAATGTGTAAAATATTTCTTCCAACTAAAGAGAAAATAATTAAAAACAGTAAAAGTTTTGCAAAGTATATGAAAAAGCAGATCACAGAAAATGATATACAAATATATGACTTGTAAACATGAAAAGACAACTGAGCTCCCTTATAATAAAGGAAATATAAAAATTAGAAAAAAATGCAGTTTTCACTTACATGTATTGGCAAACATTAAACAATTTGGTAACCCAGAGGCACTTTCATACTTTTTGCTGAAAATATAAATTAGTACAACTATAAGGAAGGCAATTCAATACTAGTTACAAAAAATATTTTTAAATCACTGTTACTTTTGCCCTAATTGTATTCCACTATTGGAAATATATCCTACACATATATCCATATATGTAAAATGACCTATATTCAATATTATTCACTGAAATACCTTTTTATATTTGAAAATGTTTTTGTCATTAAAGGAATGGAAAAGATTATTATGACACATTTATATAAAAAAGTATGTTTTAAAAAGTTAGAAATATATATATATATATATATATATATATATATATATATGTATATATGCTGCTGCTAAGTCGCTTTAGTCGTGTCCAACTCTGTGCAACCCCATAGACGGCAGCCCACCAGGCTCTGCCGTCCCTGGGATTCTCCAGGCAAGAACACTGGGATGGGTTGCCATTTCCTTCTCCAGTGCATGAAAGTGAAAAGTGAAAGTGAAGTCGCTCAGTCGTGTCCGACTCTTAGTGACCTCATGGACTGCAGCCTACCAGGCTCCTCCGTCCATGGGAGTTTCCAGGCAAGAGTGCTGGAGTGAGGTGCCATTGCCTTCTCATATATATACTTCTTGGGCTTCCCAGGTGGCTCAATAGTAAAGAATCCACCTGCAAATGCAGGAGCTGCAAGTTGGATACGTCGGTCAGGAAGATTCCCTGGAGAAGGAAATGGAAACCCACTCCAATATTCTTGCCTGGGAAATCCCATAGACAGAAGAGCCTGCTGGGCTACAGTCCATGGGGTTGCAAAAAGCCAGACACGATTGAGTGACTAAACAAAAACATACATAACTTAAACCAGAGATGTCTAAGATATATTTTTAAGGGAAAATATGAGAACTGTGTTTTTGGCAAAATATTTGTTGTGAGATGACTTTTGAGTTCCCAAATTCATATTTAAAAATTCTAAACCCAGTGCCTCAGAATGTGACTGTAGTTAGAGATAGGGTCTTCAGAGAGTTAATGAAAGTAAATTGAAGTTGTATGGATGGGGTTCCTCATGGAATATCACTGGTTCCTTATAAGAAGAAATTAGAACACAGACAATATACACACACTGAGTGGTGATCACCTGAGGATGTGGTAAAAAATGCAACTACCCGCAAGCCAAAGTGACCTTAGAAGAAATCAAACTGTCCAACATTTTGGTCTTAGATGTCTACCTTCTACCCAGGCTGTAACATTGTGTTATGGCAGCCTGAGCAGATGAACACACTAGTATTTGTTTAGCATGTGTATTTGCAAATTTATACATATGTATTTGCTTTATTTGTGTGGAAAATCTCTTGAAGGACACTTAAAGGGATTGCAGTACTTTCTCTAGGAAAAATAATTCTGTTGTTAATGAAGAGATGAGAGAGAAAATTCTGGAAAGAGGAGTGTCCTTGGAACTAGAAAAAAATAGTTTCTCTTGCCCATTTAATGTCATGGTGCCTGGAGGAAAATTAGCCCTACAGCACCTCAGCTAGACATCTCTGAAAGAGGGTACAACATGAAGAGTAAGTGAGTTTCTAGTATCTACAAATGAATATAGAATTAATGTTAGATTATTTGAAACATTTTTTAATCTAGAAAAAAGTAGCAACTAAGGAAATGTTAATATATGAACATTCAGTATCCAGTCTAGCATCCTGTTATAAAGACTAATGTTCAGAAGAAGCCGAAAATAGCATGTTTTATAGTTCTGTCCTGACCAAGGAAAGTATGAAGAAGTAATCCTATTGATTATGGACAGATGGCATAAAGTTAACAAAACAAGAAAGAGAGAAAGGAAATAGGAGCCTCCTATTTTATTTCTGTCCTTCCTGTCAAAGAGAATAATCTTCAGGCTAGAAAGAGTGGAAAATATATCAAGGATGGGGAATTGAAACTGAAAGATTAGTGAAGAGATTGCAAGAGGGTTTTCAAATGAATCCAATTTTCTGGACCCAGATGAATTGTTCAAAGGTACTGCAAGAACTTGTCCCAGAGAGCCCTCAGCTACCATCAGTAGTCATTAAGGAAACAGTAGAGAAGAATAAATGTTACCCTGCTTTCAAAAAGTTTTAGAAGGTATCTTCAACAAATCCATTTATGGATCATCTTTTCCTTCTGTGCTTTTTATTCCTTGAATTTGTGTTCTCATAGAATTAGGGCAAAGCTCCAGAGCAATTGGTTAATTATTTGAGATGTGAGCCAGTGGAAAGGAAATTAGTAATCACTGGAAAACAGATTGGTATGTTGCTGCTGTTCAGATACTAAGTCATGTCTGATTTTTGCAACCCCGTGGACTGTGGCATGCCAGACTCCTCTATCCTCCACTATCTCCTGCAATTTGTTCAAATTCATGTCCATTGAGTGGGCAATGCTATCCAACCATCTCATCCTCTGCCACCCCTTTCCCTTTTTACCTTCAATCTTTCCCGGCATCAAGCTCTTTTCCAATGAGTCAGCCCTTTGCATCAAGTAGACAAAGTATTGGAGCTTCAGCTTCAGCATCAGTCTTTCCAATGAATATTCAGGACTGATTTCCTTTAAGATTAACTGGTTTGATCTTGCAGTCCAAGGGACTCTCAAGAGTCTTCTCCAGCACTGCAATTCAAAAGCATCAATTCTTCAGTGCTCAGCCTTCTTTATGGTCAAATTCTCACATCCATACATAATTCCTGGAAAAACCATAGCTTTGATTATATGGACCTTTTTTGGCAAAGTGATGTCTCTGCTTTATAATACACTGTCTAGGTTTATCATAGTTTTCCTTCCAAAGTACATCCAAGGAATAAAATGGTGGACCAGTGGCAGACTTGGCCAGTTGCTTTTCCTTGTTTCCTTGCTCCTGCAGATCACTTTCCTTGGATCTCTCTTTTGGCCCCTGTGACTTTGTGAGGTGTTCAATTACACACATGTTTCCCTAGCCTATGAGCTATTCAGGGATGGACACTGCTCTAGAGTCTGAGCTTTTCACATTCTATTTGTTTTCTGAAAGTTTAGTAGTAATATCAGTTGTAGACAGAGTGTGTGTGGGTTTCATGAAGGCATCTGACAAAATTTCTATGAATGAATGTGTGGTCACAATGCAAAAAAGCTTTACAATTAGGATTTGTAGCTTGTTAAATTGCATGATCCAATAGGCCTTGGTGAATGTATTTTAACTAGAAGGAGCACTCTATTTACTCACTATAAACTTTTACTTGAAGCCCAACTTTGTTTGAAATTGTAGGTCACAGATATACTAATATTCAGAAAAATTATGAATCATATAATATGTATACTGTGCACTGTAGCAGGTTTGTATTAGGGATGAAACAGAAGGCAGAGGGTGGGAGTTGGAGGGTCTGTCCCTGCCACTGGAACATTTGCAGCCATACAGAAGCAACAGGTAAATATATTTAAATAAATTAGAAGAAATGTCAGGTGGAAGCTCCAGAATTTCCCCATAAGATGAGTTTAGCATTGGCAATCTGGTTGAAGGTATGCCTATGCAGCTTGTCTTGAAGCTGCATTTGCACAGCAAGGACTGATTTTACTTGGCTATATATTTGGGGATGGTTGGAGTAAGGGATATGGTGGAAGATTATGCAAATGTAGATTGATGGTAAAGTGTCTGCACAGTGCGGTGCCAGAGGAATTATAGACAACTGTGGGGTTACTTAGGAGACGTGTCTAACTAATCTCTGTCCACTAGGCATATGATCACTTTTAGTGAAACTAAGGTCCAACTATAGGCATGAAGACAAGTAAGAGGAATGGTGGAGAAAAAACAAGTTTTGCAGGGAGAAAGAACCTGTCCAAATCTGGAGGCAGGATCAGGAGATCTTAGAATAGTAGCGTGACTAGCACACAGACTGAGAATGAGGGATTCTTAC
This sequence comes from Bos indicus x Bos taurus, assembly GCF_003369695.1. Lineage (NCBI taxonomy): Eukaryota > Metazoa > Chordata > Mammalia > Artiodactyla > Bovidae > Bos > Bos indicus x Bos taurus. The sequence continues at coordinate 25,812,524 of NC_040089.1, read as the reverse complement.
CTGATGCCTGCCGAGAACGGTCATAAAATCGTATATGCAAAGGTACGGTCTGTGTTTATTCTTTGAATCATGGAAGCAAACACTAGTTTTAACGCTAAACTGTAGTATAATCAGTTTAATTTTTTGAAAAGACTCCTTGGGATGGAGAAGAGATTGAAGGGGCTACCTCTGGAAGCAGGGAGCCCACTTAGAAAACTGTTACAGAAGCAGGAAATATTGGTAGCTTTTCTACTAGGTATGGAGGAGTGGAAGAACCTTTGAAATGTTGACATGGTAGCATGGTTAGAACTCTGGTTCCTATTGCATGTGTTGCATGGGTTAAAGGAAAAGGGAAAGACTCGTACATAATTTTGATGTTACCAACATGGGCCCTTATACAGATGGTAATAATATTCACTGAACAAGAGCACAGGAGGATTTGGAGGGTACAGGAAGATTTCAGTGTGGTAAACAGGAGAGAGACCACAATGAGGGAATCAATAGTATATATAGATCAATCATTGTTTATTATTATTATTATTAATTTTGTCATCCTTGCTTTCAAGAAGGTGGTTAATACTATGGTGAAAATGAACTTACACACAGCAATGTTTTTAAACACTCTGAATTTCCCTTTGGGTTCTAGATTAAGAAACCCTGTCAAGGGACTAATAGAATTATGCAGAGAGTATATGTAGACTGAGAATGGAAGAAGGTTTACCATGGGACCTTGAGCAGTGATGGGAATGGGCAGAGAATAATCAACTTACAAGATGACTAAGGAAGAGAAGTCAGAGCATTGAAGAGAGGAACAAGAAAGTGTGTCATGGAAACCAAACAAAACTATGGCACAATGGGTAAAGAATCCACCTGCAAAGCAGGAGACACAGGAGACATGGGTTTGATCCCTAGGTTGGAAAGACCCTGGAGAAGGGCATGGCAACCCACTCCAATATTCTTGCCTAGAGAATCCCATGGACAGAGGAGCCTGGTGGGCTACAGTCCATGGGGTCGCAAAGAGTCAGACATGACTGAGTGACTGTGCACACACACACGCATTGCAAGTATGAAGAACTTGTTAACTGTGTAGACTGTGTATTAGCTAATACAGCCAATGACAAATATGGGCATACAAACACTTCAAACAGATGGAAGGATACAACAAATCTATTAAGAGAAGATCCCTTGGAAAAGGGAATGGCAACCCACTCCAGTATTCTTGCCTGGAGAATCCCATGGAAATAACCTGGTGGGCTATGGTCCACAGGGTTGCAAAGAGTCAGATGCAACTGAAGCAACTTAGCATGCATGCATCAGAAAATCTAAAATATAAGCTTCAGAAAATCTAGCAAAAGCTACAAGTTTTCTTCCACTCGTGTTATTATTCTATACATTGCTTTATTATTATGTTGCGCTTTCCTTGGTGGCTCAGATGGTAAAGAATCTGCATGCAATTCAAGAGACTCAGGTTTGATCCTCAAGTCAGAAAGATCCCCTGGAGAAGGGAATGGTAACCCACTGCAGTATTCTTGCCTGGAGAATTCCATGGACAGAGGAGCCTGGCGGATTTACAGTCCATTTTGTCGCAAAGGGTCAGTCATGTCTGAGCAACTAACACTTTGACTGTCATTATTATATTATTATAATATTTTAGTATTGTTTAGATTTAGTGTTTCTAATATTGTAGTCATTTTACAATGCTGCTGCTGATGCTGCTGCTAAGTCGCTTCAGTCGTGTCCGACTCTGTGCGACCCCATAGACGGCAGCCCACTAGGCTCTGTCGTCCCTGGGATTCTCCAGACAAGAACACTGGAGTGGGTTGCCATTTCCTTCTCCAATGCATGAAAGTGAAAAGTGAAAGTGAAGTCGCTCAGTCGTGTCCGACCCTCAGCGACCCCATGGACTGCAGCCTTCCAGGCTCCTCCGTCCTACTAACAAACTTTAAATGAGAAATTATATTATGAGCATTCAAGTGTTGAAAAAATTATTTTTTAAAATTTAGCTACTTGGATGCTCTAAAATCAGTGGAAGCTGTCAAAATAGTTGTTAATGATACAAAAAAGTAAGCCATGATATGTCAGAATGTTACAAAAATATAAAGCAACAGAAAGATGTTTATTAGAGTAATATTAATAAAACTTTTTAGTTCCAGAATTGTATGATACAAGTGATTTTCATCAAACTTTCAATACTTTCATTTGATCATTGCTTTGAAAATCTTAAAGAGAATGAGAACACAACTATTCTAACTAATAAAGGAAAGTTTCTTTGAAAGCTTAGGGAAATAATTCACTAAAAATAGCAATAAAACCAAGAAGATTTTTCATGTACTTCAGACAATTTTATAACACCACTGAGAAAAGCGGCTTGAAAATGAAAAGAAAGAACTTGATAATCAAAACAGAGAATTTGTACCCCGCGATCTGTATTTTATGTGTGATGTTATTCAGATCTGGTTGTAGACAACCTCTTCCAGTCCTGTCTCATTTCCCCAGTTGCTGGAGAAAGGAAGACTGTACCTGGACTGGAACCTGTCTCAGAATTTCTACCACAAGAGTTTATTCCAGCCAGCTCTCTAGTGCCTGGTGACTTTGCCAAGAAATAAGGGAAAAAAATATTCCTAAGATGACTGTTTCAATACAGCCAAGAGAAAGCAAGACTGTATATTTTCTGTGGTCCTATGTAATTCAGATCCAAGATGACTCATTCCTCTTAAGTAAGGATAAGCTTAAAAATTTAGCCCGTTTTCTCTAGTTCAGACCTTAGTGTCCACATCAGCCAAGCCAAGCAAAGGGTTCACTTTGAAAAAAAATCCCATAGCAGACAGCAGAGCCTGACCACAAAAGACCCGTTTGTGAGACATTATCGCCAAAGCAGCTTGTGGTTAGATACCTTATGATTTGCACAAAATAGATTCAGGGGAGTCATAGTTTTTTTAAACACATTTTTACTTTGACCGTATGAAAGTTGGTGTCCAATCTCATATTAAAAGTATGTGTACTGAATAACTTCAGATAAGCTCATTGATATGTAAGTGATTCAATATAAATATCATTAACCATATTTTAATATCATTATCACCAAAAGCATTATTGATGTTTTAAAAATAAAAAGCATAGTGCTACACTAAGCACCTAGAACATGATCTCTAATATCACCCCCACTAAAAGGAAATAGCACTCCACAGATCAATGGGTGATCCCAGCACCAGGGCACAGAGCATCTTTTGATGTCACAAATTAAAGAAGTCCTTAAAAACTGATGGGTACATTTGTAAAAGACATAGGACCCAGATGGAAGGGGCTTCCACTGACCAAATCCAGGACTATTTGAGAACCAAAATAATTAAGAACACTAAAGAATTTAAACCATTGAAAGAAAGAATATCAGTTCATACCAATAATGAATAGATTATTGATGGAAAGATGATGATTGATGAATGTATGGACAGATGTGTACTCAGTCATGTCTGACTCTTTGTGACCCCATGGACTGTAGCCAGTCAGGTTCTTCTATCCATGGGGTTTTCCAAGCAAGAATACTGGAGCAGGTTGCCTTTTCCTACTCCAGGAGATCTTCCAGACCCAGGGATTGAACCCATGTCTCTTGCATCTCCTGCATTGGCAGGCAGATTCTTTACCACTGGAGCCACATTAGATAGATAGATAGAAAGATAGATAGATAGATGACAGATAAGCAGACTAGTAGATGATAGGAGGAAAAGTCAATTGATAAATATGGAGGGAATGGTAATAATTTTGCATCCATCATAGTAAAGATTGGATCAAGCAAGAATCATCAATGGATAGTCAATTTAGGAAAAACTTATACAAGGAGTATATTTACATGGTGGTAAGGAATCTCCCCCACAGATTACTGATTGGTAACAATACAGTGCCAAAATTGTACAACATATTGGCCAGGTGATCAAAATTAACATCACCAGTGGGGTTGGGTCACGCCAGACTTCAGGCTTCCAGCTCAGGCTCAGATGTGCCCCTTCCTATCAGTTCTGGGGCCATAGTGGTTACCAGGGTCATGCTTTCCTCTTGATGGACCACAGGCTCACAGGATATCAAGGGAAGTCATATGATGTCTCAGGCTTTGATGCAGAACTGGCTGGCATACTCATTCTGCCATATTTCAATGCTAAAGCCAGTCACACAGCCAAGGCTATAGTGGGAGGCATTTGCAGAGTTCTAGGACAAACAAGGAGGGAGTAATGCATGATGGTCAATCACCCAGCCTTCTGCACACAACACACAATTTTTCAGAGTTTTGAGACCATCATTAGCAAAAGCAATCACAGACTATGATAGAGGTGGAGTCAGAAGGACAAAACAGAATCCAAAAGATCAGACAGGAAATTTTGTAAAACTTGTGAAGGAGGTGATAAGATCTTTGGGCTTCCCTCATGGCTCCCCATAAAGAACCTGCCTGCTGTGCAGGAGACCTGGGTTTGATCCCTGGGTTGGGAAGATCCCTTGGAGAAGAGAATGATTATACACTCCAGTATTCTTACCTGGAGAATTCCATGGACAGAAGAGCCTGGCAGGCTGCAGACCATGGAGTCACACAGAGTTGGACACGAGTGAGCAACTAACAGTATTATTAATATCAGGATAAAATCCTTGGCTAATGCAAGGAAAAAGAAAGAATTTAGAAGAGAAAAATACAGTGCAGTACCAGGGGAGAACTGACAGGAATGGGTGACAGGCTAGATATGAAGAAAGAATTGAACTCAAGATGACTCCAAGGATCTGTAAACAGAAAGTTTAAAAAGGAGAAATAAAGTGCAGAACATAGTAGAAGGACAATGATTTTGGTTTCTTATTTGAAACGCGTTCTGGTGCCATGTAAAATGATCTCTTCAAATCACAGGACTAAGCAATGGGGGAAATTTCCATACTTCCCTCTCAACAAAGCACCAGGCTGTCAGGAGAAGCTTTGCAGTTGGCACATGGCAATAATTGATGTGTTTATATCAACTTAAAAAATTTTTTTTTTTTTGGCCATGCAGCAGAGTATTCAGGATCTTAGATCCCCGGTTCAGTTCAGTTCAGTTCAATTCAGTCACTCAGTCGTGTCCGACTTTTTGCGACTCCATGGACTGCAGCATGCCAGGCTTCCCTATCCATCTCCAACTCCTGGAGGTTGCTCAAACTCATGTCCATGGAGTCGGTGATGCCCCAGCCAGGGATCAAACCCGTGTCCCCTGCAGTGCAGGTGTGGAGTCTTAACCTCTGGACCGCCAGGGACATCACTATATCAACTTTACCTCCAGAGATTGTAGACATGAAATGAGTTAAGAAATGGTAGATATTCCTGTGTGTGCCTAGAGCCCTTTGTACATATACTTCCTCATCAGAGCACTTGCCACATTGTCTTCCAGTGACCTACTTATCCATTGCCTCTCACCTAGGCCATGTCTTTACTCACATTGTATCCCCAGTCCCTTGAAGGGGGCGTGGGTTTTAGAATTTAATTTTCCAGCTTTACCATATGAAATGAAGGGAGAATGGAGTTGTAATGGGTGCTGAGTGAATCAAATAGACTATATGCCACATTCAGTAGTAACCAATACAAATTATTTTAAGTATGTAAAGTTTTCAACTTGTTTTGGTTAATTTATTTTCAATCTTTTGACTGACAAATATAGGGAAAAAATGGCTAGGCTTGCAATTCCAAAAATTGAAACAAAACATTTAATATTGAAAATGGAAAAAAAATGTCAGCTCCAGAGATAGTACTGTAAATAATGGAACCAATTTTCAAAGACAGTGAAAGAAACATGACTGAATGTCTACCAATCACCAGGAGGAAGGAAGAGAGATGGTGAAGAAGACAGGAAAGCAGCAAAAAACCTAGGTTTATTTTTAGTGTATCTTTTCTAGAGAAGGAAATGAGGACATTTTTTATAACAAAGGCCATTTTCTAAGAGATTGGATTGTGTCTTTTCTAAAGTTATAGAATCACTTGAGAAAAATAAAGTGTTGAAAGTCTCTGAGAAAGTATAATACCCAGTGAAGTTTTCTGAAATAAAATGTGAAAAAAGTAAAGATACATATATTAAAGTTTCTTTGAAGAATTCTCTGAAGAAAAACAATTTAAGTTACTGATTCAGATAACATTAGTGCTTATGTATGCTGATCCCAGAATATCACCTCAAACTGTTATCTTAAAAATTGAACACAGGCATACAAATGTATACATTTAAAAAATATATCAGAATATTTTCAGAATGTGTTTAAGTACTATTTCAAATTATTCAATATTTTTTATTTGCATGCTTAAGCTGGTCAAAAGTAAAAGTATCTCTTGTAATTAAAATTTATAAAAATTAGTAATTAATTTTTAATATTTTCAAAAGTATTTTTGCTAATGAATATTCTATCATTTTCCTTAATCTTTGCTGTATTTTTAACTGATAGAGGGGAAAAATAATTTGACACATGCATCAAAAACAGAAAATAAGTAAAGCTTCTTCCTTACTTCAACATTTTCATCACTCCATGACTATGCTCTAAGTTACCTCTATTGGAAATGCATATAAAAATGCCTTCATAAGAAGACATTTAATTGCTATTAAGTAGATACATTTATACTGTTTTATCTGAGTGAATAATAAACATGGCTACTTTTACAACAGACTATCAATAGATGGAATTTCCTGAAGAGATAAAGCTTGTGAGATGGCATAGAAATGAGAAGTTGAGGTGTCACCCAAAACAATTTGAGGAGGCAATTTTGTCTCTAAAACACTGATATCTGAAGTTTTACAATTTTAAAAGAAATCTTGATCTGTGTTTAATAGTACTTGGCTTTCTGCTGTATGACAGTAGTGAAGTTTCTGTCACTATTTGAAGATTGGAAAGTCCCATTGGAACTGAAAACTTTCTCCAAGACTCCTGTTAACTAGTTGGGGACTACCTGATGACCAAGTGCTTTCTGAAGATTTTAGCATCTTGGCTGAATGTTCAAGGATGGCAGAGCTAAGGACAAAAACCATGAGTAATTCTGATTTCACAGCTATGTCCACCTGACTCAAGTTATTTCTTCAGTAACTAATTCAGTGTTATTTATTAATTTTCTTTCATGTTATATAAAAACATTTCATTTTTGGAAACACAAATAAATAAACCACATCAAATATGGAGCAAATGTATAAAACATTAAGGGTTAAACACTCAGGCTCCTTTATTTCACTTGTAAAGTGTAGGCTTGATTGTTAGGTTTAAAGTTTAGGTTTAAGCCAATCTATCAAGCTGGAATCAAGATTGCCAGGAGAAATATCAATAACCTCAGATATGCAGATGACACCACCTTTATGGCAGAAAGTGAAGAGGAACTAAAAAGCCTCTTGATGAAAGTGAAAGAGGAAAGTGAAAAAGTTGGCTTAAAGCTCAACATTCAGAAAACGAAGATCATGGCATCTGGTCCCATCACTTCATGGGAAATAGATGGGGAAACATTGGAAACAGTGTCAGACTTTATTTTTTTGGCTCCAAAATCACTGCAGATGGTGACTGCAACCATGAAATTAAAAGACACTTCTCCTTGGAAGGAAAGTTATGACCAACCTAGATAGCATATTCAAAAGCAGAGACATTACTTTGCCAACAAAGGTCCGTCTAGTCAAGGCTATGGTTTTTCCTGTGGTTATGTATGGATGTGAGAGTTGGACTGTGAAGAAGGCTGAGCGCCAAAGAATTGATGCTTTTGAACTGTGGTGTTGGAGAAGACTCTTGAGAGTCCCTTGGACTGCAAGGAGATCCAACCAGTCCATTCTGAAGGAGATCAGCCCTGGGATTTCTTTGGAGGGAATGATGCTGAAGCTGAAACTCCAGTACTTTGGCCACCTCATGTGAAGAGTTGACTCACTGGAAGAGACTCTGATGCTGGGAGGGATTGGGGACAGGAGAAGGGGACGACAGAGGATGAGATGGCTGGACGGCATCACTGACTCGATGGACGTGAGTCTGAGTGAACTCCGGAAGTTGGTGATGGACAGGGAGGCCTGGTGTGCTGCAATTCATGGGGTCGTGAAGAGTCGGACACAACTGAGCGACTGAACTGAACTGAATCAGGGTTTTCTGGTACAGTCCCAGAATTCTTATCATCTTAGTAATGCTTTTCTTCATATTATTGTTGTTTAGTCGCTCAGTCATGTCTGGTTCTTTGCTACCTTGTAGACTATAGCCCACCAGTCTCCTCTGTCCGTGGGATTTCCTAGGAAAGAGTACTAGAAAAGGTTGTCATTCCCTCCTCCAGGGGATCTTCCCAACCCAGGAATCAAACCCATTTCTCCTGCACTGGCAGGTGGAATCTGTACCACTGCACCACCTGGGAAGCCTAAATTAGAGATTAAAGATAATAGCACTAAATAAATTATGTTCACTTTATTTTTAAATGACAATATTATAGTCTACATATGCATTTTTCCTTATCCTTTTATTTGTTTAGCTACATGTAAGGAGAATGCATATCCTCATTAAAGCAAATCTTAAGGGAAATAAAGGATATGAGATATATATATCTTACTTTCAATGTAGTCATTTTACGTAGAAAGCAACAATGCAAGTGTGCTCCATACAGAATATGTATTGATTTCCGAGTCTTCATGTGGCTGCACTTCCCCATCACTGTGTATTTCTCTTCTCCCTTTTTCTCTGTTAGAATGTACTAAAAGTCTTTCTCCTTCCTAGTTAGACCAAAAGTAACAACAATGTGAAATCAGAGCCTCCCTCCACCTTCTAATTAAAAAAAAATTTTTTTTTTACTTGGATTAGATGCTTTAAGCTTTCAGATCTCCTTTAAGACAAATTTAAGCTTCATTTCACTGACATAGTTAGAAAACAAGTGTCTGATTCGTATTAGTTTCTGGAGAATGTTGTTTAATCATTAGGTTTTCAGATTTAGGGCTCTGATAAATATAATAACTACAGTCAATGTTTTTTTTGCTGTTGTTTTGTCACTAAGTCGTGTATTGTTGTAGCCACGTGTTCCAGGAAACAAACTCACTCAGAAGGACAATGCAGATAGTGAAGTGCAGTTTATTACACTGGCAGGCCCAAGGCAGAGTCTCCTCTTAGCCAAGGACCCCAACCAGCATTTGTGGAAATCTTTTATACCCCACTCCAAATTCCTTGAGACTTACATAAACCAAGGAAAATACTATCCCAATAACCCCATGATTCACGTGCTATGTGCTCATGTGCTCAAACAGTCAAACAACTAGCCAATAATCAATAAACCTGAGGTTACAGTCTGATAAATACAGAAAAATTTATGGCCTTTCTGGAGGAAGGGGTGATTAGTGTATGTTTTCTCTTAGGCAATGAGTAACCTAGATATGATCTTCAAGGTTCCCCGGTCTGGGGGGGGGTCTTATCCTTCTGTTGTTGTTTTCATAGGCACTAAACACAGAGTTCAGCGTCCATTGGAAAGGCGGCTGAGCATGATAAGCATGATCAGGCCTAAGATGGAGTCCAGGCCCTATGAATTCCTTCTTCAGTATGACTCTTTTATGACCCCATGGACTGTAAGCAACCAGGATCCTCTGTCCACTGGATTTTTCAGTCAAAAATAGGGGAGTGGTTTGCCATTTCCTTCTCCAGGGGATCTTCCTGACCCAGGGATCAAACCCACATCTCCTGAATTGCAGGCAGATTCTTTATCCCTGAGCCACCAGGGAAGACCCTTGATATTTTTGGTAGACAGTAAAACATCTTTCTTGCAGTTAAGTAATATTAAACAAGTCATTCATGCCATTTGGTAAGTGGTAATTAGTGTATTTATAGATTTATAGTACTTAAAGACAGTTGGAAACTCACACTCTTTTGGGGGTATAGAAATTAATTTCTCTCTGACAGAGAATGGTTTCTAAAAATTTTAACTGGAGTTTGTCCACATATAACCAAACTATACTCTATAAACTCATTTAGTTCTTCCTGGATCTACTTTGCAAGGCTCTGACAAAAATAGCACTCTTAATTGCAACCTAAGCAATTTCAGGTTGTTTTCTCTCTTTTGTTCAAAAATAGCAATGTTGATTTCTCAAGTTATTGGATAAAGATGATATCATAATAAGTGTACAACATAAATGCAGACTTCTATATTCATCATCTCCCAGAAGACACTCTGTAATGGAGATTATATATATATATATAATATATATACACACACACACATATGTACATATATAGTTTCTCTCCTATGATCATCATAAAACGGAGTCTGTACTTAGGATGTTTTTCTTTTGTGATGGTTTTACTAGCAATGGGTAAAGACACATCTGATGCTTGATAACTGAAAGGAAAAGCTGGCAAGTTCTTCTAAGCTTAGTTTGCTGCTGCACTGCTATGGTGCACGTGTCACTTAAAAATGTAGCAGTTTATGTATACTTCATGCACAAATGTATTTTATGTTCTGAATCTAGTGATTTATGACAAATTCATCTCTGATATTTATAGCAGACTCCATGCTCCATGCTTGGCTAGTTTAACTCAATGTCTTTTTCCCCCTAGTGCTTTATGAACTGTCATAATTGTTAAAGTTATACTAAAATAATTCTAGGTTCAGTTAAATAGTAAAGGAAAGCTGATATGTTTAATAACCACCAAATATTTTAACAAAAACCTACCAAAAATCTGTCACTTCACTATAATGCAATCGGGTAAGTTGTATATGCCAATCTTTACAACTTAGAGAGCAAAAGTAGAAAAAAATGCTCAAGATGATATCTGGACCTGGGGCAAGTTGTCAGAGCTACACTGGAAGGAAGTGGGGCGGACTCTTTGTCCGTGACAACAACAAAAAAACAAAAACAAACTCAACATTTGTTCATCCCTAAATGGAATAAAAATACTTTCTAAAGCAGTCCTGCCAAGTAAATGACATGTGTTGATGGCTTAACTTAAAATCTGACACACAGTAGATAATCGATAAAGAGTGCATGGTCAGTTGCTAAGTCATACCTGACTCTTTGTGACCCCATGAACTGAAGCCTGCAAGGTTTCTCTGACCCAGGCAAGAATACTGGGTTGCCATTTCCTTCTCCAATTAATAAAGACTATTTGCTATTATTACCATATCATTGAGCTGAACTTCCCTAAACTTGTTATCTTCTCGGACCCTTTATTTCAAGTACTTTGCACTCAGATCTTCTAGATCCACCATTTACTCATTATTTACCCAAGAGCAGTCAAGTCCAGAGAAGAAACATGCCTGTCCTTCCAGCTCATTGACTGTGATTTCTCTTTACTTGCCAACTCATTTCTCAGCTGCCTGGCATCATCTGCCTTTTCCTTAGGCTTGCATCCATCAATTGGAGCCTTTGGACAACCTGGTCCGCTTGTTGGGCATTCTTTAAACCTACTCTGCACGTTGAAAGCTGTATCCCAGCATTGTTGTTGTTTAGTCACTCAGTCGTGTCAGATTCTTTGCGACCTCAAGGACTGCAGCATGCCAGGCTTCCCTGTCCTTTACTATCTTCCGGAGTCTGCCCAAACTCATGTCCATTGAATCGGTGATGCCATCCAACCATCTCATCCTCTGTTGCCCCCTTCTCTTCCTGCCCTCAATCTTTCCCAGTATCAGGGTCTTTTCCGAAGAGTCACCTCTTCACATCATGTGGCCAAAGTATTAGAGCTTCAGCCTCAGCAGCAGTCCTTCCAATGAATATTCAGGGTTGATTTCCCTTAGGATTGACTGGTTTGATTTCCTTGCAGTCCAAGGGACTCTCAAGAGTTCTCTAGCACCACAGTTCAAAAGCATCAATTTTGGGGAGTGCTCTTCCAGACTGAGACTTCCCTGGAATTCCCACAATTATTTTAATTTTATTTCCAAAATAAAGGGTCCTCTTTTTCAGCTGTTGCTACCACTTCCACAGCATTCCTGGTCTAAGTTCCATCCCCTCTTGTGACCCTGGGTCTCCTCCTGGGCTGGCACTGCACAGCAATGAACTATTGACTCTACTGTTGATGGTGACAGAACACATACAAGACAAGGGTGGAAATCCACCAAGACGGACTGTTTAACTATTGCATTTAATGAAAAAGAATCACCCAGTTTGGCTGAATGCCATCTTTTAAATTGAAGGAACATGCTTTCTTCAATAAAGTATTTGAATTCAGTATTTCTTTTTCATGTAGACAGTATGACTTTTAAGACTACCTCTGGAAAACACATAGATAACTTCATGCTACCTTGAGCCAGTTGTGATCCACTAAATAATCATGTGCTGAATTTGCAACCAAAGAGAAGTTCTGAGAAATTCAAGAACAAACTATTGTTGAGGAAATAGATGTGGGAGGAGGGGTGGGAAGGATGCTCAAGAGGGAGAGGTGTGTATACACAAAGCTGGTTCACACTGTTGTACAGCAGAAACTAACAGCACTGAAAGCAATTACACTCCAATAAGATTTTTTTTTAATTAAAAATAAGTAAAATGAGTTAACGTTGTTAGTTTTGTTTTCTTTCCTTCCTTCCCTTCCCTTAGCCGAAATTCTTCCAGACACATTGGCAATGTTTGCTATGATCTTCTTAATCATAAGTTACAAAAATAAATTTAACATATTTTATGTTAGTAAGTTTCCAAATGATTACAAAGAATTATTCCACCAAAAATCATTAAGTGTTAACAGCAACTATTCTAAATATTTGCCTCACCTAATAACCTCAATCACCATAATGAGTGTACTTTCAAATAAATATATTACGCTATTTTTTCAGTTAATCTTTAGGAAGTTAAGAGGCTTGATTTAAAATAAAACTTACAGTTTCCATACACCATAGTAGGAAATTTTAATCCTAACATATATGCTTTTTAAAAATACCAGTCATGTCCTTAACATTTTCCAGCAAGTAATCTATTAGCATGAATTCCACTTCATCAGAATTATTTCTCTGCAGTTACAGTGTCTATAAGGAAAAGATTATTTCTCTCTCATATACACCATATTGTTTTTCTCCCAACTATTAATATCTACTTGGAATCCAATGCTTTTTACTTAAATCATTTCATATAATGTTTTAGAATTTATTTTTGTGGAATCCTTGCGCACCTTAAGGTCATGTTCAAACTCCCTAGCCAAGTGCAACTATTGTTTAAAAAAAATATGACTAATCAGTATCCTTTTAAATAAGTTTAAAAACAAAACACAAAACAAATTTCACTACCTGAGGTATTGAAAAATATACTTTGTTTCCTTAAATACAATTAGGAGCCTGTTTGGAACTCTGGGAGTATTCAGTGCCTCAGGTGAAAAGCAAATAAAACCTAAAGGAAGTTATTTTCATCTGAATGCAAGGATGTTGACAAAGTAAATCTTTCAGTCTTCTAGAACTAGAAGCTAATTTACTGCTGGCTGATGTCAGAAGCAATCTAACTTGTCCACTACAGAAGCCACACAAAGAACATTATTCATAAGTAAACCACCTTGATAAGAAGCCATCCTCTGAGCATAATTAGGAAATTCAATGGGCAGAACCAGAGGTGGAGTTGTAATAATAAAAGTCAGTAAATCCTCTTTATAACTTTCATTACACGAAAGTAAAATATATCACAGGAGGTCATATTATTCCAAACTGATGTCACCTCAGAGTTAAAAATAGCAACTTGCTTTTGTCAACTGAAAAATGTGACAATATATTTTTCATGCCAAATAATACAATTCATAGAGACCCTAAATGGAATCCCATTCTTGGTCCGCTAATTCAGTTGGTAATTACTCTTTCCAGAATATTGACAGACACATTGCTGGTTTGGTAAAGATCTTCAAGTAAAAATAATATTCACTATGTTCCAAATTTTCTTCTGGCTTTCAGAATAGCTGAAGTAATACTTCCTTGGTTTTAGAAAGGACTCTTTTCTCATAATAGGAATCCAATATCTGGATTCATTATGCCGACAGATTAATTAAGAGCATTTCTTTTTGTGCTAAATTCCAGAATGAGTTTCCTAAGTGTTTTCACAGTCTGGTTTTATCTATTTTATTCTACTGTGATTCAGAGGTCCCCAAGTTTAAGAACACAACAACTATACTCAACATTTTAATAGACTGATATTTTAACTGACCTTCTACACGAATCTTTTTCATTCTAAGCCCAGATTTCATCCCCAATTTTCATCTCCCTAGACATTCAGAAGTTATTGATTCTTTACCGGCTTTTTATGTAGTGAAGTCGCTCAGTTGTGTCCAACTCTTTGCGACCCCATGGACTATAGCCTACCAGGCTCCTCTGTCCATGGGATTTTCCAGGCAAGAGTACTGGAGTGGATTGCCATTTCCTTCTCCAGGGGATCTTCCCGACCCAGGGATCGAACCCGGGTCTCCCACGTTGTAGACAGACGCTTAACCGTCTGAGCCACCAGGGAAGTCCTAATAACTATCATGCTGACTTTCACATATTTGTATCAACTATTCATTAAAAATCCATTTGGAATTTTAACATTTCATAGGATGAACTGTCTTTACAGACCAATTGAAAGGATAAAACCTGATATAAAGAAAATGTTTCTTACAAGTAATCTTACAGTTCAGAAAATTGGGGTGAATCTTAGGTCTTTAGCCTTCCTGAAGTATAATCTTGGATCAAGGTAAATGAAGGTGAGGACACAATTTGTTTAAAGCACTCTAAATATTCTTAGAATCCCTACTAATTCTAGATTAAACTAAAATATTTGAAAGTTGTGCTCTCATATTTAGAGATAGCTTACAAATAGCTGTGAAAAGAAGAGAAGCGAAAAGCAAAGGAGAAAAGGAAAGATACAAACATCTGAATGCAGAGTTCCAAAGAATAGCAAGAAGAGATACGAAAGCCTTCTTCAGCGATCAATCCAAAGAAATAGAGGAAAACAACAGAATGGGAACTCTTCAAGAAAATCAGAGATACCAAAGGAACATTTCATGCAAAGATGGGCTCAATAAAGGACAGAAATGGTATGGACCTAACAGAAGCAGAAGATATTAGGAAGAGATGGCAAGAATACACAGAAGAACTGTACAAAAAAGATCTTCATGACCCAGATAATCACGATTGTGTGATCACTCACCTAGAGCCAGACATCCTGGAATGTGAAGTCAAGTGGGCCTTAGAAAGCATCACTACGAACAAAGCTAGTGGAGGTGATAGAATTCCAGTTGAGCTATTCCAAATCCTGAAAGATGATGCTGTGAAAGTGCTGCTCTCAATATGCCAGCAAATTTGGAAAACTCAGCAGTGGCCACAGGACTGGAAAAGGTCAGTTTTCATTCCAATCCCAAAGAAAGGCAATGCCAAAGAATGCTCAAACTACAGCACAATTGCATTCATCTCACACGCTAGTAAAGTCATGCTCAAAATTCTCTAAGCCAGGCTTCAGCAATATGTGAACCATGAACTTCCTGATGTTCAAGCTGGTTTTAGAAAAGGCAGAGGAACCAGAGATCAAATTGACAACATCTGCTGGATCATGGAAAAAGCAAGAGAGTTCCAGAAAAACATCTATTTCTGCTTTATTGACTATGCCAAAGCCTTTGACTGTGTGGATCACAATAAACTGTGGAAAACTCTGAAAGAGATGGGAATACCAGACCACCTGATCTGCCTCTTGAGAAACCTGTATGCAGGTCAGGAAGCAACAGTTAGAACTGGACATGGAACAACAGACTGGTTCCAAATAGGAAAAGGAGTACGTCAAGGCTGTATATTGTCACCCTGTTTATTTAACTTATATGCAGAGTACATCATGAGAAATGCTGGACTGGAAGAAGCACAAGCTGGAATCAAGTTTGCTGGGAGAAATATCAATAACCTTACATATGCAGATGATACCACCCTTATGGCAGAAAGTGAAGAGGAACTCAAAAGCCTCTTGATGAAGGTGAAAGTGGAGAGTGAAAAAGGTGGCTTAAAGCTCAACATTCAGAAAACTAAGATCATGGCATCCGGTCCAGTCACTTCATGGGAAATAGATGGGGAAACAGTGGAAACAGTGTCAAACTTTATTTTTCTGGGCTCCAAAATCACTGCAGACGGTGGCTGCAGCCATGAAATTAAAAGACGCTTACTCCTTGGAAGGAAAGTTATGACCAACCTAGATAGCATATTCAAAAGCAGAGACATTACTTTGCCAACAAACGTTTGTCTAGTTAAGGCCATGGTTTTTCCTGTGGTCATGTATGGATGTGAGAGTTGGACTGTGAAGAAGGCTGAGCGCCGAAGAGTTGATGCTTTTGAACTGTGGTGTTGGAGAAGACTCTTGAGACTCCTTGGACTGCAAGGAGATCCAACCAGTCCATTCTGAAAGAGATCAGCCCTGGGATTTCTTTGGAAGGACTGATGCTAAAGCTGAAACTCCAGTACTTTGGCCACCTCATGCGAAGAGTTGACTCATTGGAAAAGACTCTGATGCTGGGAGGGATTGGGGGCAAGAGGAGAAGGGGATGACAGAGGATGAGATGGCTGGATGGCATCACTGACTCAATGGATGTGAATTTGAGTGAACTCCGGGAGTTGGTGATGGACAGGGAAGGCCTGGTGTGCTGCGATTCATGGGGTCGCAAAGAGTCAGACATGACTGAGCGGCTGATCTGATCTCTGATCTGATCTGACCATTCCCAGTAACTCCCAGACCTGGGCACATTTGTGATGTTATATTTGCCTTCATGTAGTGGTTTTTTTTTTTTTTTTTAATTCCATTTCTCTAAGAAATAAAGAAAAGGACTTGAACTAATAGCTATACTTCCAGCATTGAGAAGTATTTACTTCAGTGCGACTCTCTTAAACATGAATTCCACTAGAACAGCCCACAGTATCTGCTGCATATTGAACACAAAATGGGACTTATCCCATGCATCAAGACTAAATGAAATCCTTTCAAATTTTGGTCTCCTTGCCAATGTGCAATTATACTGTAGATATTTTTTTAGTCAAACATATTTCACATTAATAAAATAGCACAAAAAATTTGAGAAGGATATCAGATCTATATTTTTCATTTACTGATAATCTTGTCTACTTACTTGTGGAAGGATAAAACATAGGATTTGGATCCTTAGAAGCCAGCAGATTTACATATATAATATGAAGCTTTCCATGTCACTTCCCATTAATTTGGATATTTGGCCTTATTCCAGTGTTGATGAAGAAGGTGAAACAAGAATGATAAATTGCAGGACTCGCTTGGGTTTTTCTGGCTGTCATCAAACCTATAAACTTGTCTAGTCTTCCATTTGCAAGAAATATTTAAGTCATTTCAACAGCCTAGCCATTGTGCTCACAACGTTAGGGAAATGACTGAGTCAAGGTTCATCTCAAAGAATAAACACATAAGGGATTAAACCTAGGCAAAAAATAATTTGCTAAGCGCTTTTACAAAGTACGAAATACAGAGTTACAAAGTACTCTGAAAGGAAAGAAATCAGGGAGACTAGGTTACATGGAGGAGATGTTTTTAAGTCATGCCTTTAAAAATGACTTTCTCTTAGTCCCTGCTTATCCAGTACATTAGAATATTTGGCCTTAGATATGGAAAAAAAATTGTATTTGCAAGATAATAGGTATCTTCTTAAAAAGAAAAAAACGTTGATTTTGTTTTAACTTTGAGGTAACCTCGTGTCCATGGGTAAATTGTTTCATGTCTCAGATCTTCTCAAACCCAGCATCATGAGGATTGCACACAATATGAAAAGTGTTCAATATTTGACACACAGTCAATAACGATGCTGAACACCATCAGTGGCATTATCTATGTTACTCATAGTATCATAACCATGACAAAGAAATTTTAAAATTTAAAGAGAAACATCTCAGGTATTGCAATCCTAAAGGGGAGCCAATGAAAATATAGTCTTGAAGCGTTTGCCTCCATTTGCAATTTCCAAGGGCTAGATATTTCTCTCCAGTGTTCAGAAACAAAGACGATTACCTTTCAAGAAAAGTTCAGTTTATCTGAAAGGACAGTTCTAACTCTATGAAGTCATCAGTTGGTAACTTGGATTCACTTTGCACAACTATTCTGATACCTGTTATTCATTTGTTTTGTCAGCTTCCAACTGATGTTGCTAACGAACTTGAGATATGAATTGGAGAATATGTAGTTTGAATATGATATAATGCATTTATTGTACGTAAATCTTATTTTCAAAACCCATAGTGATTTTTTTTCTTCTAGTTAGGCCTTATTAATATAGAGGCAACTGCTACTGGCCACAAATATAGGAGACCCAGTGGTAATAAAAAGGCCTTTATGATGATCTGTGCACACCAGGCTGGGCAAATATTGTGAGATTCCTTCTTACCATGAAAACTTTGCAAATACAGTCCTAACCAAACAGGGTACAGTCCTCTTTAAATTTTTATTTTTGGCACAGAACCTTTTAAACTAAGCTAATTTAGGTTTTTTAGTTTATAAATCTTGTCTGACTTTTCTAAATAAATACAAGCTCAGTGTGTGCCATTCGAGACTTGTATCTTTCCCCTTTTAAAATTTACATAATTATTACCAAAATAAGTTGAGAAGGTGTGTTCTTCTCCATGTTTTACCTTGACTTTAAAATGAGAATACTCTATGACTCTTAGGAAAAGAAAGAGTTTGCACTTGGAATTTGAGATCTTAAAGAATGTAGAGAAAATGTTAACTAATCCATCTGAGGAAAAAAAATACCTGTAGCCCTCACCAGGCTCCTCTGTCCATAGGATTTCCCAGACAAGAATAGTGGAGTGCGTAGCCATTCCCTTCTCCCTGTTATCTTTCCGATCCAGGGATCAAACCCTAGTCTCCCATACTGCAGGCAGATTCTTTACCTTCTGAGCCACCAGGGAAACCCCCAAACCAACTATACTTCAACAATAAAATACATAAAATGAAGCTTATATGAAAGGCCAAAAAAAAAAAATCTGTTGTTTAAGCCACCCAATCAATGGTATTTTGTGATGACAATCTGACCTAACTAATACAGTGTTCTTCTTCTTAAAGAAGTCCCCCTGAATTGTATAATGTCCTACAAAATTTGGATTTGGTCTTGATAGCAAAATTAAAATTAAGAACTAGGCAAAGTGGATGGTGGAAGACTGAGAAAATAATTTCAGTTTCTATCCACCATTACCACGAAGTCTGACATAGTTTTTCCCTCAGTAAAATATCAAAATATACCTAAATTCTGGGCAGCTTCAGTCTTGGGCAAGAAATTAGAATATTAGCAAAAGAGTCTTTCAGTTATTGTTTCTATATAATATTATGCTTTAATCTTCAGTGGAGAGGCTAGAGCTCAATAAAAAATAAATAGTCAAAATGCTGATATTAATAGTACTGTATGAGCTCATTGTTTGCAGTCCTCATTTTAGTCTCACAATAAACAGAACTGGCATAGGCAGGAATTCATATGATTAAATATCCTACTTGCAAACATGAATATATTATGAAGTGTTAATGCAATGCATTAAGAAGTGATGTCATGTGGCATAGATTTTCTATTGGAATATGGAGAACATGTTCTATTTCTTTTTTTGTAACTTCAAAACAATTGATTTTGACAAATTTGGGGGCAGAGAGTAGAAGTTTTAAAGAAAACCATTTTATGCCACAGAGAATCCAAGATAAAAAGCAGTCATCTTGGACTTCCGGAGATGCATCTGCCTTTCTGGATCACTAAGTGTGGTATTTAGTCTATTTGCAGAACCCACCTGCTCAGAAATTCTTGGTGACTCAGCGTTAGTTGCAACATGTTAAGCTGTGTGGGGTTTTCCTTTCTCCCCAAAGGAAGCAGCCACTAGAGAAGAAAAGTTCCTGTTCGGGACATGGGAAGTCTTTAATCCAGAGAAAATTTTCCATTTTTTTCTTATACATCATGACAAATTGCTAGAACTTCAAATGATTAACCTGTAAGTAGTGTGGTTTATGGAGAAGGCAATGGCACACCACTCCAGTACTCTTGCCTGGAAAATCCCATGGATGGAAGAGCCCGGTAGGCTCCAGTCCATGGGGTCGCTAAGAGTCAGGCACGACTGAGCGACTTCACTTTCACTTTTCACTTTCATGCATTGGAGAAGGAAATGGCAACCCACTCCAGTGTTCTTGCCTGGAGAATCCCAGGGACAGAGGAGCCTAGTGGGCTGCCCTCTATGGGGTCGCACAGAGTCGGACACGACTGAGGCAACTTAGCAGCAGTAGCAGCAGCAGTGTGGTTTATAGCCAAAGATGAGGTCTTAGTGAATCCTAGTGGTCCTGGGATTAATCAAGAAACACTGAGTCCTCTCAATGTGTTACCCACTATAGCACCAGCCACTCAACAAATAAAGTCAAATAACAACCCGTGCTTTCTAGGATATCACAGTATATTAGAACACCAAGACAAAAACAAATGTAATTTTCCATTAAGTGCAGTAACACAGACTTGTACATTCTAAAGGTAACTAAGAGAAAATATAAAAAATATATATCTGGAAAATATATATATCTGGAAAAAATGAAAACACCAGTTTGAAACAATACATGCACCTCAATGTTCATAGCAGCACTGTCTGCAATAGCAAGATATGGAAGTGACCTAAGTGCCATCAGTGGATGAATAGATAAAGAAGGTGTGAAGTATGTGTGTGTGTACAATGGAATATTGCTGTTGTTCAGTCACCAAGTTATGTCTGGCCCTGCGACCCCATGGATTGCAGCACGCCACGCTTCCCTGTCCTTCACTATCTCCTGGAATTTGCTCAAACTCACGTCCATTGAGTTGATGATGTCATCCAACCGTCTTATCCTCTGTTGCCCCCATCTTCTGCCCTCAATCGTTCCCAGCATGAGAGTCTTTTCTAAAGAGTCAGTTCTATGCATCGGGTGGCCAAAATGTTGGAACTTAGCCTCAGCATCAGTCCTTCCAATGAATATTCAGGGTTGATTTCCTTTAGGATTGACTGGTTTGATCTCCTTGCCATCCAAGGGACTCTCAAGAGTCTTTGCCAGCACCACAATTTGAAAGCATCTGTTCTTTGTCACTCAGCCTTCTTTAGGTCCAACTTTCACATCCATACATAACTACCAGCAAAACCATAGGTTTCACTATACGGACCTTTGTCGGCAAAGTTAAACTGTCTAGGTTTATCTAGCTTTCCTTCAGAGGAACAAGTGCCCTTTAACTCCATGTCTGCAGTCACCATCCACAGTGATTTTGGAGCCCAAGAAAATAAACTCAGGCAAGAATACTGGTGTGGGTTGCCATGTCTTTCTCCAGGGGATCTTCCCAACCCAGGTATCACACTAAAGTCTCCTGTATTGGAAGGCAGATTCTTTACCATTGAACCACCTGAGAAGCCCACCAAAGAATATTACTTAGTCTTAAAAAAATAATGTAATTCTTCCATTTGCATCAACATGGATAGACCTAGAGAATATTATGTTTAGTGAAATAAGTCAGACAAAGACAAGTATTGTAAGATATCAGTTATGTGTAGAATCTAAAATAAGATACAAATGAATGTATATGCAAGACAGACTTACAAATATAGACAACAAACTAGTGGTTACCAGTGGGGAGGGGCAAAATAAGGGTATGGAACTAAGAGATGAATTCTACTATGTATAAAATAGAGAAGCAACGAGGATATGTCGTTTAGCATTGGCAAATATAACAATTATCTTGTGATAATTTTGAATGACATATAATCTATACAAATATACTGAATCACTATGCTATATACCTAAAACTAACATAATATTGTAAAGCAACTATACTTCAATTAAAAAAAAAATACAAAGAAAATATAATCCCATCTCCCTGGTCAGATTTTGATGCTTATTCCATCAGTTTGCACCTCTGCTATAAAGAAGATAACTGCATTTCAACCTGTCAGAAAATTTAGAACATTTTGTTCAAATACATGAAGCAAAAATGTTTTCTATTTTTTAGTAGAACTTATTCTATGATATAAGAGAATATTAACAAGTAGCACATTTTTCTTTGTCATGTCTCCGAGTCTTCTTTCTCTACCAGAAAAATCTTATTTCAAATCAGAATGACTGATATCTGATTTTTTTTTTCTCTGTAGTTGATAAACCAGGGCAGACTGACAGGGCTCAGTTTTCTGAGCTAATGTAATTTTGTTTCCAATAACAGTTTAGTTACCTCTCTTGGAGAGCAAAGTTTTCATGCCAGAAGTAGTGATGTAGAGATTAAGGTGATATTGTACATGTCACACCAGACCTCAGTGAGAATATATTTTGGAAAGAAAAAAATAAATAAAGGTGACAATCAACATAGGTATGCCAACTAGCCAGGGACTCAAAAACCGCAGCAATAATGTCTAGTGCTTTATTTTCCTGATCTCAAACAATTTTTGTTACACAAGGTAGATTGTGAATGTTGTCAGCAGTCATAGAATTGATTTCCTTATACATCATTTGTAAGACATCATGTCATACAGGGCGGATATTCATATTTTAGGATTTCCCTGGAGTTACATGGAAACATAACAGTCAGTTCAGTCACTCAGTCGTCTCTGACTCTTTGCAACCCCACGGACTGCAGTACGCCAGGCTTCCCTGTTCATCACCAACTCTTGGAGTTTACTCAAACTCATATCCATTGAGTCGGTGACGCCATTCAACCATCTCATCCTCTATCATCCCCTTCTCCTTCCATCTCGAATCTTTCCCAGCATCAGCGTCCTTTCAAATGAGTCAGCTCTTTGCATCAGGTGGCCAAAGTATTGGAGTTTCAGCTTCAACATCAGTCCTTCTAATGAATATTCAGGACTGATTTCCCTTAGGATGGACTGGTTGGAACTCCTGGCAGTTCAAGGGACTCTCAAGAGTCTTCTCCAACACCACAGTTCAAAAGCATCAATTCTTCAGCACTCAGCTATCTTTATAGTCCAACTCTCAAATCCACACATGACTACTGGAAAAACCAAAGCTTTGACTACATGGACCTTTATTGGCAAAGTAATGTCTCTGCTTTTTAATATGCTGTCTCAGTTCAGTTCAGTTCAGTTCAGTTGCTCAGTCATGTCTGACTCTTGGCAACCCCATGAATCGCAGCACGCCAGGCCTCCCTGTCCATCACCAACTCCCAGAGTTTACCCAAACTCATATCCATTGAGTCGGTGATGCCATCCAAACATCTGATCCTCTGTAATCCCCTTCTCCTCCTGCCCTCAATGTTTCCCAGAATTAGAGTCTTTTAAAATGAGTCAGCTCTTCTCATCAGGTGGCCAAAGTATTGGAGTTTCAGCTTCAATATCTGTCCTTGCAATGAATATTCAGGACTGATTTTCTTTAGGATGGACTGGTTGGATCTCCTTGCAGTCCAAGGGACTCTCAAGAGTCTTCTCCAACACCACAGTTCAAAAGCATCAATTCTTTGGTGCTCAGCTTTCTTCACAGTCCAACTTTCAAATCCATACATGACCATTGGGAAAACCATGGCCTCGACTAGACAGACCTTTGTTGGCAAAGTAATGTCTCTGCTTTTTAATATACTGTCTAGGTTGGTCATAACTTTTCTTCCAGGGAGTAAGCGTCTTTTAATTTCATGGCTGCAATCACCTGAAAATCATCTGCAGTGATTTTGGAGCCCCAAACAAATAAAGTCTGCCACTGTTTCCACTGTTTCCCCATCTATTTCCCATGAAGTGACTGGACTGGATGCCATGATCTTAGTTTTCTGAATGTTGAGTTTTAAGCCAACATTTTCACTCTCCTCTTTCACTTTCATCAAGAGGCTCTTTAGTTCTTCTTCATATTTCTGCCATAAGGGTGGTGTCATCTGCATATCTGAGGTGATATTTCTCCTGGCAATCTTGATTCCAGCTTGTGTTTCTTCCAGCCCAGGATTTCTCATGATGTTCTCTGCATATAAGTTAAATAAGCAAGGTGACAATATACAGCCTTGACGTACTCCTTTCCTGATTTGGAACCCATCTGTTTTTCCATGTCCAGTTCTAACTGTTCCTGACCTGCATACAGATTCCTCAAGAGGCAGGTCAGGTGGTCTGGTATTCCCATCTCTTGAAGAATTTTTCAGTTTGTTGTGATCCACATAGTCAAAGGCTTTGGCATAGTCAATAAAGAAGAAGTAGATGTTTTTCTGGATCTCTCTTGCTTTTTTGATGATCCAGCAGATATTGGCAATTTGATCTCTGGTTCCTCTGCCTTTTATAAGTCCAGGCTGAACATCTGGAATTTCACGGTTCATGTACTGTTGAAGCTTGATTTGGAGAATTTTGAGCATTACTTTGCTAGCCTGTGAGATGAGTGCAATTGTGTGGTAGTTTGAGCATTCTTTGGCATTGCCTTTCTTTGAGACTAGAATGAAAACTGACCTTTTCCAGTCCTGTGGCCACTGCAGAGTTTTCCAAATTTGCTGGCATATTGAGTGCAGCACTTTCACAGCATCATCTTTCAGGATTTGAAATAGCTCAACTGGAATTCCATCACCTCCACTAGCTTTGTTCATAGTGATGATTCCTAAGGCCCACTTGACTTCACATTCCAGGATGTCTAGGTCTAGGTGAGTGATCACACACCATTGTGATTATCTGGGTCGTGAAGATCTTTTTGTATAGTTATGTGTATTCTTGCCACCTGCAAAGTCCATGCCATTTCTGTCCTTTATTGTGCCCATCTTTGCATAAAATGTTCCCTTGGTATCTCTCATTTTCTTGAAGAGATCTCTAGTCTTTCCCATTCTATTGTTTTCCTCTATTTCTTTTCACTTATCACTGAGGAAGGCTTTCTTATCTCTCCTTGCTATTGTTTGGAACTCTGCATTCAAATGGGTATATCTTTCCTTTTCTCCTTTGCCTTTAGCTTCTCTTCTTTTCTCAGCTTTTGTAAGAGCTCCTCAGACAACCATTTTCCTTTTTTGCATTTTTTTTCTTGAAAATGGTCTTGATCCCTGCCTCTTGTACAATGTCACGAACCTCTGTCCATAGTTCTTCAGCCATTGTATCAGATCTAATCCCTTGAATCTATTTCTCACTTCCACTGTATAACTGTAAGGGGTTTGATTTAGGTCATACCTGAATGGTCTAGTGGTTTTCCCTACTTTCTTCAATTTAAGTCTGAATTTGGCGATAAGGAGTTCATGATCTGAGCCACAGACAGCTCCCAGTCTTGTTTTGCTGACTGTATAGAGGTTCTCCATCTTTGGTGGCAAAAAACAGTCAATCTCATTTCACTATTGACCATCTGGTGATGTCCATTTGTAGCATTTTCTCTTGTGTTGTTGGAAGAGGGTGTGCTATGACCAGTGTGTTCTCTTGGCAAAACTCTATTAGCCTTTGCTCTGCTTCATGTTGTACTCCAAGGCCAAATTTGCCTGTTACTCCAGGTATTTCTTGACTTCCTACTGTTGCATTCCAGTTCCCTATAATGAAAAGGACATCTTTTTATGGTTTTAGTTCTGGAAGATCTTGTAGGTCTTCATAGAAGCACTCAGCTTCAGCTTCTTCAGCATTACTGGTTGGGGTAAAGTCTTAGATTACTGTGATACTGAATGCTTTACCTTGGAAACAAACAATGACCATTCTGTCATTTTTGAGATTGCACCCAAGTACTCCATTTCAGATTCTTCTGTTGACTATGATGGCTACTCCATTTCTTCTAAGGGATTCTTGCCCGCAGTAGTAGATAAGTATAATAACCTTACACTCTTGTCAAAACAGGTAAAAATATGTGACAGGATCCCTTCAGTTTTATAAGTGGGTAAGAGTAATTCTACAGAGTCCCAGATATATTGTATTAGTTAATAATTTTGTTTGGTTAAAAAAAAGAGAGAGAGTGTGTGTTTGATTTGTTTATCAAGGCTTGTCTTACAGAGCAAGTGCTTCCTTCTACTATTTCATCTTATGATATTTTCATTGCGTGAGGTTACAGTTAATGTATTTAAAACTTTTCACTATGGACGTGATTGCTGGGAATCCCATGAAACTGACTACTTTGTCTTCCCTAAAAAAGACTTGAGGATCTTAAAGCTGAACTAGTGGGGTTTCCTAGGTGACACTAGTGATAAAGAACCTGCCTGCCAATGGAGGAAACACAAAAGACAAGGATTTGATCCCTGGGTCAGGACGATCCCCTGGAGAAGGAAATGGCAACCCACTGCTGCATTCTTGCTTGGAGAATCTCATGGACAGAAGAGCCTGGCAGGCTCCAGTCCATGGGGTCACAAAGAGTTGGACAAGACAGAAATGACTTCGGATGCTCTCAGTGAAACCAGAAGCCAACCACTCCACCAGGGTGAGCTCTACCTTGTCTTGACACTGTCCGTTTAGATGGCCAATCCACTGGCAGGAGCTGTGGTGTCCATAGTTTGAACTGAGTTGCTCTCAGCAGTCAATGGCAAAGGATAGCAAATTTGAGCCTTTTGACATGTCATTGAAAGGCAGGAAAATTCAGTTTATGGAAGGCAGGAATTAATATCTGTTGAGCCAAAATGTTGATTGTTAAAGAGAATTTAGACCTGTAGTCATGGTAGCTTAGGGATGGTGCAGAAAATTCCACACTACCTCAATGACCCGGGGAGAGACAGGCAGCAGCTGCCAGGAGAAAATTTTGACTATGGCTCAATCAACCAGGCAAATTTCAATCACTGGCCATAGACATGGGGCCAAGTCACAGGTTTTCCGGTTCCCAGTTATGCAAGAATAAAATGGATTATACTAAGCTGGAAAAAATTCTGGAGTAATCAGAATACAGATGTATAAATATGATACAGTGTTAACATAGGTAAGGTGATAATTGTGCTCAGCACATTCCAAGTGTAAACTATATATTCACACATTTATACCTAATTCTTCAATTTCATTCATGAGTCCAATGAGAATTTATAGATATTTATAGATATGTATAGACATATACACCCACATATATAAACAAATGCATATTAAATTATTTTACAAACTATGACACACTTCTAAAAATCTGATTTTCAGTGCACTTGCATAATTCTATCAATAGCAAGCACTATTATTACACTTTGGGAACAGGTTTACTTATTTTACGCTGCTTCTATCTTCCTATTTTTCTTGTTAATTTGCTCTCAGGATTACACCCCTCAAAATCTGTCTGAACTTTACCACCCATAGTGAATTCAGTTTTATAACTAATGAGTCATGTGGTTCAAACGCCACATTCTTTTTTTAGAATCCTAGTAGGTTTCAAAATATACAGTAAAATAGATCTCCCTTTAATGTTCAAAACATCAATTTAGGAACCCAATAATCATCTTCTCCTTTCTCTATGTGTTATCATGCTCTAAGCAACATTTCATTTCCTCTTCAGATAAGTCATATAGTATTCTTTCTGAGGGCACATTATTGCAGATTTAAGGATACAGTCGCTTCTATGAGGAACATCAAGGATGATTAATGTAAACTATAGTCTAGACAAGTCTAGAATGGACTATTTTGGAGTAGAAGGGGAAAGAGTCTTAGATTGGAGAAAGAGTCTTCATTTCTTCTCCAGTTACCAACTTGTTATAATCTCATTTTATAATATAAGATTCTAAACATCTCTTTTCTTTAATATTCAAAATATTCTTCTCCCTTTACCCACAAAAGAAGAGAAAAAAAATCCTATCTTTTAGTTTCAGATTCATTCTTAAGAGAATGTGATCTTAAGTTTTAACATTTATGGAAAGTAGATTAGTATCTTTACAGTTAGGCATCTCTCTTGCTATTTAGAAATCTTATAACTCAATTCAAGTAAATTGCAGGGAGTTGATAGGTATAAATTTACCTCATTATGCATTTTAAGGGGAGAAACTAAAAATAATTGTACAAAGACTGTGCTGTTCATTGGTTTCATAGGATCTTTAATCCTTTTTCAAAACTGCCACTTCCCTCACATTTCAATGTAGGTTTTGTATGCTACAAGAGAGGGGAGAAGATTGCATTTAGAAACCCATGAACTTCAGATTTAAAAAGTTGCAGCATTTGTTCCCAGTTGTTTTTCAGTTTCTCTCAATTTATCATGAAAAAGAATTTCAATCTCTTCAGTCTTATGAAAAGGTCTCTGCCGTATACATTTGTTTGATATTGAACTAGCAACCTGTAAAAAATGTAGACTATCTAACAGTTTACAAAGAATAAGCTTGGCAAACAAAAATTCAGTGTGAATTTTTTTTTAGAAGTATTAACCAAAAACCATAGCTTCAACCAAGAAATAAATAGTTTCTTTTGTGTTATTTTGTACCCATGGTTCCCGGGGGTTTGTCTACTCACCCGCACAATCTTGCAGGCTTTTCTCTGCAGTATCTGGCGATCTCATTTTTCTTCCAGGACCATAGGGAAGGAGAAAGTTAACTCTCTTGGACAGGGTCTGTTCACACACAGAGAGACAGTCTAGAGCAAGTGCCTGGCATCACCAACAAGTTTAGGATTAAGAGCTCTAGGGGATCAGAATCTCTGTGGGTCATACAATAACTAAGATCACCATCTGCTTTGCCTCTGTAGACACAAGACAAAAGCAAGGTCAGTAAGTGAAGTTTCCAGGAATGCTGTGAGCACTAGATGTCCAAAGTTAGAAGACAAACTAGATTGTGTATTTTTTTAATTAATTACTTTTACTATGGACATTTTTTTTAGTTGCGGCAAGTGGGGGCTACTCTCTACTTGCAGTGTGTGGGCTTCTAATTACAATGGTCTGTCTTGTTGATAAGTATGGGCTCTAGGGCCCGTGGGCTTCGGTATTTTGAGACAAGACTCAGTAGCTGCAGCTTCTGGGCTCCAGAGCACAGGCTCAGTAGTTGTGGCTCATGGTCTTAGTTGCTCCAGGGCATGTGGGATCTTGTGAGATTACAGACTGAACCCATCTCTTCTGCATTAGCCATCATATTCTTACCACTATTTCTGCTTTATGGATTATGCCAAAGCCTTTGACTGTGTGGATCACAATAAACTCTGGAAAATTCTGAAAGAGATGGGAATACCAGACTATCTGACCTGCCTCTTGAAAAATCTGTATGCAGGTCAGGAGGCAACAGTTAGAACTGGACATGGAACAACAGACTGGTTCCAAATAGAAAAAGGAGTACGTCAAGGCTGTATATTGTCACCATGCTTATTTAACTTATATGCAGAGTACATCATGAGAAACACTGGGCTGGATGAAGCACTAGCTAGAATCAAGATTGCCGGGAGAAATATCAATAACCTCAGATATACAGATGATACCACCCTTATTGCAGAAAGTGAAGAGGAACTAAAAAGCCTCTTGATGCAAGTGAAAGAGGAGAGTGAAAAAGTTGGCTTAAAGCTCAACATTCAGTCCTGTCACTTCATGGGAAATAGATGGGGAAACAGTGGAAACAGTGGCAGATTTTATTTGTTTGGGGCTCCAAAATCACTGCAGATGGTGATTGCAGCCATGAAATTAAAAGATGCTTACTCCTTAGAAGGAAAGTTATGACCAACCAAGACAGTATATTAAAAAGCAGAGACATTACTTTGGTAATAAAGGTCCATCTAGTCAAGGCTATGGTTTTCCCAGTAGTCATGTGTGGATGTGAGAGCTGGACTATAAAGAAAGCTGAGCACTGAAGAATTGATGCTTTTGAACTGTGGTGTTGGAGAAGACTCTTGAGAGTCCCTTGGACTGCAAGGTGATCCAACCAGTCCATCCTAAAGGAAATCAGTCCTGAATATTCATTGGAATGACTGATATTGAAGCTGAAACTCCAATACTTTGGCCACCTGACGCGAAGAGCTGACTCATTTGAAAAGACCCTGGGAAAGATTGAAGGTGGAAGGAGAAGGGGATGATAGAGGATGAGATGGTTGAGTTTTAATGGACATGAGTTTGAGTAAGCTTGGGAGTTGATAATAGACAGGGAGGCCTGGCGTGTGTAGTCCATGGGGTCACAAAGAGTTGGACACGACTGAATGACTGAACTGAGCTGAACTGATTCTTTACCACTGAGCTACCAGGGAAGCCTTGTGTATTTTTTAAAATCAAAGTTCCACCATTTGCATCAACACTTTCTATTATTAAGAGAAGCATAGTAAAGGGTATGAATGCCAAGAGTGCCCAGGTCTGTCCACAATTTGAACCCCCAGTCTTAACCATATATTTGGCTTAAACCTACAGGTTACTTAACCTTGCATGACTTAGTTTTGTCATCTGTAAAATGAGAATAATAAAAGCACCTACCTCATAGGACTATTGTGAAGATTAATTGGTTTATACATGCTAAGCCTTCTGTCCATATCTGGTGTGTTTTAAGTACTCAAGTGTTAGCAATTATTACCCAGCAAGCAACAATAATGCCACTTATCCTATAGTATGTGGACTTATAATTTTCACGACCTGTTTGAGGGCCAAACTTCCCCCACAAGAAGCAAAGCTAACCATTGCCATCAGCTGTACTGTCACTGGGATGGCAGGTCCTCATATAAATGAGCATGGCATTCCAAAATATAAATGATTTCCAGTCAATCACAAGTGATTGTACATCACTTTGCATCAATCAGTAAGGACAATTCTCAATCTGATAGGAAGCTCAAGGGTGAAGTCAATTACAGTTACTTGATATTTTCTGATTGCATATTCTTTGTAAATATTTTATGTACCTAAGTTATATTGTCACAGTTGTATACTGCATACGAAAAACTATAAATAATTAGAACTAAAATCTTTGGACCCAAGAAGAATGATACATAAGCAATATTTAGCAACACTAAAAATATATGATTTTTGTGCATACAAATTTGCAGCTTAAAATAGGACAAGATGTACTAGATAAATAAAAATAAAATAAACCACATTGGAGAAATAGCTGACATAATAATCATGGCATCAAGAAAACAGTGTGTCAGTTACTTGGGGGTTTTGTTGTTGTTTTAAAAGACTTTATTTTTTCAAACAATTGTAGGTTTGAAGAAAGACTGAGCAGAAAGTTTAGAGTCCCTGTCACCTGTTTTCCCCACCCACTACATACACTGTCCACTATTAGCAACATCCTACATTAGTAGTATGGTACCTCTGCCAATGCAGGAGACATAGGTTCGATCCCTGGGTCAGGAAGATCCCCTGAAGAAAGAAATGGCAACTCATTGCAGTATTCTTACCTAGGATGTCCACAGGGTCACAAAAGAGTTGGACATGACTTGGAAACTAAACAACAACATATCTGTTACAATTAATGAATTAATACTGGCAAATTGTTATTAACTAAAGTCCACAGCTTCTATTAGGGTTCACTCTACATTTCTATGGGTTTTGAGAAATGCATAATTGTATCTATTGTTACAGTGTCACACACAATAATTTTATTCACCTCAAAAGTCCCCAGAATTTCTCCTATGCACCCCTCTTTTTCTCCCCCATAACCTCTAGCAACCACTGATCTTTTTAGTGTCCCCATAGTTTTACTTCTCCCAGAATATCATGTAGTTAAAATCAAGTGTTATGTAACATTTCCCATCTGGCTTCTTTCACCTAGTAACATGTGCTTAAGTTTCTTCCTTGTCTTTTTGTGGCTCGATAGTTCATTTCTTGTTAGCACTGAATAATATTTCACCATATGGATGTACCACAGTTTATTTACCCACCCACCTATTAAAGGACACTTTCATTCCTTCCAAATTTTGGAAGTTATGAATAAATAGCTGCTCTAAGCACCTTGTGCGCAGGTTTGTTTGTGAACATAGATTTTTCAACACAATTGGGTATATAAATACCTACACTAAAACTGTGTTTTGTAAGAGACTAACGAACTGTCTTGCAAAGTGGCTGTAGGATTTTGCATTCCCACCAACAATGAATGAAAGTAGTTTTTTTTTTTTTTTTGGCTTCATATCCCATCAGGACTTGGTATTGTGCTTTGAATTTTGACTATTCTAGTGGATGTGTGGTGGTATCTTGTTCTTTTCATTTACAACTCAGTGAAAAATAAAGTTGAATATCATTTTGTGTGTTTCTTTGCTGTGTGTATATCTTTTTTAATGAGGTGTCTGTTCAGACATTTTTTTAAATTAAATTATCATTTACTGAAGGACAATTGCTTTATAGAATTTTGCTGTTTTCTGTCAAACCTCAGCATGAATCACCCATAGGTATACAGTTTTTTGTTTTCTTATGATTGAGTTTTAAGAGTAATTTGCATATTTTGGTTACAAGTCCTTTATCAGATATACCTTTTACAAGTATTTTCTCCCAATCAGTGACTGTCTCTTCATTGTTTTAGCAGTGTCTTATAAAATAATAGTTTTATATTTAATTCTTCATGTTGGAGAAATAGGTGAACTTGATGTATCAATTATTTTTAATAAATTGATCCAGAGCTATTTCTGAGTTTGTACAAAGATAATAGTGTGAAGATTGAATTGTCAATGACAGTGGTTCAGGAAAATTATGAGAATATAATCAACAACTCTGGAAATATTTTTAAACACACTAAAAGCAAGTGAGGGAATTACAAGAAAAAAATTTAAATTGTTCTTTGGGAAATACATATCAAATTTCAAAAATTCAAAAAGGGATATATTATATATATCATATATATATTACATATAATATATATATATATATACACACATATGTATGTATGCATTTCAAAGCCAACTCGGGGTTTCAAAGGAAATTAAAAGATTATACTTGACTTGGGACTGCAATGTACTCCCTGGAGCCAAATGGCAAATTGATGGCCTCTTACACGCCAAGTCCAATCAATTGGCAATAGCTGTGTGGAGGGCAGTATAGAGAAGGCTTAGCGGGAAGTGAAAAGTTGTGATTGGTTGAATGGTGGAACTTCTGCTGTGGAATGCAGTGTTCAGTGCTTTATCCTGGAAAGAAACAGCTCCTATGTAAGTCATATTTTTAATTACAGAGTACACTAAGACAGAGAACTGATACAAGGAAGGTATTGTACCATGAACTGAATGGTGATTCTTTTCTTCTTTACTTCTGCATTTTGAACAGCATGAAAAGACAGGCTCAGTTTAGTTCTTGTTTTGGTGGGGGCAGGGGTCTTCCTCCTTGGCATACTGGAGCAGGACGCATATCTGTTGTTGCTTCTGATGAACTATAGCAAAAGAAAAATGCTTTTCAAAACATTATAGATGTTGGAATCATGTCTCTACTTCTTAGCTTCTCGTTTAACCATCAGTTAACAGTCTTTAAAACATAGAGGATAAAAGGAAAAAAGGAAAAAAAAATGCGTTGAAGAATGGTAACCTAGATGAGAAAGCACATCCTTTACCAATAAAATCAGAATTAAGAAACCTATAAGATATCAAATGGTAACAAGAGTAGATTATTCTGTGGCAAATACTTGATGAGAAGAAGAATAATTACCTTCTAGCGTGTAAGTCCTTCAATTCTAAGCCAGAGGCTCAGTCAGCTTGCTTAAGAAGGGCTAGTGACAGTTTTTCAGAAGCTACAACTTACTAGCAATATTACAAATTTGACGATTGTCTTTTCTTGGTGTTCAAACTCAAAATCTAAGACTTAGCCTAGATTGTGAAGATGTACTTGTCTACGCTGATTACAACTTTATCCAAATATTAATCTGACACCCATGCAGTGATCCTGTAGCTTAAGAGTACTGACAGCTTCCTCCCCAGATCAACAATTAAATGGCAAAACTGGTTAATTGTGTTCCTCCCTTCATTTCAAGTTGAGCAACTATATAAATTTAGCAAATAAGCCAAACACGGGATCTCCAAGCTTGTCAAAATATGATGGCAATTAAATTGACATCTCTTCTGCACCTCATTTTTAAAGGAATATATTTTTCAAGGCCTTGACAGTCAAAAACTATTTAGATTATTTATGACATTTCCAATGAGTTAGTAACATTTTTTATTGCATTACATTTTGCATAATATAATTTGTCACTATTTCTTTATTAAGCTTGTTCTATATTCATAGTTGTCCCACAACACTATATTTTCCTCTTTGTCAGCCCAGAACTTCATTATGAAGGATGAGGTTTTATCATTTCCCAGTGATGCAAATGTCTACAGTGAATAAGTGTCATTATGCAGAAACAGGAATTTAGTTTTCCTCCATTAACCAGGCAGCCTAATGACTCAACAAGTTTATGGCTTGCCACAAAATTTGATAGCTCAATGTGAGTTAGAACAAATGAGAGTGACATGGATATAAAGATTAGAGAGTTGTACTTTTCCTTTTTGTGTGAGTATGAGTTTTCTTACTCTCCTAAAGTGAGGGTTGGGTTTCTATTAAATTCATGAGTAGCGACACCTCTTGACATTTTCTCCTGAGAAACAGTAACTTAGATTCTCTGTTGCCAGCTGTTGGACAGATCACTTATTTCTCTTGACCCAATTCAGCCTGAGGGCATAGTGAAATGGGTGCTACCTGCTCACACGTCTAAATAAAAACTTTATCAAGACTGCAAGTCCTACAGAAGAAAACAAGCATGTTCAGTCCTGGAGAGTGTCAAGGAAGATCCCATAGTGAACTATCCAAGTATCTTATTTATAAATCCAGGGATGCCAAGAGAAGTTTTGGCATAAAAAGTGCTCAGCTTAAACCACTAACTCCAGAATGCACAGAGTAAGGCAGGACCTACAGCTCTCTCTCTCCACTATTAAAATATATTTATGGCTTCAAATAAAAGATGAAGGAGAAGGCAGTTAGAAACTATGTACTCGAGCCTCTCATACCTTTACAGTAGTTATGAACTGGTCATTCATTAACTTTATTAACACGAAGCTGAGGATTTAGATAATTTGCAAAAAGAAGGTAAGACCATTCTGAAAGTCAGGATGTGGGGAAAAGTCACTGCATCGAATATTGACCTCAAAAGACTATCCAAACAGTGAGAGACCAGGCTCCGGACAGCTACCATCTATTTACTTAATCATTCATTTCCGGTACACTGTACAGCATTATCAGTACTGTTAACCTTTATCCACATAGGAAACAACTTTATCAGCTAGGGTATAGTACTTAAGTGTAGTCCTTTCGGCTTTAGTCTTATGAATTCTATTCATTCCCAAAGTTACTTAGGTTAGCATCTTTTTTTCTCTCACCCGTTTCATTAGGTTGTATTATATCTCTGTAATGCAGTTAGATTCTGTGGTCACAGTGTGCGTTCTTTCCTAGGACTATTCATATTTCTAAATTATATTCATAATACATATGATTACACACACACATACAATATTTTACTTGGGTAAATTAACGTTCACTCTTTGTGTTGTAAGGTTTTATGGATTTTGACAAATTTTTTGATACTTATTTATTTATTTGTCTGCACCAAATCTTGGTTGTAGCACGCAAATTCTTAGTTGAGGCATGTGGGATCTAGTTCCCGAACCAGGGGTGGAACCCGGGTTCCCTGAACTGAAAGCACAGAGTCCTAATCACTGGACAACCAGGAGAGTTCTTGACAAATTCTTATAGCCATGCATCTACTATTACAGTATCACACAAAATAGCTTCTCTACCATAAATATCCCCATATTTCACTTATTTAATCCCTCTCCCCTTCCCCCCACCCTCTGGTAACCATTGACCTGTGTACTCTTTCTTTTTTTCTTTTTGCTTTTTCAAGAGTCCTATAATTGGAATCATACAGTATGTTGCCTCTCAAGATCAGCTTCTTTCACTCATTAATATTCATTTAAGATTTCTCCATGTCTTTTCATGGCTTGACTGCTCATTTCCTTGTATGATTAAAAGCTCTCCCCTTGTATGGATATACAACAGTTTGTTTATCTTTTCACCTATTGAAGGACATTTCGGTTGTTTACAGTGTTTGGCAATTATGAATAAAGCTACTGTAAACACATGTGTGCAGGCTTATGTAGACATAAGTTTTCAAAATCAGTTGGAAAAATAATTGGGTGCCTTATTACTAGAGCATATAATAAAGACTGTAAAACTTTTTAAAAGACTTTCAAATTGTCTTCTATTTTGTGTTCTCACCAGCAATGACTGTACATTCTTGTTCTTCTGCAGGCTTATCAGCATTTGGTATTGTCAGTTTTTTATATTTTAGCCATTCTAATAGGTGACTAGTAGATCTTGTTTAAATTTGCAATTTTCTAATGAATAGTGATGTTGAGCATTTTTCACAGGCTATTACCATCTGTATATATTCTTTTGGGTTTCCCAGGTGGCTAAATGGCAAAGAATCCACCTGCCAATGCAGGAGACGCAGGTTCAATCCTGGCATCAGGAAAAATCCACTGGAGAAGGAAATGGCAACCCACACCAGTATAGTTGCCTGGGAAATCCCATGGACAGAGGTGATCAGAGGGCTACATTCCATGGGGTTGCAAAAGAGTCGGACATGACTGAGCTACTAAACACCAACAGCATATCTTCTTCTATGAAGCATCTGTTTAGGTCATCTGTCCATTTTTAATATGATTATTTTATTATTCTTAGGTTTTTCAGTTATTTTTATAATTTAATACAAGCACTTTATGAGGTGTTTTTTATTCTCTTAAGAGTGTCTTTCACAGAAAAGAAGTTTTTAGCTTTAGTAAAGTTGAATTGTGTTTTTAGTGATGCATCTAGAAACTCTTTTTTAAACCAAAAGTCATCTGAACTTGTATTTACATTTAGGTCTATAATCTACTTTGAGTGAATGAATGTTTGTGAAATGTGTAAGATGTATCAAGACTCATTTCTTTTGGCATATAGATGTTCAATTGTTTCTATGATACCATATCAATCTGCTTAATTTGTTAAGACTTATGTTCTAGAGTATGGTCTTTTCTGATGAATGGATTGACTCAGTGATTATTATAAAAGTCCCCCTTTTATTTTTCTACTAATATTTTTATTTTAAAGTTTGTCAGAAACTACTGCAACACTCCACCTCTCTTCCAGCTTGCATGATATCCTTTTACTTAAAATTATTTACATCTTTGACTCTACAGCTTGTTTCCTATAGACAGTTGTTATTGTTCAGTTGCTAAGTTGTGTCTGACTCTTTGTGATCCCATGGACTGCAGCATGCCAGGCTTCCTTGTCTTTCACTATCTCTTAGAGTTTGTTCAAGCTATAGAGAGTTGGATATTGGTTTGTTTTTTTTTTTTTATCCAGTCTAACCATCTCTGCCTTTTGACTGAATTTTTAATCCATCTGATGAAATGGATAAATTAACTATTTAATTTAAAGGTAATATTAACAGAAGTGTCTTCTTAATGTTAACCTCTCATACTGGGACACTATTTGCACTTCTTTGAAAAGGATTATATTCTGCTAGATATTTATTAAAATTCTTCTTTAAAAATGCCTCTTAGGTCTTATGATTTCATCTCTCTATTATGTCTTTGTGCTAAGTTAATTACTGATTTACCTAAGATTACAATAGCTTCAACCTGCAATCTTAAATAAAGTGACACTAGGGAAAGCAACATATAGGTTTAGATTTTCAATAACCGTGTGTAACCACTTTATAATTGAGCTATGGTAATAGAAACGAGATTGAGATTGGTTGCTAGCACTATTTGCAACAAAAGAAATAAGGTTCTCAACCGGGATATACAATGCTGAATTTTACAAAATCAAGAAAAAGCATTTACTGGCCATGAATTGGAGTGCAGAAAGTTCTACATATTAACATAAGCAAAATGAGGTTTCTGGCCTAAGGCATCAAATCCAATCATTTCATCTCTCCAAGTAGCTCTTTCTCTATTTTAATATCCCCACAGGCACACACTCACAAGGATAGAAATGATGGAAGTGATTTTGAATTTTAAATCCAAATCAAAGTCTAAATGGAGTACAGAATACAATATTTAGCATACCAGCCTCAGCATCCTAGCTCTTAAGTCTCAGAAAATGAAAGGATCTATTTAAAGATTATGTTAAAATAAGATTTGTTTATTGAAGTTCCTAATATAATTTGGCCTTTGGATTTTAGGCAACAAACCTAAATGTGGAAAGTGATCAGTATACATTAAGAAAGCATTATTATTACAAGTACTCAAATTATTACAATACTGTTAGGTTAGCCTTCTGTGTAAGTTTACTGATTAAATATCATATGAAGGGAATTTCTACATGATAAGGTTAATTTAGTTAAAAAATCAAGACACAAACAGAATGGACAGATTTGTGTTAAATAAACAAACGATATAAAAATTATGCACAATCAAAAGGAACAATTAACTAAATATTTATAATATCTTCAAATTGGATACAATATTGAATATACATTATATTGAGTTGCATCCAAAAACTGGAACAGAAATTAGAAGGCTGATCTTTATGTCCAATTAGGTGATTGTGTATTTACAATGTCAGGAAATCAGCTCGCCTTCGACATCACCAGCAGGTTAATGGATATGAGGTTATTAACAAGTTCCTCCACTCCTGAAAAACGTTTGGTGGTTCCCCATTACATAGGGATAAATCTCACCATCCTTTATGCTCATATTTAAAGCCACTCAGTTATTCTAGCAGCTAGAATTTTGGACATTAACTGTCCTCCATACTGGTGGCTCAGAGGTTAAAGCGTCTGCCTCCAATCCGGGAGACCTGGGTTCAATCCCTGGGTTAGATTCCTGGGTTGGGAAGATTCCCTGGAGAAGGAAACGGCATAGCCTCATCTTCTGAAATTTTGAGTATGAGACTAAGAATCTGTGTAAGGTAAAAGAAAAAAATTGATAACATTTATTTCTAAACAAAAGATAAAAATCAAAGGAGGAATAAAGAATCAATAGTAAACACAGTATTTTTCAGATTGGATCTGGGGAACACATCATAAAATTATGTTCCAGGGTCGAAGTGATGCGTGTGTGTATACGTGTGTGTGTGTGTGTATGTGTGTGTGAAGGTGTTAGTCACTCAGTCATTCTGACTCTTTGTGACCCCATGGACAGTAGCCCACCAGGCTCCTCTGTCCATGGAATTTTCCAAGTAATGGCTACTGGAGTGTGTAGCCATTTCCTTCTCTAGGGGATCTTCCCCACCCAGGAGTCAAACCCAGGTCTCCTGCATTGCAGGCAGATTCTTTACCATCTGAGCCACTAGAGAAGTCCCCAAAGCAATAGTGTTTATATAATTAATCAAACACCTCTGCCAGCAAGCAAAAACCCTTCCCCCACCCTGCCCACATCACCATATTTTGGTGTCAGAACCCAACAGATTTCCATGCAGACAGTGTATTTGAGAAGATCTCAGGGAGCAAGAATAAGTTACTAGGGGAATAAAATATGAAAAAAAGACAATCAAAGCATGCATTCTCCCAATGGCCATTGATGAAGGCTGCTATTGCTGCTGCTAAGTCACTTCAGTCATGTCCGACTCTGTGTGACCCCATAGACAGCAGCCCACCAGGCTCCCCCGTCCCTGGGATTATCCAGGCAAGAAAACTGGAGTGGGTTGCCATTTCCTTCTCCAATGCATGAAAGTGAAAAGTAAAAGTGAAGTCGCTCAGTCGTGTCTGACTCTTCACGACCCCATGGACTGCAGCCTACCAGGCTCCTCCATCCATGGCATTTTCCAGGCAAGAGTGCTGGAGCGGGGTGCCATTGCCTTCTCCGTGATGAATGCTACTGGTGTCCAGTTCCACCAGGACCTTTTTTTGGGCTCACAAATATATTGATTACACCTAATTTTTTACACCTTCTTTTTTCTTTTTATGAAGCTCTTGTCTACTTCAACAGTACATGAACCATGAACTTTCAGATGCTCAAGCTGGATTTAGAAAAGGCAGAGGAACCAGAGATCAAATTGCCAACATCTGTTGGATCATTGAAAAAGCAAGAGGGTTCTAGAGGAACATCTATTTCTGCTTCATTGACTATGCCAAAGCCTTTGACTGTGTGGATCACAGCAAACTCTAGAAAATTCTTAAAGTGATGGAAATACCAGACCACCTGACCTGCCTCCTGAGAAACCTGTATGCAGGTCAGGAAGCAACAGTTAGAACCAGATGTGGAACAACCGCCTGGTTCTGAATTGGGAAAGGGTTACGTCAAGGCTGTATATTGTCACCCTGCTTATTTAATTTATATGCAGAGTACATCACATGAAATGCCAGGCTGGATGAAGCACAAGCTGGAATCAAGATTGCTGGGAGAAATATCAATAACCTCAGACATGCAGATGACACCACCATTATGGCAGAAAATGAAGAGGAACTTAATAGCCTCTTGATGAAAGAAAGAAGAGTGAAAAAGCTGGC
Source organism: Bos indicus x Bos taurus (assembly GCF_003369695.1). Lineage (NCBI taxonomy): Eukaryota > Metazoa > Chordata > Mammalia > Artiodactyla > Bovidae > Bos > Bos indicus x Bos taurus. The sequence goes on along the minus strand of NC_040089.1, from coordinate 25,772,447 downwards.
TTAAAATTCAATATTCAAAAAACTAAGATCATGGAATCCGGTCCCATCACTCCATGGCAAGTAAATGGGGAAACAGTGGAAATAGCAAGAGACTTTATTTTCTTGGGCTCCAAAATCACTGCAGATAGTGACTGTAGCCAAGAAGTTAAAAGACGCTTGCTCCTTGGAAGAAAAGCCATGACCTATCTAGACAGCATATTAAAAAGCAGAGACATTACTTTGCCAACAAGGGTCCATCTAGTCAGAGCTATGGTTTTTCCAGTAGTCATGTAGTGATGTGGGAGTTGGACCAAAAAGAAAGCTGAGCACCAAAGAATTGATGCTTTTATACTGTGGTATTGGAGAAGACTCTTGAGATTCCCTTGGACTGCAAGGAGATCCAACCAGTCCATCCTAAAGGAAATCAGTCCTGAATATTCATTGGAAGGACTGATACTGAAGCTGAAACTCCAATACTTTGGCCACCTGATGCAAAGAAGTGAGTCATTGGAAAAGACCCTGATTCTGGGAAAGATTGAGGGCAGGAGGTGAAGGGGATGACAGAAGATGGGATGATTGCATGGCATCACCAACTCGAACAACATGAGTTTGAGCAAGCTTGGGGAGTTGGTGATGGACAGGGAAGCCTGGAGTGCTGCAGTCCATTGTGTCTCAAAGAGTCAGACACAACTGAGCAACTGAACTGAACTGACTTGTCTACTTACGTGAGTTAGTATATAACTATTTCATTTGTCTTGATCTGAAAGGTGATTCGACATTAGAGTAAGGAGTGAACTAAGTGTTAGAATAAGAAGTCAACAAATGTGAACTTTTCTCTTGATTTTAACAAGTAGGATAACCCATGGGTGGTAATCTCAAAGGCATAGTTGGTGGCTTGAATGGCACTGGGCATAGTATTAAAAAGCTGGTTTAGCCCAGGAGTGATTGACATACATTTTCTCTAAATACCAGAATTACCAATTGAGCCCCTCACTTCAGTTCAGTCATCAAACTTGGTAGGGATGGGTGTTGCCACTCTTTGAGGCTTGCTGCAGCTTCCTGTGGCCAGGGACTCTGTGCTCCAGAGTGGGAATTTGGGGAGGGGGCAGAAATGAAATTCACAACCCAGGGAGGAGCTTCAGTAGCCCAGAGCTTGGTTGTGTGATTCCTACAGGTGATCATAGGCTGCAAATATACCAGGGCCAGCAACACACAACTGTAGGGAAGTGGATGCCCTTCACCAGTGGTCCTGTCTTGACTCTCCCTGCAGAGCAGGAGAGGTGGGAATATTTAGACATTTCCTGGGACATTTGCAAGAGCCCCCCACAAATGACTGCTCTGTGACACAAAGCTGGAGCACAGCAGCTACTGAATGTTGGTCTTCTCACTGCTCTCACAGAATTTCATCAGTTTTAATGAATAAATGCCTCCTAGTCTTTTGTAAGCTCTTGGGTCAATCTCTGGAGACAATAAATGATTGTTTTTTTTTACTAATTTCAACCAGTTTAACATCTGCCTCTCAAGGGGAGAGTTTTCACTGAGCCTCTTGTCCTCTCTCTAGAAGTCCAAAATCTTGCATTTTAAATCCAGTCTTGCAGCCTGTATCTAACTTTCAAATCCTGAACAGATCACCTTGACTCAATTTCTTCATCTGTGCCTCTTCATATGCAAAATAGAGATAATAATAGAATCTACCTCATGGGGGTGTTATAAGGATGAAATGGTTTTATTTTTGTATATACTTGGAACATTGCCTGGAACAGAGTTTGTGCTGCTTTGAAATTGGCTACTTTCCTGTCCTCGTGTGCAGGTTTCAGACACTTGGCACCACGTAAGTATACATACACAAAAGCTTGTTACTTACTGCTGTGAAAATCTAGGATGAAAGCTATTCCAGTGAGAACCAGGAAAACATCCACCTTCATTTCCTTTTGATGGAATGCCCTGCCCACTATAGAAACATTGCCCCTTGCATATCTCTTGCTAACCAGTCAGAGTCATGACTTTTCTGTCCTCTCTAGAAGTGGGATGGAGAGAATGTTTGAAGTGTTCTCTTCAACTTTCCACTTTTGTGGGAAGAATATGATTGAGTGCATCTTCTGTGGAAAATAGGAAGGAGTGGGACTAATAATTGCTCTTTTCCAAACAAAAGCTAATACTTCAGTCTGACATATTTTTATTTCATTGTTTTTTATTTGCTTCCATTTGTTGCCACTCTTTGAAAGGTATATACAGAAATTTGTAGATGAGTGCAGCAACAGAGAATTTCAGTGGATTAACATTGCTTCTTCCATGTGCCAGTCTTAAACTTTCATAATAATATAGTCATATTTTAAACTTGTGTTAGTTTCTGTGCTTCAATAAGCCCTCAACAAGGATATCTGAATAATAGAATTGAAAAGTATACTAACAGCACAATAAAGTTCTAATCCACTAGTCCTTGAGAATTAAGTTAATTCTGTTAATAATGATTCCAGATATCTGGAAGAAAATAAACTGGTGGTTGGAAAAAGTACTTAAAGAGATGCAAGCGCTTCCTGAGTTCTTCCATGTATTAATGGTGAAGTTGAGGCTTGACATTTGCAGACGGTGGGTCTCAATCTTCTCTACAAAATGCAATAGTTGGCAACATCAGCACCTCAACCTGGCTTAGGTTACATATCTGAATTGCCTAGGAGCTATTTGAAAACAATGATCCTAGAAGCCACCCAGGAGATGCCAAATCTAGCAAGTTAGATTCTGGGAATATGCTTGTAGTTTGTAAGACTGACTCTTAGGAAGCCAGGCTTACGGATTTAAGTTTTGGAAGTGCTGGGGTCAGCACTGTACAGAACTGTAGTTCCTTAAGAAGTGAAAATGGTAAAACACAATGTTCTTCCGCCTTCTGCCTTATTCTTCATGGTGTGTATTTTCTGCTAGCGATTCCTCCAAAATCCTTTATAAATCTATTTAAAAATCCAAGGCCAGGGCTCAGTCACAAGGAAGTTGGAAGTAGAAGGAATTTCTACACTGACAGTAGCTCTAGATACCTGAATAACATAATCTTCACCCTCTATTTAAACCATTAAGGTCTCAGCTATTCTCTGCCCATTCATTACTCTTTTGGCTTCCATCTAGCTGATTCATTCCCCATTTCCAGTAGGAATGTCAGGAAGAGGAAACCTGATTGACCCCTCTTAACTCTTCATTCTAAGCTACATGGTACATGCTGCTAGTAATCACTTGCCACTCGTATAAATAATGACCCAGAGCTATCCTTCCACTAGGGACTGTGGGTGAGGCAAGTTTAGCTGACAGATTCTTCTCACTTATGGTCAATAATCCAATTACACTTTATTTTTATTAGGTCAATATTATTCACGTTATGTAGACAATCTTAACATAAGTTTGGCATCATCAACTCGGTAGACAAGAATTTGAACAAACTCAGGAAGATAGTGAAGGACAGGGAAGCCTGGCATGCTGCAGTCCATGGGGTTGCAAAGAGTCAGACATGACTGATAGATTGAACAATAACAATAGACCATCTTAAAGCTCTAATAGTGTATGTCATATTTATCATTTCCCAACCAAATTTTTATACACATTAAGAGATGAAGTGGCATAAATCCATACTAACCAAATACTAAACTAAATAGCTTAGACATTTTCAAGGAACTCAAGGATTAAAGATTAACTTGTTCTACCTTGGGGTCCAATTAAATTTGAAGACTCTTTGTGTAAAGAGGGCTGAATTGCCTTCAGGCTCAGATATGCTGCCATTAAGAGGGTGTGGTTTCTCACTCATATATCAGATAAGCATAAGTTTACTTCCTTTTGCTCCACAGAGCAAAGGAGAAAGAGCCAATTTGTAAATTTTCAAGAGACCTGATGAAAGTCATTGCAACTACTCTCATTTCTGCCAGCTGTTCAGAGCAAAATCAAAACAATTAGCCTGCTTCTAGTCTCTGTTTTAAGTACACTTAGAGGATCACAAACATTGTCCTTTTCCCTGAGATTGGTATTCAGCTTTGTGACTACTTCTGAAAACCACAGGTCATTCCCTACACCAGAATTAAAACGAAATGTATATTTTTAATTCTTTCTACTGCTAACACATTTCTGGGTACCACTTACTATCAAGACATTACACAAGCTGTTCCCAGTTTAATGACTATTGATGCCAGGCCATAAATTTCAAGGTCAGTTCAAAGTCATGCAGCACTTTGCCAGAGGGTGCAGGAATTTGTGTGTGAACTTCTTTGGCAGTTCCTGCCAAGTGATAATTTCCAGATTCTTCTATATAAGAGCTGAAGGGGTATTTCAACGGCTGTGTCAGTCACAGGAGCTAAGCTCCAAAGAGATTGCATTCTTTGTTATAGTTTCACACTATTTCTTTAATTTATATAAATAACATAGTAACTGAAAATCAAGATACTTATTAAAACAGTCACAGATAATATCAGCGATCTAAAAATGCATCAGGGCCTCTTTGAGCTTTATGAAAGTTCAGCCCATGTACACACATACAAAGTGGTAGAAACCCAGCCCTGTAGAATCTTTCACTGGTTATCTTTAGGATCAATACCATTTTCTGCATGATCAATTTTGCTGAAGTGATCAGTATTGAGCATGTTGTTCTTCTTTAGTTGCTAAGACATATCTGACTCTTTTGCAATCCCATGGACTGTAGCCTGCCAGGCTCCTCTGTCCATGGAATTCTCCAGGCAAGAATATTGAAGTGGGTTGCCATTTTCTTCTCCAGGGGATCTTTTCGACCCAGGAATCGAACCTTTGTCTCCTGCATTGGCAGGCTGGTTCTTTACCCGTGAACCACCAGGAAGCCTGTGTTGATCATGATCGTATGCTAAATTAATGAGTTAGTTTAGTTCCTGACTGCACGCATGCACAACCGTCATCAACCATATGCCGCCAATGTAGAAGCTGGATATATCAGAAGGCACATTCACCATTTCAAGCTACACAAGCATCATTTAGCTGAATGCAATGATGGTGTTACATTCCTTCTGGGAGAAACTTGTGTGCTAGATAATCTGACTGATACTATGTACTGAGAATGAAGTCAGAGAATCCATTACATGGTAGGAGTGAATGCACATCCAGGAGAAATTCAAGAGAGACGCTATTTCAAGAAAACAGAAAAATCAAGGTCCTTAAGTTAATGCCCTGTGCCTTATATAACACTCAATACTTTAAACTTATCAACCTTGAAACTTCCCTCCCGCCCTCTCTCTCTCTCTCTCTCATACACAAACACATACACACACATACAAATACACCTGTGCTCTGAGTTTGAACCTCCCGAAGATGGAAGACCAGCCCTCAGGGAAGGGGATCCAGTCAACTCTCCTCTTTCCTCCCTGAGTAGCACTCTCTTGCCTTGATCCTCTCCTCCAGTCCTTCATCCATCCTAGGGAGGGTGCAATGCAGGGGAGGAGATGAGATCCAGTGTCGCAGGCCAGTTCTGATGGGACACTTACAGGACAGCTCAGACATTGACAGTCCTTACAATTTAGCAGGTTCTTCAGAGCCCCTGCCCCCACCCCATGCCCAGGAACAGGGGCTTTCTGGCATCTCTGTAGATGCATCACCATCCCCATCTCCTCTGTCTCCTCCTTCCCCAGGTATCCTGTGATACTTTCAGCGCCTCTAATGAGGTCTGGCCCCCTGCCAACAGCCTGCTTGGCCCCAGGATTGCATTTCTTTGCCCCAACAGACTCTCGGAGTACTTACAGCTGCTTTTCCTTGTCTCCCTCACTAGCTGCTGCCCCAGCCAATGCTTTCCCTGGCAATTGATCTGACTGCAGCTCCACAATCCTGGTTTTACACAGCAGTTTATTTTGAACTAAAGGCTCTCTTCAGTGAGAAAAGGGGATGGCATGAACCACCCAAGGTAACTTTTTATCAGTTTTCCTATAACATATGGAAAGCCACAAACACATTGACACTTATAGGTAGTGATAGAAAAGCTCTGGGATTTTACTATTTGCAGGGTAAGAAAACGGACTTACCCAGTGGCTCAGATGATAAAGAATCTGTCTGCAATGCAAGAGACCCTGGTTCAAGCCCTGAGTGGGGAAGATCCCCTGGAGAGGGGAATGGCAACCCATTCCAGTATTCTTGCCTGGAGAATTCCATGGACAGAGGAGCCTGACAGGCCACAGTCTATGGGGTCACAAAGAGTAGGACACAAATGAGAGACTGACACACACAGGTAAGGAAGGGTCCTCTTTTGTCTGGTTACCTCTACTTTGACTTGTTTATTGCCCCTAGGTCTCCAGCTGTGGAACCTCACTGTGCTCCATGTGTGCTATTTTGTTTGGCAAATGAATGGATGAAAAAATGAAAGCCAGTCTGGAGAGACTGAAGTTAATGTGAACTGAGTTTTGTTTTGCAGATACCTCCTTTCCTCCACTAGGGTGCGGGATCCACAGGGTCAGGGATTTCTATCGGTTTTATTCACTTATTAGTCCCTGTAACAAGAAGACATCTTTCAGTGAAGGTTGGCCAAATTGAAGGAATTCTTGGGACAACATTGGCTCAGGAAAGAACAAGACAACCTTGTTGTAGATGGAGAGGCTATGGATTAGAGGTGGGGGCTCAATTCTTTCTCAGGTGACTGAACTTTATTCATAAAAAAAGGGTACAGTGATCTCATATTTCAGAGGAGTTCTGTTTTATTCAAATATTGCTGCTGCTGCTGCTTAGTCACATCAGTCGTGTCCGACTCTGTGCGACCCTACAGACGGCAGCCCACCAGGCTCCTCTGTCCCTGGGATTCTCCAGGCAAGAACACTGGAGTGGGTTGCCATTTCCTTCTCCAATTCAAATATTGAGCTTCTTCAAAACAAATAACCCCCAAGGGCTTCCCCGATAGCTCAGTTGGTAAAGAATCTGCCTGCAATGCACAAGACCCTGGTTTGATTTCTGAGTCAGGAAGATCCCCTAGAGAAGGATAGGCTACCCACTCCAGTATTTTTGGGCTTCCCTGTGGCTCAGTTGGTAAAGAATCCACCTGCAATGAGGAAGATCTGTGTTTGATCCCAGGGTTGGGAAGATACCCAGGAGAAGGGAACAGCTACCCTTCCAGTATCCTGACCTGGAGATTCCATGGACTGTAGTCCATGGGATCGCAGAGAGTCTGACACGGCTGAGCAACTTTTACTTTCAATGTTGTAAAATGTAAGCATTGTTTTTTTTTCATATAGGTATGTTTTTAACAAACCCTCAAATTGTCAGAGATTATCAAATACTTTTGGCTCATGTATCTTTATATGAGTTTGGGGGAGATCCCACTGATACCAGGATTTTCTTGACTGTGTGTGTGTGTGTGTGTGTGTTTTCTTTGTCAGTTGATTTCTGGAAAGAGTTTGACAATTTTTCCTGCCAAGTTTTTCTTTGCAAAAGTTTAATCCCATGCAGTTCCTGTGAATGAAATTGCTGATATTGGCCAGTGTTGCCATATTTTCCATATAATGTTGTTAAAATTCTACTACTTGCTATTTTACTTGTTAGTTTATCCCAGGAAAAGCAGATTTTATTTCTATTTAGTTTCAAAAATATCTTCACAACTTTTTTGAAGAAGTTTAAAGTGCTTTGGTGTATATTTTTGGTTATGTTGTAAATCAAGTCTCACGTTTGAATTTAATTTTAAGAATCTATGACAGTTATAGTATAAATATAGTGATTTATTTTTGCTTCAGACTTTTTAGTTCAGCAGCTTCTAAATAGGAACACACATTCTAATTAGTTTTCAAATTTCAATTAGAATGCTCTAATAACTCTTAGCTTCCTGACATTTCTCTTGGCAAGAGGAATAAATGTAGTAAAATTCTTACGTAGACTGCTACCAAGAGCAAAGTATTAAAGGCACTGAGTTAACTAACGCAACCAAATATAAATTTATATTCTTTGAAACTGTAATTAACTGTTAATTAGGTGTCAATTGAGTGCTGAAGCATATTTATTGAGGTTGAACAACAAAGATATGTCTATTACCATATACTTGTTTGTCAAGAACTATGCTCTCCATAATTGTGTCATTGATTAAACATGAATACCTTCCTGCAGAAATTAGATTTGCATATTCATCCTATGAACAAAGAGGCCTTCATCTTAAGTGATATTTTGTATAATATATTTTCTTTTTAAGTAACTAGATTCCTCTTGGTTTTAAGACAGATCATAGTTCCAATGAATTGCCGTGAGAAAAAGATGTAGCCACATTTCCCAATCTCATTCTGCTTTTATATGTACAAAGCTACAGATTTACTGATTTGGAGCTTCTTCTCCATTTTGTATTGGATATTTCAAAAGAAATGCTTTTCTAAAAAACCTGTACTGTACTATATACAATATTGCAAATTGCTCATTTAAAATCCCCCTTTCTTCTTTAACATTGGGATGTATAAAGGGAAAATTAAAAATATATCAAGCACATGAGATTTCAAAGATTTTGCAGCCAGAACAATCTGTACCTCTTGGAAGAAACCTTGAGATTTTAGCCTGAGGGAGAAAAAACAATTTAGCCACTACACATGCATTCTTCTTGCTTTCAAGAATCCAATTTTCATGTTCATGGAGATTGAAGAATGTGTAGACCAAACTCTTCCCAACTTAAAAATGCAGTCAAAATTGGTGTTTCCTATGGGAATATGACATTTCTGGTAGAGAAACTCTTCCAACTTACTGGAAGAAATGTCAACATCATAAAGACTGTGCAGTTGATACTGGAAAGGACCCAGTGGTGCCACAGATGAGTTTATTTAGTAGGGGAAATCATAGAGTTGCATTAACCTACAGTCCAATTCTTGAGAAGGGCTATTATTTTCTATGTGGCTTTTTAAAGTAGTTGGTATATATGGAGTACTATGCCTTAAAAAAATAAAAATAAGTGTAAGAATTTGAAAACTAGATCCTTACTTTTTCCTGTTATTTTTCCTAATGAAATAACCTATTTATCTTAGCCCACTAGAATGATTTAAGTTCCCTTCCTTTATTCCAACTTTAGTTTTCTGATCTTCAGACACTCAGGGAATAAATAAATATAAACAAGACACCACACACATAAACACCCACAACACAGCAACACATGTCTCTGCTTGTTGGATGTTTGTTTCCCCAATGTGTTTTGTGATGTTTATAAGTATACTCTTCTCCCTCAACTCTGCAGGCACACTCAGATGTAAAATTATATTTAAATGTAAAGACCTTTATTTTAGGAAATTGATTCCTGAATTTGGAAAAAAAATCCAATAAATATTTTTGGCAAGTATTTATCTAAAGAAAAGAAAAACTAAAGGTTTGTAGAGAATTAACTGAAATACTTCCAGAAGAATCAACATAACATATAATTAATTCAAGGGGCTGGAGTCCAAAGGGGATCAAACCCACAAGTGTGTTCTATATTCTTAAATAATATTATAGAAACAGACCGATCGTTTCAGAATTTTAGAATACAAATTAAACACCCACTGTATTAGTTACCTATCACTGTGAAACACATTGCCCAAAATTAGCAACTTAAAACAACACACAGTTGTTATTTCACAGCTTCTGAGGGTCAGGAATCTGAGAATGGTGTATACAGATCCTCTGTCTCAAAGTCTCTCATATGACTGTGATCAAAGTGTCAACTGTGGCCACAGTCTCTCTTGAAAGCTCAACTGGAGAAGAATCCACTTCTAAGCTTGCTCGCATGGTTGGCAGGATTCAGTGCTTCATGGGTTGTTAGACTGAAGAATTCTGCTCTTTGTTGGCCAGGAACTACCCTAAATTTCTTCCCGCATGGATCTTTCCAACATGGCAGCTTGCTTACTAAAGCATACAATCCAAGAAAACAATGGAAAGAGTCCAATAATATATGTCATAGTCTTTTATAGCACAATCATGGGAGTGATATCCCATCATTTTTGCCATATTCTCTTCAAAACAAATCATTAGTTCCAGGTCTGCACTCAAAGACGGGTGTCAGCCAAAAGCATGAATACCAGGAGGTGGAGATCATGAGAACCATCTTCAAAAGCTTCTTACTACACAATGTTGTATTAATGTGTGCTGATCTGTCTAGTTCAAATAAGACTTGTCCTTAGGAAGATTGTAAAGATAGACATAATCTTGTTGTTTTCATTGATAAGCAAAGTTCCTACTCCTTGATAACTGGTGCTACATTTATTATGTACATGCCTGCAATGGCACCCCACTCCAGTACTCTTGCCTGGAAAATCCCATGGACGGAGGAGCCTTGTGGGCTGCAGTCCATGGGGTCACGAAGAGTTGGACACTTACTGAGTAACTTCACTTTCACTTTCATGCCTTGGAGAAGGAAATGGCAACCCACTCCAGTGTTCTTGCCTGGAGAATCCCAGGGATGGGGGAGCCTGGTGGACTGCCATCTATCGGGTCGCACAGAGTCAGACATGTCTGAAGCAACTTAGCAGCAGCAGCAGCCTGATAGAAGGAAGACTAGCGAGGTAGTCAGGTTTCTCTTGGCATAGGTAGAGAAGTGATGATGCTGGGAAACAGAAAGACAGTAAGGTTCTCTTAGTCATGATGAATTATTGCTGACTAAAAAAAAAAATTATTTCAAACTCTCTCTCCATGCAACTTTCCATTTTCTGGCTTTGCCAGCTGCATACAAAATTTACATCAGCAAAACTACTTCAGTCACCAAGACCTCTCTGATCTCTCCAAGTAAAATTAGTAGATATTCCTCAGGGCCTTTCACACACTTGATACAAATCATTTAAGTTTCCCTGGATGTTCTTTACATGACAACTTCTACCCAAGTTAGCAGTTGGTTAAATGTAAGAATATAGAGAGTGGAACAGCATCTTTAACCTTCTCTTTGGTGGGTATATTTTTCCAGAAATATATGCCAGAAAGATATGATCATTCTGTAAGTGCTCTCAAGCTTCATCATCAGACAATGTGGCAGTGCTTCCCAAATGGAATTCTTAAAGTATTGCCAAGAAGTTCACTTGAGCTTTTCCATAAGATCTTATAGAATAATCTGAACAAACTTTTTGGCCAATGTGATAGCAAGTACAAATGAACAATGAGATTGGGAAAGCTATAAGTAGGGAAGCAGATCTCCTGATAGAAAGAGTCTGCCATAAAAAGTCTGTAAACTTCAACTTGAAAGAAATCTTTACAATATATTTTATGAGAATGACTGTGGTCCTGTTTATCTAGAAAAGGGGGTGGGTGCTTAACTACCTGTTTCAGATTAGTTTAGTTACCTAACCAGACTGATTGTAGATTGGCAGCTACTAGAAAGAGGGCTTCTAATAAATGAGTTTTACAGTGGCGGGCTGTGATCGTACAGTTGTTAGTAGTCTGCATTGTGGCCATAGAAACCTCAATTCAAATCCATGTCACAGTAATGTTTCTTTCCTTCGACAAGGAAATGGCAACCCACTCCAGTATTCTTGCCTGGACAATTCCATGGACAGAGGAGCCTGGTGGGCTACAGTCCCACCAGGAGTCATGAGAGTCAGATACAACTGAGTGACTGAACAACAAAATAATTTATTGCTCTTGCAATAAATTGCTTGTAAACAACATGATCTCAGATAATATTTGCTGGCTAAATATATGTCATAAGTTCTGAAAAGAATACTTTGGATTTCAATTTTCTATGATTGAATTTTGTTTCGTAGAAGCTGCCAATAGTTAGAATTATTTGATTAGTTTATGTGTATTGAGTCATCCATGATATATTTATCGAGCACTTGTTATAAGTATAATGATAGAACCAGTGGGAGGCAAAATACACACACTTTGGCCTCAAAATACACAACCTTGGTTGATGCTCAGTAGTGCCATGAAAGCAGAAAGGATAGCATTATGCAAAGAATATGTAGTTTTGACCTGAATTTCAGAGAGGGCAATGGCAACCCACTCCAGTACTTTTGCCTGGAAAATCCCATGGATGGAGGAGCCTGGTGGGCTGCCATCTATGGGGTCGCACAGCGTCAGACACGACTGAAGCAGCAGACCTGAATTTCGATCTTAATTCTGTAACTTGTAAGCTATAATCTAAACATTATTTAAGCTCAACCATGATGGTCAATTTCTGTTCTATGTATTTCGGACACATCAAATTTTCTCAAGTTGGAACAATTAACATCTCATTTTTGGAGATGGGAAACTGAACCTCAGGGTGTTCAAGTTGCCCAAACCCACATAGCTAAAAAATTCCACAGTCGGTATTTGAACTCAGACAGCTGGGCTCCTGAGTCCATGCTCTGACCTATAGTGACAAAATGCTTCTGGTCCCATTTTAGAGGTAAATACATCATATTGATTTGTATAATTTGAGAGATACAAATATTGCTGAAGGAATTCAGAAAAGAAAGTGACTTTATTTTACAGGGGTGTTAGAAACGGCTTTTTGGAAGAAATAACATTTGATCTAGACCTGGTCCTAGAAGTAAAGAACACACCTGCCAAGTTTCAGTTCCATCCCTGGGTGGGGAAGATACCTTGGAGGAGGGCATGGCAACCTACTCCAGTAGTCTTTCCTGGAGAACCCCATGGACAGAGGAGCCTGGAGGGCTACAGTCCATGGGAGCTGACTGAAGCGACTTAACACGGACTCATGTAGAGCCAGCTAGTATTTCTGTAGAAAGAGAGCAGAAGGAGTGAGAGGGACAAGAGTAAAGGCGAAAAATGGAAAATGTCTTTGTTTTCACATGGTGAACAAACCATTCTGGCTAGAGTTGCATTTCTAAGTAGAAGTTTAGTGGCAATAGGGGCAAAGGGACAGATTTCAGAGACTGTAGTTTGTCAATCTGTCTAAACTTCATTCTGTAGGCAGTGTTGAAGATTTCACATCGAAGGAGACTTATTAGTAAAATAACAACTTATAGACATTAAAATGGCAGAAACAAGATGACGCCAGAATGGAAAAGACTCTGGCAAAATTTTATATAAACAGGAAAAGCATTTTTACTTTCAAAAGATGAATTTAAAATATTTTATTCTTTATAGCCTTGGGGAACGTTAACAACCTCATATCCACAAACAGGCACAGAAATGGGCATCTCAAAATGATAGGAAAGAAGAAATGTGTTGCAGATTAGATTTTTAAATTGGAATGAGAGGGCGAAAGGTAAAGTCTCCCATTTCTCAAATATTAGAACAGCCATGTTGAGTAGTAACATTAGCGTCTTCTGAAATATATAAAAATTATGCTCTATTAAGCCATCCAGCCTTCTGCTTTAGGACTTTTACTGTCCTGTAAATATTCTGCAGTTGGCAAATTTGGTAAATAGTGTACAGCTGCAATAAGCAGGTAACCATATCAAATAAGTCAGTGTTGTTTCTAGAATAGATGAAATATTGTATGTATAATTTTGAAGACTGTTTTCTAAAGTAAAGATGGTAATGAGAGTAAGACCGCTACTTCCATGAAATAAATTCAGTTCCTTGAAATGGTACTTTCTTGTTGCTACAAACCTTTTGGAAAATGATATCTTTAACTGCAATGATAAGATTTATTTTTATTTTACTTATGATTTAAATCCCACGATATTTCAAAGTTGTTACCTTGAGGACGGCATTATTTTAAAGGATATATTAAAGGAACACAAGATCATTAACTGGTTAAATTCACAAAACATCGTTATTCTTTATTGTTACTATTGTTTGCATTTTGTTCAGCTTGGAAAATGTACAAGGTAGGCTCATTTCATTTTAACATTTAGTCAATTTCATTTTCTACTACATGAGCAAATTTTTATTTCACAAAGAAGCAAGATAATAAGTTTCCCCCTTACTCAACCTTACTTCTCTTCATCTTTTCCTCTCTGTCTTTTCAATCAAACCCTCCCACCCAAAAAGAATTGCTCCAATTGAAATTTCTAAGAAGTTCTATTACTCCCCTGAAAAAAATCCTTCTCCTGAAAATTGCTACAAAAGAATTTCACCCTATTACTCACTCTCTTCTTGGCACTTCATTAACATCAGTATTAAATCAGTCCCCAATTGGAATCCTGTATTGTGCATGAATTATTCTGCATGAGTGGCCTATTATAATTCAAAAGTCTTTATTTTTTCAATTTCATTAAAGCTATATAGTTATATTGTTATTTAATAAGGCAGGTTTGCATTCATTTCCAAGTCTGGATAAGGCACATAAAGACATTTTGAATATGCCCTTCAATGATTAGGTTAAAGATATTATTTTGTGGGGTAGTCCTTTTATAACACAGATAATAATTTGGCCACCAATAATCCACACCAATGGACTCTACTTTGTTTTGCATGCATATTTCTTTTGTAACTGATGACACAGGTGTGCTCTCTTTCATAAAATACATTAGGATATGCAAAATAAATTGAATAAAACCAAATTTTACTAGAAGCATCCAAGTACATTAGCAATTAAAATGTTGACTTCATAATTTAGGTTTATTAATCACTGTATATGCTGCTTAATGAGAAAAAATATAGTTCTGAGAATGTGAGTTTTGTCAATTCAGGTACATTTGGGTAAATGCTAAATATGTTCAATATTTGATTAGCTAAATAAATGGTTTGAAATCCACTGGATAATTTGCAGTTATCTGCACTATTTCCTTCTGACTTAGTTTCTGGAAGATGCATAAGCCAGTTTCATCAGGCTGGAGCAATTAACTGGTAATTTGGAGCATTTAACTGGAAGATTGGCTTGCAAGGAGGTCTCTCAGCCATGATGCTCACAGGAAATGGATTCTGTATGTAATCTGGCTCAACAAAATGGTTCATGAAACAGTTTCACAGCAAGACTATATCAGAAGCCAATGAGCCCTTGTGAAAAAATGCTTGTTGGGAAAAAAATTTGGTCTAGTCTAAGCCAACTTTAGAACATTGGCCAAATTAGTTAGATGCCTTCATTTTTACATCAAGAAGCACCATTTTAATATAAGGAACAAAGTCCAAAAGCAGGTTGGGGAAAAAAAAAAAAGAAAAGAAAAAAAAAAAGTCTTACATATGAGCCAGTTTTAACCTCACATCATTCTAGTAACTCATAACTTTAAATATACTTTCCACATTTCTGATTTTTCTTTGATTTCTTGCAGTATCATCCTGAATTCTGTTAGTTTCTCCTTTCCTACCAAATGATTGTTTCTTCTCAACATCAAAGCACTAAATCATTGCCATTAGTTTATTCCAACTTCTATCAAAGCCTAAAATAATTACTACTTCGGAAAATTTATTTGAAGAATATGTACTTCATCTCCTCTTCCAGAAAGTCTAAATCCTATCATTTAAGAAAATCAGACCAACAGAAGGCAAAAATTTGGATCAGTTGGTTGGAGAATTTGTAGTATGGAACCTGGGGTAGGAATAGACAACTGACTCCAATATTCTTGCCTGGAAAATCCCATGGACTGAAGAGCCTGGCAGGAGTCAGAGTCAGGCATGACTGAGCGACAGCTAAGTTGCTGAGCACAGCACAGTAGTATGGAAACAGTGATGATTACGGAACCAACTAGGAAAACCCATTAATTGATATGAAATCCATTAATTGATAGAAAATCCCAAGGTAAGAAAATGTGATGGGACAGTGAAAGGAGAAAGGAACAAACCAAGTGGAACAAAAGAGCAAACAATCAAAGAACCTAAAAAGACAGCCCTCAACCTCCAAAAGAAACCTCTTCCACTCCTGAGAAATTTCACAATTCGTTATAATTATGGTTAAATTACTGTGATAAGGGATACAGCTGACAAAGTACACACAGACACACAGACACATACACAATGGAATATTACTCAGCCATAAAAAAGAATGAAAGTTTCCATTTTCAACAAAATGGATGGACCTGCAGAGTAATAAGCTAAGTTAAATAAGTCAGATAAAGGCAAATACTCTGTGTTATCATCTGACACTCAAGTATCATTATACTTGCTATCTAAAAAATTAAGCAAACTAGTGAATATAACAAAAAAAGCAACAGACTCACAGACATAGAGAACAAACTAGTTGTGAACAGTATATAATGTATTGTATCACCCAAAGACTGTAGCCAATATTTTTCAACTACAAAAGGAGTATAATCTGTAAAAAATTTTAATTACTATGTCATATGCCTGAAACTAATACATTATTGTAAATCAATTGGGTGTATGTGTGTGTGTGTGTGTGTGCTCACACTGTGTCCTGCCTGATTCTTTGCAATGTCATGAACTGTTGCCCACCAGTCTCCTCTGTGCATGGGGTTTTCCAGGCAAGAAAATTGGAATGGGTTGCCATTTTCTACTCCAAGATATTTCTTCCCAACCCAGAGATCAAACCCACATCTCTTGCTTCTCCTACATTGGCAGGCAGATTCTTTACCACCGCAGTACATGGGAAGCCCCCAAAAGCAATTACACCTCAATAAAATAAATAAATAAAAGATATGAAAAGCTTATTTTGAGTACACACAATCGGAACTTTAATTAATCAGGAAATGGGACTTTTCAAATTTTGTTATTCTTTTTTGCACATGTACATATATTGATCTTGATTTTCCAACAAGTTGCCAAGGTATTTCAGTAGAGAAAAAAGAGTTTTTTCAACAGAGTCAGAACACTTGATCAATCATACGTAAGAAGAGAAAAAGAAAAGAAATGAATATCAACTCTTACCTCAAACTGAAATATAAATTCAGCTTGAAGTGGATCATAGACCACTCATAAAACTTTTATAAGAAAATACACGAGAAAACTTTTATGACCTTGTATTAAGCAATTATTTCTTAAACAAGACACACAAAAAAAGCACAAACCATACAAGACAAAACTGGTAAGCTAAAATTTATAACTTCTGCTCTTCAAAAAGCATTTAAGTAAATGAAGACTAGCCATAGACTCAAAAATGTTGTCAAGACACATATCTTAGAAAAAAACTTATATTCAGAATATATAACTCTTCAGTTCAGTTCAGTTCAGTTGCTGAGTCATGTCTGACTCTTTGAAACCCCATGAACCACAGCACACCAGGCCCCCCTGTCCATCACCAACTCCTGGAGTTTACCCAAACCTATGTCCATCAAGTCAGTGAAGCCATCCAGCCATCTCATCCTCTGTCGTCCCCTTCTCCTCCTGCCCCCAATCCCTCCCAGCATCAGAGTCTTTTCAAATGAGTCAGCTTTTCGCATAAGGTGGCCAAAGTATTGGAATTTCAGCTTAAACATCAGTCCCTCCAATGAACACCCAGGACTGATCTCCTTTAGGATGGACTGGTTGGATCTCCTTGCAGTCCAAGCGACTCTCAAGAGTCTTCTCCAACACCACAGTTCAAAAGCATCAATTCTTCAGTGCTCAGCTTTCTTTATAGTCCAACTCTCACATCCATACATGACCACAGAAAAACCATAGCCTTGATTAGACAGACCTTTGTTGGCAAAGTAACGTCTCTGCTTTTTAATATGCTCTCTAGGTTGGTCATAACTTTCCTTCCAAGGAGGAAGCATCTTTTAATTTCATGGCTGCATCACCATCTGCAGTGATTTTGGAGCTCAGAAAAATTAAGTCAGCCACTGTTTCCCCATCTATTTCCCATGAAGTGATGGGACCAGATGCCATGATCTTTGTTTTCTGAATGTTGAGCTTTAAGCCAACTTTTTCACTCTCCTGTTTCACTTGCATTAAGAGGCTTTTTAGTTCCTCTTCACTTTCTGCCATAAAGGTGGTGTCATCTGCATATCTGAGGTTATTGATATTTCTCCCAGCAATCTTGATTCCAGTTTGTGCTTCTTCCAGCCCAGCATTTCTCATGATGTACTTTGCATATAAGTTAAATAAGCAGGTGACAATATACAGCCTTGACATACTCCTTTTCCTATTTGGAACCAGTCTGTTGTTCCATGTTCAGTTCTAACTGTTGCTTCCTGACCAACATAATGGTTTCTCAAGAGGCATGTCATGTGGTCTGTATTCCCATTTCCTTCAGAATTTTCCACAGAGGCAGGTCAGGTGGTCTGGTATTCCCATCTCTTTCAGAATTTTCCACAGTTTATTGTGATCCACACAGTCAAAGGCTTTGGCATAGTCAATAAAGCAGAAATAGATGTTTTTCTGCAACTCTCTTGCTTTTTCCTGATCCAGTGGATGTTGGCAATTTGATCTCTGGTCTGTCTGCCTTTTCTAAAACTAACTTGAACATCTGGAAGTTCACGGTTCATGTATTGCTGAAGCCTGGCTTGGAGAATTTTAAGCATTACTTTACTAGCGTGTGAGATGAGTGCAATTGTGCTGTAGTTTGAGCATTCTGTGGCATTGTCTTTCTTTGGGATTGGAATGAAAACTGACCTTTTCCAGCCCTCTGGCCACTGCTGAGTTTTCCAAATTTGCTGGCATATTGAATGCAGCACTTTCACAGCATCATCTTTCAGGACCTGGAACAGCTCAACTGGAATTCCATCACCTCCACTAGCTTTGTTCGTAGTGATGCTTTCTAAGGCCCACTTGACTTCACATTCCAGGACTTCTGACTCTAGGTGAGTGATTTCTTACAACTTAATAATAAGAAAAATAAAAGCTCAATTTAAAATTCCATAAGGCATTTGAACAGGAACTTCACCAAGGAATAGATAGCTATGTATGGCCAACAACATATAAAAATGTTCAAAATCATTAGTCTTTTAGAAAATATAAATTAAAATCACTATGAAATGCTATCAAATAAATGTTAAAATTGCTAAACTTGATAATACCAAGTTCTGGTGAAGACAAAGAGCAATTAGAACCCTAAAACATTGCTACTGGAATGGAAAAGGGAAAGCAATTTAGCTATTTTTAAATAAATGTAAATATACATTTATTATATTACCCAGTAATCCTCCTCATCAATATTTACAAAGAAGAAGAAAATATATTTTCCAGCTAATAACTGAATGCAAATATATAATAGCAGATTCATTCGTAATTGTCAAAATTAATTATAATCCAAATGTTGATCACCTGGTGAATGGATGAACAATTGTGGTGCATTCATACGTAGGCAGCATATTAAAAAGCAGAGACATTACTTTGCCAAAAAAGGTTCCTATACTCAAATCTATAATTTTTCCGGTAGTCATGTACAGATGTGAAAGTTGAACCATAAAGAAGGCTGAATGTTGAAGAATTGGTACTTTTGAACTGTGGTGTTTGAGAAGACTCTTGAGAGTCCCTTGGACTGCAAGAAGATCAAACCAGTCAATCCTAAAGAAAATCAACCCTGAATATTCATTGGAAGGACTGATGCTGAAGCTCCAATACTTTGACCAACTGATGTGAAGAGCCAACTGATTAGAAAAGATCCTGATGCTGGGAAAGATTGAAGGCAGAAGGAGAAGGGTACAACAGGGTGAGATGGTTGGATGGCATCACTGACTCAATGAATGTGAGTTTGAGCAAGCTCTGGAAGATGGTGAAGGACATGGAAGCCTGGTGTGCTGCAGTCCACGGGGTCACAAAGAGTCAGACAGGACTGAGCAACTGAACAACAGCAACAACATTTAGTGGACTTTTTATTGCCCTCAGTAATTATTAAATAAATAGAAATGAACTACAGATAGACACAACATCATGGATGATCCTCAAAAGCGCTATGCTAAGTGAAAACACGTGGGCCCAAGAGGCCACTCATGTATATTCTCATTAAGACATTGTGGAAAAGGCAAAATCATAGACAGAAATCAGATTAGTGGTTGCCAGGGGCTGGGGGAGATGGGAACGGAATGATGACAAAGGATCATGATAGAGTTTTTGGACTAATGGATATATTCTTGGTAGAGGTTACAGGGCTTTATATGTTTCTCAAAACCATCAAATTGAAAACCTAAAAATAGAGTGAATCCAGGTATGTGAATTATACCTCGATAAAGCTTTAAAAAATTATGAATGGCCACAAAATAGAAGGAAAGCGAACAAAATGTGGTATAATAGAAAAGTCACCAAAGAAAGTTTTTCCAAAAACTTCATCCACTGTAGCAGATGCTGCCAAGATGTCAAGTGAGAGAAAAGGAGAGAAGTGACCATGGGATTTGGCAGCATAGGAATTCCCCAGACCCTTGGCAAGAGCAGTCTGCAGAGAGCAGTGGATAGACATCCGGCTAGAGCAGATGGAGAAGAGACTGGAAGCTGGAGGAGCGGCTCTGTGAAGACTGAAAGATGAGACGTTGCTTAGAGAGGGAAGGAAGTTCATGAAATAAGGTTGTTGAGGTTTTTTCAAATAGAAGACACACCAGGGCATCAGCGTACATAATGCAAAAATTTATCATAAAGACAGAAACAATGATGCTGCAAAAAAAAAACAAAAACAAAAAACGGCGGGTGGAGGAATAGCTTTGGAGCAAGCCCTGATGAATCTAAGGGGCATATGGGATTCCCCAGCCTTAGTGAGGGACTTGTCTTTGGGAAATCTTTATCTCTGGTAGCAAAATGAATTCACACTTGAACTTGACTACATATATATAATTACATAATTGTACCCTACTCATTTATGAACATATTTTTAAGACTACACCAGAGAGATACCATCTGAAGAAAGCAGAAGGAATAGGTGTTTTTGAGGCAACTGAATTGAGCAGATTGTAACACTCGGGCAAGACATTAAGCACTGTGATTTTTGTCAAGAGAAGTGGAAAATAAAATGAATCTGGTCATGCACTTCTTTTCCCACAATAGGGAGCAGGCAAGTTGGTCTGCTCAGAGACACAGTTTTCCTTCATATTAAAATTCAGGCAGAAATTTAACCATGAGCTGGGCTGCCCTTGAATAAATTCTGTACCGACAGCTTTTTAAAAAGTTATGAAGTTCTTCTCTCAGCCATGTAGGAAGGCAGAGAGAGAAGAGGAACGCACCAAAAAGAGCTTTGTGAAGGCTGCGTGTGCACGTGCTAAGTTGCTTCAGTCGTGTCCGACTCTTTGCGACCCCATGGACTGTAGCCCACCAGGCTCCTCTGTCCATGGGATTCTCCAGGCAAGAATACTGGAGTGGGTTGTCATGGCCTCCTCCAGGGCATCTTCCCCACAGAGGTGTTGGCCCTGCATCTCTTATGTCTCCTGCATTGACAGGTGGGTTCTTTACCACTAGCACCACCTGGGAAGCCCTGGGAAGACTGAGAGGAATGCATAGTTGACATCTGGCTAGGAGGGAAATTATAAAATACATATAATTAGAATGAGGGGCAGGGGGAGTTGAGGGGAAGGTGCAAATGCCACTGGAGTATGGAATTCTCTCACATATTACCCACCAGAAAACCTACTCCAAATATCATAATGTCCTTGTTTAACATGTTTTTCTATATATTCTTCACTCAATTTTAACCTCCATGAGGGATCAAAGCTTGGTTCAAGCCTACCCCAACTTACACATATGGCTCTGAATTATACCAACCCTCAACTATCTATAGAAAGAGTATTTCAAGTCATTGGGGAAAAAGAGTGAAAAACTCACCTTTTGTATTAAAGTGGGTCTATCTAACCACACAGCATCAAGGTTGCAAAATGGCTCCCACAGAATACATGTGTAATTCAACAATTAAAATCCTCAGATGGAGACTTCCCTGGTGGTCCAGTGGTTAAGACTTCACCTTCCAATACAGGGGGTGCGAGTTCAATCCCTGGTGGGGGAGCTAAGATGCCATGTGCTTCACAGCCAATAAACCAAAACATAAAAGAAAAGCAATATTGTAACAAATTCAATAAAGATTTTTTTAACGGCTCTAAAAAAAGTTAAAAAAACTTTATTAAAAAATACATTTAAAAATGTCCTCAAGTGGATTAATTAATGTATTGATTCCTAAAAGGAACAAAAGTAGTTCTGAGTGCAAAAATGATACAAAGAAAAGCCAGATGTAACCATCAGAAAAAAGATAATAATACTTTTTATTTTCTTTTATCCCTTTGCAACAATTAAAAATATATATTCTCTATGTATTTATTCATTCTATTTTCCAAGTTAAGAAGCAGTTCTTTTTAAAAGATAAGGCATGTGATTATTCAGAATACAGTTAGAAGTAAAAATTTGCTCTCTTTATATCTATCCGATTTTCTGACTTTCGGTGTTAAAAGAGTCTGAAGTGTGTGTCCATGAGATGATTGTTAGCAATTACAAGTTTCAGGTCTCTGGGGTACCCACCCTTGGGTACACAGACAATTACATTTCACCTCCTCTTATCACTGCAGTTCACTTTTTTTCCTCCTCTGTGACCTTATATCCTTCTTCAGTGTAGCATCTTTTGTGTCTTTTGTACTCCCAACATTTTTATGATTGAACACAATGCTGGTTTATTCTGTCCTGCCTTTTTTGCTCCAAGTTCTGTGTGCCTGAATTTTTGTAATAGATGGTAAATGTGAATTCTTTTCATTAAAAGTAATCTTTTTTCCCCCAAAGCTGTCTTTGAAAGCTGCTGATTTGTTATGAATGTTCAAGGAAGAATTAAACTTCTGAAAGTTACCACACACTGTTCCAGTTGAGGTCCCTGCATTTGAGCAGTGTTAGGTACACAAAGCAGGAGGGCAGGTTTCATCATTGTTACAGAAATAATAAAATAGTAGCAGGTGTGACAACTGGCATGGATTGTAAAGGGGGTACACTCTAGCAAACCATAGGCAAATAAAGCCAACCTGAAATGATTCAGTGTAACACAATTCAAAATACGTCATGTCACCTCTATGTGAGATGAGTTTTGAGGAGCAGTGTCCAGTCAGCAAGGACCAAAACATTCATTCTACATGTAATTCCACTGTCACCAAATGAACCATTGCCCAGGCACACCTCTACCAATTAGAAACGTAGCAGTATGGAAAACAGCAATCAAGGACACTATATTTGATTCAGTCTAGGACCAAGAGATGCTGTTTGTAATTAATCTGCTTTTGAGAAATCCAGATATTTCCACAGATAATGTTACTTGAAACAGCAGATGCTTTGCTTTGCATTAGTTATAATTTCATCACTACTTAAAGTTAAAGACAGACTTTATTGTTGACCAGAAACTAAATTTATCAGCCTCTACCCTAACACTCCCTGGTGGCTCAGTGGTAAAGAATCCATCTGCCAATGGTAGAGATGCAGATTCTATCCCTGTGTTGGGAGGATCTCCTGGAGGAGGAAATGGCAACCCACTCAAGTATTCTTGCCTGGGAAATCCCATGGACAGAGGAACGTGCTGGGCTACAGTCCATGGGGTCACAAAAAAAATCAGACATGACTTAGCAACTAAACAACAGCAATACCCTAACTCTCAGAACGCTGTCCTATCACACTTGCATTAGTTTCACTATGTCTGCCTGTTGCCTCCCTGTCAACTATCGTACTCAAAAATCAATGACTGTCTCCAGCACATCCCACCACACCTCTAATTTCATCACTTACAAGAAACATGCAAAAATTGTTTTGCTGAGGTCATAAGACATTTCACTTATGAAAGTCCCTATTGCAGCCAGAACGTATTCATTAGTTCTGTGCTACTTTATCTGGCCATTTCTTCAACTCTTGCAAACTGTTCTGTTGAAGGAAGCCTGAAGGGATGGTAGGGTTGCACAGAAGGAGCCCTGCCCTTGGATTGTTGTTGGACACATTGGCTCCTGGTTCTCATTTGGCTCCTTCCTAAACTACTTTGGGCATATCCCCTATTCTCTCTGGGTTTCATTTTCACCCACAAGTCAAATTAAGGGGATATGCTAAGTTATTTCTAAGTTCCCTTCCAACTCCAGCATTTAATTATTTCATTCAGACGGCGTTAACGTCCTCTGGAGTTTTCCATTCATCAGAATGTTCAGAATGAATGACTTGTTGATGAAAGCTTGTTGAGAATTTTGGCCTTCGGAGTGTTCAGCATAACATTACTTTTCTCGTAAGTCTCATAAATTCCTGAAAAAGACTTAACTATTAAAGAAGACTTGATGACAGTTGGTTAGCTCAAAGAAAGATAAAAGGCAGTGCTCTAGTCAAGAGGACTCTTTCATTTCAATAGAAAAACTGGCAAATTCTAATCCCTAGCACTGAGCCAATGTCAGAAGTTTTTAAAATATTCCGAAGACCACAGTCTATAACCCTGACAAAAGACACATGGATTCTACAAGCAAGAATCATCAGGCTGGAATGATGAGCTGATCCAGGAATCGATTAACCACAGGCATGAGGTTTAACACTTGGGGAAATGTCATCAACACTATGGAAAAGAAAGTGAATCATCTATGTGCCTAGGCAAAGTTTCAAAAAAGAGTCTGAAAGTGAAAAACAGATGGTGAGATGACAAGCCAAAGATATCTGACATTTTCACAACATCTACAAGACGGCAGCTTTTGTAATGTTCTGAGTGACAAGGCAAACTATTAAGTACTTATTGAAGATCTTTTACGTATTCAGCACTGGGCACTGAAAAGTAAATAAAAGACATATAAATACATACTCTTGCCCAGCAGGAGCTTGCAATCTAATTGGGAAAACAATTAAATAGTAAAGCCTTTTTATTTCCTGTTCAGAACAAGAACAAGAATAGAATTCTTAGGTAAAGATGATGAAAATGATTTCTCAATAGTCTAATTTACATCTATATTCTGTTTCCAGGAGAAAAATGTTCAATCTGGTTAGGAATGTTCAGAAATGGAACTAAAGCAAGATGGTTATGTAAAGAGGCTGTAAGAAATTAACAATTTGTTTTAAAAGAATTTAGGTGTCTAGAAGGATTACATCCTGATTTACCACAAAAAGCTAAGATGGAATTCCAAAAATCACTGACAATAATTTTAAGAATACATGGAGAATGAACGAAGGATACTAATATTAGGAAAACAGTCATTAAATCTGAAAAAAAGAGGGGGTGAAAGATTACATCCAGATTAGTATCATCAAAATTAAAGAATGATATCTTAAAGATTAGAATAAACTGTTAATCGGGTGAGTTGTGATCACTTACGACAGAAGAAGCACTTAATAAAAGACAGTATAGCAAAGATCTATTTATTTAAGAGATACTAAGACTTCAGTGAGAGTGAAACAGAAAAGCCTCTAAGCCAGAAATACATCTTAGTGGAAAAAAAAAATTCTGTAAAGGCTGCTGTTCATCTTCTTTTCAACAGTCCTGAGTACCAGAATCTTGACTGTAATAACTAAGTAGTGTTAGTAACAAAATATGTTTTTGAGCATCATGTTCTTAAAAAGGACAAAATAGATTTTGCGTGCATTTTGTATGTGGTGTGTGTGTGTGTGTTTGCTCAATCATGTCCAACCCTTTGCAACCCCAAGGACTGTAGCCTGCCAGGCTTCTCTGTCCATGGAATTTTCCAGGCAAGAAGACTGGAGGGGGTTGCTATTTCCCATTCCAGGGGATCATCTGGACCCAGGGACTGAATCCATGTCTCTTGTGTCTCCTGTATTGGCAGGTGGATTCTTTAGCATTGTGTCACCTGGGAAGCCAATTTGCCATACATTATACAACAAAATGAAAGGTTTATACAGTTAGTCCTAGGTCCACCTGAGATGCTCCATGCCCTCTTGACTGAGCCATGTCCCCCAGTGATAATCTGTGGAACTAGATCTGTGTGTCTCAGAAGACTTTCCCCAAGCTGACCTCATGGGACGTCTCTTCTAAGTTCTAGAACCACAACCACTTGATCGTAAGACTTACAAGTATATTTCTCACCCCTTAGAATTGCATCTTTATCAGTGGATTTCTGTCAGAGGTTTTGTTTATCTACCCTACACTCTGTGGAACCCCAGCTGCTGTCTTTACCAGACCATGGGAATCCCTATCAGAGTGGGGGCCGTCTATTTGCCCTGAGTTTAGGATCCCTGCCCTCTCCTGTGTTATCTTTGCCACTCTCTGCTGCCTCAGAATGTTGTCGTCATGGATGCAATGGTTCTAAAAGCTTTGGGCCAGAAGGAATTTCTTTGTTTTTGGAGATAGAGCTAAAAAGCACTTCCCATTGCACAACACCAATTTTATTCCTGTGTCACTCTGTTTGAACATAGTCCAGGGAATGTGGCTTATCACACTTGCAAAAGATACAAAATGAAAAAGGTCACTGAATGAGAAAGATATGAGAAAGGGTAACAGAATTAAGATTTGCAACTATCTCTAGGTGTGAAAATATAGATCAGTTAGAGAGATGGATTTTTAAGTAAAGAATGAGAACATCTTACATCCTGATTTGATTAAGTTGATTGTACAAGTAACAAGTGGATGATGTCGCTCAGCAAAAGTTTAAGCAGTAAAGATATGGGGGTTTCAATCGATCCCAAGCTCAACATAAAAGAACAAATATTGAAAACTGAGGTCCCAGTAAAGCAAGTATAGTGTCGTTTGAGAAATGGAAACATTCCCACATTACTCCATACTTTCCAGATCTCATTTGGTGCATTGTATTTCATTTTACTCACCACATTTTAAGAAAAACATTGTCCATCTGGATGTCTTGTTTATTATGTAATTTGGCAGTAGTTATAGGTCAAACTCCAGTAAGGGTAGGGAAGAGGGTAACAACGTGTTGTTGCTGTTGTTATTTAGTCACTAAGTCGTGTCCAATCCTTCTGCGACCCCATGGACTATAACACACCAGGCTCCTCTGGGATTTGTCCAGACAAGAATACTAGAATGGGTTACCATTTCCTCCTCCAGGAGATCTTCCTCACCCAGGGATTGAACCCAAGTCTCTTGCATTGGAAAACCCAGGATAAGAAGAACCAGCTGTCAATCCTTGTGGCTTCTCCCAGTTTCTAAAGTAAGTTATATCAACCAGTGCCTCTTCCTAAAGTGATCACATCCTTTTCTTTTTTTGAAAATCTCTGTTTGGGTCTCTATTTTTCATACCTGTTTTAGTATCATGAGAAGAAACCATGCTATTGCCAAAACTCATTGCTCCTTTCAAAGGAGTCTGACTTGTTTTCCATGCAGAGAAAAGTCTTTCAACCTCTTGAGTCAGAGTATCACCTCTCCTGTCATGCTTCATTGCTTTAGCCCCATGTCAATAGGTTCTGTTATCAATCACTGTTGTAAATAAAAGTTTATATTGATGCTGTGGGCATTTATTTATGATATTTGTTATATGAAAGATTTCATGGGAGGTGCTAATCAGGCGGTAAGAAGGGCCACCTATGCCACCAAATGAAAGTCACAAGTATTTCTAGATGAGGGCAGCCAAGATGATGAAGGGGGCTTCCCTGATTGGCTTAGACAGTAAAGAATCTGCCTGCAATGCAGGAGACATGGGTTTGATTCCTGGGTCAGGAAGATGCCCTGGAGAAGGAAATGGCAATCCACTCCAGTATTCTTTCCTAGGGAATTCCATGGACAGAGGAGCTGGGCAGACTAACAGTCCATAGGGTCACAAACAGTCAGACATGACTGATGGGCTAACACTTTCACTTTCTTTCAATATGATGAAAGCAAGCAACCAATATCTAAGAACAGAAGAACTGTGGATGTATAACCTGAATAAGAGTGAGGGAATATATATAGCTACAATGCAGGAGACCCGGGTTCTATTCCTGGGTGGGGAAGATCCCCTGGAAAAGGAAATGACAACCCACTCCAGTATTCTTGCCTGGAGAATCCCATGGACAGTGGAGCCTGGCAGGCTATAGTCCATGGGGTGGCAAGAGTCAGACATTACTTAGCAACTAAACCACCACCATATATAGCTACACTTATGTGTTTGATGTATGTCAGGAAGCAAGGGAGTGGTCCCAAAGGTGGAACTGGGACCAATGAAGATAAGCTATTTGCAGTTAGAGTTCGGAATGGAAAATCTAACAAGATCTATCCAAAGATGTGGCAGACTGCCTTCTGAAGTCAGAGTTCCCCAATGTAGAAACTGTTCTAATTTCATAACAGAATGGGTTTAGCCAAGGGGAACTTTTATAACACTACAGAATTGTTTTGTTAAAAACCTGATTATCTTTTGTCTGTTTTAACAGCTGTTAAACACAATGAAGGCATTTTCTAATTTGGCCTGAATTGTTCCAGAAATCACAGGAAAATGTATATAATAGTTTTATTCTCTTAATTTGAGACACATAATGAGGATGAAAATCCCAAATGTTTTAAAAATGCTATACTTAGAAAAAGTTAACAAAGAGAAATAAATCCAATAACAAGTTTGGACATATCACCTTTTTCCTACCGTAGAAAATAGCTTTACAAAATAACACAAAAAAGTTAATTCTGTCCATCAACCATTTACCATCCAACTGATAGATTTTGTAAAGTGATCAAAAAAAAAAAAATGGCTCGGTTGATTAAAAATGTTTTTCTTAAAGAATTCTGAATGACATTAGTATTTACCATTGGTCATTTTATATTGTTAATATTTCAACCTATTTTCCATATTTAAAAGAAAAGACTTTTTTTTAATTTGGGAAACTGCATTAAATGTAAGTATAGAATATTCAACACTGAAATACTATATATCAAATATAATGCCATAGCTTAAATTGAGCAGGGCACTTTATTTTCTCTTGTAATCACAAGATACATGCAATATCTTTACAAACGTAATATATTACTGCTCTGTGTGTCTGTGTGTGCTCAGTCGTTAAGTTGTGTCTGACTCTTTGCAGCCCCATGGATTGTAGCCCCCCAGGTTCCTCTGTCCATGGGATTTCCCGGGCCAGAATACTGGAATGGGGTACCATTCCCTTCTCCAGGGGATCTTCCTGACCCAGGGATTGAACCCGTGTCTCTTACATCTCCTGCCCTGGTGGGCAGTTTCTTTACGACTACTGGAAAATAGGGCACCACTGTATTCTAAAATCCTTCAGTTCCGTGCTGCGATTATCTCATGAGGAATTGTCAGAGCCTTCAAACAGAATTCCTACTTGCGCAGCACTTCAGTTGGATACTCGCCATAGCCTGGATCTGATGTAGGGCCTTCTAGGGCAGGACACTTGCTAATGGATCAGAATCACACAGCAGATGTGGAGTGTGTGGTTTCCAAAATCCAAAGAGGATTTTTTTCATGAAATCCAATCCTCTTTTGTGGGGGTTTCCCAGGTGATGCTAGTGGTAAAGAGCTGCTTGCCAGCGCAGATTAGATGCAAGAGACGTGGGTTAGACCCCTGGGTTGGGAAGATCCCCTGGAGAAGGACATGGCAACCCACTCCAGTATTCTTGCCGGGAGAAACCCATGGACAGAGGAGCCTGGCAGGCTGCAGTCCATAGGGTCACATGGAGTCAGACATGATTGAAGCAACTTAGCACGCATGTCTGCACAGTCCTCCCTTTTTAGTAGCATGTGGTGTAAGGTTCAGTGGCATATTTTCCCACCACCTAACAACTGTCTTACTTGAGCAAGTAGGGCAGTACACCTCCAACTTTCTGGCTGCAGGACCAGTTTTTATTTTTCCCAATTCCTTATGGATTGATAATTTTATAATCTGCAAAATCCCAAACTTCGATGTTGCATCAATGTCAAATTGCTACAAAAGTTTTTGAATGCATATTCTCATGTAATATCTTTATCTTGCCATGAACAGGTAACACAAAGTTTATGGACTAGCACCTGGAATATCTGCTCTGTGCCAACTCTATTCTAGAACAAACTGGGCAAGGTTCATGCTCTCAAGTTTATGTTCTAGCAGAGAAGAGAAATAATAAAAATAGAATTATAAATGATTTAATGTCTGGTGATGATGAGTATTATAAAGAAATAGTAAGGCACTGTGAAATGAAAAGTGAAAGTGTTAGTGGCTCAGTCATGTCCAACTTTTTGGGACCCTATGGACTGTAGCCCACCAGGCTCCTCTGTCCATGGGATTCTCCAGGCAAGAGTACTGGAGTGGGTTGCCATTACCTTCTCTAGGGGATCTTTCCAACCCAGGGATCAAACCCAGGTCTTCTGCAGATTAGAACCCAATCTTCTGCATTACAGGCAGATTATTTAATGTCTGAGCCACCAGGGAAGCTCTAGTAAGACACTATCAGGCCATAAAAAATGGTGACTGGGAGCTATCTTAAATAGACTGATCAAAGAAAGCTTTTTTTTTTTTCATTTTCAGATAACATTGGAGATGAGACTAAATGAAATGAGAGGACAAGACAGCAGAAATGAGTGATCCATGCAGTATAATAGCTTTGTAAAGGTTCTGATTTGGGAGGTTGGGTTCAACCATGATATCCAAACACAACTGAAAAATGTCAAGGAGTAGGGAATATACAGAGATTTTTTGATGGAACTCCAATATTCGGGGAGATCACATCTACAGTATTTACTTTAGTATATGTCCCAGGATTTGGAAGAAATTTCATATGGCTAGAGTACAGGTAGCAAGGGGAAAAGTGGTGGGAATTGGTGGTTGGTCGTGTAGGACTCTGGGCTTCCTGGTGGCTCAGAGGTTAAAGCGTCTGCCTGAGTCTGCCTGCAATGCAGGAGACCTGGGTTCAATTCCTGGGTCGGGAAGATCCCCTGGAGAAGGAAATGACAACCCACTCCAGTATTCTTGCCTGGAGAATCCCATGGACAGAGGAGCCTGGTGGGCTGCAGTCCATGGGGTCGCAAAGAGTCAGACACAACTGAGTGACTTCACTTTCACTTTCATATAGAGCTGGAAGTAATGCTGAATAGTTTGAAGATTTTTAAGTGAGGAGTGTAAATAATGGAGAACTATTTATGTTTTAAAAAGATAACAGGCTACAGTGGGACAAATAGTTGACTTTGAGAACCTAAGTCTGGTACGTGGTTTCTAAAGGCCTCGTATAAAGCAAATTAATTTCAACATATTAGTGCCAGTGAGCGGAGAGAA
This sequence comes from Bos indicus x Bos taurus, assembly GCF_003369695.1. Taxonomy (NCBI): domain Eukaryota; kingdom Metazoa; phylum Chordata; class Mammalia; order Artiodactyla; family Bovidae; genus Bos; species Bos indicus x Bos taurus. The sequence goes on along the minus strand of NC_040089.1, from coordinate 25,741,763 downwards.
CAAATTGATAGATGAATAATCTAAATTTTTAAAAAGCTTTCTCTATGGCGACACATAGAGGGAGCAATAAAATTACATTTGTTAAATAGTTCCAGCCATTTCTTCCCTCCCGTACTCAAATTAAAAGTTAACATATGGAGCCATCTTCCAGTAACAGGGCAAATTTCTAAGGCAGTTCAGGATAAAGCCATTTATCTCATGAACTCCTTGGGGTTTGGATGAGGGAGGGGTTCACTAATCCCGACTCACTCCTGCTGCTGCCACTGTAGGCTGGCTGCCTGGTTTAAGCTTCCTGTGGCTGCTTTATTTGTTTAAAACTCTTTTTTGGTGATCATTATCACTTAGGATTGGGGGGAGAAGGGTTCAACCATGATATCCAAACACTACTGAAAAATGTCAAGGGGTAAGGAATATACAGACATTTTTTTTTTAATGGAACTTGATATTTGGGGAGACTATATCTTCAGTATTTGCTTTAAGATGCTGTTAGATTAATTGTATTTAAATCATGCCTATTCTCCCACAGTGCTTCGTAACCATTCATTAAGACAATACTTATAAAATGATAATGAGCTTTACTAGAGGATCTTTTACCACACTAAACCAATTTCCTGAGGAATAATTTAACGGGAAAATTATTTTGTGAAAACCAAACATATATGTTTTGTTGCATTTAGTATTTCTTTTTAACTTTTTAAAATGTGTTTTTGGCTGTGCTGGATCTTCGTCGCTGCACGTGGGATTCTCCAGTTGCTGCATATGGGGGCTTCTCTTGCTGTGGTGCACGGGCTCTACGGCGTGCAGGCTCAGCAGTGGTAGCACGCGGATTTAGTTGTTTCACGGTGTGTGGGATCTTCCCAGACCAGGGATTGAACCCGTATTTTCTACATAGACAGGCAACCACTGGACCACCAAGAAAGTCCACATTTAGTTCTGATTTCAATTTAATACAAAGGAAGAAACTGTTTACCAGAAATTAATGTCAACTACCATTTGAAAAAAAAAAAGACAGCATCCTTCTCTTTTTAAAAGGCTAGAATATAATTTCTAATATCTCTAGGGAGTGTACAGAGTGATCTTGGAGCAAAATTAGATGATTTGGTGTTCTAGAGGTGTCTTAAAATCTCACTGGCTCCCATATTCCAACCTGTCCACACCATCTGTCAAAATAGCAGGTGCCCACAACATGTCAAAGGACAGCAAGTCATTAAATCCTGCATCTTTGCCCAGAGTTGTTGGGATCTGGGATGTTCCCCTGCCCCATATAGGGAAGGGGGAGGGAGAAGGTGGAAAGAGGGAATCTTGAGTGTGAGAATTGTGGATTGGAACAAAAAGACTATTATTAGGCTTTGCTGAGTGCCAAACATGAAGCCAATAGAACCAGGGCCCATATACCCGCATTTAGGCAAAATTTCATAGAAAACATAAGAATCCTCACAGAGGTAGAAAATCTGAAGTAAATGCACAGAAGAGACCCAGAGGATGCAGGGGCAGAGAGTCTGGCTTGGCCACCATGAGGTCCGTGTGTACTTTGTACTTACCCCTACTTCCTCAATACATTCACTTTCATTTAAGCTGTTTTCAGTCAGTTTCTGGTTCTTGAAAATAACAAGGTGCAATCAAGACAGATTTCTTGAGAAATCTGTATGCTGGTCAGGATGCAACAGTTAGAACTGGACATGGAACAACAGACTGGTTCCAAAAAACAGGGAAAGGAGTACGTCAAGGCTGTATATTGTCACCCTGCTTATTTAACTTATATGCAGAGTACATCATGAGAAATGCTGGGCTAGATGAAGCACAAGCTGGAGTCAAGATTGCCGGGAGAAATATCAAAAACCTCAGATATGAAGATGACACCACCCTTATGGCAGAAAGCAAAGAACTAAAGAGCCTCTTGATGAAAGTGAAAGAGGATAGTGAAAAAGTTGGATTAAAACTCAACAGTCAGAAAACTAAGATCATGGCATCTAGTCCCATCACTTAATGGCAAATAAATGGGGAAACAATGGAAACAGTGACAGACTTTATTTTTGGGGGGTTCCAAAATCACTGCAGATGGTGATTGTAGCCATGAAATTAAAAGAAGCTTGCTCCTTGGAAGCAAAGTTATGACCAACCTAGACAGCATATTAAAAAGCAGAAACATTACTTGGCCAACAAAGGTCCATCTAGTCAAAGCTATGGTTTTTCCAGTAGTCATGAATGGATGTGAGAGATGGACTATAAAGAAAGCTGAGTGCCAAAGAATTGATGCTTTTCAACTTCAACAAGAAGACTTTGGAGAGTCCCTTGGACAGCAAGGAGATCCAACCAGTGCATCCTAGAGGAAATCAGTCCTGAATATTCATTGGAAGGACTGATGTTGAAGCTGAAACTCCAATACTTTGGCCACCTGATGCAAATAGCTGACTCATTGGAAAAGACCCTGATGCTGGGAAAGATTGGAGAAAGGGATGACAGAGGATGAGATATTTGGATGGCATCACCAACTCAATGGAGATGAGTTTGAATAAACTCTGGGAGTTGGTGATGGACAGGGAGGCCTGGTGTGTTGCAGTCCATGAGGTCACAAAGAGTCGGACATGACTGAGCCACTGAACTGAACTGAATCAAGAGAGGTATATTGTAGAACAAACTAATACAGGTTAATGTACATCAGTTCATTTTTCAGAACTTCTATAAAGGAGATTTTAATATTTTCCTTATGTTTATCCACAGGGTTGTCATGGAATCAAGTCAGAAAGTATCTGTCAATGTGCTCTGTAGACTAGATACTTTTGAAACTTAAGTCATTGATAATTTTGTCATCAGTTCCAAAGAGGAAGCCCTAACACAGACTTGTCGGACATAGGCAGACATTGTGCTGAACTAGCCCCCAATTTCACTATCAGAATGATCCTAGTTTATTTATAAATTTAGTCAATTTATAAATAATTTTTAAAAGTTAAAATTTATTTAATAAAGACCCCCACACACACACAATGAGTCAGGTTCTGTGTTATTACTTTACATTTATCATCTCATTTAACAGCTAAGGTACAAAAATAAATCAATGCTGATATCTTTAAATCATTCATAAATCAATTTATAGATGTTACAGTTAAATCAATTTATAGATGTTACAGTTAAATCAATTTATAGATGTTACAGCTTGCTTAAAGTGATGAAGCAAGAGAATGCAACAAAGTCAAGAGTGATGGGATGGTGTTAAAAGTGTAAATGAAAGGCTTTATGCAATAAATGAGAGTGGCAATTTGAGAGGGTTCAGGGAGAGGCTGTTTAGCATTATCCAAAAGTCTGTCTGCATTTTAAAAGAATTGCTCTATAAAATTCTTACCAAAATCTGGTGGCTGAACATATGTGCACAATAAAATACTTTGTTAAAAAAGTAATTGGAGAAGTCTTGCTTGGTAATAAATATTATAATGGATGTATATACTTTCATGGAACCAAAGAATCTTTTTTCTCAATAAAATATTAATGTAATATATCAATTATTGGAATAGGATGAAATTCATTAAATAATCAAATAAAATTCCTCTTTTCCAATTTAATAAGTAAAAAGAGCAAATGCATATAATTCATTTGTAGTGGTTGTTCCTAATACAATATAATGGAGAAAGAGCAAAAACAATACTGATAAAGACCTTTCCATATTAGAGTGAAATGTTTTTCTCTCTATTAATAATCAGAACCAACTGTAGTTAGACTCATCTGCTTGCTATCAATAACATAGAAAATCTTGTTCATTATCTTAATTGAGAGATGCCAGGAAACAAAATATCATAGAAAACAACAGTGGGAGGGACCATTTAACTACTTGCTAGCTCAATTTCCAATTTCATTAAATCTGCTACAGTTACCTAATGTGGACTGGGAGGGAAGGAATCTTTAATTTAGAAACTTGCTCTAATTCTTTCTCCTGATTTTCTGCTATAAGCATAGGAAACAAAAGACATGTGTAAACTTTTACCTATATTCTCTATTTATTTTATTTGCGGGATATTAATAGAATCATTTAATTTCTCTTTTTGGTAAATGAATGGCCAAACAAACATCTCGGATGTTTATTGAAGAAAAAAATAAAAAATGTTAAGATTATTCTAAAAAGTACTGCTACTTATTGGAAACAATAATACCATATGTAACTTCAATTTTTTTTAAAAAATCAAATAAATTTTAAATTATTTTTAAAAATACTTTGCTTAAATATTAAACCCTAAGAAGAATTGATACTTTTGAATTGCTGTGCTGGAAAAGACCCTTGCGAGTCCCTTGGATTGCAAGGGGATCAAACCAGTCAATCCTAAAGGAAATCAACCCTAAATATTCATTGGAAGAACAGTTGATGGAGATGAAGCTTCAATATTTTGGCCACCTAATGCGAAGAGCCAACTCCCTGGAAAAGACCCTGATGATGGGAAAGATTGAAGGCAAAAGGAGAAAGGGCTGGCAGAGGATAAGATGGTTAGATAACATCACTGATTCAATTGACATGAATCTGAGCAAACTCTGGAAGACAGTGGAGGACAGAGGAGGCTGGCGTGTTACAGTTTGTGGGGTCGCAAAGAGTCAGAAACGACACAGCAACTAAACAAAAGTCCAACAGAAGTCCCACTAGGAGCAATGTCAAAACTTCTAAGCCATTTGACAATACTGATTATTTTTTCCCATAATCTATGAATAAGTATTTTCTGAATGTAAATCACCACCTTTAGTCTTGCCACCTAAAGAAAGCAGCCAATTCATAGAACTGTTTTGCTTCTTCACTGCCTCCTGTTACTTAGGACTGGAAACAATAAGATAGGTCAGGACAGACCAGTGCTGCTTGGGGAAAGAGAGAGTGGAGTGTCACAGGAATGTCTATTTATCTTGATGAAGTCTCTGTGTAGAAATCAGAAATTGTTCAAGCATTCTAATTATATGGTGGTGGTGGTGGTGGTATTCTATTAATTGACTTGGAATTAACTCATTTCCCCCTAGTTTTCTGAATTTCTGCCCCATTGTCATTCAGAAATATACCCTGTTGATTTCAGAGCACCGAGATCATGTCTTTTCCATTTTTCTAAATTGTTATTTGACGAGTCTGGATAAGGAAAGGAAAAATTTTAGGAATGCAAATACTTGAGCATATGCACAGCTTCAGATGGCACTGCCAAGTCAGGGGGGCAAGTGCTGGAGCCAGCAACTAGTGAACACAGAGATGGTTGCATGCCCTCTCTGATTGATAACAGATTTGTTAGAGATGATGATACGAATGTCATATTTTCATATGGCACATAAATAAAATAAAAATGTCAGAGGATTGCATAAACTGATGATGATCCAGTGGGGTATGAAGGTCATTCCTTCATGAATACAGAAATCTTCCACATCTGAATATCAACTTGCAAATGCATTATGTAACATAATACTGTATGTTTATACTTTATACATTTTAATGAAATATTAAACAGTCTTATTTTGAGTTCTTAATCTAAATCGCTGTAGAGGTCATGACAGTAAAATGAATGCAGTTCTTTCCCTGGAACAATTTTTTTTTTTTAAAGCCCTGCCCTTCTCTAACCTAGGAATAACCAAAAGAATGCAATTATAAAATTTTCTATCATCATGCCTTTCCTTCACAACTCTTTCCCCCCTTTAGGGTCAAGGAATACAATTCTCTAAATATCTGAATATCCCCCAACCTATCTCTTCATCCATAAGATCATAAGGTCAGAGGCAAATCGACCAGCAAAGATTTTGCTAAAGTGGAAAGCTGTCCTGTGCAAAAAAAAAAAAAAAAAGTAATCTATTTCCCCCATTTCTTCATATTAAAGGTTTCTGCTGCACGGTAGGCATAAAATTAATAGGCAGTTTACATAACATTTGCAATAAATTGCCATATGAAAAAGCTTTCTCAATTGTGTGACTCTAGGAGTGAAGAAACAAAACTATAAACTTTACTCTTTACTTGCCTTGCTGCCAGCGTCTTGTCTAAAACATCTGCTCAGGTAATATGTCATATCCAATAGCCTGTGCAGGTTAGGCCAGTACATAATAGAAGTAAATGTATTTTTAAATGCCAGGTTTTAAAAGAAGACAGGCCCACTTGGTATCTCATTACAAGTGAAATGACTTTTCATGTCATCCTATCAGTAGCAATGCTGCTTTGGGGAGAGTTTCAAAGGTCAACATCCATAACTCTTTATTCTGTACTCATTCACTATTTTCTCATGAGAGAAATGCAAGAAGACTATTTTCTAAGTGGACTTGTGTTTCATCTAACAAATGAAAAAAAATAGCTGCCTGAGTTGCTGTATATTCCAACAATCCCCTCAATTTGATATATACTATTACCAGAGGAACAAAAAACCTCACAAGCAACAAACAAGTTAAAGCTCCTGTTCCTTTCCTCCATCCAAAATGCATGATCGCAGAAAATGTGCCTGAAATAATCTGAGATACCTAGAGACAATCGCTCAAGGTGAATGAGAAAGAAAATTACTATCTTTAGAACTGCAAGATATTGATTTCGGGAAAACATGTTTCTCATTCTAGTCAGAACATCATCATCTGATTAATTCCAATAAATATTGATAATAGAATTAGCAATACAAAGGAATCACATACCACAGAAAGTAATGATGCCAGCCTGTCTCAGGCTGTTCATTCCACACTTCCTTCCACAGCAACAAAGTTTTCTGAAACTCTTCTCTGGGCAAGGTGGGTTCTAGACCCCGGAGAAAGAAGAATGACAAAGGTTATCAAAGTCCTTGCCTTTATCCAAAAGATAGAAATAAATAAGCAAAACAATAATGAAAGAACAGTAGTTTCAGGTAGAAAAAGCAAAGTAGAAAAGTATGTGAGGATTAGTTCCTTCTACGGAGTCTTCTCAACTCATGATCTTATAGGTAAAATCAGAATGAGAGAGAAATAAGGAGAAGATAATGTGATAAAAGTCAATCATGGTAGTGGACCTGGGGCCAGCCCACATGGAGGTGTGAGCATCACAGTAACTTGATAGCAAGCTGGGGCCCCAGTGTACTTGGAGAATTAATAGCATACTTCCAGGCCATTCACAAAATGTTTGCTTTCTGCTCCTCACCACCCACTCCCCACCCACAAACTAACTACCCCTCCTATTACAAAATAACTGTTAAGAAACCTTGGTAATTTGTGCCAACTGGATTAGCTAATTTTACTTTTCTGTCCTTCTCCCTTCCATTAAGACGCCTATGCTCTCACTATTCCCCCTCAAGTACCTTGCTGAGTCAATAGCTGTGTAATCCAATAACATAGTTCAAGATAAAAGTGTAAATGGCAGAAAGTGGTTTTTATTATGTTAGCTCTATCAAAGGCTTCCAATAGCTCAGCATAAACAAAGGTGGGAAATGTTGGCATTCCAGAAATTATGGAAGACACAATGGGAGAGTTATCTTCGGAAAATGGGGCTTTTAAGATTTGCTTGGAGGAGAGCAACCAGAGCTGTCACCTAGCTTTGCAAGTCATGCTGGCACTACACCATCTGATCAAATTTTGTGGCAGACGAACAGACATTGTGTACCTACTGATGTAATGTAGCATGAATGCCATGGCTTCACCCGTGAGTATTCCTGACAAAAATGTTGAACCTGAATTTAATCAGGTCTTTAGGACTAAGTCTCAGAACGGGAAATGCAGAGGAAAGAGAAAAAAATTAAACAAAACCATGAGAAAACTATCAGACAAATCAAAAAGTGGAGCATTCTAAGAGATAATAGATCTGATCCTTCAAAGAATCAGTGGATGATTTATGCATAAAAGAAACATTAAGAAGCCAATTAATTATTACAACACATTATCCTTGCATGATTCTGCTATTTTTAAGAAATGACTATCAAAAGTATTTTAATAACAATTGTTGAAATTTGAATATGGGCTAAGTATTAGATATTTTTAGATTACGGTTCATATTATTAGCTGTGGTAATGCATGGTTTTTATGTAGGACAATGTCAACTTTTTTGGAGATGCTGAAGCATTTAGGAAGCAGTGTCATGGTGATATGGTTCAGCACAGAAAAAGTTAACAATTATTTTTCAAAATTCTTTGTATGATTAAAGACTTACAACTAAAAATGGGTTAAACTTTATTATTTGTTTTTCAGAAACTGAGTTCTTTCTATAGTTCACGGCCAACAAAAGTTTTCAGGCTCATGGAATTTTAGTAAAACAAGCTTCAGTTATCCAGATCCCTGACTGGAGTCATTCTAGAAATCTATATCTTCCAGAAAACCAAGTTAATCCCTTATGTTACAAATGTAAAATGTTATTCTGAAAGTACTGTGAAATAATCAGCTCTAAGTACAATTTACATAATATAATGGAATTGTTTTTTACTGAACCCAGGTCATTCTTATAAGCAATTGACATTCTGACACTAATGTCAGGAAAATTATGATTGATTAGGTTGATGATATATACCCTAATACTTATTTTCCTGAAAATCTCTGTGATATCCATCTGACCTGAGCCTTTGTTTCTTTCTTTTGCTTCTGCAGTAGTATTTGCTGACCTTGTGCTTTGTGCCAGTTATGGTCTGAGTTCCAAGGATGAATGAATGTTCAAAGGGCTAGATGAAAGTGCAGGGGCAGGAAAAGTGCATTTGGGAGCAGACACACTGAGCCTGAATCTCTTAGGAATGGTGCAGAATCTCATTTAGGAACCAGGAGAAACAGGTCAGGTCCATGAGAAGATGGAAATGTAAGGAAATCTCCCTGGGGAGAGATTCACAGAAAGGATAATTCTTTAGCTAAATCTTCAAAGATGCAAAAGAATTTGGCAGCTAGACGAGGAATGTAGAGTGTCAGATATTTTGAACATGTGTTACTACAAAGATAGTGATGTCTTCAACTGAGAGTGAAAAGACAAAAGTTGTGAGATCCGTTTTAATGAAAAAGATGAATTCAGTGATGCCTCCATCAATATGACCATACGATAAACTCTCTCACTGACAAGACAGCAATAATCAAAGTCAGATATCACTTCTGTCTTCTTTATTTACCAGCCTTGTAAGAAAATGGAAAAGAAAGTTTGACATAGGATCCAAGACTGCCTGGCTTCGAATCCCTGCTCCATGACTTACCAATTGAATAACTTTGGGCAACTTAAGCTCTATGGGTTTGAGCTTCTTAAAAAACTATCTCATAGGGTTAAGAGGTTGAAATGAGTTAGTCCACATGAAAGGCTCAGAAGCGTCTGGGACAGTGTGTGTACTCAGTCAATATTAGTAATTCTTAAATTATTAAATGTTCAAGGGTGAGGTGTCTTCAATTATTATTGCATGGCTTGACCAAATATATCATCTTCTGGTTGATTTTTAAATATTCTTTTTTTAATTCAAAATTTCTCCCTCTCATTTTTTAATATTCTTGATAACTGCTTTAAAATAGCAATGGCAAATAGAATATTTAATAGAAATAGCATTGCTATTTTGTCAAAGAAAATTTAAGCAGACTGGCCAATGAAATGAATGCTAAATAAAGAAAAGCAAAGGCCAAGACTTTTTCAGCATTTCGTTGCTGCTCCATTGTGATGGCTATGAGTAAGACACTCAGCTTTGCCGCTTTCAGATTAAGAAGGCAAATGTCCTTGGTTACCATTCGCTGCATGTAGCTCTGGCTGCCTCTAAAGAGGCCATAAACACCTGGAGGGTCCACTTCCAGACATGAACTACACGAACTGCATTTAGTGGTCCAGTTGTCAAGATATCTGTGCACAGCCCTCCTTGCTCTTCCTGACTAAATTGCTACGCCTACTCTTTTTCCCTATAATATTCTAAATCTATTGTGCATTTTTTTTAAAGATTGAAAAAATTGCAGGTGGTAAATTTAATGTCAGGAGAAAGGGTTTTCTGTGTTCTGTAGCAATTCTGAACTAAGCCTATAGATTCCCTGGTGTCCAGTGGTTAGGACTTGGAGCTTTCACTGACATGGCCCAGGTTCAATTCCCAGTTGCGGAACTGAAATCCCAAAAGCCATACAGTGAGACCAAAATTAATAAATAAGAAACTTAAAAAGAACTAAGCTTTCTTTAGAGGAGAGCACGTAAAGTGAGCACAGATGAGCTCATGTCACTAGGTTCCCCCACACGATGACAGGGGGACATTAAGGAAAGCTGTCTGTTCTTGAGAGTTATTAGCAATTACTTCGATCCATTTGTGTCTTTATCAGGTTCTTTCATTTCTCCTTCTCTGTTCCATGCCAAGTCTTTCTGAAAGGGATCTTATGGTAAAGCAATTATCCTCCAATTAAAAATAAATTTTTAAAAATCTGAAAGGGCTTTTGTGTGCTTAGTTGCTCAGTCATGTCCAACTCTGTGACCCCATAGACTGTAGCCTGCCAGGCTCCTCTGTCCATGGGGATTCTCCAGGCAAGAATACTGGAGTGTGTTGCCATGCTCTCCTCTAGTGGATCTTCCCAACCCAGGGATAGAACCCAGGTCTCCCGTATTGCAGGAGGATTCTTTACCATCTGAGCCACCAGGAAAACCCAAGAATACTGGAGTGGGTAACCTATTCCTTCCTAGGGAAAACAAGGAAGGGAAAAATGCAGCATGGAAACCCATCAGATCTCCCATCCCTCTCTTATTTTTGCTTTTCTATCTCAACTTTCATTTTTATCCAATCTAGCCTGTTTAGAAAGGTGCATTGGATCCAAAATCTATGAGCAAAAAAAATGAATATACTAGAAGTAATCTTTCCTTTTCCTCTAAAAAGTATCATAGCTCACAAATGGGATATGATCACCTCCATGTTATAATCAACTCTAAGAAATAGTATAATTCTCAGTGCCCTTCAGAACATCAATACAAGGGGCATGAAATAATGATTTAATATTATAGAGCATTTCATTTCATCTACAAAAGTACCCATGCAGCCAGCAATGCTAACAAATGTGCATACTCAATTCAAATCTCAGCAACCTGACATGTTTTTCATTATTATAATGTCAACTTTTCGAGGGCAAATGGATGAAGTGAGAGTTACCTCCGATTCACGAACGTTAGAGGGTAACCACCTTTCCTTTCACTCCGCCAATGTGAAAGGCGTGAATGACCCCCACTGCCCTCTACTGCTTTTGTGTTTTTTCCGATTCATTCTGATTCGTGTCTCCAGCTGATGCAAAGAACAGCTGATTCTTTTCCTCACATGGTCTCTTTCACCTTGGAGAAGAACTTCCATTAGCTTTTCTGATCCAAAGCCTAGGAATACTTACCTTCACCTCCAAAATGTACTAAATGCCTCAAATTATATGTTCTGACCTAATTCTCTTTTTCATGTTTTTTTTTTCTTTTTAACATGAGAAGAATCTCAAACACCAAAAATTCACCCAGTATTTTACTTCATATTAGTAAATTTTCCATATTCACAATACAGAGTCTCAATCAAGAAACTCAAGAGAAAGTCATTTTTATTATAAGATGTGCTTGTATTCCACAGCAATGAGAGAGAGGGCCTTGCTATCCATTTCAGAGTAGCTGGTATAACATTCTGTTAGAATTCCAGGGACATTGTTTATATGAAGGGATATAAGATATTGCCCCATTATCAGCATGTATGTCAATTATACGTTCTAGTTTAGAGATTGTATGTATAGTCACTGAGTTCAAAATCTTGTGCCAATTGGTTATTTTTCTGCCCCAGTGGGCACATTATGTCCATCCACATTCATCTTCCAGTACTATATATTCAAAACTGCCTGAAGAGGAAAGAATGAAAATTGCTATTAGGAAGCAGGTATTGAAAATATATATATACAAAGTTATGATGGTTTTATTTTGGTGGTGGCAGAAATAGTTCTTTAGGATATCAGAAAAATTATAGATATATGATATAAAATTATAATATATAGTTGTGTGTATATATATATAATCTCAGTGCTCAAATTGGCCTGGCCCTGGTAATGAAACAGATGAAGCAAAGAAGCTAAGGTTGATCCTTACAGGGCTAGAGACTGATAGGAATAAACAGCACCAAGTCCACAAGGGTGGGGAGAACGCCAGGTCAAGCAGAGTTCATGCCAATCTACTAGTACCTGGAAAGGATGTGGTTAAAGAAAATGTGGGTGGTAGTTTTTAGACTCAAGTGGGTCACAAACCAGTGAAGTCTGTCCAAGTGATTGAACATCATACAGAAGTGGGGGTCATCTGCCTCTGGTTTATTTCACTTACCATAATGCCCTCCAGGTTCATCCACATTGTCATGAACAGCAAGATTTCTTTCTTTTCTAAAACCAAATAACATTGCCTTGTATTTTTGTTGTTGTTGTTGTTGTTTGCTGTTCAGTCATGTCCGACTCTTTTGCGACCCCATGGACTGTAGCCCACCAGGCTCCTCTGTCCATGGGATTTTCCAAGCAAGAATACTGGAGTGGGTTGCAATTTCCTTCTCCAGGAAATCTTGCTGACCCAGGAATCGAACCTGCATCTCCTATTTGGCAGGTGGATTCTTCACCACTGTGCCACCTGTATGCTTATATCACATTTTCTTTATCTGATCATCTACTGATGGAAATTCAGGTTACTTACAAATACCACATGATTTATAAGATAAATCAAGTGTAGTAAAACTCATAGAAGCCAAGAATGGAGTGGTACTTTCCACGATCTGGGAGGAGAAGGAAATGCAAAAGTATCAGTCAAAGAGGATGTGCATGTTCAGTTGCTCAGTCATGCTCACTCTGCAACAATATGGACCATAGCCCACCAGGCTCCTCTGTCCGTGGAATTCTCCAGGCAAGAATACTGGAGTGGGCTGCCATTTCCTTCTCCAAGGATTTTCCCCACCCAGAGATCGAACCCACGTTTCTTGCATCTCCTGCATTGGCAGGGGGTTCTTTACCACTGAGCCACCAGAGACACAGCCAGACAAATGCCTTTCTTTCAAATGAGATAAGAAACATGAATTTACATATATTTCAGCAGTATGCATCAGGAGAACACACCATTCCTCCCATAGTAAGTGGTGCTATAATTGGGGTTTGAGGATTTTACTACCTAGGGTTCTGAGTACTTTTCATCTAGGGTGAAGATATTAGATGCAGGAAAGAATGAGGGGAATACTGATGAGTCTCATTCTCAAGATCATGAAAGGAAAAGCCAGAGTTGTTCTCAGTTGCCGTGTCAACAATGGAGTAAAAAACTGGGGACCATACTAGAAGAACCATGTATGATGTTTTAGGATTTACAACTTCCTCATCTTTGTTATTTTTGGTCATTTTTCTTCAGAGATTCACAGTCAAATATGCATACACATAATTGTGCGTAGAGCAAGCAGGAGACTGGAACTTTTTCTACAGCGAATATTCTGGGGTGCCAAGACCCCAAGGAAAAATGTGGGTAATAGTGGGTTTAAATCATAAGTAAACAAATAATTGTTAACTTTGGGAGCACTTGCTATGTATCAAGCAAGAATCTAAAAGTTGTATGGATACAGAGACAGATGTAGGCATGGATACAGATGGAGATGCAGATGCGGACTAGGGGATGGAGATGGGAGGATACAGAAACAGATGCATAAACTCTAAGAGAAAGGGAAAGCAAGCCGAGCATCTGCTGCCTGCCCCAAGAAGGAGAAGCCAGCAGACAGGGCAACCCAGGACAGAAAAGCAGCCCGAGGCTAAACTGCATAGGCAAACTTCCTACCTTTTATAGTTAGAACTCTTCCACTTCACTGATGCTCAAGACAAGAGCCTGACTTCGTGACCAACGAAGGTCAATTTCTACACACCAGATCTGAAATCAGCATGATTTGTAAAGCTGCAGCAAATTTTTGGCCTTTCTTATTCCACTTGGAGAAGCTGAGTAACCCCCAAGTGTGTCCTGTCTTGTCTTTCAGTGAAGGAGACACAGGGACAGGGACTTGTGGAGTTGGTCCAAGCACGTGGAGCTCTGTCTCTCACACTGTGAAACATGGAGCAAATACATCAGAATCCCCTTCAGTCTTTTCATCTTCCTTATTTCTTTGTTTTAGATTTGAAGTGTCTGGAGTTGAGACCTGGCAAATTATAATCATTGGCCCAAAGAAGATCCTTATCTTCCCACATTGCACTGCATTATGCTTTATCTTTTATCTTTTCCACTGTCCTGTTTGCCTCCTAGTTCAGTCTCCTCCCACAACAGGCATTCAGGTCTAGCACATTTCATATCTGTCTTTTCCATCCACCTTCTGTACGTCTACTTAGGTATATGTATGTCACACATACATAGCTCATGCAGTATTAATTCAGTAATAAAATATGTATATTATTCATTTTTGTTTTTACTATAAATCTTGTTCTCTCCCAAGTTTATTGGACTAAATATTGTATTTTTGAGAACTTCTGTGCTGTAAAATGTAACCTTAGTTCACATTTCTGAATTTAGATGGGCATTCTACCCATTCACACACCACATCTTACTTCTCTGTCTCTTATTGTCAGATATTTGGGGTTACCACCAGTTTCTTTGTGCTACGATAACTGGAAATAAAACAAAAGCAATGTATTATATTGATACAAACTTCTTCTGGAAAAGGAAGAGGAGGACATAAAAAAGGAGGTATTAGAAAAAAACCAACTTTTATGAATTGCACAGGCATTCTTGAAAGTGATCAGAAGTGATCATAATAGTCTCCTCTGGAAAATTATCTGTTTTTCACTGATCGCAGTATACAAAATGAGTTCTTCAGAAATTCATTCTGCAAAAGACAGAGTTGAAAAAGTGGACTCTATTTCTTTATTGTGGGATTTCTTCAAGTGTTTAATATCTAAAGGAGCATGCGGTTCTCTCCCAAGACACAAAGTAATGATATAAAATACTGCTTTAACGAGAATATCTGTGAACTCGTCAAACTAGAGTTCCACAAAATATATTTCAGGAACCACTATAGTATTGTTGTTATTGCTATATTTTTTTTAAGGACACAGTGATAATATTGGAACCAAATGAGATTTCTCATCAAAACAAATTAAGCCTTGAAAAGAAATGATGCCTTAAAGAGGAAGGCATTTTGCTTGTAGTTGGATATTATTCAGTTTTTTTCCAATATTACATATTTTATTGTTTTGTGGTTTCTATTTTTCCAACAGACTAACTCACCAATCTCTGTACAAAACCATGTTTAGGAGAATCTGTGACTGACTACTTATTAACAGTGTTTACGCTTTGCTACTCTTTTTGCCTGGTCAAATCCACCAGCATAGGAAAATCTAATCTCCTACAATTGGTAAGCCAAGGAAGCCGACCTGGAACTTGGCTGTGAGAATAAGAGCCTCTATGGTCCAGTCTGCATGGCCCAGAGAGCTGTTTCCTGAACCAGCTCTGAAGATGTTGGCCACACAAGTTCTCTGACCCAGCACCTGCAGGGTGAGCACTTGTGTTTAACCAGTTCAGGGTCAGTATATTCAATCTGAAAATGCAAGCCATTGTTAAAAGGCAATTCATTGTTAATAAACAGGAGTACAATTGCATGGGAACCTTCAGAAACTAGGTTGTCTGGTTTGGGGTCTCCTGTAAGCCAAACTTTGGAAATTGAACTTTAGGAAGAAAATGGGGAGCCATTATTTACCATGTTACATTCAAACCCGAAATTTGCAATTTAACGAGCAAAGGACCTTGGTGTGCCTTTGGGGAAAGCAAGAGATGATTCCAGATAAAAGGCCATACACTAATTTATCTCATCTTTATCATTTATTGTTGTGAACTGCTAAAGCTATGCTTTATTTATTGCAACTCATCCATATATAATTCTCCGCGGTTTATAAAAACAGCATCTAACATTTCCACCCCAACTTTATAAATTGCATTGATTTATTTCTGTCTCTTAAGCCTGAAATCATTTATTACAACAACAAAACATTCTCGTATTCTGGTGATTCAAGAACAAAGTCGACCCACTTACTGTGTGGTGAGCATTGACAGATGGCCAAATGGGGCGATAGCTTTGATTTTAATGTGTCTTAAGAGAGTAAATGAAGCAAAGGCAATCTGCATCTCATGTGAAAAGTTGGATTTTTGTGTGCCTTGTCGGCAACACTGAGGTGCTATTCTCACAGGACCTCATTGATTTTCCACTCAACCATGACCATTCAGATGGCGAAAAGCAGGGTCAAAGAATTTTTAAAGTTGTTTTTTTTTTTTCCCTTGTTTATGAAAGTACAGACGGAATTGACTCTACTTCCTTCAGTGGTCATCAGCAGTCTGAGGGTACAAAGTCTTTATGGGTTTCACAGGTTATGAATCTCTAATTTTACACAAAATGAAGTGGTTTTGTTGAGAGAATCATTAACATCACAAAGACGAGGAAAATAAAAATTCTTCCCACCTCCCCACCTGTGATTGCAGCATAGATCACGGATGACAAAGCACTTTGCATTACTGGCCTAAAGCTCTGAAAGGCTACAGACTTCAACAGCAGGACATGAAATAATGTTTGTAATAGAGCAATAAAGTCTGGGGGCCGTGAGGATGGCAACTGGATCTCAAATACGAAGTACCGTTTCAGTAGGAAGATTAACTTCATTCTCTCTGAGAGGGTGAAAGATTGAGAACCATTTGGAGAGGGAAGAGGTGACAGTTCAACTCTACAGGAATTTTAGCCTCTAGACAACATTTAAACAAGTGGAAGTATCAACCCCGTGTATTTCAAATTTGTACTTCTGTGGTACAAATATTAGTCACAGTCAAAACAAGCTATGAGACCACTGGTCTGTTTCATTACAGTACAGTCCTTGACTACACATTGATATAAATTTCTTAGGTCCATAAACTAGATGGTGTATCTGTGTTTACTTTTCACTTTTCAATATAACATAATAAAACAAGAACAGACTTGGGAGTTGAACCAGAAAGACCTGAATTTGTTTCTGCTTTGTCAGATTAGGAAGCTGGACTGTCTCTGTCTCTGTAACGGGAATAATAGCATCACCTAGTCTACAAATTTATACCAATTAGATTAGATTATCAGAAGTGACTAGTAGTGTCTCTCATTCAGTAAATTTTAGTTCACTTAGCACATGTGGCTAATCTGCTACAAGAAACTTTCTATTCAAAGTCTGAAACACACACTCTCATCCTCAAAGAGGAATGGACATCATGTAACACAGTGCTCTTAGCGCCATATTGCTCCAATGCTCTAAAAAGCCAAGTGACTGTCAAGCTCTCTACTAGGACATCATGCTAGAGAATAAAGGCAACATCCCAGGGATCCAATATTCTGTGGTGTCACATTTGAATGACAGCGTAATGATGAGGGGCCTCCTCCAAGCCCATGCTTCATCTGCTAGCCTCAGCATTTCTGAGCATTTCAGGGTTTATTCGCGTGTGCTGCTGCGTAGTGGGAAGTGGAAAATGAAAACTCCAGCATGCCATCGGCTGGAAGGCCGCAGATGCTCATTGAAAAGTGAACACTGAGTGCCCACAGATGGAGATGCAAACATTGACAAGATAATTGCAAATATTGCAAAAATGAAAAACTGTTCCACCCAGTCGAAAGGAAAGAAAGCTCAGTCTTCCATCTCCATACTCATGCTGGCAAGGTGCTGAAAACAATTACTTTTTCTTTCCATGGCCTTACCAACCACCTCCTTGCCTTGACTTCTCCCACGAAGAAACGTTTATCTTTGAGATGGAAGACAAGCTCTGGGGTTAATACTCAACCAAGCGTGAACGTTGCTTCCCTTCCCCTAGCAGGAAGGCTAAATTATAATAAATAAGTAAATAAATAAGGGTAAATTCCTATCTCATTGCTTTGCTTTTTGCCTTCAATAGAAGAGCAGACAAAAAGGACATCTTCTATCCAGATAAGCACATAATATACTACCCACTTTAGAGTAAAAGAAAAGGTTGATGAGTCAGGACTCTGAGACCACAGGCCCCCGACACTGTCCAGGCTAACCTGGATGACAACCAGTTTGCCTCCTGCCCATCCTAAAGGTTAAGGGTGGAGCAAGAGCCTCTGGCATTGCGCACATGGGCTTCACTAAATGGATAGAATTTAAAATGCTTGGCAGAAATAGAACATTTTTATAGGTACAATTCTTTTTTCTTTTGAGAATTTCTAAGATCTATTCCCTTAACAACTTTGAAATATACAGTACAATATCATTAACTATATCTCTATGCTGCAAATTACATCCCCAGGAGGACTTGTTTTATAACTGAAGACCACCTTCATCCATTTCACCCACCTCCTATTCCTCACCTCCAGCAAACACCAATCTCTCACTGTATCTAGGACGCTTTTTTTTTTTTTTTAAGTTTCCACATACAAGGTCATAAAGTGTTTGTCTTCCTCTGTCTAACTTATTTGACTTGGCATATTGCCTCTGGGTCCATCCATGTTGTTACAAATTATAAAAGTTCTTTTTTCATGGCTGAGTAATATGTCATTGAATATGTTTTGTTTATCCATTTATTTACCTATGGACAATTAAAGTTGCTTCCGTGTCATGGCTGTGGCAAACAATGCTCCAGTGAATATATGGGTGGAGATTTATTTTCAAGTTAATGTTTTTGTTTCCTTCAGATAAATACCTAGAAATAGAATTGCTGGATGACATGATAGTTCTATTTTTAATTTTTTGAGGAGTCTCCATACTGTTTTCCATAATGTGAAAGTGTTAGTTGCTCAGTTGTGTCCAACTTATTCCAACCCCATGGACTGTAGCCCACCAGGCTCCTTTCTCCATGGGATTCTCCAGGCAAGAATACTGGAGTGGGTTGCCATTCCCTTCTCCAGGGGACCTTCCAGATTCAGGGATCAGACCCAGGTCCCCCACATTGCAGGCAGATACTTTACCCTCTGAGCCACCGATAGCTGTCCCAATTTACATTCCCATCAACAGCACACAAGGGATCTCTTTTCTCCACATCCTTACTGACACTTATAATTGTCTTTTTGATAATAGCCATTTTAACAGATGTGAAGTGATATCTCACCGTGGTTTTGATTTGCATTTTCCTAACGATTAATGATGTTGCACACCTTTTTATTTATCAGTTGGTCTATGTGTCTGTATGTCTTCTTTGGAAAACTGTCTATTCAGATCCTCTGCCCATTATTCAATCAGAGTTTTATGAGTTCTTTATATATTTTGGATATTAACCCATTATCAGATATATTATTTGCAAATATTTTCTGACATCCTGCCATTTCATTTAGTTGATAATTGCCTTTCCTGTGCACAAGTTTTTTGGTTTGACATAGACCTGTTAAAAGTAGACCCAATGTAGACCCATGTTTGTTCTGGTTTTGCTGCCTTTGCTTTTGGTGTCAAATCTAAACATCATCGCCAAGACTGATATCAAGGAGCTTACCACCTAGGTTTTCTTCTAGGAGTTTCATCATCTTATGCCTTACATTCAAGTTTCTAATCCATTTTGAGATATGTTATGTATGATGTCAGGTAATGGTCGAGTTTGACTCTGCATGTGGCTATCCAGTTTTGTCAAAACCGTTTATTGAAGAGATTGTCCTTTCCCCAGTGTATATTTCTGGCTCCTTTGTCATAAATTAATTGAATATATATATAAATATATTTCTTGTCTCTCTATACTTTTGCATTGAAATATGTGCCTGTTTTATGCCAATGCCATATGGCTTTGATTACTATAGTTTTGTAATATAGTTTGAAGTCAGGAAGTTTTGTTCTCTCTCAAAATTGCTTAGGCTATTTGTGGTCTTCTGTGGTTCCATGATACCACTGGAATTTTGACAGGAATTGCACTGAATCTATAGACTGCTTTGGTAGTATGGAATTTTAACAGTATTAATTCTTTGCATCGTGAGCATAGAATATCTTTCCATTTATTTGTGTTGTCCTCAATTCCTTTCATTAATGTCTTATAGTTTTCAAGGTACAAGTTGTTTCCCTCCTTTGTTAAATTTATTTCTAAGTGTTTTAGTTTTTGATGGCAATTGCAAATGGCATTATTGTTCTCAAGGTTCATCCATGTTGTAGCATATATCAGAACTTCACTCCTGTTTATTACTGAATAATATCCCTTGGTATAAGTATACCACATTTTTTAATCCATCCATCCATTGATAGACATTTGAGTTGTTTTTATGTTTTGCCTGTTGTCAACACTGCTGTTATGAACATTCCTGGACAGGTTTTGTCTGAATATCTATTTTCAATTATTTGAGGCATTTATTCATGAGTGAAAGTGCTGAGATAGATATATAGATAGACCTTGTGAGACTTCCAAGTTCCATTCCTTTTTAGAAGGCACAGTGAATACCTAAGTCATAAAATCTTTTCCCTTGCCTCTTGGAAACCAGAAAAACACTGTAGATGATAAATAATATTGATCTTAACTCAAGCAGACTTCCCTGGTAGCTTAGACAATAAAGAATCTGCCTGCAATGCAGGAGACCTGGGTTTGATCCCTGGGTCAGGAAGATCCCCTGGAGAAGGGAAGGGTGACCCACTCCAGTATTCTTGCCTAAAGAATTCCTCAGACAAAGCAGTCTTGCAACTACTTACCCACATTACTCCCTAATCCCCACACCCAATACTTCTGTACAAAATGTGCCCTTCTTTCTTTAATTGCATGCGTTCCAGACCTGGCTAAGGAAATAATATAATGATTAATGGATTTCAAAAATATGCTTATACTTATGTCAGTGCATATCACAGGTCTTATCCCACTTAAAAATATGTATGCTTAATTCAGTATTTCCAAAGCCTTGTTAAAAGAGAAGAATATTAATTTTTGGAATATTATTCTTGCCTGGAAAATTCCATGGATAGAGGAGCCTGGCAGACTACAGACCATGGAGTTGCAAAGAGTGGGACAAAACTAAGCAACTGAGCACACAGACACAGACACACACACACACACACACACACACCATGGCAGCTGTGAAGAAGACACTTTAAAAAAAGAATAGCCTCATCTATCCCAATGCATCTCAAAGAATACCAATATGCAGCCTTCTGCTTCTTCATGAAAAGTCAGACCTAACTGGAATATTTTCATGCAATGAAGCGAAGAATCTCCTAAACTTCTTGACAATGTCTGTGGGATTCAAGGGTGTCCCAGAAATCCATTTGCGAACTGTAGACTTTTAGGAACTGTATTTTAAAGCAATACAATTGAACCTACACGTAGTTTAAAGTTATACTTCCCAGATCTATTATTTTGGCAAAACTGCAGTGGGAAGAACTTTAGACCTGCAAAACATCTTAATTAGCATGACACAGCTGAGAAGTTAATAAAATGTACATCTTTATTGTCCATGGGAATCATTAAAATCAAAAAGGCTGAAGTTGACTACTCAGGAGGATAAATATTACCCTACACAAATTTGCAGTTATGTCAAAAAGTGGAACTTGAGTTTCTAATCTATCCTTTCCCTCTTCTTCCTTCCACTATCTCTATCAGAGCAGAACACGCTAGCCCACATCCTTCCTTTATGCAGAGGAGAACACCACTTTGGGGTGTGTAGAAATCTCCACGAGTTATTCTGAGCCTCGAGTTTAGCACCCAGGCTCACCAGGACTGGAATAGAGAAACTCTTTCTGCCTGATAACACTGACCACATGCTACAGTGGGAATGGTACTGAGATTCCGAGAGTACATTACAGCCACTGTGTCCTCAGCAACCCTGCCCAGCCACTGAAGTTGATGGAACTGTAATGCATGAGACGGAGAATTCATGCCTGCAGTGTTAGAAGCTTTAAGTTCAGCAGCCAAGTCAGACTCAAGCTCCACTGGTTTCAAGACTCCTGCCCCTACTCACCTAGCGCAGAATAACCTCTCCTTCCTCTAAACTCTGAACACACTTATTATACCATATATCTGACCTTGTCAAATACACCTTTGTATTCTAGGTTTTTATTGCTTCTAATAGTTTGAGTGTATCATATTTGCTAGCTTTAATTTATCTGACTTTGGCCAATATATCCAGTGCAGTGTTATTAAATGCAAGATCAGTAACTCTAGATTGATTGTCTATGTGTACACATATGTGAGATAAGAGATATTTGAAAATTTAGGATGTGTTAGCATATAAGTCTACATATGCCAGCAATCTGAAGCAATCTGAGCTATAATATAACTCTGAATTCAAAGTTTTAATCAATCTCAAAGTGCTATTTCAATAGTTTGTATTTTGGTTTTGTTTTTTTTATTTTCCATGTGCTTCAAATACACAACACAGGAAAGCCATTTAAATGCAACACAAAAACCATGCCTTAGTATAATTTGTGAATAACCAAACTTATATCCTTGTTTCAAAGCTATGGTGCCTTCTGTTCCTGGGCAATTTAAAATTGCCTTTGGGGGAAAAGGGTTGGGCCCTTTAAGTATGAGAATTAAGTATGGATATGAAACATGAATTCCATGTATATTAGCAAAGGCTACTCTATGTTTCAAGTTCAAGCCTAAGTTCCAAAAGGTTCAGAGCTGACCAGGAGTGAGCAGTACTAATACTTTCTCCAGGTAGAAAATGAACATCATTTTCTATGGATGTGCATATGGCATGGTCCTCATAGCACAGCATCATCTCATTTTAGCAAGGGAGAAGATTTAGGGGCTTTTCTATTGTCATGCCTACTTCCAGTGTGTGGGATATGCTTAACACAGTAAGTAATCTGAAGACACGTTTGGTAACTCATCTGACCCTCAATTGGGACTTGACCTTGAAACAAAGTTCCAGCTATGTCCCTCTCTGATTCTAGACTTGCACTGTCACATATGGTGGCCACATGTAACTACCGAGCCCGTGATATGTGGCTGGTCTAAATCAACAAGCATCCTAAAGATAAACTGCTTCAAAGCTTGGTATAAAAAAAATTTTAAATATCTCAATTATTTTTATATATTCTAACTTTTAAATAGTATTTTTGAATGCATGGGGTAACCAAATATTATTAAAATTAATTTTATCTGTTTCTTTTTGCTTTTTAAATGTGGCCACTACAAAATTTTAAATGACCCATTTGTGACCTACATTATCTTTCTATTAGGAAACCTGTCTTTCTGTTATGCAGCATTCTAGGGTCTAAACTGGTTTCTCAGATTCTGTTCCCTGTACCACCTATATCAGAATAAGGGATGCTTGTACCCCCATATTCATCACAGCACTATTTATAATAACCAAGATATAGAAACAGCATAAATATCCATTGATGGATGAATGGATAAAGAAGATGTGGTGTGTATATATATACATACACACACACACACACACACACACACATATATACACAACGGAATACTACTCAGCCATAAGAAAGAATGAAATTTTGCCACTTCAGCAACATGGATGGACCCTAAGGTCATTATGCCAAGTGAAATGAGTCATACAGAGAAAGGCAGATACCATTTATTCTCACTTTTTTGTGGAATCTAAAACAAACAAATAAAAACCAAGCTCATCTATCCTTCCTAATAGATTGCCCTGAGAGTTTCAAACTGAACTAGCCAGCCCCAACAATCACATAAGCCAACTCCTTACAACAAATCTCTATCCTACTGATTCTGTTTCTCTGGTGAAACCCTAGCTCTGAGACACTAAGTATATAGCAATAAAGATGATTTGGGGGAAAAAAACAAAATTCTGCTCTCTCATACAGAGAACAAATGGGCAATTTCCTGAGGATAAGGGATAGAAGTGGGCCATATGGGTAAAGGGAGTCAAAAGATATGAACTTCCGGTTATAAAATATTTATTTCATGGGAATGTAATGTACATCATTGTGACTAGTTAATAGTGCTGTATTGCATGTTTAAAAGTTTCTAAGAGGGAGGGGACATTTGTGTACTTATGGCTGATTCATGTTTATGTATGGCAGAAACCAACATAATACTGTAAAACAATTATCCTCTACTTAAATATAAATAAATTTAAATTAAAAAATAAAAGTTGCTAAGAGAATAGATCTTAAAACTTATCATTGAAAGAAAAATCTGTAGCTGTGTACAATGATGGATGTTAACTAGACTAATTGTGGTGATCCTTTCACAATATATACAAATATGATCAAATCATTACATTGCATGGCAGCAGCTAATAAAATGTTAAATGTTAACTATATTGCATTTTTCAGAAAGGAGGAAAAAAAAGAACCAGTGGCGCTTGTTACTAATTTAGACAGTCAGACTCCATCCCAGATTACTGAAGCTCATCTTGAGGAACAAGTTCCCAGGATACGCATTTTAACTGGCTCCTGTGCTCATTCTTGATGTACTGGCTGTATATTGTCACCCTGCTTATTTAACTTCTATGCAGAGTACATCATGAGAAACGCTAGGCTGGAGGAAGCACAAGTTGGAATCAAGATTGCGGGGAGAAATATCAATAACCTCAGTTATGCAGATGACACCACCCTTATGGCAGAAAGTGAAGGGGAACTCAAAAGCCTCTTGATGAAAGTAAAAGAGGAGAGTGAAAAAGTTGGCTTAAAGCTCAACATTCAGAAAACTAAGATCATGGCATCTGGTCCCATCACTTCATGGGAAATAGATGGGGAAACAGTGGAAACAGTGTCAGACTTTATTTTTTTTGGCTCCAAAATCACTGCAGATGGTGACTGCAGCCATGAAATTAAAAGACACTTCCTCCTTGGAAGGAAAGTTATGACCAACCTAGATAGCATTTTAAAAAGTAGAGACATTACTTTGCCAGCAAAGGTCCATCTAATCAAGGCTATGGTTTTTCCAGTAGTCATGTATGGATGTGAGAGTTGAACTGTGAAGAAAGCTGAGCGCCAAAGAATTGATGCTTTTGAACTGTGGTGTTGGAGAAGACTCTTGAGAGTCCCTTGGACTGCAAGGAGATCCACCCAGTCCATTCTGAAGGAGATCAGTCCTGGGTGTTCTTTGGAAGGACTGATGCTAAAGCTGAAACTCCAATACTTTGGCCACCTCATGCAAAGAGTTGACTCATTAGAAAAGACTCTGATG
Source organism: Bos indicus x Bos taurus (assembly GCF_003369695.1). NCBI lineage: Eukaryota > Metazoa > Chordata > Mammalia > Artiodactyla > Bovidae > Bos > Bos indicus x Bos taurus. Next base: position 25,716,847 of record NC_040089.1, on the reverse strand, counting down.
CTGGGAGGGATTGGGGGCAGGAGAAGAAGGGGACGACAGAGGATGAGATGGCTGGATGGCATCACTGACTCAATGGACGTGAGTCTGAGTGAACTCTGGGTGTTGGTGATGGACAGGGAGGCCTGGCGTGCTGCGATTCATGGGGTCGCAAAGAGTCGGACACAACTGAGAAACTGAACTGAACTGAACTGTGCTCATTCTTCTACCCAACAAAGCCTAGAATCAACCACCTAAGATAAGCCTCAGATACTCTTTAACTTCCTCTCCGCTGGTCACAGGGCAAGCAGAATGATGAGTCCAGAAAAGGAACATTAAAAAAACACAAAACTGCCTTACTCTCATTAATCTTACCCATTTAGTGACTGCATACATGAAATGGCCCACAAAAGAGTTGGATGCTGAGATGTAGTGAAGTCTCAAAGCATCAGAACTACAATCACTTTCCCTGAAATGCTTCCAACCGTAGGCTTGGAGGTAATGTAGTATGTAGGTGGTGGGCAGGAGTGACTGGTGGCTTTTGCATAGACTTATCATGTAGATGTGAATTCAAGCCTCTGCCCCTCTAATCAAGAGCTGTTTCCACTGGGAATTGACACTTCCACTTCTGAGGCTCCATGCTTTTATTGTGCATGGGTTCTCAGTCGTGTCCCACTCTTTGTGACCCCATGGACTGTAGCCCAACAGGCTCCTCTGTCCACTGGATTTTTCAGGCAAGAATATTGGAGTAGTCATTTTCTCCTCCAGGGGATCTTCCTGATCCAGGGATCAAATCCATGTCTCTTGCATCTCCTGCATTGGCAGGCAGTTTCTTTACTGCTGTGCCTCTGGGGAAGCCCATGTTCATATTAGCAAAGCAGAGAAAGTAATGCCTACCTCTTAGCTGGTTGTAAGATTTAAATTAAAGCATATAAACAAAATGCCAGACAGATGTATAGTAAATAATCCAGAAATGCTAACAAATTTTATTATCATTAATGTAGATTACAGGGTGAATTTCTTCATTTAGTCTTAAACATAAAAACAGGATTAAATACAATTAGAATAAACAGTAGCTTTGAACTATTGATATTCAAAATAAAGATTCAGATGATACCAGATATTTATGCTTTAAAAATATTGCTCTAAATTGTGCATCATTTGTTTTAAAGTTTAACAATTATAACTGAGTATTCTCTGGACTTTACTGTTTGCATAAAATGTCTTAATTGAAAGATGTAGCTGAATGACTCGTATTAAATTCCATTTTATTTATCCACAGTGACATGAAAACTGACAATTCAAGTCATGGAAGCATTTCCAGTTTTACCCTTCATCTGGAATTAATTGACAAAAGTTTAAGCAAGTCTGGGGAAAAAAATAGTGTCTATAAATCTAACTTTGCTAACTAAAAGCAGCAACCATCATTATTGTATATATAAAGGAACACAAATCGACTTTTGCACTTAAAAAAAATGCAGTAGTATCCAAAATCCAAATTGAGCCTCAATTCCCTTTGATCTCAATGGAAGTAAAAGAGCCACAAAATAAACCTCTTCCCTCTTCAATCTAGATCAGCACAGCAACTGAGGTGTCAATCATAAAGGCAGGAGTTGTGAGACTCTAAAAAGTAGACAGGAGGCCAGGAGACTCACAGAAGCTTACTGACGGGAGAAAACTAAGAGTGAGGTCCAGGGGCAAAAAATAGACCTCGAACAAGGCCATGAAGTGTGATCTGGGGTAGAGGTGATGCTAAGATGGGAAGATGAATTGGGGTGGGGCCGGGTTGATAGCTTTGAGTCTGAAATGTTGAATTTTGTTACCTTTTGCAAATATTGGGTTGGCTGAAGCATTCATTCAGGGTTTTCCCATAACACTACAGAAACAGAACAAAAATTTTGCCCTGTCCAATACTATGTCTTTTGCCCAATTGATTTTAAAAAAACACTTGATCAATTGCATATGCCTTGTGTATTTTTCTATCCGTTTAATTTCTATTTCCTGGTAATTAAGTTGCCTCACCTTCATTCCTGCTGATTCATTCATTCACTTGTTCATTAAATAAATATTTATTTTGCTTACCTCTACTATTTTTTAGGTATTTTGATTGATGCTGGGGACATCAAAATAAATGAAACATGGTCCCTGTAGAAGAGAGTCATCGAAATACATGGAGTGGAGGCATGTGCAAGAGTTTACAGGAGCGCAGAGGAGGAGGTCTCTAGCTCTGTGAAAGGAGGCCAGGCACATTGAGATGGTATTTGAATTGAGTCCAAAGGTATTCGCAATAAAGACAAAACAGAACAAGTCACTCTACGCATATAATGCAGCAAGGTCAGTGACATGGAGACAAGACAGGTCAGAGTACATTCAGAGAATGATAGATGGCTCGTGTGGCATCCGAGATGCACACAGGTGAAGGGACAGCAGGAATGCGGGCAATGGAGACACAGGAAAGATTCTTTCATATGAGGCCAGCTTATCCAGCTAAGGAGAGGGGCTTTATCCTACACCAGTGAAAGAGTACAAACCAGAGTTAACAAAATGGAATTTGCATTTTAAAAGAATCACGTTTTTGTTCTACTGCAGAAACTAATACAACATTGTAAAGCAATTATGGGCTTCCCCAGTGGCTCAGAAGTAAAACATCTAACTGCAATGCAGGAGGCACAAGAGACACTGGTTCAATTCCTGGGCCTGGAAGATTCCCCTGGAGAAGGAAATGGCAACCCACTCCAGTATTCTCGCTGGGAAAATCCCATGGATGGAGGAGCCTGGTGGGCTACAGCCCATAGAGTCACGAAGAGTCAGACATTACTGAGCCATGAAACACACACACAAAGCAATTATACTCCAATAAAAATTTTTTAAAAATAATATACATGATGGTATCACATATATATTGGAGGAGGAAATGGCAACCAACTCCAGTATTCTTGCTTGGCAAATCCTATGGACAGAGGATACTGGTGGGCTACAGTCTATAGGGTCACAGAGTTGGACATGACTTAGTGACTGAAGATGCATCACATATACATAAATCCTTTAGAAGAGAGAAAATGATTGTACATACACAAAACACATACTATTTAAATAATTTAATAGCTTAGTACATCATGCAAGTATTGGTCATAAATATGATTTAGTAATCAGGATTAAGTATTTGTGTCAAATATACTCTAAACTTGTCATTATTATAAAAAATAATAGTGCCAAATGGTAAAGACTAAAGAAATCCTTTTCACTTAGTAAAAGAATGGATGGGGAAAAAAAGGATTATACTAGTTGCCGGTGATAATGAATCAGAGAGAAATGAAAACTGGAGAAAGAGAAATAGTTTAGTCAGAGGTTGTCAGAAGGATTTAGGAAAGAGTAGATAGAGCTCTAACCTATGCTGGCAGGAGGAGTAAGGAGGAGCAGAAAGTACGGAGAGATGTTTTTAAAAGTAGCCTTGACATGGAATGGGTAACTACCATCATTATCTATTTTCCTCTAAGATACACAGCCATGAATCCAAAGGTCCTTCCATATGCAGGACACTGTCATAGTTAAAACAGAGAATCAGGTGCATGCTTTGAAGAGAAAAGGCTAATAAGACTAAGGCAAACAGCAGTCTGGTTATGTTTTCTTAAATGCAAGGCAGTAATGGCTGGAGGACCTGGGGGAACCCTCACTGTTACCCACTCCGCCTTCACCTTGCTGGTGATGGGCTGGCGGCAGAATAGGAGGTGGAGGAGAGGAGTCTTTATGAGCTTGTGCATCAGTCAAGTGTTTAAAATGTGGCATTATTCTGTATTGTGTATTTTAAGAGACAATAAAAAAGAAAATTGTTGTAAATTGAAGTTACTACTAAGAATAATAATGACTTACAGAATCCCAAGAAAAAACACCTAGGTTATTTCAAAAGAAGATATAGATTTATTCATTTGGGGGCTATTTAACAATTTCTTAAAAGCAGAGAAATTGATAAATTCTTAATATATTAATTCTAGAATCTTAGAAGCCCCAGGAATTAGGTTTCAAAGGATTTTAAAATATTGATTTCTTATAAATCATGTTTTATTCACACTTTTAATATACATTCTTTGTTAGCAAACTGGAAATTGAGCTGCTTTGTTTGAATTACTTTGCCCATGAACCATTGCTGTAATAAATTAACAGCAGCATATGAAATTGGAGATGGATGAAAGGCTCATATTCACTCTTTTCTAAATACAGCAAAAGCCCCACATTTCCCATTTGATGGAAGACTGCTCCCTCTAAAATCCTTTGGCACAATGAGCCTTGAACCTTCCAGTTTCTCTCTCCCAAAGAAGAGGACTCAGAGAGATGGCCATGTGTGAATGACAGGGGTGCCATCCTCCTAATACCTTGCTCACACACATCTCAGGAGTAAAAGTACTGGCTCGATTATCAGCACTGGACACCTACACACAGGTAAACGTGTCTCTGAGAAGGAGGTTTACTTCCATTCTTGTTCTCTCACATCTCATGTCTTCTCTTTGTTGGCCACAGTTAGCCTTGTAAATATGGGTTAAAATTTTCAGAACTCATCAGTATTGAGTCCAAAACTATATGCAGACTGCTGCTTTAATGAATGACAGAACAGTCCAGACCAGGAGTCTTCCAAAAAGATGACATTTAGTGGTTGAAGAGAATAAGTCACAGAAGCATGTTTTGCCCAACTGGGTAGATGGTGACACCTACCAATTGCTAAGGGTCCACAAGGGAGGAGCATGTCTAGGGAGAAATCTTTTGTTTGAAGAGCTTGTAGTACCTGCCAAGTTGGATTCAGGACTAGAGGTTGAAAAAAACCTGGGACAAATATATAAATTGGTGAATTATTAGATAATGATTGAAGAAAAGGATGTGGATTCCACCCTCCATAAATTCTTTCAAAAAGGAGAGAGGGAAAATGTGGATCAAGGTTTTTCTTCTCTAAGCCTCAAAAGTAGAACATCTATTTCAGCTGGATGCTTTTGAATGACAACCAAGAGTAAAACTATTGTTCTTTTTTTTCCTTTGCTAACTTTTTAATGTGGAGATTTTGAAAGAATTCTTCAAAGCAATCAAGTGTGTGTCTCTCACAACCTCTAGGTTATATGTTCTTAGGGAGAAAATATTTTCTCTAAATGAAGCTTGGTAAGGCAAACTTGGAGAAGGCAATGGCACCCCACTCCAGTACTTTTCCCTGGAAAATCCCATGGACGGAGGAGCCTGGTAGGCTGCCATCCATGGGATCGCTAAGAGTCGGACACGACTGAGCGACTTCACTTTCACTTTTCACTTTCACTCATTGGAGAAGGAAATGGCAACCCACTCCAATATTCTTGCCTGGAGGATCTCAGGGACGGGGGAGCCTGGTGGGGTCACACAGAGTCGGACACGACTGAAGTGACTTAGCAGCAAGGCAAACTTACTGCAGAAAAAAAAAAACCTATGAATAACTAACAGACACATTTTAGTGTTAGCCTGTCTACTATAGCAGACACATGTGACAATAGCACTCCACTAAGGACGTGAAAGGGCTTCCCTGGTGGCTCAGACAGTAAAGAATCTGCCTGCAATGCAGAAGGCCTGGGTTCGATCCCTGGGTTTGGAAGATCCCCTGGAGGAGGGTATGGAAACCCACTTCAGTATTCTTGCCTGGAGAATCCCCATGGACAGAGAAGCCTCGTGGGCTACAGTCCATGGGGTCACAAAGAGTCGGACATGACTGAGCAACTAAGCACAGCATAAGGACATGAAACATCCCCCTTCAGTACCCTTAAATGCTTTTAACTCCAATTAAATTGTTAATATAACTACTATCCTGCTGTAATCTAAAAACAATAAAGATCAAGCAGTCTGATCACATAGAGATAAGGTTAAGTTTGAGTTATAAGAAGCTCACCGTCTTGATGTAAACACTTCTCTGACCTCCTTTAACCAGCATCTGACTTCTCCCTCTAGAAATATAAATATCTTCAAGCAAAACAGCCAAAGAAGTGTCCTTTCTAATTACACTTGCTATTTTGCAGAGAACTAGTCTTTAAAATCATTTTTTAAAAATAAAAATTTAAAAATCCTTATAATCTCCTAAAACAAGAACCATAGCAATTCTGAGATAAGAATTGTTGTTGTTCAGTCACTAAGTCATGTCTGACTCTTTGCAACCCCATGAACTGCAGCATGTCAGGCTTCCCTGTCCTTCACTATCTCCAGAGTTTGCTCAAACTCATGTCCATTGAGTTGGTGATGCCACCCAACCATCTCATCCTCTGTCACCCCCTTCTCCTCTTGCCTTCAATCTTTCCCAGCATCAGGGTCTTTCCCAATGAGATAAGAATGCTCTTGGCATTTCCCTGTGCTAAATGATGCATCTCCTGGAAAGATGTCTGTTTTGGAGTTGTTCTAAAAACAAGCAGAAGGATGGGAAGAGAGTGCTGTGATAGACTTTTCCACCAGCAAGGGATCACGATTCAGTGCAGAGCAACCAGAAGATCTCTGAGGCCAGCATTTCATTCACTCTCCCCTGACCAGCCATGAAGAGAGGAAGCAACTAGAGGAGGCAGATCAGCAGTTAGCTTGAGGGCAAGATTTGACGTCATATGGTTCTAATTAAAGTCCAAAAAAGAGCTGATTTCACAGAGTTTAAAAATCACACTAAAAATATCCTTTGAGACTTTTTTTTCTTGGCAGCTTGGAATTACTGCAAAATATTTAGTATGGCACAACACATTTAAAAAAAAACAGTAAACATAGACATATTTTATTAACTAATAACAGACTCTAATATGTTTAAGCAGCCAATTAACTCTCTTCCATTTTCTTCACATCTAAAGGAAGAAACAAAGAACTTTGCATAAGAATTTGTGCATTTTCCTGGACAAAAAATTTTAATAATCTTTGTACTGGTTGCAGACAGGGTTCTTGGCAAATTCTACTGTATTCAATATCTTGTAGTAATGTATAATGGAAAAGAATCTGAAAAAATATGTATGTATTTTATAGAAATATGTATATATAAGAAGAAACATATTACATATATATACATATATTACTATATATAATAATATATGTGTGCATGTTCAGTCACTTCAGTCATGTCTGATTCTTTGAGACCCTATGGACTATAGCCCACCAGGGTCCTCTGTCCACGGATTCCCCAGGCAAGAATACTGAAGTGGGTTACTGTGCTCTCCTCCAGCGGATCTTCCCAACCCAGGGATTGAACCCTCTTCTCTTGTCTCCTGCACTGGCAGGCAGGTTCTTTACCACTAGCATCACCTGGGAATCCCATAATAATAACATTAATTATATATATATATGTCACTTTGATGTATTCTTGAAACTACACAATATTGTAAATATTGTAAATCAACTAAGCTTCAATTTTAAAAAAGACAAAATACAAACAGGACTATTCCAAAGAGAGCCGTGTTATGAGAGGCCGTGTGTGTGTGTGCACCCATGCAAGCGTTTCTGTGCTTTCTTGCTCTTGCTCTGGGGATGATGTGAGAAGGACAGAGTCAAAGGAAGAGAGGAAGTATAGGGGACTGCATCCGCAGGGCGGACAATCATTTTCTCTGATGCTCCCTTTCCGAGAAGGCAGTTGGGTCCTCGGATCTGGAGGCAGGAGGCTGTGCTTTCATGGGCCAGATACCTTAGTGCTTAAAGCCACTCTGGGGAAAGGTGGAGGTGCCTGGACGTGCAACTCAGAGACCTATCATCTAGTCCCAAGTTCTCTGAGTTTCAGTCGCCCCGTCCATGTAAGTCAAGGCCACAAATACGACTTCATATGATTAACTTTAGGCACGCTGACATAGACTGAAGTGCGAGGAAGAGCGATTATCAAGTCTTCTTGGACAAAAATTATAATGGAGTCTTGAAGGTTGGGGTCACATTCATGGAGGGCTTGTAGGACACTGGGCGGCAGAGAGGTACGCCTGCTCCTGCCTTAAAATGAATGCAAAGAATGTAGATTTTTACACAGAGTCTGCATTTAACTCTTCCTCCTTGAAAAAAGGGGGAAAAGAGAAAACAAGACAGAGGGAACGCAGTGTGTCTCATTTCTGAGAAATCACCATGGTTCAGCCATGCATACTTGTGGTCAGGAGATGTCCCAACCTCTGTCACAAAAATGCCCCGTCACTGGCCCTTGCAGCATCTCCCAGGCTTGTGGTCCTTCTCAGAATGCACCAGGCAACAGGGTTTCAGTTATTGCCAAGCAGTCCCCAAGAAAAACGTTAAAGTGAAGTCCGCAGAGGACATAAAACTTTGAATAAAGAAAGCGCCTCACCTAGCTTGGGGTGGTGGAGGAACCAGACTGACCCAGAGGACTTCCTGAAAACTAGTAAGACATGGTCATTGCTTAAACCAGGAACTAGACTCTAAGACGTGACTTTTCTCCTTGGTTTTGTTTCAGGAAGTTCTTAGGGGAAAAAAGTCATCAACAATGAGTTCTATCATTTAGAATGCTTACAGTGACAGAAACTCCTCTCCAAATTGATTTTAGGATTTAAACAAAAATGAACTAGGTACCACAACCAAAAAAGATCAAAGGTACAGTCGGCTTCAGGGTAACATGGCCTAAGGCACAAATATTGCTATTGTTGTTGTTTAGTCACTCAGTCATGTTCAATTCTTTGCAGCCCCATGGACTATAGCCCCCCAGGCTCCTCTGTCCACAGGATTTCCCAGGCAAGAATACTGGAGTGTGTAGCCATTACCTTCTCCAGGGGGATCTTCCCAACCCAGGGATCGCACCCGCATCCCCTTCGTTGGGAGACGGATTCTTTACCACTGAGTCACCAGGGAAGTCCACAGATATTTTTACCAAGTCCCAATTCCCATCCATGAGAGCTTCATTTACAACAAGAGCTCCCTTCAAAGGCATAATTTCATACAACTACTTTATGCTTCATTTCCTCACATTCAAATCCAGTGAGAAACTATATTTCCCAGAACTGGCTAAAATTGCCTTTGCTTTACAAATCTAGAACAATAAGAATGATAGCAGTCTCTTATTTTGCTCCATTCATGACCTGTATAGGACTCACTCTAATATCACAGAGGCTCAATTATTTTTTATGTTGTAATACTGAAACTTCTTCTATAAATAAAATATGGTTCAGAACTGGAAAAGAAGTCATTATGAGGAGGCTTGCAAAACAGATGTAAATATTTCATTTATTTGCCTAGAAGCATACATCTCAGGCTTTTTTTTTTTTTTTTTTTTTTTTGCCTGTTTGTCTAAACATTTAATCCCCCAAAATCTCCTCATTAAATCAGTGTTAAAAGTCAATGAAATTATTAAACCTTCATCTGTTTATTGAAACAAATTTCAGAATTTAATCTCCCATTTCAAACTATATCTCTAATGGTCTACTTGCTGTAAACATTGATTAAAAGCACAGTCTGAAAAGAAGGAATAAATTGGCTGGGGTACATACATTTGAGAGTCAAACTGTAGGAAAAATTTCCAAAGCAATCACTTATAATACCTATTTCTTTTAATATCTACATAATTGATGACTGATGGATCATTTTATGCATTACCTTTATGCTATATAATATCCTTGATGTAGAAAACTGTAGCTTTTTAAGATTACTATATTTTAAATAGCCATCTACAGTAATTATTTTCTAGCTGAATTATATACTATAACTGAATTTAAATAATAAATTAGAAAATAGATGGAAGTAGTATTTCAGATTCTAGAAAATTCTAACTTCAGCCTTTTATTCATCCTCCAAACTCTTCAAAGTTACCATTCAATACAAGGGAGCCACAAATATTTATTTCTATTTAACTTTATTTCATTTCATTCCCAACTAACTTCTATACCCTTCCACCTAGACATCTCATTTGAACCTCAAAGTACAGGTGCAAAATTTAACTCATATTTTACTCCAGGTAAGTTCTTCCTCCCAACTTCGTGATCTCGACTATTGGCGCCTCTTTCTTCCAGACAACTGGGTTCTATTCATCTTTGACTCTTTCTTCCCTTCCTGGCTTTCAAATAGTTGCCAAGTCCAAAGAAAAATGTTTCTGACAAGATCTTTCACGTTTTTCTGATAGTTCTTAAAGAGATGAAATGTGGAATGCAATATGTTATTTTCATTATATGAGATTTACAAATATGGAGAAATAGCAAATAAGTCAGAGAATATGCAGTTATCTTGATATATTGGATATGCAATATTAAGTAAGCCGGATTAAAAATGGAAACTCATCTTGATAGTTGCTGTTTTTATAAACTCAAACATCTTTCCATAAAATAAAATTATCTCAATAAAAGAAAATTCAAAAAAATTTTTAGCCTGCTTCTATTATTACACACAGAGAACTATCCTTTTTGTGAAATTAATAGATATATAAATATAATATACTTATGAATATATGATATACATTTACACATCTGGAAAAGGTCAGTTTTCATTCCAATCCCAAAGAAAGGCAATGCCAAAGAATGCTCAAACTACCGCACAATTGCACTCATCTCACACGCTAGTAAAGTCATGCTCAAAATTCTCCAAGCCAGGCTTTAGCAATATGTGAACCGTGAACTTCCAAAAGTTCAAGCTGGTTTTAGAAAAGGCAGAGGAACCAAAGACCAAATTGCCAACATCCGCTGGATCATCGAAAAAGCAAGAGAGTTCCAGAAAAACATCTATTTCTGCTTTATTGACTATGCCAAAGCCTTTGACTGTGTGGAACACAATAAACTGTGGAAAATTCTGAAAGAGATGGGAATACCAGACCACCTGACCTGCCTCTTGAGAAACCTGTATGCAGGTCAGGAAGCAACAGTTAGAACTGGACATGGAACAACAGACTAGTTCCAAATAGGAAAAGGAGTTCATCAAGGCTGTATATTGTCACCCTGCTTATTTAACTTATATGCAGAGTACATCATGAGAAACACTGGGCTGGAAGAAACACAAGCTGGAATCAAGATTGCCGGGAGAAATATCAATAACCTCAGATATGCAGATGACACCACCGTTATGGCAGAAAGTGAAGAGGAACTAAAAAGCCTCTTGATGAAAGTGAAAGAGGAGAGTGAAAAAGTTGGCTTAAAGCTCAACATTCAGAAAACTAAGATCATGGCATCTGGTCCCATCACTTCATGGGAAATAGATGGGGAAACAGTGCAAACAGTGTCAGACTATATTTTGGGGGGCTCCAAAATCACTACAGATGGTGACTGCAGCCATGAAATTAAAAGACGCTTACTCCTTGGAAGGAAAGTTATGGCCAACCTAGATAGCATATTCAAAAGCAGAGACATTACTTTGCCAACAAAGGTTCATCTAGTCAAGGCTATGGTTTTTCCTGTGGTCATGTATGGATGTGAGAGTTGGACTGTGAAGAAAGCTGAGGCCAAAGAATTGATGCTTTTGAACTGTGGTGTTGGAGAAGACTCTTGAGAGTCCCTTGGACTGCAAGGAGATCCAACCAGTCCATTCTGAAGAAGATCAGCCCTGGGATTTCTTTGGAAGGAATGATGCTAAAATTGAAACTCCAGTACTTTGGCCACCTCATGCAAAGAGTTGACTCATTGGAAAAGACTCTGATGCTGGGAGGGATTGGGGACAAGAGGAGAAGGGGATGACAGAGGATGAGATGGCTGGATGGCATCACTGACTTGATGGACGTGAATTTGAGTGAACTCTGGGAGTTGGTGATGGACAGGGAGGCCTAGCGTGCTACAATTCATGGGGTTGCAAAGAGTCGGACACGACTGAGCAACTGAACTGAACTGAACTGATATATTTTAAACTTTATATAGTAAATAAACTTTATATATGATATTATTAAGATATCTCTTTAACATTTTAATTACATGTTGCTGCTAAGTCGCTTCAGTCATGTCCGACTCTGTGTGACCCCATAGACGGCAGCCCACTAGGTTCCTCTATCCCTGGGATTCTCCAGGCAAGAATACTGGAGTGGGTTGCCATTTCCTTCTCCAATGCATGAAAGTGAAAAGTGAAAGTGAAGTCACTCAGTCATGCCCAATTCTTAGCGACCCCATGGACTGCAGCCTACCAGGCTCCTTCGTCCATGGGATTTTCCAGGCAAGAGTACTGGAGTGGGGTGCCATTGCCTTCTCCAACTATATGTTATGTACATAATATTATTTATAAAGTTTGGTGTTCTGCCTCCTTGTATACTGACAAATGGATGAGGTGGTAAAAGAAGGGAAGGGAATCAAAGATCCTGGAACTTCTTCCACTGATTCAATACAGGCTTTGCTAAAACACACCTAAAAAGTACGAGGAGAACAAGTGTGCCTCCAACAATTCCAGCCTTCAGTATCTTCATAAATCCAAGAATAATGGGTAAAAGTGATGTGTCAAGCAGAATAATAAATTGTGCATATCTAAAAATACAAAGGAAGATTTAATTTTGCATCTCTCAGAGAAGAGATGTATCAAACCTTCTAACAAAGGTCCATCTAGTCAAACCTATGGTTTTTCCAGGAGTCATGTATGGGTATGAGTTGGACCATAAAGAAAGCTGAGTGCTGAAGAATTAGTGCTTTTGAACTGTGGTGTTGGGGAAGACTCTTGAGAGTCCCTTGGACTTCAAGGAGATCAAACCAGTCCTTCCTAAAGGAAATCAGACCTGAATATTCATTGGAAGGACTGATGCTGAAGCTGAAACTCCAGTACTTTAGCCACCTGATGTGAAGAGCTGACTTAATCTTTTCTAGGAAAGATTGAGGGCAGGAGGAAAAGGGGATGACAGAGGATGAGATGGTTGGATAGCATCACTGATGCCATGGACATGAGTTTGAGCAAGCTTCAGAAGTCAGTGATGGACACGGAAGCCTTGAGTGATGTAGTCCATGGGGCCGCAGAGGGTCATATATAACTGAACAACTGAACTGAATTGAATGGATTAAAATATACTTGATTATTTACTTTTAGTCTGTGATAGTTTTATATAGAGGTTTACTCTCACATATTTTGAAAAGTGAGGGGAAAATTGTATTATCATTGAGTAAAACTTTCCTCCTGAAACAGCCATCTCTATAATGGTAAAGACTTTGGCTTATAAAATTTTAATAAAATCCATATGTAAGCCATTGTTATGGTCCACCTGGGAACAAAGAACAATGGGATTGGTTGAACGGTGCAGGAACCTTTAAACACGTCGCTTGTGTTGTCACATTTCACTATAGAATTGGATTCCTTATGAGATCTGAATTACTCTCTTCACCAATAAAAATATGATTTTCTCTTCATTTGTGGTAGTTATGTGAGTATCAGTTAGGTTCTAGACAATTTCTAAACACAAAATTCATTTACTGAATTGAAGATAGTATGAATTTACACAATGTCAAACAACACACTTGACTGAACTGTTATCTGTTCCACCTGTTCAGAGGCACTGAAAAGCAGTCCAAATGTCTCTATTAAGAGTACTCTCATACCAAAATACATTACATTACAAAGTCTGAAGCAGGTGTTTCTGGGTTTATTAATAATTCAGCCGACTTGAATGGCCATTATATTTTGTATCAAAGACAACAAAGACAAACTAAAGAGGGCTGGGCCATACCTTCATGGCCATTACACTCCAGTAGTGGACACCAGTAGCATGAGGTTGACCAGAAAAAAGACACACCAAATCAACATGAAATAACAGAAGTCTACAAACATGTTATCACAGCAGAGAGACCAAGAGAAACCCCAAAAGCACGTGGAAGAGTGAGTGGAAATGAGGGGTGAGGGAACAGTCTAAGACTGCCCACAGGTGTTGAATCACATTTTGTGATGGCTGGAAGTTCATGTCTGCAAGTTCATGTCTGTGGATCAAGAGTCTGGGGAGGAGGGAGGAGTTGGATCTTGAGAAAAAGGGGAGCACTTGTTCAGGAGGAGACATGTAAGACTTCAGTTTAAAAGCAGGAAGAGGCATAGTAAGTTCTAGAGGAGGAAGTATACATGTATAACTTGTATTTAAGCGTGTGATTCAGGCAACCTTGTAAATTAATGATGATCTATGAGACATAAAACCCTTTGGAGTATATTTCCATAGTCCCAGTGAAAAATGAAACCAGTGAGAAAATGCTATCTTTTTCTATTGGGATATAATTGCTTTACAGTGTTGTGTTAGTTTCTGCTGTACAACATGAATCAACTATTCAGTTTAGTTCAGTCACTTACTCATGTCCCACTTTTTGTGACCCCATGAACCGCAGCATGCTAGGCCTCCCTGTCCATCACCAACTGTCAGAGTTTATCCAAATTCATGTCCATTAAGTCAGTGATGCCATCCATCCATCTCATCCTCTGTTGTCCCCTTCTCCTCCTACCTTCAGTCTTTCCCAGCATCAGGGTCTTTTCACATGAGTAAGCTCCTCACATCAGGGGGCCAAAGTATTGGAGTTTCAGCTTCAACATCAGTCCTACCAGTGAACACCCAGGACTGGTCTCCTTTAGGATGGACTGGGTGGATCTCCTTGCAGTCCAAGGGACTCTCAAGAGTCTTCTCCAACACCACAGTTCAAAAGCATCAATTCTTTGGTGCTCAGCTTTCTTTACAGTCCAACTCTCGCATCCATACATGACCACTGGAAAAACACAGCCTTGATTAGACAGACCTTTGTTGGCAAAGTAATGTCTCTGCTTTTCAATATGCTATCTAGCTTGGTCATAACTTTCCTTCCAAGGAGTAAGCGTCCTTTAATTTCATGGCTGCAATCACCATCTGCAGTGATTTTGGAGCCAAAAAAAATAAAGTCTGACACTGTTTCCATTGTTTCCCCATCTATTTCCCATGAAGTGATGGGACCAGATGCCATGATCTTCATTTTCTGAATGTTGAGCTTTAAGCCAACTTTTTCACTCTCCTCTTTCACTTTCATCAAGAGGCTTTTTAGTTCTTCACTTTCTGCCATAATGGTGGTGTCATCTGCATATCTGAGGTTATTGATGTTTCTCCCGGCAATCTTGATTCCAGCTTGTGCTTCTTCCAGCCCAGCATTTCTCATGATGTACTCTGCATAAAAGTTACATAAGCAGGGTGACAATATACAGCCTTGACATACTCCTTTTCCTATTTGGAACCAGTCTGTTGTTCCATGTCCAGTTCTAACTGTTGCTTCCTGACCTGCATATAGGTTTCTCAAGAGGCAGGTCAGGTGGTCTGGTACTCCCATCTCTTTCAGAATTTTCCACAGTTTATTGTGATCGATGCAGAATCAACTATAGGTAAACATATATTCCCTTCTTCTTTAGCCTCCCTCTCACCCACGCATCCCACACATAGCACTGAGCTGAGTTCCCTGTGCTATATACAGCAGCTCCCAACTGGCTATCTATGTTATGCATGGCAGATTGCTCGCCTAGAGCCAGACATCCTGGAATGCAAAGTCAAGTGGGCCTTAAGAAGCATCACTACAAACAAAGCTAGTGGAGGCGATGGAATTCCAATTGAGCTACTTCAAATCCTAAAAGATGATGCTGTGAAAGTGCTGCACTCAATATGCCAGCAAATTTGGAAAACTCAGCAGTGGCCACAGGACTGGAAAACGGCAATTTTCATTCCAATCCTAAAGAAAGGCAATGCTAAAGAATGCTCAAACTACTGCACAATTGCACTCATCTCACAGGGTAGCAAAGTAATGCTCAAAATTCTCCAAGCCAGGCTGCAACAGTACATGAACCGTGAACTTCCAGACGTTCAAGCTGGATTTAGAAAAGGCAGAAGAACAAGAGATCAAATTGCCAACATCTATTGGATCATTGAAAATAGAAGAGAGTTCCAGAAAAACATCTATTTCTGCTTTATTGATTATGCCAAAGCATTTGACTGTGTGGATCACAGCAAACTGGAAAATTCTGAAAAAATGGGAATACCAGACCACCTGACCTGCCTCCTGAGAAATCTGTATGCAGGTCAAGAAGCAACAGTTAGAACTGGACATAGAAAAACAGACTGGATCCAAATTGGGAAAGGAGTATGTTAAGGCTGTATATTATCACTCTGCTTATGTAACTTATATGCAGAGTACATCATGAGAAATGTTGGACTGGATGAAGCACAAGCAGTTATCATGATTGCCAGGAGAAATATCAATAACCTCAGATATGCAGATGACACCACCCTTATGGCAGAAAGTGAAGAGGAACTAAAGAGCCTCTTGATGAAAGTGAAAGAGGAGAGTGAAAAAGTTGGCTTAAAGCTCAACATTCAGAAAACTAAGATCATGGCATCTGGTCCCATCACTTCATGGCAAATAGATGGGGAAACAATGGAAACAGTGTCAGACTTTATTTTTTTTGGCTCCAAAATCACTGCAGATGGTGATTGCAACCATGAAATTAAAAGACGCTTGCTCCTTGGAAGAAAAGTTATGGCCAACCTAGACAGCATATTAAGAAGCAGAACCATTATTCTTCCAACAAAGGTCCATCTAGTCAAAGCTTTGGTTTTTCCAATAGTCATGTATGGATGTGAGAGTTGGACTATAAAGAAAGCTGAGCACCGAAGGATTGATGCTTTTGAACTGTGGTGTTGGAGAAGACACTTGGACAGCAAGGAGATACAACCAGTCCATCCTAGAGGAAATCAGTCCTGAATATTCATTGGAAGAACTGATGCTGATACTGAAACTCCAATACTTTGGCCACCTGATGTGTATAATTTACTCATTGGAAAAGACCCTGATGCTTGTAAAAACTGAAGGCAGGAGGAGAAGGGCACGACAGAGGATGAGATGGTTGGAAGGTATCACTGACTCAATGGACATCAGTTTAAGTAAGCTCCATGAGTTGGTGATGGGCAGGGAAGCCTGGTGTACTGCAGTCCACGGGGTCGCAAAGAGTCAGACATGACTGAGGACTGAACTAAACTGAACTGAGTGTACAAATGTTAACCCTACTCTTCCCATTCAAAATGCTAACCCTCAAAAGCATGCTGATAGCAACAGTGTATATATGTCATTCACTCATTCATTCATTCACTCATTGGGCACCTATTGTTGACCAGTAACTCTGTGTCAGGAGCAGTACTTTCTGCTTTCAGGCTGCAAGGATAGAGCAGCTGCAGGTGGATAAGGGGGAAAGTTTGGGCTACTGACCCAGCAGTGAACAACAGCCCTAAAACACAGTCCCCGGACAAAACATTACACAAAGAGATAAATAAGTATGCATTTATAAATTACTAAAGAGCATTTCAGGGAAAGACTGTGCCCTGAGAAAACAGAATGCAGCTCTGTGCTCTAAGCTGGAGGACAAGAGAATGAAGAAAGAGTGAGCCACAAGGGAGGGGCCCCACAGCAGATGGTCTAAAGGAGACAGGCCAAGCAAGCGGGAGATGCTGCAGAGACTGTTGATTATCCTAAGAGGACACCACCAAATTTAGAAGGAAGAAAGTGAATTCTCAGGTGGTGCTAGTTGTAAAGAATCCACTTGCCAATGCAGGAGAAACAAGAGACATGTGTTCGATCCTTGGGTTGGGACTATCCCCTGGAGGAGGAAATGGCAACCCACTCCAGTATTCTTGCCTGGAAAGTTCCGTGAACAGAGGAGCCTGGTGGGCTACAGTTCATGGGACCAAAGAAGTTGGACTGAGCACACATAATTTCCATACTATCCAGAAATCACACTCGTTGGAATTAACTCAAAAGCGTTGGAAACTTATATCCACACAAAAACCTGCACATGGATGTTATAGCAGCTTTATTCATAGTTGTCAGAACTTGTAAACAATCAATTGTTCTTCAGTAGGTGGATGGATATACAAAGTGGTATGTCTGGACAATGGGATATTTATTATTCAGCACTGAAAAGAAACGAGCTACGAAGCCATGAAAGGACATGGAGGAAACTTAAGTGCATATTATTAAGTGAAAGAAACCAATCTGGAAAAACTACATATTTGTATGATTCCAACTATAGTACATTCTGGAAAAGGCACAACTATAGAGACAGGAAAAAACATCAGTAGTTGTCAGGGGCAGTGAGGGTCAGGGAGATGGGTAAGGAACACAGAGGATTTTTAGGACAGTGAAAATCCTCTGAGTGATACTATAATGACGGATGTGTACTTAGTCGCTCAGTCATGTCCGACTCTTACGACCCCGTGGACTGTAGCCCACCAGGCTCCTCTGTCCGTGGGATTCTTCAGGCAAGAATACTAGAGTGGGTTGCCATTTCCTTCTCTAGGGGATCTTCCCAACCCAGGAATTGAGCAGGCAGACTCTTTACCGACTGAGCTGCATATCCATAATAATGGATACGTGTCATTGTATCACTGTTCAAACCCATAGAATGTGCACCAAGAGTGCACCAGAAGGCAAACTATGGACTTTGGGTGATGATGATATGTCCTTGTAGGTTCATCAATTGTAACAAATGTTGCCTCTGGGGATGCTGGTAGTGGGAGAAGCCATACATGTGCAGTTGCAGAGAGTATAGGGGAAATCTCTGTACCTTCTTCTCCATCTTACTCTGAAGGTAAAATCGCTCAAAAAAATTATTTTAAAAATGCTAATTTCTGGAGCATAGAAGAGAAGGGAAAAAAATATAGTGAGGAAGTTAACATTTCCTGGAGACTTAATTTGCTCTGGAAACTAGTACTTGGCGCTCTGGTCCAGTGAAGTAACCAGAGGTGAAGAGAAGGTGAGAACAAAAGCTTAGACTCATCCAGTTTGAAAGATTGGAGGTGGTGGAAGCTGTCAAGACATTATTTTTGTGGGAAACTAGAGCATATTGAGGAGAAGGCAATGGCAACCCACTCCAGTACTCTTGCCTGGAAAATCCCATGGACAGAGGAGCCTGGTGGGCTGCAGTCTATGGGGTTGCTAGGAGTCAGATACAGTTGAGCGACTTCACTTTCACTTTTTACTTTCATGAATTGCAGAAGGAAATGGCAACCCACTCCATGTTCTTGCCTGGAGAATCCCAGGGAGGGAGGAGCCTGGTAGGCTTCCACCTATGGGGTCACACAGAGTCAGACGACTGAAGCGACTTAGCAGAGCATATTGAGGAGAAGGCAATGGCAACCCACTCCAGTATTCTTACCTGGAAAATCCCATGGGTGAAGGAGCGTGGAAGGCTGCAGTCCATGGGGTCGGGAAGAGTCAGACACGACTGAGCAACTTTACTTTCACTTTTCACTTTCACTTTTCACTTTCATGCATTGGAGAAGGAAATGGCAACCCACTCCAGTGTTCTTGCCTGGAGAATTCCAAGGACTGCGGGGCCTGGTGGGCTGCCATCTATGGGGTTGCACAGAGTCGGACACGACTGAAGCGACTTAGCAGCAGCAGCAGCAGAGCACATTGAAATGGCAAGGAAGAGGGCAAATGGAGGAACAAAGACATCAGATCAGATCAGATCAGTCGCTCAGTCATGTCCAACTTTTTGTGACCCCATGAATCGCAGCACGCCAGGCCTCCCTGTCCATCACCAACTCCCAGAGTTCACTCAAATTCACGTCCATCAAGTCAGTGATGCCATCCAGCCATCTCATCCTCTGTCGTCCCCTTCTCCTCTTGCCCCCAATCCCTCCCAGCATCAGAGTCTTTTCCAATGAGTCAACTCTTTGCATGAGGTGGCCAAAGTACTGGAGTTTCAACTTTAGCATCATTCCTTCCAAAGAAATCCCAGGGCTGATCTCCTCAGAATGGACTGGTTGGATCTCCTTGCAGTCCAAGGGACCCTCAAGAGTCTTCTCCAACACCACAGTTCAAAAGCATCAATTCTTTGGCCTCAGCTTTCTTCACAGTCCAACTCTCACATCCATACATGACCACAGGAAAAACCATAGCCTTGACTAGACGAACCTTTGTTGGCAAAGTAATGTCTCTGCTTTTGAATATGCTATCTAGGTTGGTCATAACTTTCCTTCCAAGGAGTAAGCATCTTTTAATTTCATGGCTGCAGTCACCATCTGCAGTGATTTTGGAGCCCAAAAAAATAAAGTCTGACACTGTTTCCCCATCTATTTCCCATGAAGTGATGGGATTGTATGCTATGATCTTCGTTTTCTGAATGTTGAGGTTTAAGCCAACTTTTTCACTCTCCTCTTTCACTTTCATCAGGAGGCTTTTGAGTTCCTCTTCACTTTCTGCCATAAGGTGGTGTCATCTGCATATCTGAGGTTATTGACATTTCTCCCCGCAATCTTGATTCCAGCTTGTGTTTCTTCCAGTCCAGCGTTTCTTATGATGTACTCTGCATATAAGTTAAATAAACAGGGTGACAATATACAGCCTTGACGAACTTCTTTTCCTATTTGGAACCAGTCTGTTGTTCCATGTCCAGTTCTAACTGTTGCTTCCTGACCTGCATACAAATTTCTCAAGAGGCAGATCAGGTGGTCTGGTATTCCCATCTCTTTCAGAAGTGCAGGCGGCTGCGACGGGTGCGCTAAAGCGCAGGCGGCTGCGACAGGCGCAGCCGAGAGGAGCCACCTCACGTCCGAGGTCAGGAGCAGAAGCCGGGAGGACCCCATGCCCGAAGGGCGGCGGCCAAGAGGAGTTACCCCACGTCCGAGGTCAGGGGCAGCGGCTGAGAGTACCAGACTGCGACGGCGCAGGAACGGCAGAGAGGAGCTATCCCACGTCCGAGGTCAGGGGGGGCGGCCGAGAGGAGATACCCCGCGTCTGAGGTCACGGGTGGCAGGCGGGAGGAGCTACCCCGCGCCCGAGGCCGGGGGCGGTGGCCGGGAGGACCAACCCTACGTCCATGGAGCCTTGGCTGCGCAGGAGCAGGAGGGCCTAGAGGAGCTATCCCACGTTGAAGATCAGGAAGGGCGGCGGTGAGGAGATACCCCTCGTCCAAGGTAAGGAGCAATGGCTGCACTTTGCTGGAGCAGCCGTGAAGAGATACCCCACACCCAAGGTAAGAGAAACCCAAGACGGTAGGTGTTGCAAGAGGGCATCAGAGGGCAAACACACTGAAACCATACTCACAGAAAACTAGTCAATCTAATCACACTAGGACCACAGCCTTGTCTAACTCAATGAAACTAAGCCAGGCCCGTGGGGCAACCCACGATGGGCGGGTCATGGTAGAGAGATCTGACAGAATGTGGTCCACTGGAGAAGGGAAGGGCAAACAAAGACATAAGAGCAGAAAATGTTTAGTCATACTGAGAGCTAACATTGGGGGAGCTTTTATTACTACCAGTCCTACTTTAGCATGAGGACCTTGAGGTTCTAATAATTTAAGTGACTCTGAACAGCAAATGAACCATATCATTTGATCTACAGTTAGATTCTTTGAGAAAATTCTATGTATTTTTCTTGAAACATTTGTTAGTCACTAAATAAAATTAAAAAAAAAAAAAAAACGACCTCTCATGACTTGGGTCTGAGAAGAGCATGGGGTGTCATGTGTCTCACCCATGTAGATCTCTGAGCATCCCCAAGCCAGAGACATGTCAGCACAACACCTGGGAAGCCTCTGAAATTTGAATGCCCTGGGGAATATTGCCCGCAGATAGTGAGAAAGTATCCAGAGTTCCCCCTAATTGCCAAAGGGTCCTGCATCAACCCTTGTGGAAGAACAGGCCTGAAAGATCAGTTGGATTAGAAAACATCAAGCTTGATGAATATATGTGGGGGGTCTCTCTGTGACTCGATGGTAACTTTCCATCTAGTACATTTTGTCTTAGAAAGCACTTTATATTCCTAGTCCCCAAATACACAGTGACAATTGACATATTTGCTTATTGAAGTTGGAGATCACAATATATTTCCTGCCCAGCACCCTGTTCATACCATATGAAAATTAAATATATTCCTTAGAAATTGAGAAGCATTTGGAACATAGGGAGTTAACATGGAAACACCTCCAATAGGACTGTGAGTGTGCAGTCCACTGAGGATGTCAGGCAAAACCATATAAGGTAGGAGGCGAGAGAAAATAATATGAGAACATTTTTTTGTATCACATTTTCTGTAAAGTATCCAAAATGACTCTGTCTAGAGAATGGAAGAGAAGAAAAACCTCAGTCATGCTCACCAGCCTTCTGCCAGTCTTCCACTAAACCTGACTCTTGTTCACAGAACAAAGAGTCAATCTGATAAGTTCATTGGTCTCTCCAGTCAGTTAACCTGAACACTGTTCTGTGCTAGTACAGAAAGAGCCTGGAGTAGTATCCTCAAAAGATTTCAAAGGTCATGAAGAGGATGCTTAACAAGACACATAGCCAGGGCCTACACCCAGCAACCCCTCAAAAATTCTCATATAATGCAAAAGGAGGATGAATTAACCTAAGAGAAAGAGATTGCTTCTGTCTTGCTTACTCTGTGGCTCACAAAGTCTCCCTGAGTTATGGGGAGTTGAGTTCCTGGTTAGTAGCAGGGTTTTTGATGATAGTCTTTTGTTGTTGTTGTTCTTTATAGCTGTGAGATTACATTCAGTGTTACCTGCTGTTGTAGTTACCTGTGATCTTCACTCTTCATGCAATTAATATCTAATCCTCTAAGTGCAATATGGTGAAGCAATGGAGGAGGTAATTCAGCAAACACAATGGAAAAGGACTGAAGAAACAGTGGGTCAAGTGCTCAACATAAAATGCATATCAAATATAAGAATTTGCAAAGGGTAAATTAATTTGCATGCTCTGAAAATTCCATTTTGCAGCGAGGCATTAATTTTTGACCTCAGGAGAAAGGTTTCTCAGAAAATGGAACTTAAAAAACTACTCGTTGTCTCTCTCTTTTTTTCTCTGCCTTTTTCTTCTCTTCTTTTCACTCTTCATTCCTCAACAAAACAAGAAAAAATAATCATATGGGCTTCTGGCACAGCGAAAGAAATGTGAGATTGGCTCTTCAGGGAATTTTTATTCTCAAGTGGATGTAAATGTATTCATCAATTCAAAGAAATGCATAGTGTGTTATATACACAATACATTAATAAATAGCCATGCATTAAAAAATAATGAGGTTTCCATAAAACAACATCCTGGGGTGCGTAGGGTCATAAAAAAGATACTAAAAGATGGAGAAAAGATTATGTGTAAAATCTGATTAAAATACAGAACCACTATCATATATGTAAGATGTAATAAATATTTTATTAGTTAACTATAAACAAAAGAACAAATGCAGTAGAATGTAATTAAAAATGTAAAAGTGAAGGATGTGATTTATTTCACTACAATCATATTAATATTACAAATGGTATGTAAATGGGGATCAAGCCTATATTGTAGAAAGAGTGGAAAGCAGCCATTCATTCTTATAATGAGATTTCATCTCTCTCTTTTTTTTTTTGATTTACATTTGTTTAAATATTTCAAATAGTGAATGAATAATGTTGCTCTTAAACCTTACACAGCTTAGCACATTCTCAAATTTCCATCAGCCCTTGGACGATATTTGCATTTTGGCAGGCAGTTTCCAGGCAGAACAACTAATTGTGAAAATACAAGAAAATTGACTGGCAGAAACCAAGAGTATTTTTAGTGCTGTTGGCTGAATGAGTTTGGCTTTGAGTAGTAACCCTGACTAGTGAGTGTGCTGGAACCAAAACCAGCATTTTACAGCAGTTTCCTCAATTAAAACAGGTGAAAAGACCAAAAGGTAATATTCATCAACTTCTATTGGCTTAAAAACCATCAGGAAGTCTAAACTGCTAAGATTATGGGAACTGAATTTTCCTACCATGGCCTCCGAAACTGAGCAGAAAACCAGAAGCTTTAATTCAACATTGTTGAGACCCAAGCACACAAAACCACAAAAGATTCTGAGCCTTGAGGTATACCTTGTATTAAAAACCATCCCTTTCTCTGGCCCTCAAAGGGAAATTATATCTTCAGGGATTCTCTTCCACAAACCTGTAAAATCCATGCCATGTAAAATCGCCCTCAGATTGGACTACAGTTTATTATCAATAAATGTTATTTGTTTATAACTTTCCAATGCTCCCTATTTGAATAATTATTTCATCTCTTTCTTGAGGTGCATACCTCACAAAAGGTAATAAAACATCTCTTTTTAGACAGACAGGAGACTGAGCTTCAGAAAGGACATGAATTCACCAGCTTGTTCAGCTGGTATGTAGCAGCGTGAGCTTTGAATTCCAAAAGGTTTTAATTCCAACTTTCTGAACTTGTAGGCTCTGAGCTCTTACTATACCCCACTGCCCCAAATCTCATAACGTCCCCAATGGTTTTGGCAGGTTTCCCCTTTCTTTCTTAAGATGTCCCTGCTTCTGATCTGCCTGCCGATTATTTTTACCTAATTGCCATATTTCCTTGTCCTGTTATGAGTTGGACCTTCCTGTGGCCAGATGTTCAAGTTTTACATTGGCATGGGTCACTGTCCTCATCTCTGACATCCCATAACCCCTCCACCAGCAGATCCCAGAAATAAGCTCCTCTTACATTGCTTATTTTATCCCCATCTCCAGACAGCATCTGAAGCAGAACTGCATGTGGGAATTTCTTCTAATTCAAGTATCCCAGGTCAGTTCTCCAACTCAAAAATGATCATGAAACACCCTCTTCTCAGAGAAGCATTTCTGAATAAATCAAAGAACATTTGCGTCTCTGATCTATCAGAGTATAAGTCAAGAATATTTTATCTGAACAGGTAGAAGGATGTCCAGATACAATGGTTTATACCAATTTGTATTTGTTTTCTTATATAGCAAGATGCTCAAAAGTAAATAGTTCTTGGTTTTGCTTTTTCAGTTTAAAACTGTAAAGATCAATAGCAGTGCTTTTCTCTTATCTATCCTTCATGGTATTAAAATGGCTGCTGCAGCCCAGCCATCACCTCTACATCCGAGGCAAAGAGCTGGAAGAAAGCACAAATTCAGTGGCTATAGGAGAAAAACAGAAAATTTTCTCAGAACTGCATATCAGACTTCCCCTTCTCTTTCATTAGCTAGAACTATGTCATATGCCCAACACTAACTGGAAGTTGGCTAGAAAAAAGTTGGAAATGGTGACTTGGTTAGCCATCCAAGAGTGTCTGCTACTGTCATTGAACCAAAGTAACTGTGATTCCTCACTGTGCAAACATTGTACCAGATGTTTATCTGCTCACTCAGTCAATAAACAAAGCCTAATTGAAAGCTTTTTATGTGCATGGCATTATGTTCATATTACGGCAGGTAGAGAAATAAATCAAACACAGATGCTACCTTCAGAGGACACAGTCCTAATAAAAAATATATAGAATATGACATATGTAACATTTAAGAAGTAAACTTTGACTACCTTAAAATCTAGATAAATACGCTGGGCCCTGAAGCATGGTAATAAATGAAGGTGCTTTTATTAATAAAACTAGCAAATATGGGACTCCCCTAATGATCCAGTGGTTAGGACTCCACATTTTCATTGCTGAGAGCCCAGGTTCAATCCCTGGTTGGCGAACAAGATCCCATAAGCTGCAAGGTGTGGCAAAACAAAAATAATAATGATCAAATAAAATATTTGAAAAAACCTAGCAAACAGATGAAGCAGTCTATTTCAAATACATACATACAGGTCCAAAAGAGTATAAAATGTAGATAAGGGGAAATTATAATGGGAAAGAGTCAGCAATCGAAGTTTTCTTGTAAGAAACAATGGGGAGATATCCTGTTAAGCCTAAGGAAGGAAAGGAAATAGAACAGTGGTTTCTGAAACAAATTTCATCAGAAATCCCTATTGATTAAAAAAAAATTGAGCATTTGAGCACTATTTGTATAGATAAGTTGTTTATAAGTTATATACATTCACCATTTTGCTAATATAGTATACATACAATAAAACACATAAAAATTGAAAATTTAGAGAGGTGAGATTCCAAGGTATCTCTGTATAAGATACTTGTCAATTACAGAGTAACCTGGCAGATGTCATCTTAAATAAATGACAAAAGTGAACATTACCACTAGTAACTGGTAGTGGTGTTGAGTCACTAAGTCATGTCTGACTCTTTTCTGACCCCATGGACCTTAGCCTGCCAGGCTCCTCTGACCATGGGATTCTCCAGGCAAGAATACTGGAGTGGTTGTCCTGCCCTCCTCTAGGGAAACTTCCTGACTCAGGGATAGAACCCGCATCTCCTGCATTGGCAGGTAGATTTTTTACCTCTGAGCCACCTGGGAAGCCCAGTAATTGGTAGGGGTATAGTAATATGATCTACCTTCTAAAGGACAATGTCATTTATATGCTATTCCTGCTAAAAATGCATACCTTGATTTTAATCACAAGGAAACATCATACGACCTCAAATTAGGGAACATGCTGCAAAACACTGGGCCAGTGTAATTAAAACTAAGTCAAGACCACGATAAACAAAGGCAGCACCCTAATCTTCCCCATATCAGAGACAAAGTAGGAGAAATGGGCACATGTTAATTTCTTTGAATCTTGAAATTAAGCCTTGTTTTGAAGAAGATAGGGCATACAATATAGAAGCTTGTACAAGGGTAGGAGTAGACCAGCAGGCAAATATTTTATAGAGTTCCATTACTTTAGTATCATACTCATAATTTTTATTTTTGTAATCATGTGCAAGTTCTCCATGGTGATTGCAACACCATGATTGCAAACCTAAGAGCTCACATGGCTGGGGTGCCTATCTTCAGCACCAGGAAGGAAGCAGTGAGCTGAGGAGACTGTCCTTTCCCACCAGCAGGCTACGGGAGAACACACAAATCCAAGTGTGAGAGGCAGCTTGAAGGAGGAGACAAAGGGCAGCAGAGTCCCTGGGTCATGCCACCAGGAGGAGGTTAGAGCAGCAGGGCCACCCAAACCATGTGCAGGAATCCTATGTGTGTGCTTAGTCATGTCTGACTGTTTGTGACCCCGTGGACTATAGCCTGCAGGCTCCTCTGTTCATGGAAATTTCCCAGGCAAGAATACTGGAGTGGATTGCCACGTCCTTCCGCACTATAGCCATTTGAAGGGGATGTGTCTGCAACAATGGAGAAGAAAATTCACATTTCATAACATCACTTACTGGTCAGACATTCTACATCTCAGTCTCATTGAGTCCTCCTTAATACTTTTAAAATAGAGACACATTTATTATGTTGTTACCTATTGTAGTGTTATTATACTATTATTTTAATATTTCTGTTACCACTAACTCAGTGAAGTGCATTTCACTTTTCATTTTTTTAAGACAATGTGTAAGAATGAAATTAAGCCAAAATTACTCCCATAAAGCCACTTAAATTGCACTTGTAATGTCTAGGAGTAGACACTTAAGCAACCATTATTAACTTCCTCTCTCTCTTTGCTTTCAGTCTAAGCTTTTCTTTCCCTCCTCCCCCGGCCCCCTCTCCCTACCCCTCCCCCTACTTCCTCCTCTCCCCTCTTCTCTCTCCATAGTTGTTTTTATTTAAGTTAAATGTACACATGAAGCAAGTACATTTTATGCACTGAGCCTCTCATATGTGCCAAGAACTGTGCTAGATATTTTGAACATGTGTTATTTCTAATGCATTAAAAAATCTGAAAACTGTGAAACTTTATCACAGTTATGCATAAGAGAAAATAAAGCTCACTTCCCAGAGGTTAAAAAATTCATCCATGATTGCACACCTGATAAAGTTCCACCCTAAGTTTTTCTGAAGACAAAACAGCATGATATCTTCTGGTCAAATGTGTTGGTTAGTGCGGTGACAAATATTGTTACTTTCCCTTCAAAATCTTGTTTCCTCTAAAATTTTGCAAGTGAAATGTCTTCTGTCGTTGTTCAGTCGCTAAGTCATGTCTGACTCTGAGACCCCATGGACTGCAGCACGCCAGGCTTCTCTGTCCTCCTCTGTCTCCCGAAGTTTGCTCAAATTCATGTCCATTGAGTTGGTGATGCTATTTAACGATATCTTAATTCATGGACCTAACAATCCAGGTTCCTAAGCAATATTGTTCTTTACAACATCAGACTTTACTTTGACCATGTAAAATTCTTCAGTTCTGAAATAAACAAAGCCTGTAATGTGGGTACATTGACACTAGGTGACAGGAGGTCTTCAATTGTAACTTCATGTTCTGAATGGCAATAACCCTATGAATTTGAAAGACTCACCACTTGCTAGCAGTCTAATCTCACAAGGATGTAACCAGTCCAAGGCCTGACTGCCCTGTTTGAAAATGGAATAAAATTAGTACCAACTTCATAGATTGGGTTGGAGGATTAAATAAAGAGACACAACAAGTGTTCGGTGTATATTAACCTCCTGGAATACTTGACCTCCTTTTAATCCAATAGTTTACACAGTATTCCAGACTATTCTTTAACAAGGAGTATATTTCAGCCCTTTCTGCTGCTCTGAGATACTACATCCTGTTTGCCTGCCCATAAAATCCAGCCTCTCTCAGCCGAGTCCCACACTTTGCTGCCCACATTCCAGTTTCAAAATCAGATGTGTATGTATATAATTTATGTATGAAATATATGATACTATTTAGATGTTATATATCTAATATTAAATATAAAAGTGTTAGTCGCCCAGTCGTGTCTTACTCTTTGTGACCCCATGGACTATAGCCTGCCAGGCTCCTCTGTCCAGGGAATTCTCCAGGCAAGAATACTAGAGTGGGTTGCCATTCTTTTCTCCAGGGGATCCTTCTGACCCATGGATCAAACCCTTGGCTCCTGCATTGGAGGCAGATTCTTTACTGTCCGAGCCACTAGGAAAGCCCTAATATTTAAATACTAAGTCGTGTCCGACTCTTGCAACCCCATGGACTATATAGCCTGCCAGGCTCCTCGACCCATGGGATTTTCCAGGCAAGAATACTGGAGTGGGTTACCATTTCCTTCTCTAGGGGATCTTCCCGACCCAGGGATCAAACCTGGGTCTCCTGCATTGCAGGCAGATTCTTTACTGACTCAGCTATGAGGGAAGGCCAAAAATACTTAATATATATCTTTATATATACATATGTGTGTATGTATATATATTTTCACATATATATATAGCTGCTGTTGTTGTTGAGTTGCTAAGTTGCATCTGACTCTTTGCAACCCCATGGACTGCAGCATGCCAGGGTTCCTTGTCCTTCACTATATCCCTGAGTTTGCTCAAATTCATGTCCACTGAGTCAGTGATACCATCCAACTATCTCATCCTCATTTGGATTATAATATTTCTATGTATAATCCAAATATTTTCATATTTATAAAAAGAGCATTTAGAGAAACTTCTAAAGAAATACTCAGGATTATCAATATGCATGGAAGACTTACAGGGTACCTGGCGTGACACTGTACTAAGTCCTTTAGAAGTATGATTTTATTTCACTTACACTAGTTTCTAAAGTTGTTTCATAATAATAATATCATTCCCAATATTATTTCCAACTTACATCCAGGAGATGGAGCTTAGAGGGGTTAACTAACTTGTGCAAAGACATGTAGTGAGTAAGAGATCAACTTCGATGCAAACGAGCAGGCTAACTGCACAGCCCAAGCCCTTCACCTCTCACCAGTGATATTATCCTTGACTTTACACCACTGTGTCTTGGGGAGCATTTCTGGAAAGCGCTGGAAGCTTTCCACACCCATGGAATTAGTATCTGAAGATCTTCATTTTCACAGGCAGTTGGGTTATGCAGACAGACCTTCAATCAACTGTGTTATACTCTTCTGCTTCCCACTATTAACAGCTAACTTGGGGCACAATTCTATACTTCTCTCACTAATCCTGAAATTTTCTCTCCCCTGAAAATGAATTCTAAATGTGCAGGGAGTTTATCCTCAACCCCCTGAAAGCCCATCTTGCTGCTTATCTGACAGAAATGCACCTCCCGCCCTCTCTCACTGTTATAAGAGGAATAACTGCCAGAGAGCAAGATAAAGAAACAGTTTCTCTTCTGTGGTTTCCTGTTCCTGGTCTACTGCATCTTTTTCTGCTACTCTGTCTTTGCACCGCTTGAAAGAAATAAAAAGAAAAAAGAGAGAGAGTAGCATAATCACTTGGAGACCCCAAAATGGCCAGGGGTCGAGCATTTAGAAGATGGTAAAATAATTCTACACTTTGATGTTAAATAAATAATCAAGTTGCCTTTTGCCATGCACATCTCTAGCTGGATATAACTTACTTACATTTGTTTAAAAATGATAATGATTAATGTCAACTTGTGGGCTCAACCAGTTTGCTTTACTAAAGGTCAGTAGATCATTCCTTTTCTGTCTTAGTTAAGGAGGTATTAGACAATATTTCTCTTCTCAGCAAAACCAAAGATTGAGGACCTGGTCCTACCTCAGCACATAGTCACATGTTCTTTGCTCAATGCACTTATATTCTCCAGACTTTCAAATTTTTGTTAAGTTTAAGGATTGTATTAGATGACTTCCAGTAGTCTCACATGTATGGATGTGAGAGTTGGACTGTGAAGAAAGCTGAGCGCCAAAGATTTGATGCTTTTGAACTGTGGTGTTGGTAAAGACTCTTGAGAGTCCCTTGGACTGCAAGGAGATCCAACCAGTCCATTCTGAAGGACATCAGCCCTGGGATTTCTTTGGAAGGAATGATGCTAAAGCTGAAACTCCAGTACTTTGGCCACCTCATGCGAAGAGTTGACTCACTGGAAAAGACTCTGACGCTGGGAGGGATTGGGGGCAGGAGGAGAAGGGGACGACAGAGGATGAGATGGCTGGATGGCATCACCATCCAGCTCGATGGACGTGAGTTTGGGTGAACTCTGGGAGTTGGTGATGGACAGGGAGGCCTGGTGTGCTGCAATTCATGGGGTTGCAAAGAGTCGGACACGACTGAGTGACTGAACTGAACTGAAAGTTGTATCTAATCCCAAAACATCATGATTTTATCATCCTAGAAAAATATGAACAATGTCCTTAAATAACTATTTTTTCCTTCAAGTGCTTGCGCTGGTACAGAGGAAGGAAGATGTGCTGATGTGTCAGAAGTTCTTGGTGGGAAGCACTTGGATTTTTAGATTCTTTTGAGCTCATTTAGCAGTGCTGAAAAGAGAAAGATATTCTAGGCTACATCATAAGAAGCACAGTTTTCAGATTAAGGGAGGTGAAAGAACCATCATACTCTGTTATTCAGATGATATTTTGATACATAGTTCTATCCAGTGTACTTTAGGAAGACATTGGCAATCTAGAGAGCATTCAAAGAGAGCCAAAAAAGAGAAGTCTCACAACCATTACCTGTGAGGAGCAGCTGAAGAACCTTAGAATGTTTGATTTCAAAATTCAGCATGCCACACATATGAATGATCTCCATGTGAAATTTAATTTGATGAAGTTCTAGAAAGTGGAAACAAATGTAAGGGTTGGAAATTATAGGGAAAGCAATTTGCGTTTGATCAGAAAGAATGTTCTAACAGTAACAATTATTCAAAAATAAGGGACTTCCCTGGTGATCCAGGGGTTAAGACTCCACCTTCCCATGTAGGGAGCCTGGCTTGATCCCTGGTTGGAGAGCTAGATCCCATATGCCGAAACTAAGAGTTTGCATGCCAACTCGAGATCTTGCATGCCACAACTAAGACCAGTGCAGCCGAATAAATAAGAATAAATATTTTTAAAAAGAATTATTGAAAAGTAAAATGGATTTCCTTGAAAGGTAAATAATTCCATACCGTTGATCATGTATAAGCAGAGGCTGTTTGCCCAGGTACCAGGGATTTCGTCAGTTGAGTTTCTCCATTTGGACCACACTCAATAAAGGATGCCATGGGTCCCTGAAAAATCAAGATTGTCTGAAAATAAAAGTGTGTCACCTCCCAGCCACACTGTGATAAAAAAGATACATAAGTCAATTATTTTGCTGAATTGAAGAGAGATAGACGATAGAAAAATATCTTTTCCTGTTTTGTTCTGAAGAGTTTCTGATGAATATTCACCCAGTCTGAAAAGGGAGAGCAGGCCCATAAATTAACATCCGGTTCTAAATTTCTCAAAACTGTGTCCGTGAGAGGAGGATCATGGTGCCTTTCTTCTCTTCCATGACTACACCTAATGTGTTCTTGATTCTAATAATTTTTTAATTTTTCATCAGATTAAATCTATAAAATGATTTTCATAATAAGGTGAAGATCCCTTAAAAGTGAAAATTACTGTGCTAAAGAGCTACCCCATAAGCCAGATTCTTCAACATTATGTTTCAAGGACAATCTCTAAGAATGTGGAAAGATAAAGGTCAATTGGAATATTTAAATAAAATTAAGGCAGGAGATTAAAACAAATAGGCACATACTAAAAAGTTGCAATCTCTAAGCGTTCGTACTGGCTTTAAAGGTATTGAATGGGACTTGGCCTCCTCAAGGAATTCCAGATCGTATCGGAATCTCTTTCATGTAGTTTTACTTTCTGCTTACTCTCAAGATGTTATGGGTGCTCCTGCTTCTGCCTCAAACCCAGGGCCACCCTAATAGTGATATCCCCTTAGGCAGCTGATGTACCCAACCTTGTTTGTGAATCATGCTTTCTAAATGACAAAGACAAAAACTGACATGCCTTAAGAACGTCAATTAAGAATATAAATGCTCTTTGCAACACTTAAGAGGGCTAAGAGAGAAAAATGCTTCTCCCTTATAGGGCAGAAAGATTTCAAAGATAAACGAAAGCACACATTAGACTTTCTTGGTTTTGAGCACCTCTGGGTGAGTAGTTGGTAGTTGTTGGTAGGTGCTCGGTTGTGTCTGACTCTTGTGACCCCATGGACTGTAACCCGTTAGGCTCCTCTGTCCATGGGATTCTCCAGGCAAGAACACTGGAGTGGGTTGCCATGATCCTCCTCCAGGGAATCATCCAGACCCAGAGTTTGAGCTAGCATCTCTTTTGTCCCCTGCATTGATAGGTGGGTTCATTACCACTAATGCCACTGCATATTATATACCAATTATACATAAATAAAATGTTTGACATTTTAAAAAACCCAAGGCATTGTCCCTTCCTTCAAGGAGCTAACAGTCTAAATTCCAGCCAAGGAATTTTCCTGTTTATTCATCTTGTGATGGCAAACTTAAAAGTATAATGCACGTAGGAGTTTGCACTGAACTTTACTGTTCTTTTCCAAGTCTGTGTATTCCAGAACTTGCAGGGCTTGCTTCTTTTGTTATATAATATCACGCAATGTAAATACCAATATAGCATATGGACAACCATTTTGGAACTAATGTTTATGCTTAAAGCTAAGATTCAGCCTTGATCTTTGAGGATATTCCTGAAAATGGAAAAGCAACCCCACATTGTCTGGGATAAGTAAACTTAGTGGTCTCAAGTTGTGGATGATAAATCTGCTGCTCTTTGTTCAAAATACTCAAATAAAACCACACAAAAAATCTTAATCAATCAAATCCTTGTCTTTTGAAGTCTAGAAGTCAGTCTGTTATTGATTATTCCTTCCCAATATGTATAAGACTAATAAAAAATCATAAATATGCCATTTGCAACAGCATGGATGGCCCTGGAGGGCACTGTGCTTAGTGAAATAAGTCAGAGGGAGAAAGACAAACACCATGTGATCTCACTTATATGCGGAATCTAAAAAAAAACACACCTAAATTCAGAGATACAGAGGATATCTTGGTAGTTGCCTGAGGTGAGTGATAAGGGGTGAGCAAAACAGGTGGAAGGAGTCAAAAGCTGTAAACTTCCAATTATGAAGTAAGTAAGTCCTGGGGGCGTAATGTAGAGCATGGTGAATGTATGTAATAGTACTGTAGTGCATGTATGAAAATTGCTAAGAGAATAGATGTCAAATATTCTCAGCACAAGAAAAAAAATTCTGTGACTGTGTATAGTGATAAATGCCAACTAGATTTACTGTGATCATTTCAGAATATATACAAATATCCAATTGCTATGTTATATACCTGAAACTAATATAATGTTATATTTCAATTATATCTCAATTAAAAAAATCATAAATACAAGTATAAATATATATGACTCTACTTCTTTCTCTTTTTTTTTGTTGTTATTGTTGTTGCAAACTTCAGGCAAATGGACAGTGCATTGGCAAAGAGTTACTGGAGAGAAGTAGGCCTGCAGAGGCCAGGACCACACAACTGATTGTAAATATTAAGTGAAAAGTGAAGTGAAAGTCACTCAGTCATATCCAACTCTTTGAGACCCTGTGGACTATACAGTCCATAGAATTCTCCAGGCCAGAAAACTTGAATGGGTTGCTGTTCCCTTCTCAAGGGAATCTTCCCAACCCAAGGATCAAACTCAGGTCTTCTGCATTACAGGCAGATTCTTTACCAGCTGAGCCACCACAGAAGCCCAAGAATCCTGGAGAGGTTAGCCTATCCCTTTTCCAGCAGATCTTCCCAACCCAGGAATCGAACCAGGGTCTCCTGCATTGCAGGTGGATTCTTTACCAACTGAGCTACCAGGGAAGCCCTAGGTTGTAAACATTAGGTACATGGTAAATATCTAAGTATGTAAATTATTAAGTTAGAGTGCTAGTGCAAAGGTTTTTATTTTATTGCTTGTTTTGTTTCTCAATAAAGGCATAGGTAGTCTTGAGATATCACTTGGTTTCCCGATTCAATTATTACTATAGTAATAATATCTTAAGTATCATACATATTGAAATATCACTTAAATTCACTTTAAATTTGGGAAGGCTACTGCTGTCCACTACTACTTCTTAACAATTTTACTTAACTCGGTTTAATTCAACAGGGATTTGAGTGCCCTACAAGCTTCAGCTTAGGAGT
Source organism: Bos indicus x Bos taurus (assembly GCF_003369695.1). Classification (NCBI taxonomy): domain Eukaryota; kingdom Metazoa; phylum Chordata; class Mammalia; order Artiodactyla; family Bovidae; genus Bos; species Bos indicus x Bos taurus. The sequence continues at coordinate 25,682,262 of NC_040089.1, read as the reverse complement.
CTGTGCTAGAAAAGGACTCAGAAAAAAAAAAAATAATAATAGTGAGTAATTTGTCATCTGTTGTCACAGAAAAAAAATAATCAATATATTGTGTTCTTTGAATGACCTAGTTACAAGTTCACATGTACTTAGAAATCAGTTTTGTTATTTACATAATTAAAAGTTCACAGATATTTCAAAGGCAATGTAAGTATAGAAATAGGATTCCTGTTTAACTCTATGTGGTTTATCTGCAGACCAATTTTACCAGACTTTTACTTCAAACCACCCACATTCTGTAATTGAGACTTGTCTCTCCCTTGGGTGGTCACCTAAATGTTGATTCTTCTTTCATTATGCTTCACTCTTCCTTTGATTTTTCTCCTCCAGCTTCAGAATTCTCAAGTTCAGCTCCCAAGTGGGCACCACAGGAAGTTACTTTACTATGATTATAAAGAGAAAGGGGAAAGTGTGCACTATTTTCATTCCTATCACAATCATTGTCACATGAATAGATTCTTGATCCGACATTTTCCATTCTTATGGCAATCTTTGTCACAAGAATACGTTTTTTCTTTAAAAATGTGTTTCATCCATGCTGTGAAAGCCAGTGGCCGAGACTCCAGTCCTGACCTTTCTAATGTTCTTCATTTGATTAGGCAGCCATTTCTCGTCTTTTCTTTTAGCACCATTGGTAACTTAGGAGAAAGAGACAGAATAGTGAGTCAATCAAAAGAAGACTGCATAAAAGGTGAAGGCAGAATAGTTTACTGCCTTTCACAGATCACACTTGCCATTGAGATTCTCATGTCTTGTTCTTGTGACAAAAAAAAAAAAGCAAAGGGACAGAAAATGGCACGACGTGAATCCATTCTAATAACGACAGTTGTAACAAGAATGAGAACGAGTACAAACAATCTGTTTCTCGTCTCATCTTGAACCTGGAAACTTGTTGCTCTGTATGACGGTAGCTGGAGTTATCTTCCATTGACTCAAGACAATTTCCTTTTGAATGGTGAATTAATTTAAATGAATTCCACTTTGGGAAAATACCAACCACAGATGAATCATAATCATTTTATTTCCACTCATCTACCTGTAATTTCATACACTTCTCTCGAGAGAAATCATTCCCATGTAATAGACTAAATTCACCAAACGCCCCCCTACCCCCAAAATAAAGATTCAGAATTTTTTTCTTTTCTCAAAAGTAGATAGAAATAAAACATTTGACAATAAAAGATACCGCCAAGGTTGAATCAGTCTGGAGAGAATTATTGACTAGTTGGCCTGATTTCTCAACAGCCTATATAAATTGTGATTTGGAATGTCTTTGATTAGCTTAATTGATATGGACAGCCAACGCTGGTCATCACCTCTGATGCCCAACTCAGACTAGGAGACCTAGATGGTCTTCCCTGACTTTCTGGTCAAATTTATTGGCAATTCTTACCTTTATTTTTAATATATAGACATCATCTAAGTAATCTAAAGAGGCATTATGAGACAGTTTTAAGGTGAGACATTCAGCCATTGAAATATTTTTATTTCAAAAAAATAATTTTATCTATATTTTAAAGAAAATCAGAGTTAACATTTTGATCAGATTTACTGAATTTATTGCATATTTGATACTGTGTAGATGTTACTTCCTTTCATGCATTTAACATGCATTCAATACAAGATGAGGAGAAGACTTAGTAAAGAAATGCTTAATAGCCCTTCTAGGGCATGGCTTCATTCTTAGGAAATGGAGCCAATTTCAAACCTTGAGCACTTAATCCAAGCAGTTGCTGGCTGAATCTAGCACACAGAACTCCCTACAACAAGGTGAAAACATTTGCTTTGATAAGTTCAGGGGATAGCTCAGATTTGGTCCTTCCTTGGTCTGCTGAACAGAATGCCAATTCCTGTTTCCCCATCATGGACTCTCAAAGAAGAGAGACATTAAATTGAACAAATGTTAACAAAACAGTAGCTGGAAGTATATAAATATGCCCTTTTGAAATCTTTGTTTTCAAAGGGTAACACAGGTGTTTAACCCCTCTGGTAACATTTAACTCATGTAGTTTCTTCAAATACTCTGAGGTAGGAGCTTCAAGACAGAGTTAATGTATTCTCTGGATGAGTGACATAAAGAAGGTCAAAGCTATAGCCATAACCAGGTAGATGAGAAATAAGGAAAAACCTTCTGTGTTAGAGAGAGCTCACATCAAAACTTTACAGCTGTTGTATAATCACTTGGGGTGTAGGATTCTTTTCAAGGGCCGTAATAAAATTAGTCCTTTATTGTAGCTGACTAGTGTCAGAGTTAATATCCTTTAGGTGTGTTATAAAAACTATGTCCAGAGAGTGGTTTTAGTTCAGCATTTTTCTTGTTCCTCTAGAAACACATACTCTCTTTTGAAGCAGTCTACTCTTTCCCATGTTATATTTTGAAATGCCTATGTGAATATATTAGTATCCATGTCACTTTTTATAGCTTTTCTACATTAAATGAAAAAGTAAACTGGTTCTTGGTATTTTGTTTGTCTGAATTTGAATTTGTCTTAAAGCAGAAACAGGAATATAAAACATTTGGAAAAAAAACACAAATGAAAAAACACAGTTTACCAATGCAAACTCATTTTGGAGGTTTCCTTTAAGTCCAAAGGAATCAAACCAAAGCAGAAAGAAAACAAGAGTGACAGCTGTATAATCACAGCAAAAGCAGGAACATTCTAGAATCAGAGCCCCCACTCTGCTGGCTGAGCCTCACCAGATTCCTGATAATATGATAAGGACCAGGGTCCCACTCTGTGCAGTGTGCTTGGGCTGAGTGGTGTTGCAAAGCTGTCATGAGTCTATGGAAAGATGGCCCCTTGTCATTGCAGGCAAGGGGGCACGGTGCCCTCAAAGCAAACTCGGACAGAGCTCCTCTCTGGCTCGCCTGTTGCCGTCGTCCCCTCTGGTTTGCCTCCATACCACCTGTGTGCCTTCATTTCTGCCTCACCTTCACTTTTTTCCTGTCCTTTTCTTTTACCTAGATAACTTCCTTGGACTTTTCATAACTCACCCTAAATGTCATTTTATCATGAAACCTTTCAAGACTCTCTGCAGGCTCAGGTTAGCTACTCTTCCTGGTACCTCCTTATCACCTTGGACATCCCTAACCACCCCACTTTGGTATTATAATTGCTTATCCCCTAGTTTCCACTCCTACTGAGTTTGAACCTCCATGAGGGCAGGGGTCCAGCTATGTCCTGGTACCATGTTCTGTGCTCACCAGAGAGTATGTACCCAGTAAATATTTGTGGGAGAACAAAAGAACTTTGGAGAGAAATAATTTCTAACTATGCAGGTTAGCTTGGGTTACTAAAGATTAAGAACCATATGACAGAAGATCTTAGCCCTGAAGGCAAAGACATGTCCCATCAGCACAGATGTGACCATACAGGACACCCAGAAGAGGACGTTGGTGCATGAGCTAAGACACGAGGTTTGAATCTAATTCCCTAGTTGTATCAGAACATGTCCTTAACCTTCAGAGTCTGTTCTAGAATACATACATATTTGCTCAGTCGCGCAGTTGTGTCCAACTCTTTGTGACCTTATGGACCATAAGCATCCAGGCTCCTCTGTCCATGGGGATTCTCCAGGCAAGAATACTGGAGTGGGTTGCCATTTTCTCCTCCAGGGGATCTTCCTGACAAAGGGGTTGAACCTACCTCTCATGCATCTCCTGCACTGCAGTGGCTTCTTCACTGCTGAGCCACCAGGGAAGCCCCTGCTCGAGCATTGTAAATTGAATATTATCCTTGTTAAAGAGTGAGCTCAGAAACTTTTAACAAATTCTTTGTCATTTCCAAAAAAACCATCATCTTAAATCCACTTAGGTATTATGATAAAATGTCTTATAACAAGAAAGATGCCACTTGATACGCAGCCATGTCTGATGTTTTGCAACCCCAAGGACTGTAGCCTGCCAGCTTCCTCTGTCCATGGGACTTTTCCAGGCAAGAATACTGGAGCTGGTTGCCATTTCCAAGTGCAGGGGATCTTCCCAACCCAGGGACTGAACCCACGTCTCTTACATCTCCTGCATTGGCAGACAGATTTTTTACCACTAGCGCCACCTGGTAAGCCCAGCTGAGCTTCCCAGATGTGGAAAAATCATAAAAAAAAAATCATCCTTCTTAAAGAAAATATGCAAGTCTACTAGCTATTACAATAATTCAACATTCAAAACCATCCTCAGGAGTTTCTAAGTGATGATGATACAGTGTTATATTCCAGTTAGAGGGCGGTTACCCAAATCTGTGCATAAGATAAATTATATGGAACTATTAATCAAAAAATTCACTTTTGCAATCATTTTTTAATTGCTTTGTATAAATTTTTCATTTTGCACTAATTAAGGATAAATGTGATTTTTCTTGAGCTGTTTTCACTATTTTTGCCACTTCTTGTTGCAAAATTTAAAGTTGTAGAAATGAACTTTGTGATATAAACAATTATCTTAGTGTGTCCAGATTAGATAACTAGAAAAGCTAGCCGTTTACTCCAAGGTCACCCAGCTGGGGCACAGTTCTGCTGTGCTTTTATCATTTCAGCAAAAAACCTGCTTAAATCTAGTCTTCCAAGTAACCTATCAAGTACTATTTTGAAGGCAGTGGCACCCCACTCCAGTACTCTTGCCTAGAAAATCCCATGGACAGAGGAGCCTGGTGGGCTGCAGTCCATGGGGTCGCTAAGAGTCAGACACGACTGAGCGACTTCACTTTCACTTTCCACTTTCATGCATTGGAGAAGGAAATGGCAACCCACTCCAGTGTTCTTGCCTGGAGAATCCCATGGACGGAGAAGCCTGGTAGGCTGCAGTCCATGGGGTCGCACAGAGTCGGACACGACTGAAGTGACTTAGCAGCAGTAGCAGCAGCAGAAACTTTGCTTTGGGAATCCCTGGGCAGTCCAGTGGCTAGGACTTTGCCTTCCAATGCAGAGGGCACAGGTTTGTTCCTGGTTGGTGAGCTAAGATCCCCAACACCTCTGACCAAAAAACCCAAACATAAACAACAGAAGCAGTATTGTAACAGATTCAATAATAGACTTAAAAAAGGAAAATTTGCTTAACCTATTTGATGCTTTCTTCCAAATAGAACACACCTCTTTAGCTATGTCAATATCACAGAAACACAGATTATGCATGGGCGTGTGCGCGCGCACACACACACACACACACACTTAGTTCTATCTCCATGTTCACTGCCATCAAGTCAAGCAAAGAGTAACTTGATCGGCTTAACGGAACAGATCTAGAACCAGAGGAAATCAGAAGTTGACAAGGATAAGAAATCTCCCTCTGTGATTTTGGTAGAACAACCACACCCTCGGACACCTTAGTGGCGCCATTTACATATTTGGAACTGGAACTGGCGTAACGGTGGGGGGGTGGGTAGAAAACTGAGACCGGAGAAGGATTTTTTTTAGCAGGATGCGATTCAGAAATGTGTTCTTCCATATGTTCTTTAGATAAGGCCAATTTTTTTCACTTTTACATTTAAAAATAATTCTATTTTTCCCCATCTTAAAAAATTATTCTTTATAAAAGTATATCAGTTCCAAATTTTCTGTAACATCTTAAGCAATTACCCTTCAGAAAATTATATAATTTCAAAATTTTCTGTGACAAGTCAGACACCACGTTTGCCCTCTACATAGGACACACTTACTTAGACAAAGCATTTGCTGAACCTAATACATCCCAGAAGACCAGTCCTAAATGTATGCAGTGGTGATTATTAACAGCCTCCAATCACTGTGCCATCAAAGGGAGACAATGCCAACAGAGGCAACGCTTGGCAGAGACAGGATGATGGCGTGTTTGTTTATCTTCAATGTTCTTTGCTTCTCACTCCCACTTGAGGTTAGGGCAGAATGTTCTAACGACTTTAGAAGGTACTGAAAATGCTCTTCTATTTTACACTTTTTTTGTTGTTTGTTTTTTCTGCTTTCCCTTTAAGGTCTCCAGTGTTGTACTTTGTTCTTTTATATGACTTGTCTCTAGAGATGTAAAACCCTTGCAATCTGGAGATGAGAACTGAGAAAAGCAAACGCAGTCAGTCAATCAGACTCAATGTGGTTAGAGTCAGTAATAATAATAGAGAGAATCCAGTATTAAAGCACCGACTAGTGTGGCCCGATCTGACAATAAAAGCATGAACATTATGCTTTGTCACCCCTTTCTACTCCAGGATATCAAAATCTGATTTAAAAGGGTGCATCCTAAAAGTGTGTGCTCAGCTGTGTCTGAATCTTTGCGACTCCATGAACTGTAGACCACCAGGCTCCTCTGTCCATGGGATTCTCCAGGCAAGAATATTGGAGTGGTTGCCACTTCCTACCCCAGAGGATCTTCCCCAGCCAAAGACTGAAGCTGCATCTCTTGCCTCTCCTGCATGGGTAGGCAGATTCTTTACCACTAAAGCTACCTAGGAAGCCCCCCAGAAGCATATCCCTTGTTATATATTATGACTGAATTATGTCCTCCTGAAATTCGTATATGGAAGCCCTCACCCCCACTGTGACTGCTTTTGGAGGTACAGCCTTTAGGGAGGTAATTGTGAAAGGATATCGTAAGGGTGGGGCCCTAATCCAATGTGACCAGCGTCCTTATAAGAAACAGAGATACCATGGCTACTGGCACGTTGAGAAAAGGCCACGTGAGGACACAGAGAGAATTCAGCATCCACAATCCAGCAGAGAGGCCTTCGGAGAAACCAACCTCACTGACGCCTTGCCTCAGACCTCTAGCCTCAGAACCACAAGGAAACAGATGTTTTTTAAGCCCCTGGCCTGTGGTTCTGTGCTGTGACAGCTGAAGAAACTAATACAGCATTCATGATTCTACAGGAAACTAAAGTAATACATTTGACTCAGTTAATTCAATGAGATGACTTCGAGGATGGCATCACCAATTCAATGGACATGAACTTGGGTGAATTCCAGGAGATGGTGAGGGACAGGGAGGCCTGGCATGCTGTAGTCTACGGAGTCCCAAAGAGTCAGACAAGACTTAGTGACTGAACAACACACAATGACAATTCAATGAGAATTTGTCGTACACTCAACAACTGTGATGGAAACCATCAGTGGAATAGAAGTTCAGAGAAAGGAGAGCTCACCAAGGCAACACAGAGAAACGCAGGAATGAGCACCTTGCTCTGTGAAGGGGCTGACAGAAAATCCGTGGGGCTCTTTGGGCCACATGGTCTCTGTAACAGCTGTTCGATTCTGCCATTAAGAGCGGCCACAGGTAAAACAGAAATAAATGAGGGTGGTGCGTTTCAATATGACTTTATTCATGGACACTGAAATCCAAATTGCATACCACCTTCATGCTTCATGAAATCTTAAATTTTGAGCTTTTTAACTATTTAGAAATATAAAATCCAGGAAGACTTCCCTAGTGCTGCAGTGGTTAAGACTTTGCCTTCCAATGCAGATGGCGCCAGGTTCATTCCCTGGCCAGGCAGTCAAGATCCCACATGCTTCACAGCCAAAATAACATAAAACAGAAGCAATACTGAAACAAATTCAATAAAGATTTTTTTAAACACTGGTAACTAAAAATTAAAAAAAATAAAAAACGTAAAATCCATTCTCAGTTTATGGACCATACACACAGGTGGAGGATCAGATCTGGCCCAGAGGCCACGGTTGGCCAGTCCCTGGTATAGCATATGCACGCATGCTCAGTCACTTAAGTCATGTCCAGCTCTTTGTGACCCTATGGACTGCAGCCCGACAGGCTCCTCTGTCCATGGGATTCTCTTGGCAAGAATATTGGAGTGGGTTGCCGTCCCCTCCTCTAGGGGATCTTCCCAACCCAAGATCCCCTTACACCCTCTGGTCTCCAGAAGGTGCCTCCCATTGGCAGAACCCAACTAGACACCAAGCACAGGAAACCCACTGATACCAGTTCATAATGTCCTTTGTAGCAGGGCACAAAGCAGAAAAGATAAGTCAACAGGAGGAAGAGAGAGGGTGGGGAATGAAAAGTATCAGAGATTATTCAAAGTATGGAAACTGGTATGAAGAGAGTCATGGTAGAGAAAACTCATATGATGCAAATGATCCAGTATGTTATTTAAAGCAGGGTCTGGGGCAGGCTGAGATGAAAGCAAGAACCCAGAATATTTAGAAGGGTCAAGAAGAAATATTTTCATCTCTCAGGATTCAAAATAGAGCTGTGCAGCCAACATGCCTCTAGATGTTTCTAGATCATTCCTCTTCCTCTTTCTAGGTCCACAATGACAAGCTTTGACAGTCAAAGTAAATACTTCTCTTTGCAGTAATGCCAGGCAATCCCTCTAAATAATTCAGTTACTTTCCCCTCTAAAGCCGTTAGTTCATAGTATGCAAGTTTCCTAGGAGTTGTTCACACCACATTTATTTGCCAAGTGTAAAGAGCCATTCAACTAAGACTACAAAACTGGTGCAAAAAATTTGTAAGTATTGATGTAGAAATGCGCTTCCCAGATGGTGCTAGTGGTAACTGCTGCTGCTGCTGCTAAGTCACTTCAGTCGTGTCCGACTCTGTGCGACCCCATGGACTGCAGCCTACCAGGCTTCTCCATCCATGGGATTCTCCAGGCAAGAACACTGGAGTGGGTTGCCATTTCCTTCTCCAATGCATGAAAGTGAAAAGTGAAAGTGAAGTCGCTCAGTCATGTCTGACTCTCAGTGACCCCATGGACTACAGCCTACCAGAATCTGCCAATCCAGGAGACGGAAGAGACCTGGATTCTATCCCTGGGTCAGGAAGATCCTTTGGAAGAGGGCATGGCTACCCACTCCAGTATTCTTGCCTGGAAAATCCCATGGACAGAGGCCTGGCAGGATGCAGTCCATAGGGTTGAAAAGGGTCGGACATGACAGAGCATGCATGAATCATGCTGTAGAAATGGATATAAAAATATATTGAAATACATTTATACTTTAAGAGCCAGAACACCTTCCCATCTCCACCAATGACTTAGAAAGAAAAGAGGCTAAAATTAATGGACTCCACCTTTTTCTACATGTCTGTATACATATGGATACCATTCATCTCACTGCTTCCAAATAAATTTATCACCACCCACAGTATTTTTGGCATTGTTCCATATTAAATTATTGCCACACTTGGCAGAATAGGGGATAATTAATAAATATTTATCCTTTAAGGGAAGATTATCTAAGAACAGACTCAACACGCCTAAAGTTGGGGGAGGGGGTGGAGAGATTATTCTGTTGAAAACTAAATGTGCTAATGGTGTGTATTAACAGCAAATTAAACCACAACCACCTCCACAACAAAATAGCACTACGTGCCATGGCTTTCCTTTCAACAGCTCTGAATCCCAGATACATGTTACTTAAGCAGGGTTGCCTCTGGTGTGTATGGGAGCATATATAGCATTACTTTGTGGGGACTCTGCATAGACAATTTTGGTCTTACAAATTCTTTGCAAAATTCATGGGCCCATGTGAGGAGTTGGGATTGACGGGTGAAGAATTTCAAATCTCCCTCTGCAAGAAGAGGTTGCAATGCCAAAACTCTCAGGAACTTGCTTGTATTAAAACAGTATCAATTTTTGTGTTTTTTTAAGTTCCTTAAGGCCACTTTTGACACTGTTAACATCAAGAGTAGTGATGGAGTTCTATTCACCCATTCATCCCAACAAGCCTTTGAGAAACTGAGACCCTCTGACTTGGACAGCCCTGCAAAATTAAATCACATCTTCAGATCTTCAGCCCGGTAACCACCACTAGGTGGAGAAATCCTTGCAATCTTCACATTTAGAAATTCCTTCTTTCTTTTTCTAATGGTCACTCTTAGTGATGCTTTTCTTCAATAATCTTGTGTTTGAAGACACATACGCATAGCAACAATGCTCTATGGTTAGTTACTCCAGCTGTGGAGTCAGATGTGATGTGCCAGGTCCCCCAAATATCATGATGCTGGAGCATCAGATCTCATGGACTAGAAACCCTGGGTTGAGGTTTTAAGCTTATTTTATATATTCATTCTTAGCTAACCAAAGGTACTGTAAGAATCGCATTCAAATATTAATATAAGGCATGACATTTATGGGCTTCCCTGGTGGTTCAGTCTGTATGTGCCTCAAGAGACTGCCTGCAATGCAAGAGACCTGGTTACAACCTCTGGGTCGGGAAGATCTCTTGGAGAAGGAAATGGCAACCCACTTCAGTATTCTTGCCTGGAGAATCCAAGGGACAGAAGAGCCTGGGGGGCTACAGTTCATGGTTTCCCAAGAGTCAAACACAACTTGGTGACTAAACTACCATCATGATACTTATACCAAGAAAGAAAAAGATATGACCATCAATACAGGGAAGGAAACACCATGGGAAGAACAAGTAGAGGCTGTCTACTCTGCTCAGATTCACCAAATGACTGCTCAGCTCTTGGACACATGTTAAAATTCAGTTTTAAGTTAATTAAACATGGAATGGAAGGGACAGCTTTATCAGTCTAGCCCCTGCAGGTATACTACAGGGTGGGCTTTAAGAGAGAGAGTTGTGGGTTTCCTAGGTAGCTCTGTGGTAAAGAATCCACCTGCCAATGCAGGAGATGCAGGAAATGTGGGTTTGATCCCTGGGTCTGGATGATCCCCTGGAGGAGGGCATGGTAACCCACTCCAGTATTCTTGCCTGGAAAATCTCACAGAGGAGCCTGGTGGGCTCTAGTCCATGGGTTGCAAAGAGTCGAACACGAATAAGGGACTGAGCATGCACATGCACAGGAGAGAGTTATAATATGGAAAATTAGCTGTGGCCCAAATATAGATGATGAGCACACACACGTGGCCATGTCCCAGCCGTACCCAGGTGCCCACGATGAAGCTGAAGGGTCACTCAGGGTGGACTCTGAACCGAGACTACGTGCACCCAGACTACCGCCACTTTTGCACTTCAATCAAGATCTCTTTACATTCCCGGCTTCTCATAGAAGGTCTTCTGGGAAAGTAGTGGAATGCAAGCCCAGAATATTTCATCAGCTGTTCCGTGCCAGACCGAATTTCTTCAGTTTATATTTAGAATACTTAGGTTGGCAAGAAACGCTGAAAAACAACACTGAAGTAGTTCTTGTATAAATTACAGTACATCAGTGTCACACCAATCACCAAAACTAAGAAATTCTAAGAATTTTATTTATAAGTTATACTTTTAAAAGTCAGAAAATGGGAACACAGAGAAACACAGAGAGTTTTCGTGGTTGACTTCTCCCCTCTTTAAGTTGACGAGAGTTGAAAGACACTTTTCCATTCTCCTTACTAATTAGAAAAAATTAAAATGTGTCCATCTGTTTTTGGTATTTGGATTGATGGCATCTCTTTCAGGGTTTCTTCCTAGACTGGAGAAAAATCACAAATTGTTGTTTTCCAAGCAGAAAGGTACCCTTTTAAAATATATTTTTCATCACATGCCATGAAAGGGAATATCATAGACTCCCTTACTTTATTGGCAAATATTCTTGTATTTCATCTACGCTTTCAAGTGCTTCATTGGCAATCTGTGACAAACTGTAAAATTTGCCACCTCTCCCCAGAACAGCTTATGAAATCTGTCAGCAATCTGTGTAATTTACAAGAGCCTTAATTATGAATCGGTGTTACGATATGAGTAGAGATGTTTGTCGTTAATACCAGCAAAACTCAGTAAGCAATCCCACTGTCCCCCAAAACATTGTTTCTCTGCCCAGCACTTAATTCTGGACAACCACTTCTGCAAATTGGTGCACACAGACTCTTTGCCTGATCTGATGGCCAAGTTAAGGGAAAATGATGCATGACCTAGGGAATTTTTACATTGCAAATAAGCAAGGATATTCTTACTGGAAAAATGAATGTCTCCTGAGACTCTTGGTGACTGACACTATATTTTATCTGCACACTGAAACAACACACTTATCAAATGAAAGAGAAGAAGAAAAATTACTTGAGATTTGATCTCCTTTATAGCTTCTAATAGTAAAATACACTGTATGATTAATGAACCTGTCAGTTGTAATGGGAAGAATATGTAACAAGTAACTGTGCATTGCTCGTTTGTGATTTTATCTTTTATAAATTCAGCCATGTGTAGTGTGATAAGATTAACTCTTTACAATTTTAAGGTAATGTTATAAAGTAAGTTGAAAACCGAGTCTGTTCTATTTTTGCCTCTCTGCCAATTGTTAATGTGACTTTTAAGAACACATTTCCGGCAATCGATAATTACTCAATTAGCAGCTTATTAAGTTTATATGTCAATAAATTTCATTACCAGGTGTTTGAGGAAGGGGAAAAAATGCTCTGGCACCCTTTGAGTATGCAATATTTCTATAAGAAAAATTATTTTTTAAAAGTGTTCTTTGCTAGATTTATTAGCCTATATAATATTCATAGAATTCAAGCCTAGACATGTAACTACCATTACTCAGAAATATGGGTGAGGCTTAAGTTAGTGAGCATATGGGAGTCAGAATAACATTTTATAACCGATGTGGAAAGAAAGAAAGAAAGAAAGGAGGGAGGGAAAGATGATGCAGTAACAGAGGCAGAGAGAGAGAGAGAGCACTAGACTAAGCAAAGGACAGAAGGGACAAGAAGGAGGAAAAGAAAGGGACAAGAAGGAGGAAAAGAAAGGGACAAAGGAAGCAGAGGAAAGAAGAGGGGAGGGAGTAAAGGAAGCTCTAAAGGCATAGAAAGCTCAGAGAAAAGGAGCAGAAAGAAGACTGAGGAAAGGGTAGTGTTATCACTGAAAGAGCTTACGAATCTATCTCTTTCTCTAAACTTCCTAATAAATGAACAAAGTGGTCTCAGTTGCATTCTTCATGGAAAATGCTAACCCTATGTGAGCATCTCAACATTTAAGTCCTAAATCCATGACATGAGGATGTTGTGTTGTTTGTCAGATGCTAAAAAGCAAAAGAGTACACGAGCCTTCTCCACTCTTGATCTACTTGTCTCTCCCCAGTCCTGGAAACTAGCCTGAATTCCCACTGTTGAGCTATTTTAACAGACTACAGAGGTTGGTTGCAAAGAAAGAACTGTCATTTTTAAAATGCATATATGTGAAGATGAGAGAGAGGGAAGACGAGAAGAAGGAGGATAATAATTTATGGAGCTTACTGTGTGTCATTTTGCATTGTATCTTTACATGAGAGTGAAAGTGTTAGTGGCTCAGTCGTGTCCAACTCTTTGTGACCCCATGGACTGTAGCCCACCAGGCTCCTCTGCCCATGGAATTCTCCAGGCTAGAATACTGGGGTGGATAGCCATTCTTTTCTCCAGAGTATCTTTCCAACCCAGGGGTCAAACCCAACTCTGCTGCATTGAAGGCAGATTCTTTACTGTCTGAGCCACAGAGGAAGCTATGTTCGCATGTATTGTCTTATCTTTATGTGTATCGACTTATTTAATCCTTCCATAAAAATTGTGTCAGTTTATTGTCATTTGACCCATGAGAAACAAGGCTTAGAACAGACATGTCAGTCGCTCAAGTTCACAAAGCTACTAAGTAATTGTGATAAAGCTTAGACTTAAATGAGCCACAGTCAGCAAAATGCGATTCAAGAGAAATCTAGTGTGTATCAGGAAAGAGAACAAGTCTGCAATAGGTTATTTCAAGTTCCAATCACAGAAATAGTAAGAGGTAATGGGCTCCCAGGAAGATAAAGTGTAAGCCCTGTGGGGATGGTGGTGTTAAGCCTACTCCAGGGTGCTGTGAATAAAGTTTACTTACTTCTTCTTCAGACCTTCTTCAGACCATACTTGCTCTCAACTACATGAAGTCACAGTTGGTTCCACCTCTCCCACAAAGGAGAATAGGTTCCATACTGCTCCCCGAGGGCACCATACCTAGAAAGGAGTTTGGACATAAAGAAAAGCCCTGAGTTGTATCCTGGAGGCTTCCCTTGTCTACTTGTGCAGGTTGTACCCTGCACAACTCTAAGCCATTGTTATTCTGCAAAATTATCATGGCAGCACCTAACCCTGGAACTATTCAAAAGGAGATATGTCACATTAGACAATGTATGTGATTACCCTGAACCCCAACTCCTCAGATGCAAAAAAGGGCATGAAAATTTCTACCTCATGGAATTCTCTGCAAAATTAACAGGTATTACATCTGGCATGGTCACTATGAAAGTGAAAGTTGCTCAGTCATGTCCAACTCTTTGCGACCCCAAGGACTATACAGTCCATGGAATTCTCCAGGCCAGAATACTGTAGTGGGTAGCCGTTCCCTTCTCCAGCAGATCTTCCTAACCCAGGAATCAAACCCAGGTCTCCCACATTGCAGGTGGATTCTTTACCAGCTGAGCAACAAGGGAAGCCCAAATTGGATGCATTGGCCAAAGAATTGATGCTTTTGAACTGTGGTGTTGGAGAAGACTCTTGAAGAGTCCCTTGGACTGCAAGGAGATCAAACCAGTCAATCCTAAAGGAAATCAGTCCTGAATATTCATTAGAAGGACTAATGTTAAAGCTGAAGCTCCAATACTTTGGCCACCTGATGCCAAGAGGCGACTCAATAGAAAAGGTCCTGATGCTGAGAAAGATTAAAGGCAGGAGGAGAAGGGGACGACAGAGGATGAGATGGTTGGATGGCATTACTGACGCAATAGACGTGAGTTTGAGTATGCTCTGGGAGTTGGTGATGGACAGGGAAGCCTGGCCTGCTTCTGTCCATGAGGTCACAAAGAGTTGGACATTACTGAGCAACTGAACTGAACTGAACATCTGGCATAGAGTTGGCTGTTCAGTTTCTGTTATCAATATGACTGTTGAGAGAGTCTAATGTATCAGATTGAATTCAGCTGAGTTTTTTTTTAAGATCTTCAAAACAAAGAAGTGGAAATTCAGTTTAAAAATAGGACATTCCTACATGCATTAAATTATAATTTGGTATTTATGCAATCGACTAAACAAAATGTGGTTCCACAGTATGAGGAGAATTATTTCAGATTATATTTTGACCACATAGTGAGGGAAGGGGTTTATCTGTAAGGTCAGGGAATATTTTAAGGATAAGATGGGATTTAACTATTGAAATGTTGCCAACTTATATCAGGGTTGGGAGGAGAGGTTGAATGAGAGCATGAATGAGTAAGTTGTAAAAGCCAGACAAGAGAAATCAGACAAGAGAACAGTGAATGCATGCAGTAAATACCTAAAGGATGTAAGGGGTACTCAATAGGGAAAAAACAAAAACACAAAAAAGCAGACTCTGGGGAGCACTTTTTTTCTGGATGGGAAAAACACCTTTGATTCTGGTCAAAATTTTTTAAAAGAAATGACTCACAAGCACAATATTTCTTTGAGCAAAATAATAATAATAACTTGATTTTTAAATAACTTGCCTATATTTATAAATTATGTATATCTAATCTTATTTCTGGGCTTCCCCGGTAGCACTAGTGCTAAAGAACCCGCCCGCTAATGGAGGAGATGCAAGAGACACAGGTTTAATCCCTGGGTCAGGAAGATCCCTGGAGAAGGACATGGCAGCCCACTCCAGTATTCTTGCCTGGAGAATCCCATGGACAGAGGAGCCTGGTGGACTACAGTCCATAGGGTCACAAAGAATTGGACATGACTGAAGTACTCTTGCCTGGAAAATCCCATGGATGGAGGAGCCTGGTAGGCTGCAGTCCACGGGGTCGCTAAGAGTCAGACACAACTGAGCGACTTCACTTTCACTTTTCACATTCATGCATTGGAGAAGGAAATGGCAACCCACTCTAGTGTTCTTTCCTGGAGAATCCCAGGGATGGCGGAGCCTGGTGGGCTGCCAACTATGGGGTCACACAGAGTCGGACACGACTGAAGTGACTTAGCAGCAGCAGCAGAAGTGACTTAACACACATGCATGCAACTTTATTACTTATCTTGTGCATGCAACTTTATTACTTATCTTGTAAATATCCTACTATGGTATTCAAACACTAAAGAATTTTGCTTACCAGAAGTAAAAGAATTTTTAAGCCACATTCATAGAAGATAATAATAATAAAAACAATAATAATACTCCTCAGTGGGATATTAATTTGGGATTAATAAACTTGAGTTTAGTTTTACCTGTAATTACTATACTACCTGTGGTTTTAGTGCCAGAATTTCCACATTTGAGTAATCCATAGATTAAGATTTATCAGAGGTTGGTATGTGTGACATATAACATTAAGTTAAGAGCTCCAAACTCAAATATGTAACTTATGACCTTATCATTCCCCACAAGTTTATATGGAAACTACAGAAAACATTGCCAAGAACAGTTGCTCAGTGAATGATAACATTCCTATGCCAAATATCTATGAGCAAGTCAGAGCTTCCATGTGCTCATAATTGGTCTACCTGAGATTTATTATTGCACCCCCTGTGGTACCTGAGGATACAGGTGAGCTGTGGGCTCTACAATTAGAGGCTATAATTTACACTCAGTAGAAATCTTGATTCACAAAACAATTCTGCTTGGAGTCTTTGTTGCAGCTTAATGAGTAACATATGGAACACAAGCAGTATCTTTTTTAGCCTCCACTTATCCAAGTAAACATGAAACTATGGTTGAATAAAGACCATCCTTTTATTAAAACCCAATGTTTTCGATTTGAAACTGAACCTCCCTTTAGGACAAACTAGAATCAGGTTTCTTTTTATTGTACTTCCTTCCTTTTTCCTTTCTTTCCTCCTTCACCTCATTACCAAAGATTCTATTTTATGATCTTTGCTTACCTCCATTTTATACATAAATTAAAGTAAGAAGTATGCTGTTTAATTCCACAAGTGGAATAGTGATAGGTACTGCTTTCTCTTTTTATCAGCTATATTATTTGATAAGAAAACATTCTATTAGATGAAAGTATCAGTTAATATACAAGTCTCATGATTTCTAGGTATCTTTGTATTCCCAAGTGGTACAGTGGTAAAGAATTCTCCTGCCAGTGCAGGAGACGCAGCTTGGATCCCTGGGTTGAGAAGACCCCCTGGAATAGGAAATGGCAACCCACTCTAGTATTTCTTGCCTGGAAAATCCCATGCATGGATGGGTTAGAGTCCACAGGGTCACAAAAGAGTCAGACACCATTGAGCCATTGAGCGTGTGCGCACACATACACACACACACACACACACACACACACACACATAAAAATATATATATATATATATATTTTTAATGATGTGCTATTTTTTAAGGTTTATAACTTAGGTTAACAGATCTTTCAATTCTTTCACTGGTTTTTCCCCTCCTGAAAAATCTTGTGTCTTTCTCTTTTTAAGAACTCTATTCAGGTCTATAATTAATAGCAGTGGTTTTGCAATAAGTTGTCAATTTCTAAGTTTGCTAAGAGATAGGAGTACATCCATAGAAACATTCAGTTTCTCAAGAATTTTGGCTGGTCATTTTCAGTTAAGTATAAACTTGATTTTATGTTTATTTACAATGAGCATCAATTTTTGATAATTACTCTCAGTTGGGGCAAGAATGAACTATGAAAAATCAGAACCATAGGATTTTAATAGTCTATATCACTAAATTCATTGTGCTTCTACATAAGAAGCAGTACTTTCCGTTATGGAAATTATACAAATAGGTTGTACATTTCTCTGAATGTGTTGAGCTTGCAAAAAAAAAAAAAGCTGTGAAAATTATGTCACATTTCCTCCCACAGAAACCTCTAAGCTCTTTACACCATGAAACAGTTAACAAACTCTTTACATTTAGATTGGACTGATGTTCTCAATCATAGAAACGAGTATACTTTTGTAAAGGAGAGCCAATCCTGGACTCCTAAACAAAATTTCCGGAGTAACAACATTCAAAACCTCTTATTCTGTGTTCACTTAACTTATGATGTCACGTCTATGAGAGAAGACAGTTAATTCGAGCTAATCCTTCTGTTAGGACACTGCTATTACTCAGCTTCATCAAACTATATTAATACAAAATTACTTTTCAGTTGGAACCCCAAATATAATCATTGTGGGATATTTATTGTCTTTTTTCCTCTTTCTCTGTATTTTCTAAATTTTATAAAGTATATCTCTGTTTTGAAATATGTTTTAAAACTTTTGTTTTGGATTTTAAAGAAGCCAGCAAGAACCTGATAACTGCTTATAGGTAGATTTAGGAGGAAAACCGACTCCTGTTTGACATCTTTCACTAAAGATATTCTACTAAACTAATTCTTCCTCATGGCGTACAATGAGCCTGATTCGAGGGATCACACTTTTAAATCTGAATTTTCAGACAATTCAGTTTACAATCAAGTTAAACACTGCTACTCATTTTCTCATTTTTCATCTAGCATTTAAATGCCACTTTTACTCAAGATGAATTCATAGCATTAAAAAGAAAGACTGCAGGACAGGCATTCTGCCAGGGTTATCTTAATCACGACAGGACGTGAAATACTGCTTGGCAGCGGGTACTGTTCAAAGCATGCCAGACATGGACACAGCCTGGTAAGGAAAAGCATTCTGATAAAAATAGGAGTGAGAAGAAAAAATAAGGGCCAGGTAGATAGGGGAACTACAACACATAGTATCTCCTTCAAGGGAATACTTGTGTTGCCAAGAGAGATAAATCAGATACACGATCAAACTCTGACCTCTTAAGACTGACATTTCAGAATTAAACTTCTCCCTGTTCCCTTCAGCCTTTTCCAGCCCCTACCATCCTACAGCCAATCAGGCCTGACACCTACCCTAGTATCTTCCCTATTCCTGGATCACAGCAGTTAAAACTAAATTTGAGGCAGAATATTTATTGACCAAAAAGATGTTCAATATCTGTGACTATGCAGATTCCAAAACTTTATGTGCATGGTAATAGGGATATGTAAAAATATATATATTAACACAGACACACTGAAAAAAAATTGCTAATACATTTATACATAAACATGTATGTATGCACATATAAATCCACCTCAATTTGTGATAACATCATCTCCTGATAAACCCCTCATAAGCTGAAAATGCATTTAATGAAATAAACCTATATCGTAGCATAGGCTTGTGTACCTTAAACATGCTCAGAACACTGTGTATGTGCGTGCGTGTATGTGTATTTAGTTGCTCAGTTGTGTTCAACTCTTTGTGACCCCATTGACTGTAGCCTGCCAGGCTCCTCTATCCACGAGATTTCCCAGGCAAGGATACTGGAGTGGGTTGCCATTCCCTTCTCCAGGGGATCTTCCCAACCCAGGAATCAAACCCAGGTCTCCCTCATTGCAGGCATATTCTTTACTGTCTGAGACACCAGGGAAGCCCCTCAGAACACTACATCAACATTTAGTTGGGCAGACTCCTCTGACAGGGAGCCTGTGTAATAAGGAAGAGTTGAATATCTCATGTAATTTATTGAATGCTATACAGAAAGTGAAGAACAGAATGGCTGTCAGGGTAGTAGCTGTTTTCTCTTGATTGGAACTCACTTCCACCGCCCAGCATCAGGAGAGAGGACCTGCCCACATATCCCTACCCCAGAGAAAGATGAAAATTCAAAATCTGAAGTGTGTTTCTAATGAATGCATATCACTTTCACACCATTGTCAAGTGGAAGATGGTTAGGTTGACCATCTAAATCAGGGATTATCTGTATTCATAAAGGTACATATGTGTTTTACATTTATTTTTATATAAACATATCTGTATCCATATATTTCTTCCAGGGGGTTAAATCTTCATGATGGAGTTGTGATGATTTATACTGTCCTCTTTTTCATTTCCCATAGCCTCCCCAATAAATGAAATTCACTTGTACAATAAGTAGGGGGAAGTCTATTGTTAATTGACTCTCCATTACCTTGAGATAAAATTCAGAACTTTTTGGCTCTCACACAGAGTCTTCAGGATCTATCCATGGCCACACCACACACTTTCATCCCTATCACATGTGCGTTCTTTCCTGCTTCACTAACTTTGCATAGGACTCTTTTTGTCTAGAGTGATCTCTCTCTACTTGGTTACCTAACATGCTCATTTTTCTCTGTTCATGACCCAGAATTTGCCAGGCACATCCCCCGCTTGGTTCCTGTGCTGACTGGAACAGTCATAGACAGTCATGCTTGCCTACTAGCACCTTGGCAGTTACCCGCCAGAGGGACTGTGCCTGTCACCTTTGCTTCACAAGTGCCTGGCAGTAGGCACTTAATAAGTGTTGAATAAATGAATGAGTGACTGATTAGTTAGTAGACTTCGTAGGGTTATGTTGAAGGTTAGATGTAAAGTATAGAGCACAGTGCCTGGAACACAGCAAGTGGTCAGGAGAGAGTAGCATCCATTACCACAGTTACTGTATGCTTCACCCATCTGCTTTGCTTTGAGTGTTGACTCTCTGAGTTGCTCAACAACCTCCTTCGAGGCCAACATACCAGTGTGTTCCATAGAGTCAGGAATTCTGCCATGGGCACTGCATGCTTGGTCTTAGGCTTGTCTGGGCACAAGCTAACCAGGGCAAGACATCTGATCAACAAGTTTAATTGTTCAGTTGTGTCCAACTCTTTTGCGACCTTATGGACTATAGACCACCAGGTTCCCCTGTCCATGGGATTTCCCAGGCAAGAATACTGGAGTGGTTTGCCATTTCCTTCTTCAGGGGATCTTCCCAACCCAAGGATCAAATCTGTGTCTCCTGCATTGGCAGGTGGATTCTTTACCACTGAGCCACCAAAGAAGCCCATCTGGACAACAGGGAAGATCTAAAAATCTGACAATTCTAAAGTTTTTTTTAAAAGACTGAGAGCCTGAAGCTTTCATAATTAAACAATAAAAGGAAAAACAAGAAGCAATGCCTTTAATTTAAAAGTGAAAGTGAAAGTTGCTCAGTCGTGTCCAATTCTTTGTGACCCCAAGGAATTCTCTGGGCCAGAATACTGGAGTGGGTTGCCTTTCCCTTCCTTCTCCAGGGTATCTTCCCAACCCAGGGATCAAACCCAGGTCCTCCCACATTGCAGGCGGATTCTTCACTAGTGGATTCTTCTCCAGCCAAGAATACTGGAGTGGGTAGCCTATCCCTTCTCCAGAGGATCTTCCCAATCCAGGAATTGAACCAGGTCTCCTGCATTGCAGACAGCTCCAACTGAGCTATTAGGAAAGCTTTAATTTAAAACGTCTTCCACATATCACTTGTATACTCATCCTTCAGGAAGCAAATTGCCCATCTGACTAACTTTCCCATTCTTTTTTCCTTTAACCCTTCCTTCAGTGCACAATAGGTATGATATGTGTGTGTTACTATATGATCCACCAGTACCCACTCCCCCATCTCATATGAAGGCCAATCCTATCTAGAGTCC
Organism: Bos indicus x Bos taurus; assembly: GCF_003369695.1. NCBI lineage: Eukaryota > Metazoa > Chordata > Mammalia > Artiodactyla > Bovidae > Bos > Bos indicus x Bos taurus. The sequence continues at coordinate 25,660,949 of NC_040089.1, read as the reverse complement.
CTCAAAAATACCTAACATATACCAGCAATAGTTATCTGCTGAACTCAAAGAAAATTTGACAGGAAAAATAAAGAGTAAACGTTCAAGCTAAAGCTGGATAATGAGCTCTTACATGATAGATATAAAGGTGCCTAATGTGTAATCTTAAAGCCTTTTCTTTAAAGCCATGGGTAAGATGGAGTTTTTAAAGGAAGACCCAGGGATATGGCACCATTCACATCATTTTGAAACAAGTGCTAGCATACCCACAAATATGCTTACAAAATACTTTTCCAAGATTCTTTCTGTCTGTTGTAAGTCATAAACGTATTCTCTTTTTTTACAGTTGCCTTTGGCCTCTCTATTTGCCACTGAATTCAGTAGCAGTTTATTTAGGCTCCGTTCTGATACAATCCAATTCTTAGAGGTCATTTATTTTAACATTTTTGCTGCTGCTGCTGCTAAGTCACTTCAGTTGTGTCTGACTCTACACGACCCCATAGACAGCAGCCCACCAGGCTCTGCCATCCCCGGGATTCTCCAGGCAAGAACACTGGAGTGAAGTCTTAGGATATTTTTCACTCATGGAAAGAATTTGTTTTTCTACACCAATTTTCATAAATGTCCCACCTATAATTTATCTACTTCTATTAATTTTCTTGCTTCTCTTTCCCCTAATTTTTCAGGAGTATTCTGCAATGTCTAAAACAGAAGGTATCTTTTATTTGGCATATCATTTCACAATATAGAGTCTGAAAAGCAAAAATCTGTAGAATATATTATCTTTAACCAGCTAGTTTTATTTTAAAGAAAAAACCAAATTAGATTAATCTGGAGAGATTCTCATTACGTTCTTCACATGCCATACCAAGGACATTGTTAATACTCGTGCGTGTTGATGATTGTTTTATGTAATTACTCATGTTGTTGTGTAAAAGAGCCCCACACCATCACTCTAATTAAGATTCTGACAGCATGTCCTTTTGGTTGCTGAAATGCTTATTGGACTAAAGTCACTGTTTTTCAGGCTAAATTCCAACAGGAACAAAAATACCTAAGTCACACATGTGATCAAAGTGAGATTCTCATTCCAAAAATGATTCTCTAGCATCTGTTTAAGGGCAAGAAAAAAAAGTCCTGTACATACAGAAAGGTATCATCATTTGGATTGACACACAAGTAGATATGTGCATGCGTGAATGCTCAGTCGTATCCGACTCTGTGACCCCATGGATTGTAGCCCACCGGGCTCCTCTGTCCATGGGATTTCCCAGGCAAGAATACTGGAGTGGGTTGCTATTTCCTTCTCCAGGGGATCTTCCTGACCCAGGGATCAAACCCACATCTCCTGCATTGCAGCAGATTCTTTACCACTGAGGCACTGGGGAAGCCCCTCATCTTACCTACAGCCTCTCATAAGCTCACATACCAACCACAGAATATTATTCCTGGGAATAATAATATACATATAACTTATATTATAACATATATATATATATATACTTATATATAACTTATAGCTTATACATATAACTGCAGAAAACAACTTAGTTACATGTTGAATCAAAAGTTAAGTATATAAGTGAATTGAATGATTAAATAAATGCATGGTGGCTGGTGGGGGCAGGTTTTTCACTGTTGGAATGGGAATTTACAGGTTAGAAAAGACTTCCGTACTGAAAGCTAAAGAACACTGATAAGAGAAATTTAAAACACATAAAATGCTAATTATACCTCAATAAAGTTGAAGAAAAGACAAAAAATTACAAATGTACCCGTGTTTATGGATTGAAAGACTGAATACTCTTCTGATGTCCATATCTCCCAAAATCAATCTACAGATTCAATTCAGTTCTTATCGAGATCACAATGGATAATGGTTGTAATTTACCCAAAAATGTATTACTTGTTTAACTATGTACATGGACAACCTGCTTTCTATAGATCAGTTAGCCTGCTAACTATAGATCAGTAATTATTGGTTTCAATAAGCAAGAGTCAGCTTCTGTGTTACAGAATCTAATACTTGTGGTCTTCTCAAATATAATGAAAAGGAGATATACAGCTTTTGCTATCAGACAGACCTGAATGCAAACCTTAGAATTTCAGCCTGTGACTTAGTGCAAGTTAACTTTAACTCCAAATCGCATTTTCCCTTCTATAAAAGGTGTGTGATGACATGGCAAACTTATCTGGCTTTTTTATGTCGGACTATAAAGACTCTGACGCTGGGAGGGATTGGGGGTAGGAGGAGAAGGGGACAACAGAGGATGAGATAGCTGGACAGCATCACTGACTCAATGGACGTGAGTCTGAGTGAACTCCGGGAGTTGGTGATGGACAGGGAGGCCTGGCGTGCGGCGATTCATGGGGTCGCAAAGAGTCAGACATGACTGAGCAACTGAACTGAACTGACTGATACATACCCACAGACATATACATACTTACATACACAGATATATAGATAGATATAGATTCAATGTATAGATAGATAGATAGATAGATGGATAGAGACGGAATGTACCTGCTGCTACTGCTAAGTCACTTTAGTCATGTCCGACTCTGTGCAACCCCATAGACGGCAGCCCACCAGGTTCCCCCGTCCCTGGGATTCTCCAGGCAAGAACACTGGAGTGGGTTGCCATTGCCTTCTCCAGAATGTACCTAAGACATTATAAATACTCAAGAAACAAGTTGTGATTCTATTACTATCCATGAGATTCTTAAATGGCTTTGCTAATTACCCACTGACACATTTTAGTTCTAATTCTTCCCAAGTTCTACTACAAAGACAAGCCTTGTGGGTGTGCAGAAGGGCAGGTTTTTGGAAAGTATTATATATTTCTTCCATGCCTCCTACCAGGCAGCACATCTTAAAATTTTCCAAGCAATTCAGTGAACTGGTTCCCTTGATCAAAGGGCTTTGCAAGTACACATCAGTGTGAGACCACCTCCATCCTAAAGGCACAGGACCACCAGCCAATACTGAGCACTTCGGTTCTTTGGAAGGAAGGTTGCATCACAATCAAGTGATAACTGCCTGGGAGGGACGCCAGTTCTTAGTATCAGGAATACTCTGAGTACCTTTGCAGCCCAAAAGGCTAACAAATGGTGGGCATCACATTGTAGAATATTGGAATAAAACAAATTCTGGTTCATCTGTGCCTGTAATAATTCTCATAGTTCTAGTGGCCACAATTCAAGAAAGGTAAAAAGGAACTGGAAAATGTGCAAATATATATATATATATATATATGAATTTAAATGGTAAAGCAAAAACAAAGATTTGAAGCCAGAATTCATTAGTTACTGAAGTCAAAATAACCTTATTTTTAAGCGTTTATCTCTAAGATAATCTCGGAGACTATGTTCCAGGGACCATTGCTAAGTGAAAATGCCATTAGAGGTTTAAATAATAGTGCATAAATACATTTATTTAGACAGATATGTCATGCTTAATTTATCAGGTTATTTTCAGATTATACCAAAAAATGGTTTTATGGACTTTTTTTACTGCCCTGCTTCTTAATTCCTATTGTGGTTACACTGAAGCCACTTAATTACTATGTTTCCACTCCACACATCTCTATCCCACATCCCCACAAGTGGTCTATTAATAGACTTTTATAAACAGGATTTCTACTGACTTCCATTAATGCTTAATATTTATTTTCATTGTAACTAAATACTATAAAATATTAAAAGGAACACTCAGTAAGAAATACAAGGACATTTCTTTCTTTGTAGACACAAGCATATACAATGAACTGTACAAGAATAACTTCATCTCCAGAGAATTACCTTTGCAGCCTCACCCTGATGGTATGTATGGAGTACAGAACAACATTCTTTGGGAGAAGATCTTATTTTCTAGTATTATTTCACTCCTGTACTCCCTACAGATGACAAAGAACTTGCCTGCTTTCATAGTATATGACATTAGCATCACATATATGAGTACCATATCATTGAGGATTTTTCTTTCAATGGGCTTGTATAACCATTTAAAAATTCTATTCTTGAAGGTCAGTTCTTTAAGGTGGATTTCTTAAAGATCAAACAGCTGAAGGATTTAGCTTTATTGTTGCCTATTCCATGGTGAAAAAGGTAAGGGTTGGAGTCTATGACCTCCATTAAGATGTTAAGGACTGAGATATTTCTTTAGACGTGGCTGGATATCTGTAGAATGTGTAATCCTATGAGAAGTAAATTTCAGACCTAACAGCTTAGCACATGCCTACCAACTGAGCAGAGAACGTGGAAGGAGGCCAGTGCCTGGAAGAAAGTACTTTCCTACCTTAATATTTATTCATTCTCAAAACATCCCTTGAGTGTCTATGTTGCAAGGCACTAGAAACACATCATAATTTTGTAAGATTAATTTCTCCCACATGAACTATATTGAAGCAATATTGAAATCTGACTTTGAAACATTATTTCTCCTATTTTTATGTGAAGACTCACGCTTAATTCTAGTCACCAAATTCACTCGCTGTCCTTAGAACTAGGGTCAGACATGCCCACGATTGCTTTTGCCAAGGCCATCTAACAAGAGAATCACGACAGGGAGGAGCTGAATGAGGGTCTAGAGACTGGCCCAGTGTCCTCATTGTGCCAGGGACTACTTGTTATGTGCTGTATTTTGTAGCCTTGTAGATTCACCCTGGTTTGAGTCCTGTCTCTGTGGGGACATGAGGTGTGGATACAGGAAACAAGTGATTCTAGAAGTGATCTCTCAGGAGTTACTGGGGGAATAAATAGGAATGTCAGAAAAACTACAGCACACAGCACATGGTCTAGGTTACCATATTCTTGTACGATCACTATTTTTATATTTCTATCATATTATTATCTGTATGTGATTATTCTTACTGAGAAGCAGAATAAAGCAGAGTTTAAGAGGAGAAATTCTGGAGCCATACTGTCCTGATTGCGATCCCTTCTCTGCTACTAACTGTCAAAGTACCTAACCTCTCTGAGCCTTGATTTTGTCACCATAAAGACAGAGATAAAACTAGGACCTCTGTAGAGGACTGTATGAGGATTAATCTGATTAAAATTATTTTAAAAAGCACTCAGAAGCATGCCTGGCATATAACATGCACTATTTAGCGTTCGTCTCATCCGCATCCAGTCGCTCAGTCATGTCTGACTCTTTGCGACCCTTCACACTATAGCCCGCCAGGCTCCTCTGCCCATGGGATTCTCCAGACAAAAATACTGCAGTGAGCTGCCATTTCCTTCTCCAGTAATAAATAATAGCTATGGTTGGTTATAGGTGAGGAAGCTGAAGGCTCAGCTGGGGGAGGTGACTTGGGAATGCTCAGAGATGACAACACTGGTCCTTACAGTCTTCACTCACTTTGAAGTCTTATTAAATAACAAAAATAGAAATGCTAAAACAAAGTAAGCAGCGGTATGAATTTACATGGCACCTTTCTTTCTGCTAGTGCCTTTCTTTCAAATTTACATTTCTATTTAAATTGGTTAAAAATAAAGTTTGAAATGAAGAAAAAGCACTCAGGGACAGATGATTTATGAAAATATTTACTAAAATATTTTATTTTAGAACATCCCTAGCAGTCCAGTGGATAAGACTCCAAGCTCCCAATGCAGGTGGCCCTGGTTCAATCCCTGGTCAGGCAAATAAGCTCCCTCATGCCATGCAACCAAAAATAAAAATATTTTATTTTAATATGAAATATTAAAAGCACATTTATCAAAATATGATTTGCTATTGTTGTTGTTCAGTCACTAAGTTGTGTCCAACTCTTTGCAACCCCATGGAATGCAGCACACCATGCTCCCCTGTCCTTCACTATCTCCCGAAGTTTGCTCCAACTCATACCATCTCATCCTCTGCTGCCCTGTTCTCCTCCTGCCCTGGATCTTTCTCAGCATCAGGGTCTTTTCCAATGGTTGGCTCTTCACATTAGGTGGCCAAAGCATTGTAGCTTCAGCTTTAGCATCAGTCCTTCCAATGAATATTCAGGATTAATTTCCTTTAGGATTGACTGGTTTGATCTCCAAGGGACTCTCAAAAGTCTTCTCTAGCACCAAAATTCGAAAACATCAATTCTTTGGCACTCAACCTTCTTTACGGTCCACCTCTCACATCCGTATATGACTACTAGAAATACCATAGCTTTGACTATGGTTTGTCAACAAACCATATTTCCACTATTATACTCAATGTGGCAGTAACAATGTAATGAATTGTCTATGACTTTTGCAAATTGCTAGATACTGAGAACTAATTATATGAGCTTTTCGTTGTGTTTGCAATGAGTCATTATTCATTGGTGTCTCACCTTTCATGGTGGTCATTTATTTGATGGACTTGTTTTGCCAAAAGATAATACTTCATCAAGTAATTGTTCTCTCATTGCCTCAAACTACTCCTTGTCTCTCGCACACACCCAGAAAGCTGTTGTTTTGATCTTTTTTTATTTGTGTACTTTATAGTGGAGTTGTAAAATCTAATAAAAATATTTGTAATATGTTTTGAAATGGTATTAAAAATTATATTAAAAATAGCATTAATCTTTTTGATGTAGCAGAACATTTTAATTCTTTTCCTTTTTTTGTTGTTTAGTTCATTTCATTTTTAGCTAAAGAAAAGAACCATATGTCTTCCAATGTTTTTTCTCATTGGCTTCCCAAGTGAAATTTTTCTTAAAAAATAGGTCAAATGGATAGAGGAAAAAAGTTTGTCTTTGTACTTGAGAAAATTATACCACTATTTTCTTAAAACACTCAAATTTCCAACTTATCTTTCTTAATATTTACTCAGCAATTTTTTTTTACTACTCCCACTTAATTGTAGCTTACAAACTATATAATACAAAATGGAAAATATCTGCTTTTTGAGTCATTTATTTATAGTCTTGTTGCTTTTATTGAATCCTTTGAATCTAGGCCACACAATAGTTTTGTAGAGAAATCAGTTTGCATTTCTTGAGAAAAATGCTTTGTTAAAACCTATTCAAATGTGTTTTCAGAAATTAAATACTTGAAAAGTAAAAATAGTTTTTTTTTCTAAAAATGTAATCTATGCCAGAAGCCAATCTGCAAAGGATCCAGAAAATTTTAGACTGTTGGTAAATATTCCAGTGACATTTAGATTAATCAAGTTACCAGAAAGAGGAAGGTAACATTGAAACAGTACTTAGGTAGGAGGAAAAAGGAAGAACAGCAGCTAGTTTCTAAAAAACATCTAATAAGAAAAAAAAGTGTCAAAAAGTCAAAGACACAGAAAAAGCACAAAGTCAAGAAACTTAAACCAAAATGGATCTTTTCTGTAATTGTTATACATCAAAAATGCTTAAGGTTTCTCTCATTCAAGTCAAGAAAAAAAGTTTTAAAAAATCTTTAATGGAAAAAAAAGTGTGAATAAATAGTTCATTATCCAGGTATGCTAACTGGAATGTTTGAAGCTTCATCTAAGCCAAAAATGATACACAGGAAGCTAAATTTATTCAAGCCTTGTGGGAAAACACATCTAGACTAACCAGTATTTATAGAATGTAACCATTAGTGGAACAGGTACTTTACTGTATCTTAGTTCCTTTATTTCTTTGTATCAAACTCCAACTTGGGTTTTATCTTTTTAAAATATAATAAATTAGTATAAATATAGTTATTTAAAATAACTATAATTACTTAAATATAGTTTAACTAAAATATAGCCATTTTAACAAAATACTATTTTAAAGACCATCAGCCACAACTAAGAAGTCATGGTACAATTTTGACTCAACTGATTATGCATACCTAAAAAAGTCTGTCTATTAGAACTGAATACTTAACCTGGCAGAATCAGCCACACCATGCCACTTTGCTACATTGCCAGCTCAGGAGGAAATAAATACAACATTGTATTGTTGGATTGTTGGCCATGACTTTTTGAATCAAAGAAGAAATGGCAGATATTAAAAATTCCATAAATTACTTGCTCCAGTGGGCCTTATTTGTGATCTATCTTCATAACAACAACAACAAAAAAATCAACTTCTTAAGGAACATGTGTGTGTCTACATCTGCTGAAAGATCCATCCTAGTCAGAGAGGAATATAACCAACTCCAGGTTTCCAATCAGGAGATTGAAGAAGTCAAATAGGTACCATCAGATGCTAATTTGGTAGCCACACAAGTAGAAACTCTAGTGACCATATTCTCTTAGACATATGTCACATGATGCCAGCTTGGCACTGCCGATACTATTATGCTTATTTACTTGATCTGAAATGGGCTGATTTTACTGGGCCACATTTCTTCGTAGATGCTGAATTCCCAACTAAGTGAAGAACCCTTCTGTTTACCATTGAAGTTATCATCATTCTGTTTATCATAATGAAGTCAATGGGAGCTCTGCGCACACAAGGTATGAAGCAGCCAGCAAAATCAAGCCCTGAATGCTAGAGATCTGGAGAGAGGCCAAGGATGAACTGGCATGAAAACAGCATTGCCATCTTGCCTTTACAGCTGGTCTTTGAAAACGAAACGGGAGAGTATCAGAGAATGAGCTGCAGAAATGGTACCTCTGCATGGCATTCAGGCTCTGGGCAAGCAGATGACAGAAGCTGTGTTGTCCCCAATCTGCTGCTGGATCCAGGAGACCACTTTCATCAGTTCTTTATGAAATTAATTAATCAAAGGAAAAATCAAAGTGGAGCAAAGCTATCTTTGGACTAAAAAAACGTGCATCTCATTAAAAAAAATTCAATAATTCAAAAGGAAACAGTGGCTGAAGAGATGATCTTAGCCACATTACATCACGATGTCCCCTCCACCTCACCCACACCCACCACAAACACTCATTTTCTGAAGGGCAAGATTGTCTCAAGGTCTTATCAGCACTAACTGTATTACCAAAGCACAGAGAATACAATCAGATCTCTCTCCTTCATAATGTAGATGTTGTCTTTTTAAAGCAAGCTTGATTATATTCTGAATAGGTCAGTCTGTGTGCCTGACATTTCTCCTCAGTTTCCTGTGACCTTTTAATAAGAATGACTTGGTTTTGCGCTGCACAAAATGGAACTGTCCCTTTTCAATCAGTGAATATGAGAAGCACAGTTTGAACAGATCACATTTTCTGTACCAAGTTATTACTCATATGACAACAAAGTAAATGAAACCCTATCTTTCTTTAAAAACATGTGTCCTATTTGGCTTTAGTTTTTACCTTCTTCTGCTGCTCATTCACATACATTTGTAAATATTTAAACAAATGTGCAGTCACATTTGCTCAGGGAAAGTAACAAATTAATAAAGTCTCTGTTGAGCAAATCTGACTTTTATAATGTATGCTTAAACAGATGTCATCTTTGAATAGCACTGCAAAGAATTATTAACACGGTCCTTCCATGGTTAGAAAGAGACAATTATCAACAGTAATCCAATTTCTAAAATTTCAGGAATGTTCTTCTTTATTAAGTTTCAGTAACAGAAGATGCAACCAGACAGATCATCTGTGCCTTGACAAACAGGAGACTGGTTGCCACCTCAACTTGAAAGACTGTAACTGCAGCACCCTGGGGGCCAGCCTCCTGATCTCCTAGAATACCGATCAGTCTGTGAAACCCACAGTAGGAACCCATTATATGCAATTTGGGGATGTGGGATCAGATTCTCTGCTGAATAATCATGTTATAAGGCATGGCTCTAGGCTTTATTCACACAGCTGAACTGGATTTCCTGATGTAGAAATTACTGGGGACAATTTAGAGGAAGATAAAGCAAAGATGGTAACTAAGCTGTGTAATGCAAGCAGGGACTGCCCACCATAAATGGATCCATCAAAGTGAGCAGCAAGGATGTGTTCAATGCTCATAGTGGCAAGACACAGGTGAGGCACTGGGTTCTGTTCTTGAAGATTTTACAGGGATGATCCTGTTCCTTGTGGGAGCTGGAGGAGAAGCAGATGAACAGCAAGTAAATACATTCATTAGCTTATAATTGCAAATTGAGGTACATGATGTAAAGAACATCAAGAATGGGCTGGTAGGAAAAAATGATCTCAATCAGGAGTTAGCACATTCTATTAAGAAAAAAGATAGTAAATACTTTGGGCTTTGCAGATGACATTTGATCTCTGCCACATATTTTTATAACCTTTTAAAAACATAAAAATTAATCTTTCTTTGTTTAAGGGTCTTACAGAAGCACAACAAAAGCCAACCAGCCCGTGGGCCATACTTGCCAAACCTCTGATGGCAAAAGAGGACAGTGGCAGCTGGAGAAGAATTCTGTAGAAAGGCTCAAGGAGGAAAACCAAGGTGAGGTTAGGTGAAGTGACAGAGAGAGAGGCTGGGGAGGTGTGCTGGGCCCCGCGGTCACAGTGAGAAGTTTAAAGGTTATTGTAAAGGCAGTAGGAAGCCACCAAAGAATTTTGAGCAGGGGAGATGACACGATCCAATTTACATTTTTAAAGAGCCCTTTGCTCCCCATGCAGAAACTCAGCATCAGTTTTGTGGCAGGGTGGTCCCCCAGAGCCTGTAGAGAAGAAACAGGGCAGGAGAGAGGGAACAAGTGGGGAGAATGGGACAGTGGGGCTGAGAAAGATGGACAGGTGAGCTAGCATTCCTTGATCTCCACCCCTTCCCCACTTCAGGGGTTGGAGGGCCCCTTGCACAGAGGTGAAAAGCATGTCTCATCTGGCTGCTTCTAAGGCTCTGCTGGTTGAGCTACTGCTCTAGGACGTCATTTCTTTCAACTTCCAAGAACTCGATTTTGAATGAAAAATATTCATTTTTTCATTATTTTTTTGCCTGCTTATTTTTCGTCCAGTTATTTTAATGTGGTTGGTCCAATCAACCTTATTTTAAAAAGTAGGAATACGTCTGTTTAGGGGAAACCAGCATGAGTATGTCAGTCCAAATGAAGGAGAATGAAAGATTTAGGAGCTAACTGGTTGCCTTCTTTACCCTATCCTTTCCTCTCTCCTATAAAGGAGCATAAACTTGATTAGACCTGCCTGGACAGAGGAAGCAGAAGTGAAGTATCTGCTGTGTCCAGGATGTGACTCACCATTTCCACCCTCCTGCTCCCTGCCTTGCCTGGAGGACTTCTTAGCACACTTCTGCCAAAGTCACCCCTCCTATAACATTGAGCTCAGGACTCACCTTTTCCATGAAGCCTCCCCAGAAGACAAGAAGGACTCACCTGCTTTAACCCGTGACAACAGACATGCACACCTGCATTCTGAACTTCGGTCACGGATTCAGCCTCTCTTTCTGGCTTCAGGTTCTTGTTCTTCCTTTCCTGTCCCTACTTTCAGCCAGGAGCACTCACATATCTTAGCATGATGTTTATTCTACACAGTCCCCCTGAAAGGACTGCCTGGTTTGATATTAAGGAAAGTATCAGGTATGGGAGCAGCCTTGTGAACAGATCTCCTAAGTTGATTGGTCTTCCCTGGTGGCTCAGTGGTAAAGAATCTGCTTACCAGTGCAGAAGACACAGGTTTGATCCCTGAGTCAGGAAAATCTCCTGGAGGAGGAAATGGCATCCCACTCCAGTATTCTTGCCTGGAAAATCCCATGGACAGAGGAACGTGGCAGGCTATAGTTCATGGGGTCGGAAAAGGGTTGAACACGGCTTAGTGACTCAACAATAAACAGCAACAACTAAGTTGATAATGACTCAAATATTACAAAGGGAGAGTCTTTCCGATTATGGCTCCTACTCACCTCTCCAGGGCTTAGGAAAATCCCACCGCTTCGTTAGTTTAAATCAACAATGTCCAAACTGTCTCATATAGAATACTATTCTCCTTAAAGGGCTCTAGAAAAAGGAATAGTGAGATGTGATCAAACACATCTGGAGCACTCTGCACATGAACTTTCCCCCTTGGAAACTCATAAAGCGGCTAGCACATTAAAGACTAGGACCCTGTTGAACTTCATTTCACCAATGGTTTCCACAGCTCTTTAATCACAAGACCTACTACTTATTGGCAACATGCCAGTTCCTCAAAACACTTTTCGCCTGCAGAAATTAGGCTGCCCTCAGCAGGCCTGGGATGGTGTTGTGACCCCATGGACTATAGCCCACCAAGCTCCTCTGTCCATGGAATTTCCCAGGCAAGGACACCGGAGTGGGTTTCTGTTTCCTCCTCTAGGGGATCTTCCCAACCCAGAGATTGAACCGAGTTCTCTCACATAGAAGGCAGATCCTTTACTGTCTGAGCCACCAGAGAAGGCCCCAACTGGGTGTTGTGACTCAAGTCAAATAGTTCCTTGAATTTTGAGTTGGACTGAGAGGAGGAAAACAGTGTGTCCTACCCTGGACGATTTCCTGGGAAGGGAAAGCAGGGTCAGATGGTGATGTGTGGCCCTATGAGTAGACAGGTAACACCGACTCCACAGAAGGACGTCTGGTCATTCAAGAGTAAGCAAATGGCCGTGTCTGTGTGAGCCCCAGTCCTAAACTGAAAGGTATTGTTGAAAAGAATGACTGGACTGCAGATCAAAACAATTAACTCACCTGGGTTTAACATATACACAGCACTAAATATAAAACAGATAACAAGGACCTACTTATAGCACAGGGAATATACTCAACATCTTTTAATTTCATATAGATAAAGGGTCTGAAAAACAATATATATATATAACAATGAATATAATATACATAGAAAATGTTTTATATATGTATATATATATATATGGAATATCACTTTGCTGTACACCTGAAACTAACACAACACTTTAAACCAACTATACTTCAATTAAAAAATAAAAAGCCTAATTCATTGCAGGGGGGTGGTTTCTTAGAGTGGAAAGCACAGGCTTTTTGGTTCAAACAGAACTGGATTAAAATCCAGCTATACAACATGTCCTTTAAGTCTTGTTTTTTTTGTGTGTGACATAAGATGAATAATATTAATGTAGGATATATAAAATTATAAAATAAACTAATTGTCTTAAAATAACTAATATATTATTTAACAAGTAGGAGAAACTACATAATAATCTCTGACAGAGAGTTTAGGAAGTGTCTTCATGGACATCCCTAAATTTAGCCAAACATCACTTTTCATCTCAGACTAAATTTTCTCCTAGTGCAAATTTAAATGAAGTATTGATTTCCCTCATCATGTCCTTATCTAAAGGTATATTTATCCCAAACATCTAATTTTTGTAACAGCAGAAAAAATATCTAACTGTATGTAAATCTTTAAAATTAATGACACTTTCTGGTGGAACTTAAAGATGAACCTCTGGCCCAAAGACACATAGATAGTTACTGGCTTACTTTCAAAGTATTTGTGCATTTCTTAAATATAAAGCTTTTAAACTAGACATTGCTTCTATTTCATTTAGTTTTGTTTCTGTATATTTATTTCATCAGTAGGAAAGAGATGACACTTTTTATATAAAGTTAGACTTAAGATAGAAAGTGACTCAGTTTGGGCAGTGAAGAGATGAAGTGCCTGGTGGATAGTCATCAGAATTCTGAAGCTGCCCAAAATACTCTTAAAAGTCAGCTGTGCTTACAGTCTCTAATTCTGACGGTGAAATGTTTTTGGCCCAGATAACATAGTATTTGCTACACAAAAGCAAATCAAAACACATCTCCCATGTAAACGCCACTAAGGAAGGCATATTATATGGAGGTGTTTTGTTCATATGTCTAGCTACAGGCATTTTAAGTTGAAAAGAATCTCATTATCTCAGGCCTACCATATGTACATGTGTATATAAGTAAAAGGAAAACAAACTCGAAATACAGCCTCTGCTGGTAGGAATGCAAGGGCCAATCTCAGTCCTTTAACCGAAGTATTGCATATTAACTTTAATACTTCAGATACACATACTCCAAACACAGACCCTCATGTCAAGAGATGTGTGTGTGTGTGTGTGTGGGTGTGTGTGTGTGCTCAGTCCTGTCCAACTCTTTGAGACTCCATGGACTGTAGGGCACCAGGTTCCTCTGTCCGTGGAATTTTCCAGACAAGAATACTGGAGTGGAGATACCTTAAATGATTATACTTAAAAATAATTAATAATTAAGTAAAGAAATCACAAAACAGAGTTGCAAAACTTATAGTTTAGTTTAAATGTTTGTATTTAACAAATTAATATTTTAACATAAAAATGCAATGCAGTATAAATATGCTTTCCACAGGATAGTCATAATATTCATTACGAATCTATCATAGGGCTTCACTTATAACTCAGTTGGTAAAGGATCTGCCAGCAATGCAGGAGACACCGGTTCGATTCCTAGGTCAGGAAGATCCTCTGCAGAAGGGATAGGCTACCCATGCCAGTATTCTTGGACTTCCCTGTGGCTCAGCTGCTAAAGAATTGGCCTGCAATGTGGGAAACCTGGGTTCAATCCCTAGGTTGGGAAGATCCCCTGGAAAAGAAAAGTTAAGAATCTATCATAACTTACAAAGAGTGTGGTCTAGTAGTGAGAGGGGAAAAGAGCTCCATGGTTAGCACTTCTTTCATTTCTGTCATAGCTTCTCTGAGGTAGTATGTTTAACATAACTTGGAAATAAGGTTAAATACATAAATTTAAGACCTTAGTGAATATGAAGGCCAGGTGAACGTCCCTTATAGAGACCTATAGGCCAGGCTTTCAGCAAAACTGTTTTGTGCATTTATCATGACCTAAACAAAGCTAGTGGAGGTGATGGAATTCCAGTTGAGCTATTCCAAATCCTGAAAGATGATGCTGTGAAAGTGCTGCATTCAATATGCCAGCAAATTTGGAAAACTCAGCAGTGGCCACAGGACTGGAAAAGGTCAGTTTTCATGCCAATCCCAAAGAAAGGCAATGCCAAATGCTCAAACTACCGCACAATTGCACTCATCTCACACGCTAGTAAAGTAATGCTCAAAACTCTCCAAGCTAGGCTTCAGCAATACGTGAACCGTGAACTTCCAGATGTTCAAGCTGGTTTTAGAAAAGGCAGGGGAACCAGAGATCAAATTGCCAACATCCGATGGATCATGGAAAAAGCAAGAGTTCCAGAAAAACATCTATTTCTGCTTTATTGACTATCCCAAAGCCTTTGACTGTGTGGATCATAATAAACTGTGGAAAATTCTGAAAGAGATGGGAATACCAGACCACCTGACCTGCCTCTTGAGAAACCTATATGCAGGTCAGGAAGCAACAGTTAGAACTGGACATGGAACAACAGACTGGTTCCAAATAGGAAAAGGAGTACGTCAAGGATGTATATTGTCACCTGCTTATTTAACTTATATGCAGAGTACATCATAAGAAATGCTGGGCTGGAAGAAACACAAACTGGAATCAAGATTGCCGGGAGAAATATCAATAACCTCAGATATGCAGATGACACCACCCTTATGGGAGAAAGTGAAGAGGAACTCAAAAGCCTCTTGATGAAAGTGAAAGAGGAGAGTGGTGGCTTAAAGCTCAACATTCAGAAAACTAAGATCATGGCATCTGGTCCCATCACTTCATGGGAAATAGATGGGGAAACAGTAGAAACAGTGTCAGACTTTATTTTTGGGGGTTCCAAAATCACTACAGATGGTGACTGCAGCCATGAAATTAAAAGACGCTTACTCCTCGGAAGGAAAGTTAGGACCAACCTAGATAGCATGTTCAAAAGCAGAGACATTACTTTGCCAACGAAGGTCTGTCTAGTCAAGGCTATGGTTTTTCCAGTGGTCATGTATGGATGTGAGAGTTGGACTGTGAAGAAAGCTGAGCGCCAAAGAATTGATGCTTTTGAACGGTGGTGTTAGAGAAGACTCATGAGAGTCCCTTGGACTGTAAGGAGATCCAACCAGTCCTTTCTAAAGGAGATCAGTCCTGGGTGTTCACTGGAAGGACTGATGCTAAAGCTGAAACTCCAATACTTTGGCCACCTCATGCCAAGAGTTGACTCATTGGAAAAGACTCTGATGCTGGGAGGGATTGGGGGCAGGAGGAGAAGGGGACAAGAGAGGATGAGATGGCTGGATGGCATTACCAACTCGATGGACATGAGTTTGAGTGAACTCCAGGAGTTGGTGATGGATAGGGAGGCCTGGCGTGCTGCAATTCATGGGGTTGCAAAGAGTCAGACATGACTGAGCGACTGAACTGAACTGAACTGAAAGAAGAGACATAATTAATGCACCTCAAATTTCACAGTTGGAATTAATATTAGATATTATCTAATTCAATGCAATTTAATGACAGATGGGAAAACTAAGGCTCAGGAAGACTAAATGACTAAATGTAAACACAGAGTTAATGAGGCTAATAAGACCAAAATCTATATTCTTTGAGCATATTTCCAAAATATTTTTCTTATATCTAATTTTTAAAACACAAACTGAGAACCTGGAACTATTTCAGCATTATGAAGGAAATGAAAAAAATCTCAATTTGATAATTTAATAAAGTTACAAAAGAAATTCATAATTAATATTTAAATATAGAATAAGCTACACACATTTAATCATGAAGAACTATTTATGTGTCATTCTAATCAAAGAAACTAAATAAATGCATGTAATACAGTGAAATAAAAAGATATATCAAAACTTTCTAGTAAAGTCCAAGAGTAGTACCAAAAAAAGTATAACAATATTTAACCTTGGGCAAGGGCCTGGTCATATATTAACCCAATGAAAAAGAAATTTACTTTGCATTTTATTATTTCTGTTCTCTTTGGAGTTTATAAACATGTGCTTTTCTTAATTTTATTTCATCAAAATTAGCCAAGCTATATTATCATATAAGAAACTTGCATGCATGTGTCCTCAGTCATGTCTGACTCTTCAGCTCCATGAACTGTAGCCCATCAGGCTCCTCTGTCCTTGGGATCTCCCAGGCAAGAATACTGGAGTGGGTTGCCAATTCCTCCTCCAGGAGATTCTCCTGATTCAGGGATTGAACCTGCGTCTCCTGCATTGGCAGGCAGATTCTTTACCACTGAGCCACTAGGGAAGCTACCTACCAAGATAGTCAACTGGAAATGTAAGCATAGTGTTCAGAGAAGTAGTCCTGGCTACATAGGTGAATTTGAAACTTAGAGCCTTGAGATTTGATGAGTTCACACAATGAACTGAGAGTGAGTCCAGATGTGTCCTGATGTGCAAACGCTGTAAAGATGAAGAAACAAATACTAAAGAGATTGGGAATAAAAAGCTAGAAGTGTGGGAGGAGACCAGAGAGTGGTGTCCTGGGATTCAAATGAAACCAGTTTCAAGAAGGAAGTAATTAACAGATGTGCCAAATCCTGCCTGAGAACCAGTCACTGGATTTAGAACCAGGGACTTCATTTGTGACCCAAATGACAGCAGTTCAGGGTGCAGTGTAATGATGATGGGGCTCTGGAGAGAATGTCAGGAAAGAATTTAGAAACAGGAAGGACGACTCTTTTGAGGACATTTTCTGTAAAGAAAAGCAGAAAAAGAGGTCAGTAGATAAAGAGGGGATATGAAATAAAGGAAGAATTGGAATTAAATCAAAGTTTTTACCTTTGATAGAATGACAACAAGAGGGTTTTTTTAACCCTTATTTGATTTTGTCTATATTTTCCAAGTCCCTAGAATGAGTATATGGTGCTTTTATAA
Source organism: Bos indicus x Bos taurus (assembly GCF_003369695.1). Lineage (NCBI taxonomy): Eukaryota > Metazoa > Chordata > Mammalia > Artiodactyla > Bovidae > Bos > Bos indicus x Bos taurus. Next base: position 25,643,412 of record NC_040089.1, on the reverse strand, counting down.
CCAGAAAACAAATGAAATATTTAAAAGAAGAAATATATGTTAAGTAATTTCTCCTCCCTCTTATGCATCATACTCCCCCCTACATAGAGATAGTATCTGTTAACAAGATAGAGAAGCATTGAAATACAAGTTTTTTTAAAATATCCCAGGCTGCTCCAGCAAGAGACAAGCTATAGATAGAGCTTCTACAACTGCATCAAAATTCAGGTGCCTTGGCTCAGCCTCCGGTGCCCCAGGCTATTACCAGAGGTATGATCGCCACCCAAGAAGCACTTTCAGAGACTGGGAAGCGTTTCATGCTAGTTTCCATCTGTTTGTTACTGTTCAGATTGTTTACGATCATTTTGGATTAGAAATTGGCTTTAACACCAAGTAACCCTGAATACTCATTGCAAAGACTGATGCTGAAACTGAAGCTCCAATACTTTGGCCACCTGATGTGAAGAGCTGAATTCATTGGAAAAGACCCTGATGCTGGGAAAGATTGAAGGCAGGAGGAGAAGGGGGCAACAAAGGATGAGATGGTTGGATAGCATCACCAACTCAATGGACATGAATTTGAGCAAACTCCGGGAGATAATGAAAGACAGAGAAGCCTGGCATGCTGCAGGCCATGGGGTTGCAAAGAGTCAGACATGACTTTGTGACTGAACAACAACAGTTTTGTTTCTTTTTCCATGTGTTAAGAAGCTATGGAGGTGGGAGGGAGGTTCAAGAGGAAGGGGACATATGTATATCTATGGCTGATTCATGCTGATGTATGGCAGAAACCAGTGCTATACTGTAAAGCAATAATCCACTAACTAAAAATAAATAATTTTTTTAAAAAATAAAAAAAGAAGCTATGGAAGTAAAGAAAACAATCTCATTTGCAGTTGCATCAAAAGGAATGAAATACCTGAGAACAAATTTAACCAAGGAGGTGAAAAACATGAACACTGAAAACTTAAAAGATATTAATGAAAGAAATTGAAGAAGACATGAATAGATGGAAAGATATTTCATGTTCATGGGTCTGGGAAGATCCAACATGCCGCAGAGCAACTAAGCCCAAGAGCCGCAACTACTGAAGCCTGGTCGCCCTAGAGCCTGTGCTCCTCAACGAGAGAAGCCATCTCAATGAGAACCCAGGGCACCACAGCTAGAGAGTATCCCCTGCTTGCTTCAACTACAGAAAAGCACACACAGCAACGAAGACCCAGCACAGCATAAATGAATAAGTAAAACTATTTTTAAAAATAAATAAAAGGAAACATTTGATCATTCAGATATTCATATGACATATCACCAAAGCTGGATAAAGAAGAAAGAAAAAAAAACAAAATGCACGCTGCTGTTAATTTATAGTTCTTATAACAAAAATTAGGATAGGTAAACTAAAAATGTTGCATTCTTATGTAAATTATTGAATTACTCCCATTTTTACTTTTCTATGTTTTTCATTTTGCTCCTGTTTAGTACAGATTATTAAAAACTGTGAGCTTTCCTATTGTGTGACCAATAATAGTGAAGACAACTAAGATGCTCCCTACATTTCTACTTTTTCCATTTGTCCTCAAAAATCTATACCCTGTCTATTCAGATTAAGCCATCTGGTTGTGCTTACAACAGTTGATTGCCATGTTTATTATTGTCATTAATATTTGTGAATCTGTGAATTTATGTCCACTGTTTTACATCACCCAAGGTAAGCTATTTCTGACCATGCTGCTCCTTCTGAAGTTGCTCTGAGTCATATTCACAACTTCTCCAGTTCTCAGCTTCCATGGAAGGTCCTGTCTACACCGTGTCATCTGTGAAACGCCAAGAGAACTATCTAATCAATTCATGTAAATTGTTATTATTAATGAAAATATTTTTCCTATAGACTTGCACATTGTCTAAAATTCTTACCACTGTGTCTTTTTTATAATGGCTGTCCTTTGAAACGTTCTCTCAATGACTTCACCTGTTTAGTTCAGTGTTAATTAGCACAACCTAGGACAAGTAGGATTCAAATAAAGGGTGAATAAATTTTGATGAAGATACAAAAAGGAAAGCAAAAGAAGCACACCAGTTCCAAGAATACAGCTCATAGTTGGTCAACACACATCCTGACCCCGCTATGGACTGGGTACTCTTAGGCAATGGGAATCATGTGCTGAAAAAAAGGAACTAGTTTCTGATCTCATGATACTGCTGAAAATAATTGGAAGGTCACCAGGGGAAGGTTCAGAGAGAAATGAAGGCAACTTTCTTGTCTTCTAAGCAATTTCCTGAAAATCTCTAATCAAGTTTTCCAGAAACCTTGCTCTGTTTAAGACAACAGTGAAAACCTTCCATCTATCAGTTGCCTAAGAATGACATTGCTATGTGCTTAGTCGCTCAGTCATGTCCAACTCTTGGCAAACCCCAAAGACTGTAGCTCACCAGGCTCCTCTGTCCATGGGGTTTTTCAGGCAAGAACACTGGAGTGGGCTGCCATTTCCTTCTTCAGGGAATCTTCCCGACCCAGGGATTGAACCGGGATCTCCTATGTTTCCTTCATTGGCAGGCAGATTCTTTACCACTGAGTCATCTGGGAAGCTCTCAACAATGACATTGTCCCTCCTAATAAGTACAAAAACTTATTCCTACTCCTGGAATATTATTTTCATTAATGTACTATTTGCATTAGTATAATAACATGGACTATAGCGCAATAATGCATCATGCAGAGAAACAAAATCTTGACTGTATCTCTCCCATGGAGGAATAATGGCATTCCATTGATTGTGCCTGGAAAGAATCAAGTACTCCGTGTTCTAAATGGTTTTGAGCTTATATAGTAATTTACAGGAAACTAATGTTGTGTACTCAGGTTAGAGCAGAGAGCTAATTCTGTAATACTGAAGTGTTTTTTAAGATATCAGTGAGGTTGACTCATTTTAAGATAAACCACAAGCCAGTAGAGCTAATGTTGCTTAGAAGGAAATGATTTCCAGCATCACATTAAAGCTGCTGCTGCTGAGACCAATTTAGGAAATTTTGAAAAAGCAGGTACTACTTGTCAGTTCTTCAGCTCATTTTCCTTAGTTTTAAATCCTGACTAAGTACTTGGAGGAAAAGACACCACTAGACGGAGGTCATAGAGTTGGGAGCTGGAGAGTAATTCGACAGACCGCCCTCACTCTCACTTTTCCCTTTGCATCATTTTCCTTGTTATGGCTGATCAAAAACTGCAAGTGGCTGCTATCACAGAGGGACCCTCTGTCCCTGGCCTGAGAATCCTGATTTCTCCCTTCTTTATCTGAAGTCATTCTGATCATAAACAGAGGAAAAATAGAAGTAAGAAGAAAGAGACAAGAAAGACTACATTAAACAAAAGCACCCAAGGGCACATTGCCCCACCAAAAGTAAACACACACACAAGAAATTAAATGTATGGATACTTCTTTTTAAATCATGTCATTTCAAGTGGGGAAAAATAGGACACATTATTTTAAATATTTTTAAGTTGTGAGTCAAAAACTTCAAGTAAATCAACTTTGAGATTTGCCTCTTGCCAATGATTCTAGCCTGGAAAATACAAATTGGTTTGTGTCTTAATTGCCTTCTTGTTATTGTTTAGTTGCTAATTTGTGTCCAACTCTTTGAGACCCCATGGATGGTAGTCTTCCAGGTTCCTCCATCCATAGGATTTTCCAGGCAAGAATACTGGAGTGGGTTGCCATTTCCTTCTCCAGGGATCTTCTTGGCCCAGGGGTCAAACTCAAGTCCCCTGCATTGGCGATTACTTTACCACTGAGCCACCAAGGAAACGAATTGCCTTACTGTAATGGAGTAATTCCTTAGACTACTGATGTCAGGCAGGTTCCCAGTTACCTAGGGGACTCCTTGCCATCTTTTTTTTTCCTTTTGACGGATCAATGGTTGTTCTACTAAACAGTTTCAGCCAGCATCTGGTCAGGCTACATTTGACACAAGAACCTAATTTTAACAAAGCCTAATTTCAACAAAATGTGAATCTGAAGGTTTGCTCAGTCTCCATTAGTGCATTTACTCCCCCTGTTTTTTTCACCATCTTTTAAGACTCACTTCCTATTTAATTTCTTGGGCAGTCCTCCCTTCACTTGACTCCTGAACCCTTGAGCACTTTGTGATATGTATTTGGTACCTATCATGGGATTTCTTTGGAAGGAATGATGCTAAAGCTGAAACTCCAGTACTTTGGCCACCTCATGCGAAGAGTTGACTCATTGGAAAAGACTCTGATGCTGGGAGGGATTGGGGGCAGGAGGAGAAGGGGACGACAGAAGACGAGATGGCTGGATGGCATCACTGACTCAATGGACGTGAGTCTGAGTGAACTCCAGGAGTCGGTGATGGACAGGGAGGCCTGGCGTGCTGCAATTCATGGGGTCGCAAAGAATCGGACACGACTGAGCGACTGATGTGATCTGATCTGATCTGATGGACTACATTGGTAGTTCTTAGTGCTTTTGTCTCCCCAACTTTACTGACATCTCTTTAAGGATAGAGTACCTCACTTCTGTGTCATCCATAATCCACACCATGATTCCTTGCATGATCATCATTATCTTTATAATAATGAAATAATGCAAAGTGCTTTCATGAATAAGATCAACTCACCCTGGGAACAATCCTGCAAGGAAACTGATAGAGAAGTTAAGCAATTCACTCAGGGTTAAATATTAGTAAATAACAACTATCAGCTCATGTATTCAACTGTTAACCTCCAATTAGCAATTCCTAATCATTACCCCATCACAGCACACATGTTTGGATGGCACTCTGGAGAAAAGGCAGCTGGTGACTGGGAGAACTGGCTGAGACTGATGGAAATCCATGTATTGGCTTGACCGAAGAGTTTGTTGGGGGGTTTTTGTACCATCTCATGGAAAAACCCAAAAGAACTTTTTGGCCAACCCATTATGGTGGCACATCAGCACATCATGGCCACTGTATCAGTTCTTGACAGTTCAGGCATAATAAGGAGCAATAGAAATTGTAAAGTGAGTACTTGTGCTTAGTTGCTCAGTCGTGTCTGACTCTTTGTGACCCCATGGACTGTAGCCCGCCAGGCTCCTCTGTCCATGGGGATTCTCCAGGCAAGAATACTGGAGTAGGTTGCCATGCTGTCCTCCAGGGGATCTTCCCAACCCAGGGATCGAACCCAGGTTTCCCACGTTGCAGGCAGATCTCTTTAAAATCTGATCCATGAGGGAAGCCCAGTGTGAGTACTCACATTTATTAATCTACTAGAAGGTGGGAATGGCAGGAAGTCAGCAAATTGAGGCTGGGAAAGAGAAGCCATCACAACTGAGAAAGTGACAATGGACATGGGAAATGTACAGAGACTGAATCAGGATTATATCACCCAATGGATGTAAAGAATGCGTTCTCTAGAAGGCAAGGGGGTTTGGAGCAAGTCAAAGAGAAAAGAGATCAACAGCATGGCCAGTGTTGACTCTAGCCAAGTGGATGTAGACATTTCTGGAAACAAGATGTAAAATCGGTTTTAACAGGATCATCGAGACAGATGATGAAGGTGCCCTAGATGGTTATTGGAAATGAGATAGAAAACTTAAAGTCATTGAGATTTTAATTAAAAAAAAAAAAAAAGTCCTTACTTATATGTGGGAAGTAAATCATAGATTCCAATGAATAAATGATTAGATTCTCACCTTTTGTGTGAAAATATTCTCCAAATGTCTCCAAGGGTTGTGACAGCTCAGTCTGCCTGGCAACAACCAAAATTTACCCGTCTATTTACAGCTTCCCCGTTCTGTTTTGATGCAAATGTTTGTTTCCTACTGAAGAAAAGCTGCATTTTCTTTCCAATGATAAAGAGTCTTAGTTTATGGCAATCTGTGAAATGCATTAGGTGAAATGAGATTTTTTTTCCTGCTTTTTCTCGCCTTTTATGAAAAAATTCAATAGCTTCACATTATACGTGAACATTTTCTCACAACTTTCCTATTTAGAAGCTATTATAAAATAGTCAAATGGGAAGTAAATGTTCTCTTTATTTCACAAACCACTTACAGGAAGGCAAAAATGTACAGATAACAGATTTGAGAACGTGTGAGAAGAAATGCAGGGGATGCCAAGAACTGAAGCAGCATTAGTAACGAAGAGTCGCATCAAGGTTTACATTATTGCATTTAATTCCATTTAAAATGTCTCTAAGTTTACCTGTCTTTAGACGATCTTTATCTAGAGAAGTCACCTTAGTTCTTGTATCTGTTGTCATCAGCAGAAAAAAAATATTGGCAGTATTTGACAACTCTGAAAGAAAAGAATTAAATTTGCATTAAAGAATGCAAGTTTTGTGGGGTGAAAGGTTTGGGATATTACTAGAGAGGTATCTCAAGCTGAAATCCAGCCTAAAATGGAGTGTACCATTAACAGAAACTGTGATAATGTCAAAGGTATGCTGCAGATTTTACTAAGATTGATTCTTGACTACTCAATTCCATGGCCACCCTACCTGATGAAATTTTATCAAAAGTTCATTTATTGTGTAATGAGGTGCAATTTAAAATATTGTACACATCAATATCCATCCTGTGTTTTGCATAAAAATTATCTACAGTTGTAGTCATAAATGCCCAGCGATATGGAATTGTTACCCTATAGTATATCCATACAACACAATACAATGGCTAATAAAAAAAATCACACTGCTGAATAATATCTGATAATGTGAAATTGTTCACATTATATTCTTAAGTAGAAAAAAAGAGTAGGTTCAAAACCAGAATCGTTGACTTGATTCCAATTGATAAATAAAATATATGTGTGTACCTATAACAGACAAAGATATTGAGCAGCAAAAAAATAAATCATAAAAATAGTGTTCTCCAAACTTGTAAAATTTGAGATGATTTTTATTATATTTTTCATGTTTCTCATTGTTCTCCAAATGTCCTGCAGAAAATTTTTATTAATCATTCTTAATACTGAATCCAAATGGTACAATATTTAATCTGAGTTTTTAAAAACGTTTTGTGAGCTCAAGCCTGGAGCTTAAAGAAGTTTGGAAGCTGACAGCCAGAAGTGTGGTAGTTGAAGGCACAGCACAGATGAGATGGATTGCCTGGGGAACCCATATTTCAAAAACTCTACTATTAAATTACTGCATCCAATTATCCTGGGTAAGCCCCCATTAAAAATTGAATAAGGACAGCAAAGAAAGGAATAATACAGTAAATGTTCAACAATTAGATATATGTCAAACTCTGTACACCTCTAATAGGAATTACATCTCCTTGAAAGACACTAATTTGGTAAAAAAGGCATCAGGCTTCAGCGTCTAGCACACCCAGCTCTGAGCTCTAGCACTACACTCTACTAAGATGTGATCTGGGCAGGGCACTTAACTTCCAGTCTATTTTTCCATTGCAAAAAATGTGTAGATTATCATTCTTACCTCGCTGGATTGTTGGGGATTAAATGACATAAATATTGGAAGGATTTTTTTATGGTGGTGGTGGTTTAGTCGCTAAGTCATATACGACTCTTGAGACCCCGTGGACTGTAGCCAGACAGGCTCCTCTGTACATGATATTTCCCAGGCAAGAATACTGGGGTGGGTTGCCATTTCCTTCTCCAGGGGATATTCCCAACTCAGGGATGGAACCCAGGTCTCCTGCATTGCAGGCAAATTCTTTACCCACTGAGCCACCAGGGAAGACCTTTTTCTATGGTAAGTACTTCAAATTCAGTAACAACCTTCTCCCCCACTGTCCTAACTGTCAAGTGTCCACAGATAATACACAAACACTGATACTGTATCATGCCAAAAAAGGAAAAATAAATAGCTTCAAAACACTCAAAAGTTATATGGATAATTGTCTCAAGATCCAGCATGATAAAATCGAATATTTCATGCATCATAAAGTACAAAAATTCATAAAGACATATTTCCCACAGTAGCAATTATTCAAAGAAAAATGCAAGGTCGCTTTCTAGAATATTTCAGATGAAAATACTACAAATCTGATCACAAGAGATACAGGTAGAAGAAATTTGAGGAATTTCTACATGGTTGAGTATAAATCCAATATTTTTTTATAAGTAAAAAAATGCTTCCTATCTACGCTACCTCTCCTTTTACAAGTCAGCGTGTGTGTGGTGTTGGCCAGAGTAAGGGTTTTTAAAATTTAGATGTTTGAGTTGACGACTGAAGAATCACAATATTTTCCAGCAATCTATAGTTGGGCCACACCATTATTTCTAGAAATGTTGATGCTTATAGTAGGATAAAATGATTTAGACAGTAGAAAAATAATGGATGACAAATCTAGAAAGTAATTTTGCAGGTCAATCAATAATATAAAACTTAAATGGCAAATCTAATAATGGAAGGAAGACAAATCTAAGTTAAAATAAGAATGCAAAAGAAGATAAGATTTTTTTTTAAGATTTTTCTTGATGTGGACTACTTTTAAAGACTGTATTGAATTTATTACAATATTGCTTCTATTCTGTGTTTGGCTATGTTCTGTGTTTTTGGCTATGAGGTATGTGGGGTCTTAGCTCCCCAGCTAGGGATCAAACTTGTACTCCTGGCATTGGAAGATGAAGTCTTAACCACGACAGCCAGGGAAGTCCTGAGACTTTTTTTTAAGTATTACCATGTAATAGTCGCATTTAATTTTAGTTACTCCTGCAAATGGTTTAAATTCTATAAAGTATTACGAAGTGTAAAAGTTGACAAGTTAAAATATCTATATGCTGCTGCTGCTGCTAAGTCGCTTCAGTCGTGTCCGACTCTGTCGATCCCATAGACGGGAGCCCACCAGGCTCCCCTCTGGGATTCTCCAGGCAGGAACACTGGAGTGGGTTGCCATTTCCTTCTCCAATGCATGAAAGTGAAAAGTGAAAGGGAAGTCGCTCAGTTGTGTCCGACTCTTAGCCCATAAATATAAAAGAAATGGTGACACATTTATTAAAAATCAATATATATACCAAATATTGATAATATAAATATACCAAATATTGATAATTTACTAAATAGTTATTTGAGATGACAGAAAATAAAATATTTTAATCTTGGGTAATTACAAACACTGAAAAATAGTAGGAACCACTTATTTATTCAATGAGAAAAATATTAATACAAACCTTAAGCTTGATAAAAATATCAAACAAATTATCTATGAATATAATTAAAATTAATTAATATATCAAGCAGAGAAATATAGAAACAAGCATTTTAAATTCTAGAAAGTTAGAGTTAGCTTGTTTAAAGTCTAATTTTTATTGTACTAGCTTGTCTTTTAAGAAAAAGGATATTAAAAAAAGGAAAAAGAGGAAAATGTAAAAAAAAAAAAAAAGCAACACCCACACCTGTGTCTAGACTAGCTTGTCTTTTAAGAAAAGAGATATTAAAAAAAATTAAAAAAGGAAAAAGACAAAAATGTAAAAAAAAAAAGCAAGTAAAATCTAATTTTTAATATTGTTTCACGTGGTTTGGTTCAAAATGTATTTCATTCTTGTTAACAATCAATTTCTTATACCAATTTTTGTTCTGTGTTGTTTATAATAATTAAAAGTTAGGAAAAATACAAATAACTAATAGGAGAATGACTAAATAAATGATGGCAGAATGGAATACAATATGTGTGAGTGGATTTGCATATAATTATTAATAACTATCTTGGAGAAATTTACCCATTGCTCTGAAAACATAACCATGAAAACAGACCCCTATATACATTTGATATTCATTCCATGTTTGTAAAAAATAATAATAATAATGTGACTGTATGTGCACTGGAAAGAAAAATATCAGGAAAAGCATACAAGAAAATATTAACAGTGAAAGACTCTCTGTGGGTTATATCATCTTTTATTTCTGCACTGAAGAAAAAATGAAAATCTATGAAAAGACATTTAAAACACTATATAATTCTAAGTTTTAAGATTTTTAAAGCATTTTAAATTCAGTTAATTTCAATTACTTATGCTTCTTTTCCTTTAAAAGTGTTTTTAATAATTTGCCATTTGCCAACAATTTCTTTTTTTTTTAATTTAATTTTATTTTTAAACTTTACATAATTATATTAGTTTTGCTAAATATCAAAATGAATCCACCACAGGTATTTCTTTTAAATTTTTATTCTCAACTAAAAACATACTAAATATTTTAATTATTTTATGTGAAACAAGTGTCATAAAAAATTTAAAAATGACTTACTGAAATTGATGCAGATTTGAACATTGACACTCAGGATAAATCCTACTTAAAATAAGAGTGATGGGGAATATTTATTTTATGGCTAATTTTATTTTCATGGACATTTCATTAATTGTTTATCATCAGATTACTTTCAACCAAACGCTATGTTATACCATGATCAAGAAGGTAAGTTTTATCCTAAGAATGTAAGAATGCTGCAATTTTAAGAGATCTATCAGAATAGTAGTTTATTCAAATACATACTCCATTTTTTTTAATTTTAATGAGAACAGAATCTTTTTCTTAACAAAGAATATCTTAACCAAAAGTTCAACATTAAAAACTCTAAAAGCAATTTCACCAAATTTAAAATCAGCAACAAAAAATGGTACTCACTCATCACAATACCATGCATCATTAAAAAATTAGAATTCTTAATCTTGGGAAAGAAGACACAGTATTAAATTCATTATCGGATGACATTAATGTGTATCAACAGGAGCTGTAAGAATTTGTTTAAAAAACAAATACAGTAATAAAGCAGAGTGTGCACACTTGGTTAGTTCTTTGGGGTTGAGTTGTAACATTCTAGTTATACTGCTGATAAATATACAAAAATCAATATATTCTTCAATTTCTACATACTTGGCTGAAATACATGTCAGAACCCAAAAGGTCTTACTCATGGAAATAGGAAAAAAATTTTAAACATTTTAGGGATAATTTCAGGAATATGTATGACATTATAAAGAAAGTCACAATACTTTGAAGATATATAATTTCTGCTGAATAAGAAATAATATTATTTGATAACTGTTCTTAGATAAAATTATAAAGTTAATTAAACTTCACACAAAATTCATTAACACAAAGGAGAATATTTCTAAAGTTTATAAGGAAGAGCCCACAGGAAATGATATTTAAGAAATTCCTAAAGGAAAAATAAATGAGAGGAAATTGGCCCATGTAGGAAATATATTTCAAGACCACAATAATTCAAAGCATGAATTTTTCAATTAAAAATACACAAAAAATTGATTTGTAAGTCTGTTATTAATTCTGTGACTTGTACCAATTTTTAACCCAAAGAATATACTTTTAAATGATACCTCTAGCTTTGTTAACTTCTCCATGTTTACTAATAACATTTATCAATTAGTACTTATTCTATTTCAAAATACTTTACTAGGCTCATCACTGCTTCTTGTTTGCAAATGATGAGAGAGCTCACGGACTCCATCATAGGACTCAAGAAAGTTTCCTAATGGACAAGAATAATTCTGAATATTTTCCAAGTGCTGAAGAATTGATGCTTTTGAACTGTGGTGTTGGAGAAGACTCTTGAGAGTCCCTTGGACTGCAAGGAAATCCAACCAGTCCATTCTGAAGGACATCAGCCCTGGGATTTCTTTGGAAGGAATGATGCTAAAGCTGAAACTCCAGTACTTTGGCCACCTCATGCGAAGAGTTGACTCATTGGAAAAGACTCTGATGCTGGGAAGGATTGGGGGCAGGAGGAAAAGGGGATGACAGAGGATGAGATGGCTGGATGGCATCGCTGACTCAATGGACTTGAGTCTGAGTGAACTCCAGGAGTTGGTGATGGACAGGGAGGCCTGGCGTGCTGTGATTCATGGGGTCGCAAAGAGTCAGACACGACTGAGCGACTGATCTGATCTGATCCGATCTGATCTAGAACAAATGTCTCTCTAACCTGTGAAGCCATAGAGGATATCACGAAGGAAAACATTCTGAAAATTTGAAACATATTGAAGGCTTTTGTTTGTAAATATTTTACAAAGTCATTGGAAACAATAGCCAAAAGAACAGCTAATCCAAAATGTAGTTTTCAGATATTATTCATTGGTCCTCTTATGTGTATTTCCCAGATGGTTGTTTATGCAGAAGAAAGAGAAGTGGGAAGGGAAAGAGGCTGGAGGGAGGTAGAAAGGAATGAAAGGAAGGTAGAAATGTATAAAATTATTAGCAATTATTTTGGGTCACTTATCTATTTGGCAGTCCCTATTTTCTCATTATCCAGGAGTGTAAATTAGTTAACGTAAGATAAATGTACTTCTGTCCATCAACAGATGAATGGAAAAGTAAGTTGTGGTACCAAAAACAATGGAATGTTAGTCATAAAAAGGAACAAATTTGAGTCAGTTGTACTGAGGTGAATGAACCAAGAGACTGATATAGAGTGAAGTAAGTCATAAAGAGAAAAACAAATATTATATATTACCACATATATATGGAATCTAGAAATTTGGTACTGATACCAAATTTGGTACCAAATCAAATATCAAATTTGGTACTTGTCCTGAACCTATTTCCAGGACAAGAATAGAGACACAGATATAGAGAACAGAATTGTGGATACAGTGGGGCAAGGAGAGGGTGGGACGTGGGACAAATTGAGAGAGTAGCATTGAAATATATACATTACCATATGTAGACTAGATAGCTAGTGGGAAGTTGCTGTCTAATACAGGGAGCTCAGCCTGGTGCTCTGTAATGACCGAGCAGGCTGGGATGGGGGTAGGGTGAGCGAGAGATTTCAAGAGAGAGGGGATATATGTATACTTAGGGCTGATTCACATTATTGTATGGCAGAAACCAAGAAAACATTGTAAAGCAATTATCCTCCAATTAAAAACTGACTTTAAAAAATTTGAAAAAAGACAAAAAAAAAAAAGAAGAAGAACTACACTTCTCTTGGGAAAGTAGCATGCCCTATTCTATTTTATACCCCAAGCTAGACATGTAGCAGGACTTCACATACTAGTTTAATTCATTTTCTCGGCCTGCTGCTCTTTTCATTAAAGTTATTTACTCTTGAATTTTGATCTTCTAGAGACCCATTTTTCTCTCATCTATTACCTATGAGGGAAAATGATCAAGAGAACTTGAACAGGACTTATGACTCAGACCCTTAAGAGAAAAGCTTAGCTGAAAGGGTTGGAACTTTGTGCTCCAGCAGAAATGTGTTTGTTTCTTTTCACCTTTCAGCAGCTGCATATGGGAGAAGTAATGGCAGCAACTCAATTGCCTGCCCTGACAACAGTGAATCAGGGTTCACCCGATTGTTGTTGCTCAGAGCAGGAGCTGTAACTTTATAATCCATCCTTTTGAATGACCCTTAAGAGCAAGGACAGAGCTGACTACATTTTCTGAGAAGATTAAAAATGAAATCTATTATCAGTAAGAGCAGTCAGTACCACAAAGATTCCCTGTTTCATCAAATGGTTAATCGTTGAGGTTTATTACAGATAGAATTAAAACCACCTGCTTCTCCACTGTCTACCATTGTACTACTACTAATAATAGTATTGAATTTGGAAGTGGGAACTTTCAAAAGCTGCACTTTGTTGAGAATAAACAGTTCCTATAGCCCAAATCTTTAAAATCCAACTCTTAAAACTATTTCTTCCTTAAATCCTGCTTGATTAACCTCAGCTTACTCTGAAAACACTCTTTTTCCACTGTATTTCTTCTGTATTCCTTGGGACCTGTTGCTACCAACTGACACTTTTTAATTCAATGCCACTACTGTAATTAAGTCTCTTTCACATAAGTGTACTGGATACCCATTCATTTATTTATATAAGAACTGTTTCTTGAGCCGCTCTTGTGTGCCAGACACTCTTCATGGTGCTGGGGTTAAGGCACTGATCAATCACATACAAGATGCTCCTTCTTATGGAGTTCGAATGAGTAAATGGCTAAACCAATAACAAAATAGATATGCTTATATTACAATAAGTACTGGGAAAATAATAAAAGATGGTGGTATTATAGATAGTGACTAGGAAGCCACTTTAGATTCAATAGGCAGAAAGTTAATCTTCTAACAAAGAAAACTCTGATTTGATTCTGTTCTGATTGACAGGTAGAAGTTAGCTATGAGAAGATTTCAGAAGAAAATGCAAGTATAAATGCTTCAAATTCAGAATGGACTTGGTCAAATCCAGGAATAGCATTAAGTCTCACTCACAGAGAGTGGCAGAGATGAGCTCATAGAAGAATTAAAGGCAGTGATAAAGAGATAGGATTTTTTTTTTTTCCTAAATTCAGTGAAAAACAGAAGAGCAACACAACCTGATGGAAGTTTCTAGAGGATCATTCTGGTTTCTTAATAGGCCTCAGATTGTGTCAAAACAAGAATGAAAACTAGGGAAAAAAAAGGTAAGGAAGTTATTCTATTAAGCCAATAGCTCTTGGTGAAGCTCTAGACTCAAGTGGAATATGGGACATATTTTAGTGGTAGAGATGTATTTTTGGTAATATGTTAGATGTCAGGTGTGTGAATGAAAGGGTAGAAGAGGACAGGACTCCCAAGGCTTTGGCTTGAGTACCTAAGTGGATGGTGGCACCACTGAACTATTAATAGACACACAAAAAAATCCGGCTGGAAAAGTTTGGGTAAAGATTGTTGAATACGTGCATTTGGAAATTACAGATATCCACATAAGTATACGGGAGAGGGCAATGGCACCCCACTCCAGTACTCTTGCCTGGAGAATCCCATGGACGGAGGAGCCTGGTGGGCTGCAGTCCATGGGGTCGATAAGAGTCGGACACGACTGAGCGACTTCACTTTCGCTTTTCACTTTCACGCATTGGAGAAGGACATGGCAACCCACTCCAGTGTTCTTGCCTGGAGAATCCCAGGGACGGTGGAGCCTGGTGGGCTGCCGTCTATGGGGTCGCACAGAGTCGGACACGACTGAAGCGACTTAGCAGCAGCAGCAGCAGCAGCAACATAGGTATACACTGAATCCTTTAAAAATAGAAACCATATCATTTTTCCCATTTGTAATAATTGCAGGATAAGGAGAAATGCATGAAAAAAGCTAAACTCTGATAAAAGTCTTCAAAATGTTGTCATTAATAACCATGCAATCAAAAACCTAATTCATTAGGTCTGTAAAGGCGGAGGTGGGGGTTGTGGGAGGGGGAGGAAATCTCTAGTCACAGTGGCTGGATCTTTTTATGCTTATATTCCAAGTATTGTGTGCATGTTTTGGAACAAAACTTCTTCACCAAATAGATAATCTGATTTAGAGTGACACTACCCCTAGAGATACACCCCACCCCCAGAACCCTCCTTTCTCACCCTCAATTCTGCTTTGTCCAACCCTCCTGATGAGGAGGGTTTCCTTAATCTTGGAGAGTAAACCATGTGTGTCATGACTCCCACCCCCAACTTAAGCCATGACACTTGACTCTTTCCACTTTCAGAGAACATGCAGACATGGTCAGGTTTGCCCACCTGAATGTAGAGATTGACAGCCTGGCTTGTACATTCAGATTCTATTTCAGGAGGTGTCTCAGGCCATCAAATAACCACTGCCAGACCAACAGCGGCCCAGAGAAGCAGGGATTAATAGGAAGCAAATTCTTTGGGCTTGTCATGGGAAATCTTCCCAACCAGGCATTTGTACGTGTAACTCAAACTGACCTAGGATTCATCTTGACCCAAATATCATCCACAGTTCAGAGACTGAGAAAAAAAATCTTTATAAATCATATCTCTCCTCTCTGTAAAAGATATGGAAATTTGCCATGTACCTCTCATGCTCCTTGTGGCTCAGCTGATAAAGAATCCGACTGCAATGCAGGAGACCTGGGTTCGACCCATGGATTGGGAAGATCCCTGGGGAAGGAAAAGGCTGCCCACTCCAGTATTATTCTGGCCTGGAGAATTCCATAGATTATATAGTCCATGGGGTGGCAAAGAGTCAGACACAACTGAGCGACTTTCACTTCACTTTTCTCAAGTTCAATAATTAAAAAAAAAAAAAAAAAAAAACTTAGTCCTGGTAAGTGAAAATTTTCTTGCTAAAAACCATATTGTGAAAAATAAAACAAATGCTAGAAAACGATTCACTGCCAATATCTTGTGGCTTCTAAGAGTTGCTACTGCATATGTGCAAAGTCAATAGAAAATTAGAAGGGAGGGGAAATTCCCTGACAGTCCAGTAGTTGCTGCTGCTGCTACTAAGTCGCTTCAGTCGTGTCCGACTCTGTGCAACCCCATAGGACTCTCAATTTCCACTGCAGGGGGCAAGGATTCAATCCCTGATGAGGAAATTAAGATCCTGCATGCTGCAGTGGAACAACAACAACAAAATTGGAAGGGAGGGAAATAAAGGAAAGGGTGTAGATAGCTGCTATATTAGTTACATACATTTCAGGCTACTCTGGAGACACGACTGAGCAACTGAACTGAGCTGATCCAACTAGCCTGACTTTATTATTGAAATTACAGGTGCTGCTATAAGCTAAATAAGTAATTACAAAAATTACTTATTTGCTTGTTTTTGCAATTATATTCAAAGTGCAAAGAATGATTTATAATTTTTAAAAAGGCAAGATAAAATGCATTTGAAAGTAATTATTAGCAGATGTTGAATCCATATTGGGTTCTAGAAAAGTTCTAAGAAGCAATAAACGGAGTAAAGGTAAAGAAACAAAAACTTCAAGTGTATTATCCCGTTTATATTACACTCCTGAGGAAGAGTTAAGCAGAAGGAGAATAAACATTGGCTGGGAGAAGATGAGAAATTAGTGCTGTGAGTCTGCCAACAAGCCACCTACCAAGAACATTGAAAAAACTGAGTGTGCTATAAAATAATTTGTTTCAGAATGTCAGAGACCTATCCAAGAAAGAAGGATTATCAAGATGGAGAACCAAAGAGATGTCTACTAATGACTTGCAGCTTCTTTTTCCCTAAAGGCATTTGCTGATTCTATGTGCTAATAATGTGGGCTTCATCCCAGCAGAGTCCAGCTCTAGGAAGAGAGAAATACCAGTGCTTTGGGCAGTTTCATGAGGTGAGAGAGTCAACTGAAGATTGGAGAAGCATCAAACATCCAGCCATTTTTCCTTCAGGATTTTTACAAAATTATGAAGAAGTGCAGATAGAAGGCAAATAAATAAACTGAAAAAATAGGATTCAAGACCCCACTGTAGGAGGGACTCATTCATTGCACCATTTAGCCAATTGAAAATACTGGAGAGCTACACCCTAGAATCATAGCAGAAGCCAGGAGAAGACTGAACCTAACCCAAAATTCAATCCTGGACCGACTCCCACCATCCCTGATTGGATTAAGATCATCATCCAAGCTAGGAAAGAGGTGTTACATATCATCTGGAGCTGTTACCATTTTACATACCAAGAGACAAGACTAAATTAACCAAAATCAAGAGGGGGAAAAAAAAGATAAGAGAAACAGACTTACAAACAATCATGATGCTGAGGAGAACAAACAAAAATATTAAAATAACCTTGTTTAACATATTCATTAAAATGTAGGGAAAGGTAAAGAAAATAAAATAAAGAGGGAAAATTTCACCAGAAGTCTGGAATAAAAGAAATGGATATTAAAAATTAAAATGTACCATATCTAACATGGATTTAACAGCAAACTGAAGAAAGAATGGCCAAAAACTTATTTATGAATTGTTGAGGAATATCAACCCCAGGTTGAAGAACCTCTGTAAAGTTCAGCAGGATAAGAACAAAACATTCTTCTGAGGTATCACAATATAAGAGCTGAGAGATGGGGCAGGTAGAAGGCAGAGGCAGAGACACAGACAGAAAGTGATGTCTTAAAAGCAGTAAGATTGTAAAGCAATTATCTTCAATTAAAAATAAATAATTTGTTTTAAAAAGCAGCAAAAGAATAAGGAGAAATTGCCTTCAAAGAAGAAACAATAACTTGGAAAGCCAAGTTCTCAATAGAAATATGAAAATAAAGATATTTTCAGATAAACAAAATGTGAGAAATTTTTGCTAGGTAGAAAAGCAAAACCATACTAAAAAAAATTGATGATGCTGATTTTTAATAACAAAATGAAGATACATTTAATTAAAATTTTAGAATGCTCCTTAGGAGACACATATCTTAAGTATAAAAAACAAAATATTTAAAAGAAAAGAGATGAAAAATACGTGCCATGACAACACTAAGCAAAAGAAATATATTATTTTTGTCTTAATATCAGAGACTACTTTAGTACAAAAAGCATTTCTAGAAAGAAAGAGAAATATGTCAAAATGATAAAAGCACCAATCCTCCAGGAAGTTATACAATTCAAAATCAGTATGTATTTCATAACAAAATGAAAATATATGCAACAAAATTAATGAATTAAAACAGAGTAGACAAATTCACACTTATAGTGAGAGACAAAATATTCGCAATATCTGATAGAACAGGAAGATAAAAAGATATAAATAGAAAACCTAATTAACAAATTAACAAATTTAAGTTAATTGAAATATATAGAACATTGCAACACCAACCACAAAATACATATTTTTCATCTACATATGGAGTACTTACCAAATAACCATATGCTGTATTATAGAACAAGTTTTAAGAATTTCAAAGGACTGATTTCACTCTGAGTATGTACACTGCCAATGGAGGAGTTAACAGCTTCTGCTGCAAGGAGCCCAGCCAGACCTCAGGCCTTAGAGCTCTGCTCTCGTCACCCAGCACAGACAGAACCGGCCTGGTGTGCAGCCCTGCTTCCCAGCGTGCTTCCTACCCAGTCCTGTCTGATCCCCGTGGTGTGTGCTCAGTTGTTCAGTCACGTCTAACTCTTTGTGATCCCACGGACTGTAACCCACCAGGCGCCTCTGTCCATGGGATTTTCCAGGCAAGAATATTGGAGTGGGGTTCCATTTCATCCTCCAGGGGATCTTTCAGATCAAGGGATCAAACCAGTGTCTCCTGCATTGGCAGGTAGAGTCTTTACCACTGTACCCCGTGGGAAGCCATCCGATCCCCAGTAAAACCTTAATCATTTAAAACACGTGCACATTCAACACAGCAACAACAACAAAACAACCTTGGGGTTTTGACTGAGATTGCATTGAATCTATACATCAATTTGGAAAGAACTGACATTTTAACGATATTGAATCTTCCCATGATGAACATGGAATACCTTTCACTTAACATACTTTTAATACAAGTTCCTCAAAGAGAAGACACAGAGGGGGCAGAGGAGAAGACAACATGAAACAAGAGAAGACAAGAGAAGGGAAGAGAGGAAAAGTTAAGGTAATATTTTGAGAAGTATTGAGAATTTTCCAATAATTGATGGAAAACACCAATCTATAGATTCTAGGGTTTGTTTACAAACCCTAACAAAAAGTTCTTTAAAAATAAAAAAATTAATCTTAGATGCATGCTAGTGAAATTACCAAACACCAAAGATGATGCAAAAATTTTTATGCAGTCAGATAATACTTTTTAATTGCATTGAAAGTAATGACATCTTTGCTTCTCCATGGGGAAGACAACAGGGGAACCCTGGGGAGGCAAAGTTTTATTTCTTAAAGTGAATGGTAGTAACATGAGTAGCCTTTTCATAATTATACATTTAACCACACACACACATACACACACACATATATAAGACTGTTGCTGGGAAAGATAGAAGGCAGGAGGAGACAGAGGACTAGATGGTTGGATGGCATCACTGACTCAATAGACATGAGTTTGAGCAAGCTCCGGGAGTTGCTGATGGACAGGGAAGCCTGGTGTGCTGCAGCCCATGGGCTCACAAAGAGTCGGACATGACGGAGCAACTGAACAACAACAAATATATACTTTGCTTTTTCTATTTTATGTATATTTTACAATAAAAAAAGAGGAAATATGTGAAAGACTAAAAAGAAATTGACTGGTCCTCACGTTACTGGTCCTCATGTAAGTTAGTTACATCTTTGTCTGCATATTTTACAATGAAAGAAGAATCTTTAAAAAAAAAAGTTGACTCTACTTCTGCAGTGAACTTTTAAGTAAGAACTTCCAAAGCAAATAATTAACTTCCTCTCTTTGTGCCTTCAAATCTGTTTTCCTTCTTATAGTCCTTTCTCCCACGTGAACCTTGCCTGCTCTAACTTTCCTACTTGGCTCCCATTTCCTTGTTCTGTAGAGTCTCATTCTTTAGAGACCTCATAACACGTTTTCTTTCTTACCCTTTATGATCATCTGTAACATGTAATCCACAATGTCTACTTGCATTTCCTCATCATGTAGCTACTCGGTAAGCCTACAGAATCTGGTTTATGCCATCACCAACCAACTGTGAAACTGAGCTGGAAGTTCAGTATTCTTCTGAAAGCCATGGTCAATAATTTTATTCGGCATCCTAGATCCTTGAGAGTTTTGGCTGAATTAACTTGGTTTTATTGTATTTTAAAAATACATAAACCAAAGCTTGCAATGGACACACAGACTGATATCATCAAGATAAAGAATAAGGGAAATGGAAGCAAAGATACTGTGGTACAAGAAGACAAAGGAGTAACAATGTGTGTGAATTAAACATAAATAAGGTTTAAAGTGAAATCAAGGGTAGCGTGCTGGACTTGGCCCTTCCCATATTTTTGCCTCATATGATCTCACTATAACCTGTGCTACAGGTATCATTATTCCCACTGTGTATTAGGCTCAGAGAAGTTAAATATCTTTCCCAAGATGAATACGGAAAATCAGGATGATCACCAAGCCCATAATCTTAGTATCAGGGGTTCTCTGTAACTGAGGAAGGACACATCAGTTGACAACCTGGAGAGAACAAAGGGAGCTACACAGCTTCAAATTTTCTCATCTTTGCTTTACTTAGACCACCTAACACACTGTCATTCATAAAGTAAGCATCCAATGACCTATAAGTAACATTTACCCAAGGGTCACATGGATCAAAAACATCTTACTCAGGACTTCCTTGATGGTCCAAAGGTTAAGAACACGCCTTTGGATGCAGGGGATGAGGGTTCGATCTCTGGTTTGGAAACTAAGATGCCACGTGCTATGAGGCAACTAAGCTACTACTGAGCCCATGCACTCTAGAGCCTGTGCACCGCAACAGATAGGCCATGTGCTGCAACTAAGACTCAATGCAGCCAAATAAACTAATTTTAAAATAACATGTTATTCGTTATTTATTCAGTCGACTATTGCTTAGTGAATATTTATTAAATACCCACATGTGCCAGATTGCAGACATTTTAGGATTTTATTTCATGTGAAACGTGACTTACTTTTGGTGAGATGGAGAAAAAGAAGATCCTTCCATAAATATAAATTATATCATGATTATGGTGAACTTGTTTAGGAATATTACAAATCAGATAAGAAAAAGATACCCAGAGGTATCAGAGAAGGGGGATATCATTTACCAGTTGTCCTAAAATTTGATCAAGAGTGACTTATGTAAATCACGACTCACTGAAAAGTAATTTGAGGAGCAAGAAAGTTATTTACCATTTGGGATTATATTTGCACCTCTACTGTATTCCATTTATAGGAAAATCAGAAGTATTAAAAAGAGCCCTTTTCCACCCAGTCAATTGCTTTCTAAATTACATGAGTTATTATGTAAAATGGATTTAATCTTTTATCATCCATTTGAGATATTACCATTCATTTGAGACCGCAGTAGTTATTACATATCTAAAGTGACATTTTTATCTTCAATAATTTCTAATTCGGTTCATATATTATCTGAAGAAACACAATTTTAGTGTGCTTAATCAAAATGCTTTATGGATTCTTCCTTCCATACGCATAACAGTATGATGCTTTAACAAAAATAATAATTAAAGTATTCATTTGAATAACCACAAGGAGGCTTTTCTCTTCTGTCCCTTTAAGGAGAACCCGTTAATGGCGAAGCTTGTTTGGCAATTTCTACTCCTCAAAGGTGCCATGATAAAAATTTAATTATTTCATTAGTTTCTTAATTTTCCATTTTCTTGGAATTTCTCTCTAGGTATCATTTGGCAACTTCACTTTAAATAACTTCCATATAACTTATGGTTTCATAGCTAACTGATAAATGCACTTTTATTTTCACTCCTGTGAAAAATACACTTTTGTAACCCAACATTCATTTGATTTTAATATAACTGGCCAACAGATGATTAATAACAAGCAAAGTGTTATTTTAAGCCTCTAACTGTTGAAAAGCAGAGGGTACACCTTTCCATAGTTATAATGCCATTTGCACAATGGCATATTCTAAACATTTTGTGAAATGAAAATTAATATTTTATTTATATATTAGCCTTTACATGTAATTTTGGTATATAAGATTTATTTCCATCTTATGTATATTTTTTGTTTAAATTTTCTTTTTTAAATTTTACATGCCCTTTTTATATTGATAATAATGGTCCTTCATCAAAGATTTACAACCTTCCCAATAACATCAACAGTGAGTTTAATGAACTCACATTTACTGCGTATATTTTTAAATCGAATTTTCTATCTCATCTTTCAATCTATTCACCTCCATGACCATATAACCACTAAAAGGTTTTTGTCTCTAAACTAACATGCCCCTTTGATCAAATTTTTAAAGATTCACTTCAAGGCTGACCTTTATCTACAGTTGGATGCTTAAATTACTTTTAAAATTCTCCACAAACACACACACAGTAGCAATAGTTTATCAAATATCCTCAAAAGTTTGTTTTACTACTTCTACATTCTTTTCCTGAAAACAGTTTTTATTCAGTAAATGGAAACCACATATTTAATTCTTCTCTGGCCCTAATAGAGAAAGTGATAATCAACCATACTCTTCTTCAAGAACTCAGATACTTGACATAATCTTTGAGGCATTTCTTTTTTGAGAAACCTTTTTATTTTGCATTGAGGCACACCCGATTAACAGCGTTGTGCCAGTTTCGGGTTCACACTGGTTAACAGCAAAGGGACTCGGCCATACGCATCCGCGCAGCCACTCTCCCCCAGACTCCCCCCATCCAGGCTGCCGCATAACACTGAGCAGAGCTCCATGTGCTATACAGTAGGTCCTTGTTGGTTATCCATTTTATAAACAGTAGCATTTACATGCCTATTCCAAACTCCCTAACTATCCCATCCCCCCATCCCCTCCTCCCTGCAACCATAAGCTCGTTCTGGAAGTCTGTGAATCTGTCTCTGTTTTGTAGGTAGGGTCATTTCTAACATTTCTTTCTAGATCCCACATATAAGGTATATCATATGATATTTCTCCCTCTATATCTGACTTACTTCACGTAGCATGACACTCTCTAGGTCCATCCATGTTGCTGCAAATGGCATTATTTCAGTCTTTTTTATAGCTGAATAATACTCCATTGTATATATGTACCACATCTTCTTTATCCATTCCTCTGTCAAAGCACACGTTGGGTTGCTTCCATGTTTTGGCTACTGTAAAGAGTACTGCAATGAAAATTGGGGTGCATGTTTCTTTTCAGATCATGCTTTTTCCTTTGAGGCCTTTCTTAACCAAAATAATGATAACAGGACTGAATTTTGTGAAAACAAAATTCCCTATTTTTCTCAGTTCTTTTAGTTTGTTTTTTCCATTTAAAGCACGTAAAGTTAATGTTTATGTTAGTACACAAACATACTCCTAGTTTTGTTTTTTTGTCACACAAATGACATATATCCATTTTCAACTCTGAATCTCTTTTTGACTGTTAATATCATTTAGGGATACAAATTAAACTTCAAAATGAACCAGCTTTTAATAATTTAGTTATACCTTAAGGCAATTCTTTCCAAAGTGTTCACAGAGGACTTCAGGCTATACAGCTGGAATATTTTATTTTAAAACATGTTTTGAATGTCCTGTCCAGAGCCATAAGCTTGAATTTTGACAAATACTTGTTCTTAAGTAAGGTAATTTCAGTGTTCATGTCTAGCCACTTTCCTTCAATCTTTTAATACTTTCAGGATGTCTGGGTCCAATAATAGTTTAAATTTTAAATACAGGTTTTAGCTACTCTCCATTGCATTAATCACTCATTTGAAATATTTTAACAAGTAAGGAAATAAATCAGCATGAAGTGGAATAAACTAAAATCTTGCTACAGAATTAATAGAAAGCTGGATGCAATTTGGGGAAAATCTGCACAGACCCAAATTTGTTAATTATAAGAGAAATTGGAACATAGAAAAAAGCACATTGGTAAAGGAAAGGAAAGAATGTGAAAGAAAAAAATGTGTTTTTTATTTCTTTTTATAGCATCTTATGAAACTAATTGGACTAAAATATGTTTTAATATAGAAAATACTGTATCCCATTTACCTCACACATAAAAGTCATTTATAAGTAGTATATGGTGCATTTACCTGCATGTAGTTAGAATGTATGCTGTCTATTCATCATGACTTTAACCACAGTTACTGGATTCGTCTTCCACCATTAGCATTTCCATCATTCCATGGCCTTGAGAGAGACTGAAAAGAAAAAAAATGTTTATAAAACCAATTTCAATCTTAAGGAGTACAGTTTTTAGGATTAATGTCTTTTCCTTCCTTATATAACAAGACTATCATAAATTCTATTCTCATAAACTAAAGAGGTTGGAGATGAAATCCATATTTTTATATTGATGAGGAATCATAGTAGAATGTTAACTAAATTATCTTCAAATCTACATCTTATTTGAAGTGATGGTTTATAAGCTAAATGAATTTTTCTGGGTCAATTACTCCAATGCTCAGTAAAAATACAATTCTAGTCAATGGCAAAAGTTGAAATTAAGGAAAGAGAAAAAGTAAGAAACTCTCTGTATGATTAGTTGCCTACTCAAAGAACAAATTTATGGAGTTAATGTAATGAGCTAGTCTGAGATCTCTTCCAAGAACATTTGCTTGTCTAATTAGGTTTTTGGACAATTTTCCAACTGTAAATAAGTTACAGGAAAAATTTCTAGTTTCTGTGAGTAATATATTTTCCTATCCTTCTATATCATGAAATGTGACTTTTTCTCAAATTCCTCATTTACTCTTGAATATCTTTAACTGGTAATTACTCTTTTATTGATGACAGCATCATCTTTTTATTGCAAAATAAATTGATGGTTGACTGGCACCTTTTCTAGAACTACCTCTTTTAAAATGGGCTTCCAAGGTGGTGCAGTGGTAAAGAATCCACCTGCCAGTGCAGAGGATGCGAGAGACACAGGTTTGATCCCTGGGTTGGGAAGGTCCCCTGTAGAAGGAAATGACAACCCACTCCATTATTCTTGCCTGGAAAACTACGTAGACAGAAGAGCCTGGTTGTACAGTCCTTGGGATCACAAAGAATTGGACACAACTTAGCACATATACATCCTTTAAAAATAGTTGTGGGTTCATCATAGATTTTTCCTGTCTGGCTGGCTTTCTAGTGGCCAGGGAAATCTAATCATGTGGGTCCTTTTAATGACTCAACTTTTCATAAACCTGAAAAAACCTGTGTTTGTTTTAATGGTTAACAATTATCAAAATACAATAGAAAATGAGTGAATGTTATGTAACACACCTTATTTAACTCAGCTCACAGTATTCTTACAGTTTCTTTATATACCATATAGTTTCAATACGCTTCCCAAATGGCCAAGAAGCAGTAAACATATGGTGAAGTACAAATTCAAATTTGTCACTTTATTTTGACATTAAGGATATGAAATACAAGTTATGATGGAAATGAGCATTTGTGTGTATTCACACTAAGTCGCAGTAGTGAAGATTTGATGCTTATGATCCTACTTTTGTTGCATAGGGTCATTTCAGTCTGTGTGCTTTTGTAAAACAGAGGCTTTTCAATTTACCTTATAATTCATAGGTGGCATTCAATTAAATAATATACAGAGGATCTCCTGGTCCTTTTATTTACAGATAATAAACAAAACCTGGGTGAGCGAATTCTCCTCCCCTCCATTTTGACAAAGGAGGTTTATGGTAATTAAACATATTTTAACATCAGCTTTAACCAAGCTCTCTACTCCATGCCTAGAGGAGCCCTGTGGTCCTTTTGCTTTTCCCTGTGTTTATTTTTTCCCAGTTTCAATGAGATATAATTGACATATAGCATTGTATTCAAGTATAAAACATAATGACTTGATATTTGTATATATTGTGAAATGATTACCATAATAAGTTTAGTTAACACCCATCACCTCACAGAGTTAAAATTTTTTTGTGGTGACAACTTTTAAGATCTGTTCTCTTAGCAACTTGCAAGTATACAATACAGTATTGGTAACTATAATCAGACTGCTGGACATTATGTCCCAGAACTTATTCATAACTGGAAGTTTGTACTTTTGACAACCATCATTCATTTGGTTGCCAGGTTGCCTATCATGGCAACCACCAATCTGTGCTCTCTCTATGAAATTTTTTTTCTTTTCTTTTTTTTTAGATTCCATATGTAAGTGATATACAGTATTTGTCTTTCCCTGTCTAACTTATCTTACTTAGCATAATGCCCTCAGGTTTCATCCATGTTGTTCAAATAGCAGGATTTCCTCCTTTTTTATAGCTGAATATATATGTGTATGTGTGTATTTTTTCACATGTTCCATTCATTCGTTTATGAACACTTAAGTTGTTATCATGTCCTGGCTATTATAAATAATGCTCAGATGAACATGCGGGTATGGATACAGCTTCAAAATAGCGGTTTCATTTCCCTCAGATATATGCCCAGAAGAGGAATTTCTGGATCTATATAGTAGTTTTATTTTTAAATTTTTCAGGAAAACTAATCTTTCCCTTATCCTGTTTTCCACAGTGGCTGCACCAATTTACCTTCCCATTAACAGTGTGCAGGGATTCCCTTTTCTCTGCCTGCTTTTGTGAGGTAATTTTAATTTTAACTTCATGAGGTGGTAAAAATGTGGTGGTATAAATCTTTTTTAAGTAACTGTTAAACCACACTACACGCTTTTCTCACCTGCCACACCACACAGCAGATGTAGGTGAAAGAAAGGAAAAGAAAGTGGCTTAAAGCAAAGGTAAGCTTCTCAGACTTGGTACTCGTGAAGAGAGCAAGAAAGCTAGTCAGAGCAGGCTCCTAGGTGCCCAGCTTAGCTCTCTCCAGCTCTAAAAGAAATTTGAAGATCTGCATGAATATTTTAATGCATTGTATTTAAAGAGAAACTCATTGTCAGGGCTGTGCAGATTGAATGGGTGAATGGCGATCTAAAGATGGTTACACTTAAGTAATGCTGTGACAGTGATCATCATGGCATGAGGAAAGGACCCTCCAGTGCAGAAGTGTTGCCAGTCATGTCTTGGTTTTGTTTTTTTTTTTTTTCCAGTAACCTGGAAGACCAGGATAAAGGGCAAGTAGTAATCCTCTCTCGCTTTCTCCCTTTTCCTCTCTCACCTGTTTTCCTGTTTCCTTTGAAATAGGCTTCTTACAATAAATACAGGCGAGCCATGTGATTATTTACGGGAAGAAAACCAACTAAAGAGGTTGGTGTTCTGGAACGTAAAGCTCGAGTTTCTAAGCATCTCCCCTGAAGGCTCCGTCCGCTTCTCCATCATGTGGTTAAATGATGCTAGTCCAGGCACTCATCACTCTGCTCGGCTCCCATCCTGGTCTCACCCTCACCCTCTTGCCATGTTAATAGTTCCCCTGAAATCCTATCACTTTGCTGGAGGATTGATGTAAGTCTCCAGCAATTAACATAATTACAAGCCTGATTATCTTCTAATTACATTATGAGTATTTGGTTATTCACTACACAAATTAGAGAAAATTAAAGAGGAGCAAGAGCCCGCTGTGTGGGAGACGAGCTTGCTAAAACAGTTATGAGCATTTGAATGCAAAGCAAGAACCCAAAGGTGAAGACCTTGTCATGCTCCTGTTGGCTCACAGTTGCTATGTTTCATTTTGGAGAAAGACAATTTCTTCCTTTTTCTCCCTTCTTCCTTTCTTTTTCTTCTTCTTTCCTTTTTTTTTTTTTTTTCTTTTTAAATTAATGGCACACTAAGTTCTTCCTGAATAGTTTGTAACTTCCCCCCAAAATATCAAAACCATCAAATGAGATGCAACATCTCCATGCTGGTCCGTGTTGGTGCATGCAATAAGATAAGTGATTAAAAACTGCTGAATAAGTGACAGTTAAACGTACTCTTGGAGAAGGCAATGGCACCCCATTCCAGTACTCTTGCCTGGAAAATCCCATGGACAGAGGAGCCTGGTAGGCTCCAGTCCATGGGGTTGCTAAGAGTTGGGCACGACTGAGCAACTTCACTTTCACTTTTCACTTTCATGCATTGGAGAAGGAAATGGCAACCCACTCCAGTGTTCTTGCCTGGAGAATCCCAGGGATCGGGGAGCCTGGTGGGCTGCCGTCTATGGGGTCGCACAGAGTCGGACTTGACCGAAGCGACTTAGCAGTAGCAGCAGCAGCAGCAAACATACTCTAGTCAGATATTTCAGTTGCAACAAAAAGCATCAGTAATTTGTTAGTAATTTTCGTCATCATTTCAGTTCAGTCGCTCTATCTTGTCTGGCTCTTTGTGACCCCATGGACTGCACACACCAGGCTTCCCTGTCCATCACCAATTCCCGGAGCTCACTCAAACTCATGTCCATTCAGTCGGTGATGCCATCCAACCATCTCATCCTCTGTTGTCCCCTTCTCCTCCTGCCTTCAGTCTTTCCCAGCATCAGGGTCTTTACCAAGGAGTCAGTTCTTCACGTCAGGTGACCAAAGTATTCAGCTTCAGCATCAGTCCTTCCAATGAATATTCATGATTGATCTCCTTTAGGACTGACTGGTTTGATCTCCTTCCTGTCCAAGGGACTCTCAAGAGTCTTCTCCAACACCACAGTCCAAAAGCACCGATTTTTTGGTGCCCAGCTTTCTTTATATTCCAACTCTCACATCCATGCATGACTACTGGAAAAACTATAGCTTTGACTATACGGACCTTTTGTCAGTAAACTAATGTCTCTGCTTTTTAATATGCTTTCTAGGTTTGCCATAGCTTTTCTTCCAAGGAGAAAACATCTTTCAATTTCATGACTGCAGTCACCATCTGCAGTGATTTTGAAGCCCAAGAAAAAAAGTCTCTCACTGTTTCCATTGTTTCCCCATCTATTTGCCATGAAGTGATGGAACTATATCCCATGATCTTTGCTTTTTGAATGTTAAGTTTTAAGCCAGCTTTTTCACTCTCCTCTTTCACTTTCATCAAGAGGTTCTTTAGTTCCTCTTCGCTTTCTGCCATAAGGGTGGTATCATCTGCATATCTGAGGTTATTGATATTTCTCCTGGCAATCTTGATTCCAGTTTGTGCTTCATCCAGTCCAGCATTTAGCATGATGTACTCTGCATATAAGTTAAATAAGCACGGTGACAATATACAACCTTGACATACTCGTTTCCCTGTTTGGAGCCAGTCCATTGTTCCATGTTTGGTTCTAACTGTTGCTTCCTCACCTGCATACAAATCTCTCGGGAGGAAGGTAAGGTGGTCTGGTATTCTTATCTCTTTAAGAATTTTCCACAGTTTGTTGTGATCCACACAGTCAAAAGCTTTGGCATAGTTGATGAAGCAGAAGTAGAATTTCTTCTGGAATTCTCTTGCTTTTTCTAAGATCCAATGGATGTTGGCAATTTGATCTCTGGTTCCTCTGCCTTTTCTATTTCCAGCTTGAACATCTGGAAATTCTCAGCTCACATACGGTTGAAGCCTGGCTTGGAGAATTTTGAGCATTACTTTGCTAGCATGTGAGATGAGTGCAATTGTGCAGTCATCTAATTTCATCATCATCATTCTGGGAACCCTCTTTGTAGTGAAGAAAATAAGGAGGCAAACTGCAGCATGTGGTCTTCATAGATTATGCTTCAATATCAGACTTCAGAGATCAAATTTTTCATTAACTGGAAGGCAAGAATGATCTCAAATTGAACAAATTTTGGTGGAGCAAGTAAAGTTGACTCTTCTTTACTCTTTCACTGTGTCCTAGTCACTTGCTTTAATTTTTACTGCCGTCCTTCTGTTTGACCACCCAGGAAAACACATCACTTCTCATATCATGCCCAGATCTGATAACTCATATCATAGCAAACAAAAGAAAACACTGTTAAATCACTAAATTAGGATGTCATTTAGAGCAGGATGGCTCTAACACCCCAGCAGCAAACTGAAAACTCAGCCAGAGTCAATGTCTATAAATGCCTCCAGGCTGAGAAATCATAGCTGAAGAACAACCAATCACAAACAGCCAACCAGGCTTTCCCAGAGAAGGCGACCTGGCTGCAGCCAGTCAAATCGCCACCTGCTTTGTCCTGTCTATAAAAGCCTTTCCCAGACTCCTGTTGGCTGAGGCCCCTAACTGTTTTCATTCTGGTGCTGCTTAATCTAGTCAATGTTTGCTCCAATAAACTCCTCCAAAATCTGAGTTACCCCAGTTTACCTTTTAACAACACAAAACACACTCTTCTGGGGTTCCTCATTATACATTTTGGACCAGCTGGCATCTTCAAAGTGAAGTGAAGTCACTCAGTCGTGTCCGACTCTTTGCAACCCCATGGACTGTAGCCTACCAGGCTCCTCCATCCATGGGATTTTCCAGGCAAGAGTACTGGAGTGGGCTGCCATTTCCTTCTCCAGGGGATCTTCCCAACCCAGGGATTGACTCCTGGTCTCCTGCATTGCAGACAGACGCTTTACCATCTGAGCTACCAGGGAAGACTTCTTTTCAAAGAGAACATCATTAAATGTCAACAGGGAATAAAGTGAAAATGATCAGAGAAAAAACAAATGTGGAAAGAGCCAAGTTTCCCAAATCTAGGTACCCAAGTCTATAAGAATTCTCCCAGCACTATTTAGAGTCTC
Source organism: Bos indicus x Bos taurus (assembly GCF_003369695.1). Taxonomy (NCBI): domain Eukaryota; kingdom Metazoa; phylum Chordata; class Mammalia; order Artiodactyla; family Bovidae; genus Bos; species Bos indicus x Bos taurus. The sequence continues at coordinate 25,612,586 of NC_040089.1, read as the reverse complement.
CTCCGCCCATGGCTCCTTACTGACACTTATATGGTATGTGTTGACCTGTTTCCTGTCTCATAGACACCTTATTTTGGGTATCTTTGTGTTTTTCAAGTGAGAAATTGCACTCAAGTTTCCCAGAGCCTCTCAGGCTCTGTCAGTGAGAAAAACCATTTCCAGGGCCATTTCGCAGGACTGGGCGATTAATATGATGGCTTCCAACAAATCTCAATTTGTTGCTACCTTACCTGGTTTTAATGAGATATGATGTGACCCTAGGCGGTCAGGGATAGGAACACCAAAATATTTATCCCTAAATTGTTTCTTCCCAGGAATCTCTAGCCTTTTACTAATACCCAGCCTGGAAGGGTGGTGGTAGGAATGTGATAGAGAGGATGTTTGCTGATAGCAGAGTCTTTGCTGACAGTAATAATGGCCTCCAATGGGGAGAACTCAAACATTGGCAATTGTAAATCTGCTTTTGACAAAACTATAGCACAACGCAACCTTTTTTTTCTGGTAAAATAAGACATCTGCTTCATAAATCATTCCTCGCATAGTAACATCCCTGGACTCAGAATTCCCATCCCACTTTGCTCACCCATTCATTTGACGCTCAGCCATTCACTCGATCAAGATTTATTTATTGAGCACCTATGAGCACCTATCGTGTGTTTGACACAGGAGCAAAGCAGATGCAAGCCTGTCCTTCTAGGGCTCAAGTAAGAGACACAGAGCTGTAGGTGTGAAGGTAGTGGAAGCACAGGTGCCCTCGGAGCTCACAGGAAAGGGAAGATTGGAAAGATACTAATTTTAGTAAGAAGAGCGAGTCAGGCAAAGGTGGGTGGGAAGTGGGGAAAGGACAAAAACGAAAGCACAAGTGTGCTGATCTAAGAAAGACAAGGGAGCGCATGTGCCAAGACCACAAGACAAGTGCCTGCAGTGTGGGCAGGAAATAAAAGTAACTTGCGATGGCCTCTGGCACATAAAGTGTGAAGGAAGCGCTGTTTTATTACTTATATAACATTCAGTTCATCAAAATTGTCATTGTTCATTTAGCGTTTGTCCTGGACCATAAGCTCCATAAGCATCAACACAGCGTCTGTCCTGTTCACTGTTGAATCCTCTCTCTAGCACCGTGTGGTACTTTCTAGGTGCTCAGCAAATATGTGTGTAATGAGACTGAATTGAGATGAGGTTGGGGACGGACCAGGAAGCAGAGCATGAGGTGAATCACAAGCCATATTAAGGGATTTGAACACTATTCTGACCACAGTGGAAGGTCAGCTAAAGGATTTGAACGTGAGGGGAACATGATCCCATTTGAATTGGAAATGCATTCATTTATTAAGTTAATAAATAGTGACTGAGTTTCAGGCAGTGAGGTGGTGTCTGGAAACACAATGGGAACAACATCAGATAGAGCCTTGGCTCTCATAAAATCGGTTTAGAGTCTGCAGAGGGTATGAAGGAGATAAATGCCGAGAAGAAAGAAACAGCATCCACTCAAATCAGGCAGCAAAGGAACCTGAACTAGATAGCTGTTCTAGTGCATCCTGGTTCATTGTAACCTGAATGTGGCTGCCAGGAACTTGGAACATACGAGGAAGAGAAGGAGGGTTAGCAGTGTGACAGCCCAGACAGCATGGAGAGCTGTGAAAACACAGGAAAAGAGGAAGTTGACCCCATTCCTCTCAAGCTCCTCCCTGGATTTCTCCAGAGCAGAAATAGACACAGGATCACTCGTCTTTCTCCTATGTGCTTCTTCTGTAAGCTAGAGGTTTGTAAAGGGAGCCTGAACAAGGGAAACGCCATCAACATCAGGAATCCAAAATTCAGCCTTTCAAAAGACACTATGGTTGTTTTAACAACTGTGTTCTTACCAGATCTGTTCCTGTGTCCTGTTACTTGCTAAGGTCTTGCTGATCACTGCACCTTTCCCCAAATTGAATAGCAGCACATTTTATTTTTAGCATCTAACTTTGATAACTTTTTTTGCCATGGTAAGTCATTTCTATGAATACCACCTTGGAACCAATAGTGATTACTTTTCATATACGAACAGTCTGAAAGTCTCTTTTTCATTTTTTTCATTCAAGATGTTTTAAGATAATTGGGTACAAGGATATTGTTTTCATTTTAAACTTATATTTTGCTTTCCTTTTATTACTATGCAAAAAAAATATAAATTTTTTCAAGCAATAGAGACTTCTTGAGTGCAAGTTTCAGATCTTCCCTGTTGACTGCCTGGGGCTGTGAGGAACAGGTGAAAAAATATAATTATAAATATCTGAAAATGGCAAGTGACCTTACAAATTAAGCAGAATATTATTTTTAAAAATCTCTGCATTTGCTGGAGCACTTGGCATGGGACCCTGGGAAATCTGGATTCTAAACTATTGTTTATGAAACAAACTGATTATTTAATTAATAGCTGGATTTATGTACCCAAAATGTACTATAGTTTCATATACCATTTTATGCATTTATTATAAAATGAAACTTATAATTTCTGGGAAAATAAAAGTTACAAATTTTTCCATTGTAGCTGAAATGATTAAGCCATTATACCAAAGATGGAAAGCAAAAGAGACTTTGTTTATTAATTTTCCAGGGGAAGTGGTTTTATTTTATAATGTTCAGTGGAAGATTTACCATAAAGTTATCATCAGGTTAACTTTCTTTTTTAACAAACTATATTTTTTTCGAGCAGTTTTAGATTCACAACAAAATTGAACAGAAAATACAGATTTCCCAAAATACCCCTGCCACTCCATGGACAAACTTGCCACCATCTACATCCGGTACTTGAGGAGTGAGCTCGTTACGATTGATGAACTTTTACTGACACATTATTTTCACCCAAAGTCCACAGTTTACTTTAAGGTTCACTCTTGGTACTGTACACACAATGCATATTAACAAGTGTACCCACCACTGTGGGGCTTCCCTGGTATCTCAGCTGGTAAAGAAGTGAAGTGGAAGTTGCTCTGCTGCTGCTGCTAAGTCGCTTCAGTTGTGCCCGACTCTGTGCGACCCCAGAGACGGCAACCCACCAGGCTCCCCCGTCCCTGGGATTCTCCAGGCAAGAACACTGGAGTGGGTTGCCATTTCCTTCTCCAATGCACGAAAGTAAAAAGCGAAAGTGAAGTCGCTCAGTCGTGTCCGACTCTCAGTGACCCCATGAACTGTAGCTTGCCAAACTCCTCTGTTCGTGGAATTCTCCAAGCCGCAATACAGGAGTGGGTAGCCATTCCCTTCTTCAGGGATCTTCCCAACCCAGGGATCAAACCAAGGCATCCTGCATCACAGGCAGATTCTTTACCATCTGAGCCACCAGGGAAACTGGTAAAGAATCAGCCTGCAACGCAGAAGACCCCAGTTCGATTCCTGGGTCAGGAAGGTCCCCTGGAGAAGGAATAGGCTACCCACTCCAGTATTCATGGGCTTCCCTTATAGCTCAGACTATAAAGAATCTGCCCGTGATGTGCAAGATCTGGGTCGATCCCGGGGTTGGGAAGATCCTCTGAAGGAGGGCATGGCAGCCCACTCCAGTATCCTTGTCTGGAGAATCCCCATGGAAAGAGAAACCTGGCAGGCTATGGTCCATAGGATCACAGACGGACACTACTGAGTGACTAAGCACAGCACAGCATCCACCACTGTATTATCATTTAGAGTACTTTCTCTGCTTTAAAATGTCTCTGTCTTTTCATCTCTCCCTCCTCCCAACCCCTGGTCACAACTGCCATTTAGCCAAACTTTTATACTAGTAACACAAGTTTTACAAAATGTTTTAAAATGCCTTTTTATACTTTCCCTATTGGTTACGTAAACGTCTCTGTGGCTGCTCCTCCCATCACCACAATCCCCTCTTCTCTCTCTCCTTTTGTTTCTAACATTTATTATTGTACAACATCATTTTCTGAAATAAAAACCTACAGTTGTTGTTGTTATTGGTTAGTCACTAGATCATGTCTGACTCTGCCACCCCAGGGATATAACCCACCAGGCTCCTCTGTCAATGGGATGCCCCAGGCAAGAATACTGTAGTGGGTTGCCATTTCCTCCTCCAGGGGATCTTCCTGACCCACGAATTGAACCCACATATCCTGCATTGGCAGGCAGATTCTTTACTTCTGAGCCATCAGAAAATCCCACAAGCATTAGCGCAGGTAATATTATAAAATATTAAAATTTAAAAAACAGTGATGCACTCATTTGCTGGAAAATTATGAATTGAAGGCTTATTCTGAGGCATGCTCTTGGGACTTGGAAATGAACAAACAGGTGTAAGTCCATGCTCTCGTATTACCTACTTCCAACCAAAAACATCTGGCACATCAAGGTTCTGGATGGTGAGTGGACTGGTACCTACTTCCATCTCTTGATCCTGCTTTTTATGCCAACCTTGAGAGGACAACAACAAAGCGTGAGAAATATAAGATTCTTTAGTCCAAAAATTCTCATTGCTACTGCTTTAAGAAATGTCACAATTAGAATCGGCATCCCAAAGAGGTTAGGGCTGAAGTGATTTTGTTTTCCTTGTATTATTTATCAAAAGGTTCCAAGTAGAAATTTCTAAGGTAGGTAACTGTAAAAAACAGAAATAGCTGAGTTTTGTCATTATTGCAGCCTACTCAGCAGTTGCAATAAAAATAACAGTTACTATATATGGGGGATGGGCTTCTCTGGGGGTTCAGTGGTACAAAATCCACAGGCTGCAGTCGAAGGGGTTGCAAAAAGTTGGACACAACTCAGGTACTGAACAACAACATATATGGAGGTTAGGCCAAAAGCTTCATGTATGCACTTATGTAGGTTTATGTGTGTGTACTTCTATCACCAACTCAATGGATATGAATTTGAGCAAACTCCAGGTGATAGTGGAGGAAAGAGGAGCCTGACATTCAGTAGTCCATGGGACTGTAGAGTCAAACACAACTGAGCAACTCAACAACAACCACAATTGCTATCACATCCTTATAAAATAAGTATATTGCCCACATTTTACTGCCTCCCCCAAACCATGAATCAAAGCATACTTATTTAGACCAGCATTGTTCAAAAATGTGATAAATTCTGACATATGAAAAATATAAGATGCTACTATTTTCAAATCTAACAGTGATCAAGATATCAGCAGGAAGTACTGCAAACACAGTCACTAAGTCGTGTCTGACTCCGACTCTTTGTGACCCCACGGACTGGAGACCACCAGGCTCTTCTGTCCATGGGTTTTCCCCAGGCAAGACTACTGGAGTGTGTTGTCATTTCCTTCTGCCGGGGATCTTCCTGATCCAGGGATCAAATCCGGGTCTCCTGCATTGGCAGGCAGATTCATTACCATCTGAGCCACCAGTTAGAGGTAAATTTGCTAGTCTCTCTCTGACTTCCTCAGTCCTTTCTTTCAGCAAAGAAATAACAAATGCCCACTTTGTACCAAGCCCAGTGCTAATTTTAGGAGATACCATGCTAATAAGACATAATCCTGCCTTCCAAATGGACTGTCCAGTGCTCAAAGGCAACAAGTAAATAAGCAATTAAAATCATGTTTGCTAATTGCTAAGCTATGGGTATTTACAGGGTGGTCAGAGAGTCAATATGCATATGAAAGAGATATTTTCTGCATATGTTCCTCCGACCTCCATCCAACTGTTAAATTCCCTTATGTCCCTCTGAATATGATGTTGGAAGTCATTATGGAAATCGCTGATAGTTATTTTTAAATCGTCTACTATTGTTAGCTATTATTCAGCCTTGAAAAGAAAGGAAATTCAGTCACATGCTACAATAAAGATGAATCTTGACATTCATCTATTATGCTAAATAAAATAAACCAGTCATGAAAGGAAGAATATTTTATGATTCCATTTATTTGAGGTACTTATATTAGTCAAATTTATAGACAGTCAGAGTAGAATGGTGGTTTCAGGGACTGGGGTAAGAGGAAATGAAGAGTTATTTAAATGAATATAGAGTTTCGGTTTGGGAAGATTAGAAAGTTCTTGGAAAGGATGGTGGTGACGGTTCCACAACAACATGAATGTATTTAATGCCACTGAAAGGTACATTTAAAAGTGGCTTAAATTATAAATTTTATATTACATATATTTTATCATAATAAAAAATATTTTGAAAACACATTAAAAAAATAATAACCACAGACAGATGTGACAATGCAAAGACTTATCTTTCATAATTGTGTCTTTGGACACAATTTTAAAAATTGAAAAAAGTTTTAAAAATACTTAACTTTTAAAAATTGTGTCCAAAAACAATTAAAAAAATAAAATGTGCTAGAAGATTATATTCATATACATTAATAAATATATCATATATATAATGTGATGTGCCATAGACTTTAAAATAACGTATCTTTTAGAGTCTTACAATTTGATCTTAAGGCCTTATAGTTTGGACCTAAAGCATTTTTGGAGAAGGCAATGGCAACGCACTCCAGTACTCTTGCCTGGAAAATCCCATGGACGGAGGAGCCTGGTAGGCTGCAGTCCATGGGGTCTCGAAGAGTCGGACACGACTGAGCGACTTCACTTTCGCTTTTTACTTTCATGCATTGGAGAAGAAAATGGCAACTCACTCCAGTGTTCTTGCCTGGAGAATCCCAGGGACCGGGGAGCCTGGTGGGCTGCCGTCTCTGGGGTCGCACAGAGTCGGACACGACTGAAGCGACTTAGCAGCAGCAGCAAAGCATTTTTAAGACAAGGAATATTTAAGTAGGAACTAAAACAGTAATTGTAGGTTGACTATATGAGTTAGAAACAGACAATGATATTACATTTCCTTCAGTTCTAGAGTTGAAAGCTGATTTCCCTGGAGATATGATTCTCCCACAATAAAGGTAAAAAGTAAATAAAGTATAGCTCTGTTGTTTCATCACCTTATTAAGGAAGATTGACTCTGTGCTTAGCTAGCAGGGAAAATAATTTATTTCCCTGTCACTTTATTTATTCACCTGCAGCAAGGTAAATATAAGATGTTACTTGTTATTTATTTAGCTCTTATAAGACACCTACACCATGGCAGAAAACATATCCAGTTAGGAAAGCAATTCTCTTCTTCTGATTGTAAGTGTATCCGAATTATTTATAATAAAAGTTTTCTACATACAAAATGTTAACACTTCTAAGGAAATGTATGAAAACCCTAAGTAAAATCAATCAATGTGCAATATTCCATTATTTCAGTCATGTAAGTAATTACAAGATTCTTCCCTTATAGCTCAGTTAGTAAAGAATCTGCCTGCAATGCAGGAGATCCCAGTTCAATTCCTGGGTCAGGAAGATCTGCTGGCAAAGGGATAGGTTACCCACTCCAGTATTCCTGGGCTTCCCTTGTGGCTCAGCTAGTAAAGAATCTGCCTGCAATGCTGGGGAGTCATGTAAGTAATTACAAGAAAATCAAAAGCACAGGGCCTCCCAATACTTACATAACTCTGGCTCTCAATTTCACATGGTTTTAAAAGACGGAATAATTGTGCTGAGTCAAATAGATACTTTTGGAATACATGGGTAAGTACAGATTCAACTTCACAAAATTTTTGAAGGACTAGTTAACTTTAACAGTTTAGGTATAGTTTATAACCCAAATTGAATGCCATTTGAGGCAGAAAAAGAATCCTGCATATTTTTATAACTGAGACTCAGGTTCAGTCCCTGGTCAGGGAACTAAGAGCCCATAGAATTATATTTTCTGTGTCCTTTGCAAAGCTCTAATTTTAAAAATATATATGGAAATGTATATATGTACAAAGGGCTTCCCAGGTGGACCTAGTAGTAAAGAACCCGCCTGCAAATGCAGGAGAGGTAAGAAACGTGGGTTCGATCCCTGGTTTGGAAAGATCCCCTGGAGGATGGCACGGTAAACCACTCTAGTATTCTTACCTGGAGAATCCCATGGGCAGATGAGACCATGAGGCTATAGTCCATACGGTCTCAAAGAGTGGGACACAACTGAAGCAACTTTGCACACACACGCATACATATACAAACATGAATACATAATCCATATATAGTATATATTTTACATACTTATATTTTATATATTTATAATTTTTGTTTACCTACCTTATGTATTTTTATTGTATACACATATACTTAGGGCATCATCTCTAAGAATGCAATATTTTGTGGAACTGTCTCCATTAGCGGGGCTTCCCAGGTGTCTCAGATGGTCAAGCTGCCCTCAGTGCAGGAGACAAGAGTTCAATCCCTGGATTGGGAAGATCCCCTGGAGGAGGAAATGGCAATCCACTACAGTGTTCTTGCCTGGAGAATTCCATGGACAGAAGAGCCTGGGGGGCTACAGGCCATGGGGTCCCAAGGTGTTGGACATGACTGAGCGATTAGACACACACACACACACACACACACACACACTGACACTCCGTTAGCAAGGGCTTACTTGGTAGCTCAGTGGTAAAGAATCTGCCTGCCAATGCAGGAGAAACAGGAGATACAGGTTTGATCCCTGGGTGGAGAAGATCTCCTGGAGAAGGAAATGGCAACCAACTCAAGTATTCTTGCCTGGAGAATCCCATGGACAGAGGAGCCTGGTGGGCTACAGTCTGTGCTGTGCTTATTCTCTCAGTCATATCCAATTCTTTTTGACCCCATGGGCTGTAGCCCACCAGGCTCCTCTGTCCATGGGGATACACCAGGCAAAAATACTGGAGTAGCTTGCCATGTTCTCCTCTAAGGAATCTTCCCAATCCAGGGATCGAACCCAGGTCTCCTGCATTGCAGATGGAATCTTTACTGTCTGAGCCATGAGGAGAGTCCATGAATACTGGAGTGGGTAGCCTATCCCTTCAAACCAGAGTCTCCTGCATTGAGGGCTGATTCTTTACCAGCTGAGCTACCAGGAAAGCCTGGGCTTCAGTCTATGGGGTCACAAAAGAGTCAGACACAACTTGGTGACTAAACAATACCACCATTATGAAAGATTGTATTTTTGGCTATTCACTGAATTTTCACATTCACTACATAGGATCTACACTGAGTCTAAATAGCCCAGTATGTTTACATGAGTCTTTAATACTTTGTCCCCCATACGGTTTACACCACATTCCCAACAGTAAGGGTGCTGTGTCTGAACCCAACAGTCATTTAAAAGGGGTAAACCACCAACATACTTAAGTGATTTATTGGATCCGATGTTGTTAAACAGTAAAAACTCATTCAAATTGAAAAGATCGTCTTTGTTCCTTTCATTTTCAGAATTCATTAACTTTAATGACATTTAGAAATGCAGAATGGCCACAGAATTGGGCCATTAATTCTTCTGAAATATGAATTTTCAAAATTAACATTTGAAGAGGAAACAGTCACTATCTCACAAAAACCCTTATTTTGAGCTCTCAGGTTGCTGAAGCAGAGCCCGACTTATTTTTACAGTATTATAAAGAGGTGTAGGAAGTTATCCCTACAAGGATTCATGGCTAATTAAAAATTTCAAATTGTATAATCTGAAAATTAGTGTTTGCAGCAAAATCAGGCACTCAACCTTGAACATGGCATTCGGTGTGTGCAGCTCTAACGAGCTGCTTTCCTGTGGTGTGTGGTCCTTGACATTTGTCATAATCCTCAGACCACCCAAATATAGCACTCTGCTATTTGGAAGGGACACCCTACAAGTTTCTCTTTTCTCTTCTTAAGGCCATATTTTTAAAGAGCCATCAGTTACTTGTAGCCTTCAGTCATCATGCTAATGGCTTCTATAAATACTCTAACAGATCATTCTTCTCTAAATTGTCCAACAAAGAGAGGACAAGAAATGTGTCACCAGAGGCTGCAAAGGAGGCCATGAGCCTACTTCCCATCTCTGGTGAGTATGGTTAGAAAGGCACTGAAGACTCTACCCACTAGAATATCCCATGTGCAACAATGCACAAGAAATCCCAGGTGAAATGTGATTAAACATATGTGGCCACAATGGTTCTCCTGAATATTTTTTAGCCTTTCACATCACAGTGTTTAAGTGATGGGTTACACTGCATTTTTCTTGTCTTCCTCAAGAACTCTATTGGGATAGAAGGTATCTGCTTTATCATTCCTTTGGATAAAGCCAGGTCGTAGAAAGAGACAATCAATTAGCGCTTTCATCATCAATCAAATCTCGATACCTACACTCTCTTCTATTCTGAATAAAACTAGGAGTTCCAGTCACCATCTAAAATCTGAGTTTACCAGAAACAGGTAGCACGACTTTTGAAGTCTAATTTATGCCAATCATCTCAACAATAGGCAATAAAGTCATGGTGAATGCAAACTAACACTGTTTTATTTTATTTTTGGAGTATAAATGCTTTACAATGTTGTGTTAGTTTCCTCTGTACAACAAAATGAATCAGTTATACGTACACATATATCCCCTCCCTCTTGAGCATCCCCCTCACTCCCTCATCCCATCCCTCTAGATCAAGCTTCCCCACTAGCTAGCTATCTTACACATCAGTTCAGTTCAATTCAGTCGCTCAGTCGTGTTCAACTCTTTGCGACTCCATAAACCACAGCATGCCAGGCCCCCCTGTCCATCACAAACTCCCAGAGTCCACCCAAACCATGTCCATTGAGTCAGTGATGCCATCCAACCATCTCATCCTCTGTCGTCCCCTTCTCCTCCTGCCCTCAAACTTTCCCAGCATCAGGGTCTTTTCTAATGGGTCAGCTCTTTGCATCAGGTGGCCAAAGTATTAGAGTTTCAGCTTCAAAATCAGTCCTTCCGATGAACACCCAGGACTGATCTCCTTTAGGATGGATTGGTTGTATCTCCTTGCAGTCCAAGGGACTCTCAGAAGTCTTCTCCAACACCACAGATCAAAAGCATCAATTCTTTGGTGCTCAGCTTTCTTTATAGTCTAACTCTCACATTCATACATGACCACTGGAAAAACCATAGCCTTGACTAGACAGACCTTTGTTGACAAAGTAATGTCTCTGATTTTTAATATTCTGTCTAGGTTGGTCATAAGTTTCCTTCCAAGGAGTCAGTTCAGTTCAGTTCAATTCAGTCACTCAGTCGTGTCCGAGTCTTTGCGACCCCATGAGTCGCAGCACTCCAGGCCTCCCTGTCCATCACCATCTCCCGGAGTTTGCAAAACTCACATCCATCGAGTCGGTGATGCCATCCAACCATCTCATCCTCTGTCATCCCCTTTTCCTCCTGCCCCCAATCCCTCCCAGCATCAGAGTCTTTTCCAATGAGTTAAGTAAGCGTCTTTTAATTTCATGACTGCAATCACCATCTGCAGTGATTTGGGAGTCCCCCAAAATAAAGTCTCTCACTGTTTCTACTGTTTCCCCATCTATTTGCCATGAAGTGATGGGACCAGATGCCATGATCTTAGTTTTCTGAATGTTGAGCTTTAAGCCAACTTTTTCACTCTCCTCTTTCACTTTTATCAAGAGACTCTTAAATTCTTCACTTTCTGCCATAAGGGTGGTGTCATCTGCATATCTGAGGTTATTGATATTTCTCCCAGCAATCTTGATTCCAGCTTGTGCTTCTTCCAGCCCAGCGTTTCTCATGATGTACTCTGCATATAAGTTAAATAAGCAGGGTGACAATATACAGCCTTGACGTACTCCTTTTCCTATTTGGAACCAGTCGCTGTTCCATGTCCAGTTCTAACTGTTGCTTCCTGACCTGCATACAGGTTTCTCAAGAGGCAGGTCAGGTGGTCTGGTATTCCCATCTCTTTCAGAATTTTCCACAGTTTATTGTGATCCACACAGTCAAAGGCTTTGGCATAGTCAATAAAGCAGAAATAGATGTTTTTCTGGAACTCTCTTGCTTTTTCGATGATCCAGCGAATGTTGGCAATTTGATCTCTGGTTCCTCTGCCTTTTCTAAAACCAGCTTGAACATCTGGGAGTTCATGGTTCACATATTGCTGAAGCCTGGCTTGGAGAATTTTAAGCATTACTTTACTAGCTTATGAGATGAGTGCAATTGTTTGAGCATTCTTTGGCATTGCCTTTCTTTAGGATTGGAATGAAAACTGACCTTTTCCAGTCCTGTGGCCACTGCTGAGTTTTCCAAATTTGCTGGCATATTGAGTGCAGCACTTTCACAGCATCATCTTTCAGGGTTTGAAATAGTTCAACTGGAATTCTATCACATCCACTAGCTTTGTTCGTAGAGATGCTTCCTAAGGCCCATTTGACTTCTCATTCCAGGATGTCTGGCTCTAGATGAGCGATCACACCATTGTGATTATCTGGATCATGAAGATCTTTTTTGTACAGTTCTTCCATGTATTCTTGCCACCTCTTCTTAATATCTTCTGCTTCTGTTAGCTCCCTACCATTTCTGTCCTTTATTGAGCCCATCTTTGTAAGAAATGTTCCCTTGGTATCCCTAATTTTCTTGAAGAGATTTCTAGTCTCTCCCATTCTATTGTTTTCTTTGCATTGATCCCTGAGGAAGGCTTTCGTATCTCTCTTTGCTATTCTTTGGAACTCTGCATTCAAATGGGTATATCTTTCCTTTTCTCCTTTGCTTTTCACTTCCCTTCTTTTCACAGCTATTTGTAAGGCCTCCTCAGACAGCCATTTTGCTTTTTTGCATTTCTTTTTCTTGAGGATGGTCTTGATTCTTGTCTCCTGTACAATGTCATGAACCTCCGTCCGTAGTTCATCAGGCATTCTGTCTGTCAGATCTAGTCCCTTAAATCTATTTCTCACTTCCATTGTATAATCATAAGGGATTTGATTTAGGTCATACCTGAATGGTCTAGTGGTTTTCTCCACTTTCTTCAATTTCAGTCTGAATTTGGCAATAAGGAGTCCATGATCTGAGCCACAGTCTGCTCCCGATCTTGTTTTTGCTGACTGCATAGAGCTTCTCCATCTTCACCGTCGGTCGCAGCTGCCGATTTTACATGTGGTATGGGGTTGCACAGAGTCAGACATGACTGAAGTGACTTAGCAGCAGCAGCAGCAGCAGTGTATGTATGTCACTGCTACTCTCCTAATTCGTCCCACCAAACTAAAACTTGATGATGCTTAGAATAAACCTACAATTTATCATCCTGATTTTTTAAATTGAAAGAGAATATATTAACAATTATTATAATAATCAAGTACTAACTAATATCATTAAGGATAAACACTGCAGGACAAGAAGCATAAGTCAAGCCTGTCCCTCGTGATGACCTTGGAGGTGCTATGCTGAGTTCAAGATGCACTTTGCCATATTTATTTATTTCACACTCGCAGCAGAGATGGAGAGCAGGTACTGTCATCCCTATTTGACAGATGACAAAACAAAATCTCAGCAAAATTAAGTGATTTAGTAAATCAAGAAACTGGGGTTTGAACACAGCTGCCCATCTGGCTCAAAACCTAGGCTTTTCTTGCCATGTCGCTGCCTGTTATGAATTACAGAAATCGTGTCATTCTCTTAAAAATTGACAAAAGGAGTGTGCTACTCTCATGTCCTCCCTCCATCTGTCTTTGTCTCTCTGTACTGTAAGTAAATATAAGTACAGCTATAGAAAACAAACGTGTTAGAGGTCAGAGAGATGGAAGACAGTTTTGCATCTAGATAAGACCATATATTTAGAATTTCACAAATCCTTTCTAAACCAAGTGACACTATTGACTTCCGGTTCAAGAGAACTTTTCTTGGACCCCCTGCAGAAGCATTCTTCCTTTTGGAACCAAGGCATCTAGACAGCAGGACCTTAAGTAGCAGAATGAGAAGCAGAGCTTTTGCTAGTGGACACCGTGGTGTTACAGTGGGTGGAGGATTTCCATCTTCACCCCTGGATTCTGGATGCAGGACTTTTGGTTATGGGAGAAACAGCACCGTGTACTGGATGCCAATTTAGGTCATATATCACCTCTTGGAGGACACTGCCCCTCCCCCAACACTGTCACCTACTTGATGCCATCACTCAGGCTAGTAAAGGTTACTCCACCTGCCAACTGCTCCAGGAAGATGGGGAATATGGTAAGACCAGAAAAGCCCAGATCATGGGCCTACTGGCTCCCTTTTTTTTGCTGCAAATTAGTTCCTTACTGGGAAGTGAAAATGTGTGTCATGCTATCACAGTGAATAAGACATTCCAGTCACAAAAGGTGGGTTTGGCAGAAGCATTGCAGCAGAGGAAGCAAATCTATAACCAGAGTAAGAATCTATTCCAGCAAGAACAAAATGCTGCCCCTTCTGTGATGGAGGAGCTCCAGCATCATCATCCTGCACCTGAGTAGCTGGCTGGTCACCTGGGGAGTGGTGCCACACTGCAGGCTCTGTGCCGGCCTCTGCTGCTGGCAGACAGAGTGCTCAGCAGTGGCCGTGGCCAAGTTAGCCTTGGTGAGTAGACACCTATGTTGCTGTGCCCATGAGTACTCTTGATCCCTTCTACCATGGCCATTTTGTTCACGAGCCAATGGGCAGTGATGGGAGTAGCTAGGGAAAGATGACTGACAGCAGCAAAACCAAACCTGTTGTCCACTTTAGCCGACGTCATGTGGGACATAGCTGTCTTTACACTTTAGGACCACTTGGAGATATTTATCCACATATTTTCCCAAACATTGTTGTCACCCATTTTCTAATTGCCTTCCTTCCAAATCCCTAGATCTGCCTTAGGGTGAGAAAGCCAGGCCCTTGGGCACCAATGTTGATTAGTCATTGGAAGGAGACGTGTTCTTCAGGGAGGCCATTGTCTTGAACCAAGGCAACCCCAATGAGGAGCTATACAGAGAGCCCTCTTCCTGCAGAATTCCTAGCAGCCGAGGGAATAAGTTCTTCATTGATGAAGGGGTCGGGTCGGGGCAGTGCACCCCAGGCCATCATGGCATCCACCATCTAGATCCTTAACACTAATTGCTGAGCAATTTGACATGAAAATGAGAATTAGAAGAAACAATATTTAACATAAATTATTAAGTTGCTATTTATATGAACAAGGTCAACATCAGCGATTTGAATTATAAAAAAAAATTTTTTAAGTCAAGTATCAGTTAATTCCTGTAATTCTTATCCTCTTATGTTGCTCAGTCTCCCATGCCAATCATCACTGGAATGCTGGCCAGAGCTTATTTTCCAGCCTCCTGACCACCACCACCCTGCCCCGCCCACCCCACCAATGGCAGATTTCTACAAAATGAAAAGACCTACCAGCTCCATTCTTGTCACCTGGGCTTCCTCCAGATAGCAATGATGGGCTGGCTTATTGTAAGAACCATCCCTCAGCTTCTTGAATACGCAGCAAATTCCCCCAACCCTCATGGTGTTTTGAAAATATCACACGTAGTAGATTGCTCTGCAGTTTCTCTGCAGCATGTACTAAATGTGTATGGTGGAATGATTTGCAACACTATTCTCTTCTTGAAATGATACACACACCCGAAAGATGCCTTTATTAACCAGATTAAATCTTAGTACGAAACTGAAGGCTTCTGAGATTCTCGGCCAGCTCAGTGGTGCTCTCCTAAGCTCTGTGTCCAAGAGCGATGTGCCTTCTACTCTCAACTCTTCATTGGAAAGGGGGTAGAACTGTCCATGGACAATATCCTGAACCTATTATTTGATGTCCATTTAGCACGAATGAGCCGTGTGTTCCTTTACTCAGTGAGCTCAATACAGCTTACTTAAATGCTTTTTAAGAGACGATTTTGAGGAACTTTCCTGGTGATCCAGTGGATAAGAATCCACCTGCCAATGCAGGAGACACAGGTTTGAGCCCTGGTCCAAGAAGACTCCACATGCCTGGGAGCAACTAAGCTCCTGCACCAAAACTACTGAGTCCAAGCTCTAGAGCCTGTGCTCTGCAGCGAGAGAAGCCACCACAGTAGGTAGCCCGAGCACCACAACGAAGAGCAACCCCCACTCGCGCCACAAATAGAGAAAGCCTGTGTACGGCAACCAAGCCTCAGCACAACCAAAAACAAAATCAGTAAATTCGAAGAAAAGGAAGTGATTTTGAAAACAAATTGGGCTTCAATAACAAGTATTTGTTATTTTATAAAACAATTTCCGATTGGTCTTCCAAAAGGAATCAATTATTTACCTCAGTCATTACTTTTATAGGATTTACCTTACAAAATCAGCTGAAACGTGTCACTGTGACTATATCCCCTTATACTCAAATTTAATTATTGACTGTCTGCAAATCATTATACAGTGAATGTCCTGGGCATTTAAAGAGTTGCACCTGTAATGTATTTGGTTTATGGTCACAATAGGTTACAGGGAGAACCTGGGTTACTTTTCAGTCCCCAGCATTTTCTCAGGCAGAACTGCATTTTCTGTAGGGCCACTGGGTCTCTACAAACAGCATTCTTTCTGCCAGGCACTTTGTAATGTGCAATGAACGGTGTCATTTATTTTCATTTCCTCATACTTAATTGCATGCTTCTTGCTTCCAACATTAAGCCAGAAGGCAGGTGGCAGAAGCAATGAACTAAGCTGGGACTAGTGTCCTCATTATAGGCTCTGCTCCCTCCCTTAAAAGCAAGCCGACAGTTTACAACCCAGCAGAAGCCAGTGGGCTGGAAAAACGCTCCATTCCATTGCAAGCTCTGACTTTGCAGAGGCTACTGTCAAGACTAGCACCCAAGCAGGAAAAGGCACCCAACTGACTCTATCTCTCCCTAGTATCTACACAGAGTGCTGAAGATATTAAACCAAAAATAGACATCAAAACTAAGTAAATAACCTTCTAAACTACAATAGTTGACTATAGGCTGATGATGAGAGAATCAATTGATCAGAGTAGAACTCTCATTCAAATGATACACATCACTCCTAAACAATCTCTCTCCATAAATATTGAGCACAACTGCTTAAAAAGGATCATCCTAAGGAACATGGTGAAGAACCAATGCAGGAGACATGAGAGACGGGGGTTCGATTCCTGGGTTGGGACGATCCCCTTGAGGAGGAAGTGGCAACCTACCCTAGTATTCTTACCTGGAGAATCCCATGGACAGGGGAGCTTGGCAGGCTACCATTCATAGGGTGGAAAAGATTCAGACGTGACTGAAGTGACTTAGCACACATGCAGCGAATAGGGTAAGTTAATTGAACATATTAAACATCAAATTTATATAATTATTTACAGATCATTCAGCAATGTAGTCAAAGACAAGTGATCATTTTCAAAAGCTAAGTGATATCTCAGTGCTATGCGATTTTATAGCCCCAAACAAAATTATTCAATACTGAATAAAGCTAAATCAAACTAAAATGAAATCAAAATAAAACTAGAAAAATTGTGTCCCTTTTTGCCAATAAATGCAACTAGTAACTAAGATTTATGGACATCTTTCTCCAAATGAAAAATACTCATCTTTTCTGTTACTGTTTTCAAGAAATGTTTCATGACCCATAAGTTGTACTTTTTCAATGATGTCATCCACGTGTTGTTAATCGGATGGCCTTTAAAATTTGAGAATGCACACTGTTTCAGTGATAAAGAAGAACAAATGTCACAAGAATCTGATTTCTTAAGGCTTTATTCTCTTTCCTTAGGAAAAAAAGCAACTGTATTGTATGAAATGCACATTTTGCTTACTCTCTATCATTTCCATACAAGCGTCAGAAGGAATAGAGTAGGGGCTCCCACTCTTGTTCCCTTGCAATAAGACACAAATCTGGATTCTGGGTGCATATCAGGAATGAAAGCATTAATTATGTTTTTTTCTTAACCCTATCTCCATCCTTTCCTCAATTTCTATTCCTTCTCTATTTACCATTTCCTTCAAATTTTGTCTGTCATGACACCCCAGGCCCTCTTCTTTAGTGTATTTAAGTGTTTATTTTTCCACCTAGGTTACATATCTTCTATCCAGACATCCTCAATCTTTTCTACTCATTCTGCTGATATTCTACAGTTTGCTATCACTAATCATTAGGGTTTCCCGGGTGGCGTTAGTGGTAAAGAACTTGCCCGCCAATACAGAAGCTGCAGGAGATATGGGTTTAATCCCTAGGTTGGGAGATCCCCTGGAGGAGGACATGACAACCCACTTCAATATTCTTCCCTGGACAGAGGAGCCTGGCGGGCTAGGGTCCATAAGTTTGCAAAGAGTCCGACACAAGTAAAGCAGTTTAGCAAGCAGGCAAGTAATTCTTTGTGAAAAAATTAATGACTCAATCATAAATGACCACAAACTGATCCTGATGGCAGCATTACCTGTGGGTAGCATGATTTCCCAGAGAAGGCAATGGCACCCCACTCCAGTACTCTTGCCTGGAAAATCCCATGGACGGAGGAGCCTGGTAGGCTGCAGTCCACGGGGTCGCTCAGGGTCGGACACAACTGAGCGAATTCACTTTCACTTTTCACTTTCATGCATTGGAGAACGAAATGGCAACCCACTCCAGTGTTCTTGCCTGGAGAATCCCAGGGACGGCGGAGCCTGGTAGGCTGCCGTCTATGGGGTCGCACAGAGTCGGACACAACTGAAGCGACTTAACAGCAGCAGCATGATTTCCCAAAGTTAAACTGATCATTGATTAAAAGGTGCTGTGATCAAATACATTTAGGAAATTCTGTGCGCCAAATTTGAAAATTGAAACCCATGATGCAATCCCATAATAAAGAAACCTGCTTTATTCAGAAGCTCCCAAACTTACATGAACTAGGACTCCACATTTTCACGAAATGCCTGTTAACATTTCTTGGAACATTTTGAGAAACATGAGCTTAGTAGCTACAAGTTTAGGCAATTTTCAGATAATAATTTAAAAGCAATCAATAGTTACATTTATGCAACCACAGGGCTAATAAAGCAAATCAAGAACACATTCCAAGTATGATTTATGACATTAATATGAATAATGTATTTTAATAACCATTGAAAATAGTCACAAAGACTTGATTTGCTTATATTCTGAATTGCAAAATATAATTAGGCTGGAGTGTTGGCTTTTTATTTATGTCTCAGCATCAAAGACCTTCTATTTTCAGTAAAGTTCCTCTGATTTAGATTGGAAAAATAATGCTGGCCGTTCACAAGTTTATTGTCAGTCTACATATTTTTTGTTTTCTGAATCTTTCTGTGATCTGTTAGATGATGAATTATTATTATTATTTGTATAAATAAGATCAAAGTCACTAATTTTTAACAATTAGAAGTTATCATTTTTGTATTTTTGATGATGATTTTAATTTTTTCAAATGGAAGATTCATTTATTCACTCATTTAAAAAATATATATTTAGCATGTATTTTGTGCCAGGCATTGTCTCGGGTTCTTGAATGCACCAGTGAACAAAACATGCTAAAATTTCTGCTCTTGTAGAAATTATATTTCTAGTGGAGATGGGAAGAAGGGGAGGCTGTCAATAAATAATACATATACTAAACAGACAAGTTATAGATTATATTACAAGATTATAAGTTCAAGAATTTTCCAGGCAAGAATACTGGAGTGGGTTGCCATTTCCTCCTCCAGGGAATCTTCCCAACCCAGGGATTGAACACTTGTCTCCGGCATCTCCTGCACTGGCTGGCAGATTCCTGACTGCTAGTGCCACCTGGGAAGCCTCAGCATTTAGGTGGTTTTAAAGACATGAGACTAGGTGAGAACAACAAATATGTGAGTAAATATGTGAGTGTAAATGGAGAAGGAAAGAAGATCAAGAACTAAAATTAAGGTACTGTGCTACCAAGACATTGTAGAGCCCACTGGGGAATGGCTAAGACTAAAAGGGAGTAGCCAGTAGCCTGGATGAGAGCAGAGTGTGGGTGAGAATGGACACATGTATATTTTGGCTGAGTCCCTTCACTGGTCAACTGAAACTATCACAACACTGTTAAATGACTCTGTGCATGTGTTTGCTCCATCATCTCTGACTCTTTTCTACCCCATGGACTGTAGCCCGCCAGGCTCCTCTGTTCATGGAATTTTCCAGGCAGGAATACTGGAGTGGGTTGCCATTTCCTACTCCAGATCTTCCTGACCCAAGGATCGAACCCACATCTCTTATGTCTCCTGCATTGGCAGGTAGATTCTGTATCCCAATACAAACTAAAAAGTTTTTTTTTTAAAAAGATTGACTCTCACTCTGTGGGAAGAAAATAAAAATTAAAAAAGGATATGGTTGGACAAGATGATTGGATGGCAACACCGACACAATGGACATGAGTTTGAGCAAACTCCAGGAGATGGTGAAGGACAGGAAAACCTCATGTGCTGCAGTCCATGGAGTTGCAGAGAGGCAGACACAACTGAGAGGCTGAACAACAAAGCCAATAACTTAACAAGAAAATAAAAAAAGACTGATGTCCTCAAAACCATACAAGTGTATCAGTTAGGAAGGGAATCACAGCACAGAGAGCTGACAACTGAATTTAGTTACATGGATATTACTAACCTTGACAAGAGCTCAATGGGCAGGTAGGAACAAAAGCCTGACTGGTGGGAACTTAAAAGAAAATGAGACCAGGATAAATGAAGGAAAACATATATAAGCAACTCTTTGAAAAGTTCTCTCTCCCAAAAGAGCTGAAATATGGGAATATAATTTAGCATGTTGGTATAGTGATAGGAAGGTCCATCAAGTCCAAAAATATTGATGATGCAGAAGAGAAAGGAGAGAATTGGTGGGAGAGTATCCATGAGTTGGGAACAGGAAACGGGGTCTAGTGCAAGAGACTTTTCTAAAAGACTCAAAATGCTGTGTGTCACTAGTTTCCAGGCAACTTTTGGCATTTTCAGAGAAGTCTGCGTAAAATTAATGAACACACATAGATTTCTATGACATTTTCACTATTATTTAGAAGTTAAGAACTCCTTAGGGAATACATACCCACTACACGGAGTTTGGTTATCCCATATAGAATTAAAAATTAATAAATATTTATGGCTTCATTATTGTAGAGATTATAAAATAAGAATAAGAGAATTGTTGGTTATTCATCATTCTTAAAATCATGTTATATGCCCAGGGAGATAGTAATCATGAGGGTACTTGGCTAAATAATAAACATGTATTAGTTAAAATCTGGTAATAGCTGAAAATAACCAACTCAGTGTATTTCAGTGTGGACGGAAAGGATGGGGGATGGGCGATCCAATCCATTCAAGGTTGTTTCACATTGTATCTTCACTATCTTCATCATATAGTTTAAAAGCTGGCCTCTTTTCAGTAAGCTGGAAAGTGGTGGGAGTAGAGTTGATTGTGGCAGGGGTGGGGGGAATGGGGGGGGCCCATCACTGTTATCTCCCTCCGTCTAGAAGTGATTTATGTCACTTGTCAAACTCTGTTGGTCAGAACTATTCACCTGCTCCCCCTCCCAAATGTTAGGAAGCTAGGAAGTGCAGTTTAACAGTTAACCATGTGCTCAAACTACCGCACAATTGTACTCATCTCACACACTAGTAAAGTAATGCTCAAAATTCTCCAAGCCAGGCTTCAGCAATATGTGAACCGTGAACTTCCTGATGTTCAAGCTGGTTTTAGAAAAGGCAGAGGAACCAGAGATCAAATTGCCAGCATCCACTGGATCATCGAAACAGCAAGAGAATTCCAGAAAAACATCTATTTCTGCTTTATTGACTATGCCAAAGCCTTTGACTGTGTGGATCACAATAAACTGTAGAAAACTCTGAAAGAGATGGGAATACCAGACCACCTGATCTGCCTCTTGAGAAATCTGTACGTAGGTCAGGAAGCAACAGTTAGAACTGGACATGGAACAACAGACTGGTTCCAAATAGGAAAAGGAGTTCATCAAGGCTGTATATTGTCAGCCTGTTTATTTAACTTATATGCAGAGTACATCATGAGAAATGCTGGACTGGAAGAAACACAAACTGAAATCAAGACTGCCGGGAGAAATATCAATAACCTCAGATATGCAGATGACACCACGCTTATGGCAGAAAGTGAAGAGGAACTCAAAAGCCTCTTGATGAAAGTGAAAGAGAAGAGTGAAAAAGTTGGCTTAAAGCTCAACATTCAGAAAACGAAGATCATGGCATCCGGTCCCACCACTTAATGGGAAATAGATGGGGAAACAGTGGAAACAGTGTCAGACTTTATTTTTGTGGGCTCCAAAATCACTACAGATGGTGACTGCAGCCATGAAATTAAAAGACGCTTACTCCTTGGAAGGAAAGTTAGGACCAACCTAGATAGCATATTCAAAAGCAGAGACGTTACTTTGCCAACAAAGGTTCGTCTAGTCAAGGCTATGGTTTTTCCTGTGGTCATGTATGGATGTGAGAGTTGGACTGTGAAGAAGGCTGAGCGCCAAAGAATTGATGCTTTTGAACTGTGGTGTTGGAGAAGACTCTTGAGAGTCCCTTGGACTGCAAGGAGATCCAGCCAGTCCCTTCTGAAGGACATCAGCCCTGGGATTTCTTTGGAAGGACTGATGCTAAAGCTGAAACTCCAGTACTTTGGCCACCTCATGCGAAGAGTTGACTCATTGGAAAAGACTCTGATACTGGGAGGGATTGGGGGCAGAAGGAGAAGGGGACGACAGAGGATGAGATGGCTGGATGGCATCACTGACTCAATGGATGTGAGTTTGAGTGAACTCCAGGAGTTGGTGATGGACAGGGAGGCCTGGCATGCTGTGATTCATGGGGTCGCAAAGAGTCGGGCACGACTGAGTGACTGATCTGATCCGATCTGATGTGCTCAAAAAGAAGTAATGGGTTTGGCGAGCATCTATGCAGTCTACCATAAAACAGATACAATTTCATGACTTCCCATGAATTGTTAGACTTCAATTTCTCCTTTTGGCTCATATATTAGAATGAAAACCATCAGATATTATACCAACATTTGATAGTCTGCTGTAGCCATTGCCTGAAGATTACCCCATATCATTGTATAATAAGCCAGTGTTGATCACATTAATGATTCAGATTCTAAAAGTCATCCAAGAAAAAAATTTCACTAAAAAAAGTTCTAAGTTTTGATAGTTAATGTACTGGTTAATGAGGAAATTACACAAAATATATACAAAGCAAGATAGATCCTTTTTGAGACTGAATAAAGATGTGTGGATGGATATTTCAGGGACTTGGTATAGGATGGGGGAAAGATTGAGGTTAAAGAAGAGTGTGGGAAATGCAAACAGTTCCTCAAAGTAGGATTATGAGCAAGTAGAGGCTGGAGAGATATGCTCAGTCTAGATTACAAAAGCCTTTGTACACTAAGGAATAAATGTTTTATCCTGCTCTGGGACATCACTTTTCCAAATGAAGCATAAGCCCAAGATAGCACAAAATGTCTACTTCGAATACAGTGCTAATCTGCAGATAATGCAAAGATAATGTCTTTATATTCCAAACACGCCTGTCTCATCCTTTTCTGTCAAATACACATACAATGAATACTCACCCATATTACAAGATTTCCGCATTGCATATAAGGGATTCACAGCCCAGCAAAATTTAAGGCAATGGATTCTCTGACAAACACCTTCCTGGGAATCTGTACACTGACTGGCAGTGCAGATTCCTAACAATTGTAATGGGGACCTGAGAAGAGCCACAGCATTGGGAAACCCTAGTTCTCATTCTAGAGTGAGTATCACTGCTTTCCCCTCCCCAAGCGCCTGACAAAGTGGTGACTGATGACACTTCCCTTTGTCAAAGGAATCTAACTGGATTGGAACCTAGAAATGAGATGTTTCTTAATAACTCATTGCTACCCCCATTCATGACCTGAGATAAAGTCCATTAAGCAGAAGATAAATGGGATGGATCAAGCCCCCAGAACTACATTGAAATGACCCAGCCCAGACTGCTCAGGGAAGTAGACCCAAAGATTAGATGAATTTATTAGGTCACTTTAGAAGTACTTACCAGGTAGAACTTTCAGTTTAGACTAGATAACATTAAACCAGGTTCCCCTGCTCCTCTCTGCTAAGCATAAGTATAAATCCTTGATACAGTGCAAGAGACAACCAGAGGAGAACTCTAAAAGATGATAAGAGAAAGATGAGCTAAATCCATGGTCACGAAGATTTATCCATGTTTTCTACTAAGGGTTTTCTACTGAGTGGTGATGTCTAAAGGATATGGGATTTCCTTTTGGAACTGCTAAAATGTTCTGGAAATGATTGTGGTGATGTCTGTACAACAGTTTATACCAAAAACTATTGAATCAAATGAATTGCATGATGTATGAATTACATCTCTTAGAGCAATTAGCAAAAAAGGAAGAAAAAAAAAACCAGAAGTAGCTACACTGATCTACAATAAAATAGATCTCAGAACAGAGAGAATAACTAGATACAGAGGAACATTACACAATGATAAAAAGTTTAACCCACCAGGAAAACATTATAATCCTGTGTGCTATTTTGGTAAGTCACTTCAGTCATGTCTGACTCTGTGTGACCCCTTAGACGGCAGCCCATCAGGCCTCCCTGTCCCTGGGATTCTCCAGGCAAGAACACTGGAGTGGGTTGCTATTTCCTTCTCCAATGCATGAAAGTGAAAAGTGAAAGTGAAGATGCTCAGTCGTGTCCAACCCTCAGCGACCCCATGGACTGCAGCCTTCCAGGTTCCTCCATCCATAGGATTTTCCAGGCAAGAGTACTGCAGTGGGGTGCCATTGCCTTCTCCGAATGATCCTGTGTAGGTAGTGAAAAAAAGAGCTTTGAAAAACAAGAAGCAGGGACTTCCCTGGTGGTCCAGTGGTTGGGACGTTGCCTTCCAGTACATGGGGTACAGGTTCAATCCTTGGTCAGGGAGCTAAGATCCAACATGCCTCATGGCCAAAAGACCAAAGCATAAAAACAGAAGCAATGTTGTAACAAACTCAACAAAGTCTTTAAAAATAAATCACATTAAAAAAAAATCTTTAAATAAATACAGAAAGCAAAACCAGATAGAACTCAAAGGAGAAACACATGAATCCACAATTCTAAGTCTTCCCAACCCACTCTTAGCCACTGAGAGAACTGCTAGACAGATCATCAGCAAAGGTACAAAAGATATGAACAATACAATCAACCAACAGCGTCTAGTTAAAATATGTAGAACACTTCACCAAACAGCCACAGAATACATATTTTTCCCCAAGAGCCCATGGAACATTCACTGAGTTGGAACATAGCCTGCGCCGTAAAACGCACCTCAAATTTAAACTGAAACCAAAAAGCATGTGTTTTCTGATCACGGTAGGATGAAACTAGACATCAATAACTAGAGAGACAGGAGGACATTTTTTAACCCCTGGAAATCAAAGACACACTTCCAGTCCCCAGTCAAAGAGGGAGTCTCAAAAGAAATTTAAAAATACATAGAATGAAATGAAAATGAAAACAAAATTTATCAAAATATATGGAATGTAACTCTAGTGGTGCTGAGAGGGAAATTTATAGCAGTGAGTGTTTACATTAAAACAAAGGAAAACTATATCAATAACCTAAGTTCCTACTGAGAAACTAGAAAAAGAGCGAAATAAACTCAAAGAAAGGAAAAGCAAAGAGCATAGATTAAAGCAGAAGTTAGGGAAACTGAAAATTTCCTATTAGGAATAGGAAATCCTCTATTATAAGAATATAACAAAGAATCAGGGAAACTAAAAGCTGATTTATGGGGGGGGGGGGGGGGGAATCAATGAAAAGTAAAGTCTCTAGCAAGACTATCAAGACCAAAACCGAAGAAGATATAAATTGCCAGCATCAGGAATTAAATAGAGGATATCACTATCAGTCTTGCAACCTTGAGAAGATTCATAAGAAAATACTATGTCCCTGGACTTACGGAGGTCATTTTCTCTTATGGGTTACACAGTAAACAAGCTAACTGGTTAAGAAGCAAGAAATAATCAGGTAGCACTCTGGCTATGACTAAAATATTTCCAGGTGATGTGAGACAGTGACAAAGCAGTGACTTGAGATGGAGAAGACAGGAGACCCCTGTGCAGTGTTGATGTTTAAGCTGAGAGCTAAATGGAGAGAAAGAGACAGTTCTGAGAATCTCTGGACAGAAGGAGAATCTCTCAGGCAGGGGTGGGGGTTAGTGAAAAGGCCCTGAGGCATAGAAGAGCTTGGTGTGTTTTAGGATTAGAAGGTAGGTGTGACTGGAGTCTAGTGAGCAGGAGATGCTGGCTGGTAAGAAAGTTCACCAGGGTCCAGATCAGATGAGACTTTCCAGGCCAGGGGCAGGGATATGAGCTTGCGTTTTGGTGTAAAGGGGATATCAGGGGAAGTTTGAAGCAGGAAAGTGACTTGTTCCAAACCATGTTTTTAGATGACCACTATGGTTGCTAACAGAGGTTCCCTAGTAGCTCAGTTGGTAAAGAATCTGCCTGCAATGCAGGAGACCTGGGTTCTATCCCTGGGTCAGGAAGATCCCCTGGAGAAGGGAATGGCAACCCACTGCAGTACTCTGGCATGGAGAATCCTATGGACAGAGGACCTGGTAGACTACAGTCCATGGGATCGCAAAAAGTCGGCTTCCAGATGGCTCAGAGGTAAAGAATCCACATGCCAAGCAGGAGATGCAGCAGACACAGGTTCAATTTCTGGGTCAGCAAGATCCTCTGGAGGAGGAAATGGCAACCCACTTGTTTGTATTCTTGTTTGGGAGATCCCAAGGACAGAGGAGCCTGGCTGCCTACAGTCCATGGGGTCGCAAAGAGTCAGATATGACTGAGGGACTAAATGGCCACCACTTGGTTGCTGTTGGAGAGTGGACAGTAGAAAGACAAGAGTGGAGGAAAAGACAAGTTGAATGACTCTTGCTGTGGAGGTGGTAGAGACTCTTGGCTGCAGAAGTGGAGAAAATTATATTCAAATAAATTTTGACAAGTGATAACTTCTTACCTCAACATTAAAATTTAGAATAAGAGATTCCACTGCTAAGCTTTTATTCTCAGTATAGACTTGCTAACAGTATAATGAGTACTTCTGTGTTTTTCCATCTGTAGTTATTATGTATTTTCTTGACTTCATCATGAGTCATAGTGATACAGTCCCAAAAGAGAAGCAATGTAATAGGAACCACATTTATTATTACAAAAGAAAACGTCCCAAAATGCTTGGAAGAACATTTCATATCTATACCAATTTCAGCACTCAATTTAAGTTGAAAAAGTTTGCTTTTACCAAGTCTGTATGTTTTTGGAAACATTTGCTTTTTTCCAGTTGGGTTGTTTAGTTTTCATCTTAATTCTCAGGTAGAATTTCATATGCTAAAACTAATATCACAGTCATGACAGTGTTTTTCACATCTAAAAATTTTTTTGGTTTTATCATTATCAACAAAGATTTATTTCATGTTCATTTGGCATCTGTATAAATAAAAAGAATTAACAGAAATTATTTTAGATGCATCAAAACTATGATTTTAAAGCAGATTCACAGTGAATACTAGCTGTGCTGAAAATAATACTAAAATCTTTTAAATGTCAGTCATTAATGGAGTACTTTTGGTTTTGACAACGTGTGCGTGTGCTCAGTCCTGTCTGACTCTTTGCGGCCCCATGGACTGTAGTTCGCTACACTCCTCTATCCATGGCATTCTCCAGGCAAGAATACTGGAGTAGGTTGCCATTTCCTACTCCAGGGGATCTTCCTGACTCAGGGATTGAACCCACGTCTCTTGTGTTTCCTACATTGACATGTGGGTTCTTTACCACCTCCGCCAACTGGGCAGCATGAGATTTTGTAAGTGATCTGGCTGAAGACAAAAGTGCTAAAAATATTATTGAACAGCAGTGTGATCTTATTGAACAACAAGGTGTTTCTTAAGGTTTGGGCATGTAACTCTTCTTAGACCAAGAGTGGAGATTGTCTCTACTTCCTTCTAGGTCACGTGCTATCTTTCCTAACTGGGAAAGATATAAGGCAGGAGGAGAAGGGGACGACAGAGGATGAGATGGTTGAATGGCATCATCGATTCAATGGACATGAGTTTGAGCAAGTTCTGGGAGATGGTGAAGGACAGGAAAGCCTGGCATGCTGCAATCCATGAGGTCGCAAAGAATCAGACATGACTGAGCGACTGAACAACAGGTCAGTGCAGGCATGTATTAAGAAC
Source organism: Bos indicus x Bos taurus (assembly GCF_003369695.1). NCBI lineage: Eukaryota > Metazoa > Chordata > Mammalia > Artiodactyla > Bovidae > Bos > Bos indicus x Bos taurus. Next base: position 25,584,609 of record NC_040089.1, on the reverse strand, counting down.
AGAGGGCTGAGTGCTTGTAGATACTCAAAATGATTACCTTCTACTGCCTAAAAGTGCTAGAAATTGGACAAAGTAACTGGCCTTCCTCAAAGCATGATACAGACCCTTTTATGCTCATGAATTCTGTCAGTTCCAGTCCTTTGACCCATGAAGACAATGACTTCTTGGAGCTTCACATCAGAGTCCAAAGCTTAATAAACTACCAAATGACATTCTTATTATGGTTTAAGTGCTTTCCTTATGCTTCCTAATTCAATCATGGTTAACAAGGGAAAAATTATTTCCTTGGTTGGAAGTTTTAATTAATAATTATACTGAAACAAAGCTTAGACTTTGATGCATTTTCACAAAGAAAAGTCTTGAAGTTGATAGAATTCTCCTTTTCATGTTTTTATTATCACTAGAAGCAAACTGTCTTGAAAAATATCTCAACAATAGGGCTTTGTGTTGAAGTGATACTGATAAGATATGACTGGAAAGAAAGAAAGAGTTGGCTGTGCCTTATACACATATTGACAATCTGGAACCCTGTAACTAAATTAAAGAAGAATCTTCATTTCAAAAATGATATTAACTCTTATATTCCCAGTCCACACTAGTCATAGGAAAAAAAATCAGGGCTCCTAAACTATCATTCTTTTATTTGTCAGTTTGATGCATATCTATTGATATTTATTTACTGAAATATTATATGTCAGGTACTGTTCTGGGTACTGGACATACAGCTAGGAATGAAGCGAAGTCCTACCCTCTTGGAGTTGCCTTTGGAGAGAGTCCACTCGTATAGACCGGGAAAGGTCATGTTCTATAGGTGATGACTCCAATGGCAACTTCAAGAGGGTAGGACTTCGCTTCATTTCTAGATTCATTGTTTCATTCATTTCCTTAAACTTCCCCAATTCTCTCCCTAATTATGATCTTAGCTTTGACTCCTTTCTCTCAGATCCTCACATGACTGCCTCCTTTGCATGACCCATATCTCAGTTCAGACAGCACCTCTTCCAAGAGGGCCTCCTTGACCATAATATTAAAACCTATGCACAAGATACACTATATATTAGGTAGGATTGTACCACAATTCAATAAGTAGACCCCGCCCCCTCCCGACCCAGCCCCTCTCCCCACAGATCCCACTTCAGAGTAAGACTCTTGTCTCAGAGGAAAAAAATCTGAAAAATGAATTTAGTGGAAGACTTTAACCGCTTCTCTTGGTCTGTGTGAGATCAAAAAACAAAGGAAATAAATGAAACTGATGTGATACAGAATTTGCCCTTGTAGTGAACGTCTGTATTAAATTTTGTGCTCTTCAAATATTATATTTTGTTTTAAAAAGTCCACGGACTCTCTACAAATTATTAAGGAAGTGAACAAAATTTTGAAATTTCAATTAATTCCAGAATTATTTAAATAAGTAAAACTGTAAATTGAGACAGAACTACAAAATGAGAGGAAAAGATGGTGTTTAAAATTTACAAAAGCATGTTTTTTAGCATAATACATGCTTAAATTTTGTAATTGTTCTCCATGTTTTGATCTTTAAATGTTCATTCATTCAAGCTTGTGACTTAATGTTGTTTAAATCTTTTATATCCCCAATTTTTGTTTTGGCCAATTGTGAAAGATGGGTGTTAAAATTTCCCATTATGACAATTGATTTGCACTTTTTCCTTGAGGTTCTGTTGATTTTTATTTACTTTCACTTGATGCTGTTTTATTGAGCTGTGCTGTGCTTAGTCACTCAGTCATGTCCAACTCTTTGCGACCCCATGGACTGCAGTCTGCCAGACTCCTCTGTCCAAGGAATTCTCCAGGCAAGAATACCAGAATGGGTTGCCATGCCCTCCTCCAGGGGATCTTCCCAACACAGGGACCAAACCCATGTCTTCTGCATTGCAGGCAGATTCTTTACCAACTGAATCACCAGAGAAGCACAAGAATACTGGAGTGGTTAGCCTATCCCTTCTCCAGGGAATCTTCCCAACCCAGGAACTGAATCAGGGTCTCCTGCATTGCAGCCAGATTCTTTACCAGCTGAGCTACCAGGGAAGCCCGCTGTTTTATTCAGTTCAGTTCAGTCACTCAGCCGTGTCCAACTCTTTGGGACCCCATGAACTGCAGCACCCAGGCCTCCCTGTCCATCACCAACTCCTGGAGTTCACCCAAACTCATGTCCATCGAGTCGGTGATGCCCTGCAGCCATCTCATCCTCTGTTGTCCCCTTCTCCTCCTGCCCCCAATCCCTCCCAGCATCAGTCTTTTCCAGTGAGTCAACTCTTCGCATGAGGTGGCCAAAGTATTGGAGTTTCAGCTTTAGCATCAGTCCTTCCAAAGAACACCCAGGACTGATGTCCTTTAGGATGGACTGGTTGGATCTCCTTGCAGTCCAAGGGACTCCTGTTTTATTAGGTGCATACAAATATAATTTTATTTCAAGTCAATTTACTTAAATCAAATTTAGTAGCTATCACTAGTTATCATTTCTTCATTTCTGGCCTTAAACTCCTTTTATTTCCTGTTAACAAAGCTACTCTCCGTGATTTTTATGAGCAAACAAAAACATTCTTGTTATTCCAATCAGGTAATATTTAATCTTTAAAATTGTTTACACATGTGATTGAAGAACTGAACAGCAAAGAGGGGCCAGTGAGGCAGCTTAGGGCAGCAGCAGCAGGAAGGTGTTAGCATCCCCAGGACTGGAAGGACAAGGAGAGGAGCAGGTGCTCTGGAGCCCAGAAGCTGGTTCTATCAGAGCAGTAGCTAGATCACAGCAGGAGCTGCCCATCAGGAGATGAAAACACAGGGAGGGGCTTTCCAAAGGAAGTTGCCGAGAAGAGAAAGCTGCTAGAGCACAGGTGAGAAATAACTCTCCCCCCATTCTTTCTACCCTCTTGTCCTGTCAAGCTTCACACTGGCCAAAACAACACAAAACCAGAGGGCAAGGGAACCTGGGAATAGTGGCTGTGTGATAAACAGCAGGGCAACAGAGTGAGGAGCAGATGTGAGAGCAAGCAAGCTGTCTCTTGGCACTGTTAGGCTTGCCCGGAATATATTTTTCCATCTTTTCATCTTTCTGTGCCTTCTGATTAAGATGCTGACTTTTTTTTTTCTTGCAATATCCTATATTGCCTATAATTTTGTTTTTGTTGTTGGTCTGATAATCCCTGAATGAATGTTTGTATCTTTAAATGTTTTTTCATGTGGTTATTTTAGATTTATTGAGTTTTTTTGAATTATCTGCCCTCACCCCATGTTTTCCTTATGCTAGTTTAGAAATATACCATCTTTCATCATTATCCTTGATCCATCTTGAAGAATGTGTGGTTGCTTGGGCCTTTGTGTGTGTGTGTGTGTGTGTGTTTATTGTATACTTGTTAGTAATAAATTCTCTTCATTTCTATTGGCCTGAATGTCTTATTTTACCTTCACTCTTGAAAGATAATTCCAGATTGAGGGTTATTTTTTCCAAGCATTTTTGTTTTGGTTTCTGTTTCCATTGAAAATACAGTTATCTAGTCATCTTTCCTTTGTAGGTGATATGACTTTTCTCTCCTGCCGCTTTTAAGATCTCACTACTTTTTGGGTTTTGTCATCACATTAAGATGTTCCTACTTGAAGCTCTCTTCAAGAGACAGTCTCATATAAGTATTAATAGCATGAACTCAGCAGCCAGATTACTCCTACAATTTGTGAGCTATTAAACTTTGGCTATATTAGTTAAATTTTCTGTGCCTAAATAATCTCCCACATTGTGAAGATAGAGTTAATACATGCAAATTGTTTTGAATTCTGTCTGGCTTGTGTTAAGCAATCTTTCTTTGTTTGGCTTTTTAAGTCTTTTTAAAAAATCTTTTAAACCTCTTTTTCTTATGATTCACTGGGAGCCATTGAATTTTCTGAATCTGTTTCATTTATACATTTAAATAGTTCTTTCCCTTCATTCTTCCTGTTAGATTTTGAAACCTTGATGACACATTTATTGGAGTATCTCACTCTATCATACAAGTCTCTTAACCTCTCATTTTTTCAGCGAGCTCTTCCAGTTTGTGAATTCCTTCTACAACTGTTTCTAAATCACTGTTTAGTCAGTTCATTCAGTTTCTAATTTCATTTCTAGAATCTCTATTTACTTTATTTATCAAATTTCCCTGGTTAGTTTTCATAATGTCTTATTCCTCTGTCATATTTCTATGCTATCTTTTAAAAGACATTGTTTTATATTTCTATCAGATAATTCTAATGTTTAGAGATTAAGGATTTGATTCTGTAGTTCTTTGTTTAATATGACTTCATTTAGATAGCTTGGTTTCTCTGGTTTCTAGATATATTAATACTTTTGGAATTTCAGCTGTGGGTGGTCCCTGGGGCTGGTTTTAGCTGTATTTTTCTAGAGATGATTTGCTTTTGCTTTGTCTGGGAATGGTTAAAGTCTGAAATTAAGATTCAGTAGTATATACTGCCTTAACATCTGAGACTGGAGGGCATCAAATGGACGAATCACAACTCACCTTCCCTCTGTACTGTCTAGAAAAGGTTCTCTAGCTAAACAACCCTCCTTATGATGGAGACCAGACATAGTGCTTATTGATCCCTGAAAAGCAGGCTTACATTTCCCACCAGCCTGCAGAATTATTCAAACAAGCCAATCATCAATTCAATTCAGTTGCTCAGTCCTGTCCAAATCTTAGCAACCCCATGGACTGAAGCACACCAGGCTTCCCTGTCCACCACCAACTCCTGGAGCTTGCTCAAACGCATGTCCATTAAGTCAGTGATGTCACCCAACCATCTCATCCTCTGCTGCCCCTTCTCCTCCTGCCTTCTATCTTTCCCAGAATCAGGGGCTTTTCCAATGAGTTCACTCTTTGCATCAGGTGGCCAAAGTACTGGAGTTTCAGTCTTAGCATCAGTCCCTCCAATGAATATTCAGGACTGATTTCCTTTAGGATTTGCTCTCCTTGCAGTCCAAGGGACTCTCAAGAGTCTTCTCCAACACCACAGTTCAAAAGCATCAATTCTTCAGTGCTTAGTCTTCTTTATGGTCCAACTCTCACATCTGTACATGACTACTGGAAAAACCATAGCTTTGACTAGACAGATCTTTGTTGGCCAAGTAATGTCTCTTTTTTAATATGCTGTCTAGGTTGGCCATAGTTTTCTTCCAAGGAGCAAGTGTCTTTTAATTTCATGGTTGCAGTCACCATCTGCAGTGATTTTGGAGCCCCCCAAAATAGTCTCTCACTGTTTCCATTGTTTCCCCATCTATTTGCCATGAAGTGATGGGACCAGATGCCATAATCTTCGTTTTCTGAATGTTGAGCTTTAAGCCAACTTTTTTAACTCTCCTCTTTCACTTTCATCAAGAGGCTCTTTAGTTCCTTTTCACTTTCTGCCATAAGGGTGGTGTCATCTGGATATCTGAGGTATCCTCCCACAAAAACCAAGGTCCCCTCAGCCTCTTAATACCTCAGAGACGGCCTCTCATATCCCCTGTATGTTCACTCTGTTTGTAAGGGCAACCTCTGAGTGAGCCTGCATGACGCGGTGTTCTCCTCCCCAAGGCTGTGAATATATGTGGCTACCCATCTTCACGTCCAGTGTTGAGTGTCCTATGTTCAACCACCCTCATATCTCTAAGGTAGAAAACTCTTATTCACCAACAGAATGAAGAGGAAGCAAATAAAACATGGTTTCTGAGGTCATTACCAACATATAATGCACTTCATCTAAGTTTAGAGATGCATCTTGTAATGTAAAGTGTTAGTCACTCAGCCGTGTCCTACTCTTTTCAACCCCACAGACTGTAGCCCTCCAGGGTTTTAATGTAAATTCAGGCCCAAATCTCCAGTAAAGTGTGAGAAAAGTTTATACCTCTCTCAACGAATGTTTCTCTCTCTCTCTCCCTCATTCATTTTTCTTTTTCACTCAAAGATAGGATATACATACATTCCCACCATCTCTCTAGGGCATATTTTTTCCTATCTACCACTGAGGAAGGTGTTGTAATCCTTTAGGAATTTCCCTGTTTATAGGAGCTGCAATTTGACCTTTTTTTTTTGTTGAATCACTAAGTTATGTCCAACTCTTTGTGGCCCCGTGGACTATAGTCCTCCAGGTCCCTCTGTCAATGGGATTTCCCAGGTAAGAATACTGAAATGGGTTGCCATGCCCTCCTTCAGAAGATCTTCTCAACCCAGGGATCAAGCCTCTATCTCCTGCGCTGGAAGGTGGATTCTTTGCCAGTGAGCCAGCCTGCTCAGTCCTCAGGTTTATTTCTTAAGCCCCTACACACAAGACTTCTTAACACTAAGTGTAAACCCAACACTCGTGCTTCTTTACTGCATACTTTCCTTCTCTGTAAAATTCAGTTTTTAGATTCTGTGAAAGAATCCATTATCTTTTACAGAAGATTTATCATGCTTTAAGAATATTTGTTCATATATGTTATATATCTGCACTTATTTTTTGCCTAGCGCAAGAGAGATTTTCTAAACCATTGCTCTCTTTCTCTTTTTCACACACACACCACCCCCCCACATATACACACAATGCAAACTTAACTTGAACTATTCTGCATGTCATTAAATATTCTGCAAGCATGTGATTATTTTTGCTCCACCGCATTTAATCATAGAAATGTAGCATAATTTAGCTAACTCTATTTTCAGACTTTAAGATTTCAGAAATCTTAATATTTTTACAGTTATAAATAGTGCTGCAATGAATATCCTTGAATAAAAATCTTCGTATCTCTGATTGTTTCTGTCGAATAGATTCTTGGACGTGTTATTATCCTGACAAAGGGTATGAACTCTTTGAGGGCTCACAGTGCATTTTGCCAAATTGCTTTCTAGAAAGCTTGTAGCAATTTACAATTCACTGCAGTGTGTGATAGGTGAAAAGCAATGTATCATCGATGATTTAACGTGCATTTCCTGATTACTCATGAGGTTAAACATTAACTGACTGTGCTATATGTTTAACCAATTCACTTGTAAGAGTATCAGGTGACTTTAATTATCCACTTTGGAGATTTGTTCATTTTTTCACTCAAAATATTTGTGAATCTACTATAAGCATAGCACTGCATTAAAACTAAGGATTAGCTCAATAGCCCGGCATACTTCAATACCCATGGAATAACTGGCATACAAGGGAACAATTATGTAATGATGTAAGGAATTGTAGCAGTAAATGAGAACTTCTACTCACCCAACCCTCTGTACAAAGGGAAAGGTCTTTATTTCACTGTTTTCAATAATCAGAATGAGCCTTAGTATAATCTCATGCTTTCTATTGAAAACGAAAATGCCATATTGAAATCTGACTTTACATGATTTTTAATTTGGCTATTTTACAGTTGATATTGTTCTTCCACTCCAGAGTTGTTTTGGAACGATTCAGCATTCGCTATTTTCTGTACCAACATCTATTTCAATTCTATTGCTTGTTTCCATTATCTCTGGGAAGGGATCTGCTGATTGTTACCTAAGCAATTATATTCCAGTAAAAACTATATAAATAAAAATAAAACTGAAAATACTTTGAAATGAGCTACTCTAGCAAGCTGTTCAACGTTTTCTACCCATACCTGACTACATTTTAAATATATAACAGAGACCCCTTAGTACCTACTCTGTCTCATTTAATGTTTATTAAGTGTGAGTAATTATTTTAAAATTTAAAAAATGCATCTATAAAAAAACAAGGTAATTCTAAGATATTATTTAATGAACAATGTAATACGATGGTGAAGCCATTGGCTTTTTTTTTTTTTTTCTGGGTTGTATTCGTCACATTCTTATGAAATTAACCTTTTCCTTCAAAAAAATTCTTTCCATGGGCTACATCCCTTGGGACAGTCATTCATTTGTCTTCTTGTTGTATTACTGTTTATAATAATTTCTCATCCTAGTGAAGGCCACTCGTGAAAATTTGTCCATCTCGATGAAACTGTGTGATAGCCCCACCAGGACATTTCTTCAAACCCCAGATAAAAGGATTTACACCTCTTCATTCCCTTTACATCCAGAGACAAAGGGTCAGTTGAGCATGTATGCTTCAGGCAAGAATAAAAACATGCCCACACCGCTCATTTGTCTGTGTGACCAGAACCAGAGGACAAAAGGGAAATATATATATATTTCCACTTCAAACACTAGCACCAGGTAAAATTGAATGCAGGGGAAAAGTAGAGTATATCTACTGTGTCTAAAACCAAGAAGCTGTTTTATTTAGGACATATCTTTTGTTTTGTTAGGATAATTTTTACACTAATTTCCCCAGTGCACTAGCTTCATGAAGAATCCGTTTGCTTTGAAGGTTACAGAATTAAGAAGTGTCTTTCCTCATAGAGAACAGAGTCATGGACACAGTGGGGGCAGGAGAGGGTGGGACAAATTGAGAGAGTAGCATTGACATATATGTACTACCGTGTGTAAAATGATAGCCAAGGGGAAGTTGCTGTATAACACAGGGAGCTCAATCTGGTGCTCTGTGGCGACCTAGATGAGTGGAAACGGGTGGGGGGTGGAGGGAGGGAGGTTTAAGAGGGAGGGAACAGATGTATACTTATGCCTGATTCATGTTGATATATGACAGAAACCAATACAACATTGTAAAGCGTTATCCTCCAATTAAAAATAAATGTAAAAAAAAAAAGAGGAGTGTCTTTCTTACTCTCGGTCACTGCAGGCCTAATCCTAGTAGATGTGATGGGCTAGCAGAGTACGGCAATTTTAAAGAAAACCTTATATACATTGAAAAAGAAAGGGGTGAGGGGAAGAAAGATGTAATGGAAGGAAGGAAGTGGGGAAGGAGAAAAGGAAGAGTCTGCTGGCTGACCAGGCAGCCCTCCGGTCTCTGCTGGTGTTGCTAGTACATCTCGACCCAGTCCTGTTGCTCCTGTCGGGGTCTCAGCAGGCTAACCCGAGCTTCCTCTCATGGTAGTGGCACAGTGACAAAAAAAAAAAGATAATACATGCGTGCCAAGGTCACTCTAGTCCTAGTCTTGAAACTAGCATGCTGTAGCCGCCACTGTTTGTAATAGTCCAAAGCCATTTCAGTATTAATCCAGACTTAAGGAATAAATAAATGGCCTCCACCTCCTGAGGGGGCTTCCCTTGTGCCTCACTCGGTAAAGAATCCACCTTAGTGCAGGAGACCCTGGTTCAATCTCTAGGTCGGGAAGTTTTCCTAGAGAAAGGGAATGGCAACCCACTCCAGTATTCTCGCCTGGAAAATCCCATGGACAGAGGAGCCTGGCAGGATACAGTCCATGGGGTTGCAAGAGTCAGGCATGACTTAATGACTAAACCATCACCATTGCAAAATACTCTGGATAAGAGAGAGGCAAAGAAACGGGGCAACTTTTAAAAAATTATCTACTCAATAGATAACAATTGTTTGGAATAAAGTTGTAAACATTAGTCTTGCTATTTTTTCTCAAGTTTATCACATCTTTAAGTGTAATTTTAATAAAAACAAATAATTTCCAAGTCTGTTATATAACTATGTGATAAGCATCTTTCTTCCCTGGAGATCAAATGGTAAAGAATCTGCCTGCAACTCAGGAGTCCAGGTTCAATCTCTGGGTCAGGAAGATCCTCTGAAGAAGAGAATGTCAACCCACTCCAGTATTATTGCCTGGAGAATCCCATGGACAGAGGAGCCCAGTGGGCTACATTCCATGGGGTCACACAAGAGGCAGACACAACTCAGTGTCTAAACAACCACAACATGCTAGCTGCTACAGGACATAACATGATAAGAAAGTAAGAATTTCTGCCCTCAAGAAGATTACAGTCTTTTGGCTGGATGAGAAGGGTATACAAATATGCCTAAACCATAGCCAAGTAAGGAAGACATCGTGAAAAGAGAACATAGAGTCAAGCTGGGGCAAAAGAGGTGAAGACTTGAAGAGCAGTGTGTGTGGAGCATATTTAAACATGCGGTGAGCCAATAAAACATGTTAACTAACACTAGAGGCATGTTTATTGAATCCTCTCCAACCACAGGAGTTAAAAATAGCAACCCCAGGAGTATTCCTTTAATTCTTTGGCTGGTGATGCTTAAGGATAATATGAGGGGGGGGGGGATAAAATATAAAAAAAAAAATTAACAGAAATGTTAAGAAAAAAACAATCCGAAGGAAAGAAAATTGATCCCCCTTCAGGCTTCAGGGAAAATCTCAGAGCAGAGCAGACTCAGCAAGGTGGCAGGGATGTAACTCTGGTGTCTGGGCTCCTCCTTCTCCCAAACACCCACCCAAGACCTGCACAGGCAGGTCATGAACCGTGAGACGCCTTGCCGCACAGCTCAGGAGCACTCTGTGAATTAAACGCACATGTGTCCACTTGTCCAGCAGGCACCATAAGTCACATTGCCCATGCCCATGAAAGACTAGCTTTGCTTAGTGAAGAATACACCTGTAGTACAATCGTGCCTGGGCCAGAATCCCAGCTGGCACTTCCCTACAGTGGGGCGTCCCTACTCAGCTACTTTACCCTCTGTGCCCCCATCTCTTTCTCCCTTACCTGTGTGCCTGCTCAGTTGCTTCAGTCGTGTCTGACTCTTTTCAACCCTATGGACTGTAGCCCACCAGGCTCCCCTGTCCATGGGATTCTCCAGTGAAGAATGCTGGAGTGGGTTGCCATGCTCTCCTCCAGGGAATCTTCCTGACTCAGGGATCAAACTGGTGTCTCCTGCGTTGGCAGACAGATTCTTTACCGTTGAGGCACCAGGGAATCCCCTTCTCCCTTGAATTGGGATTACTAATAGAGCCAACCTCATGGGGTAAGACATGAAGTGAGATAATATCCATAAGAAACTTTAATCAGTGCCTATGCCTAGAATATATCAGAATTACTATTTTACAGCCTTTGTGAGCAAGTGGATTCATTGGCAAAGACCCTGATGCTAGGAAAGAGTGAAGGAAAAAAGAGAAGGGAGCGGCAAAGGATGAGATGGTTAGATAGCATCACCAACCAATGGACATGAACTTGAGCGAACTCTAGGAGACAGCGGAGGACAGAAGAATCTGGCGCGGGTGCTGGAGTCTGTGGGGTGGCAAAGAGTCAGACACGGCTTACAGACTGAACAACAAAAACCACCATAAGGTATTTTTACTCTTATTGGGATCCTTGTCTTCAAGATGAGGAAATTGAGCAGCAAAAGATGGACTCAGTTGCCAGAGTTGGGCAAATAGCAGAACTGGCATTTAGACCCAGCTTGGTAGATCCCCAAGCACAGGCTCTTAATCCCCACAGCATCTTCTCATACCACCAGAAAACATGCACTACCCCAGACAGCAGAGGTTTTTCAAAACCTTTGGCAAAAAAAATTGTTGCTTGCATTGGGGTATTTTCAAGTTAAGAAGAAGCAAAGCCAAATCATGCAAACTAAAGAAGAGTGGAGGAAAAAATAAAATGTTTGCAATATATTCTCCCAAGCTTATATAATTATCCAGACAAATGAAACCCTAGACCAGCCTTTATTTGCCAGTTTCCACAGAGCAAATATAAGAGCGATCAAGATCAAGACAATTGCTGAAATTGTCTTGATGGGATCTTTCTTGGACTGAAGCAGGAGACCAGCATTCCTCCAAACAGCCCAGAAGCTAGTGCTCAACGGCCACTGGAACTGGACTCCTTGTGAGCATCCCACAGAGTGCCACCTAGCAATGGTCAGAGTGTCATTAGTTTTCATCCATACAATTCTTTCTCTGTCTGATCACTTGGCAATGGGTGTTGTTTAATCTGATTTACAGTCCAGTAGTCATGTATGGGATGTGAGAGTTGGACTGTGAAGAAAGCTGAACGCCGAAGAACTGATGCTTTTGAACTGTGGTGTTGGAGAAGACTCTTGAGAGTCTCTTGGACTGCAAGGAGATCCAACCAGTCCATCCTAAAGGACATCAGTCCTGGGTGTTCTTTGGAAGAAATGATGCTAAAGCTGAAACTCCAGTACTTTGGCCACCTCATGCGAAGAGTTGACTCATTGGAAAAGACTCTGATGCTGGGAGGGATTGGGGGCAGGAGGAGAAGGGGATGACAGAGGATGAGATGGCTGGATGGCATCACTGACTCGATGGTCATGAGTTTGAGTGAACTCCAGGAGTTGGTGATGGACAGGGAGGCCTGGCATGCTACAATTCACGGGGTCACAAAGAGTCGGACATGACTGAGTGACTGAACTGAACTGATACTGCCAGAACCTCACATTCTCAAAATATTTTAGAAAGGAAACAACACAGTTATAAAGTAGAAAATCTTAAACTTAAGATATTTTAAGAGAAGGCTGCTGAACGGAAAGGCAGTTTTCCATCCAGAAGATGGTGGCGAAATGCACATTGATCTGAAACACCTACTGGTAAAAGTAAAGTAAACTCAACTGCAAATAAGGAAGAATTTCAACAATTCAGGAGAATTTTGACTCAGCTATTGAAGGGCATTGTAAAATAATTTCTGCTGTTTCTGTCCCCCAGAAAAAGCCCAGCCACAAAGGAAAAATCAGTTCAAATATATCACCAGAGCAGAAGGGTAATTCATTGTTGCTTCATTGCTTCCCTCAGTTTTATTTTCCCTTCCTATTCTAAAAATAAATTCAACAGTGCTTTCTACTAGAACAAGTGGTTCCTTTATGTAGGGAGAGATTAAGTTGGTGTTATTTTTTTAGACTTGTTTTTTAAATTTTCAAGTTCCATCACTGAGATTAAAAAGATGTTTTGTAGATTCCATATTTCTTCCAGCATATTGAAGCCCCAAAACCCAGAATAAACCCCTGAATGCTAAGCCAAGTTTATTATAAAGCCCACATCCTTGGCTCCAAATACTCCTGTGCTACCTTTGAGCCACTGAAGTGCACAGAAGTAAACAGTCTTCCAACTGGGGACAGACAATCCGTTATTATGGGCACTTCTCTGATGGCTCAGTGGTAAAGAATCCACCTGCAATGCAGGAGATGTAGGTTCAATTCATTGGTCAGGAAGATTCCCTGGAGGAGGGCATGGCAACCCATTCCAGTACTCTTGCCTGGAAAATCCCATGGGCAGAGGAGACTGTTGGTTTATAGTCAGTCCATGGGGATTCAAAGAGTTGGACATGACTGAGCATGCATGCATAATCCAATATTATATAGTAAACTTGATAGTATCTATACATCTGTGCATTGTATCTATAGATCCTGAAAGAACTCAGAGGGATATCATAATAAACTTATGAAAGGAATGCTCTTAAATTGCTTTACGTTCCCATTCTGTGAAACTGGTGTCACAGAAAAATAAAATCATTTTTTGTCACACTGTCAGAGAAAATATGTTCAGTAGTATCAGGAAAATGTTTACCCTTTAATGATTAGAGATAAATTATATAGCCAGGCCAACAATTTTGAATACATATTCTGTCTATTGTAGGGATAACAAAGTTGTAGGGGTTAAAGTACAGTGAGCTACTCATGTTCAAATCCTGGCTTTACCATTGAATGTGATTATGGACTTGTTATAATTATTTTGTCAAACATAGTGAGGAGAGAGCTGTTTGAACATATTTGAATTCAATTCAGTTAAACAAATAGCTACTGAGTCCTTGTTATGGTCAAGAAATTGTGCTCGGCATTGCAGGCGTCTCAGAGATGAACAGGGCACGGTAATACTGCCCCAAAAACTTATTGAGAAGGGAGATGGGATAAAATACATAGAATGGTAACACAGTGGGTGAGAGAGACATCCCATGAAAGAATCACCAATAGTTGCTCCAGGAATGAGAGTAGGACAAGCCTAGATCGAGACAGAAGAATCAGTAGTAGTTTCAGCGGGGCAGTGGCTGTTAAGAACAAAAGCAAGAGGGTGATGAAGCTTCTGGGAGGATGTGGAGGGCAGGACAGTGCTTAGGAACATACACGCAGAAGCCAGAGTCAGGGCACATTAAAAAAAAAGGTGACCTGCCCTGGGAGAAATACAAAAATTGAGAGAAATAAACTAGAAGTAAGTAAGCAAGCCAGGGTCTGGAATGACAGGTGTGGAATTCTTGCTTAACTCCAAAAGCAATAAAAATGGGCAACATTCACCTATAATGCACCAAGCACCTCTGGAAGCTTCTAGAAAGAGATTAAATACTGGCTTAAACTCTAGATGCAAAGATAGTAACTCAATAGGAAGCAACCTTATGAGTTTTCTTGTGTGAAAATAGCAGATTAAACTTTGAATGGAAATTTATAAATTAATTTACAACTTTTAAGAATGTGTTGGAACTTTATCACATTTTACCAAGCAGCAGGCTTTCTGAAAGACCTTTTTTTTGCAGGAATTGAAATAATTAAATTGAAGATTCAGTGTACCTGTTCAATCATTTTATTAAAAAACTCATTCTGGTTTTCTCTGAGGGAGAGATAAACCACTGCTAAGGGAGTGGATAAATCTTTTTTTAAAAACTGTATTCACCATAAAATATATGACACTATTCCCAAATAACACCTAACAGAAGCAGGTCACATTAAAAAAAAAAAAAAAAACTTGCCCTGTCGTACTAGCCATTTGTACTCATTTCTATACCAAAGGTTAGAAGTATAAAGATGATTGAGATATAATCTAAAGCAGAAGAAAAATAGCTTATAAACTAATGATTACAACACAGTAATGGAATACACATCATGCCTGGGGCTGGGGGGGAGGTGGGTGGCGGGTAGGGAGAGAAGCAGGGCTTCAAGTGGAGTAATATTTGATTTGGATTTTGGAAGTGATGTGATTATGTGGCACTACTGATGCTTTTTCTAGACCAAGGGAGCACTAGGTGTAAACGCTTGAAAATAAGGCCAGTGACATGTGGCTGTTTTCGGGAGAGTTACCGGTTTGGTATATTTGGGTATCAGAGAGCTGGACCACTAGGGAGGTCCCAATCCTCTGGGAGTCTAGAGATTATAGGTGTTTATAGACACCACATCAAAAGCATAAATGGGTAAAGCAGTCAAGAGAGTAGAGGAAGAGGGGGAGAAGGAGCCACAAGAACTAACGTATTATTCCATGGGGACACTTAACATGTAAAGAGACCTTAATAATTTATGGTTTCCTTAGTTATATTAATAGATGATGTGCATGCTCAGTCGCTTCAATCCGACTCTGTGTGACCCCAGGCTGTGTAGCCCGCCAGGCTTCTCTGTCCATGGGATTTCCCAGGCAAGAATACTGGAGTGGGTTGCCATTTCCTTCTCCAGGGGATCTTCCCGATCAGGAATCGAACCCGCATCTCCTGCACTGGCAAGAGGACTCTTTACCACTGTGCCGCTCGGGAAGCCCTAATTACAGGTGATATTCAAACGTAGTAATAGAGACAAGGCAACATAGATAATATAGTACAATTCTAACTCTTTCCTACTTGTCTTAATAAAATGGAAGTGTTTATATATTATGACATCCTGAATCTTTACCAATAGCTTCCTGAATTAAATCTCTCCAGACCAAGAAAAAATATGCTAAGTTAAGTTGTTTTCTTGCAGAGAGCATTTTTTAGGCATTTGATATTTGAGGACCATCAATCCCATCTAAAGAGATTCTGTCCCTTCCCTCCAGGAGCTTAGAATCAGCATCAAACACGTTAATACAGACAGGTATATTGGAATGCCACTAGGAACAAAATGGAAACATTAAAGCAATACATGGATAGACAGGTAATTGCATTACGTAAAGGTCAAGTGTAAAGAGATTTATAGTGGAAGGAAGCAGGGCGCACTTAATCAGGGCAGAGATCAGGGACTACCTGTGGAAACAGGGCAGGTTGAGGGTAGAGTCACTTTCTTAATCAACCATGGACGATTTCATGGGAGGAGTAGGGATTTGGCAGCCACCATCAGCCTAACTTGGAGCTGAAGAGTCTCTTGCTATCTTGAAAATGTGTGATTTTTGAATTAGTGAATTGAAGGCTACGCATTATAATCCAGTCTAGTGAAGCAGGAGGATTCCTTTTCTTTCATCTTTGGCTCAGGGATCATTTTAAAAGGCCATCTCTCTCATGTGAGAGTGTTCTTTTAAAAAAAGTAAACTTCTAAAAGTATATTAAAGATTGTAATGCCTAGTTTTACATCACATCTTAAATTTTGTCTACAAAGTCAGATGTTGCTATTTTCCTTTGTGACCAACGTCCTTGACAATACTCAGGAACGAGAACTAACGTTAAAGAAAGCATTTTTCAGATTTCAAAGAGCCACGGGAGACATCTTGGTTCATTGTCTGGCTGAACTTTATCCTATCTAAAATTTATGAGCACGGAAACCCTTCAGATAATTAGAGCTAAGTTCAAACCCTCTGCCCACTGGGTCTTTTATAAAGAAGGAACATTTCAAGAAGAGGAGGGGTGTCAGGAGATGCTTGGGTTACTTGACAAGTATTCATTGGGTGCTGAGATTTTAAAAAGCAGTCCTAAGGAGAGCTCATACTCTCTTTTGGCAGTACATTCAGGATCACTGGGGGAAATTTTTTTCACGTGAGATGAAATGCTCACTGTTCTAGAATTACATACAATTCCTCATGTCATATCTCCAGTGGAGGTGTTGTCTGGTTGTTCTGAAAGAACTCTTAAGATACACAATTTGAAGATATTACATTGCCTCTCCACATTACCCTCTCTGGTCCTTTCATCTTTCTTAAAGATCTTATTTTCCAATCCTTTAGTTATCTTTATGGTCAAAACTGAAGTGCCCTTCCATTTGTCTTGTCATGGAGGTAGGCGCTGCCTAGCGATAAGTCCTATATTTATATTTCTCCACCCAAGGGCTACCTTTCTTGTTTAAATCAAAATGTTGCTGTTGACTCATCATATCTTTTGGAAAAGCAACAATAACAAAATGTAGCTTTAAACACATTTCAAAATAAGACACAGAGTGTGCAAATGAACCAGAATTATCTTTCCTTTGTGTTACTCTGGTCCCCAAGTGGGTCCACTTTATGGGAAAGTAGGAGCCTTGATAATTCGTTCGCAGCAAAATATCACTTACCAAGGTAGTGATATTAACTCAGGTAAGCAAAATGCGTGTTCTTTTCATCTCAGCAATTCCACGCCTACTCACCTTGCAGTTGACTTTTTATAGAACATGTTTGCATTAAAAAAAAAATCCATTTAATTGCATTGGAGAAACACTTCTCTGCCACAATCCAGACCGATACCATGTTGCAGCTGCTCCTATTTAAAGGATAATTGTAGCCTCCCTCTTCTACAAGGAACTAATTCTGATTTTGAAAGGATTTGTCCTCACAGTTTATCCTGATGAGAGAGGACTGGATTATTGCTGTGTGAAATAGCTGAATAGTCCTATTATGGCCATTATGCCACAAATGTTGTATATTGTTGAAGATCAAAGTACTGTACCAGACTCAATGGTGACATGTACAAGCATGGCGCACTTTCCATAGTATGTAAAAAATACTGCATTTTATGAGTCATTGAGTACCATGTGAGGTATCTGTGGACCCTCTATCATTTCCTTCAAACTTTCATCATTCCAAAAATCCTTTATTTTCTGGTTGAAAGGCTTCCAGTCTAGTCATTTCTCACTAGTCTCCCCAGGAAATAAACTTCAGTACTCTGTGTTCTCTTGTGGCATTATATTACGAACTGCATATCAGCCTAGTTTACATTTAAATTACTTTAGAAAAATAGTGAATGACTCTGGACAACACTAAATTCTAACTGGCAAGTTAAGAAAATGTAAACCTTTCCCAACAAAACCCTTAATGATGTTTTTTGAAACTTTAAGTAGGACTCAGGGTTGGTTAGGTTCTAAGGGGACAGGCATAGCCATTTCACCCCATAACCTTGTTAGGAAGGTCAACCTATATACGCGTGCATAATGAGATAGGTTAAAATAGAAGGTGGCCCAATGAGGTTCAAATGAATGGTCTTTTTAAAAAATGAGGCTTTTCTTCTATAGGAGAGATTGAGGCATTAGCTTTGCTGGAAAACTCACCCTTACATAAGAGGCCAGGGAAAGACTGAATATTAATTTAATTATAAAGTATGGCATACTTCCATTTTAGCTTAAAAATTTAGTATTTCAAAATGAATTCCTACAAGATGTTTTCACAGTCTATCTGTAGAGGTAGTCTGCTGTGGTGGTTGTTGTTTAGTTGCTAAGTCATGTCTGACTCTTCTGTGACCCTGTGGTGGACTGTAGCCTGCCAGGCTCCTCTGTCCATGGGATTTCCCAGGCAAGAATACTGGAGTGGGTTGCCATTTCCATCTCCAGGGGATCTTCCTGAAAGAAAAACTAACTCCCTAAACTAACAAAAAATGTCCCTCAGGAAGTACCACTTTGTTGTTGAATAATTTCTAATAAAACTCTAATATATCATAGATAGGATGAACTTTCTAGGGGATATTTTCCCTAAAGTAACACATCCTGTGTGTAATTTGGAGATCTTACTCCAAGATTTAGGACTTAGCATAGTACAAAGAATCAGTAAACATAAAATGTGGTCAAGGAAAGCAACTGCAAATTTGAAAACATTACAATGTATGGAACCATAATTAAAATGATGATGGGTAATGTTTAGAGAACCAAATCAAATGCTAAATGTGGTTTGTAATTACTGGTTAGGGTTTCCAATGTCATTTGTAAAACTAAATGAGACAGTGAAGTTAAATGTATAAAAATGAGGACCAGGTCTACAATAGAGGAGGCATTTTATAAATTGCAGCTATCCATGTGATTACATCAGTTCTAGTGGGGAGATGTTTTGCTTATAGACACATATTTTCTGGTGCACAGGCTCAGTTGTTCAGTCATGTCTGACTCTTTTTTGACACCATGGACTGTAGCCTGCCTGGTTCCTCTGTCCATGGGATTTCCCAGGCAAAAATACTGGACTGGGTTTCCATTTCCTTCTCCAGGGGATCTTCCCAACCCAGGGATCAAACCCATGTCTCCTGCATCACAGGTGGATTCTTTATCACTGAGCCACTGGGGAGCCTATTTTCTGGTAACGAGGTATGTAAAATTCCTAGTTCAGATGACCAAATTGTAGTCTGGCTACACAACAATTTATTCATGTTTTGTTGCCACACTCAGTCTCTGAAAGGCAGTGCAGGTGATGGGATCCTGGGAGTCAGGGTCCCCAGTGTCTCCTTGTGATTTTCAACCCCAAGAAAAATGCAGCCAATTTTATTTACTAAAATATTTAACATTACCTCTCTGCACGTCTTATCTTTCCTTCTAGAACAATTGGCCTCAATCTTTTTAAAAGTTGAGAGCTTTTAAAAAGTCCTGTGCCGAGGCCCTACCCCAAATGAACTGAATCAGATTCTTTGCAGGAGGATCCCAGACACAAGTATTTTTTGAAGCTTCTAAGGTGATTTCACTGAACAAACAGTGCTGGAAACACTGCTCAATAAGACTCTAAAGTCATTTAAAGAAGAAAGTGTTTTGAAGTAATTTGTTTTTATATGTTAACCTACACACAACATACAGCATAGTGCTTTCCCCCCAGCTCATAAACCTTTGATGAAGAATGTACACATGTATGAATAAATGGACAAATAAATGAGAGCCTCGCTGGTAGCTCAGTGGTAACGAATCTGCTGCTAATGTAGGAGACAATGTAGGAGTTTGATCCCTGGGTCAGGAAGATCCACTGGAGAAGGAAATGGTAACCCAGTCCAGTATTTTTGCTTGGGAAATCCCACGGACAGAGAGGCCCAGCAGGTTACAGTCCAAAAGTGTCAAGATATGACTTAGCGACTAACAACAACAAAAAGCCATGACATAGCGTTGAATGCCGCAGAAATTGAAAAGTAACGTAATGACTGGGCCAGAATTTGGGGGAGATTGGATACATGTATACGTATAGCTGAGTTCCTTTACTGTCCACCTGAAACTATTACACCATTATTAATTGGTTATATTCCAATATAAAATAAAAAGGTTTTCTTTCAAAAGTTATAATGATCCTCTATTTAATCTTTCAAATCAATAAGATTTACTCAGAGGTCTCGCTTTTTAAATTTCCCCAAGTTTTTCTTGGTGGAAGTGCACCTACCCATTTGAGACATGATCATGACCGGTCCTGGGTGGAGCATTATCAAGAGAGTATTTTTTCCGATTACACGGAGACGACACTCCTGGTCTACTCTCTATATATGAGTGATTAGAGTATAGAACTTAAAATTTTTTTGCCAACAGCTCAAATTTGCACCTGAGTTGGGAAAAACTTGGTCTGCTTCCTGTCTTTCTCCTTTGCTCTTACACTACTAGACATTCAACACTTCTGACGCCAGACGTGTGGGTTTTCTCCACATGAAGCAATTTTGTAACACCAGCTGGGTATCCTACAATTGGACTCAATTCTGCCATTATTTACTTGGAGATAACATCAGAACTCACAGGATAAGGGCTCAGTCCCACAAGACTGCCCCCCCGCACCTCCCCCCTCCCCGCAACGCCAAAGACATACACACTTCCAGTTGCAAGTCTAGGTTGTTACTTGTGCTTCTCCTTTTTTTCAAACTTCAAACTTTTACTTTGTATTGGAGTATAGCTGATTATTTTCCTGTGGTCATGTATGGATGTGAGAGTTGGACTGTGAAGAAGGCTGAGCACCGAAGAACTGATGCTTTTGAACTGTGGTGTTGGAGAAGACTCTTGAGAGTCCCTTGGACTGCAAGGAGATCCAACCAGTCCATTCTGAAGGACATCAGCCCTGGGATTTCTTTAGAAGGAATGATGCTAAAGTTGAAACTCCAGTACTTTGGCCACCTCATGCGAAGAGTTGACTCATTGGAAAAGACTCTGATGCTGGGAGGGATTGGGGGCAGGAGGAGAAGGGGACGACAGAGGATGAGATGGCTGGACGGCATCACTGACTTGATGGACATGAGTCTGAGTGAACTCCGGGAGTTGGTGATGGACAGGGACCCTGGCGTGCTGTGATTCATGGGGTCGCAAAGAGTCGGACACAACTGAGCGACTGAACTGAACTGAACTGATGGCTGATTAACAATGTTTCGGTAGCTGCAGGTGAACCGCTAAAGGACTCAGCCATACATAGATATGTATCCCTTCTCCCCCAACCACCCCCCCCTTTATCCAGGCAGGCACATAACACTTTAAAAAAAAATTATTTATTTCACTGTACCAGGTCTTAGTTGCAGCACACAGGATCTTTGATCTTTGTTGCGGAATGTGGGATCCAGTTCCCTGAGCAGTGATGGAAATCAGTTCTCCTGCGTTGTGAATGCAGTTTTGAGCTACTGGACCACTAGGGGAGTCTCTATTTACCTATGCCTGTGACCAATCAGTTATAAATCAGACGTTCCTATGGCACCTCCTTGGGGTTGCTTAATTTTCTGGAGTGGCTCATAGAACTCAGGAAAAGGTTGACTTACTGTCTATCACTTGATTATATAAGGGTATAATAAAGGACATAGAGGAACAAATAGATAGAAGAGCTACAGAGGGCAAGGTATGAGAGAGGCCAGCACCTCTACTGTTCACCACTTTGGAAGCTCTCTGAACCCTGATCTTTGGGATTTTTATGGAGACATCATCACATATGACTGATCAATCACTCCTTGAAGGACCTGGAAACACAGAGGTTCTTCTGAATCCAACAGAGAAAAATTCTTTTTTCTTACAATTCTCTCCCTACAACAATTCGCACCGTGTTCATCTGGAGGTAGAGAGGAAGCTGTATTCTTGCCACTTAAAAAATGATGAGGGAAGAAAGAAAACAATGACTTAAGATGAAAATGATGTAAGAAATATAAAGCAATGCCTAACAAAATGTTCCTAAAGGAGCCATGTATAGACCTCAAGGGATGTTCATTTTATCCTTCCTTATACTGTCCTCAGACAAACCTAGACAACATATTAAAAAGCAGAGACATCACTTTGCCAACAAAGGTCCATAGAGTTAAAGCTGTGGTTTTTCCAGTAGTCATGTATGGGTGTGAGACTTAGACCATAAAGAAGGCTGAGTGCTTAAGAATTGATGCTTTCAAACTGTAGTATTGGAGAAGACTCTTGAGAGTCCCTTGGACTGAAAGGAGATCAAAAAAGTCAATCCTAAACGAAATCAACCCTGAATATTCACTGGAAGGACTGATGCTGAAGCTGAAACTCCCAATACTTTGGCTACCCGATGCTAAGAGCCAGTTCATTGGAAAAGACCCCGACGCTGGGAAAGATTGAAGGCAGGAGGAGAAGCAGAGGATAGAGGAGGAGATGGGCATCACTGACTCAATTGACATGAGTTTGAACAAGCTCTGGGAGTTTGGTGATGGACAAGGAAGCCTGGCCTGCTGCAGACCATGGGGTGGCAAGGAGGCAGACACGACTGAGCGACTGAACAACCACCACCACCACAACAACAACGCAGCCTTAGCCTTCGCTAACTGCCCTCCCTTGGGGTCCCTGGGACAGAAGGCCAGTTAGAGCGCGCAGAGGGTTGGCGCTCCCCGAGGGTTCCCGGCCCCCACAGCAGCGCAGGCAGGAGCAGTCACTTCCACCCAAGAGCGGGAACTGGGGTGGGGAGCGAACAGCTGGGTGGGGACGGCCGCGCGGCTAGAGGTGCTGGGCGCCAGAGAGAGGTGGGGAGGGCCGCGGCAGGGGCGGCGGGAGCGGGGCGGGGCCGGGGCCGGGGCGGGCCTGGGGGCGGGGCCGCGGAGCGGGATGCGCCACAGCGCCCCCTGGCTGCGTGCTCCCCGCTGGGCCCCGTGGCCGCCTCAGGCTCGGGCTCGCCGGCCCCTTTGTGTGCGTCGCGCCGCGGCCAGGAGAGCGCGGCCCGGGGCCCAGCCACGTTCTCCTGGTCCTTCTCCGCTCCACCCTCCTCCGGCCCCCGGCCCCGAGCGTTCGCCATTGGGCCGCCAGCAACCCGCGTCCCGCCGCGCACCCCACCCCGCCGGGCCCGGGGCGCTCACCGCCCCCCTCTACACACCACACCACACACACACCGCCCTGTCCCCCTCTCCGGTCCTCCCCACCCCATTCCAGGCCTCCAAGGTGGAGAAAATAAACTCCAAGCAGAGCAACTCAGAGACTTCAATAAAACGCCCAGGACCTAGAGCCCGAGCGCGTGTGCCGGGCGGCGAGGGGCGCGGGAGGCGGGGAGGGGGGCGCGGGCGGGGGGACAATGAGCGCATGAAGTTACCTGCCCGGCGGCGGAGCGGGCTGCGCGCTCGGCGCCGACGGGTGCGCGCCGCGGCTTGGGGGAGAGTTGAGCGCTTTTCCCCCCTCTTTTTTTTTTCTTTCTTTTTTTTTTTTTTCTCCTCTTCTTCTTAAACAAACCACAAACGGATGTGAGGGAAGGAAGGTGTTTCTTTTACTCCTGAGTCCAGACACCTCTCTCTGTTCCGTCTAAGCTTGTTTTGCTGGACACTTTTTTTTTTTTTTTTAAGGCACAGAAAAGGAGTTTGCTTGATGTGAGAGTGAAATGGACGTAAGATTTTATCCACCTCCAGCCCAGCCCGCCGCTGCGCCCGACGCGCCCTGTTTGGGACCCTCTCCCTGCCTGGACCCCTACTATTGCAACAAGGTGAACGCTCTGCTTTTGTTTCCGCCGCGTTCTGGCTGCTCGGTCCCGGGAGGGGGGCGGCGGCAGGCCCGCCGGCCGGCCGCGGAGGCCGGTCTCCCGGGCGCGCTCGGCTCGCAGCCCCGCGGCTGCCGGGGCGTGCGCTCGGGGAGTCAGTTTTGCGGAGCAGCTCCCGGCTTTACCCTGCACCGCGATAGTGCGGAAAGTGACGCGCTTTGCTCCGTCGTTCCCTTCCCGCTGATCGCGATTCAGTAGTCCTGCCTAGGGTTGCCGCGGGCGCTGGGGGGGAAAAAAATTAAGAAAGAACAGCAGAATACTTTGGGGGTGTGTCTGGGGTCCCGGAACGCAGGCGGAGAGTGAGAGAATTCCGTTGATTTTCTCGTTTCCCCTTCTCCCTCCTTCGCTCCTGTGCGGGCTGCGGGGGCTCGTGGTACCGCTTCCCGGCCCGGAATTAGTTGCCAGGGGAGCCGCTGGGAGTCAGGGTGCCGGGGACCCGGAGAAGCCCTCCGCCCGGGAACGGCGCTCCGCAACTCTTTTGTTTTCCCGAAGCCGATCGGCGGTAGAGCCCAGTGTCCGGGCTCGGATCTGCAGGCCGGGGTGCCACGGGAGCGCGGGGTCCCGGGGACAGCTCCCGCCCGGAGGTGCGCGCAGAAACCGCGAGTTTGTTAGGAACTGGGCGGGCGCGCCGCGTTCACGTTCGGAGCAGCAGCACTCGGCGCGGGACGCGAGCAGGTCCTGGACTGGACTGTACCCGAAGCCCGGGGACCCCAGGTGCCCAGGCCGCGGGGTCCGGGGCGAAGCCGGCCGGGAGGGTGAGCGGGGCTTCTGCGGAGCTCCGCTTGTCCCAAGGATGGAACAGTCTGGGGATACATAGGAAGGGGGCGACTCCTGCGCTTTCCCGAACTCTCACCTCCCGGAGGGAGGACGCGTGGGGGACCGAGTCCGAGAGCAGCCGCAGGGCCACGGCTGTCCTCGCCTCGGGCTTTTTGGACATGTCTAAACAGTCCTGCCCGGTGAAACGTGGCGGGGAGAATTGAGTTCTCTGCGACTCTGGGGGAGCGGTTTAGACGCCCAGCTCCCGCTCGGTGGACACCGTGCCTCTGCCAGCAATCCCGCGTCGGCCCCTCGGTGAATTCCACTGGATAGAGCGTTGGGACTGGTAACATTTGCCCGGTGGCGAGTCATCATCAAGCAGCTATTTTACGTGAGCCGGAGGTATTTAGCGCGTTTCACCCTCAGCCCCGGGGCCCCAGCACGCTGCAGACTCGCAACTCAGAGTCTTGGTCAATCCAGGCGCGCGCCCGCGCGCATGCACACACACACACTCACACACACACACACACTCACACACACACACACTCACACACACACGCACTCACACTCCAGACACCCTCCAGACACACACCCCACAGAGCTGTGAGTTATAGCATCCCGTGGAGAAGTTCCCTGATGCCCTGTGTATACTATATGTAAGACCAACGTGCGTGTGTTGATGTCTAGGCAAGTTAGAAACCAGAGGAGTCTAGTCTTGGACAAGGTAGAAAGGCTTTTCATCCCGCAGGAAGCATCTCTGTAGCTAGGGACAAGTTGGAGGGTAAGGGAACTTTGACCAGAGAAGTTTCTGTGATGAAGTTTCATTATTTGTTGGTAACATAGCTCTTTTACTCTAAAGTCTGGTTTGCCTTAATAAGGAGGTGTTTTGTGTATGTAATATTTTATTTTTGCTTATAACACGTCTACTAACAAAAATAATAGAAAGGTAGCAGCATTCTTGATAGTAAAGACCTATTCCGCAGTATTAATTGGAACCAAAAGGTCAGAAACATTTTGTCACTGAAACTGGACAAATCTTATTAAGTTTATCTGTGATTTTATAATGTCTTAGATACACATTTCACTCGTCATTCTAGTGATAGGAGGGTCAGATTTAATTTGAAAGTTAAATGCTTTGGAAAATCAAGAATTGCTCCAATATATTAAATCATTTTCCAATTAAGTGCTTTAAATAATTTTAGTGGGTTGTACTGTGCATTGAATAAATTAATTTAGAAAGTCTTCAGAATTTTTTTTTACTAGCTCATTGAAGTTCCTTTTAAGTCATCCAGTGTACGGGGAGCAAACTGTTCTTTTTAAATGCAAATCAGCCACCCTTTCTATAGACTGGATGCAAGTCTTCTATTTTACTTATTCAGGGAATAATGGATTTTTAAAGATACACAGTCATAAGATACACTTTTCATAGTAGGAAGAGACTTCATGGAAATGTTTGCCTCAGGATGTCTGTTCCTGCCCTTCTCTGGGTAGCAGTCTATCAACTATGTTTGTCACTCATTCTTGATTATATTTAGTGTACTGAGTAGATTTGCTAGGCCCCAGAAAGCCCCGGCACTAATGTTTTCTACTCCACCGTGATTAGCATTGGCACAAAATTTCTGTCCGGTTCCACAGTTTGAGCTGCTTACAGTGTAGTCAGCCAGCATTCATTTTTGCAGTGACTCAAGTAGATTTGCTGGGATCTAAAAGGTGGACAGAAGTTTGAAAGAGGTGAAATAATCTTTATCTACATTAGTAAAAACAAGTTAGCTCTGACTCCCCCCAAAGAGAGAAGACTGCAAAGTAAACCTTGTCTCTTTCAGAGGTGTCACTAGTGTGTAGTTGATTACAAGAAACAGTCACTTTGTCAGGCTATTTGTTTTCAGTAGGATGATAAGATCATAAATTACTAATTGTCTTTATTTGAAATCTGTCGACACTTTACTAAAGTCAGTGTGCTAAATCCCAGCGGAACCAGTATCTTTCTGTGCTTCAGCACCACACACTGTGACTAGACTTTCTCCAGTGACATTATTTTTTTCAATGTCAGGAGAGACCCTAATCCAGAAAATGAATATCCTCTTCCTGGAGCTTTTCTAAACTAAAACGAGGTTGTTTTACTTTGCTGACATTCTCCAGCACTGCTGCTCTATAGATTGCCAAAACACTACTTATATTGTTCAGTTAATAAACTCTGGAGGAGCAATTTTTTGGAAAACAGTTTAATTTAGTATCGCTCTGTTGCAAGAACACATTAGGTTATGAGCACATCATCATACAAAGTGGCCTCCATTTTCACGTAACCCATTGAGGGAGAAAAGTGAGAACAATGCATCGATGTTAGTTATGGCAACTGTGCGAAGCATCTCTTCTTATACAAACAGCCAGAACTGGATGGCATGTTGCTGTATATAGGTCAGCCTTTGAAATAGCAGTGTAACTCATAGACTGGACAGGAACCAGTAGGCTCAAAGTAACACTGTTTACCTCTGGCAACTTAAAACATGGCTTTGTTTGAGACATTGAGAGATGGGTACCATACTGGAGTTTCATCTAATGAAGGCTATTTTAAGTAACATTGTATCCCTTAATTGAACTGAATGTTACCAAAAGAAATTGGATTATAGGCACTCCCAATTGGAGCTCAGTAGTAAAATAGAGTCCTCTTTTTTTGTTCTAGTTGAAGATGTCAGAACATTAGTTTAAATATATACCCTCAGAGTAATAACAGTTCCTTTCAGTTTCTAGTGCAGTGTCATTTCTGAAGATTGTTTTCACTGATTTTATGCTAAATTGGGACGAAGAAGTGGCACTTTTTCATTTCTGCAATGATGTGATGTGTTCAGTTATTGCTCAGTATCTGCCCACATAAGGAGTAGTAATACAATTATGTTATGACATGGCTAATGACAGGGATGCTGACCTCTGCCAGCAGTGGGAGAGGAAATAATGGTCTTTACTGTTCTCAGCGGTTGCTTTTGTGGAATCAGGCCCTGAATCTTTCTTTGACTGATTTAGACCCAAGGAAGTTCATAACACAAACCCAAGCTTAATACTGGCTATATACAGAGTGAAAAATAATGGGCGTTTGGAATATTGGGCTTTTGTCATTGAAATGAGGAAGGAAAATGTATCATCTTTTCACATAAACACAGGAGGAAGAACCTGTTTGTGATGAACTCTGACTTAAAATGTCAGGGCTAACATTAAACATTTGATGACTTCTGAGGAAAACAAGATTCATTTTCATCTCTGCAGAATCTCCTTCGAGCTTATTTTCCTGTTTAGAGTATTATGTGTTTTCTTGAATGTGGCAAAACTCACCCTTCCTAAAATACAGGATTTGCAAGCACATTATGATGGAGTCATTATTTCTGCTTTAATAAATGTAAGAAAAAGGAGGAGGGGAGAGAGGAGGGAGGGGAGGACTATAAGCAATTTAGAGCATCATGCTTGATTAGTTCCCTCCCTACCCCCATAACTTCTAGGACTTTGGGAAATTCATAGTCAATACTTTGAACATCATTAGTGTAATTAAAAACTCCCATGGGAGTTTTATTAAGCTGGCATCTTTCATAAGTTTTGAGGTCTTTAAATATGTTTTAAATAAATTTATAGGCAAGAGCTTTGAGCCAAGCAATCATATGGTTTTGGCCACTAAGTCAGATGTCATACAAAAACCTCAAATGTAGCTATTAATATCTTGATTTTGTGAGATATCTCAGTGTCATAAACTCCAATTTTAAATGTCTATGCAAAAATTTTAGTTTTGAGCTTTGGAGCTCATAATGTTGTTTTTAAAATAGTTTACATTATTTACTATTCTCACATTTTACCATTTATTTTAAAGTTACTGAGTGATGATATTAAGGAGCATTTTGATATTTCTCTTAGCTGGGAAAACTAAACTAATATTTAAATATTATCTCATCAGCTGCTTATTGTTGTTTTTTTAAGTGACATGATTGCAAGGGGCTAAGAACAGAGAAAAATGTAAGGCACTTGAATCTGAAAGAAGTAGGGAAAGTTCCAAGTTAACAGTGGTTTTCTTAGGACCAGAATGGGTCTCAAATATTGGTTTTGGTGTGTGGGGCTATTTCTTGTGGTCGTATTTTTTTGTGTGATGGGCTCAATTCAAGAAAGGGATAGGTTAGGGGACTGGGGCTATGGGCATAGAGGAAATCTTACCACGAAGGATGACTTATTCTCGTGCTTTCCAACATTTTGCTAACTTACTAGAAAGTTGAAAAAGACCCTGGGGATATTTCTCAATTACTGGAGATCCTCCTGTCTTGATGGAAGCCTACCCTCAGCAACTGGTCTGTCTGTGTGTCTGGTGCCTCCTCCCTCCCTCCTCCTCATCCCCTTCCCAAACACCCGCAATCCTGGAACAACTCCCCCTCCCCTGCTTTTCTCCTTCCCAGTCTGGGTCTGAACGTGGAAGGTCTATGTTTTCTCACCTGAACTTGCTCTGCTCAGATCCTTGGCTCACCATTGTGTTCATCTTGGCCACCTTTGGTGCTTGTCTTCATTGTCATCATTGCCATCATAGCCATGTTGGCAAGTCCATCCTTCTCCCAGTACTTGACCTTTCTTGGGCACAGAAATTGGAAACTTCTAGTCCGTAGGCCCATGTCCACTTCCTAAAGTCCTCAACTAGGCTGCTATCCTTTTCCCTAGCTGAGTGAATGACCTAGGGTCATAGAATAATAGACTAAGAAAACAGATGTGATCCTGAGAGGAAAGCCATGGTGGGTATTTCTAAGCTCTCACTGTTCCTTTCTTCCAGCACATTTTAAGCACAGTGTATCTAGAGCTTGGGATCAGCTCCTTGAATATCCCTTATCAGTGAGAAATCTTAATTTAGACTCTAAAATAGTATGTAAGTGGGACTATAATCTTCTGATCTTTAGTTGCACATGGTAAGTTAGGTAGTTACATTTATAGTGATTATATGGGTTGGCATGTTTATGTGTTCTCATCAGAATATACATAGATAACTAAGATTGGAATAGTTGGAAATGAAGAACCTATTTAATCACTTTTAGGTAACTTGTCATCCTACATCTTAGCTTATCCAAAGGTGAATCTCAAGGTTTCTGAGAAGTCATAAGGTAGAATATTTAACTTATATTTCAAGGAAAAGTAATATACTACTTATCATGACTCGATGAACTGTTATGAACAATTGCATTTTTAAAATATTGGATCAACTGTTTAAGATAAAACTTATGTTGTATACAGCCAAATATAAGAATCTAACATGTATATCTTTGGGAGAAAACAACATTGTGATACACCATAATTATAAATACTGTGGGCCCCAAAGACATAGCTATAATCTTGGCTGCAAGAAGCTTCCCCATGAAGCATCTGAATATATGAAAGCTGCCTTGTTTAATTGAATTTAAACAAAATTTTAACATGGGAATGTTTACTTTTACCAATCTTAAAGATAGTTTCTTTTTTCTTATTTATTTCGATTTTCATGTTATTAATATACATCAGCTTTCCACGGGCTTCCCAGGTGGTGCAGTGGTAAAGAATCCACCAGCAATGTAGAAGATGCTGCTTCAGTGCCTGGGTTGGGAAGATCCCCTGCAGAAGGAAATGGCAACCCACTCCAATAATCTTGCCTGGAGAATCCTGTGGATGGAGGAGCCTGATGGACTAGTCTATGGGGTCGCAAAGAGTCAGACACAACTGAGCGTGCATGCACACAGCTCTCCATATATGCAGGTTCTGCACTGGCAAGTCATCCAACTTCAGATAGAAAATATTTGGGGGCGGTAGAGAATCCCAGAAAGTTTCAGAAAGTGAAACTTGAATTTGCTGCACACCAGCAGCAACTATTTACATATCATTTACATAGTGCCTACAGCTATTAGCATAGCATTTACATTGTTTTAGGCATTATAAGTAATCCAGAGATGATTTAAAGTAACGGAGGATGTGTGTAGGTTACATGCAAATACTGTATCACTTTATATAAGGACTTGAGAGACTTCAGATTTTGGTATCCGAGGGGAATCCTGGGCCCAGGCCCCTGAGGAGGCCCAAGAACAACTATTATTCAGTTGATCATTTTCTTTGAAGATGCACTTCCCAGAATCAGATAGCCTGTGGTCTCCAAGGGTTGACAGGACCAGCAGTAGATAGTGAGTTGTGTTAAATGGACTGTCCTGCTAGGAAAGCAGCCCACCAAGATGCTACAGCTTACATCTACCCTAATGAAGTGGAGCATTTTTTTTGTTTTAAACCATGCATGCCAAATTTCATCCTAAAGAGTAATTTCTCATTAAAAACAGTTGAGTTATAAACTGCTTAGAAATGTGGTTTATAATGGAAGTGCCAACAGACTGTTAATTATAGCAGTTCTTCCATAATACTTTGAGACATGGAATTCACATTAACCTGAAATGAGTCTTTCCTGGTTATAACATGTTCCTCCCTATAGCATTCATTTTGAAAATGGGAATGTTATATTGCTCTGTGCCTGGATGCAGCAAAAAGATCAGAGGAGGGGTGATGCCAAAAAGAACCCCCCTGTTTTATCAAGAGGTATCAATATTTCCCTAGATCTCTTTATTTGATCTACAGCGAGAGTTTGCCTAACTTTTAAAATCTATCTTCAGATTTCCATTGTATTTATGAAACACCATCACTGATTTATTTTTATGCTAACAAAGGTCATGAAACCCATGTCACTCTCAATGCTTTTCTGTTTGTCCATTTTTCACTTTGGAGTTTTTAATGGTTCAGCTTTAGCCAAGTATTTATTGTTTTTCATTCTTGAGTTATGTGCTTTTATGAAGCTGTTTTGAAAGGACTCCTAAATAAACTAGTGCTATGGTTCGTTGATAAGAAGCTTTGCTAGTGGCCAAGAAAATATAAAGTGTTTTGAGTTACTATGTGGGCTTATAAGTTACATGTATCTGATCCACAGTTACAACACCATCAGTTGCTGCATGAACACTTTTCCATTCAAGTCTTTGAGCCCCTCTCTGGAAGTCAGTTACCTGGTAGAGAAATTGGCATGCGCACATACACGTGCTTGTGCGTGTGTGTATGTGTTGGGTGAGCACGTGTTTTCCTGTGTTTCACATTGTCCTGGATATATTTCTTCCCATAAATGCAGGAGAGTTTACCGCAAGTGGCAGAATCAGTGTGTACAACAACAAAGGCAATCATACTAGCTAGCAGGAATGCCTCATTACCACTCCTTTTTAAGAAACTTAGCCGTATTTCACATGTGACACTTTTTCACAATGATAGGGCTTTAATTGGGCAAATTATACCTTAATAAGACTAAAGAACTGAATCTTTTCTGAGGAAAGCCCTAGGCCTCACTGAAGAAAAGACTTGCTGAAGATTTCACATAAAACCTGGGCTCTTGAACCTATGTTGACTTACCCCCTAGGCAAAATAAATATAACCCTGAAAGGATATGGTTCCCTCCACTTGTTTCCCATTCTGTTTAGAAGCCTGACTCTGTTCTATGTCTGGTAAAAGTTCTGATACCTAAAAACCTTTCATCCACCTGTGTCCCAATCTTGCCTGCATCCACTAGAGGAAATAACTTATGTTTGTATCAAGGCACCCTTTTGAGCCTCAAGGAGTCAACAGAGGTAGATTATTTTGAAACCATGTGAGAAAAGATGTTCAAAAATTCAAGCCATGGTAGACCTTAGAAAAATACTGCATTCTCAGCCCATTTCTTCTATTTCTGCTACCTTAGTGGAATGACGTTTTCTCCCAAAGTCATAGATTAGTGATTTTTTCAGGAAAGGAGCGAAAGGAATAACCTTTCTAGCGGGTCAGAGGTGAATTGGGGAAAATGAGGTGTGTGTCTGTACAGACTGTAATCTCCATCTCTCAGATATTGATAAGCCCCCAGGGAGTGTCTTTTTCGCTTTCTGCATTGTGAGTCAGTGCACCTAATGAGAGATGTTAGGATGGAATCTGTTGTCTATGGGGCAGTGTAGGGAGATAAAATAAAGTTGAGAATGCCTGCTCCAGAGGGAAATGACCTCTTGTAGTTCCTGACTTCAGGGGACTAAGCTTGCCCCTCACTCCCTTCCTCTGATATATGGGCCAGAGATGGGCAATATAATATGCAAGATTAATTAAACAATGGACCAACTGGATCTAAAGATAGTCCAATTACACTGAAAGCATGTCTGCGCACCACCTGATATTCTTAAGTCCTTTAACTCAATTAAATGGTTAATTTGAAAAATGATGGGTAAAGTGTTATATGCATTGGCATCTCCAAGCTCTTGTAAAAAACCAACTCTTTCCTTCTACACCAATATGCCTTCACCTAAAATGCCAGGAACAATTGTATAAAGAGAAATGTTAATAATAAAGAGGCAGGATAACCTTTCAACAAAAAGTATATTTTATCATTTGGCAGATGCAGTCATGAACATTAATCATAGAAACCTGCAGATAGTAGAAGCTTAATATCAAAGCTAATGATTTATTTTATGTTAATGACTTTCTGCCAGGGCATAAAAGACTGTTCATAATGGACTCTCTGCACGGTGTTCAGTTACTAAGGCTGATGGGATAATCTTTTTCTCTCTCCAAATTAAGCTTTTTGAAATACATTATGCTGTTATTTTTCAAGGTAACTCTCCAAAATTTACTGCAAAACTAATCTTTTAAGAACTGATTAAAGAAATAAAGAAGAAGAAAAATCCCAAAGCAGCTTTTCTAGTTCATGAACAGTTTGACTTAATTAAAGAGAGAAAGTTTGCATGTATGCTAATATCCCTGAACTTGGAATGCCAAACAGTTTTCAAGTCAGCCTTTGGTGACAAGGTCTGCCTTTTGGAGATTCAGTTCCCATAAGTACATTCCCCAACAGAACCTGTTTTCATCGATTACTGGCCAATAATGAACTGAATGGTAGTAAAACCTGGAGTTGTGCACTGGGAAGTTTTAAAAATTATGTTTACAGCTAGTTATAACCAACATTATATTTCAATAAGAGATAATTTGCCTACTAAAGTTCACATAATGTGCTAATCATGTCTAGTGGTTAATAAAGGCCTCCCACCTCACTCCCCTGATGGCTATAAAAGGCTATTATATTCATGGCAACAGTTCAGGTACAGCTGCTGTGTGTTAATAATGTAGCATTGTCCCACTAATCAACACAGCAAAGGTCAGCACCCCTAAGCACCTAAACTACCTATTCTCTCTCCAAAATATTTATTGACACCCTAAAAGATTATCTGACCTGAAGTTTTCCTTAACTTAGAGTTAGTTAATTCCACACCAAGCTAATTGGGTGATAAAGGTTTTGTAACCTAAGCTAGGTTGTGGAGGAGATGAATATAGATTCATACTAATCTCCCATAAACATGTTTCCCTTTCTGAAGTCATTGACTGAATTAGTGTGAGGTTGTTAGAGCCATGAACCCCTTTATAATTAAGTAAATGTGTTCCAAAGGGAGACTGTTTTCAGATTTTACATGTTATTTGAAGAGACGTTTGGAAGAAAAACAACTTTTCAATAACCAGAAGCTTTTAAAGTAAACAGAGCGAATCGGAAAACGAGAAGGGATATTTAAAGTCTAAACAGACAGGAATCTGTGTTAGTTTATAGACCTGATCCAGTAGTGAAATATTATTTGCTTAATTGTTCTTTTGGCATAGGGAAGCAATAAGAGTAAAAGCTTCTTAAACCATATTTTCTGCACACAAAGAACATATTCACGTGGGATTTCCATTTTGCTAGAAAATCGCACAAATCAATAAGCCAGCACTTATCTGCATTAAAATTAGGCAGACAACAGTTTACAGGCATAGTGATAGTGTAGTTCTCTTGATACCCTTGGTTACTGTTTCAGATAATCCTTGCCTTTGTGTCCTCAGCAGCCAAAATGTTAAGTGAACAAGATCTCCTTTTCTCATCTTGTATTATTGTCTTCTGTTTTCTGTTACTCATTTGGATAGCCTTGTTTGTGTGCGTGTGTGAGAGTGTCTTCTTCCTTGAGGACTTGAGAACCTTAAATGTTTTCAGAAAAGAAAAAGAAATGAAACTCAACTGTGTTTCCATCACCAGGAGAAACGTGAAAGGCGATCTGTGGGAGGAGCCTCTGTGTAGCACATAATGTAGGACGATACATTTGTCATGCTTTAAATATATAATGCCTACAATGAAATATGTACAGGCACAGTTGTGATCTATGAAGTCCCTGGCTCCAGTGCCATTGTTTGTAGTCTCTACGGTTGTCATACATTGTTCTTTGCACATCATACCCTTACAGCAGAATTTGACACAATTTCTAGCTTTCCGTCCTGCACCATTTTCGTTGCACAATATACATGAGTTTGACAGGGTGTGTGGAGGAAAATTCTGGCAAGCAATTGATATTTTGAAGTGGCAAGCGTTTCAGCAGCTGCTTGCTTGTGAAAAAGGAATGATAAGATATACTGTATTGTTAGTTTCAGGGAAAGCATTAAGGTTTAAGCTCTGTAAAAATGTACACATTATTCGTCAGTGGTGAAGCAAGTCTTTTATGTTTTTAGGGCTTAGCTCGCTGGCTGATGTGAACTAGAATGACATTGGTCAGTAAATGAATAGGAGTACTTTGAATTTGAACTGCTGCCAATTTTGCACCAACAAAGGAACTGACAAAAGAAAGATTTTATGTGAAATGCAAAGCACACGCGATGTTTTGGGGGCGGGGAAAGGGAAGGAGGGAGAGAGGAAAAAAAAAAAAAAAAACACTCACACCAGAGAATATTCTTTAATACCTACTTGCAAAGATATCAAATAGTTAAAATGCATCCATTTTTCATGGCTCATCAGCTCCAACCTAAGCTGTTTTATCTAATGTTCTTTAAAAACCTGTTGTGTACACATAGGCTTCTAGAATCTGTTCATATGGAATTTAGAGTGTTTTTCAAAATATCACACAGTGGCCTGAAGGCCTGTTGGCAGAATATCAGAGTTGCCCATGCTGGAGTCCCCAGCTCTCTCTCTCTCTCTCTCTGGTAGTGGGAAATTGTAGTTTAATCAGTTATGGCACTTTCAGTGTGTAACGTTCATTAGCAAGGCAATTTGTCATGACTGCTAATGGTCAGAATGCATCTGCTCTCTCGGTTACAGAGCGTGATAAGTAAAAAGACAAATATTTCAATACCTGATAGTATTAACTTGTTTCAAATTTATAATCCAAGGTTAGTTGCTCAAAACAGACACAGCAGCCGATTAACAAGCATCCTGTATTCAATTTTAGTGGGCCCTGTTTTTATGGATTTATGACTTTAAAGCAAACTAATGTGCTATTACGAAGGGCACAGTCTTTGATTAGATGTTCAACAGAAACTAAGTTATGAGCAGAGTACCTTCTGGGTTCGTCTGTAGAGAATTTATGTGCATAATATTTTCTGTGGAGTGCTATAAATTGAAAGCTTTAATGCACGCAGTGTTTCTGACATGCCAAATATTCTTCTTTATAATTAAAAAAATGTCACTTTCCTATTGGTTTATAAACTGGTCAGTCACTTTTCAAGTGAGATAGAGACCTGATCTCTTTGAAAAGTTTGAAAATTCTAGTAAAAAGCTTCAGAATGAATTAGAAACGTCACAGCTCTTCCCAGAACTCTGCTTTATAAGATCATTGTTCATTGTTCTACACAGGAAAAGTTAAAAGATTCCCCCCCGCCCAGTTGAAAAGGCTAGAAATTGTTATGTATCTCCTATTTTCTAGATATTACATCACATTGCTTGCTATACAAAATCTTGACACATTTTCATTTTTAATGAAAGCCCATAAAATACAGAGCATAATGATTTCTTAGAAACTGAACCCAATCTTGGTTAAAAAAAAAAAAAAAGAAAATCGTTCTTGCTAGTAACAAAAGCTGTTACTGTTTAAGTTCCTGTTGAGCGGTTAGTTGGTACGCTTCGCTGAATGTTGTCAAAAAGGCTTTCCTCATGATTGACAACCCGGCAGGAATGTGAATGGAGATTTTAATTGCGTATCATGTGTGCATATCAGAGCGAGTGAATTCATGACTCTGCTTAGCTCCACATCTCTGCAGGTCAGCCATGCCAAAAAAATGCTATTTTATGTGCAATATCTCCAAAGAGAAAGGTGTATGTGTACTGAAGTCATTCGTTATTCATTTCTGAAGTAAAGCACTTGTGTTCCCTTAGCCTTGGAGTTTGAAAATGGAACAGAAATCCATTTGGAGATTTCTTTCTTTTACTCTTTGCACTTATACTTGGATGATGTAAATTCTTTTCTGTTACAAGTTGGGAAAAGTGCCAGAACATATTTTTCTTATGGCACTTGTTATATGAAGTGTGTTTATCTTTTTTCTTTTTCCCTAAGGAGTACTTTGAAAAGAGAAAAAAAAAAATGTAAGCCGATGGAAAAATTTACTGAGGTCAATTGCCTCTCTCTAACTTGAAATCTTTAGAAAAAAAAATTTTGGGGGGTGGTTAGTGGAGGGAAGAGAAGTAAGGCTATGTATCTGAGAGGGGGAAGGACCATGAAGCTGTATCTGAATTTTGCTTAAGAAGAGCAAGAATACAGTGTTTATGGTAAAATGACATGAATGAATATATGAATGTTCAGTTCTTAGAAAAATAACTCCTAGACTGAGAACTTAAAGGTCAAAGTTTCATTTCTGCTATCACCTCTTTGCCAAGATGTAACAGTGGTGATAAACTATTTATCTTAGTTAGCTGTCTAAATCTAACACATGTGAAATCCTTGGAATCAAACTTACTGTGTGAGGTAACTGGCTACAGTCACCCCAGATTGATCAGGAACTCAAAGTAAAAACAAAACACTCAGCAATGGATATGCTATATATAAAATTTTTCATTTGATGTGATGTGAAAATTTGGCACTTGGGTTGTAAATTTAACACCTACCTACTTTTCTGTGTCATTTTGAATGGGTGAGAAAAAGATTAGTGCCAGGGTCATTTTAAATATAATCCTAGTAATAAGTAGGGTCCTGTTCAAAAGATGGTGACTTTATAGCCATAGGATATCCCATGGGGCCATAACTTTATTCTAGGCTTATTGTGTTATCCCAACACATTTTAGAAGGTGTCAAATTGCAGGCTGATGACTCAGCCTTTAGTATAGAAGGCCGTGGGGTTCCACTGTGGCTCAGAGGTAAAGAACCCACCTGCTAATATAGGAGACACAAGTTTGATCCCTGGGTTGGGAAAATCACCTGGAGAAGGAAATGGCAACCCACATCAGTTTTCTTGCCTGGGAAATCCCATGGACAGAGGAGCCTAATGGGCTACAGTCCATGGGGTCGCAGAGTTGGGACTTAGCAACTAAATAGCAACAATAGTAGGCAATACAGGATTATGGCTCTGGGAAGACACTGCTGTACCTTTAAAAGGCTAAAGAAGAAAACTTATTTTAAAAAATTTAGCTTTATCTACGGGGTGACATTTTTCTAATGTTATGGAAAACTATTTTGTACTTTATATTGAGAGCTCGGGCAGGAAAAATCTATTTACAAAATGAAAAAAAGTACTCAGCTGAATGCATTTCACTTTTAAAGATGATATTCTGGTAATGAACTTTATCAAGCAGAGAACATTGCAGTAAAAGTATTAAAGTAGTTCCTATTTGGGTTGCCTCACTTAAGGCTGCGTCACTGTTTCCATTATAACTTCTTATTTTCAGGTAGCTCTAATGCAGTCCCCACACAGATATTTGCACAGGGATGAGATGAGGATATTCTCGCCTAAGAAGCAGACTTTTTTTTTTTTTTTTTTTTTGGACTACACTTGTAAAGAAGCTGTAGGCTTTGTTAATAAGGCACACTTAATTCATTTTTAGAAATGAAAAGCATTTACTGAACACCCAACTGTGTGCTGAGCCTTAGGCTGAGTGTTCCAGGGGCGGAGACAGGCACAAAGATCAGTAAGTACTGGACTCTGCCTCTGTGTGACTAGCCAAGAGAGGAATGCAAATAACTGTGGCCCAGCTCTAGTGTAACTGATGTGATGCGGATGGAGTCTGTAGTCAAAGTGCTGGTGGTACAGAAGGAGTACTAATGGATTGAAGTTCAGGAAATCCCCGTTGCTTCCTGGAGGAAATGGCATTTTAATTGGCCTTAGAAATCATGCAGCGAGAGGGGGAAAGGGACTCCTATATTTTGAACTATTTTTTAGACTTCCTACCTCTTTTCAAAATGACTTGAGGCAACTAAAAAAAAAAAAAAGGCCAACACCTACCTTAAGGCTATTAGTATTAATGCAGATTATGGTAGCCAGAAAAAAAAGATGCCACGTGTTTCTTAGCTCAGGTGTGATCCCTATCTGTGCTTAGTCGCTAAGTCATGTCTGACTCTTGGTGACCCCGTGGTCTGCAACCTGCCTGGCTGCTCTGTCTTTCAGATTTTTCAAGCAAAAATACTGGAGTGAGTTGTCATTTCTTCCTT
Organism: Bos indicus x Bos taurus; assembly: GCF_003369695.1. Taxonomy (NCBI): domain Eukaryota; kingdom Metazoa; phylum Chordata; class Mammalia; order Artiodactyla; family Bovidae; genus Bos; species Bos indicus x Bos taurus. The sequence continues at coordinate 25,545,849 of NC_040089.1, read as the reverse complement.
TTCTTCCTTCCCAACTTGGGGATTGAACCCGTATCTCCCACACTGGCAGGCGGATTCTTTGCCACTGAGCCACCTGGGAAGCCCAGATTACCCCAATAATCAGACATTAAGTTTGGCTCTTGCTCATTCATGGAGCAAAAAATGGAAACCCACTGAGTGACAGAATGCTGATTATTTGAGAGACTTGTGAACCCTAATCATTCATAAGTTTTCCTCTCATGAAAGACTGCAAAAGACATCAAATGAGGAAATAGATGGAGGTGTGACATCACAGGATGTCTGAGGCCCCACCCAGTATGGTGCCTGAGTTGAGGCTGAGGTGTCGATAGTGAGAAATATGGGCCTAAGGAGGATAGCTTCACTCCCAGGCAAACAGGAATTGCTTCGCAAGTCAGGCAGGTAACGGTTGCCACGTGAGAGAGGGTTGGGAGCAGTTGGGGTGGAATTCAGGTTCTTCCTGAAAGTGAACTCATGCTCAGCGCTTATAGGAATGTACCAGAGAAAACTGCCTGGAGAGGGAGTTCTGTGGTAAAATGAACCTTAAGATATTCACCTATTTTTTTGAAGACTTTGTCTCAGTTACGATGAATAAGCTTTTTTTAGTGACTTCCCAGGTGGCGCTTGTGGTAAAGAATCCACCTGAATACATTTGAATCAGTTCTAATGAGATGGATGAAACTGGAACCTATTATACAGAGTGAAGTAAGCCAGAAAGAAAAACACCAATACAGTATACTAACGCATATATATGGAATTTAGAAAGATGGTAACAATAACCCTGTGTACGAGACAGCAAAAGAGACACTGATATATAGATCAATCTTATGGACTCTGTGGGAGAGGGAGAGGGTGGGGAGATTTGGGAGAATGGCATTGAAACATGTATAATATCATGTATGAAATGAGAAAAAAAAAAAGAATCCACCTGCCAATGCAGGAGACAGACACGGGTTCGATCCCTGGTTTGGGAAGATCCCCTGGAGGAGAGCGTGGCAACTGACTCCAGTATTCTTGCCTGGGGAATCCCATGGACAGAGGAGCTTGGTGGGCTACAGTCCATACGGTCTCAAAGAGTTGGGACACAACTGAAGTGACTTAGCACGAAAGCTTTTAGAGGCTTTATATGTCGGCCAAAAGATTCAGTTATATTAAATGTAACTTCTTGAGAGACACGCTAGAGTCTTATAGTCTACCTGCAAGTTCTTTTTAAATTGATCATCCTGATAATTAGAAATTAATATGAATGTTTTGCTTTGTGTGTAGTTGCAGAAATGCACCAGCTGACTTAACTTCTAAAATTAGTAGTCGCTTTGCTGAGATTTCTTGTTTAGTGACAGATAGGCACACAATTATAAGTAAACTGGGAAAATACAGTGAAGTGTCCAAACATATTCAGAAATGTCTTTCAGCAGTTTTAAAGGGATCTCACAGTCTTCAAGTAGTTTTTCTACTGAGATACATTAATGGAATTACACCCTGAGGGGGTGGAGGAAGACTCCAGAAGTTCCTGTGAAATCTACGGAGTTATTAGAAGGATGATGCTTCATCTTTAAGAAATATGTAAATTTTATAATATTTTCCATATCACATTCCTTGTCTGTTTTCATGTTAGTATAATACTTTAAATGACTTACAGTTGAGTCCACTCTGTTCCAGAAACCAAGTCTCTGTTATTCTAAAGTTCTGCTGCCTTCATGTATCACTCTTTGCTCTTAGGGTTATGAATTTGGGGAGCATGAAATAGCATAACAGTCTTTCATTCTTATTAAGAAATAGACTGGAGGCCTTGTACAAGCTGATTTTGTTAGGTTATCTCTCTCCCAGAGATCAGAATATTTTGTTCACTCTTAATTCTCTTTCTGACTTCCACTAATTCTGTTTTTGATAAGAAAGCTTGACAAAGTATTTGATCTTGGTTTCAAATGGAAAGCAGTGTGGCTAGGGCTCAATCATTGTTGGTCCCGTGGGCATAGTGACCTTATGCTTAAAGGGAGGGAATGGGAAAGAGGGAGGAATAGCCCATGGTCGGGAAGATACTCTGGAGAAGGGCATGGCAAACCACTCCAGTTTCTTGCCTGGAGAATCTCATGGACAAAGGAGCCTGGTGGGCTGCAAGTCCATAGGGTCACAAAGAGTCGGACACAACCGAAGCAACTTCGCACGCACGAACGCAGACAGAAGAGAATGGTCCTGGAGTTCCTGGCAAAACCTGAGTATACTTAGTGATGGGAAAGGTGGTCAAATGTGGTACTATGCTGTTAGACATTAGTACATAGCCTCACCTGAGAAGAATTTGGAAAATTCAAGAAAAGAAAAGGATCATGAAGAATTGAATGGTTATGGTGATGATTTAGGGTGCATCAGGATGGAGCAAGACCTATAACATAACAGATGGCTGAAGTTTGAGTTCCTTTTTGCCCATCCTCCTTCCTTCCATCTCAGAGAATTTGTAAGATGACTGACATTATTTTCAAGATTCCTTTAGACTTACATTGTTTTACTTGTTTTCTCATCTGCCTAAAATGGGCTTCTGTTTTGGGGCATCCATCCTTGCCTGCCTTCTCCATCATCATTAGGATCCCCTTCTTGGAAAACAGTAGTTCTAGTTACACAGGACAACATGGATAGATTTTACGTGTGTATGCAAGGTTTCAACAAATACTGATCTACTTGATGTCCACAGCATAGCATTAAGTCAGGCTTGGTTTGTTCATTTTCCTTAAATTCATTGAAGTCTTAACCTCCCTTTGAAATGAGTTCTTTGTAAACCAGTCAGGCATATGTAAATAACAGCTATTCTCTTTAATGACAAAAATGTGTGTTTTCTTCTAGAAACTTCATTTAGGCAGATGAGCATTTTAGCTGTTTCACTTATCCAAATCAAGGAGCTTTTCCCTTATTTAACGTCCTTTTGAAGTTTTATCTGAAATGGTAGGCCAGGGGAATGAATACATGTCTGCAGTTTACACACAGTTATTTGCAAGGTCCTGTAAAAGTGGAACAAAAAAGTAATGAAGAAGCAGATTCCTTATATTCAGTTCCATTGCCTATTTCACCATGGGTTTCAGAGCCCATGCCACAGGCTTGCTATAGACCCAGCTTCCCACTATATGGCATTTCCAAATACTGGTTATTTTATTCACTAAATATTTTCCAAGTGGTTACTATGCACCACAAACTGTGCTTAATGGTAGGAATAGAAAAAAAAAAATTGTCACTTAACAGAGGTAATAATCTTAGATGTGATATGAATAATCCTATTAATAGAAGATGGGTGAGGTGAGAACCAAATAGACAACTTTCATATTTGACCTCGGCGCTATTCATATTAAGTGCTGAACATCCCTATGTTCATTCACGCATTTCCCTTCCCTCCTCCTTTTCCTAATTTTAGTCCAGATGGTTTGACTGAGGGTAGACCCAGCATTCCTTGCCTGTTCTCAAGTCTTGATATGAGAGCAACTGATAGCCTGTGGGATACGATAACTTGGTAACTTAAGCCAATAGTGATTGTTTCTGAAGTAGCCCAAGGAATGAATTTTTTAAAATTGAAATTCTAATCTTACAAATATTTAAATCTTTGGAAATGTAAACTATCTTTCAGAAATAAAGAACAAGATTTATGTGCAATTCTTTTTTTTTTTAATCAGTGCTTTAAATGAGCTGAAATCAGTTGTTTAGTATTATCCAATAATACTTTTATATGTGAAGTTGCTTTTAAGTTCAGGGAGCATTTTTTTGAAATGGTGAACTAATCAATGTTCATTTTGTTCAGGTTCATCATAATGGATTTCCAAAGATAAACACTACTGTGTACTGAAAATGATTTTTCTGACAAATACTGCATATTCTAGGAGACAGTCATTGCAAAATTGCTTACAATATAATTCTGTGAATCTCGTATTTTCTTAACCATCTCATTCCTTACCCTTATATGGTATGGAAGCAGACTGCAATTACGCTTTCACAATTACTTTATTATATGGGTTGAAATATACTCCTGAAGCTCTTATTACCTTTTCCATACACCGTTTGCACAGACCTGCTGATGGCTGTCAGCCGTGCTTGCCTGGGACAATCAGCCATTCTTGGTGGTTGTGTTTGAATTCAGCACCACAAATAGAAAGCACCTCTCTCTGCTTGCCAATGAATTTTTAATGTTCGAGCATTTATAATAATTCAAAGGGCTTCATTATAACCACTTGCAGAATTAGGCATGTGTGTTTTAGGATGTCGGGATATTTATTTGTGGTCTTTGTCAAAAAGAAAGAGAAACAAAGACACACGATATCATAGTGTGTGTTTGTGTCTGTGGCAACAACCTCAGCATCATATCACCCGATGTTAGAGCTCCTTTTTCCTGAGAGAGGTTGTTTAAGATTTTCTACTTCAAATAATTCACTCAAAAGCTCTTTTCTCAGTAATTGCATTTTAGGGGGAAAAAAGACGCAACTCTACTCTATGTCTTTAAATGGAAACTGGAATGCCATGTATTCAAATATGGAATACATTTACATTTAATGACAAAATCAAGAACCTTTCTTTTACATTACAAAGAGAAATGTTCGCCTTAAAAAAAATGAAAGCCAGTTCTTAGGGTCTTTGAGAGTTATCCAAAAGGAGATTTGGTTGACTTTGAGAGCCATATGGTACGGTCTGTTACCATCTTCAGTGAAGTTTTTCTTTATCATTTTATTTCACTCCCAAACTTTACTTACATTAGAACAACTACATTAGGCCATCTTTTCTAAATTTATGACATTTAAAATATATATACTAGGAAATAGTTAAAATATAATCACTTTATGTGTTTCCTGCTGTCAAATGCCACCATAGACTGATTGCTTCCCTCTCTGAAAAAATTAGAGAGATTTGAGCCAAATGCTGATACTCTATGGGCATGTGTGTTCATTTAAGTCTATAATGTCAAGTGTTCAGAAATACTCAGGTAACTGATTATATGCCTGGATTTTATTCAGTGATTACATTTATCAGTATAGTTTTTGAAATAACATAATTGTTCATTTATTTGGTACTAAACCATTTGATGTCTGTCTTCCAGGTAACCTCTTACATAATTCTGATGATTAGTAATGGTGATGAAATGAGTTGAATAAATGGTCTGTTTATAGCTTAATGTGGTAGAAAGGAGATGGACAAGGAATTCCAGGATGTAGATGCTAATTAAAGAGCTAACCACTCGGTGTGGGATACGTTACTAACGTCTCATCTTTTCTCCAAAACAAGGAGCTCCATCATCTGCAATATTCTTTCCTGCCTAAAATGTCAGGGATAACTGCTGATTTGTTACACAGTAAAGTCTATAATGGACTTCCTCAATGGCTCAGTGGTATAGAATCCACCTGCCAATTCAAGAGACAGGGATTCATCCTTGGGTCAGGAAGATCCCCTGGAGAAGGAAATGGCAAGCCAGTGCAAGTATTCTTGCTTAGGAAATCCTATGAACAGAGGAGCCTGGTGGTCTTCAAGTCCATGGGGTCACAAAAGAGTTGGACACAACTCACCAAATAAACTACAATAGCAACAAATTCTATAATATGAAGAGATTCTGTGACTAAAAGCAACCGGAGGCCTTTTTATCAGAGACATCAAATTTACAAACTTGATGGTGTTGTCCTTCATAACATACCATGAGGATTCATTAAAATCTGATCAGTTTAATAACTAAACAACACAACACAGTGAGTTTCCATTCAGCAGACCTTAGAGCTAACTTTGAACATGGTTTTAACCAGTTCCAACTTGACGTCTTAGGAAAATGTCACTTTTTAAAAACTGAGGTTTCTTTTAAAAAAACTGAACCATCTGGGCTCAATGGGAACTTGAGTCTATTAAAGTGGGAAACTGACAAGCGTTTCTCTGATGCTTCATTGTATTAATAGGGTAAGTTAGGAAAGGCATTTGATAATCACAGGCCAAGGAATCCCAGAGAGTTGGGAATGGTTGCTCAGATGGTAAAGAATCTGCCTGCAATTCAGGAGTCCTGAGTTTGATCTCTGATTCGGGAAGTTCTCCTGGAGAAGGGAAAGGTAACCCACTCCAATTTCTTGCCTGGGGAACTCCATGGACAGAGGAGCCTGTCAGACCCTGCATGGGGTCACAAAGAGTCGGGCAAGACTGAGTGACTAACACTTTCACTTTCTTTCAGAGGTTTAGCTCAACCTGAGTGAGCATTGACATCTATAGTCAGGGGTCTTGCTGAACTCAGTTTCTTGCCTGGCTCACACAGGCTTATTATCATCATTGTTATAGTTCTTATATCACTGGGACAAATCCTAGCTTTGCTGTTGTAGACTCCTTGCAAGTTCCTATTTTAAGTGGAGAGTGTGCAGGCTATCCAAATGGGCCTGCCTGCTATCAGTCTGCTCTCTCTTTAACCAATAAATTATCAGCAAGATTTAAGAAGGCAGAGTTCCTGACTTCAAGAAGTTTTTGGTTTGAAAAAGAAAAGAGTTTATACTTAAAAAATTAAACATTTGGAGAGAATAACATAAAAGGAAAATGTATTCTTAGGGCTCGATTTTCAGTCATCTTTAACCCTTTTGCTTCACATGTACAAGCCCATATTCTAGACTCTCAGATGCTGTACTTGAAGGAATGAGTAGGTCAATACCTTATAGACAAAAGTCTCAGGAAATTGAAAAAAACATTTTCTACAGCTCTCTTGGGCTGCCCTGGTGGCTCAGTCAATAAAGAATCCTCCTGCAATGCAGAAGACCCGTGTTTGATCCCTGGGTCGAGACGATCCCTTGGAAAGGGGAATGGCTACCTACTCCAGTATTCTTGCCTGGAGAATCCAATGGACAGAGGAGCCTGGCAGGCTACAGTCCATGGGGTAACAAAGAGTCGGACACAACTGAAGCAACTTAGCATGTACCTTAGCTGCAGTAAGGGGGGGTGCATCTGTGCTGGTTGCTTCACGTGCTCTTTTTCTCTCAGTGTGCCCCCTGACCAGATAGAGCCATCAGTAATTGACCTCAGCTAAGGCAAAGAAGAATTTTACACTTTGATCAAAATGAAGTAAACTGGAAAACTAAAATGTGCGTTGACAAACTGGTTTGACAACCAGTAGTTGAAGAAGTACCAAAGATAACTTTTATGTTTAAAAGACACATGGACACATACTAGTAAAGTCATATGTTCCTGAGATACAATGTTTACCTATTTTAAAACCCTTTAATTAGTTTATTTTCAATTCCTCAAGAAAGCACTGGAGCCTTTCAGTGTCAACCTGTCTAGCTATGCAGTCAAAGCCACAGCAGAAAGCAGAAATTGAGTAAGTGCTAACTGTGGACTTATTTGAATTTCATACATGGCTTTTCCCAGCAGCTCTAGTGTAGAACTGAAGAAGGAAATAGTAACCCACTCCAGTATTCTTGCTTGGAAAATTCCAAGGATAGAGGAGCCTGGCAGGCTACAGTCCATGGGGTCTCAAAGAGTTGGACACGACTGAGCGAATAACACACTGGTGTAGAATGTGCCCAAATAAGAATTCTAAGCAGGGAACTTTGTAGAGGCATCAGAGAACACTTAGGGCAAGTTTCTGTTCTTCTCTGGGCCTCAGTTTTCTCATCTGCAAAATAGAAGCAATAAGGACTCCTTGGGTGGTCCAATGGTTAAGACTCTGTGCTTCCAATGCAAGGGATGTGGGTTCGACCCCTAGTCAGGGAACTAAGATCCCGCATGCCATACCACATGTTGCAGTCAAAAAAAAAAAAGCAAAAGTGAAACCATAATACTATTTCTTTTATAAAATTTATAGTAAGGATTAAATGATAGAGATTGTAAAACACCACCCTGCCAGCCTGGAACAGAAGTGTTCAATGAACATATATTGCTACCGCCTCAAAACTCACTCCGTCGGCATCAGCATGGCCAGAGGGCCTCATGTTGCTTGTAAACATCACTTCTGAAACTCATTAACTAGTCTCCTTTGGAGTACCTCAAACTGGTGTTGAAGCTGGCGGCACTGCTGTGATCACACAAGTGCCGTCACATGCGTGCACTTCTCCTCGTGGAGAAGAGGACTGTCCCAGACATGGCATCCTGTTAGGGACACCAGTCCTGAAGGTGCCAGCAGGCCTCCTGAACCCCAGGTGCTCCCCTACACGTGGCTCTGGGCACCTTCCAGCAAAGTCAGGTCCCAGAACAGAGGCTGACGACACCAGGGCTGCAGCTGGCCACAGTGAAACGTGCGTCTCAGCTGGGATGGTGCTTTAGCCTCATGCCCTGATACACTTGCTGAGATGAATGTATCCCATGAATAAACTGCCACATTAGGCCCTAAGAAGTCAGGCAAAGAAGTTCTAACCCAAGATGCCCCTAGAGTTGTACCAGTTGGGTACACCAGTTGGGTGCAGATGAATAGAACAGGAGGCCTTTCATGAAAAGAAGTGTTGCAAAGATACCAGTTACACACTTCGCCTGGCTCTTAGCTGTGTTTGCCCTGCCGTGGCCCCCGGAGGTGTCAACAAACCCACAAGGGTCGACAGGACACTCCTCCTCCTGTGATCTTCTGTGCCTTTCCCAATCTTTTTTATTTTCTCCGTAATTACCTCAAATGATATTATGACCATTATCTGCAAAGCGGGAGCCAGATTATCTTTGTTTTGGATTTCTAGTGGCGTTTTAATTTCTTAAATAAAGATTTGTAATTTGTGTGTGTGTGTGAGAGAGAGAGAATTTAGAGAACTATTTCTAAGATACTTTAGGGCAATCTGGGTTTCATTGTCACAGTTTGACTATTACACATTCCATGAAAGGTGAGAGGCACTCACTTTTATACCAGAGGAATGCACTCTGTGTGTGTGTTGTGACTTTCAGCTTTGGTATGAAGTTAGTAAAAAGTGAATAGACAAAAGTACAAGGAAGTTAAGATGGCTTAGTAATGACTTGCCTATTAGGGCTTGAACAAAAGCTCTCATACTCCTAATGTTAGGAGTGCTAATGGGTGTTAGAAAATTAAACTAATTAAAGTCATTTTTAAAACCATGTTTAGTCCATCTCACCAGGTGATAATAAGAGTGTGGAAGAGACATTACCATTCCATTTATACTTTTAAAGTAATTTGATAATGAGCGATTATCCTTTAATTGGTACTCTCCCTTATTGTTTTCAGGGCGTTTGTACATATATTTGAAATGTTTAACAATTCTTGGGGGCAGAGGGAGTTGGCGATCCCTTACATAGTAAAGGAAACTGAGGGTCAGAGCATTTAAGTGAAATATTTAAAATCATGTGGCTAGTAAATGACAGAATTGTGTGTGTGTGTGTGTGTGTGTGTGTGTGTGTGTGCGCATGCACGCTTAGCGGTGTCTGACTCTGCAGCCCCATGGACTGGGGCCAGGTCCCTCTGTCTATGGAATTTTCCAGGCAGGAATACTGGAGTGGCTTGCTATTTCCTATTCCAGGGGACTTTCTCAACCCAGGGATCGAACCTGTGTCTCTTGCATCTCCTACGTTGGCAAGCGGATTCTTTACCCCAGAGCCACCTGACCCAATAGGAATATACTAATAAGTGAGCTGATATAAATCCATCTCCAGACATCTACTCTATAGTCCACTGGTTCTGTTGAATTCCTGAAGTTAGGAGGTAACCAGCATGTCTGCCTAAACAGTCAAATCATGGTTCAGGGAGAACACTCAAGGAAATGCTAGTTTATTTCACCTTATGGAAGTCTTATTTTTAAAGAATGTGCAAGAATCTGCTTCTCTTTCATTATATTTAGTATAACTTTTCTTTCAGGGTATTCTTGGGAAAACTAACTACATGAAAAGTCAATAAGCTCCCCTTGAAGTAAATATTAGAAATCTTAAGTATATTCTTTTAATGTGCTAGACTATATCTCTGAAATATCTATGGAAAGCTAAAAAAAAATGACTTTTTGACTTTTAAAGTAAATATTTTCTTTATGTATGTAATTGCAAAATTAAATTATGCCCTAAAATGAGTGACCTCAATTACTTACCAAAACAAAAATTGACAAAACTATGGGAGGTACAATTATGATTAGATATAATTCCTACCCTTGGGCACTTAGAATATTATAGGCTGTATAAGATATTTGCATAATGAGGATATAAGTTAGTGATGGTTCTGTAAAAGAAATGCAAATGTTAGTAAATGGTGAATAATGGTATTCAGATATTAGGAAAATAAATTATGATCTAGTTTTCACTCATACCATTATTTGGGATACAGTGTAGCAGTGGGCTTTTTGTGCTGCTACCATGCATAGTGACATCAGTAAGACAAAAAGGCTCTCTGAGTGTCCTTTCTTTAGAAACCAGGATGAAAGGTGACTGAAATATGTGTTTCCCTTATAAAGTTGTCCGCAAAAATGTATACCTCCTTGGGGACATAGATAACTTTGAGGAATACTGCTCATTCTTCAGAACTGTCAAACCTGTTAAAAGTACAGTCTGTGTATTTATTTCCAAATTCTGCACTGCTTCACAAACCCTTCTACACTGTGACTCATGCCAATTATTGGTTTTCTGTTTTAAAATTTTAATTACAAAGTCTTTCAAACCCAGTTATTATTATCACCCATAGTAATAATTAAAAATTTTATGATGATTATAAATCTTTCAAGCCCAATATTATGTAATAATTATACAACTTATTCTTGTGTTTATATTATAAATTATGCAAACATAAACAAAATAAAAGGTCAAAACATTTCCACTTTCCCATCCAATTCTACCTCCAGAAATAACCTCTGCCAATGTTTTAGGATGTAACTTTCCACTGTTTTTACTATTTTTATTTAAGAATAAATGTTTATATTATTAGAGATGCATTTAACATATATTGAGTACTACACAATCTGGAGAGTATGTAATTTTAACCAAATGGGAATCATGCTCTGTTATACTGTGTTTTAGTTTATCATAATTTTTCAGTAAATAATTTCTGATCACTTTTTTAATACTTTGATGTCATGATTATTTATCTTGTTTAGTGTAACAAGGCTATGAGTAAATGATGTGATATTCTCTGCAGGAGATTTTGTTATTGGCACTTAGCAACAGACCAATAAAAGTTGATCAAATCTATTGATTCCTCCTGAGTTATTTTTGAAAGGTTGAATTATTTGAAATAAAATAGGACTTGTAGCTAAGACATTCAAGTTACCACATAACTCTTTTATTTAATTAACCATATATATACTGAAGCAAGAATGTATTTCAGGCAGACAAGTCCCCGTTGCAAGTGCAACTGAGCAGAAAAGTTTGTACCTTACAGTAGAAAGAAAAGACTTTATGTAGATTTTTAGACAGAGACTCCCACATTATGAAGGTGTACAGATAACTGTAAATGTTTGTTTACTTAGCCAGGCTTAAAAGAAACATTTTTGAAGTAACACCATTCCCAATAGTTGACTCAAAAGCACTTTTAGCAACTGAAAAATGTCAGTTAGAAGTAATTGAAATATGACAGAGCACTTAGGCAATGGCAAGATATAATGAATATCATGATAATATATATGATAGATACAATGATAGATATATATGATTGATAGTAACAATGATAGATAATCATTCATTAGATGTTAACTGAGCATTTCGGAGAAGGCAGTGGCACCCCACTCCAGTACTCTTGCCTGGAAAATCTCATGGACAGAGGAGCCTGGTAGGCTGCAGTCCATGGGGTCTCGAAGAGTCGGACACGACTGAATGACTTCGCTTTCACTTTTCACTTTCATGCATTGGAGAAGGAAATGGCAACCCACTCCAGTGTTCTTGCCTGGAGAATCCCAGGGACGGGGGAGCCTGGTGGGCTGCCGTCTCTGGGGTCGCACAGAGTCGGACACGACTGAAGCAACTTAGCAATAGCAGCAGAGCATTTACCACCTTTGCTTGATTCTGTTAGGAATTAAAATAAGACTAAGACTCAGTTTGTTCAAGGACTTTCCACTTCTGTAAATGGTTGTATCTAAATTATTTCTTAGCAACTATGATAGAATGGACACAGTTACAGAGAGATAAAGCTCAGGCATAATAAATAACTGGTAGCTCGTAAGTGATGAAGCCAGGATTGGAAGGAGATTTTCCCCTTGGAGCCTATGTAGCAAGGACAGAAAGGTCTCAATCACAGGAGGTCTACTGTGACCCCATTCCATGCCCATGGAGAAAGTGCTAATAGGTCTTCTGGTTTCCTGACTTGGCTCAGAGGCAGCCTCCATCCCTCTTCTAGATGCAGTGATCACTGGTTTTGGTGACGTTACCAAAATGTGCTCACCACCTGTTTGCCGGTCCTGTCCAATGCTCTTTCTGCTACACCTGTTGCTTCTCAAGAATACACAGTTTATATTAGAACAACAGACATTTCTAGTATACTTATCTTGACCTAAGCATGGGGAGTTCAGGATAAACAGGATACAGTCATTGTCCCTAAAAGCTCACAATCTGGTAGGGTAGAGAGACACATAAATAGGTGATTATTAATACAATGTATTGTGGAAGATGATATAGTAGAACAATGCATAGGGAGGACAAAGGGAGGCCCTGATTCAGCCTGGACTTAAGAGTTCCTGGAGAAGAAGATGGGAAATGAAGAATCCAGTAAGAATTAGCCAGATGAAAGGTGGAAACTGTTTCCCAGATCAAGAGACCAACATAAACCGAGAATGTGGGTCATGCTGGAGGAGGGCATGGCAACCCACTCCAGTATTCTTGCTTGGAGAATCCCATGGACAGAGGGCCCTGGTGGGCTGCAGGCCACAGGGTCGCAAAGAGTTGAACACGACTGAAGTGATTTAGCAGCACTCACGTGGTTCATCCTGAGCCCTTGGGGAAGTGCTTGCAGATTGGTTTTGCTAGAACAAGAAGGATCGAAGCTGGGCTTAGACTCTGGCCTCACGGATTGTGTTAGAGAGGTTGACATTTATTTGTTGATGTTTATAAGAAGCCATTTAAACGTTTTATTGAGGAAGTAGCCTATTCCATGTAGATTGTAGAGAGAGTACTCTGGCTTTAATGCAGTGAATGGATTTGTAAAGACAGGATGGAAAACAGGAATGCCAGCTAGTAATCTATCAGACCTGATAGACTTCTGACTTTTTATACCAACAAAAGCTTTTTTAAAAAGTATATACTGAAATTTAATAGAGTAGATATAAATAGAGGAATCCTAGGAGTTCTTGGAAGAAGTTTTGAAAACTATTGATCTTCAGGTAAATGAAGGGAGAATGAAGTGGCAACATTGATCTAACATGGCAGAAATCAATGGAAAGATTTGTGATGAATACAAGAGGGAAAATCAGATATGGACGATTGGTTAGATGACAGTGACTGAGAAAGAAAATCATTCCCAATGTGACAACAACATTTATTGATACCCATGTACCAGGTATGTATGTATACTCTACATGGATTATGTAATTATTATAACAACCCTATAAAAGAGCTGCTATCATTTATTTACAGATGAAAAAACAGGCTAAAGAGCTAAGCAAAAAACTAAGTTAGATTAAAACCCAGACCTGTCTGTTTGTATTATCCAGGAATAGCTTATTGTGAATGAAGAATAACAGACCAACAATGGAATCATGGGGGAGCCCAAGTTTTAAGTGATGACCAGAGGAAGAGATTTTAAAAGAATCAGAATTAGGATAGAGGGATGTCATTGGAAGAACTGACGTTGAAGCTGAAACTCCAATATTTTGGCCATCTGATGCAAAGAACTGACTCATTGGAAAAGATCCTGATGTTGGGAAAGACTGAAGGTGGGAGGAGAAGGGAACGACAGAGGATGAGACGGTTGGATGGCATCACTGACTCAGTAGACATGAGTTTGAGTAAACTCCGGGAGTTGGTGATGGACAGGTAGGCCTGGCATGCTGCAGTCCATGGGGTTGCAAAGAGTCAGACACTGAACTGAATTGAACTGATGTCACTGAAGCCAAGAGAATAAAGAGTTCTAGGGAGTATATTGTCAATAGCGAATATTATAATAAGATAAAGATGGATAAATGGCCACAGAATTTGCCAATATGGACATCATCAGCAACTTGATGAAAGTAGTTTTAATAGAGTGATGAGTCTTGAAGTCAGATAATGATGGACTTAGGAATGAGAATAATTGAGGCTGTCGAGACTGAGAGTATGGGTGGCTCTTCAATACATTTATCTGAGGAGGAAGGAAAGAGATTGAGTTGTGCTTGAGGGAGGCAGGCAGCTGGAGTGGTTATTTTTGAGTATATTTATATGGAGAAGGTAATGCTGCTGCATAAGCAGAGTGAGTGGTGAAACGATGGAGCCAGATCTTGTGGAAACAATCTAAGGACCCACTGAGGCCAAAGTGGAGCTGGTTGGGTGCTGCCTTCAGTGGAAGAAGGGGCACCAATGCTTTGCCACTGGACAAAGCAAGTAAGGAAAAATATAGAAGGTGATTGATTTATTTTACAAGTCTCGAACTTGAAGATGTGCCCACCAATGTTCCTGGTTACTTAGTGAACAGAGCAGGGTCATATGCTCAGAGGGGTGAGATGGAGTTGGTTAGCAGCTTTGAAAAGATGAGTGAATAGGTGCAGTGAAATAAGGGAAGGAGCCAGTCAAGACAAGAAAGAGGAATTGTGGACAATGCTACGGACTCATCTAAAAGCAGTTCTAGGAATACCCCAATTTCTTCTTTAAGGAGCACATAACCTTGGGAAAGCTGTGTCTAATCCTCCTTGGCATCCAGGACCCTTCCTATCTTTGGAAAGGCTTCTGTTACTGTCGGGTGCTCTTGGCATTCTCTGGTTTGACCTTGCATATTTCATTAGAGATGCACAAAGGATACACAACGTCCATCTCTTGATGTAGATGATATTATGCACTGGAAACAACATGGGTACTACCCAAGACAGAGCTCTCAGATCTAGGAAAAACTTGAATTACAGAGCAGTAAATATGCTGATAATAACTTTAGTTCAGTTACCTACAGCAAAGTTTTCCAGACTATTGGCTGAAAATATGAGTGTTTTTAATAGGTGCTCCATGAAAGAAAAGTTGTCCTAGGTGGGAAAAAAAAAGAAAACGTAATTGCGTACATTCTCAAGAGATTCACTACATGTTAGCTTATGAAAGACTGAGAAGTCCTGCTGGATTGTTATTTGTTTAACTTTGTGTAACCCAGTAGAAGATGTGAGGGGAAAAATGATTTCATATTTGGCCATAGTGTACAGAAAGCACTTGATCACATCAATGGCCAGTAAATTGAGTCTGGTGGGATCTTCAGTTTGTTGTGCTATCACTGGAGCTTGCTGGTCATAGAGCCTTATATTCTCAGAGGGGATGGTAGTATTAACCATAGAACTTATGGTTAATACTTCGAATTAAGTAAGGCTGGTCTTGCTTCCCTGAGGCTCTTACGAGCCACCAAAGAGTGAATGGACTCCCCTGGTAATCACTGAATCTGAGAAGTCACTTGTGACACCCCAATTCTTAAAATAGGAGACACCTAAGGGACTTTCAGGAACTCTAACTGAATCTCGACCAGACCACTGAAGAGCTGAAAGAGGTCCCTATGGTGGTAGCGCAACCAAGTGAACTCAAGACAGGCTCCTAGTGAGGAAACTCAACAGGAAATTACGGAAGGATAAGGGCTGTCCCACACAACCCTCACATGCTACATCCTGAACACGCACACATGCTACATCCTGGGAATGTATAATACGTCCTGAGCACGCACACATGTTACGTCCTGGGCACGTATATTACGTTCTGGGCACATACACAGGCTACGTCATGCGCACGCATGCTACGTCCTAGGCGTGCATATTACGTTATGAGCACGTCACACATGCTACACCCTGAGCTCCTGCTGCGTCCTGAGTGAACTCGTTACCTTTCCTGTCAGCCTGAGGCACTCTTCGAAATCCTTCTGCAAAGTAAGTTCCCTCGAGGTCAAACTTTATTGCGATTTGGATTTCCAGTTTGTTATGGATACCAGTTGTAAGTTGTTTTTAGGTTTCAAGGTGTTTTATCTTGGTTTTGCCATCTATGTTTAGGGTGACCCCTCACTAACTCCTAACAGTATTCAATTCAGTATTATTTTTAGTTAGTGGGAGGCTCTTAGGGCCTCTTTAACCTGTGGATAAGTACCTGCTAGAAACAAACAGCAGCGTCAGAGCAAGGGTACCCAAATGTCATGAGCTTGTTTTGGTTCGCGAGGGTGATGCATTGTCTGTGAATGCCCCAGCTTTTCTTACACCACGGCTACCTCATTTGCCAAATATGGGGATGATCCTTTGTTCCCGTTAATTGAAAATGACATCCTTATTCATCATATGCAATTTTTTTAGTCATTAAAATTCTGTCCAAAGCCTACCCAACTGAAGGGAACGGCTGAGTAATACCAGGGCCTTGTTAATCTATTGTTATCAGCCTTCTGCTTTATCCTCCTGACATGAACAGCAACAGGAACTCTGATGTCTACACTTTGCTTCGATTCTGCACCCAAAATGTATTGCTGGAATAGTTATATTCATGATCTAGAAACATATTTGTGACCTAGCTCGTCCAGATAATGTCTGGAGGCTTTCGTTTTACTCAGAGGGTCAAAGACTCAGGCCTGATTATATTCCCATTGGAAATATAAATTCCTATGATAAATTTTCCTTTACGTGGTTACAGTTGAGCAACTTACCACTACAGTTGATTAAGATAGTGAGTGGACATGAACTTCTGAAAGTTAAAAAAAAAAAAGGCTTTAAAAATGTATCTGGGTCTAAATTATATGGCTATAATCATCACCTGAATTAAGATAGTCATAGACTGTGTCTGTTTAATGTCTTATTCTTTCTTTGTGACCTTCTGAAAAGTAGTAACAAAACACATTAAAATAATTTATATTCGATGTCAGAAGTGTGTTTTATTTTTTTTCTGCAATAAAGGTTTCCAGACCTTTGATTAAATTTATGTTTATATTTGACACTTTCTTGAGGTGCATAAATTCACATGACAATGGAAGTCCACACACTCGCAGCACCCAGGGCCAGGTTGAGTTGAATTTGGACACATGACATAAATAAAAGTGGTTTTATGTTTCACCTTCATCTGGTAGGTGAGCACTCTACCTTTTCTTGTGAAACATAATCGGTTGTGACATGGCAAAATTAGATCCTGGCTATTTATTATCTTCTGAAATCAAACCCTATAACTGGGGAAGCATGTGGTAGGTCTGCAGGGGCAGCTTGCATGCAGAGAGGAAAAGGGGGGCTTTCCAGTTTTATAAGCTCAAGGTGATTTTCTCCAACATCTCGAGCATTTTAATTAATTACCCTGAAAGATTGAGTAAATTATTATTTGAATACTTTATGGCATTACATGTTAACTTTTCAAGGACAAAGTGCTGTACTTTGCTTTTCAATAATGCTTCATCTGTCAGAATATATCTTTGAAATTTATGTAGTTTGCTGCAGAGTGAAGGGGGGAACAGACCTGGAATCCTATGAATTATTAGGAGACATCAGAGTCAAGTGTGATCTATGCCACAGCAAAAGGAGTATTTATCGATATTTGATTTCCAATTAGAAATTAACAAAATGAATGGTGAAATTGATTAGCTGCATTTTCTCAGAACATGTTAAATAAAATTGGCTTTCTTTTTAGTGAAGTGAAGTTCTTCTATGTTTCTTTTTTTGGTAACCCTTGGCAGAGGTGAAAGGCTAAGCAAACACCTTCAAGTCAAAATAAAACAAATTTTACTATTAATAAAATGGATTTGGGCATGTCAGTTTCACCCTGTGTGCCATGTTTCACAAGGTAAGTTGTGAGAGGTGTCCTATTTTGTTTATGCTTACAGATAAAAGGTGTTTCAACTTGGATGTTGAAATCTTTAATATATGTGTGAAAAAGCATTCTTTGGCCTGCAGAAAGCCTCCATGCTGAGTTTGACAAAGTCTGTTTAAACGTAGAAAGTGCATAATATGTCATAGGCTGTTTAGTTGATCTTTGTAACCAGTAACAAGCTTCTCTCTGCAGATATAATCTTTCTTTCTCCATAAGGGCACTCAACCTTTTACTAACTTCATCCTACCATCAGTAGATTAGATTAAATCCCCATTTACTGCATCATATTAATATTTTCAATGGCACACTAATCCAAGAAATAAATGTGTCAGTTTCTATGGCTACATTGTAATGGGCATAGCCATCAGAGAGTGCCTTAGGCCACATAAAAGACTTAATGTACAGCTTGAATAGAAAGCACATTATTTATTATGAAGCTATCAAGTTGAGAAATTTAGCAATCTCATTTAAAAAATTTGCTCATTTGACCTGGGCCAATTTGCCTGACTGATAATATTGAATATTTAGTATCACAATGTTTTTGCAATCTTAAGGATAAAGTGTTTTGAACTAATTTGATTTGAAACAGTTGGCTGAATGGAATGATTTTATGTCCCTAAAATGTTTATTGATGCTTCTTTTTTAGTTTTAGTGACTAAAAGTTTAAGGGGAATAAGGTCTAGGCAGGCCTCTGATGAGGGAAGTCAATTAAGCAAAAACAGTACCAGAGATAGAAACAAACCCATTTGGCCTGATTCTGTCATCTGACATGAATAGGTGGGGAGAGATAAGAGCAGGGATGGAGTTGGGAGTGGAAAAATGTGTTCCCCACAGCTCCCCACATCCCAGAAGGCAAACGGATTTTATTCTCTGTGAGCTTTGGTGGAATGGTTTGATTCAACCTGAAAATTTGTAACAGGAGATTCAGAGGAGGGAAAATTTGTAGAGAAAATCCTCTCTCCATCTTGTTCTCCTAAACCTCACACCCTTAGTCTCGCTTCTGTAATAATACGAGAAGTGCTAGGATCATTTGATAAAATTGGAGAGACCCTCTCCCAACACAGAGCCTGCTGCCTTTCTTTAGTGTATTTCCATCTGCACTGAAAACAAAATGGAAAATGACAATTTCAAATTGGTTATTTTGGTGTTATATAATTAAAAAAAAAGAAAACCAAACGTTTGACTGGATTTAATTTTTTCTGAAAGTGAGTGTAGACAAACATTTCAGTTAAGTGTACCTTTTGATGGCTGGTGGAATATATAATTGGAATCTAATTATTGTTGATTCATTGATTCATTCACTGATGTATGCACATAAAAATTGAGGGATTGTTTTCCTTAAAGGTTGCTAGTAGAATATCTCTCAGATCAAAATTTGTCTTGGTTTTTGCTATCGTGTAGTATCTGGAGGAGCCTGACATTTTTCAGGGAGATATGTAGGGCCTACCTCTGACTATCCTTTTTTCATATGTCATTGCTTACTTTTTTGTTTCCTTATTATTTGGCATGATTTATCATTTAAACAGATGTGAAATCTGGAGTTATTACTACAGTATTCATTGGCATATACAGTTACATTTATACTTGGCATTGCATTTGGAAAACTATATTTCAGTTTGGGATTTGGGTAGAAAATGTTTTAAATTTATGGATATTTTACTGTCTTCTAAAAATCTGTTGAAAGACAAAATTGTTTTCTAGTATCTCTTTATGCTTTCTTAAAAAGGTATTAATAACAGTGTAGACTGTAATGTTGACAAAAGCTGACATTTCTAGAATTTCACACGTCAATAGAACAGTGCAAGGAGCAGTGGGAAGACAAGAGAAAGGCAGCAGAGCATGGTAGTGGCTTAAACTGAGCCCTCCAGTCTACTGAAGTCTTAAACCTTATGTTTAGGAAAAGTCAGAATAACCCTCATGACACATTTAGTCAGCCTCAATACTAAGAAGCAAAAGATACTAAGAGTAGGTGGTTTAAAATTGAAAAGAATTGTTACCTAAGAATTAGCTTGAAATACAGTGTCTGCATGAATTGGTATATTTTTATTTTATTAGAGAATGTTATCTGTCCTTCCAGTAAGAAATGGCTAATACAGACTTGTGTGGCTATTTTCCAGTACAGAATTAGCACAATCATCCTCAATTTTCTGAGAAGTGAATAAGGGCTCTTTGTTCTTAAAGCAGCAGGTATCTCTATCTTTTACTTTGTTTCTATAGCATTTCGTTTATATTTTGATAATAAAAACATAATATTTTAATACTCTCAACATTCAAGTACAAATACCTAAAAGGCCTAATTTAAAATAAATATATACTTTTATAAACTTACTAAATGGAATGCTCTTATTTTAGTAAGAGCATTCTGTGGGCTAGTCATATTAAAAGTTATTTAAGCCTGAGAGTAAAAAAAAAGTTCCTACCATAACATTTCTTTATAGGCAGAGCTTTAAAAGGATTATATGTATTGTATGCCTAAAACATTGAATATGTAACATTGTTTTCATAAAAACTTTCATATAGCAACAAGTGTCTTCTGTATCAACAGTATTTTTCAATTGACATTTTAAAATGTGAGTTTTTTTCCCTTCCTATTCTGCTACTGAGGCTTATTGGTGAATTTAGAAAGGCTAAATGTAAATATTCTAGCGTCAGAACATGTGAAAGGAAATTTCTATAGCGTTTTGCCCTCTTAGTTCCTGAAAGAGTGAGTTATCGTTTCTCTCTCGCATGGTCATTAATAATGACAGATGTCCATGGTGCGGAGTTCACGTACATTATTGTCAGTAACAGGGCTGGCAAGAGAATATTTATTACAAGAGGAGGAGGGACAGAGACATAATGTGGAAACAGAAGACAAGAGCAGAGTTCAGCTGTTTTTTTTCTATTGAATAAAATATAATCATTCCCTAAGCTTTCTTAATAGCGTTTATTTCTAAGCACTGTTATTACAAGTATATTTCATCTGCGTAAATGTTCCTTGTAGTGTTGGATTAAAAACTGAAATGATTAGGCACTCATTTTTATTTTATTTTTCCAGTAAACCTGTCTAATAACCAAATATATTGGAATGACTCTTAAAATGTCATTTGAGTTGTTGATCATAGGACAGTTTGATTGGTAAGCTCTCTTTCCCCGCCATGATATACAGAATTAAGAGGATTTAATGTAGAGACAGCAGCATTTAAATACTTATTTAAAAATTTGCTTAAATAAATATAATAATAATAATTGTAGGTTCCAAGAGGAAGAGTTTACAGAATACATTTATACAGCCTCTCCTTGCTTTCTCTGCCTGCTTTTCTGTTCTTTCATTCTCTGTCCTACCCCTCGTTCTAATTTTAGCCTATTAAGGCAACTATACTTGGAATTCCTTTCCTGACTTAGTCTGTTGATTGTCCATCGAGGTACAAAGGAAAGCCTGTACTGGAGTCAGGTTTTCTCTGCTTACCCACACTCCCTCACCCCAGATACAGCAACAGAAGCCCAGAAATAGCCTCTTAAGTGCAAATCTCTAACTGACTGTGAGTTCTTTTAAGAAAATAATGAAGGGGGTGGGTTAAGGAGAAATGAAATTGGATAAATGTGAGGTTCTTTTCCTCCCTAACTTCCGACTAAAGAAAGGGAAGGCATAAGGGACATAGCTTCTTTCTCTCATTAATTTATAGAGAAAGCATACAAACTCACAAGTATGGAGATATAGTAATGAAGATACATTAAAAGAAAACTTAAAAGCCTTTTTCTCACTTAGCTGACAAAAGTCATATGACTTCTCAAGATTATTCTTGAGGTGGTTGTAACAAAGATACAGTTTGAGGTATGGCACATAGTAGGTGTCCCACAAATTTTAGCTTTCTTTTCCCTTGAGGACAAGATCCTATATTGTTCATCGTTCTATCCCCTTAACAGTGACTGTTGCGCACACACCTAGGAGGCATTAAATGAATATGTTTAACAGTTGTGTAAAGGGTAGATATGTACAGGACATAGAGGCATTAATTAAATAAAATTCATATCCATAAATATATTTTAAGATAGTTTTAGTTGTGCGATCATACTCTTTGAGGCAACCCCCTACTGTTGGTTGTTAGTAGATTTCACAGTGCTGTTTGACTCAAGAAAACCTCCCAGCTTATGTCCTCAAGGTCTCCTGGATGAAGTCTGCCCAAAGTGACCCACTGACAAATGATACTTTCAATTCCCTGATTCTCTGTAAAAGATTTTCTTTTTTTTTTTTTAATTTTATTTTTAAACTTTACAATATTGTATTAGTTTTGCCAAATATCGAAATGAATCCAGACTTTTACAGCATTAGTGGTTTTCCTTTAATTAAAAAAAAAATATATATATATGTACCTTTTCCAAATTAAAATCAAGCTGAACAAATATAAATTGTTAAAAATAAAATTGAATATCCAAAAATTACTAGTTATGGGCTTATCAAATGGTATTAACAAGCGTAAGGCAAGATGAGAACTCAACTGAAATGATGTTGCTATCTCAAAAAGCTATTCTCATATAGTCACAATGAATCAAATCACTGCTGGGGTTGACTGGAAACATTCAGAGTAGAGAAACAAATTAAAATAAATCTCTTTGATTATTATGGCTCAAGGTAAAACAGTTTTATTTTTTCTCTCCTTTATAAATATTCAGTGATTTGATTTAAATTATGGGAAAATGGAAATAAATACATACACACTTTTTTGGTAAAGGTATAGAATTACAGTAGCCATGGAAAGCCTGCATGCAGTATTTGCCTTTTCAAATAACTTCCAGTGTCAGTTATCTGGCTTTTTAAAATAGGATGGAATTACCTGTTATTCCTTTGCCTCAATTTTATCCTCTCCTTCACTGTTGCTTTGAACATGATGCCAAAGGATGCTTCATTCTGCCTGACAAGCCACAGTTATTAGAGCTTTCCCAAGTAACATAATCAATACCTTCAGAGGTGTTGCATTCTACTTTTCTTAGAAATCATGTAAAAATATTTTTCCAAGTGCTACTTTTCACGGATATTGAATGGTGCTCTGAAAATTCAATCAGAATGTGAAACTTGAAGTCACCATAGATATTTTGAGTTCCTCTTCTATTGTACAATAACAGGAAAAAAAACAACTTAAGCAAATAAGGGTATAGTTTAAGGAGTTGCAGGAATCTTGTGTGGGAGCTAACCTAAGTTTGCTGTCTCAGCTCATTTGTGCTGTGATCCTGAATTAACTTGAAAACTCCTTTTCTATGCAAGAATCAGATTTCTTCCATTAAAAAACTTTCCAAGTGCACTGTCAAATGCAGCATGTAAAAATTTCTAATTTCCACCACATCACAGGTGTCCTCCTCCCAGTGGGAGGGGCTGCTGTCCCCGGTTCCTGGAGGAAGAGTGATGACTGCAGATATGACAGCCACTCAGGCCACTTGCTTGCTCTCTCTACTCTAGTCCCAAGGCTCATGAATTGGCCCATGAAACTTTGCCAGTGCCCAAGCTTGGAATATAGCACAAGTAGAATTAGGCTTTATGATCCTTGGTGATAGTACTAATAGTTTTCATAATTTAACTGTTGTGTGGATACTACTTTTTCCTCCATTTCCTTTGTCTTCCTTTCTTTCCTTCTGAGTTGACTCACCTTCCACTGGCAATGACTCTAGGCATTCCCAAGTGCAACCAAGACTGCCCTAGAAGGCAAAACTTACTATGTTTAACATTTGTCTTTACCATGAATTAAAGGGACAAAATGATTGTTCTATATGTAGGATTGTCAGACTTTCAATTACCTCTATTCTTTATAGTCCAATAAGTACATTTTCCTTTTTTTTTTTTTTAATGGCACATTTTCTACATCATGCTGCTGCTACTGCTGCTAAGTCGCTTCAGTTGTGTCCAACTCTGTGCAACCCCATAGACGGCAGCCCACCAGGCTCCCCCGTCCCTGGGATTCTCCAGGCAAGAACACTGGAGTGGGTTGCCATTTCCTTCTCCAATGCATGAAAGTGAAAAGTGAAATGGAAGTTGTTCAGTCATGTCCGACCCTCAGCGACCCCATGGACTGCAGCTTTCCAGGCTCCTCCATCCGTGGGATTTTCCAGGCAAGAGTACTGGAGTAGGGTGCCATTGCCTTCTCCATTTCTACATCATAGCCCTTAGCAAACAAGCAAGAATCAATAAGTATTGAACTTCATTATCAGCCATGTAAATAAAATGTCAATTGTTCAGGCCCTTAGTCTGGACATATTTTAATCTCTCATCAAGACTATCTAGAACCTTCCAATTCTCACCAGGAAAGAATCAGTGCAGGAGCAGTACTCTGTGCCAGAGCGATAGCACTTTTGTGCTTGTATATATTCTGTATGTTTGGGGAGCTCTATAAGTGGGGCTCTCAGAAATCCAGGGATCAGGGCCATGAGACACACATTCTTGAGTACCAAGCTTCATGCCTTTCCTGGTCACGTCCTAATGAGGAAGTGAACGACCTCACTGTTACAGAGACTTCACGATGAAAAAGATCTGAAAGAGATACGGTCAAACTTAGATGGAGCCTCGAGAACAGATGAACTATCTCCATCCAAACTTTCAGGAGACAGATGGAGCTGGGGTTGCAGCATAGACACTGGGCCTCCGGGAACGTAGGAGGAAGTACATGCTCACTGGCAGAACCAAGGGCACTCGCTTCCATGGTTATAGGGTTTAAATTCAGGGGCATATTTTTAACTCCAAGAGAAGTGGTCATCTGTGACGGCAGGAGAATTCCTCAGACATGTTCAACCCGGACCAGAACTGCCTTGAGCAATCGGTGGGTTTTTGATACCCTAGCTCCTGATGGTACAGGAGCTGTGTGACTCCGGCCCATTCCGACTCTCTCCGCTTTTGATTTGTTTGGGAAAAATAAAAAAATTCTATGACTTTTTGGACTGTTGTGAGGATTTGTTATTGTTGTTGCTCAGTCCCTAAATTGTGTCTGACTCTTTGTGACCCTATGAACTCCAGCACGCCAGGCTTCCCTGTCCTTCACTATCTCCCAGAGTTTGCTCAGACTCATGTCCATTGAGTTGGCGATGCCATCCAACCATCTTATGCTCTGTGAGGATTTAACTGTAAGATAATATATGTGAAATTGTTTTATAAAGTATGATACAAATGATATTCTAGTATTGCTCTTGATGGGGTCAGAGGTGTTGTTTTCTTGCTATTTGATTGTTATTCTTCTCCTTCCTGAGAAATGGAGCTCTGTCTCCCCTTCGCACAGACTCTTCATGACCCCTTAATAATAGGTAATCCATTTGACTTGACCCTTGTTAAAGAAAAGATTATTCTGAAACTTGTCAAAGTGATAAGGAAGGCTTTAATCCAGACTATTGTGACAGGTGGAATCAAGACTGTTGCAGTGGGGAAAACCTAGGCTCAATTCTGAATACAACAAGAATAAGTGAGGATTTATAGTCAGGGAGCTAGCTTCCAAGAGAGATTGGAAGCTAGGAGATTATTAAGGGTAATTGTTGGCAGGGGTCATTCTTGTGAGACTGACCTCATAAAGGGTGATCAGATACAAAGGACAGGATGATGGGAGATGGGGAATTTGATCAGATATTGAGGATGGGGGGGATTCTCTCTAAACTGGCTTAGAAGAATTCTTGCTGAAACTGGACACTGCAAAGACAGAGCTTGCAGCTCAAGGTCGAGACATGGTTGGAAGAGGGCTCAGAGGAGTCTGACTAAAGTTTGGTCGAGGAGTCTTTGTCAGACTTCAACTGCTGCCTTTCTCTCTTTGCCTTTACTTCTCTAGTCAGCACGTCTGCAGCCATGGTTTATGCAGTGACTATAATGCTGACCAAAATTCTAACATCAGTAGACATAAAATCCTATGATTTTTATGTATTATTTTTACAGATTTTTTTTAGGCTAACATCTCCAGAATCAAACTTATCAACTCTCTTTCATCAGTTTTGCCATTATCATCTTTGTTCTTCTGGGTCCTGGCTAAAAATCTGGATTTCTTCTTTGCACACTTCATCACATCAGTAAATGCTGTCGATTTGTCTTCTTGGAATGCACTGGAATTCCTGTTTTCACCAGTACCATCTCATGGCTGTGTCCCTGAAAGAGCCTTTATCTGCTGTCCCTGCCTTCGGATCTGCTTACATGTAACATGTGATCTTTCTTAGTCACGATGTGGTTTCCTTGTTCCTCAACTGGCTCCTTACTTTCTCTTGCATGAAATCTTAAACCTGGCGTGGCCTCCACATGATGCTGGCCCTCTGCTTCCAAAGGCCTGGCATTTCATGCTCCCTCTGAATGTTGTACATAAATTCTTGTGTCTCCATCTTTTCTTTGCCCCTCTCACCTCAAATGCTCACACTTGACCAGGTTTTTTGCTTCCTTTGGGGCTCAGGTTCTAGGGTCAAATTTTCCTTCTAAACTTTTCCTGATCCCAGTTCACCTTCACTTTTCTCTAATTTCAGTCTCTGACATTCAGAGGCAATCTACTATATTTTAGTTCTTGATATTGCACTATTTTTACACTATATTTCACTGTTGCTTCATCTATTTTTTTGTGTAAATAAGTAATACTTCAGTGATGGAGTACAGCTTTTAGGGGCCAGACATTTTTCTTCTGGATCCATCTGGATATCTTACAGCATACATGGTAGATAAATGTTCGTTAAAAACTTATTTTTTGATTGATGATTAGTTTTCTTACCAGAGAGCTTCCCTGATAGCTCAGTTGGTAGAGAATCTGCCTGCAATGCAGGAGACCCCGGTTCGATTCCTGGTCGGGAAGATCTGCTGGAGAAGGGATAGGCTACCCACTCTAGTATTCTTGGGCTTCCCTTGTGGCTCAGCCTGCAGTTCGGGAGACCTGGGTTTGATCCCTGGATTGGGAAGATCCCTTGGAGAGGGGAAAGGCTACCCACTCCAGTATTCTGCCTGGAGAATTCCATACAGTAGAGTCTGTGACGTCACAAAGAGTTGGACACGACTGAGCAACTTTCACTTTTACTTTTCTTACCAGGAACATGTTTCACTCTTTACCTGCTGCTTTTTCTCAATTCTACAAATATTCAGCATTTTGCTAAGATAGCAAGTGTAGGAACTATATTTTCTGGTTAGTTACCAATGCATTTCTTGGGTACCCACTCTGTGAGCACTTGAATAGCACTCTGAGCAGAAAACACCAGTTCTTTGCCTCTCTTCAGTGGAAGTTTGATAGATATTTGTTCAGAGAACTGATAAATGACATGTTTACAGACAGGTGTACTGTTGGAGAAATTAGGAATTGCGAGGTAAAGAGACTTGCCCAAGGTTACTTATTTCTGTGGCAGTGTTTGTTGCCATGATTGATGTGGAGAATTAAAATTATTATCTGGACAATTCAAGGTAAAAAAAAAGTGGAAAATCTATAAATAATAAGGGCAGTGAGGAAATAGGCGAATGGTTTCTAAAGTTTGAGAATTAATGCTTTATCTTTGCGTAATAATATATACAAGCCATATTATTTAGGTGAAGGAAGTGCTTGATCACAACTCAGGGGTGTCTTTGGGGGTCCTCTGGAGTGTAGAGGGGTGAAGGGAGGAAGTTATGTTGTGTCATTTCTAGATGGAACACTTAATATTGTTTAAGTCAGGTCTTCCACATTTGTCCAAGAGAAGGCTTGAGTTCCATTAAGTAGATTTATGGAGACCATGAACATTCTTCTCTAGCTCAGGGATTTGTGTTTAATTTTCTGGGATACTGTCCAATGATAATGTCTTGAGGACTTGAATTCTGTGAAAGAAAAACTTAAGATAAAAATATTCTACTATCCATGCTGGCCTCAAAGTAAATTGGACCCTGAATACTATGGCCATGATCCCCACACCCTCACCAACCCCAACAGCTATTTGGTTTCAAACAACATATTTAGTGTGGTTTTGCTCAATAAAGTTTTGGATATTTGTTGCGGCTGTTGTTATTTTTATTCATTTTCTGAGGTTTTCTTGATGGTTTCTAGAGCTAGTGAAGGGATATTTAACAAAATGCAGAGGTTATAATGGTAATAGAAACTGATGAAGTTTATATGTTGCTGATCTCTGAGATGCTTCTAGCTCCTTCTAAGATTAAACAGAAGCATGGATAGAGGTTTGCATGTTCCCAGGTAGAATCAGTTAATGGGGTTGTTTTTTGTTTTTCAGCTTTTTTTAGTATAAATTTGAAAACTTAGTTTAGAAATTCAACTCTATTTTGTCATTTTGTCAGTGTAAGACACAATAGCTGGAAAAGATAGTCTGATGGTCCACAAAGATTTCAGTAGTTTCAAATTTTCTGTGATATGCAGCTCTGTGACTGTGTTCAGAGCAAGATACCATACAACTAATTCTTTAATCATTACTATGTAACTTGCCAATGATTAGCATAATTCATTTCTCTAAATGTCTTCTATGTAAGGCAGTTTATTCTTGAGTAGGAAGCCTTCCTGCATCATTGGTATGTGATGATGTCATTGATCTATTACAGTCCAGCAGTGGCAAAACACCGTGATAAGAAACGAAAAAGAAATTCAGTTCTACCCGTAGGGCAGTATATTTAGGAACATTATTGCAGAGAGTCCCTTTTCTTTCTTTTCCTTTTGTGTAAGAATGCCTGATGATCAAGGAAGGATGCAGTGGAAACTGGTATTCTTGTATTGGTCAGAAATGCAGAAGTCTTATTTCTGTTTTAATTAGTGTATTGATTTATTTGTTTATATAGTTACAAACTAAAAAACAACAACCACCGTATACTTGAAATACCTTGGATTTCAACTTATTCAACAATTACCTGAATACCTATAATGTGTAATCCACTGGTTCCTGAGGAGAGTGAGAGAAAGGGAGGGAGAATACAAGAAAATCAGAAGCAGCTCAGACCTTTAAAGAGACACCCTGGGAAGAATTCTGACATGCTCCTTCTTTATCATCCTCTGCATCCAATGTGCTACTAACACCTCTCTGTTCTTGCAATAAATCTATCCCCTATTCACCACCACCTTTTCCTTTGTACTTCATCTCTCTGATGTCAGCCCTCATCATTTCTCACTGGATCACTTGAATATCCATCTTTCTTGCTGTCAGCTCTTTTGTGTGGCACAGGGGCCCTCCTGGTTGCACACCTGGCTTCCTCCCACGTATCTGCCCTCCACACTACTTCACGTTTACCATACCCTTGAACCTGCCAGTACCTTGCTATTCAAGCCATCATGAAATAACATGGGCTACTCTTCCTGCCTCAGATGCTCCCCTTTTTGTCTTACCTGGCTAACTGCTGCAAACTCTTCCCATATCACTCTCAGAAGTCATCTTTGCAGCCTCACCAGACTCACTTTGAGTTCGAAGTGCTTCTTCTGGACGCCTTGATGTCTATAAATACCTTATACTAACCTTCAGACAGCAGGAAATATTGTCATTGTTGGTGAAGTCATCACAAACCTAGCGTCCACAATCCAGCTGAGTGGCTGGGTTCCAGCAGTCATGTCATGACAGCAGGTTAACCTCACCTGTCTATGCCTCAGCTTCCTGATCTTAAAGTAGAGATAGTATTACCCAGCATTTTGGGCTGTTGTTAAGATTAAATGAACAAAAATATGCAAAATACTTAGAATGCCTGCCACACAAAAGTAAGTTTTAACAAAACTTGGTTTGATTTTTATTTTTCCTCTTCTTTGCTTTTCCTTCCTCTCCCCTCCTCCTCTTTCTTCTTTTTATCTTCCTCTTTCTCCTCCCCTTGTCCCCAGTCCTTGTCTTTTTCATCCTCTGCCTCCTCCTCCTTTGAACCATCTCTCCAATCTGGCCTCTGTGGAAGCTCTGTGGATACTGGGACTATGCTGTATTCAATTCTGTGCCCCATAACCTATTGTGGAGAATACTTCTTATTGGACAGTGGGGAAAAATAACCGTGTTTTTTCCACCTTCAAAAATTATTTTCACTTTTCAGAGTTAGAAAATATGTTTCATTAAATTAATGATTAAATCCAGAGGTCACTAGAAAACCTGTGTGAATACTAGATATCAAGGATGAGGTCCTAGGAATATTAGTAAATAACTGGGGTCTTTTTGTTAGTCATTGTCACAAATATTCAATATTATGGGATTTAACTTGTATTTGTTATTTGATTTTTGTGCTGCAGCTAGTTAAGATTGTAAACATTTAAAGCATTATTAATCTGTTCTCAGAAATAATGTCAAACATTTCTATATCACTTTCTGTGTGTCAGGAATGTATATAACTATTATTATATATAATAATATATTATTATTATTATATATAATAAAAATATATAACTATTATTATAATTGTACCTTTTCCTACTAGAAAAGAAATGACAGATATGATTTTATTTCTTGGAAAGTCAAAGAGAGAAATGCCATTTTCCATCAGTGAAAGATGTGTGGAAAACCTTTAGGTGTCTGATATGCAAATTAAATAGGTAAAATTAAGTCTTAACTTTTTAAACTAGTGCCCACAGTTCTAATCAGGGATGGAGTTTTTCTTTTTTAGCAGAGAAGCATCTCCATCTTTGGGGGCCTGATCCTTGGTGTGAATTCTTATGTCCAGCATTTACAAAGAGTGACATCGGGACAGCCAAGCTTGTGAAAACTATAAGGTCCAGTTTTTCCACAGTGTCTTTAGAAATGGAGGAGTGTGTTTAGAAATAGTAATGTATTACAGTTATTATTGTAGTTTTAAATTAGAACATTAGATTAGCTATATCCTGGAGATTTTTTCCTTTTCCACAAATGAGAAATTTCAGGAAATCTGGTTTTCTGTGCTTAAATAAGTTCAGAAAATGGTAGCACACCAAACTCTGCTTCTTTTGGGTCTGCAGTGAGATTAACAGCTACTCAGAGGGTCTGCAGAAAAGGCACTTGTTCAGTTGTTTACCTCACTATTTCTGGAACCCTATCCTCCCCTACCTCAATATCTACTAACATTTTCAGGCACAGTAGTGATCTGTGGGACAATCTGTGTAATATTGGTGTTTACCATTTGGGATGCAAAGATGTGAAATGTAGTGCATTATTTTTATTAACATTAAGTTTATCATATTTTAGTCATCGCTTACTCCTTGGAAGAAAAGTTATGACCAACCTAGATAGCATATTCAAAAGCAGAGACATTACTTTGCCAACAAAGGTCTGTCTAGTCAAGGCTATGGTTTTTCCTGTGGTCATGTATGGATGTGAGAGTTGGACTGTGAAGAAAGCTGAGCAACGAAGAATTTTTTTCCTTGAAGGTACCTGGGCCCTCTGAGTTTAAATGATATTCATAATCTACATTACACAGAGCAGAAAAAGTAGTAGATTGATACTGAAAGAATCTTGGGAAAGGTTTGAAATGCAAAGAATTTGTGGGATTATAGAATTGAAATGTAAGACATAATTTCAGGGAGTATGACAAGCAATCCATAATTAGTAAAGAACAGGGCTCTTTTTGTTAGTCATTGTCACAGATATTCAGTATTATGGGATTTAACAGCATTTGTTTTTTTATTTTTTGCTATAGCTGGTAAAGATTGTAAACGTTTAGAACATTATTAGTCTGTTCCCCAGCAGCAGTTGTTGGGTTGCTCACTCACTGTACTTTGATTTGACCTAATAATGGAGAAGGCTGCTAATGAAAGCTCACTGGAGTTTCTTTTGTACAAGTGAAGCAAAGTTCCTACTTGTTTAGGCTTCAGCCACGACAAAGTTGTTCAGAAATTATCCTGCAGCACATGTATACAACTTGTATACAACTACTGTGAGTTTTTTAATTTGGCATAGTTATACCACGTAATGCTTTCTATTCTTCACAAGACTGGCATTCAGCAATATCCGAGAAGAAAGCATGTTGTTCCCCATGGTTTGTTATCCTTTCCCTCTTCAGTTAAATGTTCTTTCTTTTTCCTGTATAGCTTTCGCCACTGAGGTTTATCATTTGACCAATTGGGCCATCTTGTTTCTATGAGGAGTTTAGCGTTCAGAATTATTTTATCTATAGAAAATATTGCTGCATCTGAAGCTATCATTGGTAAACCCTGAAAACATATTCACGTATGGATTTTGTTAACACATGAAACTTAACTTGATTATTCAGCAACTTTTGTTCCTTTTGGAACATGAACATTGATTCTCAGGTGAACTTTTAGA
The DNA here is from genome assembly GCF_003369695.1 of Bos indicus x Bos taurus. NCBI lineage: Eukaryota > Metazoa > Chordata > Mammalia > Artiodactyla > Bovidae > Bos > Bos indicus x Bos taurus. The sequence continues at coordinate 25,513,914 of NC_040089.1, read as the reverse complement.
AGGAGGGAACCAGAAGTGGAAGAAACTGAACGTTAGTTTGGAATGGAATTTTGTTTCTACCATAATTCATATAGATATGCGCCATTTTCTTTTTCCTTCTACCATCTATGAAGGTATAAATGTTTCAGCTCTGAGAAGGAGCTATGCACTGGAAACCTGATGAGTTCCAGAATAATCTTTATAACTAACTGGCTAAATGGTTACAAACAAGACGTTTAACTTTTCTGAACGCATTTTGGGTGTGCGTGCGCACGTGCACGTGTACGACCACGTGTCCTCAGTCATGTCTGACTCTGTGCGACCTCCTGAACTGTAGCCTACCAGGCTCTGTCTGTGGGATTTTCCAGGCGAGAATACTGGAGTGGATTGCCATTTCCTCCTTGAGGGGATCTTCCCAACCCAGAGATCAAACCTGTGTCTCCTGCATTGGCAGGCGGAGTCTATAACCACCGAGCTACCTGGGAAGCCCTGTTTCCTCATTTGTAAAAGGAAGAGGTTCCATGATAATATCTTTAGTCTAACATGCAAGTAGTAAAAATATATGATATGAAACCTGTACTCAGTTACTTCTACAAAATCATTAATAACAAAACTTGCTATCTACTTTGTATTAACTTTACATGGCAACAAAAGATAGTAATGGCTTCTGCATCACTGAAAACCACTGAACTGATGCACAATTGTAATCCAAATTAGTCACTTTTATTCTAACAATCTCATTACTCCTTTGCCCACTTTAAGTTATTCTGATTATATTTTGCTAGCTCTTTGGGAGAAATGGGTTATTTTTTTAATTATGAAAATGTTATTTCAGTAAATGTAATTTAATTAAAATGAGAATTTCTGCCAGCTGCTTTAAAATAAATACAGTATTTTCTCGCTAGTATGAAAGGAGTTACTATTGCTGTCTCATTTCCTCACTAATATGCTGGTGTATTTAGCTTGAACCTGAGCTGGTGGAAGTTTATTCTTAACCAAAGCAGTTCCTTTTTCATGTAAGTAGGTTAAATGTGAATTGGGCAGCCTCAGGGTGCTTTTTTGTTGTTGTTGTTCAGTTTTAAAAGTCCCCTCAAGAGGGCCCCTTTTGGAAACCTAGAATCATATGTTTGGAAAGTTGATCCAAATTAACATTAGAATGGTCCTTTTATTTTTAAAAATTATACAGACTATTTAAAATATGCTAAATTGACATAGACCGAAATAAAACTGAATAAGGGAAGTAACATTTCTTGTTTTATTCTTCCTTTGGGATGAAAGAACTGAAAACAGAAAAAACAGAGTGTGTGTTAAGTGTAGTACAATTTCTATCCCCAGAATACAAGAGGAAATGTATTTGTACAAAAGGTACAAATTAATGTCATTCATTTTCTTGTGACTTTATATGCCTAGAATGGTGTAAGCAGATCAAGAGTTTATATGTGTTTTGACTTCTGAGAAGTTGTTTATTTATTTTTAAAGAAATATTACATTAATAAATTACTAGAATTGCAATTTTAAATCATCTCATTGATAGAAATGCAGGCAGTTGATGAAGTATATTAATGTTTCTTCTCTTTTGCAAATTGTATAGCAAATTTTTCCAGAGTCAAGACTGTACAAACACTTTAATTTGTTGGAAAAGACTGAGCCATTAAATATGAGTAAAATTGCTTAAACTGATTTTTAAAAATACCCTGGAAAACTAGAGAACTACAAATTACGCTTTGGCGGTAATTTAAGTCTCTACAATAACCCAAGTCCCTAAAGGTCTTAAAAGAGTGACAGAGAAACCATGATTTTCAGACATGTGCATTATATATGCTAATGGCTTTCAGTGAGAAAGGTTTATATCCTTGTAATAGAGGAAACATTCATTTTTAGCATTTCAGACCATGGGGAACACAGTAATTACAACAGGCACTAATACCTGTCTCCTTTCTACTCTCGCTTTCACCCACCTCCCCTTCCATGTACTTGAATTATCTCAGCAGAGTTAGTAAAAGAACTTTAAACCTGTGTCATTTCCAAAGCCTTTTTTATTCTCTCTATAGTACGTTTAGTACAACATTGGTCCTCCAGGAATGTGTGACATACCTTATGTAGATATATATCATCACAGCTAAAGGAATTCAGGATATTTTTCTTTACTTAAATGTGTTCATAGACATTCCCATTTATATGATTAACAATGATGATTTTCAGAAGCTCAGTACTGAAGTACTCTTTTATAGTTAAGTTTAGGTCTAAAGCAGTAAAAATCTGTGTCCGTCTTCAAGAAACATTATCATTAGCTAGAACAGTCTGGCCAGTGTCCAGTCTTTTGGAATAAAATAAATCTGCCATTTTTTTTGTCAGATGAAAAATAGAAAAATAAGCAGTTAGCACTTGACCTGTGGTATATTCTATACAGGTTTAGTTAGCAGGCAAATCCTGTCTCAGCCCCATCAGAGACACAGTCTTGACAGTGTTTGATCAAGATTCTGACATTCTTAATCCTCTATTAATTAGTACTTTTATTGAGGAATGAATATATAGGATTTCACTAGAGAACTCCTTGTAAGTAATATCAGCTAAAAATGTGCATTGTAAAGCTAAAAACACGTTTTCTAAAGAAGTTTTGCAAGTTTATTTTTACTAAAAACAGGCAAGAATAAAAATATGAAATAAATCCTTAAGTCTTTCCCCCTTTACTGTGAAGGATTCATATGGCTTAATTATCCTGATAAAGGCATTAAATTAAATCATTTAGAGAAGTTAATCTATATTATAAGGGGGATAAAAACTAACTTACTGCAGCAGTCTTAAAGCTTGATAATAGGTCTGATTTCCTTTTATTCTCTAATCTTAACTCCTCTCTGTCTCTATCACACACAGACACACACAAACATCCTTTATTTCTTAGAAATAATTGTCAGAGATTGTGTAATTTTTGAGGAAACAAAAAGTTATAGAGGGGGACTTGACTTCAATAGTAAGGGGCAAAGGTTTGAGGAATTTTATGGTTGTTTCAACTTCTGTAACTGGGGAGCAAGTATAAAACAAAAGCACCAGTTCTTGACTTTGTTTTATAAATGGAGAAGATGAGCAATCTGCAATATCCCTTTAAGCTGTATACTTAGAACAGGTAGTAGTCATCACCCAGAAGAGCCATTCTGGTAAAGCACACTGATAATAAAAGCTGAAACCGCCTCCTTCCTTATTCCCATGCTGCCTTCAAACTCAATTCATATTAAATTATCCAGTTAAATGTTCCATATTTATAAAAGTATTATGCTTTCTTGAGTAATCACCCTGCTCCCCCTTGTGTTGATATTTGCTCTAAAAGCTAATTTATTTGGACATATTCTCCCTGGCTCACGTGACAGACTTGTATTCATGCTTTGAGTCTTCTTTAAGGATTTTTTTTCCCAGCAAAGCTTTGCTGGGGCTTCCCAGGTGGTTCAGCGGTACAGAAGCAGCCTGTAATGCAGGAGACTCAGGTTTGATCCCTGGGTGGGGAAGATCCCCTGGAGAAGGAAATGGCAACCCATTCCAGTATTCTTGCCTGGGAAATCCCATGGACAGGGGAGCCTGGCATGCTATAGTCCAAGGGGTTGCAAAAGAGTTGGACACAACTTAGTGTAACAGCAAAGGCTTTCCCAATCTCTGGGGAGCTAGGACATCCTTCTCCTCTCCACCAACCTCCATTACAGCACTTACCACACTGCTTTGTAGCTATTGGTCAAGTTGTTAAATCTTCCTGATGTGAATTCTTAAGGCTGGTCATATTTGTCATATTTACCCTAAGTTCCCCAGTGCTTGCAAGGTGCTTGGTGAGTGGCAAGTACAGAATGAATATTTATAAAAGCCTAGAGAAAGTGTTTGTGGTGGCATGAGCTGAGACCAAGGGAGAGAGGGAAAGAAGGAGAATGAATGAACCAGGAGGAGGAAAAACCACATTGCTGTGAGGGTATATTACTTCTATATTTTAGCCCCTTTTACTTTACTTTTGCATTTGAATTTTAACACAAAAACCTTTGCTTCTGTTAAATAAGGATCATGTGGGTACTTTGGTACCTTTTTCTGGGGTTGGAGGACATAATGGAAATCCCCAAAGTGCTGTATTGGGGGTAACTTCTAGATGTGTTTTGTTTAGGAAAAATAATAGTCCTCAAGGTGAAATTTTGAATTCGTAAAATATACATTAAAATAAATTAATAAAATTTAAGAAGTTTAAAATACTAACCCTAAACTAGAAAAGAGTTAAGAAAGATGAGGAAGAGCGATGCAAATTTGCTCTGCCATTGCTTTCCTGGCCTTCCTGACTGGGGCAGAGGACTGGAGTCTGCTTTTTGCCAACTCTGCCTTCTTTCTCCAGGTGATGTCCAAGAGGACCTAATTCTAGACCTCTGGGTTGCTTGTTGGCTAGATCCCTTGTTTTATGTAGGAAAGTGTCAGATGGTGCAATGGTCAAAAGTAAAGTTACAAGCTCTACTCAGGGACTCACTGTCCTCTCATCAGGTAGATGGATCACTCGGCCACTAACTATGAAACTGGTGAAGAATCTTAGAGGCCAGGTGGGAGTTCTGCTGGTAGTGGGAAACTATGGAGTAGGGGAAGAGAGGGGAATTTTTTTACCAGATAAACATTTTTTTTTGGTTATTTAAAAATTGTGGTAGAGGAAATTACAGAAGACAGAGACCATCAAAGAGAGGAAATGCCAGGTAATTACTAAACTTTTACTGCACATTATCTTTTAGAGATATGAGGATGTATCTCTGTTCACAGGAGGTAAAATGGTTCATGGTACTGTTTTCGTTTTTTTTTTTTTTTTTTTCCTTTATCAAATGCCTTTTCTCAAAGCAATCAGTACGAGGTGCTTTAGTTGCATTTATTGTTGATGATCCACACTGATAGTTCAGAAGCCGAAGCATCACCATTCATAATACCTTGATCCAGTCATTTAATAACATATTTTGATCGTACACATACTCAAATGCAGATTTGCTTTGCAATTTTGAAAAAAATTTTGTTTTCATCTTCTATTTTGCATTGTTTTACAATCTGTCATATTTACGGTACAATCGCTTGGTAATCTCCTGTAATCCTTGCTGACTCAGTTCTTAGTAAATCAAAAAAGATGGAGCTTTATGGTAGACTTTAAGTGGGGAGTGACAAAAGTGAAGGACGTTTAGTGTGAAAAATTCCATTGTGTTTTTCAATTAAGTTTTTCCCCCAAGAGTAGAATTGTTCACCAGCTAGTCTTGATAGGCTAGCAGTGGGGTAATTTCTCATCCTTAATATAGACAGTGAAGGAGACTAAACAGCACAAAGCAATTTGCCATCATGGAGGATCGGTCAGCACCGTGCATCAGAAAGAAATGTCCTCCATGTACCCATTCAGAGCTCTGTGACATTGGTGAATTATAGTCAGTCTCTCTGAGTCCTGGTTTCCTCATTTGTAGCATGGATAATGGTATTATCTAATTGACAGTGTTGCTGAGAAAATTGAATGACTTAATATGCAAAATTTGCTTCAAAAAGTTACTTGCAATGAAAAAGATTTGTTGTTAGTATTATTGTATTACTATTATTCTATCAAATGATAGTACAAAGGACAGTAGTGAGATTGGGAGCCAGAGGGATAAAGACAAAGAAAAGAGTTGTATGTGGCGGGGGGCGGTTCCATAGTGGTCCTGTGGCCAAAACTCTGTGCTTCCAATGCAGAGGGCCTGGGTTCAATTCCTGGTCAGGGAACTAGCTCCTACATGCTGCTATTAAAAGATTCTGCATGCCACAAGGAAGATTGAAGATCTCACATGCTGCAACTAAGACCTGGCACAGCCAAATGAATGAACATAAATATTTTTTAAAGTTAGGGTAAGTAAACCTGTTGAGATAGACCGAGTAATCCATAAACAAAGACAGAGATACATGAGGATATCAAATTTTGCCTTACCAAAATTAAACACTATGTACAAGAAGTGGCAGTGCCACTTGAAACAAAGCTGAATGATAAAGTAATAACATCCTAGTAACAGGGGAAATGGTTACACGATTTTAGAATTTTAACAAAGAATGAAAGCTTATTATTTGTCTTTGATTATGGAAAAAGTGACTATGGTTGATCTTGGGAAAAAGATAAACATACATTAAGCCAGTACTTAATTACCACCAAATTCTTTGTTATTACCTAACATAAAGCATGGAAACAAGAATTCAATCACTTCCCAGCACTGCAATAAGAACTATTTTCTAGATGTTCCCTACTCATTTCTGGCTACAATACTGAGAGTTCTTTTGAAACAATGCCACCAAGCAACACTAAATATGTTCTCTCCCACACACTGCATGTAAGTGAAATCAAGTAGAGAACAATTTCACTAACTGTTTGCCAAGGTCAACTTTTCTGTTTTACAAAGAGTAATGTGTTTTCCTTGACAAATAATGTAATACTTTCTGCATTGAAATATGGGCCTCCCGATAGGGAATTCTTCCTTGAATAATAATATAAATCCATGTTATCTAATTTGACAGTAGACTACTGTAAGGACATTTAAGAATCAATATTAGTGTTAATTTGTTCAAAGGAAATACATTTATTGCTAGTTCTTTCTTTCTTTTTCCACACTGTATTTTTACTAACCCAGTAATATCTTTTTCATAAAATAATTCTTTAAAACAGTAAAAAGATTCCTTCATTTTTTCCTTCCAGTTAAATTGTTTTCTCCCTATACCTGAAACAGGAGGTCTTTGGGGGCTCACCTTATCTTCAGTTGAGCATCAAAGATACCTTCACCTTCTTTCTTATTCTCTTAGGAAACCTGTATGTGTACTTATTCAATTTGATTTTGATTTTGGTGACATGGGGAAAGGGGAGTAAGAAGATACAATGCTTCAGGGAATTATATTCAATATCCTATAGTCAACCATAATGGAAAATAACTTTTTTAAAAAAGAAGATACTGCACTTTTGCAATTCTCTTCCTTTTATACTCCAGAAAACTACTAAGAGCAAACTGGCTCTTACGTCCCTAGTGAGCCATCCTCATTATTTAAAATTCCTCTACCTCTTCCTTACTACAAACCAATTGGAAGGCTGCCAGTGCACTAGAGCCAAGAGAAGTTCAAATCCTCTGGCCAGATTCCTCTTGCTGCTCTTAAGAGTGCTTTATTTCTTTGCCTCCTATGTTCTAGAAACACCCAGCCTTGCTAGAAGTTGACCTTCAAGGTATGTTTGTTGAACTAGACTGAAGGCCCAAACTCGGTATCTCCCTCCGTACCCTATTGAGCTCTCTGCTCAATTTCTGTTTCAGAGGAAACCTTGACTTCTTTAACTAATACCCCCTCCCTCTTCTGCCCAGAGCACGGACTGACCTGACTTTGGTCTACATTCTAGGGGGCCCTGTGGATATTTACAAATAATATTAAAAAACAATAGTTCTACTGTTGACCGATGAGAAATTAGGACGTCTGGAATGGTGTAAGACAAACTTCTTTTATCTACTATGGTGCCTTGTAGTGCTTTAAGAAATAATTTGCTATAGTAATCGCTTTTACTAAAAAAGATTCTTTGCTGATATTGTTGGTAAATCATATGAAGCACTTAAAATTTCTTAAGGTTTTCACGATTTAAGTTTTTTGAAGATGTTTGAAAAATAAGTGATTATTAAAGGCGTACATATTACCTGTAGAAAATATAGAAAGTGAAGCTATAAAAATGTATAATTATACCACTCAGCATGCATTTTCTTCCAGCATTTATATGTGTGTAATATATAAATATATGTCATTCATATACAAACTGTTCATTTATATAGACTATATGCTGAGAGAAAGAGAGAGGAAGGCGTCTATGTACTGTTTATATTCATGAAGAGTGCCGTTAGGAGCATAAGCTCTGGAGTAAGATGATGTAACTTAGACAAGTTATTTAATATCTCTGGGCCAGCTGTGCTTGTTGAGAGGATTAAATGAGATACTAGGAACTAAATACTTACAGAATGTTTTCAGTGTCCAAGACATTGTCCTGTTTTTCATATAATGTCTATTTTTAACTCTCGGAACAAACCCATGAGGTGTGTATTTAGCACTTAGTGTGTTGTCAGGTATAGTAAATGCTAGCTATTTGTAAAGATTTTTTTTTTACAAAATGTGGCTGGTTAGTAATACGTTTTGTAATGTATGTTTCATTTTGTGTTTAAATATTTCCCTGAATAAGGTTTTTATTTAAAAATAAATTGACTAGTTTATATTTTAAAGCTTAAATCTAAGGACATCATTCATATTCTTTCTTCCAGGGAGAAAATTCAGATTCCTACATTAGTAAAAGCTAAGGAGTAGCTTGTCATATATTATCTGTTGTTCCAAGTCAGATTATACTTTTTCTAAATATGTCATGATCTTATCAGTTCTTCCCAAGTAATTAGTTAAAATGTGGAAATGAAACTTGTTGCAAATACTCACTGCTTTGCCTTTTCCTAGTTGCTCCTCACATGGGAACCCAGACTGTGCACAGTTGGTGTCTTTATCAGATATGCCCCAAGCCGAGGGAATATGGCTTTCCAGTTAATAAAACCTGTGGTGGGAATTTCTGCACTGCGTGCATTTCCTTTATATAATAAATGACACACGACAGCAAACATTTCGAGGGGTTTCCATGAGATTTAGTCCTTTAATCAGGGAAGACTACCAGTGTTCAGAGATTGTTTTTCACCTCAGAGGTTGAGATTGAGGATAAGTGTAACTACAGTCCTAGGGACATTGTAAAGAGCATCACCTAATCATATTAGTTTCACTGTAGTAACATCAGTACATTTCTTGGGTCTCATGGTTTGGGAACATTTCCAATGAAAACTTTACAAATTACTCATTTTTCTTGATTTTTATAGGCTTTCTAACAAAATGTTTTGATCTTTTTGGCAAAAGAAATGTATATGAAGAGTGTCCTGTTTCATAGGGTCACTTGACAGTTACTTTAAGTAAAATTATTTTAAGACTTCTAAAGAATAACTCGAACTTTTGCATTTTGGTGCCAGTTCTTTCTAGGATGGTGTCCAGCAGCCACTGCTGTCACATCCTGAGATGGCTTTCTGGGCAGTCTGGTTAAAGTTGCAGGATGGAATAGACAGTCTTGGAGATTGGACAGTCCAGATAAAGTGAGCGAGTACTAGCAGTGCAGAGACCCAGGTGCTGACTTGGGAAATTCAGACTTTTAGAGAGAACTTTGTGTGATACTTAGAAAGGCCTTCCCCGCTGTACTGTACTTCCCCACTAACGTACTTTCTACTTGATTTTCTTTGAAATATTTGACTCTAATGATTTGTTTTTGACTAAGGTATGGGGCAGGGATCTAACATTTTTCCCTAACAGCATTTTATCATGTGTTCAATTTCCCGCATGTAGTAGGATCAGCTTCTGGCCTTTGCGTTTGGTTCAATCCATTTAGGCTGAAACATGTGCTTCTCTGTGGTGGCTGCGCTTGAGTCCTCATTTCCCATCCCTGGCCTCCTGGCTGCAGCCTTTCTTGTTGCCTGGAACTCTATACTGGACTAAGGCTAACAGGTTAAACAGAGGGGCAGGACACATTTGGCTCTTATTCTTTATTCTCAAGCTCAGACCTGAGAAAATGGCACGGTGGAGGGGAGTAGGTAGAGAAAGCCCTCCCCGGGTTTGCCTCGAGCCGAGTAATAAGCTCATCTGGTCCCTGTGTGCTACTGTTGATTCAGGAGTAGAGCTCCTGTTGGTTTACAACAGTGCTTGTCCCCAGGGCCTTTTTGCAGCTGATCTGAGCATGGCTCCCCCTTTGAGATCACAGCAAGCCTGGCGTTTGAATCAACTCCAGAGTATACAAAGTAAATCAGCAAACTGGTCATCGTATCAGCTCCGTGGGCATAATGCAATCCAAGAAATGTCCCTGGAAAACTGGAAAAGCTCTTACAGTGAAGCCAGTTAGAATTTTCTTTCTTTCCTCCTTTTTTTTTTCTCACTATCTGTGAGCTTGTAGTGGCTAGTGGTATGTAGTAGAGAACATCTCTATAATTTATGAGAGAGTGTACATTTAGAGGAATGTATTTGGTTTGTGGTGAAGAAACTTCCTTTTGCAAAGTTTTAACAGGCTAGTCTTTAATATAATTCTCAGAACTATGTTGGGGTTTTTTTGTTTATTGTTGTTCCTGGAAAAGTTACTAAACATATTTCTGAAACAATGTATTTGTCTCTGTCAAAATTTTAATACCAAACCCCAAACCTTTCTTCCCTTTTAATTACCAAATACTGACAATGTTAAATTACATGACACAAGTCACAAAAGCCATTTCCAGGGAACTCATAACTGTAAGGATAGATTGGCAGGATAAAAGAAAACAGTTCCTCATCTCTGACATTTGGGAACACTGGACAAGGCTTTAACATTGTGGTGTAGTTAGAAATCTTTTCTTGTTTTCTTTCTGCTAGAGGAAGGAAAGAGTACCCCAAAATGGGGATGATGCCTGTATACTGATAATCTCTGTACTCATGCCTACTCATGAACTGTGTGTAAGAGAGTTAAATATAGCTTCCATTATTTATGCATATTATAAGTATTTGATTAATAATTAACATAAGATGCTATAATGCACATGTGGCTTTAAAACACTGGAGAGTTTTATTAGATCATTTTGGTCATTCATTTTCACAAATTGAGCCCTAAACACTGAACAGATGATTAACTTTCTAGTTAATACAATTAGTTGAACTAACCTCTCTTTTATCATATGTTATTCTTTTTCTAATATGAATAAAATTAATCCTAGATTTCATATGCAAAGTTGGAAAACAATGTTTAACAAAAGTACACGTGGTTTTTTGAGATATGTGTGTATGTGTGTATATATATAGAGAGAGAGAGAGAGAAAGAAAGCAAGAATATTGCTTGGTCTTGAATGACTGACTATAATTCTAAGAAAAGTGACATTAAACCATCATTAAAGAATCGTCTTTTTATTTTCCTTTCAAATGGAAATAGGTTAGGTGTTTGACTATCTCCAGACCAGTGATAGGGCTTCCCAGGTGGCACTGATGGTAAAGAACCCGCCTGCCAATGCAGGAAACTTAAGAGAAATGGGTTTGATCCCTGGGTCAGGAAGATCCCCTGGAGGAGGGCATGGCAACCCACCTCAGTATTCTTGCTTGAAGAATCCAGTGATAAGTTCTAAATCCTTGAACAGTGTACATGTGTTCTCAGTACCACTTACACATTGATCCGAATTCCCTAGATTCCTTAAGGGAAGCAGTTACTTATGAGTAATAACTCTTAACTCTAACGCCATTTGAAATATATGACACTTTAGAAAAATGGCATAAAAATGTCAGTACAGAAGGGAACATGTTATAAAGACTGCTTTTCTGGATATAAGACAACTGAATTATTAGTCTTATAAAACGAATGAAACAACAGTCAAGATTATGTTTTATGTTTTTTCTAGTTGAGGCAGACCAATATATTTCCCCAGGCAAACTTGCTGAGATAGAGGCCGTGCAGTGGAGAGTGGATTGCTGTTGAATGTGGGCAAATGCAAACCATGTGTTCTGTTGGTCTTTCCACTAGGGATTTTAAGTTATTACTGTTTTATGGAAAAGGCATTTTTTTTATTGTAACATATTTAAATGATAGAAAGGGAGAAGGAATTTCTGCAATTTTTTTGGTCAAAATACTGAGCACTATGGTTTTTTATCTTAATACTGAATGGCTTAGACAATAAGTTTGTGCATTAACCAAAACACTTTTGGAAAAAAAAAAAACTTTTGAAAAAAAATCGTGGAATCAAACAATGGTTTGGTCGACAGTATATGTGATTTTTCTTCATTCAAGAAATGTCGAGGACAATCAACTATAATTCAGTTTAAAAAAAAGAAATGTCAAAGTCATCCTCTGAAACTAATAATCATCATTAGCTTTATTGTCACATGAATTTCAAGGAAGTGTTTAGGCTTGTATAAGTCTTGGTCTATTTATCAGTCATTTTCCCTTAATAGGTATTTTTAAAGCATCTGCTGAAGGCCCAGATTGTTTACATAAGTTTTTGAAATTCAAAAGAGATTTTTCTTTCTTTGCTAGGACTGAGGTTGAATAGAGATACTTAAGATTTACAAGGAAAAATGGTACAAAGTTTAACTAAAATGCAAATTGTGTTTGTTTTAAAGTTATCTGTTCTATTTATATCCTGAGGTTACCAAGCTCTGTAACTGTTTGAGGTGTCTGACATAATCCCAAAGTTTCTGTGGATTGTTTTAGAGTTACTAATTGTCCTCAATATTTTCTTAAATCAATCTCCTGCTTTCCTATACATTAACTAGAGCAAGCTACATCCTCATAAGACAGTAGGAAATTTTGTCATTGTCAAAAGGAGCCAAACCTGTCTCATTCTCTTCAGTATAATGCCCCCAGTAAGTGGTATGAAGGATCATTTTGTAGATGATAAATACCATCTGTATGTTGGTGTCAAACATTAAGACTTTACTGAACCAGCAACCCTTCTTCCTTTGTTCTTGAAGTCATCTAAAATCATCCTGACTCTGCTGATAATTTTATGCCCCAAACCAGTAAGAATATATATATTCATCTTAATCTTTGTATGACCAGTTTCTAGTGTGGCGCCTTGCATATAATAGCTTCCCATAAATATTTGATGATGAGTGATTGATCTTGAAAGCAAAGAATGATTTAGTTCCTTTATCAGAAACAATGAAAAGATTTCCATATTGGTGAAATATTGCAGAATGCAACACACAGAATGCAGCTGAGCTGTTTCAGTTTTGTTCTTACAGATATTTCACAGCAAAAACATAAACAATTCAAACTGTCAAAATGAAGGTATAAAAGTAAAAAACACTTATGCTCCAGATGTTAAGTGAGGCAAATATAAGATCCAGAAGGTCAACTTGAGCTTCTTGCCAGATGCCCTGAGATTTAGAATACATTCAGGTTTTTATATTAATATAAGAATCAGAAGGAAATGAGAGCATCAGCTTTCCCTGTTTACGTATAGTGCTTTATGGTAAGGAAGAAAACTCAAAGATTATACCATTCTAATTTTACTTTATTAATCTAATGACTTTTTAAGTACTAGGTCAAGGAAATAAAAGTGTTGAGCCTAAGGAAGATGGAATACATAGGTGTTTTACTCTCTGGTTTATAATTTCTAATATTTGAGTAGTCTTCCGTTATTCTTGAGACACTTTCGCAAACGCCATCTATGACTGCACTCACGTAGCCTGAAAGGGAGACTGAAATCTAGCCTGGCTGTACAACTCCAAGTCCAGTTCCACTGTCAACTCTGAGATGTTGCTTCCTTATATCTGCCTTCCTCATGCACTCACATTAATCATGACTATATATAAACTTTATAATAGGGCATAAGTTACAATAAATTGTCACAAAACATGAAATTCCAAACTCTCCTATATCTAGTGCAAGACTTAGGAGAGTGAGGTGATAGAAATGCACCAGGGGACAGGTTATAGCAAGGCAGCCTCCCTTGAAAAGAATCAGGGGATCGATACCAGGCTTATGAAACTATTCATGTCAGGCATCCCCCGGATGTGTTTTTTTTTTTTCCTTTTATTAGAGTGACTATATAATACAAGAACATATACTTCTTTGCTTTTAATTTTCAAAGCCCTCTTAGTATAGAAACCCCTACCACTCTACTCTGCTCTCTTATTTGACTACATTCCGCAAGAGAGGCGAACTTTCTAAATACTCATATTTCAAACAACTTCACTTTCTTTGGGGAAACTATAAAGCACTCTGTGATCCACAGAAGTGGTTTAACTCAGGAGTTCATAAAGGTATCAGTAGCCAGCAGAAATGTTCTTCTACATGAGTGTTTGAAAGCCATTGTTTGAAATCCTATTGAAATCTCTTTACAAGGGATTTAAAATAATTTATAGATTAGAAAAACAGAGAACTGGGAAGTTTCATCACACTGCTGTTTTCAGTAGGCTGAATAATTGCTTAGCTATTGGTCTGCTTTGCTTATCTTATTCAGTGAAGGGATTTTTTTTCCCTAAACCTAGCTTCTAATACTTAATACTTTGTTATATTGTAGATATCATCATTAACACATAGAATTTAATCTGTATTGAAATGTTGAAAGACATTGGAGTTTCAAGTCTTTTCAGCCTAATATGTTGATAAAAATGTATGTTTTCTCTAGTTTATTTAGAAAAAGAGGAGATAAAACTTGGGAGTCTTTGTTATCTATTGAAGAGGAGAGCTCATTGATCAGCTATTTAATTGCCTTTGATTCTCTCAGTGACCACGTAATTGCCAAGTGAAGCCTGAGTAACATTTGTTATCAGTTGAGTGATTAATTTACTGGTCTATGATCCGCAAGTTGAAAGAGCAAACTGACTTACGAATTGAAACACAGTTAAGATGTTTAAGGTGTGTCTCTTCTTTTGTATCACCACCTGCTTTTCATTTCATTACCTGATAAAGAAATAATTGATAGGTAAATTAATTTGCTTATAACATCATTGAAAATAAGTCAATGGACTAGATTCTAAATATGTGAGAAGAGTTTATGATGAATTTTGTGTCCTTGAATGAATTCAAATGCTTTTAAAATGTTTTTATTTCTTTGAAATAACTATATTTCATGTATTAATGCTTCTGTTATGCTTATGCATACTCATGTAAGCATGAATAGTGGTATGTTGTATGTTAAATGGTGTAAATACAAATTATTTTTAATAGAGGATGTTAGTTAGGTGTTTAAATAATGTCTCCAGGGGAAAACCAACAATAGGTTCCATTTTTTGTTTCTTTTTTTTTTTTGGCTCAATTCATTCATGATGGTATAAACAGTAAAGACAGTTCCAAGAAAGCTGTTTCCTTTGCTTGCTCTTTGGGGAAAGTTATATTAACTTAGAATCAGAAGACCAGAGATTTTGCTCTACTCTTTGTAAGTTCTGTGTTTTGGGGGTGAGTTTCCTAGCCTCTTGATGTTTTAGTGTTTCTATCAGTAAAACAGAAAAATATCTACAGTATCCAAATGGTGAGTTTGCATGGAACTGTCTGTGGGGTGCAGACATGGGAAGGTGACTGAAGATCCAGGCAGGGAGCGATTGCTAAAGACAGTCCCACAGATTGGTGAGTTCAGCTGCTTCCTCGTTATTGCTTCTGATGATGACCAAGAACAGAACTTACCAGTTACCTTAGCATTGTAACCTGCCATCATATAAAGGTACTGTCATGAGCTATGAGACAAGACAGGTTGGCAGGTTGATTTAGAGAACTCTTTCTTACTCTGAGATTCTGAGGAGCTGTGACTTTATTTAGCCTTTGGGAGAAAGTTCATTTGACCTTGTGGACAGGAGGAAATAGAACTCATTTACTTCTAAGAAAGCAGTAATTATTTTCTGTAAAGATTTACTTCAGACTTTATTCTGAAGTTACATTACTGTAATAACAACTAATGGCTTAACAATTACTATTGAACTCATTTATATTCCTAATAACATTTCAGACTGGGACCGGGTATTTCATTGTGACACTGTATTGCAAAAACTCCCTGTTAGACATGGCACTCTCTTTTTTATTCATAATACAAAGAGGGGAATTCTGAATAAAACTTTGTCTTTAAATTACTACACTCACTTTTCTGACAACGTAATTAAGTTTGTTTATCATTTCATTCTGTGATGTTTTGAAATTAGTGTAGATGGTGTTTTTTAGGCTCCTTTTTTTTCTCAGAAGCCTCTGTTTCTAGGGCTTTTATTTGCAGCACAATCCTAAATTCTTTCTTAGGTTAATTGTGAAATTATTCAATGTAAACTAACCCATGGTTAAAAGACTGCATTTAATTAACTTGCACAGTGAGTGTGTGGCTGTGTTGTTCCAGCAGTGAGCAGAAATACGTGAAAGATGGAAACTCTTTCCTTCTCCTCCTTCCCCATGTGCACCTTTCTCCGCTAGCCTGGCCTGTACCATGAACCAGGGGATTATTACCAGTGAGTTGCCATGAAATACATACTGTGCCATTTGCAATTTTAAAAACATGATATTGAGGTATGGATGATGATCCAGTGTACTTAAACTCAGGTTCAGAGTATTGTTTTCCTACAGAAAGATGGTATTTATTCCTTCAGTGCCTCAATTGCTCCCTGTTTGTAAGTTATGAACCTTCAGCAATCCTGAGTTTCATTAACACCTAGGTTATTATTTAGTTGTCTGAAATTGCAACTCTCCCAGTAAGACCCTCAGGACTCAAAGTGTTGATGCAGCTTGAACACTAGGAGAATTTAATTGTCTTGAAATAATGAATAGGAGAATTAAAAAAAAAATCTCGATGAAATATTTAATTCATAAAAAGCTTCTGCATTGCCATTATTAATTCTTAGTTGAGTATTTAAAAATTTTCATACCATATGTAAATTATGGTATGTCAGTTGGCCTCGCACATAAATATGAGATATATGTTAGTATTGTTTGTGCTGTTATTGTCAAATGAATAAGCAAATGAAGTCATTCAACATGAAGGGGAAAAATCAGCATGTTTCTGTAATGCTATAGTTTCCTAAAAGTCAGCAGACACAGACTGTACAGAGGCCTGTGAGCCCAGATAATGGCCATCACCATTGGCTGTAAACATGGGCATGGTCATGATTGCCCAGGAAGGGAAAGATACACCAACTTAACCCAGATGCCTTGAGTGACTTATTGGCACTAAGCTGGAGCCCCGTTTTACTTCTGACTTTCTGGTGAAATCTCTCTGAAGTCAAGAGCAAAAGAAGCCTTTCAAATATTTTGGCCTCATTCCATGATAGTCACAGGTATTCTGCCAGCACATATATTTTGAGTCCTCTCAAAGTCAGCTTCCACTAAATCATTATTTAATCCTTTCCTAAATTAGAAGAGATCAGTAGATTTTTTTTTTCTAGGCAGGAGAGAGGTGGAAAATGGAACACCAACCCCCAGAATTTTGCTTATCTGATTTGGATGTTTTGGGGGTACTCACTGTTCTTGCCTCTCACAGGAAACCTGATCGGGCCTCATTTTAACATGAATGACTGTTGAAGGGACTGAAAGTTCTCTAGAATTTGGAATGACCTTGCTATATTCTACAGACTTAACTGCTATGTGTCTAGATTGTCATTATTCAGATAGCAACTATGAATAGAAAATAGAATCCCAGCCATTCAACATCAAACATGATTCCTTTATGTCTGAGTAGCAGAACTATTTTTGTACCAGTTACAAGTCTTGCCTGTGAATTACTTTAAAAAATGAAATCTTGAACCCTGAGATTTTTGAAAAAGATTTTTGAAAAATCTTATTACCACCATCACATAAACATAGAAAGGAACAGATGTATACTATTAAAGGTGAAACTCTCCTTCACGTCTTAAAAGAAACACAGTGCATTTGCTTCTAAATATAGCTTGTTTAAATAATAACAGAAAAAAAAGATGTGTCTGCAGGTAATTAAGGAAGTAAAAATTAAAAAGGAGAATCATGTGAAAGTAGCAAAAAAATAGTTGAGAAAGAGAATAAAATGGGTAGGAAAAAAAAAAAAAAAACCTGATTCTCATACACACAAAAGTTGGAAAATAATACAAATCTCCATCATTTTAAGATAATTCTATGTAAAGGTGAATATGTGCCATTTTGACTTAGAGGATTGATATGTATAGGGTTAAATACACTGATGGGCTCAGTTTCCTAAGCTATTCTGCTAATACTTAAATTTAAAATGAGTTTTTGATTTTTTGAAAGTAGCAAAACCATGTGATTAACCAGATAGGAAATTCCATGAACAAAGGAGTGTGGCAGGCTACAGTCCATGGGGTCACAAAGAATCCGACGTGACTGAAGCAACTTAGCATTTGGTTTTCTGAAAGTAGCAAAACCATGTGACTAGCCAGGTATTCATACATACTACAAATCTGTTAGTTTTTAATTTTAGGCTTTCTTGAATTTGATAAGAAGCTGTTGTATATATATATTTTCCCTAACGAGAAGGCAATGGCACCCCACTCCAGTACTCTTGCCTGGAAAATCCCGTGGACGGAGGAGCCTGGTAGGCTGCAGTCCATGGGGTCGAGAAGAGTCGGACACGACTGAGCAACTTCACTTTCACTTTTCACTTTCATGCATTGGAGAAGGAAATGGCAACCCACTCCAGTGTTCTTGCCTGGAGAATCCCAGGGACGGCGGAGCCTGGTGGGCTGCCGTGTATGGGGTTGCACAGAGTCAGACACGACTGAAGCGACTTAGCAGCAGCAACGAGGACATTTAAGTGACACCGCTTATTCTTAAAACACATACACAAAGTTTGTCCAGTGTTTAAGTATGTGTGAAGAAGAAACTTGTGTTTCAAAAGAGTCCCCATGTAGAATTTCAAAACACTCTATTACATTACGATAAAGTAGAAATTTAGATATTTTTGTCATATAGTCTAGATGAGAGAAGAATATATACCTGGAGAAATAAGCTAATTTAAATCATTAAAAAAATGTCTTTTACATGGAACTATATAAAATGCTCTGTGTATGTAAATATTCTGTTACCTTCTTTGAGTTGTCAGATGCACCATCATAGCCTATGGAAATGTGGACAGGGAATCAACTCTGTGTAGTCAATGAGGGACAGGTGGGAAATGATGTTTTCGAAAAAGAGGGCACTTATAGTAACAAGTTATCACTGTCAACTTTCACCTCTACCAAATGTGTGATTGGCTTAAGCTACTTATATTTTCAAATCTGTTAATTATTCACAGTTTTGGCAGAGCTGTTGGTTCACACAATGTTGGTGGCTGTAGTCCACTTTTTTTTTTTTTTTTTTGATGAGTTTCATGAAAGGGAAATTGGAATTGTTGTTTTCCTTCCGAAACCTTTAATGGTACCACCATAGTTTTTCTGAATTCAGAACAGTTTTACAGTTCTGTTATGGAATGAGTGCTAACCTCCCAGCATAATTCTGCGGTTTTAAATGTTACACCAAAACTGGCTCAGGGAAGTAGCTATGTATGGAGGATTTGATGGGTTCCAGAAGAGAAAAAGGAACAGAAAAAAGGAAGAGTCGATTTTGTGGTTGTAAGGCTTATGGTTTAGGGTACTCCTTGGGGTTCAGAGCTGTGCAAAGACAGGAAGTATCCATTCATAAGTCTTGGTCCCTTTCTACTGTATTTGGTATCATAATTTAAATGAATTCAGGGCTGAATGCCAGCATCAGTCTGTTCTACGTGCTTGATCAAATTTCCATTCTTGCTTTCAGAAAGTGTACTTTGGTAGAGGGATGGTAGACTACTTTAAGGATCCACACATAGTGGAGGGAAGTCATAAAGTTGACTCCATGCTCTAAACATGACTGTGGGAATATAGAGATCCAAATACATGGTCTCCTCTTTAATACTACGCAGCTGATCCACAATTAGTGCCATTGTTTGAAACATGTTGAGAACGCCTCTTCTGTAACTTTTCTATTCCAGTCTATATTAGAACTCATAAGTAGTTATTTCATTACATTATTTACAGTGTCAGTCTGTTATCTAACAGCTTTCCCATTTTATTCACTAAGTTCAGTTCTGATGTTTTTCTCTACAGTTCATTATGGGAAACTTTCAGACATAGAGCCAAGTTGAAAGGTTTTAAAGCAAAGCTAGATTCTACCATAACTTTTTTATGTACTTGCTCTGATGCATAGGTGATTGACTCTTTGGTAGTTTTTCTTCATTTAATTCACCCTAAAAAAAGTTTTTACCACTAACACACACACATGAAGACACACACATACACACAAAAGTAGATTCTAAAACAAGACTTTTAAGATAAAGATAAACCCATAAAAATACTATCAAGCTAACTTCAGTACTTTAAAAAGGACTAGTAACTATTTATGGTTAAATTCTGATATATTTGCTTAAAAATTAGTCATACTACTTCAGAGTCACACCTCATTTATGGTATCAGTCATATGACTACTTTATTATAAGATTATATCTAGATCTACAAGCACATGTAAGTACATTTAAAGCCATGTAATAAAAACTATGTATATGGACTTGGCAGTCGGTAAAAATGAATTTATTCATACCTGTTATGTGATACTTTTGAGCCTTCATACCTTCTATAGTAATAAAAATGCAACTATTTTTATAGGGAAATAAATTGTTCTTGGTTGTTCCTCCATTGTTACATTATGGATTAATACTTAAATATCATATCTACCTAAAAAAAATCCTAAAGATTTCTCTGGCTTTAAAGTTCTTTCATTCAATCCTAAAGATTTTTCTGGCTTTAAAGTTCTTTCATTCATGAAGGTCTGAAATGCCTTTTATGACTTTGGTATCAAGTTTTCATACTTGGATGTTAATGTTGATGTGAATGATAGGAAATAATATTTGATTGACCAGCTTCTGATCCTTGTCAGGTAATATTTTGGGTTCCTTGACATGTTAAAAAAATACCCCTGAGCATTAAATTCCTATAATCTTGGGTTTGTTGGGCTCCAGACCCTTTACCATTAGCAATCAGAATACCTTAAGACCTAGACACAATTTGGACTTTATTGGAAATCCCTTTGACTGTGGTATAAGTGTTCCCATCTGAAAGAAGTAACATTTGATATGGCATGTGTTAAGGAATTCTGTGGGCACTTAAATGCAAGAAAAACTTTTATAATAATAGCTCTGAAGAATTAGAAATAAGCAGATTAGGAGAAAAATCTTAGAATTGTAAACATGGAAGAGACCTCAGAGAAACTATTCAGTTCAGTCCTCTCCTTTTTCATAGAAGGTGATACTGGATCACTCAGTAAGGTCAGCAGTTAGTGCTCATTTCATCGACTTCCCTAAGTTCATTCATTAATAAAAGACATAACCAATACAAGAACCCAAGACACTTCCACACTTATTGTTTTCTTACAATATGTCAAGAATTCCTAAAATAGGGTTTAAATTTTTAACTGTGTTTTATCCAGAGATACTGGGCCACAGAGATTAAGTAACTTGCTCAAGTTCACATAGTAAATGAGGGGCCGACCTGGGATTTGATTCAAGCTGGCTAGTTCTAGAGTCCACGCTTCTAGCCACAAAGTAGAATTGCTGAGCAAGTGAATGAGTATGTGGTAGAGGCAGAAAGGCGCTGTAACTCACTGGAGTTTGGGAAGGACGTGAGGTTGCTGTTAAATAATGAGTGCACATTTTCAAGGGGGAAAGGTAAGAGAGCATCCTAGGTACAAGACCCAGACTCCAGGAGGTGCCTGCTGGGTTTGGGAGCTCTGATGTTCTCTAATGAGGGGGCAGGACTGGGAAAGTGAAAGAAGGTGTTGGAGCAGCACAGCTTGATTCAGAGGATGGGACTGATGATGCCATACTGTGAAATTTGAGATTACTCCAGCAGTCAAGTAAGAAAAGGGATGAAAATAATGTACCTTAAATACCCATTGTGTGCCAGGTGGTTTAATGCTTTATACTTGTGCATGCATGTGCACACACACACACATTCACATTCATTCTGTCCCTCTTATGAGGCACTCCCACCATAGCCAGAGGTTTCACTGCCAGTAAGTGGCTGGAGCACAGGATAGTGACCAGTCCCCTCTGATGGTATGGCTTGTTTTGACCTCATTTGGCAAGGGGCCAATGGAAGTTTTGAAGCAAAAGGGTGGCCGGATCACATTTCTTTGCTTTTTGGCAAGAAGAGAAGAGACCGGGAGAGTAGAAGTGAGGGGAGAAGTGGGGTCAGGGAGATCAGCAAGGGCTATTCCAGTCCCAGAGGCAGGAAGAGCTCTTCCTGAGGCAGTGGCCATGGGACTCCAAAAGCAGTTCTGATTTGAGGTTCCTTTCAACCTACCCTTTCCTTGATAGTCAAGGAATGCTTTGTCTGTGTTGAGCTAACAGGACCGTGTGCCTTAGCAGCAGTGGACAGCGGGGTCTGTGGTACGTCAGCAGTTGGCCAGGGCGTGGTGTTGATCCGGTATGAACAGATTTTGGTCATATTGACAGTTGTACACTCAAATGGCTTGTTTATTTGATTCATGATTAGTGCCTTTCACACAGAAGATTAGCACTCAAATTAGTGTTTGTTGAGCTTGA
The DNA here is from genome assembly GCF_003369695.1 of Bos indicus x Bos taurus. Lineage (NCBI taxonomy): Eukaryota > Metazoa > Chordata > Mammalia > Artiodactyla > Bovidae > Bos > Bos indicus x Bos taurus. Next base: position 25,491,874 of record NC_040089.1, on the reverse strand, counting down.
CAAAATGTGCATCACTGATGGGTGGGAAGTTACTGCTGTACCTACTACAGGTGGCCTCAACCTTCAGTTGCTGTTGATGGTCTCAGATGGCAAAGGACTTTTGCATTTCCTGAGACAGAAGGAAACTGATGGCTTCTCAGAGTCCAGTTGTGAGTAAATTATTTTTCACATGTGAATTTCTGTTAAGCTAAGGAACATTAAAATTATCTTGTTTTATGAGTTTTCTCATTTTCCCTTTACTGGATTTAAACAGTATAAACCAGAATAAAGTATCAATTTAGTAAATAATGTGCTGTTCTATCTTAAAGGATATAAATTTAAATGTATTTAAATTAGTTTTCCTCTGCCCCAAACTAGAAGGTAAATACATAGTTATAAGTTATAGCTGAATGTTTTTCTGAAAGAAAAAAAAAAAGAATCATTTTCAACAATTTACAGAAATGGTTTAGATTCTTTAATTTTTAGCCTAAAGGGAAAATTGGTGGATGCCAGAATGAGGTAGTTAGGGTAATAATAAGAGAAATGAAAAAAAATGGACAATGAAAGGACATTATCCTCTTAGAAGGATAATGAGACGGAATAAGAAAAAAGGAGGAAGGGAGCATTAATGAAAATGAACAAGGGAATGCATCATTTCTAGGCAAATAATGAGGACATAAACAAAAATCCTGAAGTCCTTTTTTCCCTCGTCTGTATGTATTTTCTTCACAACGTAAGGAAGTATAGAGCACTATTGAAAAGCAGGCAACTCAAAGCAACTATGGCAAGGAAAAAGGAAAGGAAAAAAAAAGGCCTACCACAGGAGTATTTTCCACTGTATAAACAGTCTTGTAGATTCATTAGAAGACAATTTGGAAAATATTTGATAATCGTTGCTTTCAGTCATAACAGGTATGTGCACAATACACTTTCTATTCATATCAAATCGGTTTGATTAAGGTTGGTTGAGTTTGACATTCTTTGCTTAATCGAGCTTGCTCATACTTTTTTAGATATGTCCCACTAATGAATGACTGATGTGAGTTGACATAATGTAGGATTACCGTAGTGCAGTTCTTAAGTGACTTCAGTGTATTTTGGGAATATTGTTTTAATTCTAAAGCAAGGAATGGAGGTCAGAGATCATTTAGCCCAACTGTCATTTCATAAATGAAGAAAATAAAATCTTAGAAAAGCTACATGCTTTTGCCTGTGGCCTGAGGCTGGTTGGGAGCAGCCTAAGAATTACTTACATTCCCCCAGTCCACTGAGATTTCATCACATCAGGCTGCTCCAGGATCTTGGGGCAATAGTAGAGAAATTACATGAAGATTTAGAAAAGAATCTTCCCCCCTTTTGCTGCCATTACCAATCAACTTGTTACTGGCTTCAGAATGGAGCAAACAGAAGAGAAAACAAGCAAAACATTTTTAAGAGAACAAATTGCTAAGGGAGAGGCATGTGTTGTGGAAGGTTTAGCATCAGTGTAAGACCCCAGAGCCCCTCTCAAGGCTCCTGTTAATTAGTGAGCTTGGGCAGAGAACCATAGCCTCATTCTGGAGGGAGAGCAGATTATTCTAGTTATAAGAGGCAGAGGCAGGATCTGGTGAAATCAAAAGTTTCTTCCAGCTTTAAAATTCTGATGTAACTGTTATGAGTACCAGTGATAATCTCAACTTTTAAGGACACTTGTGGCTCATTCCTTATCAAAATGAGGGAAAATAAGTAATGTAATCACTCATAAAAAGCTACTGTTGTTTAAAAATGATACTGTTGGCTGAAAAATCTTAGATGGAATGTGAGAAACTTGTTGATACCTCACCTCTGCCCAAGGGAGGAGCTAGCATAAGCAAAATATAAAATTTTTATTGTAAAAAAAACAAAACAGAAAACTTGACCTTGTTGCTATTTAATAATCATCTACCTTCTTGGTCTGGCATAGTCAATTATCCAACTCATGAAAATTTAGAGCACTGCTACCTCAACTTTGAGTTCAGAAGGCCATAGATTTGTGAGGAGAACTTAAATAATTCTCTCTTTAGAGCAAAATATGTTAGCCATTATGCCAGAATGAAATTTAATATTCTAAAAGCTTTTGCTAAAATAAATAACCTGCTGCTGCTGCTGCTAAGTCGCTTCAGTCGTGTCCAACTCTGTGCGACCCGAGACGGCAGCCCACCAGGCTCCCCCGTCCCTGGGATTCTCCAGGCAAGAACACTGGAGTGGGTTGCCATTTCCTTGTCCAGTGCATGAAAGTGAAAAGTGAAAGTGAAGTTGCTCGGTCGTGTCCGACTCTTCTCGACCCCATGGACTGCAGCCTACCAGGCTCCTCTGTCCATGGGATTTTCCAGGCAAGAGTACGAGTTTACCATTATAACTCTAGTATATGCTTAAAGCAGATACATAAAATATATTAGGCAATTCATACTGGAGACTTAATTCAGGATTTAACTGGTGTCACTATAAGTAAATTCTTCTACAGAGAATTTTTATATCTCAGAAGCCATAGACCACTGGGTGCTCCCCAAACTGTCTTGGAGTCCTCATATTTTATGGTTGTTTTCTGTAATGCTGCTATTTTGTGATCACTTTTCAGCATAAAAACAGAATAAATGAACACAATCTTACTATGCCTTCGGAATAGTAAGATTCTTAAGAAAGGAAAAGTGGCATGTTAAGATAGTCTGCAAAGAAGAAACCAATTTACAGAAAATTCTTAACAAAGAATTTGAAGAAATTTTTAGAGCCAAATAGAGGGGGAAACAACTTTTTAAATGGTTGTAAACACAGACTTATGAGTGCAGTAGCACACTCTTTTCATGCACTGTTTACTTTGCCTTCCTTTACTTGAAACTTCTGGTAGTAGTATCTTAACTGTTCAACACAAGGGCTATTTGTGATCATGAAACCGCACTGCAGGAGAGTTCCAACAGGTGGGAAATGGCTGGATGAAGCCTCAAAACCCCACACAGTCTAACCGTGGGTGCCTCTTGATGGATATCCTAGGTTATTTGAGGGATTGCAGACTTCATTTCATCTTAAAAGGATCATTTTTCCAGGCCTCTTCATAAAGTGGAGAAACACATCAAGACTCAGAAAGGATACAGAAGGGCCTGTGTGTTTTAAGGGATAAAAAGATGACCCTGGCAAAAAATAAAGCCATCAGTTTAACTTGGATCTTATCAGGACAAATAACATTAAACTTTTCCAGTCATGAGCACACACACCAGATTTATGAAGAATAAATTATACCAATTTTAATACCAGTATGAATAAAGTAATTTCATCCTGTAAATACTGGTAGCCAGCTTAAAAAGGAAAGGGTGGATGTAATCTGAATGTAACTTAGTTTCATTGATTGATTGATAATATTTTCATTAATAATTTAGGAAAGAGCCTCACTATTACACTGCACATGTGTGTGTGCTAAGTCGCTTCAGTCATGTCCAACTCTTTGTGACCCCATGGACTGTAGCCCACCAAGCTCCTCTGTCCATGGTATTCTCCAGACAAGAATACTGGAGTGGATTGCTATGCCCTCCTTCAGGGGATCTTCTTGACCCAGGGATTTGAACCCCCATCTCCTGCGTCTCCTGCTTTGCAGGCATATTCTTTACTGCTGAGCCACCAGGAAGGCCTTTTACACAGAGATGAACTTCTTATTCCAACAAATGTTGTACTCTCCAGCAAGACTATCATGGTCCCAAAATTATTAAAGTTTAAATGATAATTTTCTGTAAGATGCAGGATGAAGTACAGAAATAAAAAGACATCCCAGAATTGAGCAGGATAAGGGCCTGTGCACAGGAAGAGGCCCACCTTTCCAGGCTTCTCTCTCTACTCTGTGAAATGTGCCCTCAGGCCACAGCTGGGAGTTTCTGGGAGTGATCAGCTCTTTCTGGATTCCATCTCTTCAGATACTGCATTCCCTTTCCCACACCTCACCCCTGTCATCTAGTTGTCTTATTCACACCTAAACATTCAACTTAAAGAATAACTCCTCTTGGAAACTTCTCTAATACCCTACTTCCACCTCATAAGTCTGGCTTGCATTTCTTTCTTTGTGTGTGTGTGTGTCTTCAAGACACTGAACAGGACTGCTATGCGCACAACATCCTGAGATGGTTAGGGCCAAAGACCAGAGCTAGCGCCTAGGCCTGAAGGCCTGTTTACCCCCTGCTATCTGAATGACTGAGGGGAATTGGAATTGTGAGTGAGTTTTCAGCTCTCTGGGTCATTTCTTTCTTTGTAAAATGAGGCTTATAGTAACACCCTCATAGGGTTATTCTGATGCTGCAGTGAGTTCACATATGTGCAGCAATTAAAACAGGCACAGAGCAAACCCTGTAAGTGTGAGCTCTCATCAGCATCCTGATTTGCATCGTTATTATTTCGTCATCATTATTGTTATCATGATTGCTTGTCACTCACACTGTACTGTATTTCTGATTTCAGAAATTGGAGCTCCTGTCATGCCATATTAGGCTCTGTAGCCTCAGGATTGAGTACCCTTGGCACATAATATTTCTCATTAAATGTTTTCTCGAGTAAGAGAATAAGTAAGAGAATAGAAAAGAGAGTGGCTACTCATCGACTCTGAGAGATTATATGTCACAGTGGAACATATGGCATTTGTTTGTGTATATAAGCAAATGAAATATAGGAATGGAAGTTAGATGTAATCTGGGAATTACTGTTTTACTGTAGTCACTGTAACTGTTACTAAATTATTTATTCTAATTTTCAACTATGCACACATTTTTGTTGCTTAGCAATGGAAATCAATTGCTTTATTAAATTAAGTATGTGTGCTCATATTTTTATGGGGAGTACTAACCTGGTGACTCAGACAATTAAAGGAATCCACCTGCAATGTGGGAGACCTGGGTTCGATCCTGGCGTTGGGAAGATCCAGTGGAGGAGAGCATGGCAACCCATTCCTGTATTCTTACCTGGAGAATCCCCATGGACAGGGGAGCCTGGCAGGCTACAGTCTATGGGATCACAAAAAGTTGGACACGGCTGAGCAACTAGGCACAGCACAGCACTAAACTGTTTGTGTCTACAAGGACAGAACTGGAAGAAGGGGGCGGAGAGAGTTACGAGTCAGGGCTGTTTAGTGAATGTTCAGATGTGTGGGCCAGGGTCCACCCTCCACAGTGGTCGCCTGTCCAGGAGCTCCGCCAAGGAAGAGTGTGTTTTTTACTGTTTTAAGTATTAATATCATTGCACAGTCTTAACATACTTATTTTTTTCAGTTAAAATCTACTTAGGTAAATATTTGATTATTCAGTACTAGAGGAGGCTGTAGAGAATAGTGTAGCATTCTGTGAAATGGCCATTTGTGACAAGTGTGGGTGATTGGTGGATACAGTTGGTCATAGGGCATACCACACCATTTTCCTTCTGTCTGTGAATATTCTGCCCCATGTACCTCCTCCGAGGTCCCTGGTCATGTTGCTCTCTTCCCTCCCTTCCTCCATTTCCTCCTTATGAGACTTTGAGTTCATAACTGGTTTGTAACTGTATGAAGTGTCTGAACTTGCACATCTATAAAATAGGCATCATGATTGTTTTTACCCCCTTGGATTGTGCAGCTAAAATGAATCCATCTTTGGAAGCCCCAGACAAGCAGCATTTGGCACAAAATGAGGTGCTACCCATGAGTATGTTGTTTTAACTGTTATTGCTTTCCTTTCTTTAACTTGCTGTTTTCTTCTTCTGCTCTAAAAATCCAAATGCCCAATGGTTGACTGTGAGCTGGTGGTATAGTACTGGTTGCGGGGTAGAAGTTCATGTCTAGATGTGCCGGGTGGAGTGTGCCGAGGGCTCTTCTTTTTGGTCCCATCTTGGCACTCAGCAGCAGGCCTGTCTTCTCAGATGAGGACATTGAACAAACCAATAGGACTGAGCCCTTCTGTTGCCATTTTTAAGGGGATGGGAGACTGTGTAAAGCATTGGTTTTCTTTTTAATACCGTTTAAGCATTGTGTTTTGCTCATCATTGGGGTGGAAACTTGGTGGGGAAGGGCACAAACATTAGGTACCTCTTGAGCTCTTGAACCTCATCACCTGCCTCCCACGTCAGAATTTGTGTCCTGGAAGTCTGTGTAGTAATTATAGTAGAGATTACTTTATAATAGGACTGGCATAGATTGCAATCTTATCTGGGAACAGTTAACTTATTAATGATCGTTCTGGCCTGTTGGCAGCCATGCTGTCTTTAAACTGTGAGAGAGATACCATCTCTCAAGCTGTGAGGGATAAGTAATTGGATGGGGACCATGAAGAACTAACTCCTGGGCATCAAGGATTCCCCATCAGACTGGAAGCACAATTCAGGCAGAGGGTTTGTAGGGCCCTTTGTAGGTGGTACACATACAAATCAAAATCTTGGCTACTTTGAGGTTTATTTGGGTATATTTTCTTCCGTATGCTTCCAGACGATGCCAAGGACTTCCAGTCTGAAAGGGCAGAGCAGCTAAGAAATTACTATAGAAATCTACACTGAGGGGCCTAATCTGCTGAGATCATGGGAGCAACTCTACCCTGTTCTTGCTACCAGAAAGAGTGCTCTGTAGAGTAGATATTTCTGTATCTTTTAGATTTAGCGTTTTTGTGAACTTTGAATGAAATGTCATCTACGCACCTAGCTTGGTGCCTGTCACTCACCAATCATAAGTATGAGCTCCCACTATTGTTAAAGAAAGTGGAAATTAGCTAGAGGGTAGATATTAGGAAGAGTGGTGCAGTCAGAGGGGATGGTGTAGTAAAGGTTCAGAGGCATCTGACCGCACACTACGCTAGTGAAACTAAAAGGAAACAACCATTTCAGAAGTCTAAGAGAATATTCATAGAGCTGCTAATAATAGTAAATGATTTAAATATTATTTTGATAAGCAGCTTTTACTGTACAACAGCTCCACTTGTAAAATTAAAGTGACCGTAAGAGAATTCGAGATTTTTTCTTGAACTGTTCCTTCCCTAGTGTTTCTGTCTCAGAAGGAGATACCCAGTTATTTATAGCAACAGCCTCCAAGTCAACTCTGATCCTACACTTCTCCCCTTCACTCTCTTGTTTGCCTCTTTCTCTATTCACATCTGTTTCCATTGCTAATACTCCCACTCTAGCCAAACCGTGAACATAGTTGGCTTGGACTGATGCAGAAGCTTCCTAATAGTGTCCTTGATTTTCTGCTTACTCGTCTACCATCCCTCTTTCCCATGGAAAACAAGAGAAAAAACACAGATCAGATTATGTCACTGCTCTGCGAACAGCTCTCCAGTTTCTCTCATTGCGCTTAGGAGGAGAATCCAATTTCTTTTCGCAGACTCACTTTCATGAATTTTCCAACCCTTGTCCATCTCTCCAACCTCATTTTGTGTTTTTCTCTAGTTTGTTTATTTTTAATGTTCCTTACACTAGCCAAACTTCTTCCTGACTCACGGTTGCCATTGACCTGCTCTCTTAGGCTGGCACAGTCTTCCTTGAAGCTGACTCATCATTAAAATTTTAGCCTACGTGTCACCCCCTCAGAAAGGCCTTCCTTGACCACCCAATCCAAAATGTCCCCACCTTTCACTTTCTATGCTTAAGATCTAGCTTTGCATTTTTCATAAGTTTTTATTATTGGAAATTATCTCATTTGTTTGCTTATCTTTTGAATTGCCTGTCCCTCCCCACTAGAACTTACACACCTTGAGAGCAGGGATGTGCTTCATCTTTTGTTCACTGATACACAGTGGTTAGAACATGCCTGGAACATGATGTGTGCTCAGTAGGTATTTGCCAAATGAGCACAAGAATTTTATTAAAATCAACAAATGGTTTACTCGTGCCCTGACTATGTAAAACATGACCCAGTAGTGGGTGCTGGGATGAGAAATTTGTAGATTTCATCCTAGAAGTTTTTAAACTCAACAAAGTAATAAACACATAAATTATTTCAATGTGCTATGTATTTAGGCTAATGAGATAACATAACTATCCTTGAGCTATAGGTTTTATTTTCGATAAAACCTCAGCCAGACCCCCCTTCTCCAGTCCAGTTAATCTCTTCATTGTCCTTTTTATACACGGTGGCCTCTCTTGCTCTTTCTGTCAGGTTTAACTGGAATGTGTTTCTTACCCTGGAGTGGCCTCAGTTATTTCTTCTTTGCATCTGGTAAATGCATCTAAGACACACAGTTGATACTTTTATTGGTTGACTGATACTTAATATGAATGTGATTTTTCACATCAAATGTTTGGTTTTGTTTTTACAATGAAATTCTGACCTATTGATGCTTCTGATATAATGACGCAGGATGTAGAGTAGCTTTATAAAGAAAATGAGGGGAGATTCTTATTTAAAACACCCACAGGTAATGTCTACTTTTTCAGAAGTTCACAGAGGAAATCCTTGTGACCACAGTGTAAACATTGTAAATAAGCAATCTGTTATCAATCATGTTTTATTGCCATTGGAACATGTTGAGTGCTTTGATAATGACCTTGGGAGCCAATAGCCTCTGTAACCTAGATGTAACCAAGGAACTCTAGAATAGCTCAAAGCCTAAAACATTGACCTTCAACCTGCCTGGAAGCAGATGGAACACTGTGCACACCTGGCTGTGTGTAAATGTTAACCTGTTTACTCTGTGACGTCAGGAGCAGCAAACCAACAGTGTATGCGTATGTTTTTTCCATTTCATAGAGCTTCATGGTTTTTGTTAAGAAAAGTTCTTCAAATATTAAACAAAAGGCTGTGAAATATTAGATTCATTAGAAATGTAAAACTTAATGCTGCTTTTCTAGTGGCAACGGCGCAGCACGCGTAAAAGAAGTAACATTGACAAACATTACTTATTTCTGTGGTTGTCAACATTTAATTAAACAGGGCCCCTACATCTTAAGATGTCCCTGTTTTGTATATGTGCAGTAAAAGGTTCAAATTAAAATACTGTACAATTAGTTTGCATAGAAAAATGACTTTTGCAGACCTCTACAATAGACAGTTTAGAGAAATAAGCATTTTGTGTTTAAATTGTGCTCCTTAGTATTTCAAACAGATGGCAGTGGCTTTCCTCTTGATTATAACTTTGAGGCATGCTTTACTAAATGGAATCAGCGGGGTTCATTAAGGTCCCATTTGATGTATCAGTATTATAAAAATACCATGTTAATTATCCTCAAACGTTGCAAGTTACCTCCATTTTCCTGCAATCAGAAGATGAGAGAAACCCTGTGAAGCAAATTAGTCCTAATTGAAAGAGGACTGATTAATATTTAAATAAGGCATTGTGTGAGGGATTCTGCCATGAGAAAAATAGGCTGAACATCTGAATTAATTGCATAGCAGGTTAAATTAAATTTCATATAATGGGTTGGAAGATGAGTTGGCACAGGGCTTTAGCAGTGAGCACAATGGCTGAAATACCAGTCTTTTCTTTCGCTCTTGGCTGAATTCCATCGAGGTCCTTGTAGCCATTACCTCTTTGTTGTCTCTCTTTCAATGCAAACAAAGGTACTAACAGAAAATTGCTACCACATTTTAAAAAATGTTAATCCTTTTTGGGAGACAGCACCTGTCTACACATTTTCTCCATTTCTCTTCCACCTTGGCTGTAAAATTGGGAAACATTAGTATCTTTCTCCTTGCCAGGTTTAATGAGGATTGATGTCATAAAATGCTAATGGCTGGAATATAGTTAGAATTGTGCTATTAGTGGGTTATCACTGTCTGACATTTTCACTGCACTGGAGCATGCATGTGGAGCCTGTTTAAAGTGATTGGGTTACTTAAGGGTCCCTGTTAGGGATATTTAATCCAACATAAATTACTTATGCACTTTGTTAGTGTTCAAAGGAAGAGTGTCACGTTGTACATGCTGGCAGTTTTCCAGTCAAGAGCTGTTAATTACTGTACAGCAAGTGAATACATTTTGCAGCAGTGGAAGTCCTGGGGGTGTGGGTGGGTTCTGTATCTATATTGCATCTAACTAAGAATGAGTGGATGAGCGTGCAGAGGAGAAGAAATAGACTGAAGTCATTTTTGCCCTCAGGAATCATAGTGCCATTTGTTTTCATTCTGAAAATAAAAACAAATGACAGTATGATTCCCTCCAGGAAAAAGTGCTTTGGTTATAAAGCATTTCTGCCCCCAAACTAGCAATTACCTATCTATATGCTGTTAACAACGAAATACATTTGCCAGAGCTTTAGTTCAGAATTTTACATCTTTGTGAACTTCAAAATTTGTGAAGATATTATTTGCTAATCAAGCCAGAAAATACCGCAGTGATAAAGACACTTTTAAAAATTATGATTGGCATAATTATCTTTTAAATAAGCTTGGTAGATCAGAAACGATCTTTTTAATATAACTTTGAAAGATCAAGTAGTCTTTGTTTACATTAATAACAGTTATGAAATCTGCATTATTTGAAACCTAATTGTGAAAAAGTAAAGTTCTTTAAAAAGACCTACCTATTGGCCCTGACTGCCATTGCAGTCAAAAAAAGGGGCCAACCTAATCTACATTTCTGGATTTGAACCTCTAGTGTTACTTAGAAAAGTGTCCACAGGTAATATACATATCAGAGATCTTCAGTACTATCCATGTACTGAAATAGCCAGATGCATAGATCATGAAATTTTTTGCAAACGATTCATTTTCTGTGTCAAAGAAGATACAAAAATGTATAGTTATTAAGCTTTTGTAAAATAATCCTTCATTCTGAATTATGACTCTGAACAAAGAACATTTCATTTTTGTAATTCTTATTATAGCCATCAGTTTTAAATTAAGAGTTGGAAATATGTGCCTAGCATATTTATAAACTTTCTTTAAAAAAAGAAAAAACCCTCATTTTCTTACTGAAGAATGATATTAGGCACAACTGTGTCAAACTTGCTTTTGTAATAACAGGAATAAAAATATTTTGATTGGCAGTATTAAAAGGAATTTCTTATTAAGGGGATCCCTCTGCTATTTCACACAAATCTTGGTAACAGATACAAATCCGTACGGTTAATTCTAATGCTTAGTATATCATCTATTAATGAAGTCATGCTTCAGAAGATTTCAGAGATGTTTCTGCTTTGAACAGAGTTGTAAGACCTGATGTTGGGGAGTTGATGACTAATAATTCACCAGGGATAACAGTGAAATCTGAAGCCCTCCTAAATGTAACTGGCTAACAAGCACGTGAACAAAGAGCAGTAGGTCACAGTTCTGCAAGATGGGATCTATTACCATACTCAAATACATAGAAGTCTGTATCCATCTTTTGATGAGGATCACATGTATATGCGTAACTCCTCGTAAGGCTAATGGCAGTTCACCAAAAATATTCTCTGTGCACTTCTGGGCGATGGACCAATCTCCTGAGTGTATCATGAGTGATGAGACTGTTTCAGTGAAGTTGATAAAATATCAGGGTGAGCAAAGGTAATAGTTCCTTCATAATTGGCTAATGATGAGAAGGAACATGGAAGATCTAAATCTGTGCAACAAATCCAAAATGTTTTACAAAGATGCTTAGACTCAAACCAATGAGTGCTGTCAAACAGGGTGATTTTAAAAAGAAACTGTTTCTGTATTTTGAACCATCTTTAGTTCATAGAAAAGTCAAAACAAAGTTGTTCACGTAACATAAAGATGTAACAAAAACAAAGACAACAAACTGCAAAATGCCTGCAAATCATAAACATTCCATCTTTTGATCTGCAGTGAAATTGAAGGATGACTTCATGTTTTATAATTCTAACATCTGAGATTAACAGGTATATCTTCATACTAGATAGTACAGAGATAGGTAATATTTAGATAGACAATTTTATATATTATGTGAAATTTTGACCTTCTTAGTTACATAGTCTTTTATTAACCATTTATTAACCATTAGTAATGTCCCTGAGTTTGCTGCTGCTGCTAAGTCACTTCAGTCGTGTCCGACTCTGTGCGACCCCAGAGATAGCAGCCCACCAGGCTCCCCCTGTCCCTGGGATTCTCCAGGCAGGAACACTGGAGTGGTTGCCATTTCCTTCTCCAGTGCATCAAAGTGAAAAGTGAAAGTGAAGTCGCTCAGGTTGTCTACTTGAAAGTTATACAGTCGTGTCCTACTCCTAGCGACCCCATGGACTGCAGTCTACCAGGCTCCTCCATCTATGGGATTTTCCAGGCAAGAGTACTGGAGTGGGGTGCCATTGCCTTCTCTGGTCCCTGAGTTTAGGACTGGACGATCTGGACACAGCTCTAACATTGAATCAAAAGCTAGAAGCATTTCCTTGTAGATTGCACCCAGTCTCTTTCTGTAACAGGTTGTAGATTTCATGGTGAGACCACAAGTAAAAGAGGTGCAGAGGTTGAAAGCAGGTGATTAGCCAGTGGAAATTGCTGTAATTGTGAAAGCCTTTAGCAATTACCACCCCACCTTCCAACCACCACCCCGTGTTTCCCTCATGCCTCACTTCTGGCCTAATCACAGGGACACTGTTTTTTTTGTTGTTGTTGTGTTTTTACAGCAATTCTATGGCAGTGTTAAATTGCTTCCTGTTCTCATGGAAATTTTGTACCAAATAGTTTGTGTTCTTGGAGCAAGAAAGGCAGAAAACGAACATTTGTTAAATATTGGAACTTAAGTGAAACATATTTCTGTCTGGCAACTTGAAACTTTGAGAAGTGAAAGGATAGACTCCATCCAGTGCATAGTACCTGAATGTCATTCAAATGGCAAATGCTGTTAACTGCATTTCTCAGTGTCCTAGAGTTACAGGCTTATCAGACTGACAATAAGAGTGGATTCTAGATCTTGTAAGCTTTCTTATCCAAACCCAGATTGCTAGAGGAAAATTGCTCGCTTATCAAATTGAAAGAAGACCTTTCAAGACTCTGTAGCATGATGCTATACAGAGAAGGTACAGCCTACAGGCTGAAAAAGTAGCCAGTTGAATCTCCACCTGTCTCCTTTTCTTCTTTTTTGCTGTTGAACAAGTGAGGTACTCTTGGTCATGGCTTGCTAAATTTCATTCTTCTGTTGCTTTTTTGACACTTGCCTCAGTCTTTCCTGTTGGCCCGTGACCATGCTGGCCACTAAAACCATGCCTTCTTAAAATGTCAGCATCACTCTGAAGTAAGCCATCACAATGACATAGAACCACAGAATGTCCTAGGAAAAGTACAGATTGAAAGTAAAAGCAGATATTGCACAATTTCAGTGTTGACTCTTGTGGGATCATTTACTTTGTTGAATGAATAACTGAATGAATAAAAGAAGTGACACAAATCTAAAACTCATCAATGCCCTGAATGAGTGAAGATCGTGTGTGTAACCTTTGTCTTCATTTTTTTCACTTTTGAAACTTACACTTTGGTGGAGCTGTCATCCTGAGTGTCTGTACCACACTCATTGATACATCTATCACAGTCAGTTCTATTCAGGCGACGTTTCTGAGGACCTGCTCTGTGTCTGGAACTCCACTAGTCCTAGAGGAGAAATTGGAGCAAGGCAAGGTCCTGTCTTTGATGAGTCCTTTCCTTGAGAAGGTGGTCATGAACACAGTGTGTTCCATAGCACAATAGGTACTGTCATAAACACGCGGGAACTCAGGTAGTCCTGCCAAGGGAAAAGAGAGCTGACTGCTGCTGAGAAGGTGATGTCTAAGCTGGGCCTTGAGGAAGGAGTTACCAAGCAGCCTGAGAGACATGGGTAAAGGACAGAAGGATAGCATGTCGGAAGGCGTGTACTGTATATTCTCTGCCTAGAGTGATTGAGTTGATGTGTTTAAAGTCCATCATTTATAGGGTTAGAATTGCTGTAGAGGAGACTAGGGAGGAGGCTGGGATTGTGTCATATTAGTGACCTAACACAGTGTTATGACAGTCAAAACTTCTTGACTCTGAAAAAATAATAGAGCCTTTTATCTGGAATACAGTGGAAAGAGCTGTGGATGAGTTCTTTACTATGCAGTGGTAGGACTGAGCAAATCCTGTAACCTTTAGGGTAGATTTCTCCAACTGTAAAATTAAAGAAGTGACTAGATGAAATACAAAAGTATTTTTTATCTGTTACATGGTTCTCAGATATTGAAAACTAGAGTCACAGAGTATTTTTAGGATGGTTTTTAATAAAAACATTCTATTCAAGTGGTTTCACAGTTCATGAGAGTCTGAAGGATCTGTGAACCACAGTTATTAAGATTATGGATTAGTAGGCAGGACATAGGTGGGACATTGTGTACTAAACTAGATTCATAAATTATTCTTAAATGGGTATAAAAGGCATTGAACACACATGAGTTAAACTGTGGGCTCAGAGGTTTTCTCAAAGGCCTTCTATTTCTCAGCAAGATGGTATCTCAAAGCAGATTTGCCAGACTCATTAGTATGAACTTCAAAAATTGCACAGTGGAAGTCATACACTGAGATTTCATAATTCAAACATAACAGTTAAAGGAGTTTGAGTTCACAGTATGACTGATTTCCAGCCATTTGGGAATGGTGCATGTGCTTTTCATAGGTGTTTTTTACCTTTCCCCTTAGACTAGAGTTGTCAAGGTCTCAATTCCAAACCCCACAATTAGCTGGGCTTTGCTGTCGTGCCTCAAGGCAGTGACCTAGACAAAGTGAACCAACAGTCAGCTGACTGTGCGCATCAGGTCTGCTAGCCTCTTAAACCCAAGCCTAATTACTCATGTGTTTATTTCCACTTTGTGAATCATCTGTCATGCTAGTGACCAGTTTCTGCCTGGAAAGCCTAGTTGATGTCTTCAGCCCCAGGAGTTTACCAGTTGCTGCATTTTAATAAGCAGAAATAGATGAATAAAAAGCAAGTCAATCACCATGCACACTAAAGAATACTGTTATACAGTTTGGAAACAGGTATAATTGTTCATGTGTGAGGCAGTGTGGTGTACAGGAAAAAGCAAGGATTGTGGAGCTGGAGGTACATGGATTTGAATTCTCTGTTGTGACCGGCTCTGCAAAATTGGGGATGGAAACACAAATCCTTTCATTTTTCATTTGTAAATTGAGTCCAGAAAGCCAACCTCTTACAGTTGTTGTGTGGATTAAATGACTGTATGCAGAGCTCTGGCAGGGGACCTGGAGTAGTTTTTGGTTGGATTTTCTACACTGATCCTCCCTGTTTATTAAGGAGACAATTGTGGGCAATTTCACCAAAGTGAAAATGCAGGTGACAGCCTGCAGTGCAGGAGATGTGGGTTTGATCCCTGGGTTGGGAAGATCCTCTGGCGAAGTAAATGGCAACCTGCTCCAGTGCTCTTGCTTGGGAAATCGCATGGACACAGGAGCGTGGAGTCCATGGGGTTGCAAGATTGGACACGACCAAGTGACTAAACCAAAGTGAAAATGGATAAGTTTAAGAACTGAGAACATGCCAATGAAATTCACAAAATTTACTAAACTTAAGTTTAACTCTGTTTAACTTTATGATTAGAGTTTCTAAGTCATATTTAAGATATTCAGTCTAATTTAGAAAATCTAAATTGATGCAATGATGGCTCATAAACACCTTCTACATTTAATCTGGGTTGCAACTTAAATTTCCTAATTAAAAATGTTGAAACTTCAGATGGTGGATAACTGACAAATAGCTTCTGTAATGATCCCTTCTTAGGAAATGTGAGTTACTTTGTTCAGAAAATAACATATTACATGTATACTTTTTAAAATCCTTTACATAGAGACAGAGTAGATGATGATTTTCATGATTTTCCTCCTTTCTCTTCTATTTTGGATCCATGGGGAATAGTGTAACATTTATCATCTAATAAAATTTAATAGAAAATTTTAGGAAAATTAAGAAAAAGTATTAGCCAGGCAAAATCACTGGAATTTCAACCATGATTTTGGCTCTCTGTATTTAAAAGAAAATGAAAATATATATGGTAATTAATAAAAGCTGCTTATGAGAGAGTGTGTGTGTTTTAGTCGCTCAGTCGTGTACAACTCTTTGTGATCCCATGGACCGCAGTCCACAGGCTCCTCCGTCCATGGAATTCTCCAGGCAAGAATACTGGAATGGGTTGCTGTTTCCGAGTCACTTTCTTTTAAAGAAGTATTTATTTGAGAAAACCAATGTATTGTTGTGCTTTGGCCATGTTCCAAATTGTAGTTTCCCTAGAGACCTTTTTCTCCTGTAGGATGACCTGCTCTGTTAAGTCTCAGGTATTTTTTTCTTCACTGATAGAAAACCTATCGCATGGCAAAATTTCAAAAGTGACCTTTCTCTTCTGACAACAGATGGCAGTGTTTTCAGGGACGATAGTTGTGTATTTATTATCTACCAAGGAATCTTACACTGTGTTTCTCTCTAGAACCACCGCACTCCATCAGGAGCTGGTACACACAGGAGCACTTGGACTTCATAGGACTTTTTTTTTTTTTGTAATAGGAAAAGAGAAAGTTTGGAATGCATTGTTCCTTTGTTAGAAAGTTTTAGATATATTTTCTGCTGTTACATTTGTTTAGAGAAATTAAATCTATTCTTAATAAGAGGAAAAACTTCCTTTGTACATACATATTACCTCAGCTGTCTTCTGCAATTGAGAAAAGTGTAATACTTTAAGGAAAGCTGATATTTGTCAGAAGTTTTCACTATACACTTTATTACATCTATTTCATGAAGAATGTAGTAACACTTTCAGATGAAACTTAAAAAGAAATCCTAGGACATCTGATGGTGTAACTAGTTGATGCCTTTTTGTGGAAGTGCTTGGGAATCTAGGGTTTTGACAGAAACTGTATCTTAATTGGAGAAGGCAATGGCACCCCACTCCAGTACTCTTGCCTGGAAAATCCCATGGACAGAGGAGCCTGGTAGGCTGCAGTCCATGGGGTCGCTAAGAGTCAGACGTGACTGAGCGACTTCACTTTCACTTTTCACTTTCATGCATTGGAGAAGGAAATGGCAACCCAATCCAATGTTCTTGCCTGGAGAATCCCAGGGACGGGGGAGCCTGGTGGGCTGCCGTCTCTGGGGTCGCACAGAGTCGGACACGACTGAAGCAACTTAGCAGCATCAGCAGTATCTTAAATACTCTACTGTATTCTTTTGTGTATGCATGCTAAGTTGCTTCAGCTGTATCTGACTCTTTTCAACCCTATGGACTGTAGCCGCCAGGCTCCTCTGTCCATGGGATTCTCTGAGCAAGAATCCTGGATTGGGTTGCTATTCCCTCCTCCAGAGGATCTCTCCAATCCAGCATCTGTTATGTCTACCTGCATTGGCAGGTGAGTTCCTGGGAAGCCCCACTATATACATTTAAAATGTATTTATGTTTCATAGCTGTGAGGACAGCTTGGAAGCTGTGCAGAAACATTGACTTGAAGCTGGGCCTAGAAAGTAGAGTACATTCTAGATGGGCAGAAAGAGTAAGGAAGTGTTCTCTGCTGGAAGGAACAACATGAGTCCCACTAGGTGGGAAGACATGGAAATGATCAACAGTTCATTTTGTCCCAAGTGAAAGCTAAG
Organism: Bos indicus x Bos taurus; assembly: GCF_003369695.1. Lineage (NCBI taxonomy): Eukaryota > Metazoa > Chordata > Mammalia > Artiodactyla > Bovidae > Bos > Bos indicus x Bos taurus. The sequence goes on along the minus strand of NC_040089.1, from coordinate 25,474,418 downwards.
GGGAAAAGATTGTAAAACAGGGTAGTACCCAATTGAGAAGATCCTTGAACCATAAATATGGACCAGCAGTTATCACATTCAAAATAAGAACTGTGTGTCCTTTTGTATAAATGACATTTTGAGTGGAACCCTAGTATAGTTTATGAAGTGAAGTCGTTGCTTTTGAAGGTTAGTCCTTAAAGCACCTCCTCAAAACTCAGCAGTGTTTTCCAAGTGAAGGGTAAAAACTACCATTGTAGAAACGTCTCATGGGCAAGATCTGCACTTGCTCATTTATTCATTCAGTTGTTTTGCAAACTGAGTGCCTACAATGTGCTGTGCAGTTATTTTTAACTGCATTTTGTTTCATCTTTAGACTTGTAGAGAGAAATATGATTCATTGCAGAGATGCAGCCAAAGTTCATTAGGAGAATACTTTGCATAGCAAGTCAACTTATGAGTATTGTATTGCCAGACTGTAGGACATTGTCACTATCCATTGGGTAAAATAATAATCTGTAATGATTCCAAAACAGAAAAACACATATTATGTATACTCACATTCCATTTTATGTAGTCAGATATAAATGCATATATACACACGTGCATAAGAGTATACATTTGTTGACCTAAACAATTACGTATCTATATGAAAGCAAGAGTGACCTAATTAAATTACAGCTTATTTTTATTTTACTTAGATACATTTCCTTAATATTTTTCAATTGAGACACAAAATAAAATTTCACTTTTGGTTCAGTGATCATTTTTGTATACTCTTCAACTTTCCACAGTAGTTTGTGTCTGCTGTGTAAAAAGTAAAATGACTGTCCTACTTCTGTCTGTTTCTATTATGTTGCTCTTTCTTCGCTGCATTCTTTTTCTCTCTGTGCATTGTGGGACGTTAAAGGTTCTATAATTATTTCAGTAAGATCAGGGTGTACACTTTTCTTGGTTTCACTTAGTTGTTTGCTAATAATCTGGCTTTAGTGCTGAAGGCTGTCACATACCTTATTTAACAATGCACATTTGAAACATGATGCTCTGAAGAATACTGTGGTTATTAATCTATTTTATATCTTTTTCCTAGATTATTTAATTATATCTCAGTTTTAGAAAACATATCATAATGTTTAAATTTTAAATACTAAAGAAAGCAAAAGGTGTTTTCTTGGTAAGAAAATTAATCGGGATCTACCTGAGAAAAAATTTCCATAAAATAGACATTATTGATCAGTATGAAGTCCCCCAGATTTGAAGGCCCAGAATGAACCATCAGTCATGCCAGCCTTAATAATCAGCACCTTTTTTAATTATAATTCTTCTGTTCTCAATCTTGTGTAATCATGATGGGATTGTTGGCTTCACCCTGAAATTTGTTGTTTTTTTGGTTGTGTGTGTGAATGTTTTCAGCAAGAGAAGTGTTAATTATCAACATATTTCTAAAGTCAAGGGGAAAAGGCCAGAACTTCCTGGTGCACACTTGTGGAATTCACCCTGAGGAGTCCAGGATGAGTAGGTTCTTAAGTCCCTCAGTAGGAGCAGAGTAATTCAGAGACACCTTAGAGAGTCAAGAGGTGAGAAAAACACATGGAATATATGAATTTAGAATCCTTTTGCCTGACTTAGAGCCCTGGGAAAGCTTACAGTAAAGCTCCTTAACCTTTGTTTAACCTGGCATGTCCCAATTTACTTAACCTGCTTAAGCATAACCTTCCATCATGCTGTGGAACCCACTTTGGGAAATGCTACTCTAGAATCTTCCTGATCCTAAACTTAAACATGAGGACTGAATTGCTAAGCTGTACTGCCAGTGTGGAGGGTTGGGAGGAGGACGGAGGAGCGTTTCCCCAGAACCCTCCTGATTCCTTGTTCCCACTGGCACCCTCCTTTGGGGCACAGGGCCTTTTCTTTCTCACCTGGGCCCCTTTCCACAGAAGGGTTAAATCCACTTCTCCAAGAAGTTACTGTGCAAGTTTCAGAATAGGGCCTCAGATATAAAAATAACAGTTTATTTCTTCAAAATATTACCATGATAATGGTTGAAGACATTTTTTGAACAATGTGACATTATGAAACCATTCAATCTTTGTTTGAAATTTGTGGCCCTAAATGAAAATAAAATTTTCATAAGATTTAACAAATAAAGACTTTATACCAACAGGGAGTATAAAACGGTGCTTTGTATTTATCGCTTGCCTTTGTGGTTGTTGGTATAATGGAGAACATACACTCTCTCTTTCTCTTTTTGACTTGAACACATCAAGGTAAGCAGTTGAGGGAGACGGAAACCAACTGTTTTTCCATTCACCTTATTATTGAGCTGTGGTTACAGAGCTTCCGTTTTGTTATCAAAAGATCTTAACTAAAGCTTCAGTTAAGCAGAGAGAAAGAGTTAACATTTAAAAGTGTAGGAAAATAGTTCTAGACACCTGTTCTGAGTTTGTAGTATAATATTCAGAATAATATTACCTGGTGACTCACACTTTAAAACTAGTGTAAGAAATATATCTAATTATATTGTCTATCATGTATAAATATCATTGTTCTTGTTTATTTGCTTTACTTAGTTTCAAAGAACATGTTTGTTTCTTCTGCAAGATCCAGCACCTAATCATGGAATGGCTTTGAAAATTATCTTAAAGGAATCCTCAGCAAAGGACAAACAAGTCATTAACTAGGAGTTTCAGAGAGACTTCCCAGCTTTTCTGTTGACCAGCAAGGCATGCTTGTTATGCTGTCTCCCTCTGGGAGAGGATACGGTGCCTCGGGTAGTAATACTAGGGAAAGCTGAAAGAGTTAGTGTAAACCTCTCTGATGCACAATGCTATTTAAAAAAAAAGAAGATGAAAGAGAGGGATGGAGAGAGGGAAAGGAGAGAGATAGGGGCAGGGAGAGGGAAAAATAAAAGAAAAAATTCAAGGCACAATTTACATAAGCACGGCTTCTCCAAATTTCATTTAAGCATGGAGTTACTAAGCAATATGACAATGCCAACAAGGTATGTTTATTTCAGCCTACTTGAAGGTTTCCTCGCAAAGTGTTATAACACCAGCCTGGAGTCAGGTTGTTGAACGCTAGGCACTCTGGCGGTAGCAGCCTGGTGGAGGCATCATGCCTCCCAGAGGTGAAATGTGGACTCTTCAAGGAGGAAGGATGCCTTCCACGCCCGAGGAAGTGTCCAGGGCTCTGAACATGAAGAAGCAATAGAGACATCTTCAGCCAAGGGCTGTTAGCCTTCCTGCTAGAGGAGTGACAGATAATACTTGGACTGGGAGAATAACCTAAAGCTCTGCTTAACTCACACTCTACAAAGCCATAAAAGTCCAAAGTAGAAATAGTTTATTGAAAACTCAGACTCTTAGGTAAAGCAAATGGAAAGGAATCATACAGTAAAAAATAATTTATTCTATATTCACACCCTGTTTTGTCCCATGAGCTTAAATAGCCTTTTCCTCTGCAGCTAGTTCAGATCCAATTGAACACCACAAATGTGACAGTGCTTGCGTTTCTGCTTTGTGAATATGAGCAAATTCAAAAAGCTAACCGATCAGTCCTAGTATTAGAAATATGATCACTATTGATGGAGTTGACATGATAAATAGGAGTTTTAACATGTTAATATTTATTTAAACATGCTACTTCAACTATTATGAGCATAAGTGGTTATAACCACTTATTGGCATTCAGCTTTTAGTTGAGCCATCTTTACCCTCAGTGATCTTTTTCTGTAAATAGACATTTGACACTCAATATATTTAATAATTGTATTTGTATATTTAGAAGTCGAAGTGTTAAGCAGGAAAAATTAAATTGATATTTAAAGAATAGATCACTCTAATTTGGGGATAAGTGAGTTAATGTAAATAAAGCTACTGCATAAAATAAATGGCTGAGTTATTATTAAAAAATCTGACTTTATTATTTTTACCAATAATGTGGAATCCAGCCATGCTTGTCTTCAAATTCTTGTGTATACTCTGGCATCCAGTGCAGTTGTTTGCATACAGTAGGCACTTCATATTGATTAAAAGAAGAAATATATTTCAAGGAAAGACCAATTTAGTGACTGAATTCCACTAAAAATTGAGGTCTTATAAATATGGATTTCTTTAAACTAATTTGTTATTTAGGTCATCAATATTAAACAGTCTGAAAATGGCCTGCTGGAGATTATCTTTTAAGAGCATAAAACTGAAAGCTGAAAAAAAAAGATTAGTAGTACCCAAGTATTTTCTGTATTATCTTTAATGCTAACGTTTAAAGAATGGCAGCCATAGAAAAATCTCAAATGACTAAACCATTAAAGCTTAGCCTCACCATGAAAAAATCTGCATGTCCTGGTACTTCTCTGAGCTACATAATCACTGTATGTGTTACGTTAAAAGAGTTGATTTTTTATTGTCTTCCTAGCTTTCATTTCACATTTTTACAATCATTTTTATACTGTTTGTTTTCATTTCAGGGTTAGTCAGCTATTTATTTCATTAGTATCGAGCAAAGCAAACCAATAGATAAAGAACTGTCTTTTTTATCTATGTCTTTTATAATCATTTCTTTTTTAAGTAATAAATTTACATTTTATAATCGTAATCATGAAATTGCAAATGAAATCAGTTCTAGAAAGATTAATTCAGTCGTGCTCACAGCTGTGAAGATTGTGGAAATAAATATCATTTTGCAATAATGTATTCTTGACAAAGGGCATAACAAAAGAATGATTTCTATTCAGAGATAGTGGGTATATTTATTTTGCATGTTGGGGGAGGGGCATTCAGCTCTAGCTTTTCGACCCTGACCTAGTTTTGTAGCTGCTTATTATTCAGCTATATGTTTGAGAAATCTCTGTAATTTAATTTGGCATCCTCTTCTGCATGTCTGCACCTAGCAGTAGGGGCTCAAGATATTAGCAGTGTCCCATGCTGAATCGTATTTATTTTAAAATATCCTAACGCACTCATAACTCAGAAAGAAAGTGTTAATTGTTACCAGGGAACTGCCTGATTACAGACTTGCTGTCCCGTCCAGGGCCCTGCCATAATTAGTAACCACTGTTGACATTTAGATTTAAATTGAATTTTCTTCTAATTAAACCCAGAGGGGGTTGATCCTCTCAGATGTACAGGTTAATAAAATTAGTCAGAAATTGTTAAACAGTAAGCTGAATTCTCCAAGAGAGCTGTCCCAATGTATTGTTAAGAATTCTGTAATTAATATTAAAGGCATTCATTAAATGTGAATTGTCTTTTTCTGATTTGAGTTGCATATGGTTTTGTAGCAGTTATTTCTTTAATTAGGATTGTTTCCTTTGATAACTATAGTATTACTAATTTCTCTCCTGTTTGTAAATTTAGAATTATAAATACTATTCCCTCATTCCATTCTGCCATGCATAATTCACACCACCATTATTCTAGGAGCACCAATGAATAATAATAAATGCTAAAAATAAATACAGTTGTGGAATGAAATTTTGGTGCTCCAGATGACTCTTAACTGCTCTCTATTTGTCAGTGTCCTTGCAACAAAGATATTTAGGCTGTAAGCAGGTCATCAGCATTTCCCTCAGTGTATTTTTCTATCTTCTCTTGACGAGTTTTGACGTAACAGTTGCTTGATTTTGGATTGCTTTGTCTGGCGATAGGAAGTGTTTCCAGCTCTAGCTGCAGTGGAGATTCTACATATCAACATAGGCTTTGATTCCTCCTTTCCAGAGACTTGGGGAAAATACAGCTCAACTTTCAAAATGGAAACAGATGACAGGAAAATTTCAGATTAATGCTGAGAGAGATAACGTGAACCTGGTAATTTTATTAATACAAGGAGGCTTCCCTTATTAACTTTCTGTAGGGTCTGGATTTAAAGGAACTTTTGTGAAGCAAATCTTTAGCTCCTCTTACCATTATTTTCTTTCTAAACTTATTCATTATTTCTTATGTACCCCACAGAATAATAACATATTGTCAACTTCACCACTGTATAAGTCTTATTTTCAGTATACCAATAATACTTTCATACATTAATACTTAATAAATAATACTTTAAATATACTGAATGATTACAGTTTTTTTTTTACATTATTCATTTCTAAAACACTTTAAGGTAACATATTTTAGAAAAAGGTTCCTTTAGCATTTGACAGTGTTTTAATGTTATACTTACTCCTCAAAAGAGAGGCATAGTTATTTTATAAACCACTGCTTAATTTTCTAATCAAAATAAACAGAAGAAAACAACATGACTGCACTTTTCTTGCTCAACTAAATTGAATTAAATTTAAAATGTTGCAGTTAAATTTAGGTGGGGGAAATTGGGGCCAGGGTATGTTCAGCACATAAATAGTTATGCCTCATACAAGACTATCTGAGAGGCAGAATTGAAAACCTAGAGTTTTAAATTATGGAATGATCTCCTTAACATCATCTGAAACTTCATCCTCAGGACATTATGGCTGGAGTACATTATTGGATGACAGCCTTATATGACAAAATCCAAGATAAAATGTTTACTTCACAGTCCTGTTAGACCCGAAAATCCAGGACAGAAGTAAGGTCCTAAGAGAAAAAGGCATAATAGGATAATAAATAAAAGCAAAAGCGTTTGATAATGAAACAAACAATTGTAGCATACTACAATTCCATGTGTAGTATGGAATTATCTCACCCCATGCCTGCCAGAAATCCTAGAATTAAGAACCGTAGTTGCGTGAAGAAATATGTACACACATGGGCTGATGGTTGTAAGCTGGAAGCACCAGCAGGGCTAGAATGCTGGCATATGACAAAGGACTGTACAGTACTCGATTAACCACAAGCTAGCTTATTTGTCACTAGTGTTTCCTGATTCAGTTTATTTTAGGGTATTTTTTAACCTATGGCAACAAATGTGGGCGCACCAAGAGTATACTGCCTGGGAACACGAGGTTTCTGCTGGTTCCTCCTGGTCAGCTGAGCACACTTGGGCCAGTCATTTCACTCTGTCTCAGTTTCCTTCTGGGTTAAGTTGAGAGACAGTAAGTCTCCTTACATCCCCATGATTCTGTGCTTCTTGAAGTCAAAGAGAAAGTGAGGTGTTTGCACAAAGATGATTCTTTTAAAATGTATTATGATCATGATCGATCTTTTATTAATGAAAGATACAATTATGAGATTAGTGTGAATTAATTTCCTAGTTTCTACTCTGTTAGTTATAATTCCAGAATCCTTTTCTAGAGTGAAAATATCCTGATGCTGACTTTAAGATTGAATAGTGTTTTTTTCCAAGAAAAATGTAATTGGGACTTCTCTGACAGTAGTTCAGAGTTTGTGCTTCCAATGCAGGGGGTGAGGGTTCAATCCCTGATCAGGGAACTAAGATCCCATATGCTGCATGATGGCCAATTTTTTTTTTTTTAATGTGATTATGTGTGAGTTCTGTGGTTGAAATTTGAAGCCGCCCACCCCACCCCCACCCCATCCCCTGCCCAGGCAGGTCAGGTTCTCTGTGGGTACTTGTTCATTCTCACAGGAAAGCTAAGATCTCTAAAATCTCATTCTCCAAATACCCCTGCCTTGGGCCTCCTTTGTCCAGTGGCTCCTCCCTACCACCTCCTCCAAATATTCCTAGTGTGCCCCACACTTATTGCTAAAATATCTATTCCTTGAGTTCCCTTGACCCTTCTCCAAACGTGGAATTAGACTCTTGTTCAAAACTAACAATCAAAGGTACTCCAGTTGCCACTAATCCACACATCAGATTGCCTGTTGGTTCACTTCACCATGAAATTTCTAAACCTTAGAGTACTGTGTTTTTTCCTATAGTCACATTAAAGAATCAAACGGTTGACTGCATTTTGTTGAGAGGAGGCTAGGGTGATGGGAAGGAGGAAGATTTGATGCTACCAGTGTACCCCTACTCCACCCAAGAATGATTTTACTATAAAAAATTAAATCAAGCCACATTGAAATTTAGCTCCTTCCCCTTTGAACTTGTGTATCCAGCATCACCTTGACCTTTCATGAATTCCTTTTTATGGCTTTTCTGTGGTCACTATGTTTCTTTAAGGAGTGGTAGTGTGTTGAATTGCTGTTTGCAAGAGAAAGCAGGTGGCATAGGCCCCAGAGTAGAGGTGGCAGGAGAGAAGCTAAGATGTTGGAGTTATTATTGTGGACAGAGAGTCAGGAGTTTCCATGTATGCATATGTGCGTACATGCTAAGTCACTTAACTCGTCTGACTCTTTGCATCCCTATGGACTGTAGACTGCCAGGCTCCTCTGTCCATGGGATTTTCAGGCAAGAATACTGGGGTGGCTTGCCATGCCCTCCTCCAGGGGATCTTCCCAACCCAGGGATCAAACCCATGTCTCTTATGTCTCCTGCCTTGGCAGGCGGGTTCTTTACCACTAGCGCCACCTAGGAGGACTGTTTCCGTGTATAATCTTACTTAATCTTCAAGTAAACCCTAAAGAGAGGTAGTAGTAGTAGTATTACTACATTTATTCTCATCTTATCAATTAGGAAACTGATAGAGATGGGGGAGGTAAATTCCTGAATCAAAGGTCTTGACAATAAGTGACAGGGCCACTTATCTTTCAGACTGAAGTTAATGGAGTTTGAAAGATATTATGAACAAGTAAAGATGTTAGTAAGAAATCCAGGACACTTGAAAAAGGATTTGCTGAGTTTTGCCAACCGAGCCTGCCATGTCCAGAAGCCTTAAACATAAACATACGTACAGGGCTGTTTTCAGCAGACTTTCCTGGGTAGGGGTGCTTTGGGGGGCAGGGATTCTTCTACACGGGAAAGCTGCTCTTTGTGCTCAGGAGACAGAACTGAAATAAATAAGATTTTCCTTCAAGAGAAGGAGTTTTGGATGGATTGAAATCACATTGGTGGCAGGCTAATGCTTGGTCTCTTTGTTACCTTGGCTTTTGTTAAATAATGCCCAGTTACTACTTTTATCTTCATGGTCTTTAGATCAATTATGTGTAATTGTCAATACTGACATGTTCCATGAGCCAAGTGAAAAGGGATCTAAAAATACAATATATCTGAAATTAGCTTCATGGTTTTTCTGTGAATTCTTCCTTTATCCTGGCAGACTTCTTTTCTCAGAGGCACTAGCTGTATTTCATTTCGGAGAGCAATTGAGAAACACCTTTTCTTAAAGTCACTCCTGTTCCCACTGTGATTCAGCTATGCAAATGCACACACATTCCAGCAACCTGGACTTCCTAAGGGAGGCCAGTGGAGGGGACAGGCACAGTGATCCTTTGTCAAAACCCCTGCCAGTCCTTTCACTTAACTCATTTGTTTTTCATAGCAATTGTGTCTATAGGAGAAATATCCTGTGTTCCCTTAGTGCAGTGAACGCGAATGATAACACTTCGCCGATTATAAAGCATCAACAAATGTATTGTTATAGTGGATCTTCACAATATCTCTATGTGGTAGGCATTATTAGCCCAGTTTTGTTGAAGAGGGCTGTGAGGACTGAGATTCAGAAAGGTTAAATGACTTTCATAATCTCACATAGCTATCTGGTGATACAGCTGGACTCACAGTCCCATCAAAACCTATTGTACCGTGGTGGAATCCAGAGTGATTAGGGCTGGCAGAGGGTAACTGTAAACAAAACCTTTGCAAATATTACATCTTAAGTTTGGTTCACCCCTTCATTCTTAAAATTATATACAATAGTTTAATATTATCTTCCCAGCAGCTTCCCACCTAAAATACTTCAGCTGTCTTTTGCAATATTTAAATTCTTCCCTCATTGTTTCCCTGAAATAATAATGGGCATAATAATTGGTAACATATTTATGAACTGCTTTTTGAGTGTAAGGCAACTTATTAAACATTTTATTTGCACTGTTATCATTTAATATTTGCAGTAATCTTTTCATTAAGTATTCTTTGCATTCTCATTTTATTCCTAAGAAAACTCAGGCTTCTAGATTTTTAAGAAACTAGCCCAAGATTTTTTTCCCAAGATTTTATAACTACTTAAGTGGAAGAATTGGAAATGAATCCAGACCAAATTCTACAGCCAATACTCATAAATTCTGCACTATTTTATATCTTAAACATGAACTTTGAAGGTCATTTTTAAAGTCCAGAGTATAATTCTGATAAAACTCAGTAGCTCTTTATCTTGTTTTGATAAAACAAAAACTCTAAAGGAGACATCCTATCCTCCTTCCATGTTTATTCCAAATCTGTGTACAAATTACTGACAGCTGGTCAGATTTTTAAATACATATTTCATTTGCATATTTCTTGCCTATTTCACATCTCCCTTTGCTAGTGCAATGCTGCAGGTGAGATTAAATGGCAGCAGAAGGTGCAAAACTGGGAGTCACTCACTTTGTATTTGATTGTTCTGAAATAGAGACTGGAACTTATAGTGGAAAAGGAAAGGATATGAAAGAGAATACTCCACCTCCTGCAGAAAGTTAAGAAAAAGGAGATAAAAGAATGTGGAAGAGAGAAAGGGAGTGGAAAGGAAAGGGGAGAGAGAAGAACCAAGAGAATTCAAGATGGAAGATGAGAATGAGTGCTCCTGAGAGACTTGTACTCATCAAGAAAGAAAAAAGAGGAAAAGAAGGAAGAATTAATGAATAAAGAAAGGAAGGAAGGAGGATAGGAAGGAAGACCTGGAGGGAAGGAAGAAAAACTAAACAAAATTTAAGCCCAAAAAAGAACTAGAGTGATATACCTCCTGAAATCTTCTATATCCCACTCTTCCCCTTGTGCTCCCTAAGAAAAAGCATTGCTTATAGCGTTAATCCAGGTTAACTTAAATTCTGTTACGAAATTGACTCACCGATGGCTGCATTTGAGGCCATCTTTATAGCCAGACAGTGTGACTGACCAGTGAGTTTTCCAGGGGAAAATGCCACAAGGCCACCGCCATGAGAAACTGTGCTGCCATTGAGGAGGCCACCACACTGAGAGACTCCTCTTGGAATGTGTCATTCCCGCAGAACTCTTCCAAATCTCCTGTGATCTCTGGAGCAACGACTTCTGTGTCTCTGTATGGAAGGACCCACCTTCCCATGAAGGAGCAGCCTGCCATATGGACTGTGACCCTGCACACCTTAGGGCAGGCCTGGCGGACAGGAACACACATGGTCCGCCACCGCCCCTCTGACAGGACAGAGTTTCGGTGAGCACAGATTTTTTGTTTTTGTTTTTCTTTTATTAAAAGGTGGGTATAGGAAATGACAACCCACTTCAGTATTCTTGCCTAGAGAATCCCATGGACGGAGGAGCCTGGTGGGCTATAGTCCATGGGGTTGCAAAGAGTCTGACACAACTGAGCGACTTCACATTCACTTTCACTATAGTCAGTGGAGTACTTCTCTGATAGCTCAGTGAGTAAAGAATCTGCCTGCGGTGCAGGGGACAGAGGAAACACAGGTTTGATCCCTAGGTCAGGAAGATCTCCTGGAGAAGGAAATGGCAACCCACTCCAATATACTTGCCTGGAGAATTCCATGGACAGAGGGGCTGGTGGGCTACAGTCCGTGGAGTCACAAAGAGTCAGACATGACTGAGCAACTAAACCCTGCCACCACAGTCAATGGAACTCCCACTGTTTCTCATTTATCCATGAAAAATCTTATCTCACAGATAGTGATTTAAACCTATACAGTTTCTTTAATATGTTTCATTCTACCACTAAATTAGTGCCTCAAAATGTGGATGATTAAGATGACCTATAAATATGGATATAGAATAGTCTTCTCATTCAAATAAATGCACAGATAATTTAAGCATTCTTTTACCAATTGACCTGAGGAAGATGGAAATCACTCCAATAAAAGCTGTTTGCATTTGACCAAAAACAAAAACAAAAACAAAACAAAACAAAAACTAAGAGTAAAAAGAAATAATGTGTAGTATGCTTATTTAACTTATATGCAGAGTACATCATGAAAAACGCTGGGCTGGAAGAAACACAAGCTAGAATCAAGATTGCCAGGAGAAATATCAATAACCTCAGATATGCAGATGACACCACCCTTATGGCAGAAAGTGAAGAGGAACTAAAAAGCCTCTTGATGAAAGTGAAAGAGGAGAGTGAAAAAGTTGGCTTAAAGCTCAACATTCAGAAAACAAAGATCATGGCATCTGGTCCCATCACTTCATGGTAAATAGATGGGGAGACAGTGGAAACAGTGTCAGACTTTATTTTGAGGGGCTCCAAAATCACTGCAGATGGTGACTGTGGCCATGAAATTAAAAGACACTTACTCCTTGGAAGAAAAGTTATGACCAACCTAGATAGCGTATTGAAAAGCAGAGACATTACTTTGCCAACAAAGGTCCATCTAGTCAAGGCTATGGTTTTTCCAGTGGTCATGTATGGATGTGAGAGTTGGACTGTGAAGAAAGCTGAGCACCGAAGAATTGATGCTTTTGAACGGTGGTGTTGGAGAAGACTCTTGAGAGTCCCTTGGACTGCAAGGAGATCCAACCAGTCCATTCTGAAGGAGATCAGCTCTGGGATTTCTTTGGGAGGAAATGCTAAAGCTGAAACTCCAGTACTTTGGCCACCTCATGCGAAGAGTTGACTCATTGGAAAAGACTCTGGTGCTGGGAGGGGTTGGGGGCAGGAGGAGAAGGGGACGACAGAAGATGAGATGGCTGGATGGCATCACTGACTCGATGGACGTGAGTCTGAGTGAACTCCGGGAGTTGGTGATGGACAGGGAGGCCTGGCGTGCTGCTATTCATGGGGTTGCAAAGAGTCGGACACAACTGAGCGACTGAACTGAACTGATACTTTATCTATTTTGAAAGTCCAAACAGTCATGAGTTTGGACTTCACATTCAAATGGAATTCAAATGGAAATCACATTTGAATTCATTGGAAGTGAAGCAGGTAAAAGATAAATGCATGGAAAAATTGTCATGCCAAATTTGAGAGTAACTAGGGTCTTCTTAAGAAAGAAATATTTTCTTCAGTTAGGTTATCAGTGTCATAGCTGATAACCTTTCAGCTTCTCAAACTTCCCAAAAGTTGCTTATCTCATACATCAACTTTGTTATTACCCATGTAGTTTAATATCTTTAGGAAATATTTGAGTAACGTCAGCAAAAGATTCAACTTCATGGACAGAATGATTAATCAGGTTTACTGAAAAATGCCACTACTTTTATTTATTTACTTCCTTATTACCTGTAGTATCAATATTACCCCATTACTTATTATCTACTTAATACTCAGTTTCCAGAAAGAATTCGAAGAGGTTTTATTGTTCATTCAGAGTTTATTTCCTTCCTCCTGAAATTGTGGTTTTGTTGTTAACATGGTACATTAATCAGATTTCATTATTCAAGTTTTAATCATTTATTTCTATCCCTGACTAAATGTTTCAGATCCCTTCATATTTTTTCTGAATACAGAGACCTGGTTTATATTTTGAGATGTACATTCTAAACTCTAGTAACTAGTTTGCAGCTCCCATGCATCATATAAAACATTACACATACAGTCTTCTACTGAGAAAGTCCATGCATTGCTGTTTATGCATTATTCCTCTTTCTACCAATTTTAGACAGTGTCCCAGTAGGTTAAATTCACTTTTCAAGAAAGAAGAATTTCATTGAACTGAGTCAAATGACAGCGTTTAATAATAACTTTTTAAAAAGGTTTCTTAATGGAAAAAAGTTGTGACAACTTGATACTTTGCTGCAGAGCAGTGGTGATGCTCTAAGAACAAGTGAGAAGTGGTGGTTTGTTTTGTGAGCACTAGGAGAATGCAACATTGGAGAAGGAAATGGCAACCCACTCCAGTGTTCTTGCCTGGAGAATCCCAGGGACGGGGGAGCCTGGTAGGCTGCCATCTACGGGGTCACACAGAGTCGGACACGACTGAAGCAACTTAGCAGCAGCAGCAGCAGCAGCAGAATGCAAGGGGCTGGCAAGGCCTTATTGTCAGTCACAGGGGGTGATGCTAAGGCACTTCTGGTTTCTCCTAACTTTGGTAGATCAGGATTTTGCTGCTCAATTCCAACATCAGTCTATCCATTGGCAATCATGTACCTAAGTCCTGCCTGTACCCAGCACTATTCCTAATGGATGTGAGGAGAAGAAAGAAATGGATGCATTCTAGTTAGAAAGGAGATTTCATGGAGGCACTGATATGTAAGCATTAGAAGACAGAACTAAAATTCCTGCATTTAAATGAGGTTTTCTTTTCTCCAAGAGTTATTTTTTGGCCTGGAGGTACACAGAAAGATCCCATTTATTATAAATTTCAGTCAACTTTTTGTAATTAGCTATTTAAAGTTAGTGTCTCAGGAATTAAGGGCTGGTGATGTGTCCAAGGCCATATTATGTTTTAAGGAAGGTCGCCGGTATTGCAGTCACTCCATCAATATTTAATGAATGTTATCAGAGGGTAAAATATACATTAGGCCCTTTTGGAGAAATATAAAGTATAAAAAAGAAGTGATACATGTTCTTGATAAGATTGTAATCTAGTAATCCTTGACAATGGGGATAGAATTATAGGACTCAGATCAAAAAGATCTAAACATATACCTAATTACAACTTTTTTCCTTCCCCACCTTTCTTCCTTCTCTCAGGGAAAACGTCCATCATAATAGAACAGCAGCTACTTTTCCAAAAGAGGACATAAATCCATCAGGGCACAGGCTTACTTTAAAAGCCAGTGATAGGACTTAGTGAGTTAGGAAAACAGCATCCCAATTTTTCTGAAACTATGTCTTTTGCTCCTTGTCAGTAATCTCACAATGTATGTTCCCACATATGTGTGCAAAGACCAGAGGCTTAGGAGTTACATGTCAAATCTTTTCTTTTACTAAAAGAAAGCGGCATGGACACAATGAATCTAATACGTGAATGTTGAGAGAACATTTGTTTTCTGACAAATGAAAGTTGAAATGCAATGCTGGGCTTATTCGAACATTAATCTGGAATCCATGCAAAACGTCTCCATAAGCAAGAGCATATGGCAGGGAGTGCTTTAGACAATAACTGTGTGCACACTTGGCAAACCGAGGCAGGAGGGCAGCCCAAGGCTGTGCCTAGAAAGGTCTGGTAAGTACAGACCCTGAGGGTGCTGCTTTACTAGTAATAATAAAAAGATCTGAGAAGGAAAATGCACCCAAATGGCTAAATGTACAGCTTTAAATCTACCCAGGACAGTGGTAGATTCACCTTGGGCCAGGGGGCTAGTAGGTGACAAGATATTGGTCTTCGAGCTTCACTGCGGGACCTGGGAGAAAAATGAAAGACACTGTTTCAGTTCCAAGAAAGTTGTCAGTGAGCAAGTCTCTGTCATTCCCGAAACCAAATTGATTATTAACAGGTCTTTCCTCATTGCTTTATGCTCATTTGGAAAAAAAAAGATGATAGAAACTGGTAATTGACGGCTGTTTAGAAAGTGAATTCTAGAAAACTAGCTATACTTTATTGTGATAGATTTTACTTTTCCAGGTTGTAAAAAGTTATTATATAGAAATGCAAAAATGTGATAATATCCATATCAATATGTATAAGGTTCCATTTACCAGCAATTGTTGCTAATTTATATTACCTTCCTTTTAGCTCTATTCAGTAATTTAAACACACAGTACCTAGGTTTTAATACTTGCTATAATCATTTTTATTGTAGAATTTTAAAAAACCACTTATAATGATATTTTCATGTTACAATTACATAAAATTTCTGAAAATGTTTAAATATTAGCATTATTTGCAAAGAAAAATCAAAATATGATCATTTGTATTTTAGGTGTAGGTTACCATGTTGGAGTTCTTTTAATACTGGACTACGTGAACAAGCATTGCTGTTTACTCTGGCCACAAAAAAATGTGTGCTGTTTTATTGTACCACCAATGATGATAATAAAAAGTAACCCAACATTAATAACCATAGTCACCATGTTACATCAAGTATGTGTCAAGCACTGTGTTAGATATTTACAATGTCTCACTTAAATCTTTAAAACTGCCCCTAAATGATAAGAATTTTTATCTCATATTTTTCAGATGAGTTGCATGACTCCTTTAGGGGTTCAATAATTCACTTGAATTTTCATAGTTAACAAGTAGTAGAATCAGGAATCTTACACAAAGACCATGCTCTTTCATGTCTTATTTTAAATCTAATAAAAATGTCTTTTGCCAGTGGAATATAGGTCTTTAGTTATTATAATGCAAGCAAGTGCTAATGTCTCTCCCTTATCTAAAATATAAGGTTTATTTATGGATTAGTGTCATATATTAGCCCTTAGAATGATGACTAAAAACTTGACATACATAAGCAACCACAAAAATTGAGATAGTGTGTTGTGGATATTACTAAAAGTCACCTCAGTGGGGGAAAGATAAAGCTATAGAAAATTGCAGTTGACTGGAATCCTAACTACACTAGTTGCTTACAATTGATTGTGTGTTATTCAACCACAAAGATAAATTAGAACATGGGCTACTGCAATAGAAAAGTGGTTTAGATGTCATAGAGACAGTATGACTATTTTTATCTTTCAGTTGTAAACCATAGCTTACAGTGGCTGAAATGACATTGAACTGTTTTTCTCTTTGATGATATACAGCCTGTATAGTGCATTTGTAAGAGCAGATGTCACATTTTATGTATTTCAAAGTGTCAACTCTGCTGACTTATGTCTGAAGATTCTGTTTCTGAATCAATAGAATGTAGTGATTTCCATTTTTTAAAGGTGATTTCCCAACATCATAAAAAACACATAGTGACTATTGGTCATTATAATGCTGCAGTTAAACTCCTATTTTTGGTCTTGTATTTTACATACATCATACTATTGATCGTTATTTTGTGAAATCTGACTTGAATGGACAGGGAAGATTCTAGAGAGCTGACTATGTTTGGGCTTAAGCAAATTAAAAAATGTTTGCATTTCATCTCAGACATAGCTGTCCAAAGTCTAAGATGGATTGAGCAAAGGAAAATGCATCAAGGTTTTCATAATAAAAAATTATTCCCAGAAAGTCCACATATACTTTATTCATCCCATATTTCAAATTGATTTTCATTTTACCATTTAGGGTGCAGTTACTGGTAGTCCCATCTTTTAAAAAGTCAAATTTGCATTTAAATAGAAACTGTTTCAATCATTTAACATCGGAACCCAAACATTTTATTCATTTTCCCCCCTCTTTTCTGCCTTTCCCTGTTGTTATACTTTTCCATAGTCATCATGAATTCTGTACTTCTATAAAGACTGTAAATTCCTTCTTCCTTTTGTCACTTATTAAAATTGAATTGCTAATAGATTTTTGGAAAATAGCCAGGGTCAGGTGAGAGCAGAGCAAAGTAGAGTGTAAAGAACCTCATAGCTGGCAAGTCATGGTAGTAGAATAATCTTCAATTAGATCTGAAAAAGAATACATTTAAATGATTATAATTAATAAAGTAATGTCAGAAACAACGACGGGGGGGGGAAGACATTCAAAATAATAACCATGCAAGTTGTCATTTTTTACATTGAAATAATAGACTAATTTTTTGTTACCTGGTAACTAAGGGTATAACTGTTCATGAAAAAGTATAAATGTGTAAAAATATTTTGAAAGTTGGTTTGATTTTTGTTTACTTAAAGCCATTATCATGGGAGAAGATGAACCAAAGGTCAGTTTTATCAACATATAATGTAGTCTCAAGTTAAAATTTTGAATACACAATGAAGCATCATTTTAAATGTAAAGGGAATTCTCCTTTTTTCGGCATTTATAGACATCTGTGTATCCCTTTTTATTCATTTGAGACACTATTGGTAGCTCAGCTGGTAAAGAATCTGCCTGCAATGCAGGAGACCTAGGTTCGATCCCTGGGTTAGGAAGATCCCCTGGAGGAGGGAACGGCTTCCCATTCCAGTATTCTTGCCTGGAAAATTCCGTGGACAGAGGAGCCTGGCAGGCTACAGTCCATGGGGTCTTAAAGAGTCGGGCAAGACTGAGTGACTTTCACTTTCACTTTTCAACAGTTTAAGAACATCAAGAAAGGGATTTATTTGACTTGAACTTGCAGTACATTCACTCTGCCACAAACCTGCTGAAATTAATGACTGATTCATTCCCAGTAAGAAAGACCACTTCATAATATTTATCTTATTGCCCATTTATTGTCTTTTTTTCCTTCTGAAACAAAAAATAAACACTATAACTTTAATTCACCTGATAATATCATATATGTATTAAATGGTTAGAAGATATTTTAAAATATTAGAGTTTCAGTTTATATGTGCCATATTTTTAAATGAAGTATTTCAGTATTTAAATTGTACCATTTTCAAGGTAGTTTTTGATAATGAAGACATTTTCATTAATAAAGAGAAAACTGTCATAGCCAACTTATTCATAAGATGTAATAATTCTACTATGACTATTTTATTAGTTATTTCTCCTGGTCTCCTTTGATTAGATTTGAGCATGTGTTTGGAACTAATGGTGTAACATATATCATTTTGTCATCTGAAATTTATTTCTTACTATAATTGAATAGGATAAAACTTTCAAAAAAACACAAACCAGAGTTATTCAAAATACTAGTACTTTTTAATCTTTTTTGGTTTTGCTCTTCTAATGGATCTCTAGAGTTACTTCATACTCAGGTCTGTCATTAAAACTTACAAGGGCAACTCATTTGCATCTTACGTACTTACTTAAGTGACTTAAGGCACAAAATAGCAACTTCTCAATTGTGTTTGGTCCTGTCAATTCGAGTCTCATCAAAACTGACGTGTGATTTCTGTGAATTGCTAGCATCACTTTTCCATCATTAAATGTTGGCTTGTTTCTGAGTGCAGCTTTTTAGGGTGTGAATGGGAAGTATACATTAGGTAGAAGCCACGAATATTTAGGATTACTTAAATCAAGAAAACTATTTGTATAGAATTAGAAGAGGAAAGACAAAACCCAGATGTCAGGTGGCTCTTGATGTTTCTTTGATATGAGCATCATAGTCTACATCTGAAAGGATGTAACCTTAAAACTCAGTCTAAACACAAGGAATCTGGGAAACTCCTTTATGTTACATGGGAGGTTAATAAATTGAGGCAGATATCTTAGTTCTTGTAGATTTTTAGTTGACTCACTTCTGCTTGGAGACTGTTGCAGAGATTGCCTTTGTGGAAGAGACTACAGTAATTACCAATTGTACTAAGCTTGCTATCATAATTCTATTACCAGTCCATATTCTCTTTCTTGTTTAGAGAATATAGGTAAATTAGTGGGAGGATAGACACACCGACAATAAGATGGGAAATCATTTTTGAATTTCAAAATTGAATTGCCTGGTTTGAATTTAATTTCTTGAATTATTTCAGTATTTTCCTGAGTATCCTGATTTTTTTTTAATGGGTATAGTGACAGGTGATAAAAAGAAAATTTTCTTGGTAGTGGAATTTTGATCTCTTTTGTGTGTGTGTTTCTGATTACTGAAATAATATCACTACACAAATGTCAAACACAGAAATTTTTAACTCTCAATTTCTATATTGTTGTTATTTAGTCACTAAGTCATGTCTGACTCTTAGTTAAGGAAATGCTGATCTAGAGCAAGTTACCTACCTAAGTAAACAGTAAATAATTTGAATCAAGTTATTAATATAGACTACTAGTAGAATTAAAAGATTCTTTAGCCAGACTGAGTATGTCTAAGCAAGAAAATTGTTATTGTTCAGTTGATCTAAAAACTACTTATAATGGAAAACTTTGGCTCAGTTACAAATCCAGCAGATAGGGCAATATCTAATTGCATTTTTTGCAACATCCAGCTCATTTTTTCCTATGAACTTTAAATAATATTCATTTAGCCTCTAGCACCTCCCTTTGTACAGGCTGGATATTCCCATAGTGTCTTCACTATAATTACTGTATTATTCCTAGAGTATACCACCATAGACGTGATTTTTCCTTCTTATCACTTTCTCTTTAATGTCACTTCTCCCTTGCTGCCAATCAATTTGATTTAGCTTTATTTTATAACTCCCTCAGCTAGTATCTATAAGAACAGAATATACACATTCATTCTTTTCATTTCCTCCAAAGAGTTTCCTATTCTTTTACCCTGTATATAGTAGACTTTTTTAGATCAAATTCTTCCTCCTGTAAATACATGACATATTTTTAAAGGGTATCCATTTATGTGTGTACACACACACATACACACATTTATATATTAGTATTTTAACTAAATATCCAGATTCTCAATTTCTTTTGCTCTTCCTATCTTGATTTCTAGGCTTGAAGAATTATGAAGAAAAATGCTTTTATATTATTTTGAGTTTTAAATCTGAATTTAAAACCAAGTTCAGCCCCTCTTGTGTCCACCTTGTAAGTTCCTGCATTGATCACACAAAATGGCTTGGCTGTCTCTTACACTTATGTCATGATAGAAACTCATGAAAGTTAATAAATCTGATTTTGTCTAGAAATCCCCAGTCACATTGTGAATTGGACCCAGTAGCTCCCCTTATACCTCTTTCTAAAAAATGTATCACATGCTGTTATGTCTGGTGTTTCCACCTCCGGTGGTTCTTCCTGTCACACACAGATGGGGATGGCCCCGCTATAGAGATTCGTGAATCCATATCCTTCAGATACGTCCTCTGTACCAACATTCTTGTCTCAAAAGTGACCAAACCTCCATGAGTTTATTTTATATTTTATATAAAAATAGATTCTAGACAATCACTGACCCCATGACTCCACATTCTTTTTTCTTTCTCCTTCAGAGTATACAGTATTACACAAAAGTCTTGACAACTCCTGTTTTTTCACATTCAGAAACTTTGTTGACTTTACCTTTGAGTGTCTTTTTGTGTCTTTTTTTTCTCTTTTGACTTATTATACCATGCGGGAACTTAACTTCTTTTTCTGATCATTGTTCTTTAATTTATTATCTTTTCCTAAATTATGTATTACTGTTCCAAAGACCAAAGAATTTAGCTTTCCTTTATTTTCATGCTTCTTCATCAGGTTCATTTTAAATGGGCTGGCCATTTGTCTTTATATTAGTTATTTTTGTTCATGTCTCTAATCTCAAAAGCAAAACATTTTGTTCTCCATTTATAGCAGTCTGGTTACCAATGAGAGCTGCCAAAATTCTCTATAACAATTTGAATTTAATTTCAATTTGGTTATTGGGAAGATTCAGCTGCTCTTGGAAACTGGTGTCACCAAAACAAATGTTTTAATTTTAAAGTAAACATTTTGATTATAAACATGATGCCAAAGAAAACATTTGGTAGCTCTAGGAAGCAACAGATTGAACTGAATTAATAAAATGAATTAGTTACTGATGATTTTGGAGTGCACTCTGTTGGAAGGATTTAGGAAATTCACCTAATTAGGTGAATCGAAATTCACCTAATTTAGATCAAGTTCTACCTTTGGGCTTCAAAATAGAAAAACCTTCTGAATTTATTATGTAGTTAACAGAGTCTTTGTATGCAGTGAATTTTGATTATATGTTCCTAATTATTTGGAGACCAGATAACTAAAATGTTTTTAAAATCTTAACCATATGTTGTTATTGAGTCAAGACTAATCCTCTTCCTCATATTAAATTATTTTGTAAATATTCACCATTGCTTATCTGATATTAACATGACCAAAATACTATATCTGGTAATTATTGTCTATGTATTTATATAATATTTATGACCTGAAACTAAGCAATTTCCAAATTTATAATACCATTATAAATACTATGTATATTTTAGATGTATACTTTATGCTGACTCAAAAGTAAGAAGTTGCTAATAAAATATTGGTTTGATTATCTGTTGGCTGTGACTCTCAACCTTTAAGATATTCTACATGCTGAATAAGATCTTGTCAAATAATGATCCCGTAAACACAATACTTAAGTAGAATAGAGGAATAACTAAATTATTGACCCTGGCATACTTCAGCACTTGGCAGGCTGATAAACATAGTTGTTCCAATTGAATAGGATGGGAATCTATAACTCTGAAGCCTTGAGGCCTAGAAGTAAAGTCTTCTGAGGCCTTCTTGAGGCCTAGAAATAAAGGCTTACCTAGAAGTAAGTCTTCAGAAGTAAAAGACTCATCAAAGGCCTAGTCCCCCAGCATAAATGCACTTAAATTGGGTTCAGAGGTTATTTAACCCAACTGTGGATTCATGTCTTAATCCACTGGTTTCCAGCCTGGCTTTCCTTTTGCTTGTGTCTATTCACTTTTCCCATCTTAATAGTAAGTTTCAAAGCAGCCCTCCACTTTTTACCATTCTCATTCTCTGCTTGTGAATATGTGCCTTTTTCATGGGTTTCTGCAGCTTTCATATTACCAGCTGGGGGTAGAATGTCTGGGGGAAAGACTGTGCTCCTTTAGGGTTGTCTTGCATTGGAGGTAGTCTTACCTTTGTATTTCTTTAAAGCCTCTTTGAGAGTGTGCTGATGGAGGGGTCCGTCAGCCTGATTTTGGTTACTAGTCTGAAGATGTGTGTTTCATATTGTGGTGCAGTTCTAAAAATACTGAGGTAGGAAATCAACACCACAGTTGTGAGAACTTGAAAGAGAGCTCTTGGGGCAGGGCTCCAGTGCAGAGGTGCAGTGGGGGTTGCAGCACAGTCATTGCACAGCTGGTAAACCTTCAGCGCATTCCCAACACCTCATCACCTGAAAGTCGGGTGGTGTGGTCTTTTCAAAAGACATTGGCATGCCTAGTTCATTGTTGTTGTTGTTATTAAACAAAGAATAGGTTTTTACTGATGATAAAGGTAGCTATAATTTGCCTATAAATAAAAAAAAAAACTTTTCATATCGTCTTTTTGTCAAATTATATTACTGATATAATTCAGCACAAAAATTACCAGGTACAGCAAGGAGGAGCTTCCCAAGTGACTCAGCAGTAAAGAATCCACCTGCCAAGCAGGAGACGCGGGTTTAATCCCTGGGTCAGAAGGATTGCCTGGAGGAGGAAATGACAGCCACTCCAGTACTCTTTCCTGGGAAATCCCATGAATAGAGGAGCCTGATGGGCTACAGTCCTTGGGGTTGCAAAAAGAGTTGGACATGACTCAGCGACTAAACAACAAGGAGTCTGGCTAGAATTGGAGATATAGAGCAGTAGGTTATGGTTATGGGAAAGGGGCTTTGACCTCATTTTTTTCCCCTCATTATTAAATTACTTAATTACTTATTTGCTTTTCCATTATAACCCACCTTTTCCCAGAAGGAATGTTAAAGAAAGGGAAAGGATCAGAATCTAACCTGTGTGCAGGATGGGGACCTCCAGATTTCTGAGATGGGGGCTTGCTACTCCTCAGAAATGAGACCATGGGAGAGAAGACCCTTGAAATTGGACTTGAAGGTTGACTTGACCTCAGCTGGGTCTGCCCCAGTCACTCCACACTTGTTCCCTGCTTCACTTCCGAGTGTGGGAGAGATCCTGAGGCCTTTGTTGTAAAGACTAATTAAACAATACATGTAGAAAATTTGAACCCTAAAATATGTTTAACAAACACAGAGCATTTTCAGGGAAGAGTGCATTGCTCCACATTCTTCAGAACTGAAAAGAGAGTGGAAATATGCTTGTCAGAAAGAGTAAAACTGCTATAAAAATTACAGTGTTCAAACTGGACGAGGAATAGATTTCCATATTTATTGAGTAAGGGGAGAGCAGGCCCAGTAACAGAGGGAATACCAACTAGATGAAATGTGGCATCTGGGACAAGTAAATTAAAATGATTCCCTGCCCCAGGAAAAACCCACTAAAAACAACTGCTTTTTACTCTATCTCATTACTGAGTGAGTCACCTCGGTTTTGAAATGGCACAAAGTAATCGAAATGATATTTTACCTGTTGGTAAGGATTCATTCAAGCAAGTACATCAGTCACTGAGGTACAAAATGCTATAGTGTATTTTTCATGATGGAAAAGATGACCAGCATATGAAGAGATGGGTCTAATTTCTCTCTTCCAATTCACCATATTTTTACAACATAAAATGAACACATTTATTTTTCTATTTTGGAGGTTATCTTTTGAGTATATTCCTAGCAGCATTGTTCAAATCATGCATTTTTCAGTCATACATGTTATCCAGAGGTGTGGTGAGATCTTGATAAATAGTGCCTGTGTACACTATGTATTATGTACACTATGTTCAATTTATATGAATAATAATATTCATTATAACATTAAAATGAAACAAGATGATTACTTTTGGCAATCTTTATTTTTCTTTTTAGGGAACTGTAGGATCATCAAGTGTTTGCAGTGCACTCTCTTAAAAGTAAAATCAGAAGAAATTTGTGACCCACAAACAGAAATTCAGAAATATCATTTTGTCTTTGGAAAGTTGAAGTAGAAAAAAGTCAGATGAGAGAAATTGGAATTTAAATAAATACTGTACTCTTAGATCTGTATCTCCATTGTCATAGCATTTATTCCTCAAGTGAAATTTAAATAAAGTTAGTGGAGAATGATACTGATGATGATGATTAGTGATGATTAAAAGTTTAAATAAGCTTTGTTTATTCAGTTGAATATACATAAATAAAGACATGTTCACTACTATAGAGACGCTCATAGTCTAGTAGGACAGATAGTTGTATAAATAATTTTTTGAATCTTACCAGGAGGTACACAAAGATAAAAGATGTATGATGCATGGAAGGGACAGTAACATGAAAGAGGGTTGACTGACGAGAAAAAAACTTAACTGAAATGACTGAAAAGTAACAAGAGCCATCAGCCCTTGGCATCTTCAGGGCAGTAGGCTACAATGCTAGCCCTGGACAGGTTGGCTGCCCCTCCAGTGATGTGAAGTGAGAGTCACATCAAGATGGGGGAGAAACCAACAACTGTCTCTGAAACAACTGAGTTTTGGGTCATTTCTGAATCATTAGGAGGTATTTTAGAACTTTTGCTTGATTTAATATTTACTTCAAATTGTATGGCCTTACTTTCCATGGATTCTCCTATCTCTGTAACATAATTCTACCATAGAACTTCTGCCACTGATTGTACTTAGAGGTTAGCAGTAGAGAATTAGCAGTCATGCTAGGAAAAAATTTAGCATTCCAGACAATAGGACTTTTCTACTACAGGGACTTGGAGTTCCCAAGAGCCCTAAGCAATTTAGTCTTTTGGTATTTTAAAATCTATAGTCTAAATATAGATATATGACTTTACTGATTTTTTTTCCTTTAATGGAAATGTACGTTTGTGTCCATTTTTATTCATTCCCTTATTACACAGATTTGAATGGACTCATCTGTACTTCCCTCATTACAACTAAGCTCTTATTTCCCTGAGTTCATCTCAGGCAATGTCAAACCATTTGACTGAGCTTCCAGTAGAAACTCAGACTTTTCTAGACTAAACATTAAGTTCACATGGGTCTTCGTAGAAGGACTGACTGACAAGGAAGGCCATTTCTAGTTATCCACGTTTGTTTTCTGGCTCTTTTAGACATGGCTCAGATCTCTAGAACCCCCTGATGAAAACTAACAAGAAAATGTTGTGGACTCAGGTTACAATAAATTATGCTCTAGTTCTGAAAAATTTTTCCATAGGTAGAATATTTCACAAAGTCCATACGTTATGCTACCATGGCAACTGGTTACCCTGCCACTTGGCGAATGCTGATCTCTGTATTCTCAAACTGTGGCAAGATGCTTTTCCCCTTAGGTCATCATAGAAGATTCTAGAATTTCCCAGAAGGTCTATTACAAGTAAATTGAGAATGCAAATTATGTGAAAGGACAAAATTGATGAGTCAACAGTAAAGGTCTGTGATCCTCACTTTAGAGGAATGTGTTCAGTTCAGTCTTCCGGTCCCTGCCTACACCCACCCCGTGGCTTGAACACTGAATAGCATGACTGAAAGGGCATCCATCTCTTTGGCCCCAGAACCCCATGTTGATCTGGCCCCTGGCTGTCGTCACTGTTTTCATTTCTTCTCAGAAGAAGCTACTTTCTGATTTTCCATGGAAAGCTCGGCTGTTCCTGCACATTGTGGATGAGAAAGACATTTTCCCATCTGGCCCAGTGCTTTCCTGTGCTGGGTTTGGGAACATCCTGTGCTTATGTGACAGGTTCCTCATTTCACTATTCCTGGTGGCACTTCACTTATAGTCATCAAAGAGTCAGGGGCCACTTGAAGAGGCTAGCGCCATAAATATCCCTTGGTCACAGATACCCCCATCTCCCCCAGGTGAAATCTATCCTCAGTTTAAACAATATATTAGCTATGAGAACGTAGCTTCAAGACAATGATGCTAGCCCCTCATACACAGGAATTCTGCAGTCCTTGCCAGGAAGTCCTTCACTGCCCTGTCAGCCTCTAGAGCAAGATAGCTGACTGTCCCTGAAGGTTCAGGTTCCCGCAGGCAGTGGAGTTCCCACAGTCTGTCAGGTCTGCAGCCCAGTCCCCCGCCCACCTACACACACAGGTGCTGGCCTTTCCGACGAGGGGCCCCCCTTCTCCCACAACACCTATGCCTATGCTCTGCTGCTTTTCTCATCTGGGCGTCTGGGGGAGCTCAGCCTAACTTCCATTGTTGTAGTTTTACAAAATGGAAATATCTTACAGATGAGATAATAAAGTTATCAAATAAACACCATCACAGATAAAGAGAATTTCCTTACATTTTAATCATCCCCGCCTTCAAATTTAATCTGTAGGTAAATAGAGTTGAGGTGAAAAACCTTAAGATGAGAGTTCTACTTCATCTCAGTTCAGTTCAGTCGCTCAGTCGTGTCCGACTCTTTGCGACTGTATGGACTACAGCACGCCAGGCCTCCCTGTCCATCGCCAACTCCCGGAGTTTATTCAAACTCATGTCCATTGAGTTGGTGATGCCATCCAGCCATCTCATCCTCTCCTGCCCCATTCTCCTTAATCTACTGTCGCCCTGTTCTATTTAGTTGGCTTCAAAAAGTTGAATAATGCTTAATTCTAAAAATGCAGCTTTTACTTAGCAAAGTAAAAGGACTTTACTTACAAAGGCCTTTGTAACTTCAATAAATATGATTGATTGGAATGTGATATTTTTTTTCACTAAAGGAAGTGACCACTATTCTCTATGGAAAAGATTCTTAGAGTAAGTTCAGAAGATGACAGTGAAACCATCAATCCACATAGGTGAATACAGGGACTTTGCTACCCAAAGCAAAGTATTGTCGGGGACCTAAAACCTGCATGTGATTTTAAAAGCTAAACTTCATTCTGAAATACTCAAATATGAATGTTTGTACATTGCTGAAGCAGACAGACATTCTGTGCCATGTAAGTAGGAGAAAAATCTATACAATATTATGGTGTTTCCATTTTTGAAAACACTGATTTATTTCTGCCTGTAGTGAATGGTGGTGTTCATAGACTTGACCCAGACATAAAGAGGAAACTTGAGCGGCTGCCTCCCCGCTGTCAGTCAACCACTGAGCAACTTACCTCGCTGGGATTCTCTCCGAATTGGGCCTGTGTTTTCCCTTCATCCTCAGTTGAGGTTTCTGCTTGCCACCCTTTGCCTTGCTTTCATTCCATTTCGGAAAACAACTGTTTTTACATAAACTACAAAGTCCCAGCCAGCAGCATGTGCCGCAGGGACACGTAGCCTGCGGTTGCCCGAGGACGTCTTGTTTTATCTCTGCACAGACCCTGCACGGCCTGCCAGGTACAACTAGTGTAACGAGGACTCCAGCGTCTCCATCATAACCAGCAGCCCCGCCAGCGCGGAAATCCGTGCCCTGATACACGGGCCGTTTGGCAGCCCAGGAAATTCTGTAAATCATGTTGCTGCCATTGATTACAGTCTGCAAAGGCATTAACCCTCCTCATGGCCCCAGGATACACTTTCCTTCACCCTGTTACGGGGCCTTTTTGAAGATTAATTCATTGCTGGAGATAAAACTCTCTCACAAAACAAGGAAATTCAGAGCAAATCTTAGTATTGTCTGGCATATCTCTTTGAAACCATTTTTAAATTGTGGCCAATGTCATTTATGTTTTGTGATACTAGTGCAGAGAATAAAAGCCTATTGGAAAAGATACGCTTTTAAGCTAGATATTATGGTCCATAAACAGTGACAGGGACAGAAGTGATCTAGATGATTTCCTGAGTAACAACCCCCTTCACGCCAGAACTTATCGTAGTTTTTTTGTTTTTTTTTTAATTAATTGACTATGCATTTTGGGTTTGTGTAGGCACTCACTGTTGGGTTCTCCTAAGTAGGGCTGTCACCTTGGAAAATTGAACTTCCTCTAATGCTTGAAGAAGATGGAGATCACTCTCTTCTAGCTCAAAAGCCAATGCTTAATTTTCTTGTTAATCGCATCCTAAATGAGCAATTCTCTTCAGCTTCATTAAATAGGATAATTTGGATTGCATAGTTATAAACAATTTTTATCAGAATTACAGTTTGTCAGCACGTTTCCTGGTTGTCATCACCCACCACAGTGGGGACAGTAGGGGGCCTTCTCACACAGCCCATGTGACTGTCAGCTCTGGGACCCACAGCCTAGCTTTGATCCTAGCTGCACACTTTGTTTTTACCTCAGTTTCCCCATCTGTAAAACTTCATGTGATTTTCAAGGGACTTACAAGAACTAATAAAGGTAAAGCACTTCGAAGAGTATTCAATTTTGTAAGTGACAAATAAATGCTAGATTAAAAAGAAACCGAAAGCCTTTGGGCAAAGGAGCTGTCTTCAAGGGGCTAAGGAGAAAAAGTACCTTTTATTCTAAAGGATATTGTTACGGGACACATTCAGCTTAACTGTGGTCCACACCACAGTGGGAAGAAGCAAAAGATGGGAGGTTACCCTGAGAGGCCATGCAGGTGGGCACAAGCCTCACTGTGCTCCCATCACAGGCCCACCGACTGAGTGGTACAGAGATGCTGGGACAAGGGAGCTGTGAAAGGCATAGCTTTAATGATCGGCAGCAAGTGTATGCGAATCTACACCCTGCTTCTGCTGAGCTCCCCTGGCCCAGCCCTCCACCCCATCCCTGCCGTCTCACGTTACTTCTGTGTTGAAGAGTTTCGGCTTTGATGGTGGAAACTGACGGTGACTTCAGTGTCCTTCACATATGGTTTCTACAGGAAATCTTGTTGAGAAAAGAGAGGAGTGCTTTCTCTTCTATTAAGTTTCTTCTGGTTGCAAGTGACAGATGCCAACTCTGGCTAGCTTAAGCAAAAATGAACATTTATTAGGAGACTGGAGTATTTTATGGGATCCAGCAATTGAAAAAGCAAGTCTCTAAGGACAACAGGACCCCAAGTCCACTACAGGCCAGTTAAAGGCATGAACTCTAGACCTGAACCTCTCTAGTTCATACCCAGCACTACATCTTGCTAGCTGTGTAGTCATAGTCTGGTTCTTTACCTGATCTGTGCCTTAGTTTTCCCATCTGAGAAATGGACATATTAATAATAGTTAAAAGAGGTAGTCTGTAAAGGAACTTGGGACAGGGCAGGGCGGGGCGGGGGCAGTAATCTCTGCACGAGGGCTGACTAGGTTAGAACCATGGGCACTTGTGGACACCTCTCCCCCCTAGTTCTGGATCAAGTTGGTGTGGTTGTCACGAGATGTGGAGAGGGCACCTACAGGCCAACCTGTCTCCTTGGACTGGGGTCAAAGAGGTTGGTGTCCTGAGTGGGGCTTTGGTTATGAGTCCTCCAACCATAACATGTTCACACCTTCTGAATTCAAAAGGAAGAGTGGTCATAGAACATTTCATTTGGAAATAGTTTGTATTAATAAGTAACAGGTTATCAAATACAGCTACTGAGCATACACTTACTTTTTTTCTGCAGACAGACCAAGTCTCCTACAGCTCTAATATTTGAAGGGCTTAATGAGATGCAAGTGAAATAGCATATGTTCTTTTGTTACCAAAGGAGAAACAATTACTCAAGTAGACATTTAGCTCATAGTTAATGGGAACAAAACACTTGAGGCAAAATATGCAAAGCTGCTAAACACACACACACAAATACTGGGTGTGTCATCATGTAGAGGGACACTTCCTTCTCTTGTGGCTATCCTGCATCTCATTACCCATTGGCTCTCTCAGGAGATGCTAGTTTATGCTGAGAAGGGCACTTCATACTGTAATGCACTAAGCTTAGCAAAAATAGTCTGTATTTTCCAAGGCTTTGTAATATTGGTTTGAACTCTGCTTCACTCTCAGAGAACAATTTGATTATTTCTCTCTTACATATAAAGAACCTGGTGAGCCAGTAAGGAAATAAGTAACTTCCTTCCAGTCTTGGCAGTTGTACCCTCTTTTACTT
Source organism: Bos indicus x Bos taurus (assembly GCF_003369695.1). Lineage (NCBI taxonomy): Eukaryota > Metazoa > Chordata > Mammalia > Artiodactyla > Bovidae > Bos > Bos indicus x Bos taurus. The sequence continues at coordinate 25,444,169 of NC_040089.1, read as the reverse complement.
CTTCCAGGTCTCACAGTTGTAGTAGAGAATCAGCCAAGTGGTCACTGAGACTACTGGCTCTAGGTGTACACTGCTGGTCAAATGAGTTTGAGAGAGTACTGCATAAAATTACACCCATGACAGTAACTTGGAAATTCATAGTGCATATGGCCTTTCTGAAAAAATAATTTTTCCAGCCTTTCCCAAACTTGTTGGTTTATTGAACTCATTTTCACATAATATCAACAATTCTTAACATACAAAAGAATGTGTGAGACATGGTTTGAGAATTACTCATGTGGATTAACAAATATGACTAGTTACTAACACCTTTAAATCTGCCCTGGTTTCATCATGACTTAGTTCATGGGTTGGCATATTTTTTCTGTAAATGACCTGATAGTAAATATTTTTGACTTTGCAAGGCAGTCTGTGTCACAGTTTTGTATTACAATAGCAGCCATAGCTATATGTCAATAAATGAGTATGGCTGTTTTCCTATAAAATTTTATTTATAAAAACAGGTGGCTGGCCAGATTTGGCCCATGGCCTTAGTTTATGGACCCCTGAATGAGATGAGTAAATTCATTATTTGAAATCTGCCTTTATTCCTAAAACCTTTTCTTTGGTAGTTTTTGACTCATTCTCTTTGGGTTTTTATAATTGTCTTAATTTCTTTATAGGCTTCCCCAGTCCTCAGCGGTAAAGAATCTGCTTGCAATGCAGGAGACACAGGTTTGACCCCTGGGTTGGAAAGATCCCCTGGAGAAGGAAATGGCAACCCACTCCAGTATGTTTGCCTGGGAAATCCCGTGAACAGAAGAGCCTAGCAGGCTACAGTCCATGGAGTCACTAGAGTCAGACATGACCTAGCAACTAAAGAACAACAACGACATTTCTTTATAGTTGTCTCATTTCAGTTTTGCAATGATGAAGTGGACACTTTAATTCATCATTTTAAGTTCCAGATCACTGTTCATACAATGTATGCCTTTCAGACAGTGTCTCTTCATCTAAACTTTGCATCTACCTGCTGTTTTTAATGAAACTGCATAGCATAGTAAACCCATCTAAGCCCTGGGGGTTCAGAAGACCTGGGTTGGGATTCCTGCATTACTTTCAACAAGTGTGATTTGGGCCAGTTTATTTTCTCTGAGCCCTCATTCACATATCTTTAAAATAGAGAGAGCTTCAGTTACAGAGCAGAAGTCTCCACTAGCCCTTGGGAGTGGGCAACCATCCATAGTATGTGTGTCTGGAGGGGTGTGGATTTGCCATCCTTTCTGCTAACCTCACTTCTGCCAGCCTCACTTCCAGTGCCTCTGATAATATGAGCCTGGCACTGAGCTGACTAAGATCTCTCTGACTAATGATACTTGCCAAAGGACCCCACAGTTGCTAAAAACAAGCCAACTATTTCATTGGGTACCAAGATAGAGGCTTAGCCATTGAGTATAATTCTGACTGTACCTATCATTTAACTTAGCACTGACTCAGAACTGGATCTTAATTCCAGAATTAGTACATCAATTAATCATCAATTAATTGTTTTTTACTTTTTCACATTTCAGTAGTTTATAATGCAGTGTCAAAATTGAACCTTATGCTGTCCATGATATAGAGGAGGCAGAATATGGGCTTTTCTAGAGTCATTTAACAATCCCCAATTTCTGCTTTGGGGCATACCTGAGAACCTAAGCCCCACAGAAAGTGAAACTTTTCTGGACTTCCAGCCTATCTCAGTTCAGTTCAGTTCAGTCGCTCAGTCGTGTTTGACTCTTTACAACCCCAAACCACAGCACGCCAAGCGTCCCTGTCCATCACCAACTGTTGGAGTCTACCCAAAAGCATGTCCATCAAGTCGGTGATGCCATCCAGCCATCTCATCCTCTTTTGTCCCCATCTCCTCCTGCCCTCAATCTTTCCCAGCATCAGGGTCTTTTCAAATGAGTCAGCTCTTTGCATCAGGTGGCCAAAGTATTGGAGTTTCAGCTTCAACATTAGTCCTTCCAATGAGTATTCAGGACTGATCTCCTTTAGGATGGACTGGTTGGATCTCCTTGCAGTCCAAGGAACTCTCACAAGCCTTCTCCAACACCACAGTTCAAAAGCATCAATTCTTCTGCACTCAGCTTTCTTTATAGTCCAACTCTCACATCCATACATGACTCCTGGAAAAACCATAGCCTTGACTAGACTGACCTTTGTTGGCAAAGTAATGTCTCTGTTTTTTAATATGCTATCTAGGTTGGTCATAAGTTTCCTTCCAAGACGTAAGTGTCTTTTAATTTCATGGCTACAATCACCATCTGCAGTGATTTTGGAGCCCCCCAAAATAAAGTCTCTCACTGTTTCCACTGTTTCCCCATCTATTTGCAGTGAAGTGATGGGACCGGATGCCATGGTCTTCGTTTTCTGAATGTTGAGCTTTAAGCCAACATTTTCACTCTCCTCTTTCACTTTCATTAAGAAGCTCTTTAGTTCTTCTTCACTTTCTGCCATAAGGGTGGTATAATCTGCATATCTGAGGTTATTGATATTTCTCCCAGCAATCTTGATTCCAGCTTGTGCTTTCTCCAGCCCAGCGTTTCTCATGATGTACTCTGCAATAAGCAGGGTGACAATATACAGGCTTGACGTACTCCTTTTCCTATTTGGAACCAGTCTGTTGTTCCATGTCCAGCCTGTCTAGTTTCTCCAAAACACATGCAGACCTGTTGACATCAAGCTCTAGGCTGCTTAAAGAGGCCATGAAATTCAGAGTCAAGCTCCCAAGCAGTGCTTCATTCACCTTTCCACGGTAACACCCAGGCCTGCCTTCACAGCAGGGTGACACAGGAGGGAAGCCTCAAGGCTGTGGGAGGTTAGGTAGCACTATGCCCTTCTCTCTTTTTTATTCAGCTCTTCTTCTGTCTTAAGATGTCTTCTCTTTCTGTACTCAAGGCAGCGAGTGAGTGTATCATTTTTCGGCTAATAAGTCGACTGACAAGATAGCCACTTCGTACCTAATTGTTCAATTTATTTATGTATTATTGATGAGCCCGAACTTGAACTCTCTTCCCTTGGAGACCGCTTGATAAATCTCTTGGCTAATCCTGAATCGCTGAATTACCTGCTGGATCATAATACGTGACATCGCTTTTACTTTGTGTTCCTAAAAGGCATTAGATACACATGACAGTGTCTGTGTTGAACAGTAAGAAATAAAATGGAATACATAATTCAGATTCCTCTTTGTGCCTTTTTTTTTTTTTAAGAAAAGTGTAAAACACTTTCATTAAATCAGTTTCTGACTTCACTGCTTCAGGTTATTTTGAACTGTGCAACCAAATGCCAGACTATAGTCTCACTTGCTTTTCTGTGGTTTCAGTTGCAAGCAATGAAATTGCAGACGAGTAACTGAGATTGGGTACTGGGAATCTATCTTCTCTTTCTGAATCGAATGGTAGTTTTCATGGATACATGGTTGAGACACCAGAGCCCAGCCCTGAGCACCATGAAGATTTCCTGGCTCTTTTATAGCATGTCCTCTGATTAGCAGAACCACTGGTGCTTCCCTTAAGTGTCCTCTCTGGTCCTGTGTTTCTCCTTCAGTAAACTTAAGTGATGACACTGAAGTGCTGTGTTTAAGAGAAGTAGTGAATATGAGCTTATTGAAGTGCACTGACGCTGGACCATAAGCGTTTATTATTATAAGGATTAGTATTTGAACAGTAATCAGAGTGCTTAAATTATAGATCAACTGTGAGGATACAAGGTTCCTTACAAGATTTATAAGTACTGATGAGTCATTAGGTGATCTTTGTGCTCTCAGATTCCCACTTCCTCACAAACAGAAGAAACGGATGTTTTAAAAATGGGAGGTCTCCTTGCATACTTCGGTCATGTCTATTCCCGGTAAAGTGCCAAGGGTGGGGGATGTCTGCCTTCCCGCAGGACCTGGCAGACACGATTCTACTTTCATTTCTGTGAGTTTGGTTACCTTACATACCAAATATAAGTGGGATCATGCAGTTTGTTTTTCTGTTATTAGCATATATCACTTAATGTCCTTAAGGTTTATCCATGTTGCATATGTCAGAATTTCTGTCCTTTCCACTGTTGGATAGTATTCCATAATATGTATGTACTGCATTTTGTTAACCTGTTCATCTGTTGGTGACACTTCGTTTGCTTTCACCATTATGAATAACGCTGCTTTGAACATGGGTATATAAATATCTATTCCAATTCCTGCTTTCAATTCTTTGAATATGTACCTAGACATGGAATTGCTAGATCATATGGTTATTGTATGGAGAAGGAAATGGCAACCCATTCCAATATTCTTGCCTGGAAAATTCCACAGACAGAGGAGCCTGGTGTGTCCCAGTCCATGGAATTTCAAAGAGTCAAACACAACTGAGCAACTGAGTGCACACACACATAGGTAATTCTATGCCTAGTTTTTGAGGAACTGCCATATTGGTTTTCCATGGCAGCTGTAGCACGAGCTTAGAATATGATTCTCTCTGCTCAGAAAAAAGCTGAGCTAATTAACGTGGAGGTAAGATTGGAAAACACAACTGCATAATTTAATCAATCAGTTCAGTTCCATAATTGACTAGGAAAGCAAGGTAGTGGCATTACTGCAGGATTGGGGAAGTATAAGACAGGTAAAGGGGGAAAGAGTCAAAGGCATCAAAAAAATGGAGTAATAGAGCTTCATTGAAATGGCCAGCTCTGAAATCTAGTCTACGTCTTCTTGGAGTCAATGAAATCAAGATTAGAGGGAGGCAGAGTTATTAAAGGTAATTGGAAGAGTAGATAGAAGTTTAAAAAGTGAAAGAAGTAGAAGAGGAAGAAATTCTAGTCAGAACGAGGAATTTGATAACTCAGTATCCATACAGAGCATTCTGATGGAGCATACTGAGCATTATGATGACAAGTCCACATTGCTCCAGTGCCTACAGGAAGCTGAGGTTTAGTCATTCATTAAAACTGGAATAACAGCAATCAAAAAATGAAGGTAACTTTGAAGAGATCAGCAACAGAGATATTGAAGCCAGCAAAGGTAATTAAAACAAAGGGAAGGGAAGTAGAAACATCCTAGGAAATGGCAGATGAAAACAATTAAGACAAAAAATGCGGGATCAGAGATGATGTAGAGTCCAGAAGAGAACAAGTTAGAAATGGCAGTGGAGTGATGTTCTGGAAGGAACCAGTTCTGATCTCTACCTCTTGACCTGTGAGATGAGAGAGAAGGATTATCTGCATTGGAAATGAAAGGTGCTTCAAAGAATGTTCAAGATTTTTTTTTAACTGGGGAAACAGTGTTTAGATTTAAGAGGGGGCGTATACAGATTTATTAAACCACATTAACAACTATGAGATGCTTGAGGGCAGGAACCACACTATCTTGGTCTTTTTCTCCCTCTACCTTCCAGGAATATGCTTAGAGCATAGAAGAAGTAGAGTAATAAACACTGAATTAAGGACTGAATCAGTGAACAGATTTTTTAAATCATAAGTCAGTGAGATAATGAAAGTGAGAAAATATTTGACTTAGTATAGTTCATTTGTTCTCGATTTTAAGGAACAGGGTTGCCGGAAATGGAAAGTTTAGGAGTAGACTCAAGACACATTCTAAGCAGAGAAGTAATTCTTAGGCCTTTTCAAAGTTACCTCTCAGTGCTGGAGAGTGGTTTCTGGGAGGTCATGCTGAGAATCAGTGCACAGCAGGCAAGCCATGAGCTGCTGTACCGCTGTAGTAAGAAACAGTTCACACAACAGGAGAGAAGAGAGGGGGCAGGCTCTAGGTCCCTCGCATTTCACTCTTCCTTCTCCCCCATGCTTCTCAGTTCTTTATCTCAGCCTTTATAGCTCAGTAACCTAATGGTATTGCGTTAATAAGTCTGGACAATCTTTATTTTGCCTCATTTTTTAACAGTTTTATTGAGGTGCCTTTTACTTATGATGAAATTCACCTGTGCTAAATGGACAATTCAATGATTTTTATTAAATTTACCAAGTTGTCCAGTTTTAGGACATTTTTATCATCCTTGAGAGATCCTTAATCGGTTAACCAATCTTAATGATGAGATTACGATAAGGATAATAGTTACATTTATTCAGTGCCTACCATGATCTGAGCTCTATTTTAAGCACTTTATTTGAACTGACTCATTTGATCTTCACAGTGATCCATAAGGTAGGCGCTCTCATGTCCCATATTACAGATAGAAAAACTGAGCCATTGGTCACATATATAGTCAAAGGCAGAACCAGCATGTGAATTCAAGCATGCTGGTTCCAAAGCCATTGATTGTAGCCATGATATCATATTGCTTTTTAAATATACTTTTAATACTGACTATCCAGTGTTCTTGCCTGGAGAATCCCAGGGACGGGGAAGCCTGGTGGGCTGCCGTCTCTGGGATCACACAGAGTCGGACACGACTAAAGTGACTTAGCAGCAGCAGCAGCAGCATTTGAGATGCAGCATTTAAAAAAAGCCATAACTGTCTGTGTTCTTTCTGTGTTCCATGCTACTTTATCAGTATGAAGTGAGAAATACAGCTTCAATGCAAAAATATCCATACGTTTCCATCCAATACATTTATCCATACATTTCCCTTAAGTAGCTGATATCAGAGATGCTAAGAAATTGTAATTTTATACAGAACAGAATGAAGTTGGAGTCTTGGCAGTTATCTGGTTAACAGAGTAGATCATTGAGACAAAAAAATTCTGTTTGGTGGTTTGAAATAGCTGGTATGGATGTCCACCTTCATCAAATTAACAGGATAATTGCCAATTCTCTACTTTTTCTGTATCAACATAGCCTGAAACACAAATGGAAGTTTTTGCTCAAATGGTATAAATTTAGTCAGTTGCAACATTCCTGGTCACTAACCTAGAAAGACTGTTGGGGCTAGTTGGAAATGTTCCCAGAAATTCAGTTTGAATATGAGACAGTAGAAGTCTAATTGTGGTATTTGCCTCTTTGCGAAATCAACTACTGACATTTTAATCCATGAAAAATCCTGAATCTACTTAGAGATATTTCTGGAAAGATACTATGTCAAATGAGCAGAGCATTAAATAGGCATATCATTTTCCATAACTCCTCCTTAACGTTAATTTAAGAAAAATTCAACTCATTCTTAGTGTACTAAGGACTACCAGTAGAAGCTTAGACTAGGGTGTTTATTTTTATCAACAGTATTTTTTGGAGGTAGATAGAGGCAGTACTGGCTAAAAAGAATCCTAACTCCAATTGTACAGACAAAAAATGCTGAACAAAAAGGAATCAATATAGCTCTTTTTCTGTGTAATCCTGTAGTGGTGGATACATATCATTGTGCACTTGTCCAAAATTATAGAATGTACAACACCAAGCATGAACCCTAATGTAAATTGTGGACTTTGGGGGATAATGATGTGTCAGTGTAGGTTCAACAACTGTAACAAATGTACCACTGTGGTGGGGGATATCAAAAATGGGGGAAGCTGTGCAGGTGTGGGGTCGGTCTCTGGGCGAATACCGTGTGCTTTCTACTCAATTTTTCTGTGAACTTAAAACTGCTCTAAAAAGCAAAGTTTATTCATTTTAAAAGCTAACAATATACTGTTTTTAAAAAAGCAAGACTATTAATGTATACTTTTCTATCTGGGATGCAATAGCAATAAATATTTATAAACATACAGGTAGTTTATTTCCTCTTAAGATTATCAGAGCACTTTGCATATATATTCCTTGCCTTCTTCATTAAAGTTACTGAACCAGTCTTCTAGATGGGCCCCAGCAGCAGAGTGTTTACCATTTTAAGATGAGGGAGCCAGACCAACTCCTCCCAGAGTTTTGCCTAATGTAGATGTTTTCCCTGAACACTTCTGATTCTGACCTGCTCTGTCTTCTGATTCCACTCAAACCAGAGTAGCCCTGGGTTGTCCTTTCTGACTCCAGTTGTCCACTGCACATCCACTGATCATCTTCTTTGGAATTGCCTGGAGCCATCTAAAATCCCGCACTGACTTCCCGTAACTGCTCTGAACATCCCTGAGACACCTCCCTCAATGCCTAACACCACATCAAGTGATCAAAACTCATAACTGTAGTAACTAATTAAGTCATGTTTGGGAGGTAAACATACTGCCTAAAATATATGGAGTACTTACAAAGTTAGAAGGACTTATTAACTAATTTTAGATTATTTGCTCTTTCTTTTTAAGAAGATAACCTGGTCATGGACTCTCCTTTCTTAGAAAAATTGAAGAGGTGGCTTTATATTGTTTTAAAATATAACAGTATTTGGGGAAGACAGGGTTTGGCAAATTGCATCTACACTCTGCCAACAATATTATATGCACGTATTATGTACATATATCTCAAAGAATACTATATATGCCTACTTGATATCCAGAAAGAATGCTTGAAAAATAATGAATACTATGAATTAGATATAACTGCTTTGGGTTAGTATAGAGAACTGCCCCTTTTAGACAGATAACATCATGTGGGAATATTCATTGTCCTAAGAACTGCATGAAACACAGTGTTGAAATTCCATTTTCATTTATAAAACGAGTACTGCCATTTACTCAGAATATTAATGGTTTTAATGAAGATGCAACATTTTGCAAGCAAATAATTAGTTTCGTGCATGAAGAGATAAACAGAATTCTAAGTAACAAATCAGTAATTTTTCTTGGTTTTAGATTCATGACAAGTGGAAGTTTTAATGTGTAGTTTGAAGAATTTATTTTTGTTATTCAGTAGTTACTTACAGTAATTATAGCTCCAGAGTTTAAGTAATATGGCATATGTTTATTTTGCAGTAATTGAATTGTAAGCATGGAATGATGAGGGCTCTTTAACTCTTGTTTTGAACACCATACCCAAAGTGCCTGGAATATTGCTGTCAGCCCTGTATGAGTTGGGCAATTATATTGTATCGTACAAACTGTTTCAATCAGTTCAGTCACTCAGTCCTGTCTGACTCTTTGTGACCCCATGGACTACAGCATGCCAGGCTTCCCTGTCCATCACTAATTCATGGAGTTTAGGCCATATCTAAATGATTATTTTTAAGACTTGTAAATTGATTTAGGATTTGAGTTACCTTTGTTACTTTTAATGAGTCATTTTGTAGTGAATCTTATTTCTCATGTCCAGTTTACCATGAAAACAACCAAAGCTTCAAACTCAACCAGGGTAAACCAGGGTTCTCGAGAGCAGTACAGTTGACAATGGGGCTGGATAGTTCTCTTCCATGGGCTGTCCTGTGCATGGCAGGAGGTTCAGAGGTATCCCTGGTCCCTCTCTGCTAGGTCCAGTAGCAACCCTCAGTCATAACAGTAAAAAAACGGGGACAGAATTGCCCCCAGTTAGGAACTACCCCCTATTCACTGTGTATCTATCATATTATTAAATAGAATGAACCAAGCAATTGTAAAAACAAAATCAAAACAAATGTTGAATACAAAAATATCCGAAGAAATGTCAAATAACCATCTAAATAATGGAATTGCCAAACTATATGGTTGATGTCATTGTCATTACGGAGAAGTTCAAAGTTCAGTCGCTCAGTCGTGTCCGACTCTTTGCGACTCCATGAATCGCAGCACACCAGGCCTCCCTGTCCATCACCAACTCCCGGAGTCACTCAGACTCACATCCATCGAATCAGTGATGCCATCCAGCCATCTCATCCTCTGTCGTCCCCTTCTCCTCCTGCCCCCAGTCCCTCCCAGCATCAGAGTCTTTTCCAATGACTCAACTCTTCGCGTGAGGTGGCCGAAGTACTGGAGTTTCAGCTTTAGCATCATTCCTTCCAAAGAACACCCAGGGCTGATCTCCTTCAGAATGGACTGGTTGGATCTCCTTGCAGTCCAAGGGACTCTCAAGAGTCTTCTCCAACACCACCGTTCAAAAGCATCAATTCTTCAGCCCTCAGCCTTCTTCACAGTCCAACTCTCACATCCATATATGACCACAGGAAAAACCAAAGTCTTGACTAGATGGACCTTTGTTGGCAAAGTAATGTCTCTGCTTTTCAATATGCTATCTAGGTTGGACATAACTTTCCTTCCAAGGAGTAAGCGTCTTTTAATTTCATGGCTGCAGTCACCATCTGCAGTGATTTTGGAGCCCCCCAAAATAAAGTCTTACACTGTATCCACTGTTTCCCCATCTATTTGCCATGAAGTGATGGGACCGGATGCCAGGATCTTCGTTTTCTGAATGTTGAGCTTTAAGCCAACTTTTTCACTCTCCACTTTCACTTTCATCAAGAGGCTTTTTAGTTCCTCTTCACTTTCTGCCATAAGGGTGGTGTCATCTGCACATCTGAGGTTATTGATATTTCTCCCAGCAATCTTGATTCCAGCTTGTGCTTCTTCCAGTCCAGCATTTCTCATGATGTACTCTGCAAATAAGTTAAATAAGCAGGGTGACAGTATACAGGCTTGACATACTCCTTTTCCTATTTGGAACCAGTCTGTTGTTCCATGTCCAGTTCTAACTGTTGCTTCTTGACCTGCATACAGGTTTCTCAAGAGGCAGGTCAAGTGGTCTGGTATTCCCATCTCTTTCAGAATTTCCCACAGTTTATTGTGATCCACACAGTCAAAGGCTTTGGCATAGTCAATAAAGCAGAAATAGATGTTTTTCTGGAACTCTCTTGCTCTTTCCATGATCCAGCGGATGTTGGCAATTTGATCTCTGGTTCCTCTGCCTTTTCTAAAACCAGCTTGAACATCTGGAAGTTCACGGTTCACGCATTGCTGAAGCCTGGCTTGGAGAATTTTGAGCATTACTTTACTAGCATGTGAGATGAGTACAATTGTGCGGTAGTTTGAGCATTCTTTGGCATTTCCTTTTTTTGGGATCGGAATGAAAACTGACCGTTTCCAGTCTTGTGGCCACTGCTAAGTATTCCAAATTTGCTGGCATATTGAGTGCAGCACTTTGACAGCATCATCTTCCAGGATTTGAAATAGCTCAACTGGAATTCCATCACCTCCACTATCTTTGTTCGTAGTGATGTTTTCTAAGGCCCACTTGACTTCACATTCCAGGATGTCTGGCTCTAGGTCAGTGATCACACCATCGTGATAATCTGGGATGTGAAGATCTTTTTTGTACAGTTCTTCTGTGTATTCTTGCCACCTCTTCTTAATATTTTCTGCTTCTGTTAGGTCCATACCATTTCTGTCCTTTATCGAGCCCATCTTTGCATGAAATGTTCCCTTGGTATCTCTAAGTTTCTTGAAGAGATCTCTAGTCTTTCCCATTCTGTTGTTTTCCTCTATTTCTTTGCATTGATCGCTGAAGAAGGCTTTCTTATCTCTTCTTGCTATTCTTTGGAACTCTGCATTCAGATGCTTATATCTTTCCTTTTCTCCTTTGCTTTTCGCTTCTCTTCTTTTCACAGCTATTTGTAAGGCCTCCCCAGACAGCCATTTTGCTTCTTTGCATTTCTTTTCCATGGGGATGGTCTTGATCCCTGTCTCCTGTACAATGTCACGAACCTCAGTCCATAGTTCATCAAGCACTCTATCTATCAGATCTAGGCCCTTAAAGCTATTTCTCACTTCCACTGTATAATCATAAGGGATTTGATTTAGGTCATACCTGAATGGTCTAGTGGTTTTCCCTACTTTCTTCAATTTAAGTCTGAATAAGGAGTTCATGATCTGAGCCACAGTCAGCTCCTGGTCTCGTTTTTGTTGACTGTATAGAGCTTCTCCATCTTTGGCTGCAAAGAATATAATCAGTCTGATTTCAGTGTTGACCATCTGGTGATGTCCATGTGTAGAGTCTTCTCTTGTGTTGTTGGAAGAGGGTGTTTGCTATGACCAGTGCATTGTCTTGGCAAAACTCTATTAGTCTTTGCCCTGCTTCATTCCGTATCCAAGGCCAAATTTGCCTGTTACTCCAGGTGTTTCTTGACTTCCTACTTTTGCAGTCCAGTCCCCTATAATGAAAAGGACATCTTTTTTGGGTGTTAGTTATAAAAGGTCTTGTAGGTCTTCATAGAACTGTTCAACTTTAGCTTCTTCAGTGTTACTGGTTGGGGCATAGACTTGGATTACTGTGATATTGAATGGTTTGCCTTGGAAACGAACAGAGATCATTCTGTCATTTTTGAGATTGCATCCAAGTATTGCATTTTGGACTCTTGTTGACCATCATGGCCACTCCATTTCTTCTGAGGGATTCCTGTCCGCAGTAGATATAATGGTCATCTGAGTTAAATTCACCCATTCCAGTCCATTTTAGTTAGCTGATTCCCAGAAAGTCGACATTCACTCTTGCCATCTCTTGTTTGAGCACTTCCAATTTGCCTTGATTCATGGACCTGACATCCCAGGTTCCTATGCAGTATTGGTCTTTACAGCATTGGACCTTGCTTATATCACCAGTCACATCCACAGCTGGGTATTCTTTTTGCTTTGGCTCCATCCCTTCATTCTTTCTGGAGTTATTTCTCCACTGATCTCCAGTAGCATATTGGGTACCTACTGACCTGGAGAGTTCCTCTTTCAGTATCCTATCATTTTGCCTTTTCATACTGTTCATGGGGTTCTCAAGGCAAGAATACTGAAGTGGTTTGCCATTCCCTTCTCCGGTGGACCACATTCTGTCAGATCTCTCCACCATGACCCGCCCGTCTTGGGTTGCCCCACGGGCATGGCTTAATTTCATTGAGTTAGACAAGGCTGTGGTCCTAGTGTGATTAGATTGACTATTTTCCTGTGAGTAGGGTTTCAGTGTGTCTGCCCTCTGATGCCCTCTTGCAACACCTACCATCTTACTTGGGTTTCTCTTACCTTGGGCGTGGGGTATCTCTTCACGGCTGCTCCAGCAAAGCACAGCCATTGCTCCTTACCTTGGACAATGGGTATCTTCTCACCACCGCCCTTCCTGACCTTCAACGTGGGATAGCTCCTCTAGGCCCTCCTGCGCCCGCGCAGCCACCACTCCTTGGACGTGGGGTTGGTCCTCCCAGCCCATCATTATGGAAACCATTCATTAAATCAGCCTCTCACCTTAAAGAACATTTGACTGAAAACAGTAACTACTAATGGATAAAAAGCATGGGGTCTTATTGGGTTTCCTAAAAATGCACATCCACAAGCCTTTTTCTTTTCAAGAATCAGAGTGAAAATACACTGTTTTTAAAAAGTACAGTTTAACTTTTATGGACCAGATGTTTGCCCTTCTTCTCTTCCTATGAATTGCCTTTTTCCCCTTTCAAGCCCTAGATTCATATCACTTTTCTTAGCTCTGGGTGGTGTGTAAGTCTCCATTGACTGCCTTTGAGTCTCATATCTTTGTGGAGGTCCTATACATATATACATAAGTAATTAAATTTGTTTTTCTCCTGTTTAAAAAAAAAGTACAGGTTTAAAATTTTACATACAGGTTTGAGTGTACATTTTTTGAGAAACCCCATTAGGTTTTAGAATCACTGATATAAATGGATTATTACAAATGCAGTTTCACTGCCCAAAAATGGTATGCTATAAGGATATTGTAAAATACGGATTTTAAATATTAGATGTTGGATATTTTCCTGTCATGTGTCCAAAGAGCTTTGTTGCCTAAATTATGTGGAATGGGGAGTAGGCACTATAATTAAACTTTCTGAGGAAAGTTGGGTTACC